>NC_141700.1:245294581-246494581 GCF_964263255.1 Lissotriton vulgaris | reverse complement strand
ATTGGCATAAATAATGTGATATGAAAAAATAATCTATTCGTAATTGGGCATGATGAACCAGAGAGTAATAAGTGTATTCCTTAGTAGTAGGAAAGTCTCCAAGCATCTATAAGCTTATATTGTTTAATAGTTTGTATGAAAAGCTTATGAGCTTTATGGGGGACAAAGAAGACCATTGAATTACGATCTACAAAAGGGTCAAAAACCTGGTTACAATCTACTGTAAGGATGAAATTATCATCAATATAATGCACGATTTGTTGAGCTAAGGATATCCAAAAAGAGGAGTCTCCAGCGGTAGGGGCATATAGATTATTTATAGAGACCGGAGCATTACCAATCTATAGTTTAGTAAATAACAATCTACTTTCTTCATCGAACAATGTGAAAGTAATTTAACAGAAAGCGATTTACAACATAAAAGCTAGAACCCCATCGCGTTTGCCATCCCCTGGTGAATAGAATACCTCCTCAACCCATCCTCTCTTTAATTTTGTTGACTCCTCTGCGGTTAAATGAGATTCTTGTAAACAGACTATGTCCGCCCCCAATTTAGCTAGATGAGTTAACACCCTTTGCCTTTTAATAGACAAATGCAAACCTCTGACATTCCAAGAGACAAGATTTAAGGACATAAGATAATTCAGAAAATAAGGAAAAGACACCAATCTATGTATTATTTCAGACAACAAAGAGCATACCAAAAAACAAACTAACTATATGCAGAATAGATCAAGCACGATAGGAAAAGAGAGAAAGCAAAATAAAGATGTAAGTTTACATGTGGCAGTTGAGATACAAGGAAGCAAAAGACATTGTGTGTATGACTGAAAAAAAGAATAATAAGGTAAGAATAAATAAGGGAGATATAAGGGTACAAGTAGGGAGGAAGAAAGGAAGGAGGTTTTCTAAAAATAAATATTATAGAGAATTAAACTAGAAAAAAAAAGAAAAGGGAGAAGTTACTGTTAGAAACAGTATAAGAAAGAAAACTACCTAGAAAGGGTCCAAAACATACACAGATTGAAGGGGTTTGAGACCACATGGAACGATGACACGTCCAGACATCACAAGGTGAGGTGGGAAAGACTTCAGGATAAACAACAAGATGGATACATCAAACAATACGAAGAAGGAACCTGTGAAGAGAAAAAATGTGTTAAAGCCGTCGAGGCAAGTTTAAAATGAAAGCAATTTTTCTTAACTTTAAAATTGATAATACAAAATTGCGATCTAGAAAAGGAAACTCAGATAAAATAGGCAGGCCAGTGTCTAAACTGATAAACACTCTATCACTCTATGTAGCCCATAAATAACCCAAGAAAAGAGTTATCTGAAGCATGTATTAGAAATGTCTATCTTTAAGATGATGTCATTGCCACGCTTTCTGTATGCTCTTCAGAACACCTTTGATGTAATTCCCGCGAGCTATTTTCGGACTATTGCGAGTCTCCAGAGGAAGTTGATCTGGGATGGGCGTTCGCGTATCGACATCGCCAAGTTGACGCTCCCATGGTTTGACAGTGGTATCGCTCTCCCTGACATCAAACGGTATTATTGGGCGTCTCAATTGGGGGCCATTAATCATGGCATGTATGGTCCCGGATTGAACCCTGCGTTTGCCATGGACAGGTGGCTGTTGCCGGGGGCGATTATTATAGAGCGCTTTATTCTAGATTGGATAGAGAGAAGCTCTCCGGGCCCACAAAGATTGCTGTACAGGTTTGGCACTGTGCCAATAATGCTATGGGATGGAATGATCGACTTACTCGTGCGACCCCACTTTTTGCTTCCGAGAAGCTGGGTAACTTATGGAGAACGGAAGGATTTGAGAAATGGGATATGATCGGTATCAGTAAGGTAGGTGACCTATGGGAAAAAGGCAAGTTTAAAACCTTTGAGGAATTAAGGGGTGAGTTTAACCTTAGTGACAGGGAATATTTCCGATACGCTCAGGTCCATCATGCCCTGCATTCAGTTTTTACTGATGGTGCGGAGATTCCGGAGTCCTCTCCACTTGAGGATAGGATACTATATGGTTATTTGCCAGATAGTACTATCACTTTGATTTATACAAAAATGATCAATGGTAGGACTGACCTGTTAGTGCTCCTCCGGGTGGTATGGACCCGAGACGGTCTTGAATTAGATGATGAGGACTGGCAGTCTGCGATCTCTTCTCCCAAGGAGGTCGCGATTCCGGCCCGTTTCCGGTTTGTGTAACTTAAAATCCTGCATAGAGTGTATGTGACTGGCCCACGCTTGATTAGAATGGGTTATTCAGATGATGGTCTTTGTAAGCGTGGTTGTGGGCTGCTCGGGACGTTTCTACATATAATCTGGGAGTGTCCTGCCGTAACCGCCTTTTGGGCTGGGGGACACAATAAGATGAAGGAGGCTACTGGTATTGATTTGCGTCCCGAGGCTAGACGTTGTCTCCTGAATGTTTGGGAACCGACTGACTATAATGTTGCACAGACGCTGTGGGCAACCCTGGGAAATATGGTGGTTAACAGAGACATAGCGCAGCTGTGGGGTTCCCAGAGGCCACCCACGGTTGAGGCTTGGATGGAAAACATGGATTGGTGCATGTTTAGGGAGAAAACGGTCTATGTGGCAAGGGGGAGGCCCAGGAAATGGGGTAAGATATGGGGTTGCTGGAACGCTTACCGGAGAGATATTTGCACTCCTCCTCTTGTGGATATGCCTGAAGTTCCACTTTCTCCCTGACCTTCCATTCCTCGTAATGTAATAAATGTAATCGGTTTTGTACTCGTTTCTCCCCTGCTTCCATCCCCCCTAATATGATTTGTATACTTTGTTGTATGATACTTATTCCTCCTTCCACATTCGGACTGATATCCTATTGTACTGTGTATTGCCTTGTAGTTTTTTACTTTCAATAAAAAGATTTACAAAAAAAAAAAGAAATGTCTATCTTTTCCGGACATTGCGAATTGAGGAAACTTTTAAGCTTGACTGGGCCTTCATAAGTAATGGTGTTTTTATTGAAGGTCACTTTAAACAGGCATGGATAGAATAAACCCAACCTTGCACCGATAGAGTATAGAGCCGGGCTCCTGGCAAGAAATATTTTGCGTCTGTCTGCCGTAGGCTTTGCATAACCTTGTAAGAAAAAGAGCTGATTGCCTGATGATGAGATTTGCTTGATGGACCTAACTGCTGACAGTATCTTAAGAAGATCAGTGTATTCAAGGAAATATAGTATGACTCCTCTTGGTTTTCTCATATGGGAGTACGTCGAATGAAGAGGACCTAGTCTATGAGCACTTTGAATGTTCAGGGTAGTACCATCAGGCAACTTTAGCACAGTTGACAAGAATGTTTTGAAGTAAGTTATAAGGTCAGAACCTTCCAAGCACTCCGGTAAGCCATATATGGGGAGATTATTTTGCCTATTCCTGTTTTCAAGGTTTTCAATCTGTTTCTGTAGAGACGTGACCTGATATTGAAGGATCTCGACTTGAATGCAGGCTGAACCCAGGGATTCCACGTTGTGCTGATTCTTTCTTCCATTTTTGTCCATCCATCCTTTAAGATTTTTAATTTGGACTTTGTCTCTTCTATGAACGGGCATAATGTGCCAATTTCCTCCAAAAGAAGATCCATGGAGACCGACGAGGTTTGCTTTGGAGGAAAAGGAGGGTCTTTTTTCAACCGTTTCGTTGATGCTTTGTTACCTGCAGAAGAAACATTGATATTGGAAGCAGTTTTGGGACAAGAACTCAACGAATCATCCATTGTAGCAAGCAGAACATAGAGATTTGAACGCGCAGCAAAAGAGCAGGTTGTGGGAACCAGCAACGACCTAACCGTCTTTAGTCTACACATATGAGGGGTTACCTGTACTGATATCTCTTCAGAATATCGAGTAAGTGGGTGGTTCCGTTTGAGCTACTAATAACAATTGCTGCAGCTTCAATTAGTAAAATGCCAGTTAGATTAAATGTATTAATGAGTCACAACCTATAAAAAATATCATAGAAAGTCCATATAGTAGTCATAAATATTCCTATTGAGATAGGTGCAAAAAGTTGTTATTTCAGAGATAAGAATATCAGCGAATCAACTAATAAGTGGTGCAGGTAATAGACAGCAATAAGACATTGGGGTTGCTTAGTTGGTATCTTGCATCCCTTCAAATTGTAAATAAAGTAAATGTAAATGTAGATTCATTTATATAGCGCTGTATCACCGACCGGTTTCTAAGCGCTTGCTTAGGGAACCCGTCCTGGTATTCCCCTGTTAGATAACCCATTACTGGGCATCCCCAAGGTGAAAGCCAGGCATCCCACTGCGAGGGGCCGTCGTGGAGATTAAGCAAGTTATTGCCCAGAGTTGCAGAGTGGGACTCCATGATTGGAATAGGCACCGAGGCGAGAATTGTCAGGTCTGGGTAAATTGAGCCCAAGACCGCCGAGGCGGGGAATTGAACCCTGGTCCGGGCCAGACCTCTGCATCAGGGTCTGCCGCTCCAACCACTTGAGCCACACTTCTCTGAGTGAAAAAGAGGCCATGAGAGTTAAAGAGGCCATGAGTTGCTCTGAAGTAAGCAGAAAAGCATTCAATGCCGCTGTGACTGAAACCTGCTCATAGTCAATGACTCAAGTAAAGGTGTGCCGACCAGAGAGCTTAGTCTAAGCAAACAAAAGTCATTCAACTCAGCAGGGCATCACAGGAGAAACAAGTAAGAATAATGTAGGAGGTGAAAAAATGGTCGCTAGATTCAAACTCAGGGGGTTAGAAGTCTTAAGTCATCTCTTAACATTGAGCCACCATAAGGAAGCCCATTAGTTGCAACTTTACTTCAGGTTACTAACTGTAGGAAGAAAAGAGCCTTGTGGGCAATAAAAACCTGAAGAAGAATGATTTCACAGGGGAACTAGCTCCTCTCAGCTTGCAAGCATTCCCAAAATGACGGGCGCCATACTGTTCTGAGGAGGAAAGTAAAGCAAGTGATAAAGAGCGCCTCTCACGCGGTGAAAACTCTTCCCTTGTCTACCTCCAGGGTTCTGACTGCAGCACTCTAATTTTTGAAGTTCCCTTTCTTAAAGAAGTGATGCAAAATCCTTTGTCCTCGCCACCGTCACCGTGCGAGTCACAGGAGCGCCAACATCTTCCTTGGGCGCTAGCCACGCCCCCAACTCTCTTCTTGATTCTCAACTCGCCCTGGAACATTACTTTGTTCTAGTCGTTCTTCTTCAGCAAGTTCTTCACTTTCAAGTGGACTTGGGACTCTTCTGGTGTAGCTGGCGTGCATCCAATTCAGCAAGCTTCCACACTTAACAGCAGTCGTCGTCACCAGTATTACTTGATAGGGACCATGCCATTGTGGTTCTAGGCAAGACTTCCTCACATGCTTTTTCACAAGCACCCAGTCCCCTGGGCTTAGGTCATGTCCCTGTCGTTGCTGTGTTGTTGTTGCAATGTCTCCAATCTGGTGAGACACAAAACGTCTCAAGTCAGCCAATCCTTTGCAATAATCCACTACCAAATCATCAATAATGTTAATTAATTGATTTGCTGAGACTGTCGGCTGTCTCATAGCTCTGCCCATCACAATTTCGTGTGGGGGCAGTCTTGTTCTTTTGTCTGGGATACTTTTCAAGGTCATCAACACCAATGGCAGTGCATCAGGCAATTTCAGTGTTGTGGATGCACAGACCTTAGCCAATCTAGATTTTATTGTGCAGTTCATCTGTTCAATCACACATGAAGCCTCAGGTCCGTATCCACAGTGCAACTTCTGATCAATTTGTAATGCTGCAGAAATCATCCAAATTATTTCATTATTGAAGGGTGTTCCCCTATCGGATTTCAAAGAGACTGAGAAGCCGATTCTAGGTATTATCTCTCTAAGAAGCAATTTAGCAACTGTTTGACCATCGTTGCGTCTTGTTGGATATGCCTCAACCCAATGAGAAAACAAACAAACAACCACAAGAAGGCATTTTAGTCCCTGGCAAGGATGCATCTCGATAAAATCAAGTTGCATCCTTGTAAATGGACCTGCAGCTTTTCCAATCCATCTCATACTAACCACTGTTTTCCTCCCTCAATTTTGTTGCTGACATCTTTGACAGAGACTTTCTGCAATAAACCTGAATTTAGGGTAAAACCACGCTTGAAACAATCTGATCATTGTATCTCTACCTATGTGTGTTGGACCATGGTAGACCCTTGCCATCTGTGATTACAGACTGTCTGGCATTACTGTTCTCCCATCTGTGTAGGTCCACACTTAATCCTCTGATCTGCGTGTACATTCTGGATTTTATCCATCCAATTTTTCTCTGAATCACTTGCTTCTTCCTGCAGTTCTCTCACCTCATCCCAAGTTTCAACAGATGAGAACATCAACCTGCATTCTATTTGGCCAATTTGTTCACTTAGTTGTTCCAGGTTAATTGAATATGTATTTCAAGCACAAAATCATGCAATCTCGTCAACATATCGGTTACCCAGTGTCATATACTCACAACCGGACCTATGTTCTGAGCATTTCACCACCCCAATTTGTAACAGCAATTGTAGTGCCATTAGTAGATCTTTTACACACTCTCCATTTCGTATTGGTGAACCCGAAGAGGTCAAATATACATGTTGAGACCACAACTTCCCAAAATCGTGGACAGCCCCAAAGCCAAACTGGCTATCAGTGTATATTGTTACTCTCATTTGTCTTGCCTAGCAACATGCTCTAGTAAAAGCCACTAGCTCAGCCACTTGTGCTGAACTCACTCTCTTCAACCATGATGTATCAATCACGTTTGCCACTGTGCAAATTGCATAAGCAGCTCTCAAACATCCTTCTGAATCTCTTAGACACGATCCATCCACAAACAAAACACCATCAGAATCAGTCAATGGAGTATCTTTGATATCAGACCTTGGTTTGGTACACAAATCAGTCACATCCAGGCAATCATGAACAACTTCATCCAAAACCACTTCACAGACTTGTGTTGGTAACAATGTAGCTGGATTCAAAGTCGTACATCTTGCCATTGTTACATTCTCAGCTCCCAATATCACTTGTTCGGATTTTGTTAACCGACTGCTTGTAAGATGCTGTGTGCAAGTTTGTGTGAACAAAATCTCAACTGAATGTGGCACATACACTTTCAAAGCATTTCCCATTACAATGGACTTACTCTGTTCAAGACTCACACAAGTAGCAGCAACTGCTTTTAAACATCCCGGTAAGGTTGCAGTGACTGGATCCAACGTGGCAGAAGAATATGCCACTGGTCTTCGTGCTGTTCTGTGAGTTTGAGTTAGAATTGACAGTGCGCAACCACCACGTTCATTACAGAACAATTCTACCTCTTTGTCAAAATCCATCATTCCTAAAGCTGGTGGTCGACATAAACTGTCTCGCAAATCCAAACATTTTTTCATGCCTTCCACATCTTGATGTATTGGATCTGTCACATCTTTGTGTGTCAATCTCTGTAATGGCTTGGTGATCAGTGAAAAATTCATAATCCACTGCCTGCAATATCCAACCATTCCCAAAAACATTTGAACTTCTTTCTGTGTTTTTGGCAGATTCATTCACATAGTAGCATTGATCCGATCTTGAGAAATGTTCCAAATTTCCAATGATATGGCTGAGATAAAGCACTTATTTTTTACAGAATTGTAATATTGCCGGTGACACCTTATGCCCACCTACTGCCTAATGGTTCAGTCGAGCAGTTGTATCTGTTCCACAGTCTCCTCTCGTTTTCAATGCCACCAAAAGGTCGTTGATGAATTGAACCAAAACTGAGTCTTTAGGCATTACAAATGACTCCAAACATTTCTTCAATATCTGATTGAAGATTGAGGGGCTGTCTGTTTACCCTTGAGGAACTCAGCACCATGCCAAAACACGGTTCCCAAACCAGAATGCAAATAAATATTGGCTATCCCGATGTAAGGATGTTGAGAAAAATGCTTGACACTGATCGATTACTGAGTTCGGTACAATTGGACAACAAGGTATAACAATTTTGTTCACCTTTCTCAGGTCCTGTACAATCCTACATTTCCCATTCGGTTTGCGAATTCCCATTATAGGTGAATTGCATGGACTTTCAAGGATTTCTTTTATTATTCCATGTTAAATCAGCATATCAATCACATGGGGTTACACCTTCAATTGTCTCAGGACTGATTTTGTATTGTGGTGTTTTGGGGAATTCTGCACCTGGCTTTACTGTTATTTGAATCAATGCAACTCCTTTCATAAATCCAATATCTTTACCTGAAAGATCCCACACATCAGACAACACCGTTTCTCTCAACTCAACAGGCAAATCATTTGCTGTAAACAATTAATATAATTCATTCACTTCTGTTCCCTGTCTTGATATTTTGAAAATCACATCCTTGTCCTTTGTGTGAAATGCTATTCCATCTGCAGTACAGTAAATGGAACAGCTCATTTTAAACAATTATTCCCTTCCTAACAAATTAATCCGGACTAGTGTCACACACTTGTGTAGTTCTTGGAAATTGCCATCGGTTTTGTCACTGGTGCTTTAATTCATTTGTTCGAAACTCCTACTACTTGGATACTTTCTCCAGAGATGGGTAGGCTTGGGATTTCCACAGTTCTCACAGTGGAATGGGTAGCACCAATATCTACGTGGGATGTAATGGCATTACCATTGTGATGTATATGAATTATTTTCTTCTGACTGCATCAAATATTGTGAAGCCACCTGCACATTTGAATTCGCTTGACCATTGGTATGAAAACCCACATTCAAATTGTACCTTTGTATTTGACCATTCACATCCTGATTTGGCATTGGAGCTTGTGGTATTTGCAAACCTTGTCCTCTATTATTTGATACCTGCATTTGGGAATTCTGATTTTAAATCTGACTCATCTGTGCTTGATTCATCTGCACCCGATAACCCTGATTCTGCATTTTCATTTGGTCACAATTTTCTGCTTGTCCTGTATTATTTAACAGATTCTTACACTCACTTTGCCAGTGTCCAGATTTACCGCAAATATGACAATGATACTTCTTTTTCAATTCTTCTTTATCTTTGAAATTACCTCTACCTCTTCTGTGACCGATCTGAATCATTTGTGTCACAGTATTGCCATTTGAAACTACACCTTTAACTCCAGTAGTAGTCTGACCGTTGCCCTGATAATCATCTGACGAATCAACACTCAAATAATCCCTTTTCTTTGCTCTTTCATCTGAGCCAACATTAATTTCTCCTTCAATTTTCTTTGTTTCATCTTTGTCATTGTCACAATATTTCGCATAACAAAGTATTTCGTCAATTGATTTACTCTGCCAACAAATCAAATGCTGCTGAATCATGGCACTTACTTCAGGTCTCAATCCATATACAAACCTCTACATAAAGTGCCCTAAATCTTTCTCTGTGATATTTTCTATATCACTGGACTGTTTAAATACTTGAAGAAACCTCTCATAATATGCATGCACTGATTCTTTCAATTCTTGAGTTGTTCCATCTATTTTCACCCAATCTGTTTCTTTTGGAGAAATCTTCCCCTTTAAATACGTAATGACCTTATTATATTCTTTCATAACTTCTCATGAAGGTGCTCCTGTTTTGGGATCTTTTAGATACTTTTTTTCGGTCAATCCACTGCAATTTTACACTCAGTGCACAAATCTGCTGGAACTACAATATCAAAAAGACCTTCCAAATCAACCCACAACTTTTGAAACTTTCACAAATCTTTCTACTTGTCTGTACCATTCAACAGACTTTTCTCTCAACCTAGGGAAATCATTTGTAAATGACAATATGTCCTGTCTTGACCATGGAACGTGCACAAAACCACCTCCTGGTGCCTCTCTCATTCGGTATGCTGCAACCGCATCCTCTGGTACTGCCTCTTTTTCTGCTTCTCTCACAGGGTACAATGGCAAAACACTTTCGCTGCCAGACTCACTTCATCCTTCTTTTTTGCCCATCTTCCTTTCCATCTGTCTCTCTCCAACATCCTAATGTGGAAATCTATTCTTTAAACTGTAATTGTTTCCCCGATACATTCAAATTCTCCAAATCTTTGTCCGTGAAATCCAACCTGTATGTCTTTTGCAAAGTTTTAGACTTTTCAATATCAACTCCATACATCTGTGCAACTTCAGTAAAAGTCTCATGCAAGCCTCTTGCTTTTCTCGTAATGTTTTTACACAAGAATAACAACTCATCTTCCTGATATTTTCTCAGTCTTTCTGAAATAATTGTACTTGCAATCATTTCTTCCAAATCTCCTTTCAATTTATTCACTTCTATGTATACATCTTTATTTTGACCACTACAACCTGGAGCTATCTCTATAATCCAAGCATCTAATTTTGGTGCTGTACCTAATGATCTCTGTACATTTTCACTCATTTCACTTCTTGACCTATTAGGTGTCTGTATATTCATTTTTCTCTCAACTAGCATCAATTTTTTTGGGTCAAGATTTATAGTTCGTTTTGGTGTCTCATTCCTTTCGGAAACATTAATCAATTGTTCCACCTGTCCTGTGACTACACTCACATTCGTACCGCAATTCTTATTTGTTTCTGTATATGAATATTCATTACTCCTCCCTGGAACTTTTTAGGCATGTACTCGAGTGAGTCTTTGCCCATCATTAAACACCGGAACTATTGGACCGATTGTCACTGGAACTGAGAAAACATCTTGGTTCATTATTGATTTCATTCTCACTACTTCTCCATTTACACTCCGAATCTGACTCACAACTTAAGGTGATCTGTTTATTGGTTCTTCAATTTAAATTAAAGGAGTGTTTGGTGAAAGACTTGAAGCGCTTGTATTTGTAATTATATTAATCTGTTCTTCTTGATATGGCAGAGGTCTGTTCATCAATAATTCATTCAGGAAATATTCATCAAACTCATCTATACGATTATTTATATTAGTATCCTTCTCTTGTGATTCAATGTTTTTCCTTTTCTCTTTATTTATCCCTTCTTCAGTCGACTCAATCTCTCTAACTAGAAACATCCTTCAACAGTGTCTCTCCTCCACAATTTTTTCTGAGCATCCCATTTTGCTTCTGAATACCTACTCACGGTATTTTTGTATCTATTCTGTTGTCTGTTTTTTTCTCTTTTATATGCTTCGTAATCCCACTCGTCAAAAGCTTCGTACTGCATAGGTCTTGGATTTGGACTTAAATTATTCATTTGTCTTCTTAAATTTTTTTAAATCTTAGTATTGAAAGTGCCATTTGACCAGGCGCCAGGGCTGGACAACGCAGCTCTCATGGCGGCAATTACACAATCTAGAGACATGCTGGATGCAAAGATTGGGGCTGTGGGGGCAGACGTCACTCTATTACGCCAAGACCTGCGAAATGCCGTGGCCCGTATCACAGACGCTGAGACCAGAGTATCGGGAGTGGAGGATGATGTGGCGATCTTGAAGAAGAAGGTGACCAGCATGGAAGGGATTCAGAAGGGCCTGGCGCTCCAGGCGGAAGACGCGGAAGGGCGGGCTCATCGGTTTTCCGGAAGGCTGCGAAAAGGGCAACATGGAGGCCTTCCTGACCCAGTGGCTGGAGGGATGGCTCCCGCCGGAATCCCTCTCACGCTGCTTCGTAATTGAACGGGCACATAGAGCGCTTATCCAGAAGCCGCCTGTTGGCGCTCGCCCCCGGCCGGTGATAGCCAAGCTGCTCAATTACCATGACCGGGACACTATCCTGCGACAGGCGCGAGCAAAGGAGCCCCTTATGTGCGACAATCAGAGAATCCTGATATTCCCGGACTATACCAAGCTGGTGCAGCAACAACAGCAATCCTTTACAGCGGCCAAGGCACGCCTGAGAGACCTTAAGATCCCATATGCCTTGCTTTACCCAGCCTGCCTGAGGGTAGTATTCTAGTCCCGTACACAGTTTTTTAACACTCCAGAGGAGGTATTCACCTGGACCGATGAGACTGTCTGAATCAGGGTGCACACTCCGCCAGATCGAAACTCTGACTCATCTTCAGCAGCGGCGCCGCCACGGACCCCCAGACGCTTGCGGAGTAGGAGCAACTAGAGATCCCGGCCTCAGAGACGCTCTCCCTCCAAGGAGGTGGTGACTGGGGAGACTGATGCTCCTGACACTCAGAAGCCGGATCCGTGAGGGCTCGAGGTGTACTGATTAAAGCTTTGGCACACAGATACGCGTGGGAGACTTGAGAGGCCAAGCGATTTCCAGCTGAAGATGGAAGAATACTTCGGGAATCACTGTCAGAGAGGTTTAGATGACTATGGTTTTGCTGACATGGGATGTGTGTATGGGTGGGGGGGTGCAGAATGGAGGGCGGACGCATTCCCCAAGTTCAGAGGAGTTCATTTCTTAGGGGGGTAGGTTGGGGATTGGGTGGGTAGTTCATGGGGATCCATTGGGATAGATGGTCTCCGGCCTCGTTGGGGGTTGGCGATAACATATGCCGCAACAGGTACTTCAACGTTGCTGAGGTATGGGGGGGAGGTTGGGGGGTCAAGGGGGAGTTGGGGGGGAGGGTACGGGGATTGGAGTTTGAAGGAGGGAGGGGGCTGGGGGGCGGGACGGGAGTTGGGGGGATGGGGGGAGGGTTGCACTGCGCAATGCCGTCTCAATTGTTATTCTTGGTGTGTACATGCCCACTATGCCCGTTGCTGAGCCCTGTGATGTGCTTGCGATTAGATGGCGGTTGAGGGTCTCGGACTGAGGACACATAGGGCCTCCATGAGAGTGTTGAGCTGGAATGAGACGCATCTGTTGGGCAACAAAACGCTTAGCCTGAAGAGATACGGCTATGACCAGGTTTACCATGCTGGGTTTGTGAGAGGGTCTCGAGGCATGGCCATTTTGGTCCATCGTAGATTGTCCTATGTCCACTCGACACAGTGGATTGATCCACAGAGCCGGTATGTGTTTATTAAGGGGATGGTTGGTGCGGAATTGCTAGTGGTTGGGAGTGTGTACACCCCGCCCCCTTTACAGTGGTCATTAGTTGGGAAGTTGTATACAGTGTGGGCGGAGATTCCTGAGGGACTGGCCGTGATTGGTGGCGATTGGAATGATGTTATGCAATGACGACTGGACCGTTGTAGACCCGGGGGTGGGCAAGTTGCAGACACACCCACCAAACTGGGAAATATGGTGCAGGGAATGGGATGGGTAGACACGTGGCGTTATCTACATACACATAGTCGGGAGTATACATATGTTTCAGCGGTGCATAAATCATTTTCTAGACTTGACTACATTTTTGTCCACAACGCAGCAATAGGAAGGGTTGACTCGGTGTCTATCTTACCGCGGGGGCTATCCGATCACTCTCCAGTCACGGTGGATATTACTTTAGATAGGGGGAGACAGCCGTTTCGTGGTGCCTCTCAGCTTGGAACCTGCAACAGGAAGATTATCAGAATCATATGGGGGAGGCCATAGCTCATTACTGGGAGGATAATATAGGCTCAGTGACAGATGTGAGGATGCTATGGGAAGCCCTAAAGCCCACGCTCTGCTGAGTGGACATCGCCTGGTGCTCGGCGGCTCGTCGGAAATTAAAGGAGGAGTTGGTGAAGGCCGCAGCGGTGGTGGTATTGCTGGAGACTCAGTGTGGGGTTGCTCGGGACGGTAGGGAGATGGGACAGTTACTCCTGGCACAGCAGTCTTATGCGTCCCTGCTGCTCGACGAGGCTCGGCAAGTATGGCTGGCGGCACGGAGCAGAATTTATCAATGGGGCGAAAAATCGAGTACAATGTTACATAGACTCTGCCAAAACACTTTTCAGGCGCAGGTGTTGCAGGGCCTCAGAGATGACGCTGGGGCCTCGATCTCGGCACCAAAGGAACTGGCGGACAGCTTCGCCCAGTATTACGTGGCCCAATATGCTCCGCAGGAGTATCTCTCTGCGCCAGAAATTGATGGCTTTATTGCGGACCTCCCACCACGCACACTCCCAGAGGACGTGCGAGAACGCCTCGAGATTCCACTGTCGGCCGAGGTACTGGGCACTGCCCTGGGGGAGCTTAACACTGGTAAGGCCCCAGGGCCCAATGGGTTTCCGAGCGAGTTCTTCAAGAAATACCATCTCCAATTAGGGTCACACTATAAGAAAGCCTTGGAGGCGGCGAGAGAGCACGGACTCCTGCCGGCGGACTGGAGACATGCTGAAATTGTTGTGTTCTGCAAACCCGCACGACCCCCAGAGAGGCACGAATCATATCGACCGATCTCCCTTTTAAACATTGGGGCCAAGATACTGGCCAAGTCACTTGCGAACCGGCTCCTCCCCTATATCACGGAGCTGATCCACCCGGACCAGGCCGGGTTTATGCCCCGTAGGGACGATGAGACATAACATCAGACACGCACATGTAGCAGTGGAGGCGATTGGGAGTACTGGGGTCCAGGTGGCGCTGTTGCTAGCTGACATTGACAGAGCCTTTGACGCCCTGAGTTGGGTCTACCTCTTTGCACTCCTCTCACGTCTTAACTTTGGGCCGCACTTTATGTCATACCTGAAGCTGTTGTATACAGATTTGACGGCCTCAGTGAGGGTGGCAGGGGCCACATTTGTGGCCTTCTCCATAAGGGCGAGGCAATCGACAGGGGTATCCCCTCTCGCCGTACCTGTTCGCTATTGCTATGGAGCAGCTGGCTGCGTGGGTCCGGATGGACGCACAACTATGGGGCTTTGAGTCGGATGCAGGACCGTCGGACAGAATCGCATTGTATGCAGATGACGTCCTGTTTTTCCTTACGGATGTGAATAGGTCGGGGCCTAGAGTCTTGGAGATCATGAGAATATTCGACGAGGTGTCTGGATTGTACCTGAACCCGCGTAAATCCACTCTTTGGGTGCTAGGTGATCGCGTAGGGATTGAATCATGGGCATCGACACTGCAGGTAGCAACTGGGGGCCTCAAGTATTTGGGGGTGTTTTTGACAGTTTCGCCCGCTATTTCTTGGGAACGCAACATAGTGCCGGTCTGGGACCGGGTTCAGACTGAGATGAAATCTTGGTCTCGTATGCCCCTCAAACTCTACGGCAGGTCGGCTATCTTCAAGATGGTTTCCCTTCCACGCCTACTGTACCAGCTACAGAACCACCCATATTCGATCTCGCCGCAATGGTTTCGGCAGGTAAATTCTGCTCTGGGTCAGTTCATGTGGGCAGGGGGGCAGTGCGAGTGGCCTTGCGCACCTGCTTTTTGTCCACGTACTGCGGAGGGCTGGCAACATCGGATATTCTGTCCTACTATCAGGCGTCCCACCTCCTAATCCTAATTGAATGGTGGTATGGAGACAGGGGGGACCCAGCATATGCCCTCGAGAGACACCTAATGGAACCTGATATGCTACATACTATCTTATACTCGGCACGGTGGAGGAAGGGGCTGCCCAGGTGGTCTTTCAGATTTGGCAACAGGCGCTACGTCGCATGGGATGGACTGTGATTTAAATTTCAGTGTGACCAATGTTGTAGTAGTTAACTTGCATGGAAATGTGTGCTATGGTAGTGCAGCATGAAGAATGGTATCATGCCGATAACTGCAACCCAGGGATGAAACTGCTGGCAAAGAACTGCTGCACAAGCGTAACATTTTACAGTAACTAACCACCGAAACCTGAGTAGACCGAGGCATGATAAGCAGCGAGGTGGCCCTTAGGATTTTACAAACTAACCCAGACCCCCTCTGGTTATTTTTCTCATGATTTCCTGGTTTTTAAGAAGGCGTAATATTCCCATATAATCAGGGCCTGTTTTATATGTGGTTAATTTTTTAGACTATGGGAGTTTTAATATATGATTCATTTTTTTTAATGCTACTATTTTTAATTAGATTATACTCATTTTTAGTTAATTAATGTCTTAACTTCTGATTGCCTGTATGTTCAAAGTTATTTTATGTATCTCTTTTATGGTATCACATAAACCGAAAAAAAGAGTAATATGATGATGATAAGCAGCCAAAACATACTTCAGTAGTACTGCTAATACACTGAGCATCACTTTATGAATTGAGCAGGAACCTTGACTGAGTGTTTAACATTGATCATTAAGTTATGAGTAGCACATATGACATTTTGAACAGCATACTGACATTTGAAAAGCATGCATACATATTGTTAGTACTCTGTAATCTTTTTATTGTGTGTATACATTTGTTTGCAATAAAATAAAATATTAGCTAATTTGCAACTATTATATTAGGCTATGAAATTCTGATGAAAGTTTATTTTCTGCCATAGACATTGTGATGGCCTAAGGACTACATGAGAAAAGTAATGGGCACACAGTCAGAAATACTACATCTTCTATGGTACCAATGTTTGTTTTCTATGCATCCAGTGTTTTATTGGCTACACAATTTTTGATGCAGCAAAATATAGCTTATGGGTGCAGTGGCACACACTGATGTAATGACGCCATGTGCACCCCCTCCGAACAATCTGTAACACCTAACAATTATTAGAGATTGCTTTTCTTAAATTGTGTGGTATAGAGCACAGTTGGGCACTATTTTCTAGGTGTTCTTGAAAAAGGAGCCACCTCTGCCGATTCCTTTGATAGGAGGGTTTCTTACTCATTAGGACATGGGTATGGGATGTATTCCTTTACTACACATTGAATCACCTTTAAGCAATCCCTATTTTGGCACACTTGGCAACCAAGGTAGCGCTGCTGTAAGCTACCAAGGATCAGTGAATTTGGGGAATTGCCCAAACCCAAGTCTCATACGACCTTTACTACAAGGCAATATCTCAACCCAGAAAAGTAGCTCTCCCGCCTAGGGAGAGGACGCCCCTATGCACAACTGCGGATGGACCAAAAGGTCTGATTCAATCAATCCAATGTTCAAAAAAATGTTCAGAACGGAGATATTTTCATCTTTCCAGTTTTATTGTAATGTCTTATTTTAGGTGCATTCATGAATATGAAGCATAGCGAACTTGGTAATCCAAAACAACGTGCATGATTCAAGGTGTGTTTTTTATCACACAGCCCAATGCATTTCGGGCAGAGCCCGTCGTCAGGGGGTTACTCTACAACAACAAAAAACAGAATGGCTAGCTATAATTACATTGTAAAAATAATGGCAGTATGCAGAAAGTAAGAACACGTAGTGCAAGCAACATGGTGAGTTGTGGTCAAGTGAGGAGAGACAGATAGGAGTGTCACAATTCCAATCGGTTAAACAAAATGTCTGAAGTGGGTGAACAAAGTGAAAAACGAACTCTGTGTTTTGAAAAGTAACAGCCTTCACCAAGACGCGGTCATGTTGCAAAAACGGAGCTGCACCGTGTCTAAAAACCGAACGGGTTTCCCCACGTTAATGAAACTCTAAACAATCATAACCCGGATAGAGCGTGATGGCAAGCGTCCCCCAGCAGGGTACTTACTCGTGTGATAATCGTCAGCGGACTCAGCGGAGTTCCGTGAAGTTGACAGAGCGGCGTGCGACCGCTGAGTCCGCTGACGATTATCATACGAGTAAGTACCCTGCTGGGGGACGCTTGCCATCACGCTCTATCCGGGTTATGATTGTTTAGAGTTTCATTAACGTGGGAAACCCGTTCGGTTTTTAGACACGGTGCAGCTCCGTTTTTGCAACATGACCGCGTCTTGGTGAAGGCTGTTACTTTTCAAAACACAGAGTTCGTTTTTCACTTTGTTCACCCACTTCAGACATTTTGTTTAACCGATTGGAATTGTGACACTCCTATCTGTCTCTCCTCACTTGACCACAACTCACCATGTTGCTTGCACTACGTGTTCTTACTTTCTGCATACTGCCATTATTTTTACAATGTAATTATAGCTAGCCATTCTGTTTTTTGTTGTTGTAGAGTAACCCCCTGACGACGGGCTCTGCCCGAAATGCATTGGGCTGTGTGATAAAGAACACACCTTGAATCATGCACGTTGTTTTGGATTACCAAGTTCGCTATGCTTCATATTCATGAATGCACCTAAAATAAGACATTACAATAAAACTGGAAAGATGAAAATATCTCCGTTCTGAACATTTTTTTGAACATTGGATTGATTGAATCAGACCTTTTGGTCCATCCGCAGTTGTGCATAGGGGCGTCCTCTCCCTAGGCGGGAGAGCTACTTTTCAGTGCTCACTCTTCAACACTGCCTGGCCAGACAGTGTTTCCCCGATTGCACACTACAACTCTTTAGAATTCATACCCTTTTGGATCACATCAGCTGTGCGAGATCCCTTCCATTAATAAATATCTCAACCCAACCAGAAAGTGTGTCTTTACCAGATACACATGGGCCCACCACACAGGCTGAACTATGGTTCTGGGAAAAGTAAAATACAGATTGAAGAAGGAAGGAAACCCAGTTTTCATTACTTTCCGCACATCCCTCTCAAAGGAAGCCTCTGAAGATAATTTTTCCTAATGGATGTCTTGATATACGTTTTTCTAATGATCAGTGCTTAAACCTCCATTTTGTACATCTGTAACACCAAAAACATTTCTCATATGGAAATACGTTACTCACCTGTAATCTGGTTCTCAGGCATTGGTATCTTTCATAAGCTTTCGTGGAGGTGTTAGCACCTTAACTCAAGAAGGTTAATGAGACCGCAGTGGAGTCCTCTACTTTATCCGATACGCAGAATGAAGCACTGCTGGTCTCTCTTCCTAAGCCAGGAAGGGACCCAGAAGCTCTGGGCTCATACAGGCCACTGGCGCTTATCACAGTCTACAAGATCCTAGCATCCATTATCACTGCACGCTTGGCACCATTGGTACGGAATTTAGTGCATGAGGATCAGAATGGGTTTGTTACCACGAGAAGACGAGCACTTAACATAAGAAGTTTTTTTAGGGGGTAGCATTATGTGGCAGACACTTGGCCTCACTCTGGCTGCCTTCTCTTAGACCTGGAGAAGGCATTCGACTCCTTGAAGTGGCCATATCTCTTCAAGGTGCTGCGAAAATACAGGCTGGGTGACGCATTTCTACAAATGGTGCAGTTACTATATAAACGCCGCTCTGTTAGAGTCCGGACGGGTCGCTCATATCGGATAGCATACAGGTGAACAGAGGTACTAGACAAGGCTGCCCCTTATCTCCACTCCTTTTCTCTCTCGCCATGGAACCGCTGGCAGCGCGACTCCGTAGGGATGGGAAGTATTGGGACATCAGTCTGGGAGACAGCTTACATACTGTCACACTATACGCTGATGATTTGTTATTGTATCGAAGAGATATGCACGATATCCCCACTACCATAGAAAATACACTTCAAGACTTTGAAAGGTATCGGATCTCCAGGTAAACTGGACAAAATCGGGCCTATACCCATTTTGCGAAGGTACTGCTGAAATAGGCGTGCATATGAACATTTCTTCTCTCCGACGGTACCCATCAACGTTCCGATACTTAGGCATCTTCATCTATCGGAATCCCGCTGATGTGCTAGAGAGAAATCTGATCAGGGCTGTTTTCTGCAATCAGAGCTCAAACCCAATTCTGGAAGTCACTTCCTCTGAACGTGATGGGTAGAATCACACTGACCACGATGATAATACTATTAAAACTACTGTACTACTTCTTGAACCTGTAAGGTTAGGAAAGGTCTATAGCTAAGTGACAAAGTAGATAGATACAAATTATTTTACTGTTTTTTTTAAAAAGACTCCAAAATATTATACATCACATATATATATATGATGTATAAGTGTCCAACTGTATATAACACAAATAAACATTAAATATTTCTGATATGACTTTATTATTCTTTTTTTGTATATAGATATAAACTTTTATATTCTTTTTTTCTTTTCTTTATTATACTGTTTTGTTTTTTTGAATAGTTGTTTTTTGTTCTATATTATTCAATTAAAATTACATAGAAAAAGATACAAATTCAATAGACAAAGACACTGGTGTAGAATGTTGAAGGCAAAGCGGTAGACACCACATTCTGTTATATACAGTTGGACACTTATACATCATATAAATATATGTGATGTATAATATTTTGGAGTTTTTTTAAAAAAAACAGTAAAATAATTTGTATCTATCTACTTTGTCACTTAGCTATAGACCTTTCCTAACCTTACATTTTCCCTATGTATAGCAAGTGCAACAGTATTATATAGGGGTCCCCTTTTTCCAAATACTACTTCTTAAACCTTCCGGTCTATGTTCCGGACAGGATTTTTCGCGATCTCAAACAATTGATTTGTGACTTCATCTGGAACAAGGGTCGTATCGTATCGCATTATGGAAACTGTACGCCCCTACCAGTAAAGGAGGCATGGCGATTCCCAATATGGATTTATATATTATCTGGCGGCGCAACTACAATGGGTGAAGAGATGGTTTGCAGGTAAGGGTTTAGAGGACACGGCCACCGTGCAACCGCCCTGGTCCCAATCCCAAATATATCATCTGTTTCACCCTATTGCCCGTTCGCCCCGCTCATCGCAGACCTGCCAGGCCCTGGCATACTGATGCTATAAGAGGAGCTTGTATCTTACTAAATATACAATCCCTTATACCCCATCACTGCTGCTCTTAGGGACCCCTAGGGGCAAGACAGGCACCTCTAACCCGGCGCTTACACCCTGGCATGAGGCGGAATTAAGTACACTGGGCGATCTCTATGCGGAGGGCGCATTGACATCATTTGAGACTTTGGTGGAGAATCACGACCTGCCAAAGGTCAATTCCTACTGTATAATTCAATTACGAGGTAGCTCTCCACAGCATGGGGCGACATTACCACCGAACCGGAGACACATTTTCTAATGCAGTACCTACATGTCATGGGCAATGGATCACATGTTGTAAATTGGTTGGTTGAAGGGCTGCTTACCCATACTATGAAACCCATGACGGCCCTTCTACTGCTGTGGGAAGCGGACAGTGGACAACAATGGAAGGACCGTGAATGGGACACATCGTTAGCTAATCCCACTAATACTCTGAGACGTTTAAGCTTTTACAGACATACATAACGCAAAGAGAATACCTCTCACTGGACAAAATAAACAAATATTCCCAGATCAACTCTTCGGCATGCCCACGCTGTTTGCAAATAGACGCAGACTTCCTGCATATGCTCTGGTCTTATTGGCAAGAAGTTACTGCTGCATTTGTGACATATACTAGCAGGTTAATATCACTCATGTGGGAAGTATGCATATTAGGCCTTTATCCCAGAACAAAGAAACACAGGGTCACGTCCAGATTTATTTATCTGGGCTTGATAGTGGTGAAGAGGCTAATAACCAAGAGATGAAAGCATGCTGACCCCCCTGTTATAAAATCGCTTCTAGTATGGGCACAAGCAGAAAGCGGTATACAACCTTTACAACTAATCTTTTACCACGCACTACCATTATAACGCAGTCATTACAACGCAAACCATTACAACTAATTGCGCTGGGGGGGCGCTCTAGGATAGGGAATAAGTTTAATTTACTATCCAACACCTTCCCTAGTGTCCACGGGGACTGGAGTTGGAATAGTAAATTAAACTATTCACTATCCAGCACCCCAAAGCGCTATGCGTTGTAATGGTATGCGTTGTAAATACCGCGTTGTAATGGTATGTGTGGTTAAAGTATGCGTTGTAACGTCATACATCCACAGAAAGCACATCACTAGACAGAGAAAAAATAGCTTGATTGCGCAAATATCACATTGCGCAGCACTGGGATACTATACTCAACGAATTAACACGCATGGGTGGAAAGGGAGGAAGCAGTTCCTTGCAAGTAGCTGATGTAAGAGTTGAAGATATGTGTCGCCCCCAGCTCAAGACAAAGTTGGGGTTGACACCGGGGGAAAAGGGCTGCATCTGATATACGTGAATGACACTATAGGGGAAGCCTGGTCATCCATCACAATGGATTTATGTGGCTAGGAAAGAGTGGCTAGCCTGACATAGATGCACTGGAAATGAAGCATAGACACTATGTACATATCGACCCAAGCGTGACGAGTAGAAGATGGCCCTGTTAGTTTGTTTGTTCATCTTATTTTACCTCATCCTTCTGTTTCAATTGCATGCCTAGGTACAGAAATGAATGAGCAACATCAATGGGGCTCATGGTTAGTAGGAAATGCCACAAAGGAAGCGATTATTATCCTGTTATTATGATGGACATAAAAGCGCAGCTCCTTGGACATTAGTATGCAATTCTTTGCATGGGAGACACTATGCGTGGACATTTCCTGATATATGAAACTGTTATTCGGCACAGTAAAACATGCCCTATCAGTAAGAATGTCCTTCTTTATCATGTTTAATGTAGTTAATTGTCACCTACTGCGGGTGTGTATATTGTTATCTGTAACTGTGGAAAAAGATTAAAACTGCAAATAAAGATGTTTTTTTTTTTTAATCCTACCCCAGTGGGCTCAAATTCCATGGGCCGAAAAACATTCCCATAATATAGACACACCAGACTAAGAGGAGCTTCCTACATCTGCAACACCCCATGTTACAGAACAGTGAATTTGAAAATTATTGGGCATTTAGACCAAGGCCCTCATTTTGTGGTTTGTGTAATTCACGATTCAGTCGGAAACACAGTTTTCTGCCTATTTGCAAACTAAAACAAATAAGAAAATATTGAATTCCTGTAATGCCCTTACATGCCCCCCGCCCCCTCCCCCACCACCACAGAGGTTCCAAAATCAGTTACAGGTGCATAGGGGCAGATCAGTCGAGGCTCCACTGTCCATATTTTCTGCATATCTTTATTACACTAATAGTGAAAAAGAATATATTATTCACTATTAGTGTAATAAAAAATTATATACAGTTAGCTTCAAGATGACGCTCCCTGTCAACTGAGGTAAGCAAAAAAAAAAATTTGAATGTATATTGTGTGCATGTTTGCAGGTGAGATTGTGTTTATATTGTGTGAATGTGTGTATCTGATAGAGACTACTAGCCGCAGATTCCTTAATGTAGAATTATCCCCAGGTGTGAGACTGGACCCGGAAAACATTTTGCTACAGCATCCCTGCGCACCGGGGGGACGACATCACGCGACTCCGCCCAGGCGTTTTCCGCGTACGTGGCATCAGCGAGGTCACATAAGTCCCACCCAGGCGCGCCTACGTCAGTTTTTTCCTTTGCCGCGTGCAACGCTAATCCGGATCGTGCTCCAGGCCTGTTCAGACATTTCCCTTTCGCTTATTGCGTTGTGTGTGGGAACAGTGTGCGAATGCCTTCGGGCTTTCAGACGTGCTCGCCTTGTGCACGCCAGATGTCGGTGACGGATCCGCACCCCATCTGCATGGGGTGTTTGGGGGAGCACCACGACTTCACTGATTATGAGGCGTGCCCCAGGTGAAACCGAAGTCCCGGCGGGACTGCCGGATGAAACTTCTCTCAGCTCACATGTCCAGGTCGGCTTCGTCACCATGCCCGGCCCCTGCGGAGGGGTTTCGGAACCGCAGCCTTCGTCTTTGACATTGTCGTTCTCCCAGGTCACAAGAGCGTCGCTCACCTGTCGGTAAGTGTCGCAGTTTGTCTCCGAGGCCTGGTTCCCGGCCTGTTGGGGGCGCGGATTCTCTGCGGGTGGTGCGGCCCGTGTGTCATCCCCCTAACCGACGTTTCCCGGTGTGGGCGACTAGAGCCCAGATGGAGACATATGTGGCAGCTTTGCAGGCCTCGCTGGTTTCTCCTCCTCCTCCTTCCCCTCCTGGGACGTCAGCGGATCCCTTCCAGTGTGCGGGGCCCTCCGCGGTGATGCAGGCCTCTCCGGCCCCGGCGCCGACAGGTTCGGATCCAGGCTCGGAAGATGTGGTGCCGTTGGAGTGTGGCCCTTCGGGGGTCCATCCTTCGGACCATAGAGCCTCTGCATCGCTGCAAACTCCCCCGGGAGTCCCTGTGTTGTCGTGGGAGGTCGCCGGGACTCAGGCAGCACCCCCGAGTCCCACTCAGTTCTCGGGGCAGGAGGTGGCCTTGTCCGAGGCCGAGGTGATGCCGCTTTGGCGCCGGCTGGCCCTGGTTGCACCGCCGGGGCTGGCCGAGGGCCCTTCTCTTCCGGTCATGGGCCAGGGTTGGCGGGTAACCCCACGTCCCTCCCCGGGTCCCTCTCGCTCCTCCACGCAGGCGGCTGCCTCGTCGGAGGTTGGGTCGACGCCTTTCCGGCGCTGTTCCCTCGCCACCCCGGCTCCACTCACCTGAGCCGAGCACTGTGGTGGAGGTCGTTCTGGCATCTTCCCTGGCGTTGGACAACAATGTCATGCCTCTGATTGCCGACATCAGGTCATTGACTCGTCCTCGGACTCTTTCTCGCCAGAGGTTCGACGCTTGCTGGTGTCATCCTCACCTGAGAAGGGCCGACGCGTCATGGCTTTTTCCCCGATTTCGTCTAAAGACGGCTCCTCGCCGTCACCACGAGGAGCTGCTTTCCCTACCACAGGGCTCTACAGAGGCGGGTGTGGCCTTCGCTCGTGCTGTTTCCTCGGCAGTGGGAATTTTGCGCATGGGTGATCCGGCTGCCCATTTCCCTACGGACCACCTTCTCGAGGTTCTCCATCAGGGCTCTGGTGGCAGGAAGCTGCTGCTCCCCTTCGAGGGTTCACTCCATCCTTCTCTTTTGGGGACTTGGGGCCGACCCGCCATGGGGCACCCGGTGCCCCAACACCTTCTGCACCGCCACCATCCGGCGCCGCGTGAACAGGTGTGTCTTTCCCTCCACCCCTCTACCAGAGGCCCTCTTTTGCAGAATGCCTTTCCCTCTTTGCTGCCTCTGTTGTCCCCCCCGTCACGGGAGGCCCGCTGTCTGTACTCCTGGGGGCGCAAAATATTCACCTCAACCAGTATCGCTCTGCAGCCCTTAACACTCTGTGCGTTTTGGCTAGGGCCACTTCTTGCTTGTGGGACTCGGTGGAGTCCCTTATGTCTGACGCTTCTCAGGAGGGTGCCTGTGTTGACTTGAGGCACCATGTGTTGGATGGCCGGGAGCTGGTGGCGTTTATTCTTCGCTCCGCTCTGGTGGCTTCTTCGGTGGCGCTTCGTCGCCATGCCTGGCTTCGGGACAGTGTGTTCCCGGAGAACGTTTGGGAACAGCTGGTAGACCTTCCTTTCGATGGTGCTCTTTTGTTCCATGCCCCTGTGGATTATCCATTCATAGGTTTTTGGCGGGGCTTCGGCCTCCTCCTCCTCCTCCTTCTCCCCCTCAGTGACCTGCGAGCTGATCTGGTTTTTGGGATTTGTTCTTCCGTTGGGGCGGGTCGCCCCAGTTGTGTGATCTGTGTGCTTCATGTGCAGTCGAGTCCTCCTTGTTAGGACTGTCATTCTGTTGGCTGCTGGCCGGCCCTTCTTGACTTTGTGTTTTTGCTTTGGGTTTTTACACCATGCTGGCCCTGAGACTAGGCCTTCTGTTTGTTTCTCTTTGGCTGCTTAACAAGCCTTCTGCTGGTTTTTCCGTAGGTATTTTCTATTGTCCTCTGCTGCGGAACTTTTTCCTAAGAGGTTCACATGTCTTGGGACATAACTTACCCTATTTGGGGCAGGGTAGCTGTTATATAGCTCTGACGTGCGCTGGGGGTCGCCTTCGTGCCTCTGGTCTCCGTGACGTTAGGGTTTGTTGCAGATGCAATCCTCTTGCTGATGGCTTGGAATGGCTTGAGTTGCACCCCAGGGTGCCCTTCTCCGGGGTCACTGCGCTGTTCGCCTGGTCTGGCCTGCTGTCTGCGGCCTGGCACCTTGGGTCTGTCTGGTTCCACTTCTTTTTGGCCGTGTGTGCGAACTCCTCCCTGAAGCGTGTCTGTCTGGACCCTTCTTCGCCTTCCTGCTCTCTGTCTTCGGCTGGGGTCTTGCTTGCCCTGAGTGCATCCTTCCGTGGTGCTCTCGGCGTCTGTCTGCGTTTGCCGGTGCCGACCTACTGTCTTTCTGCACCACTGTGTCTTCTTGGCGCTTTAGTGGGACAGTCGTCCTTGCCTTATCCGCTTCTTCCGGTGGGCCCTGCGTTCAGTTCTACCTCTTCTCCCTGGGGATGAGATTATCTTTCAGGCACAGTTTGTCCCTGCTGAGCGTTGAATGGTTATTCCTGGGTGACCCCGGGCTACCCGTCTGCTTCCGCCTGCTTATTGCTGGCGGCGCCGTTCTGTCTGGTCTATTGCCTTCTGGCTGTGATTGGCTCAGCTACCATCTTCACTGGGTGTGTTCCCGGTGGGGGTGCTTGCCTTGGCTCTTCCTCTTCTTCTTGGAGTCTCTAGGTTGCTCTTCTCCCTCAGTGCTCCTCTTATTGTCGGGCCTTGGGTGGAGGTTCTGTTGCCTTGGATGGTGGTGGGGTGCTTTGGCATCCATTCGCCTTGCCCTCTTTTCCTCTGCTGAGTGAGGACGGGCTACCTCTTTTCTTGTCTTCCCGCATCCCCTCTGGGGTCGGTGGTCCTCTAAGTGTAGGGGTCCCCTTGCCTGGGGGGACGGGGCTCTTCCCCTGTTCGTTTGAACCGTCCCCTGTGGGACTCTCTGTTATGTCCAGGTGGGTGGGGTCCTCTAGCAGATTCTTTTCCCCTCTGGGTATGGCTAGGGTATCTAATCTACGTTAAGGAATCTGCGGCTAGTCGTCTCTAGCAGATGTACGAGTTACTTACCTTCGGTAACGATGTATCTTGTAGAGACAATTCTAGCTGCAGAATCCTTCATGGCCCACCCTTCCTCCCCGTTCTGCAAGGACTTTTGGCTTGGTCTTCTGCACTCACCTCCCTGTGTGCGGATGTGTCTTCTATGAGTATATTCTTCCCCTTCTGACAGGATTTTCGTCCTGTTTAATTGTTCCTTTTCCTCTCCTTTTGGCATATTGGAGGATAGGTTTATAGGTACTTCGGTGGTCTTATGTTCTGGTTGCTTCAGGTTGGAGCCTGCCCCCCCCCCCCCTTTATTACTAGGGTTCTGGGCCCTCTGCTATCCTCTAGGTTGGGGTCTTTTGGCTGTGCCTCTGCCCCTTTGTTCCTTATGAGGGTTGTCACATTCTGTGATGGGGCTGTCTTAATGTTTCGCCGTTTTGGGTTTGTCCCGGACTGGTTCCCCTTCATTGATTTTGGTTGGAGTTGTGGTCCTACTACATGTTATCATGACCATTTTACATATGTTCTTTGTCTCCAAGGGGGGCTATCTCCGTACTGGCAGGGTTGCTGCTCAGGGCTGAGCTCTGTTCTGTATTCTTTCCCTGCCTTAGAGTACTGCAGTACCTGGCACTGCTCTTTATGGTGTTGTTCTTCACCATTCCTTTTTCCACTTTTTCTGCTCTTTCGCACACTGTTCTTATTCTCTCACACTTTTCTCTACTGGCTCGGCGTGGAAAAGTTCTCTGAAGAAAACTGACGTAGACGTGCTGGGGTGGGACTTATGTGACCTCGCTGACGTCAAGTACGCGGACAACACCTGGGCGGAGTCGTGGGAGTCCATCCCCCCGGCGCGCAGGGATGCTGTGACAAAAAGTTTTCTGGTCCAGTCTCACGCCAGGGGATATTTCTACGATAAGGAATCTGTGGCTAGAATCGTCTCTACCAGATACATCGTTACCGAAGGTAAGTAACTCGTACGTATGTGTGTGTGAGTGTAAGTAAACTTCCGAATGGCGTTTGATGTCGCTTCTGCATTTTAGTGAATTGACGTCCATGAAATTACTACTGGAATCAGGTGTGATATTTCAAATTCCACAATAATTCTGGAATTCCGGTATCTCTCAGAAAACATCCTGACATTACCAAAACCTGTGGTATCTTTAATTTTGGGGGGCAGTAATACTAAGAATATTTGAGCAAGTTTGCATTGGAGCCCATGAGTCACACGTCGTTACTGTAACAATACCATTGTCTGAATATTCCAAATCCGTAATTATTTTCATGTCCCTCCTTTCTCTTGCATAGATTTCCATTAGCGCTGCCAAGACAATATGGGAGCATCTGCTATTTTATGGCCCTCACCTCCTTGCCATTAAGAAATTACGTGTGTTTCACATTCTGGAGTGCAGCCACATTTCTGTAGTTTCTATGAATAGCAACAGCCTCACACAGCTCACTGTCTCTGTCCTATTTGGCTGAGCACTCTATCTGGCTGAGAAAAGACAAAACATTCTAGCAACATTTTCAGAGAAATATGTTGTTTTTAGCTATGCATGTGCATCTGTATCAATGTTTGTCAACAAAAAGCATAAGAGGCGGATTCCCAAAACCGATAACAAATATGCAAATCAGCTGGTTTAAGACTAGAACTCTGACACATGATCTGACCAAGCCCTTATGCATGGAATGTGCTCCAGGCAGCAGTCTGTGCTTAGTGAAAGCTTCTCTGCTTCAAGGACTACTGCTGCTGATCACCCCTTGTAAGCGGTAAATACAGCTCGTGGCTTCTTGCAGACGCCAGTTTAGCGCAAAGCCTGCTTAGAACAAGCGGGCTTATCCTGTTTTCCAAGAAATGCCTCCCACAGCACTACTAGGGAACAAGACACATTAGGGCTTATTCACAGTGCTTGAAATGGAAAAATGGAAGTGCAGGTACTCTGGACCAGAGAACCTGCCTGTTTCTGAGAAGTGCCGGTACTCTTCCATGAAAAGTATTACGTCACTCTTGAGAAGTGCTGGTACTCTCCCTCTCAAAATAAAAAAGTGCTGTTACTCCGTACCGGACAGTACCGGCCCATTTAAAGCACTGCTTATTCGCAAGCACATTGCGCCGCCGGTTCCTCACTTTTAATGTAGCGAAAAGTGACGTACCAGGGGCGCAAGGAGATTGTAAATAGGCCTCATTGTGTTTGTAGCATAGGCCTGATCTTGTTTTCATGTTTATGTGGATATGACTCTCCAAGCGCAGTTTTAAGTCACCATACACCCACCGTGACGTCATAATTTAAAGCTAAAATTGCTGGACCATAATTGATACAATGAATTTCTTTTCTCCTCAGCTTCGGAATGACAAGTTGGGAGGCATTAAGCCGAAAGAAGCCGTACGAAGGTAATGCTGTGTGGTTTTGTGAATGGGTTTTATGTCTTGTATTTTTTCCGCTCATTGCTGCTTTTCTTTTGGTTTCTATTTATTACCCCCGAAGTAGGCCCTGGAGCAGCTTCACGTCATAAACTGTCTATTCATTTAGCATTTATTCTCATCGATGTATGTCACACAAGAAGTCGCATGCAGGACCCTGACAAGAATGTTCAAAGCGGTCCAACACTGCAGCAGGCGGTGACTGGAGTGGGGTCACAGGGACATGATTGGACCTTAAGGGCCCATCTGAAAATATATCAAATAAAATCAAACAGTGCTTGGGTAGCGCTTCAATCCCCTGTGGGCGTGCAGCCCCCTGGGAAAATGCCAGAGCTGCACTGCAGAACGGTCAGTTTATTTTGCGCGGTTTTATATAGTGCGAACTTGACCCGAAAGCATTGGAGCGCTTTACACGAGCTCCAGTTACATTACACGTTCATTTTTGGTAGGTTCGGTAATTTGCCCAGACTCACTGAATGTTGAGCCGACGCCGAGACTCGAACGGGGGTCCCCAGCTCCAAAGACCCTCTTCTGGTATAGCACAGGTACCCAGTAGAGCTCCATAGGTTGTTCCTAGAACTGCAATTGTCTTTCATTTTCTTATTTATGTTTGTAAAATCAGATTGCTGTCTTGAAACTGACTTAGTGCACCACAGCACGGTTAGTGGCAATGGTATTAGTATCTCATGTTATGAAGCAGACTCGGGAAGCCACCAATGAGGTTATCACAGTGCGACAAGTTTTTAAGTCTGTTCATAAAGCTGTCAGCATTGCTAACATTAGTTTATAGGGCTGCCAGGGGACAAATGGGTTTGCAGTAGCTGGGAGATAGATATTTTTTGCATCACCCAACTAGTGCATTCCTCCTAGTATATTAGGACACTTTCAGCGTTTTGCAGAATAGGGTAACATTTGAATTAGTACATTTCACAGTCTTGTTACTGTTCTTCGTCTGTTGGCCACTCCAGTCACAATAAGGCCATCACTGATTCACAAATCGCAACAGGAATCATTGTGAAAGCAGTCAGTGCTGGGATACCACTAACAAGAAGATTGTGTTGCCTTGCATCAACTAGTTAAGCGTGTCGGCTCATCCTGTTCGGGGGAGAGAGTTCCAAACACAGTGACAGAAAGAATACCGTCTCTACATTGTCAGTCTTACAAATCATTATTGGAAAAATCTAACTTGAACCTCCCATCTAAAAGGATTCATTTCAATGCTGGCAAGCCAAAGAAGCCAACACAACTCAATGTAATTTTATTTTAATTAAGGGACAAAGTTGTTTGGATAATGAACAACAAAAAAGAAAACGTCATTTATATTTCCAATGTACTGCAAACAACCTGGGAATTACAAGAAAGTTTGTTTTTAAAAAAAAGGGACAAAGTTAAAGCTATACGGTAAAACTCAAAGAAAGTGTATAATTTCTCCACCAGGATGTAGGTTCTCTTACTCCTAATGTATAGAGATTGGGCCTGGGCGGGGAACTCCACTCCGCTCACAGAGTTTTACTCACTCCGCGGAGAAAGTGAAGTTCCAGAATGTTTTTTTCCTTGCTCGACAAAATAAATTTGGTGAGCGAGGAAAATCCACCTCACGGTAAGATTTCTCAATGCAGGTGCTCGGATTTCTCAATGTGGGTGGTTGCGGATGGTCGCAACTGCTCATGTTGAGAAACCTTCCATTCACGCAAAGAAAGCTACCACTCGAATAAAACATCTACTCGAGTAGCAGAAAAGAAGCATCTCCCTCTTGCACTGTGCATGGTGCAGTTCATGCTTATTTTACAGCGCGGGACAAACACCCGGCAATGAAAATCACCGCAAATGCCGTGATCAAACGCACTCTGCCTATTGCAGAATGGCGCCTAGTGCGGGAAGTTTTTTAATTTCCACAGAACTCTGCGAGCTCCATCCGCATCCAATAGAGATTGTCTGAGAGCTTTACTGACCATCCAGATTATCAGTATGATATTTATTCAATGCCCACTTCACAAAACTTTCTGGCTGAAAGTTGGAAATGTACTATACTCACTTAGGCTTACACTGACATTTTCAAGAATTCTCAGTCCTACCTGGAAATTTGAACAAATGTTGTTGGGAATGCTACACCTATTTTACAGAAAGCGGTCCTGGCTCAAAGGTGGAGCAACCAGCAGGGATCCTTAAGGGCAGCACACTGTTTGCTGCTGAGCTGAGCTAAACAGATTCTCACCTGCCCCAGCGGCGTATCAGATAGTGCGAATCTCTAAATAAAGCATAGGAACCATGAACGTGGCGTAACATGACTTTCACCAATTTAAAGCAGTTGTCCCACATTGCCACAACCTAAAAGGACATCTTTAAGTATTTTAAGAGAAGTTTAATCAAACAATTTTTAGGCACTTAGGAATGATTACGGACTTAAAATAATTTTTTAATAGATGCATGTGCAGGTGAGGGATTTGCATGTCAACAGGTTGACACTTCAGCTCTGATTTAGCACATTCAGCAATTTTGAGTCAAGCGCAAATTGCACTCATTAGGTTCTTACAAGGGTATTCGCCACCATTTTCTACATGGACCCAAATTACAAATAGGGTGCAGTTTCCTTTAAATAGCTGTGCTGGACGCAAACAGGGAAACTGTGCCCTATTATAATAAATACACGACCCTCAGGGCAGCTGCAAACATGCACAATTCTGGGGGTAGCACATTCAAGTGAAATCCAGAGCGGCTGCTTCAAAACCACTCCATGTCTCACAGCACAGGCAGTGCTGTGAGTGACTGCACCCACCTGCAGGGGGATATGCGGGCCTCCTTTCACCCCTCGAGGCGGCTATCCTCTGGGGGCGCACTGTCAGTGCATCTCCTAAGGGCATGTTTACCCCTCGTCTGCGTTAGTAATACGGTAGAGGCAAAACGATTCCCTCAATTGCATGGCGCCACTTCCCATGCACATGAGGGAACGCCCTCTTACAATAGCGCTGGCGCTACATGTGCACCATCTCTATCAGTATTAAGATAGGGCCTTCCGTGGCTCCTTCTGTAATACCAAAGTGCCCTGAGGGCACAACAAGGGGTGCACTCACACCTGTAACGATCCCAGGGCACATTCCTTAGTATGGCCCCTGGCTGTAATTTCCCAGGCAAAGCTGTGTGTAAGGAGTAACAGCTCACCTAAAATAGGTGCAGTCTCTATTTGCAGACATTATTGCTCATGCAGCTATAGATTGGCCTCAAATATCACCATTAGCCTGGTGCAAATGTTATTAACGTCTGTTATTTGTACTTAACTGTAAATTACATAATTCAAATACTTCTGTGAATCAGGTCGTCAGGTGTTTTTGCTCCTGGATCATTGATCCTATCCTGATCCACCAACGAAGAAACCCTTAATCTGAATTTCATTTTATTTACCTTTTTCATTGGGAACTTGTCAAGCGCGAAACAAGGCCTCAAGAAATGCAGTTTTAGAAACGATCACATGGCTACATTTACCACAAAAAAAATCTGTATTTTTCAATAAATAAAGCTGATAATATTACGAAAGCACTCCTGTTGATCAAGGAAGGTAGAATCTTTGGGAATTAGTCTATAGATCATCAGCCAGAGCAACTGGGTTGGAAATGAATCCATAATCTGATTACAGTGGAACTAAGAACAATACCTGGATAGTGTGTATAATGGTGGATTTTATTCTGGAAAGAAGTGTATAGTTCTTTTAAGAACAGGATAGAGAATTTGGACGTTATAGTTCCATAAATGAAGTTACAATGGGGTGGAAAGTCCCAGTGTGCCAAAATGACTCCAACTATATATATTAACTGAAACCTGCCCACTCTATAGTCTTTGGCGTGAAGGCCCCACAGTTCTGAATTACAGAAGCTGCTGCCTGGCCCCACCATTATGTGAGGTCGCTGTTCAAACACATTCCAAAGTGGAGGGAGCATTTCTCCACACACATCTGTGATTTCTTAATCGGATTAATACGTGTTTCCATTAGACAGCATGCCAGGCTGAGCTGCCATCCACGGGTGGGCTAAGTGTAGATAAGGCATGAGCTGGCCTGTATTTTGGTGCTGCCCTGTCTACAGTTTCTAGAGGGCAGGAAGGGTCTTCGGGACTACATCCACCCTTGGAGGAACACCCATATCCCCCAGAAAGGTTGCACATCCTGCAGGAGTAGTAGCTGAGACCAATGCTCTGTCCATATGCCCAGAGTAGTCTAGAGCTTAGCCAGTGTGTGCAAAGCCGCACAGCCTGGTAAAGCAGGATGGGTTCAAGGTGACATACCCCTCAAACACTCAGTCAAATAACACTAATGTCAGAGAGTACTTTTCATGTTATAAATAAGACTAAATGACCTGCAGCAGACAGCCCTGTGCATCCAGAGATGCCTTTGCCTTCCTTGACATCTGTTCCACCTAGAACCAGAAACACAGCTTTTTGAGGATCAAAGACATATCTGAATCTGTTTCTTTTCTACCTGTCTACATGAAATTGTCACGATGCCTCATCAGCCGAAACGTGAAAAGAACAGATGAGACACGGTCCCATTATGCACTCTTAGGGTCTGATTTAGATTTTGGCGGACTGGTTACTGCGTCACAAACGTAACCGATATCCCATTTGTCTAAATCCAATATGAAATAAGAGCATTTACATTTCGACGGATGGGTTATCCGTCACCGCTGAAATCTAAATCAGGCCCTTAATGATCACAATTAATCCCTGTGCCAGTAATGTTTGCAGTAATATACAGATATTATGCCATTCTAAGCTCCCATTTTCCTAAAAAAACGGACCAATCTGTGTTCATCATAATGTTATCCTTTAAAAAACATAAATTTCCCACCATTATATTTTAGGCAAGACAACAATGCTGAAGGTTCTAACAGGAGTCAGTAACGGACTCCGCCCCGGAACTGACGAAGAGTTTATCGCCATACCAAGCACCATCCCCCAGCGACACAGTCTGGTGCAGCTCATCAATCTGTGCTGGCACAGCGACACAGATATTAGACCCGCTATCACTGGTAAGCCATGAAACATATCAACACTAATAGTCATAAAACACTGATTTGGCGTTTTGTCTTTTAGACATTAAGAAACACAGCATTTGGCATACAGTATGTTTAGTACATATTAAGTCACCTTCTCCTTCATGTGTAATAGTGGCCGGTAGTCTGTTGGTTTGCAATATCTGGGCTAACACTGGTCCTCCTGTTGTCATCCTTTGATAGTGCTTTGACGCCTTGCGGTCCAATGCGCTTTAGAAATACTAAAATAGAAAATAGAATAGTCACGAGTTGCTGCTATGCATTGTTGCTGTCAAAAACCTCTTTATTTTGTAAACAAAGATGGCCATTAGAGGCACAATCGACCAGTGCTATGATTGCTTATGCTTCTAAGTTTGCCATTTCATAAATCACATTTAATTTGAGGCATATCAATCAGTTACTGTCCCGGAAGAATCTTGGGATTCCAGCGGTTCAACAGATAGAAAATCCTTACGCTGGGCCCGATTCACAGAACTAACTTAAGACAAAATCCTAAACTTACTACTTTTGGTATTCACAGAAGTTAGGATTTTGTCTTAAGTTTGTCTTAAGACACACTTAAGACAGATTTAAGACAAAATCCTAACTTAAGTCTGTCTGAAGTCTGTCATAAATCTGTCTTAAGACAAACTTAAGACAAAATCCTAACTTCTGTGAATACCAAAAGTAGTACGTTTAGGATTTTGTCTTAAATTAGTTCTGTGAATCAGGCCCACAGTTTATAAAGATGAAGGGCTTCATTTATGAAAAGTGTTGCATCGCTGTGTTAAAATAGCTATGTAATACTTTTCACTGCCCCCTCCTTACAACACCATGGATGTGCCGTATTTAATGTGCGGCGCTCCATGTCGCAAGGATTGACAGATGCGTCAGGAATTTTGACATATCTGTCTGTGCAAAACTCACGCATTGCTGGAGTTGTGTCGTAAGCATGGCGCAACTCCAGCAATGCATGGTGGAGGCCTATACCCATTTCACTGCATCACCCTTACGCCTGCTATGAGCATAAGGTTTTGAAGCAGTGGCGTCCTAGAATCGGTGCAGTGAAATCTAATAGATTTCACTGCACCACTTTTACAAGGCTTTCTTACTGGGTAACGCCCACCCTGCATACATTATACCTGACGCAGGTATAGTGTGGCGCAGGGGTTTACAAAGTGACGCATCTGCCTAGATGCATCACTTTGTAAATATGGCGCAACATGGTGCATTATTTACGCTGACAGTGGGTCAACAGAGTGACGGACCAGCGGCATAAAAGTACTGCAAAGGGCTCAGAAATAAGTCCCGAAATCATTATGACAATGAAAAGCTACATAATTTATGACTGTTCCATTCTATACTCTTCTGTGTTGAACCATGCCTATGTGTTTTTGCATTTTCTTCCTACCCCCAACCATCCTGTTTTTCTGCTTCACATTCCACCTTTAGACGCTTGACTCTTGTCTCCCTCCTCTTTCAGACTGGCTGCTCTGAGCTGTCTAGACTGCGGGCTCATTCCTACCATACCTTCTACAGATTAGGCAACAAGATTGCACAATCTCGGATTACAGTTAAACTTTTATTCCAAAAGTCCTGTTTTCTCAGAAACCAGATGACCCACCCAGAACTGCCTTCCTTTGTAACAATGCTTTCAAAATTTTCAGTATAATATTTTATTGGAGTTCTAGCTCATTACTTTACAAGTGTCTTGCAAGTTTGATCACATCGACTGTTTTTTTGTTCTTTTTGAAATTCATCACAGATTGCATTCGATTTCTAAATTTGTTTTTAACCTTCAAGGCACTGCTATTTGAACTGCAGTTCCAAGTTGTTGGGTTGCATAAACTTGTTTTAACGAACAAATGCAAATATTTATCTCTAAGGCCATAGCAGTGAAAAGAATCGCTAATATATCTTTCCTCCTGCCCTTACAGAGTTCAGAATATTAGGTTTCCGTGTTCAGATCCAAAGACTTGTCACCTTTCATACTTGTCATTCGTGGACATTTTAAAATAAAATCTTTAGTGTCTTTAGAATGTCATTTGCAGCAGGGTGCCTCTCCTGCTCTGACTTTCCTACAGACTACTCAAACATTGTTGCACACCAATCACAGCTCCCTTAAGGCTTTTTTTTAAACCAAAGATTCCTAAAAAAGTCAAGTTCACTTTTTTTAAGTTCAAAAAAAGTTTTAGTAGGGAAAAAAGCAAGGTGTCAATACAGAGTATGAGAGCACGTCAAAAGAGAGACATTAACAGTTAAGCATAATAATATGTCTGAGGGATTACAAAATCATAGACCTATAAGGAAGGCAGGCTTTCTCGTAGAAAAAACAAAGGGATTACAAATGTTATGAATATAAAATGAAACAATAATAAGCAAATAAGTAAAATAATGGAGAAAAAAGAAATGAATGACAAGGGTATTCAAGGAGGCTTAGAGACTTCTTGTTGGGCAGGTTGTAAATGAAAGGAACAGTTAACACATGTATCAAGATAAAGCGTAATTGGGAGCCATAAATCTAAACGTTTCACTGCCAAGTTAGAAGGAAAGACAAATGCTGTATCCAATCTATGAATATAGCATACATTGTACCACCATGCTTTAAAGGAAATGTTAGAAAAAAAATTCCAATTGATCGTGACCTGGTGAAATGCGACAGCTAACAACAAATCCATAATTTTAACATTGAGTAAAATGTCCTCCCAGCAAGGAGAGAGACTACCAAGGAATATGTGAGTGAAAGAAAAAGGAATGCAAGTACGAAAAATTACTTTAATCTGGAACCAAACTTGAAACCAGAAATCGTGGACAAGCTTGCATGTAAATAGCATGTGGAAGAGAGTAGCAGATGGAGAAGAACAAGTCCAACAAAGGCTGGAGTGGAGGGAAACCGTTTGTGGAGGTCATACGGTGTGAAAAGGAGTCTATTATAAATAAAAAACAAAGATTGTGTCAAGTTAACTGCTCTAGAAGATTTGCGAATTTTAGTCCAGATCTTAGACCAAAGGGATAAAGGCCAAGATGTGTCAAAGTCACGTTCCCATTGTTCTTCCACTTTCGATTTAGGCCTAATGGGGTCTGTGGAGTCTAAGTATTTGTAAATGACCGATGCTTTGGGTGCAACACGCAAAAAGGAATGTAGGTGGGCAACATTGGTGGAAGATGGTGAGGAGGTAAGGGAGTGTAAGAGAAGTGCATGAGTGGACATGACAGCATCCTTAAGTAAAAGGTATTTGCTAGCATACGTGGAGGGCAAGTCAAAGGATTGACTAAGTGCGGAGAAAGAGGAAAATGTGGAATTAGAGAATAACTGAGAGACCCAGAGCAAACTTTTCTGCCTCCAAGTCTTCCAATAAATGGGCTTATTTTTTATTTTATTTTATTTTTTCCAAAACCTTTATTGCACTTTGCATAGTACACAGCGGAATGCCCACAACCCTGTGGGCCGGCCGCTATCAGAGGATCGTTGTATACAATGTTTTTCAGCAGAAAGGATAATAAAGCCACAGTTACAGTAAATGCGTGACGGAGCGTACTGAAAAAATAAAGGTGCCAGTCGAGCAAGTATTCAATGCAGGAAATGAGGTTTTGATGGAGTTTTTTCGTTTTTTGAAAAATAACAAACTCATAACAACAACAGTTAGGAATGACAGTACGGTCTGACATGAATCAGTGCATTTCAAGTCTCAAGTGTCTCTTGGGAGTATGGGAATCCGACATCCCTACACATTGCACGCATACCTCTACTCACACCACACGCCCCCACCCCCCTTGACTCACCAGTCTAAGCTCTAAGAAGAAGCCTCTTGCAGTAGCCCAGGCCTCCACCCCACTCCTCCATCCCGCCTAGGTTTAGCCCTCCTCGCCCTCCTCGTCGGATTCATCCTGATCATCCTCTTGCAAGGGTTCGCAGATGTCCCCCCTGTATTCATTCCATTTCAGCCATATCTTATTCCATTTCCCGGGGCAGGCTCGTTTGGAGTACACTGCTCTCTCGGTTAACATTACTCGATCCATGTTCAAGCACCACTGGGACTTGGTTGGAAGTTCTGCTGCCCCCCAGCGCTGTGCTATGTCACGTTTCGCTACCATTAGCCCCGCCGTGACCCAAAGTTGCTCGTATCGGGTCAAGTCGGTAGGCTCCCATATATTTAGCAAGCACCTTCCCGGGTCAGGTAATATGGAGTGATCTAATGCTTGTGAAAGTGTGCGGAGTACTTGTTTCCAATATTCCTGGATCTTGGGGCAGTCCCATATGGTATGGAAGAACGTGCCCTCCTCTCCCCACCCTCGCAGACAGTAAGGATGGGGCGCCCTGTGTATTTGATGCAGCATTGTCCTTGTATAATAAACCCTGTGCAAGATCTTAAATTGCACCAGCCGCATGCGTGCCGAGATGCCTACTTCTTTAGGGGACCCAAGTGCTTCGTTCCACTCATGTTCATCCATATCGTTAATCTCACCTTCCCATTTCTCTTTCAGGTGTGATGTGGGCTCAGGGGTGTTATTGAGTAACTTACGATAAGTGAGGGATGTCGCCCGTTCTAACATGTAATCAGTGAGTAGGCGATCTTCCAAGAGTGAGGACTCTGGCAGTGGAATGTCTGCTGGGATGGCTGCAAGCAGTGCGTGTCGGACCTGAATGTATCTGTAGAGTTCCCTGTCGTTGAGCTCATAGAGTTCTTTTAGTCGGGCAAAGGGGATCACCTCATTCCTCTCCCACAGGTCACCCACCGTGGAGATACCTATTGTGTCCCATTGTGCGAACCCCTTGGTGTTCCTCAGGTTGCCCAGTGTGCGAGAGTCCCATAGCGGAGTCATCCTAGTGATTCTCCCTTTCCAGCCCAGAGCTGCCGTAGCTGCGTGCCATATCTGCACAGTTAACTTGGTGGGGCCGACCAGAGTTCGCATCTTGCGGTGATCATACAGTGGACCCAACAGACTATCAGCGCCCAACTGCACCCTGTCCGAATGAAATGCTGGCTCGGGATGTGGTGTGTGGATCCATTAATTAATGGGTTTTAGGTGCGCAGCCCAATAGTACAGTTTTAAATTCGGTAGCGCAATGCCCCCGCTATACCAGTCTCTGTGTAACTTGGATTGTGCCACTCACGCCGGGAGGTTGCCCCATAGTAGGTTGGAGACCAGAGCTGCTACTTTCTGGAAAAACTTGGGCGGCACAGGATAGGGCGAATTCTCAAGGACGTACAAGAAGCGCGGTAACGCCATCATCTTGTAAAGCGCCGCCCTACCGAGGAGTGTTAACGGCAGGCCGGACCAGAACTCCACATCCCGCTTGAGTCTGTCCAAGGGCGGCTTCAGATTCTTATCTATGAATTCAGTCGGGTCCTTAGTGACATGTATGCCTAGATATTTAAAAGATGATCCCGCCAGTCGTAGCGGGCAATTATTGTCGAGATCCGGAGCCGGGCCTCGCAAGACATATAACTCTGACTTGGACCAGTTTAGCGTGTAACCGGAGATCCTGCCGTACGTGTCGCAAATGCGTAACAAGGCCGGTATACTCTCCTCGGGGTCTGTTAGATACAGCAGCATGTCGTCTGCGTATAGGGACAGACGGTCTTCCCAACCCCCGGTCCCTGGTATACCCTTGAGGAGGGGAGAGGCTCGTATGAGAGTCGCAAGGGGCTCCAGGGAGATGGCAAACAGCAGGGGTGACAGAGGGCATCCCTGTCGCGTGCCCCGTCCCAGCGGGAAAGTGCGGGAAATGTGGCCGTTCGCCACTACGTGAGCCACTGGGGCTGTGTACAGCAGTTTGACCCACGCTAGAAAGCGAGGCCCGAACCCCATACGCGTCAGCGTTTCGAAAAGGTACTCCCACTCCACCAGGTCAAATGCCATTTTGGCATCAAGTGCTAGGATTACTGCCGGCGTGTTGCTGGTGCCAGCACTGGCCATGACACCATGCAGTCGCCGCAAATTCAGCGCTGTGTTCCTGTGCGGCATAAACCCGGACTGATCCGGGTGTATAATCGAGGACAGATGGGGCAGGATCCTTTGTGCCAGAAGCTTGGCCAAGATTTTCACTTCCGCGTTCAATAAGGAAATGGGTCGATAGGAGGAACAATCCTCTGGTGGTTTACCCGGCTTGGGGATCGTTACGATAGTAGCCACACGCTGGTCCAGTGGAAGGGAACCCCTCTCCAAACAGTCCTTGAACATCCCCAACAAATGCGTGCTGAGGGTGTCCGGCATCGCTTGATACCATTCTATGGGTATTCCATTCTGTCCCAATGCCTTGCCCGGGTTTAAAGCCTTAATGGCCAGCTGAATTTCATCGGCTGTGATGTCCGCCTTCAGCTCGCTCGACGCCTCCGGTGAGAGGGTCTGAACTTACGAGCCGGGGTGTACACTTGTTCAAAATGGGTCGCAAGCAGTTCTGTTATACGCCTCGGATCAGTGTGTGTCACTCCCTGTTCATCTTTTAGACGCTGGATCCCCCTGGAGCTGCCCTCACGTTTATCGAGCCACGCCAGCATTTTCCCTGCTTTGTCCCCCACTTCATAAATCCTGTTCTGAGTGTCGGTTATGTGACCCTTGACTACCAAACGTAGGTGATCATTGTACAGCTGTTGTTGGAGAGTGAGTGCGTGCAGGGCAGAGGGAGAAGGGTGAGACTCATGTGCCGCGGTCCGTTCCTTCAAAGTAACCTCTAGGTCGGCTAGTTCCTGTGACTGTTGTCTCTTATGTCCGGTTATGGTGTTAATGGCTTGGCCCCGCAGAACCGTTTTATAGGCCTCCCAAAGCGTTGCCGGGGAACGCACTGAATGTGTATTTTCAAGAAAGTAGTGTTTCGTGGCGTGTTTGAGTGCTTTGCGAACCTGTGGAACTTTAAAATATGATGCGTGCATGGGGTAAATGCGCTTACGTGCTCTCGTCTGTAGGGAAAGCGTCAGTGTGAGCGGTGGATGGTCTGAAATACCTCGAGGGTGAATCACCAGGGTATCTACATGACAAAGGGCATCCCCCAGCGACAGGAAATAATCGATGCGAGACAGGCTGCCATGCACCGTGGAGTGAAATGTGTATTGTTTCATGCCCGGGTGTAAGTGCCTCCAGATGTCCGTCAGACCCATGGCCGTGGTAAATCGTCGAAAGTATGTTTCCCCCCCTGTCTGGTTTGGGGAGGGGTGTTTATCTAGTTGTGGGTCTTCGACCGCGTTGAAGTCCCCCCCTAGAATGGTCTCACCCTCGGGGAGAGTTAAAAGGAAGTCCCCTAATCTCGGGAGGTGGACCGAATGCAGAGCCGGTGGAATATACACTGATACCAAATTGAAGAGTTTCCCCTCCCATTGTCCCTGCACGGCCGCGAAGCAGCCCTGGTCGTCAGTTTTAATTGATAGGGGCATGAAACGTGAGTTCTTCTGTACTAAAATGCCGGACCCCCTGGAGCCGGATGTGAAAGCAGAGTGGGCCCACATTTTGTAACCTCGCCTATCCAAGGCCTTCGTAGCTCCTCCCACCAGGTGTGTCTCTTGCAACAGGGCCACAGTAGGCCGCAGACGCTTAATAGCAGTCAATACCAATCCCCGCTTAACCTTGTCCCCCAAGCCTCTCACATTCCAGGACATCAAGGTCATAGCTGGGCATTGTGTGTCAGAGGGATTCACCCCCCCTGTCGGTACGGAATTGTTAGCCATCGGGAGGTAATAGGTACATGATGTATTGCCCCAGAGATGTAACCGGTCTATCGGCTGCGTCGTCGCGCAGCAAGGCGTTCAGAAGCATCATGGGGGCATAGTGTCACTGTTCGTTCCCAGCAATGTGTCCTGATTCCCATAAGTACTGAAACATTGTCCTCGACCCTTTGTGCACATTCCCAACATAAACAGTTCAAAACAAACCCCCCTCCCTGCCCCCCTGCTTAACGGACCTCCAACTGCCCGCCACCCCAACTGAGCAGAGTGCTTTACCCCTCCCAAAACCAGAGTACTTGCGTGTAGGGGGGAGAGCGTCTCCCCGGGTTGGCGGCTCCCCTGTAGGCTCTCGGGGTTGCCATGCCAGAGTCAACGTGCAGCTATGAAACACCAAGTTAGGTTGACAATCGGCGATCTCGTTCAGTCCAGAGTCCGTAGCCGGAGTCATTCATCTCCGCCTCCCCCTTCAAATCCATGGGAAGGCGAGCGTCCCGCACCCTCCACACGACCAGACGCCTGCGAGCCATTTCTGCTGCCTCCTCTGCGGTCTTGATCCGGTCTATTAGTCCTGCGCTGTCGTCCAACGGTGTGCCAGCCCTCCAGCCAGTCTCGGGCCGTGTCAGAAGAGTCGAAAAACCATACTTTTTTGTCCGCCACCACTCGTAGTTTGGCCGGAAATACCATTGAGTATGGCAGTTCTTTCTCTCTCAAGGTTTTCTTTACTTCCAGGAATGTTCTCCTCTTCCTAGAAACCTCCGCTGTATAGTCCGGGAAGAAGGCAATTTTTGAGTTCTGAATCTGAATGGCCAGTGCCACTCTTGCGGCCTGTAAAATGGCGTCCCGATCTCGGAAATTGAACAATCTCGCCAGTATTGGTCGTGGCGCGCCTCCCGTCCTGGGTTTCCCCCCCGGGACACGGTGGGCCCTTTCGACCGAGAAAAAATTGGACAGGCCTTTTGGCTGGAGTCGAGTTTTTACCAAATCCTCCACATATAAGTCCAGGGCCCCAGTGTCCTCCGATTCCGGTACCCCTAGAATGCGGACATTATTGCGTCGTGAGCGACCTTCCTGGTCGTCCAGTTTGTCCCTGAGTAGTTTATTGTCAGTTTGCAGGCGTTCCATCGCTATCTGCAGTTCGGACACATCTTCGACCAGCGATTTGGTGACCACTTCGACCTGTTTGACCCGCTCGTTCATTTTTTGAAGATCCGCCCTGATTAAGGTGACTTCAGTCGCTGTGGCCCCCACAGTTTCTTGTACTTGCGCCAGCGCCGCCAGGACATCGTCCAGCGTGGCCTTTCTCACCACCTCGGCATCCGCCATTTTCCCAACGGTTTTGCGCTGGTCCTGGGGGGGTGAGCGTCTCTCATATGCAAATTTGTCCAACTTGGCCTGGGTTGTTGTGTTCTTGGGGCCCCTGTGCGACATAGCGCAGTTGCTGTTGAGGCGGCTCAGCGGCCTTCCCGGTCGTCTTCGCCGGGTAATGGCGTCGTTGTGCCAAACGTGCGCGACGTCTTCCGCGCCTTCGGCAGAATTTTGCACGCCCGGAGAGGGTCAACAGGCGACTGTAAAGTGTGCTCTTGAGCTTGGGTCGCTGTGGGGAGTGTTCGCGGGTCTCCGGAGTGATGCAGTTGGAGAGCCGACAGTTCCTGTCCCCCGGCCCCGGCCTCAGGCCGCTTCCGGTCGGGTCCGACCAAACTGCGGCTCCGCGGTCGAGTGCAGGCCCGGCTCCTCCTCCGTCTCCGGCCAGCGGGAATGTGCTTGTTCGGTCTATCGCCGCCCCGAAAAGTTCTGGAGACGCTCGCTGCACGGACTCCGGGTCCGGTCCACCCTTTGTAGCCGGAGTAGATCAGGATAATTGTACGGATTGTTGCGGAAAGCCGCCTTTACCCGGGAGCCTCCCTAAGCTGCGGCCGCCATCGTTGGCTGCTAGCCACGCCCCCAAATGGGCTTATTTTTAACCGTTAAGTACACGTTATGCCAAATGGTAGAGCTGAGAAAATCAGCAATTGTAGTAGGCGGAGGGGGCGGAGTGGAGAGAAGTAAAGTAGTGGTAAACTTATGTAAGGGAGTAGAGAGCGAAGGCGGTTTGCGGGAGAAAAATAAGTATTCAGTGAAAGAAAATGGAGATAATGTGAGTCGTTCAACTGTGACCCACAAAGGGTAGGGCTCTGCAGGATCCTGTAACCAAAAGGAAGAGAAAGGCCTTCTGATAAGCCGGGAAGTCAGAAAAGTTGACTCCACCCTCCTCCTTTGGTTTTATTAGCCTAGCAATAGACATCCGATGTTTCTTGCCATTCCAAAGAAAGAAAGATAAAATGGAATTAATCTTCTTAAAAAACTTGGAGGGGATGGCTACTGGAATGTTGGATATCGTGTAGAGAATTATGGGAGATAACATCATTTTGATCGTGTCGAGACGACCCCACCATGACAAATAAAGGGGGTGCCATCTGCACGTTAAATCCGATAATTTCTGAATGCATTTGTTCAGACACAGAGAGACCGTGTCCGAGATGGAAGGGGCAACATGTAGGCCTAAGTATTTATTATGAGAGGGACTCCAAGTAAAGTTCGAAGGCCTTAAATTAGGTTTGAATGTGTACTTTGTTAAAGGAAGAATCTCACATTTGTCGTTGTTTAGTTTATATCCCGAAATGTGAGAGTATTCACGAATCACATCAAGAAAGGCAGGTATAGAGTCAGTAGGATTAGATATAAAAAGCAGAATGTCATCGGCGTATGCAGCCAATTTGACGTGAGAGTGTGGTGTCTGAAAGCCATGAATGTTAGGGTGTTGACGGAGTTTGGAAAGGAAAGGCTCCAAAGCTAAGTTAAAAAGAAAAGGGGACAGGTGGCATTCCTGACGAACTCCCCTGCCCAAGTCAAAGAACGAAGAGACTAGGCCATTGGCACATACAGCTGCACGTGGGCTAGAATAGAGAAGGGAAACTAAAGAAATGAATTTGCAACCAAATCCAAACCATTTGAGTGCTGAGAAGAGATAGGTCCATTCGACCCTATCCAATGCCTTCTCGGATTCCAAAGCGATCGCAGCCAGAGAATGCTGTATATGTGAGGAGTTCGACAATACCTTAAATAAAAGCCTAGTATTGTCAGTGATATAGCAACCTTTAACAAAACCTGACTGTTCGGCTCCTAATAAGTCAGGTAGTAAGAGATCTAATCTGGCTGCGAGCGATTTGGGGAAAATTTTGTAATCAATATTAACTAAGGAAATCGGTCTGTAATTTTTGCAGTGTTGGGTATCCTTCCCTTCCTTGGGAATAAGGCAAATGTGAGCGTCAGAAAAAGAACCTGAGGAATTACCTAAAATAGAAAAAGTGTGAAGTAAGGAATGTAATTTTGGTATGAGTATTTTCGAGAAGTGGAGGTTAAACCATCTGGTCCGGGGCCTTATCCTTTTTAAGATGTTGGAGTGCAGAGAGTAATTCTTGCTGGGAGAGGTCTGATTCTAGAGAAGTAAGGTCAAGAGGAAAGTGATCCGGTTTCTGTATATTAGAGAAGAACTGTGATAGAGATTGGGGAGAGGGTTGAGTTTCAGAGGAGTAGAGGGTGTTATAGAAGAGCGAAAATTCAGTCAAAATATCCTCGTCTTTGCGTTTAAGAACTAAATTACAATCATAAATAGATTCAATGTTCAGCTTATTGTGTTTAACCTTCAAATAATTGGCCAAAATCTTCCCAGCCTTATTACAACCCCCATAAAACTTCGCACTCGATTTCAACAAATATAGGGAATCATCTTTCTGTAGATATTTTGTTAAATTTCATTTTAGCCTGAACAAGAGCTGTCAAACTATCATGGGAAGTGTAGTAGGAGTGTTCCAAACTCTTAATTTTCTGGAGGAGAGCTCCAGTAAGGGTACGAGCAGCTTTCCTCTTCTTAGTAACATAGCCAATGATAAATTGTTAAAGCGCCATCTCCTAGGACCAGTAATTTTAGGGATAATGTCGATATTCATTGAGATAGGGGCATGCTCTGAGAGTAAAATGGGGCCAATTTCAGCATGTGTAAGGGTTTGGGCAATATTGTGAGAGACAAAGAGAAAATCAATCCGCGACTTAGAGTGGTGTGAAGGGGAGTAAACGGTAAATTCTTTCGTCGTCGGATTACAAAGGCGCCAGGCATCAGTTAGTTTGTGCTGCGAGAATACTTGAGTAAAAAGTTTGTGGGGTTTATTGGGGATAAAGGTAACCTTAGAGTTCCTATCAAGGAAGGGATCAGGAGGTTGGTGGCAATCCCCACCTAGAATAAAATTGTCATCCACAAAGCTAGTGACATGCGTAGAAAAATTATGCCAACAAGTAGGGTCACCACCAGTGGGGGCGTAGACGTTAAGGAGAGAGATTGGAACACCCCTTAAGGATAGCTTAACATAAACCCATCAGTATCAGAATCTTGTGCTGTTAAAGAGTAAGAAAGAGATTTTCGACATAAAATGATAACCCCATTACGCTTGCCATCACCAGGAGAATAGAATACCTCACTTACCCAACCCCGTTTAAGTTTGGCAGATTCTACCTCTGAAAGGTGGGTTTCTTGTAAAAATGCAAAATCAACATTCAACTTGGCAAGATGAGATAAAATCCTTTGTCTTTGATAGGAGAATTAATACCCTTAACATTCCATGTAACAATTTTCAACGACATGTAATAAGAAACAGAGTACAACAAATAATTTGAAAAAATGCAGAAAGAAAGCCTAAAAAGAATTTAGAAAAAGCAAATGAAATATCTATTAGAGAGGGAAATTAGAATGAAGAAAAAAGAGCAGCAAATAATTATATAAAGAGGGACAGAAGATATGGCAAACAAGTAAAGTAGAAAAATGAAAAGAAAGCAAATAATGAGAAGAGCTCAATGAAAAAAGGAAAACATAATTAGAAGAAAGCGAGAAGAAGAACACAAATACATAAAAAGAGAGTGTAGTCCTGGAAAAAGTAGATAGAATTGGAAAAATAGACACGGGTGAATCCAAGAGTAATAAAAGTTTACCAGGAATAGAGAGTGACAATAGCAGTGAAAAAATACCATAAAAGAAGGAAGCTAGAGAGAGGGAGGAAGAGAAAGATAAACCTGAGGAGACACCTGTGCAAGAGAACATGCAGAGAAAAAGGAGGAAGGGGAGGACGGCATACCAGGTAAATGACATGTGAAAGGAATGAAGGTAAAACGTACCTACAAACGGGGAGGATAAGGGATCACAACCAGGAACAAACCAGAATCGAGGGGAGGGGAGGTGGAACCACATAGAGCAGGCAAGACATCCGGGGTCAGCGGGACGCACAACCGGGAGGAACCACAGAACGATGATCTGACCTATGGAGAGCATGAAGAAAATGATAAGCGAGGGAAGAACAGGGTATAAGAAGAGACATTAACATTGTAAAAATATCAAAAAATGCAAATGGTAAACAAGAACAAGGGACCTAAAACACTGCAAAAATGTTGCAACATTGATCAATAGGTATGAAAACAACAAAAAGAAGCGATTCAAGGAAGAGTCATGAAAGAGATCAGGAGAGTTGGGGAGCAAGCAAGGGAGACAAAGTGAAAGAGAACGACAAGAAAAAGACACGGGTCTCAGGGAGGAAAAGAAGAAGAGCATCAGAGAGGTCCATATCAGCTGCTCTGCATGAGTTCAGGAAACTTTGGAGACGAACAGGATCCTCGTATGTCTTAGTCTTGTTGTTGTACGTGACTTCGAAAAGGCAGGGATGGAATAGTCCGTATCTAGCTCCTATGGCCCTTAAATCAGCAAGCATATCCAGAAAAGCCTTTTGACGGTTCGCCCTAGCCTTGGCATAGTCCTGCGCAAAGAACAAAGACCAGGTAAGTCGAGGAGATGCTCTGGCTGCTGACAGGACTTTTAGACCAGTATATTCAAGAAAATACATGATAACTCCTCGTGGGCGTGACGCAGTAGTAGTTGTGGAAGGAGATCGGCCCAATCTGTGAGCTCGCTGGATATTGAGGTCAGTACCCTCTGGTAGATGCAGGAGCTTAGGGAGAAAAGATTTAAAGAAAGTAATGGGATCACTCCCCTCACAACCCTCCACCAGGCCGTAGATGCGCAAATTGTTGCGTCTGTTGCAGTTTTCAAGCTCCTCCACCTGCTTCTGAAGTGAAGAAACTTGCAGATGTAAGTGAGACACCTTAGAGGACGTTTCTTTGAAGGAGGAGAGGCTTTGTTCCACAGATGAGACTCTTGCATCCATTTGCGTCTAGTTGTCTGTCAAGACTTGTAATTAGGTGTTGGTTTCCTCCATGAAGGGGCGGAGGGCCCTTATTTCGTCCAAGAGTAACTCCAAAGAGACTGGTGACGACGACTTAGGTGGAGAGGGACGATCTTTTTTTAGTCTTTTAGAAGTTGCTTTCCCAGAAATTGGTACGGAAGACTCCATCGCGGACTGCGCAGTCGAAATTGAGGGCAGCTGAAGTGTTTCAAACTGAGCAAAAGAGGGAATAACTTAGAGTTCTTAATTAAGGCTTGCTTTGAAGGGAAAGGGGTAGAACGTGGCGCAGGCTTGCTCATAGAGAAGAGGAATCAGAGAAAACACCACACAGTGCGAGAAAAATCAGCAGCAAAAATATGCCAGATGATGCAGTTCATTTCATGTCACAGGAAAGATAGTGCGCAGCAGAAGGTCTGGTTCATGAAAGGGCATCCATGATTTAACCATTAGTAGTAGTGCCATGCAAGTAAAATGCCAAAAACGCTGCATTGAGGCCAAGAAACAACAAAGAAAGTAGTCGTAGGTAGAGAATGACACAAAATGGCTGCCACCACTGAAGTGATATGAAGTGTCACAGAATTACCGGTAAAAGCAGCCAAAAGAAAGTCAAAACAGCCATAATGTAAAAGTGCAGGGCTTAAGGAGCGCCTGTGGAGGAAGTGGGTATGTCAAATCGCCATAGAGAGCAGCAAGAGTCAATAGAGGCAATTCGGGCGATTTGCGAGGCAGCGGTGAAAAAAAAATAAAAAAAAATGGCGGCCGCAATTCCACGAAATCGCGGCCGAACTTACTACATCAAAAATGAAGATAAGAGCGTTGTAATAAGGGTCAAAAAGGGTCTACCAGCATGCCTGACCCTTCAGTGTGCAGGACCCATCATTGGTGGCAAGAAAGGAGCCTCCGAAGCGCGACGCGTTCTCCCGGTCGGCGGAGCGCTCACCTCAGCGCCGCCATGCTCCTCGGGCGCCAAGCCACGCCCCCGTCAAGTTCACTTTTAACCTGTCTGATGCCATGAATAACAAGATCTTTTGTGCTGAGCTTGCCAACACTGATTCATCTAAAACCCGCAGCGCTATTGTAGGGAGGAATGCCCACCCAGCTCACCATCACACTCATCAACTTAAATGCCAGATTGCACAGTGTGAAGAATAAGCAGACAGCCAATAACAACTGCTGAAATTAAGAAATTAAAATCATTGCACAACTGTGCGCTAAGACAAGCACATAGGCACCCAGGGGAAGATCACTTATTTAATACATACAAGCAAGCTCAAAAAGTATTTCGACAAGCAATATTCTCAGAGAATAATAAGCGCTCTGAGCGGTTCTGGCTAAAACTGAAACATGCAAGTAAAAACCATAACCCAAAATCTTTTTGGTAGCTTGTTAATTCGAAAACACACAATCAAGGAGGACAAAGTAGTGCAAACATCTCTGAAGTTGAATCGGTATCCTTTCTAATGACCCACTTTGAAAAACCAGAAAAGGAAGAAGGTCCATCGGCCAAACTCCAACTTTGGCCCCTCAACTCAACTTATGCCAATCGTTAGGTACAATACATGTTGGGACACCTGAGCAACCCGGAGATTTAAACATAACGATGCCGTCGGTAACCAACACCAAATCGCTGCTCTAGCACGAAGAACTGCCTCATTGGGTACCCACAAAACTAGAAACTCTAACGAAAACAACAGCATGAATTATAACCGAGAGCCGCTCAGACAGAGCACCCGGGCCAAACGGTCTACCCCAGGCTCTGTGCAAACAGGACACCGATTTTTGGGCACCCTTATTTACTTACTGCTGGACCAATCAGGTCTTGCCGGAATCTTGGCGTGGTTCAATTATACATCCCGGTACACAGACATAATATCGAAATTTAAATATCGATATACAATTATATCGAAGTTTAAATATCGATGTAACACAATATCGAAGGTAAGTAATATCAACACTATTTAATATCGATATCAGTAATATCGAAGTTAAATATATCGATGTGTAGTAATATCGATGTAAATAATTTCGATGTTACTGATATCGATTTTCTAATAATTTTTTTGTATATTATAATGTATATAATATGTTTTTAAGTATTTATTTCTGTAATTTAATTAAATTTAGCATTTTAGTTCAGTAGCGGGTTGTGGGTTTATAGGGGAATAGGGTGGGAAGTAATTTAATTATGTTCAAATAAGTATTGATTAGTAGGAATGAATAATTAATTGTAATTAATTTTAATTAATTGGTAATAATTTTTAATTAATAGAATAATTGATAAATATGTTATGTAGCGGGTTGTGGGTTTATAGGGGAATAGGGTGGGAAGTAATTTAATTATGTTAAAAAAAGTATTAATTAGTAGGAATGAATAATTAAATTTAATTAATTGGTAATTCATTTTAATTAATTGCTAATAATTTTTAATTAATAGATTAATTGATAAATATGTTATGTAGTGGGTTGTGGGTTTATAGGGGAATAGGGTAGGAAGTAAGTTAATTATGTTAAAATAAGTATTAATTAGTAGGAATGAATAATTAAATTTAATTAATTGGTAATTAATTATAATTAATTGGTAATAATTTATAATTAATTGATTAATTGATAAATATGTTATGTAGCGGGTTGTGGGTTTATAGGGGGAATAGGGTGGGAAGTAATTTAATTATGTTAAATTAAGTATTAATTAGTAGGAGTTATTAAATATTTTTAATTAATTGGTCATTAATTTTAATTAATTGATTAATCGATAAATATTGATTACTTGATAAATATGTTCTGTAGTGGGTTGTGAGTTTATAGGGGAATAGGGTGGGAAGTAATTTAATTATGTTAAAATAAGTATTAATTTGTAGGAATTATTAAATAATTTTTATTAATTGGTAATTAGTTTTAATTAATTGGTAATTATTTATGTAATAGTTTAATTTTTGATTAATAAATGTTATTTTTTATTTATAAGTATGTTATTTTAACTCTTACGCTATCCAACACTTTCCCTACTGTTGCACTCTCTGGAGTGGGAATAGTAATTTTTACCCCTACGCTATCCAACACTTTCCCTACTGTTGCCCTCTCTGGAGTGGGAATAGTAATTTTTACCCCTACGCTATCCAACACTTTCCCTACTGTTGTACTCTCTGGAGTGGGAATAGTAATTTTTACCCCTACGCTATCCAACACTTTCCCTACTGTTGCACTCTCTGGAGTGGGAATAGTAATTTTTACCCCTACGCTATCCAACACGTTCCTTACTGTTGCACTCTCTGGAGTTGGAATAGTAATTTTTACCCCTACGCTATCCATCACTTTCCCTATTGTTGCACTCTCTGCAGTGGGAATAGTAATTTTTACCCCTACACTATCCAACACTTTCCCTACTGTTGCACTCTTTGGAGTGGGAATAGTAATTTTTACCCCTACGCTATCCACCACTTTCCCTACTGTTGCACTCTCTGGAGTGGGAATAGTAATTTTAACCCTACGCTATCCAACACTTTCCCTACTGTTGCACTCTCTGGAGTGGGAATAGTAATTTTTACCCCTACGCTATCCAACACTTTCTCTACTGTTGCGCTCTCTGGAGTGGGAATAGTAATTTTTACCCCTACGCTATCCAACACTTTCCCTACTGTTGCACTCTCTGGAGTTGGAATAGTAATTATTACCCCTACGCTATCCAACACTTTCCATACTGTTGCACTCTCTGGAGTGGGAATAGTAATTTTAACCCCTACACTATCCAACACTTTCCCTACTGTTGCGCTCTCTGGAGTTGGAATAGTAATTTGTACTCATACGCTATCTATGTTTATAATTTTATTATTATTACTTTTATGTTGTTATTAATTGTTATTTATAAAAGTAAATTATGTTGATAAAATTATTTATATATATGTAATGTATGTATTTTTTAGTACTTTTATGTTGTTATTAATTGTAATTTATATTACTATTGTATGTATATACATTTATATTTATATTATTATATTTTTATATATTTATAAGTTATTAAAATAATTAATTTAGAGTTATTATTAATGAAAAATATACTATGTATTATAAATTAATTAATAATTCTTTTTTTTACATTAATTGTTAATATTTTATAATATATTATAATTTTTTAACATGTTTATTACATTCATAATTATTATTTTGTTAATAGAATATTTTTATTTAATTAAAATATAACGATATTTTACAAAAAACGGTATTTTTTACATTCGATATTTTATTTCCGATATTTTGGTACTTACCTTTTTAAAGATAGCATACCGATATTTTGTCCCTCGATATTTGTGTTGCGATATTTTTGTATATTGATATTCTGTCTGTCGATAATTAGTCAGACATTCATACATCCCATTTAAAAGGTGGTAAGAGATCAGATCCGAAAAATTACAGGATGATTACTCTATTGGACATGAAATTCAAATACTACGCCAAGTTCCTCCTTCAAGACTTGGCATCTTGGGCCACAAAAAAAACATCTTATACCCTTCACCAGACAGGATTTGTGCCAAAATCAGGTATCATAACCAACCTGCTTGCAATGTCTGTCCTGTTGGATAAAACGTCAGTGTCAGGAATGCTAATGCATGGCTGTTTTGTTGACTTCAAGGCCGCTTTCGATTGCGTGCCCAGACGCCAACTATGGCTCAAACTGCGGAAATGGGGGATCCCACCTGTACTTTTACAAGCCATAATCGAGCTACACACTAATACATGGGTCCGTATAAAACTTGGAAACGGATCCTATTTCTCCAGTAAAATACAAACATCATGTGTAGTAAAACAAGGTTGTGTGTTGGCACCCCTTCTTTTTAATATTTTCAGTTCCGATCTGTCGGAGTCACTCGATGAAGTCAACTCTCATCCTCCAAAACTTGCCGGGGTAAGAGTTAGCAATTTACTGCTGATGGCCGTGTCCTGCTCAGCGGCTAGCAGAGACTACTCGATCGGCTGTCTCCCTATACCATCGAAAATGAATTGAAAATTAATTATCCAAAACAAGGGCAACCACCTTTGGGTTAAAGAAATACCAAGGTGGCGGTTGGCTGTTCAAGGGTAAAAGTATTGATAGGGCCACTTCATATAAATACCTGGGTGTCCACATGGACAGAAGGGGTTTGTTCTCAAAACACAGAGTCGAGGTATAAGCCAAAGCTTTGACAATCCAGGTGGCATTTAAGAACCTCTCAAGGCATTTGTCCCGTCCAAGCGTGCCACCTCTTATAAGTGTCATGAAGGCAAAAACCCTCAGTTACCTCACCTACAGTCAGGAGATCATGCAAGGGAAAGACAACAGCCTTGAGAACAAAATAATAACGAGAATCTTCAAACAAGTGCTGAGCCTTCCAAAAACCGCATCCCTCACTCAAATACGACGTGAGTTTGGTCCCGAAGTTCAGCGAGCGGTAGGGGCTGGAGCATTCATTAGGTTGTGCAACAAGCTACGTGCTTAGAGAAGGAAGCTTGGAGGCTTTTTTGTGGCAGGAAATTTGAGCCGGCCAGCTTGGGAGATCGTACCGGCGTTAGCTACAAAACTCTTTATAACTCCTGGATGCAGAAGAAATCTGGAGCTCCAATCCATCGCAGCAGGCACTCAAAATCTACGTCAAAAGAAACGTCCGCTTCTGGTCCTTTCCCTCGGACAGAGCCCAACTGGTACACCTTAACCACGTCTGGTCAATCATATCAGGGTTAAAGCCAGGGGTCGTGGTGCCTCATATGTCATGCACCTATTCTGTGATGTGGAAAAAAAGATTTCTGGCCCTCAGAATGGGTGAATGGCCATTCTTGTATCACCTGCCAGGTTGGCGCCGCACAAACACCAATATAGCGTGCAGGGGGTGTAGGAGCAGCAAGGAAACAATCGAGCTCATGGTATGTCTTTGCCCTGCACTTTTTAATGATCGAAAGATCTTGCTAAAGGGCGAATGGAACAAACTTGGCATTCGCACGTGTCGACGAGCTATCCTTGAATCTATGAACCCGGACAATACAGTGCTTAATATCCAGGTCACTAGGTTTGTCACAAGAGCTGTAAAAAGACTTATAAACTGCGAGAGACAGCAAGTTAACAACTGTTAATCCATAACAGGGAGGCCTAAGTCCGATGTTGTTTTGCCGATCTATTTACTTCATGGTAATACTTGACAGTGGTTGAATGTGGTATTTTGCACATTGTTTACTCACTGTCCTCTATGTGTGAAACCCTGGAACTCTTAATTATTATATGAAGGGGTTCTACTTATTTACAAGTAGAATTAAACTATTAGCGCTTAGCTTTTAGCTTTTTAACAATGACTAATGTCTTGTCCCATGGCATAGTCAACGCCAAACTAGAATGGATCAACAAGGCTCTTAACTGTTTCTTAACTGTTTCTTAATAAAAAGGACCAGTTTTCTAGATGAAGTTTATATTTTAACAGCATGAACAAATAGAGATTATTAGGTTTTTAAACAATTATTTATTAAGGAATTTCACACCTTTTTATTACTCATCATTTGCTTGCAACAGTATTAATGTATTAAATGACCGCATTTAGGTGGCTTCTTAAAAAAGCATGAGGAAATATGTAAGCTAAGACACAGTAGTTTAGTTAACGCATGTTTACTACCCTATGTGTAAATAGTTTAGCAATTGTCTGATATACGTTTTTTTTTACTGATCCACACCTATTATTGTATTGATTTTTACTAATCAAACAATAAAAAATAAAGACAGACATCCCTGTGTCTCTGCAGATGTTATTTGTGGAATGAAACCTCACAAACAAAAACTGTTTTTGTTCGGTGCTCCATCTCTTATGTTATTCCCTGTGAGGAGCTCTTTACACAATAGTTGCTTCATATGCAAATTACAGTTTTGTCCTCCTCCTCCTCATTCATATTTATGAGTGTGCTGTTTTGAGACAGAAAGTTAATTACTTGAAGTTCTTGTAATGTTGGATCCATATACTTTGAATCTCAAGTAGATGTTTCTCTATTTTTTTTTTAAATCTTTTTTTTCACCGTTTTACAAAACTGTGATACCACTCACATTTCTTCCTGTTTATTGACAACCATTATTCGTCCGGCACGCAAATGCGCAGTCTTCTCTATACATATAGAATTTTCTCAGACTCCTACTCCGTTATTTAAAATCCTGCGCTTTCCTTTGGGTATATCATGTTCAGCTCACCGATACCCTCCACGAGTTTCTTTGGATTTCACCCACTTATTGCTGACTCTGCTTTATTTATGGTCACAGTCAATGTCTTACATCATCACTCTGGCAACACAAGCCTCTACAGCCTTCTCTGAAAATTGATGAGAGTAGTAAATGTTATGCCTCTCCGCAATAAGGCACAGTGAGGTATAAAAGTGTGACTTTATGTTCTTCTTTGATACCAGTCCTTCTCCCCTTTACGTGAATGTGATCAAGGTGTTGAGTTCCTTTATTTCCCAGTACATTCTAGAGCAATGCCTGTTTCCGCACTTCTGTTCCCCTATATTGACACTAAGGACTTTTCAAAGCTGATGATCCACCAATTCTATTTTACTTGTATATTCCTAAAGGCGCTTGGAAACGGTCACACTACTTATTTAAAAAGGTGAAAAATGATTTAATGAGGCCGCCCGCCCTCCATAGTGTAAATGGCACACATATGTATGGAGAACATCATCCTCTGTCCTGGTGGAATGGGAGAGTTCAAGGTTGTGGTGCGGGGCCACGCCTAGGACAGGTGACCTGCGCTTATAGGGAGGTCTGTCAGGAACTACTTGACCTAGAAGGGAGCATCCACAGTTTAGATAACATCCAGGGTACGGGAGATGCGGCTCACTTGGCATTACAGGAGGTGCTACCAAAGTATAATGAGGACCTTCAGCGGTTGCGTTGTTACAACTACAACGAGTACCTTGATAGGGTGCAGAGAGAGGAAGGGAACATTTTACGAATGCCTCTATGCAGCCCTGATGGTGGCCCCTTGTTCAGAGGTGAGGGAGTTTTTGGAACCATTGCCTCTTCTGGTGTTGGAGGACGAGGACCGGGAGGAATTGGAGGACCCTATCACTCTGCAGGAAATTAAGGCCACCATCCATGCACTGGCAACTGGTAAGACGCTGGGACCGGTTGGCCTCCCAGCTGAATTTTACCCACGTTTCTCTGACCTCCTTGCGTCACATCTGGTCCAGTTGTACGAGGACGCCTATGAGGCTGGGGAATTGCCTGGCAACACTCGGAGCGCCCTGATAATCCCTTCCCGAAAATCAAGTCGCCAAGGGCGGATGTTAAGGATTATCGGCCCCTCTCCATGCTTAATCTAGATTTTAAGATTCTGAGCAAGGTGCAGGCGAGTCAATTGGTCCCGCATATGAAGGCGTTAATACACCTAGATCAGAATGGGATTATCCCCTCCCATAACACCTAATACAATCTTCGTAGGCTCTACTCCATTCTTTTTCATGCTGAGGCCCGCTTCATCTCCAGTCCGCGGTGCTTTCTGTTGACCTGGAAAAGTCTTTCGAAACGGTGGGGTGGGGATACTTAGTTGAGGTGATGAGGCGTATGAGTTTGGGAGATGAATGGATACGTTGGGTGCAGCTTTTATATGCGACACCTACTGCCAGGGTACGAACGGGCAGAATAATATCCAGGGAGAATGGGGTGTTTCGGGGGACTTGGCAGGCGTGCCCTCTTTCTCCCCTCCTCTTCGCCCTGGCGATTGAGCCCCTTGCTGAGCTTCTTTTCCCCGGGGCTGCTATGGGATTGGACTGGACTCTGGAGGGCAGACACATCATGTTTCCCTCTACGTGGATGACCTTTTGTTGTACCTGTCCGACGCTGTAGTGGGCGCCTCGACGGCCTTGTAAATACTGGACGACTTCGTGGGCTTATCGGGTCTGCGAGTTAACAGAGCAAAGACGTATCTGTTCCCGGTGGCGGGCCCTCTCCCTAGACCATACGCTCTGATAGTTGACCTTGTATGGCCCAGAATACGTTCAAGTACCTGGGTATACATATTTTCCATTCGCTTGATGGTTTTAAAAAAGGTAACCTTGGTCAAACGGTGTGCTTGTTACGTGCGTGTGTTCATTTTTGGCAAACATTGCAATTGCCGGTAATGTCCTGGGTTTCCCTATTTAAAATGGTTATGCTCCCATGCTTCTTATACTTCTTCGTCAACCTCCTGGTCCTTATGCCTAGAGGTTGGTTTCGCTCCCTGAATGCTCTGTTGCGGGATCTGGTGTGGGATGGTGGACGCCATAGGGTGTCCCTTACAACGTTACAGCGTCCCGTTGCTTAGCGCGGGTTGGGAGTGACGAACTTTGAATATTATATTTTGGCTGGTCAACTGCAGTAGCTGGCGCAATGGATAGTGGAGGTGCACAAGGACGGTACGTTCTCACAATTCCCGGACTCCCGCCCTCGCTTAGTAATGGCACAATTGCTTATACCAAGGACGCCCACCCGATACTGTTCCTTGCTGCAGCGTACAGCCTTTCAAGCCTGGCGCAGATGCCAGGGCAAAGGACGGCAGGCCGGTAGTTTTACCCCTATGTTGCCTCTTGTGGGTCTGCTACATGGCAACACCCAGTCAGTCTTCACAAATGAGCAGCTGGCCCCCTGGTCGGATGCAGGGCTGGATACTGTTGTGGACTGTTTCCTAGACAAGCCCCTACTCCCATTTGACAATCGTATGGAGGATTGCGGTATGGAGGATTGCGTCCCTTGGTTCAGCTGTGTGCCAAATGGAATGAGACTGGGGGCAGGGTTTTAACAGACGCGGAATGGCGGAGGGTTTTGCACTACCCCAAGAAAATCACTCGTAATTCACATCTTAAATATATGCAGTTTAACTACACACATATGGCTTACATGACTCCACATTGTCTTAATGTGACATATGGAGGGGAGGTTAGATCCTGTCCCTGATGCTCTCACCTGTACGCGGACTTTGGCCATATGGTCTGGGATTGCGGAGTTCTGCTGCCTTTTTGGGAGGCGATGCTTGGTAAGCTAGCAGCAGTGCTGGGCAGAGAATTATCTTTCACACTACAGACGTGTATTCTGGGTCTGTTTCCCAAGCTGCCGAAGCGCAAGGTAGGGAATAGGCTCATAGACCTGGCGCTGGTATTAGCGAAACGCTGCATTGCTATGGAATGGAAATCTAATAGGGGACCACAATTCAAGACCTGGCACAGAGATGTCATTGTGTGGGCTGGGGCGGAAGGTAGAGCACTCAGCTGGGAGGTATCTAAAGGTATGAGGAAGTTCACAATTGCAGGCCAGTAGAGGAAAGTGCTGGCAACCTGGGAGAACCCTGAGGGGCAGGGCAAGGGTGAGACAGGTTCAGACTCATGCCCCGGCCGACAACCAGATTGCACATTTGACAAATTTGGGGAGTCGGCATTTCCTGTCGTCAAAATATTATGTGGGGGATTACTTGCTGGCGGCCGGGATTGGGCAGATTTACCTGCAGATGTGGACCCCTTCCCCCTGTTGTACTGCTTGCATCCTTCTGTGACACTTCTTAATATTGTGCCTTCACCACACGCTTGTACTGATGTCTACGATATATTTCCCCCCTCTGCATAAGGTTTTTCTTTGCTTTTCCTTGTTTTATTTTTTTGTTTGTTTAAAGCTGGGTTAATTGGTTCCTTGGTTCCATTTTGTTGGAATTGTTTTTAGACAATTGAAGTAGCAATTTGTAAATCAAAGATGTTATACTGGTACCTGGATCTGTTGGTGGGTACTCCCAAACTGTGTATTATCGAGCACAAACTATTGTGAAGCATGTACTGAGAAATCTGGTCTAAATCTGGAGGTGACAGACTTCTGCTGGAACATGGGCTATGCAACACCCCTCTGGGTCTAGCGAAATGTATATTGCTAATCGGATTCTCTTCTTGGATCATTTATATGGACGCTGAAAAAATGTATTTCAGTTCTGTATTGTTGCTGCCATTGAATTATTTGAATTTAAGATTGCTTTGCTTCCATATACGAAATGTATTACAAAACTTGCAAAATGCCTATAAAGATACATCCCAAAAAAATGTTTTATAAACAACGTGTGTGGTGAACATGGTCAATCAGCCCTGTTGCCAAAAAGACCTCAATTGCGAAAATTGATTTTATTTCATGTTCTACTTTATCAAGACTCAAATTAAGGGGATTGCTAAAGGTAATTTCCCGTTCCATTTCATGTACATTAATGAAAGTAAATTAAAACGGTATATCAATTTTGTAAATATTTTCTGCGCACTTGCATTCAGTAGAACCCTGGACTCTTGAGGACATTGAACGCAGTGTCCCATAAAACTACTGGGGAGGTTTCATAGTTTGTCAAGAGGGGGCAAAGTCAAAGCAAAACGTTTCTCATAGTTGGGATCTTGGCTGTGCGTGAACTTGGAAGCCACTATTGCCGAATTATTGGTATGTGTAATACTTCCTAACCACTGTGACTGTTGTGAAGAGGATGTGTTTTGATGAAGCATGCGCTTTTAAGCTTCAAGAGGACCACTTATCAGCATGTCCTGCATTTAAAATCTGTTTTTCTTACCTAGAGTGTGCGTATGCGCTACAAAGAATCTTGGATAGCTTTCCCAAAGAAATGGTTTCCAGTGCAGTGTATTATCTAATGCAAGCAAAGGTAAGTGCTATGCCTATGTAGCTATGCAGTTTGCTAATTCGTGTGCAGTCTGATTGGTTTGCAGGGAGCACGCTTATAAATATTATATTAGCTGTGGTGTATTTATAATTTCTGTGATTTACTTCTTTGAAGTTGTCCTTGCAACTGTGAAGTGGGTGCCTGAAATTTTGAAAGAGCAATGAAATGACAAAAGACACACATTATATTTTTTTATGAATCGGGAAGAGAAGCTTACCAGCCAGCCGCCACTTCTCCTCCGTCCTCCGTCCTCTTCTTCCATCGACGCAGGTAGCACCCAGGCTTTTATATTCCCCTAGCCAATCGCTACGCTGCTGATAGCGTGATTGGTCTTAGGGCCGTGGTCCGGCGCTCAGATGGGGACTGGAAGCCTGGGCATGTTCTCCACCCAGGATGTGCAACACAGCCCAGTGGAGAACATGTCAAGTGTGCATGAGAGTTTGGCCCAAGACGGCCGGCCAAACAGTTATGTGCACTTAGAGAGTGCCCACCACTCCTCCCCCAGCTCTGTGGGCAGTCCAGCCCGCCCCCGCCTCTACACAGGAGTACTTAAAAATAAAATGGTAATAACATGCCGTCATTATCATTTTATTTTTCCTGTGGGGCGACGCCCCTGGTCACAACATAAGGATTACCATCCTTTTACTGCCCTCAGTAAAGCCTATTCCATAACTGCCCATTGTAGAACATGGTTTTCAAAGTTTTGCTTGGAAATACTTTGAGGTTCCAAAGACCTCATGGTTCGTGATTCACTTTTTTAGGAGCCTAGAATAAAATGTAATATCAGAACACAAAAAGACTAATAATTTTAATGTGTGAGAAACCTCTTAAGCCATAAGTGGCGGTGATTCTTCTCGGAATCACTGTTTTGTAAGTGTGAGCCTCCTTTTCAATGGGTGATTACCAATGGGCCTGAAAAGTATGAGTTATTTAGCACGCCTGACAAATTCCAACATAATCAAGGTTTGGAATGTACTGGGTGTGGTGAATACCTCCTAATCCGACTTTTTTTTCTGGGATGAGAGGAATTATATGTAGAATGCTCCAATGAATTTCGGATGTATCGGAATTCAGCGCACGTTTTTACTCTGTTAAATTTCGGTGGGTTTAACTTGTTAGAATTTAACCAGAGGAAATTGCTGGGTAGTGCTATTTTTCCCAAATCTTAGAATTTCAATTCTTGCTCAAACTATTGTTTAAAAAAAGAATTTGACACGCCTACTTGTAATGAAACCCAAAGTCTCTTAATTTCGGACTACACTCTCTGTGTTCCAGAAGATGAAATTTCCTTTCAAAACTATGGTTTGCCAATTTGTGCATTCAGAAAGATTCAAAACAGCTCATTGTATTAAGCTGCTTTCTCAAGTTCCAAAGAGTGACCATCTCATTCCACGTCATCGCGGGAACTTTTTGCAGTCCCTAATTGTTTACGTGCAAATCATTGCTGTTCGCTGTGTTGGTCTAATTAGTCCAGTGCTCAGTTCGGTGGATGCAAACCAAAACGACAATATCCAGAATGCATTAGGTTGCCACACCAAAGAGGCGATTGGAAGCAGTGACCTCGCTAACGTGGAAGGAAGGGACCAACCTAGGACCAGACATGTTGCTTCTTTGTGGTAATCATTCGGATGTGCTGTACAAAATATCAACCTGTTTAATTCTGAAGCAAGATTAATGAACCACTCACCTTTAACAAACTTTTCTTTTCATTGTTTGTTCTCTCCATGAATGGGTTGTGCATTTATTGACTTTTTTTGCCTTCTAGGAGAAAGCAGTGAATGCCTGCAAAGCCTCAGCAGACCCTCACTCTGTGCAGATTGATATCCATAATTTAGCAGTGAGTTTTTTTTTGGAAGGACGATCGTTGTTGCCTTTAATGTTTAGGCCTTTGTTTAGATGATTAATGTAGTTCTTGTGTCAAATGAGATCTTAAAGGATGTCAGTGCCTATATGCCTGGATGCTACTGCTTACATAAATGACATCATAGATATAAATACAATTACAATAAATTACATCATTGGTGATATCACGCGTCATTACATATCACATCACTGTTGACATGACACTTTTAGGTATTTATAATGCTCTTGGTAGGAAGTAAGTTTCCCAGAGCAATTGTTTTTGTTTGTTTGTTTGTTTTCGTCTACTCCAAACTGAGACTTTCCTTGGCCCCTTTGACTTTAAATATAATTGTTGGCACTGTGAAGCTTCTGTACTGTGTGGTGTATGTAAACTATTGTATGATTGTACTATGTACTTTGAGCGGATGCTTCTGCACTTCTGTGAAAGGCAAGGGATTTGGGGATTAGTATGTTTCATGTGCAAGAGTGCTCTACTGCAGTGGTTCCCAAACTTTTGACTCCTGGGGACCCCCACTGAATCACCTCTGGAAGTCGGGGACCCCCAAGCAATTTGTACAATTTACATTTATTTTTAAAAATGCCTTTTGAAGCAGAGGAAATTTCAAGAGGGAGACAGCCTGAATTGGGTCTATTGGCATGGACATGTATGCATACAGCAGTGTATTATTTAGTGGTATCAAAGGGCTTGTGGAAAGTGAGCAATCAGACAGCAGCACGAAAATCCTACTGCTGATCCTGGCTGTATCTATTTTCACCCTCCTGCCAAGTAACGGTAACCTATACACATGTGCCTTTCAACGTTTTATTGCTTTTATTGTTTTGCCTGTATTTTCATTGTTTTGTCTGTGACTGCTGTTGTCTGACTTCCCCCGCTGCCTGTACGTGGTTCGTGCCCCTTTTTCTTCCCTCTGTTCCCCTCGCTGTACCCGTGCTTTCTCTGCCCGGTCTTTCCTTCTGTACCCCTCGCTGCCCTGTGTCTCTGCCCGGTTTTCCCTTCTGTTCCCCTCGCTGCCCCCGTGCCTCTCTGCCCGTTCTGCCTTCTGTTCTTAGCTGCCCCTATATTTCTGTATCTGTGTTTTGCCTCTGTGCCATTCGTTTTTTGTGCCCGTCTGCCCTCTGTGCCACTCGTTTTTCCCTCGTTTTTGTGCCCCTTTTGCCTTCTGTTCCACTCATTTTCCGCTCGTTTTTTGTGCCTTTCTGCCCTCTGTTCCACTCGTTTTTTTGTGCCTTTCTGCCCTCTGTGCCACTTGTTTTTTGTGCCTTTCTGCCCTCTGTGCCACTCGTTTTTCCCTCGTTTTTGTGCCTTTCTGCCTTCTGTTCCACTCACTTTCTCCCTCGTTTTTTGTGCCTTTCTGCCCTCTGTTTCACTCGTTTTTTGTGTCTTTCTGCCCTCTGTGCCACTTGTTTTTCCCTATTTTTTTGTGCCCTTCTGCCCTCTGTTCCCCTCGTTTTTTGTGCCTTTCTGATCTCTGTTCCACTCGTTTTTTGTGCCTTTCTGCCCTCTGTTCCACTTGTTTTTCCCTCATTTTTTCTGCCCTCTGTTCCACTCGTTTTTTGTGCCTTTCTGCCCTCTGTTCCACTCGTTTTCCCCTCGTTTTTTGTGCCCTTCTGCCCTCTGTTACACGCTGCGTTAGTTTCGAGGCACAGGGATGCAATATATTTACAGCAACATGTTGCATCTCTGTGCCTTTCCCTGCGCTGGCGCACAAACTGCTGCCATGTGCCGGCGCCGGCACCCTTGCACCATGTGCAAGCATCCTGCATCGTGGAGAGATTATTTTTATGCAGGAAGAGCACCTTTCTGCACAAAAACAATAACTCGAGGTGATTTCCTCTTCCATTGTGTGCTGTAGAATGCAGCACACGTTGAAAAAGGAACAAGCATTTGCAATGCAATAGGTCTTGCATTAGGAAAGTTTGAGCTATTGGTATTGTAAATGACACATTTTTTATTTATTTGTTGGTTTTGAAAATAGCAAAATTAATAGCTTTGTTATTTACAATGCCAATAGTTATACCTTTCGCAAATGTGACACCTATAGCATTTGTAAAGCAATATGTCTTGTATTTACGTGACTTAGATGTATTGATATAACAAATAACAATAGCTTTTAATTTTTTTAAATAATTAATTCTTAAATAAAATGTATTGTAATTTATAATGGTAATAGCTTAAACTTTTGTAAATAACTTTTGTGAAGATTATGTTCTGTGTAATTTATTGTGACGGAAATCCAAGAACAGAAGTGAAATATTTTATTTTTTTTAAATTTTTTGAAGACCTTTATTTATAAGAAGTCGTACATACAGCCCAAAAAAGGCCCGAAGGCTCACAAATGCAGTACATTTCGGCACGACAGTGCGCGAAGGATCTATTACAGAGGCACTGAGGTCTAATTTTCAAAGTTTTTTCTGAAGGATAGACAGTATCAGGATATCGTAGAACAACAAGTTGGTTCCGGCCTCGTAGGATCAGGAGAGACAAATATACAATGCACTAAATTGCCAGAACCACTACTTGCCACGAATAAGAAAAACGTCTAAACCCAGAGGAGAAAGAAAAAGAAAAAGAATAGAAGGCCCATAGAACAAAAAAGAAATAAACAACCCCACCCCCCACCCTGCACCCCTGCAGCTGGCTACGGCCTACCCCCCCCCCCCTAGCAGTGTGCCTGTCGCCCCACAAAAAGGAGTCCCGAAATATAGAGTAAGAAAAGGGTCCTAATCTACAACTACCATAAAGTAAAGAAAGGCGGGGAGGAGCCCACCACCCGTCCCCCGGCTTCACCTTCCCGTAAGTCCGGTGACAACACAAGATATAAAGTCCGGTGACATTAAGCATTACTAGCAAAACAATTTAAAAGCACGAAGTCGGCACACCGCGCAATCAAAGATAACAACACGCCACCCATCTGCCTTGGTCAGCAACGAAGAAACTGCCAGTCTATGAGAAGAAGTGTTCATCCCTGTCCCGTTTTTTCTTTTCCGCCACTGCGAATCATGGCAACCCAGGGGGACGTGAACGGTAATTCAAAAGAGCCAATTTGGTTCAAGCACTCAATTGTACCAGGTACAAGCAGATCCAGTGATCCCAGGATGGGCACAAAGTACACCGTCCCCATGTTGTAAAGCATAGCCGGGCCAGGGAAGAAAGTCTCAGTGTTCAGCCCATTCTGGAGCGGACCCCGGGGAACGGGGGGCATGACCTGGGGAGGACACTCCCGTCGCGATTGCAATTCCCTGATTGCACGCTGTCCCGGGCAAACACCATCCACAGCGTGAAGCATCTCGGGGCTTGGGGTATCAAAGCCGTCTCTGTCGCATGAGGCAGCCATCTTGTTGCAGGTGGACATGGAGGAAGGAGAGTCACTGCGAACCTGCAAGTCAGCCATTTTAAAGCGTCCCAGTGCACACACTATATCGTCCACCTTGCTGGCCAGGGTTCGAGCAGAATACACCATATCGTGGTGAAGTGAAACAACAGCCGCCAATAAATCGCCATAGTCCTGAACACTTCCACTTTCCCTTCCAAGCATGCCCCTCTGCCCCACACGTCCGCGACCACACTGTGTCACAGACATCTCAAGGCTGCATTCCAGTACGCACTCCACAGTCTTCAGTAGAGGCGCTACGAGTCAAGCCAGGCTGCACACAATGGGGCATCAGTTCCCTGTGTGGTAATGAGCGGCAGGCAGAACCGAGATGTGGCCACAAACATTGTCCCATAGAGATGCCGCCCCGTCCGATGTCAAGGGGGCGGAAAGTCGGGAGCCGCCCGCCGTTAGCGGGAAATTGCACAAGCAGTCTCTGGGCAGCCAACAGTCCGGGCTCCTGCAGTCGCACGATTTATACAGTCAAACCGACAGGCACACTCATCTCTGTACCTGCAGTCCAGTGGGGCGCATGTTGCAAGTTCGGCCGTTTCGCGGTAAAAAGTTCCGACCGGATCCCCACAATCGCTGAAGCCCGATGTTGTTCGCTTGACAGCCGGTCTAGACCTCCACTCGAGGTCCCGGTCTCAGGGCTGCTGCAGGCCGCAAACTGCAGTCGGACGGTTCTCCCACTTGCAATGAAGCGCAAGCCTCAGGATTTCGCCACAGGTCGTCGGAACCCGTCAGCTTCCGCAATGTGCCGTCTTGGTACAGGATCACCGGCAGGATAGTTAAGAAAGAGGTGATGGTCCTCGGAGCCGGGGGATTACACGTCCGACCTGGACGCTCCTCCCCCAGAAGTGAAATATTAACATCTTTTTTTGACATTTGTAATAAAGCTTGAAACATTGAGAGAACATACTTGAACCAGTTGTTGTTGAATGGTTGCACAGATTGATGCTGTGGTGGCGCTGAGGGATGTTGTGGTAGCGACGAGTGATACTGTGGCGTTCAGTGATGCTGTGGTAGCTCATAGTGATGTTGTGGTGCCCCTGAGTGATGCTGTGGTGATGAGTGATGCTGTGGTGATGCGATAGATAGAGGGTGTGCGATAGATAGATAGAGTGAGGGGGATAGATAGATAGATAGATAGATAGATAGATAGATAGATAGATAGATAGATAGATAGATAGATAGATAGATAGATAGATAGATAGATAGATAGATAGATAGAGTGAGGGCGATAGATAGATAGATAGATAGATAGATAGATAGATAGATAGATAGATAGATAGATAGATAGATAGATAGATAGATAGATAGATAGATAGATAGATAGATAGATAGATAGATAGATAGAGGGGCGATAGATAGATAGAGTGAGAGCGATAGATAGAGTGAGGGGCGATAGCTAGAGTGAGGGCGATAGATAGAGTGAGGGCGATAGATAGAGTGAGGGCGACAGATAGATAGATAGATAGAGTGAGGGCAATAGATAGATAGATAAAGTGAGGGCGATAGATAGAATGAGTGAGGGCGATAGGTAGAGTGAGTGAGGGAGATAGATAGAGTGAGGGGGATAGATAGATAGATAGATAGATAGATAGATAGATAGATAGATAGATAGATAGATAGATAGATAGATAGATAGATAGATAGAGGGTGATAGATAGATAGATTGATAGAGTGAGGGGCGATAGATAGAGTGAGGGGCGATAGCTAGAGTGAGGGAGATAGATAGATAGAGTGAGGGCGATAGATAGAGTGAAGGTGACAGATAGATAGATAGATAGATAGATAGAGTGAGGGAGATAGATAGATAGATAGATAGATAGATAGATAGATAGATAGATAGATAGATAGATAGATAGATAGATAGATAGATAGATAGATAGATAGATAGAGGGCGATAGATAGATAGATAGATAGATAGATAGATAGATAGATAGATAGATAGATAGATAGATAGATAGATAGATAGATAGATAGATAGATAGATAGATAGATAGATAGGATAGATAGATAGAGGGCGATAGACAGATAGCTAGATAGATAGAGTGAGGGAGATAGATAGATAGATAGATAGATAGATAGATAGATAGATAGATAGATAGATAGATAGATAGATAGATAGACGATAGATAGACGATAGATAGATAGATAGATAGATAGATAGATAGATAGATAGATAGATAGATAGATAGATAGATAAATAGATAGATAGATGGATAGAGTTGTGTGTGGTTGTGTGTGTGGTTGTGGTTGTGTGGTTGTGTGTGTGTGTGGTTGTATGTGTGGGGTTGTGTGTGTGTGTGGTTGTATGTTTTGTGTTTGGGGTTGTGTGTGTGGTTGTGGGGTTGTGTGTGGTTGAGTGTGGTTGTGTGTGTGTGTGTGTGTGTGTGGTTGTATGTGTGTGGTTGTGTGTGTGTAGTTGTGTGTGGGGGGGAGTTGTGTGTGTGGGATTGTATGTGTGTGGGGTTGTGTGTGTGGGGGGTTGTGTGTGTGTGGGGTTGTGTGTGGGGGGTTGTGTGTGTAGGGGATTGTGTGTGTGGGGTTGTATGTGTGTGGGGTTGTGTGTGTGGAATTGTGTGTGAGTGTGGGGTTGTGTGTGTGGGGGGTTATGTGTGTGTGTGTGTGTGGGATTGTGTGTGTGGGGTTGTGTGTGTGGGGATGTGTGCTTGTTTAAACTCTTCTAAGTGTTTAAAGAAGTAATTGTTCAACGGAGCAGGCAGATTAAGCAATTTGCAATTTGCCCAAAATCACAAGATTTTGAGCCGACCCGAGATGCGGACCTGGTTCCCCAGCACTAAAGTCAGCACCTTTGGCTATTATGCCACATCCTCTACTTCAATTTCCACAACCGCAAATTGTAAACATTTTTTTAAAATTGATAAATATATTTATTAAATGCACCAAATCAATAAAAAAAACATAAAGCAGCACCATTTGTCGAAAGATGTTTTTAATTATAACAAAGGGTAAAATTGTCTTTAAGCTAATTGTAATGTATTCACACTTTTTTATCAGAAAAAGAAGGGAGCGTGAGCCAAGCAGTCCTGGCTGGTATGATAGGTTTGAATAGTTTCTTGAAGTGTTGGGAAAGGAGACAGCGATGGGATAATAAAATGCAAAGTAGGCTTGTAGGAAAGATTGTTATCTTTACTGTAGTGGCATATGTGGAACACACAGTAAATCAGTTGCCATAAACACCAGGATCTCAAACTTCAAACAAAGACTACATCTTGCTTTGTAAACTGCCGAGCTGTGTAAAGAGTACAGTGAACGTATTGAAGCCAAGGGGAAAAAAATTGTAGTTTGTCTATTTAAGCCCACAGAAGTAGGGATGAAGATGGCCAGTGAACGCAAAGTGCGTGAAGCCACTAACCAGCCGAGGCACAGCGTGGTGAGTGACCCACATCTGGTGCTGCTTCTGTCTCCATGACGTGATGTGATTTCACAAGCGCAAAAACAACAGGTGATGGACAGAATGCAGAACAATGTCATACATTCACCCCAGTAAAGAGATCTGGGCCTAAATCCATCGTTTTCTTGCTCACCATGCCATTCCAATTTGAATCCAGCCATATGCAAATCAGTCTTGACCCTGTGCCCCATGGTTACAGTCCAGCCCGAACTGTCAAGCCAGGTCCTCCCTGGACTGGAAACAAGCATCCAAGGACCGGTTTCGGGCTTTCAGCCCTCATCAGCCTGGATAGCTTGATTCCAGTGGCATGGAGAGCACAGGACTCACGTCTGAGCATACCCGTCCCACTCGGGTGACAAATGCAAAAACAACAGGTGATGGACAGAATGCAGAACAATGTCATACATTCACCCCAGTACAGAGATCTGGGCCTAAATCCATCGGTCTGGACTGTTCCCATGAGGCACAGGGTCAAAACTGATTTGCATATGGCCATGTCTGAACTAGGGTGGCTTGATGAGCAAAATAACAATGGATTAAACCCAGATCTGTGACTGGGAGTGAATGTTTTGCCATTGTGCAACATTCCGTCCATCATATTGTGTGTTTTGCTGTTCACCCTATGTGGGAAGGGTATGCCCAGACGTGGGTCCCGTGCTCACTACGCCACTGGAGTCAAGCTATCCTGGCTGAAGATGGCTGATAGCCAGAAACCGGTCCCAGGATGCTTAATTCCGGTCCAGGGAAGACATGGCTTGGCAGTTCGGTCTGGACTGTTCCCATGAGGCACAGGGTTAAGACTGATTTGCATATGGCCATGTCTGAACTGGTGTGGCTTGGTGAGCAAAATAATGATGGGTTAAACCCAGATCTGTGACTGAGGGTGAATGTTTTGCCATTGTGCAACATTCCGTCCATCATATTGTGTGTTTTGCTGTGATTTCACAAGCAGCACAAGTGAGACACAATTAGAAAATTGAAAAAAACAAGCTCTCGGCATTGCGTGGCGGGGGGAGCAATTAGAAAACTGAAAAAAACAAGCTCTCTGCATTTGTTGGCTGGGGGGCGGATTCCTTTGAAGTGTAAGTGCGTGCACGCGCCTGCACACATGCACCGTAGGCAATCCACCTTCTTGGGAGCATTTTTGAATGCCCCTTCTTTACTTAGGTCTCGCTGAGAATGCATGCGCGTTCTCAGCTCCACCTAAAAAACTAGGAGAAATGAGAATATTTCTCCTCATTAAGCCTTGCTATGCCACTCCTGGGGGTGTCGTAGTATCATTCTGACCAATGTCAAGGTTAATCTGGAAATGCATCAGTGGACATGGGTGTTGTGTGGGAACACCCATAGCAACACCCATATCAAGTGCCTAACACGCAGCGTGATGCGTGAAATTGGCCGATATATACGAGCACACGTAAAGCCACGCAGGGTGGCGTTACGTGTGCTTATAAACTTTAAGCAACAGGTTGCACTACCAGTGCATCATGCAACATGACACACAGATGGCGCATGGGGCTCATACATAAGCCCCTTAGTTTCTCAGTCTAGGGGCTGAGCTCAGCAGATTCAAACCACCTAGCGGTTTTGCACTAAGGACATACTTAAGTTACTCCTGTAACTGGCAATGTTTACAACTTATATATTTGAGCAACATTGGCATAAAGTCTGCAGTCAAGAAAGAGAGAAAGCTGCTTGCGGGACATTTACCTCTGTGACTGGTGGGTTGAGTTTGGAGTTGGAAGGAAGTCTGTGTGCCTACAGTTTGGAAAAGAGAATCACAGCAGGGGTCTGCAACAGTTCAGCAGACATAGTCCAACCATCCAGTTTCACTGCCAGAACCCAGCTACCGCCCCAGTCACTTGTTCACTGTACGTTTGCCATTGACCCTGTACAGTGCACCAAATCCATTTGGCTAGGTTAGTGTTATACACATATCACATGTATACATAGATACATACATACATTAATAAGTACGTATACAAGGGAGAGTTGTAAGAACCAGATAACCTGTGCGGCTAGGAGGGAAGATGCTCCCCGCAGCTAATGTTCAGAAACAGCCTTGAGGCTAGAGTGTGTTCGGTAGCAGAAACAGGGTATTTACCTGGTGACCTTAAGGAGGCGCGAGTTAGACCTCTGCTGAAGAAGCCAGGCGCAGATCCGGCTGTCCTGAAGAACTATAGGCCGATCTCCCAGCTGCCTTTCCTTGCTAAGGTCCTAGAGCAACACGTGCTGAAGTCTCTATCACTGTACCTCGAATCCCATGGCTTACTGCATGAGCGACAGGCAGGGTTTCGAGCGCACCACAGCACCGAGCTAGTGATGCTCTCGTTGTTGGACGAACTGAGAGGCATGGCTGACGGCAAAAGGCCGAGCGCCCTGATCTTACTAGATCTGTCAGCGGCGTTCGATACTGTCAGCCATGACCTGCTCCTGGGAAGGCTGGAGGCCTTTGGGATCAAAGGCTTGGCCCTCAAGTGGCTGCGATCCTTCCTTTTGGGAAGGACTCAGAGGATACAACTTGGGGAGTCAATATCTGAAGTGGGTCTCTTAGAGTGCGGAGTCCCACAGGGCTCCGCACTGTCCCCACTTCTGTTCAATCTTTACCTGCAGCCTTTGATTGCATCCCTGGCTGAGTTGGGCTGCAGAGTCTACAACTATGCTGACGATACTCAGCTAGTGCTGAGTATCGATAACACAGGGACAGCACAAACCCAAGCTCAAAATATCCTGAGGTACACCGTAGGTTGGATGACGAAAAACCTACTAAAGATCAACCCGGATAAGACCGAGGTATTGGTAATTCCATCTACCACCTCACCGTGGAGTGATCTGTATTGGCCTGCTGAGCTTGGATCAGCCCCAAAGCCTAGTGCCAACGTAAAGAGTCTGGGGATTAAATTAGATTGTGACCTGTCAATGTGCAGTCAAGTTTCCGCTGTTGTTGGAACTTGCACGAACATCATCAGACAATTGAGAAAGATAGCTCCCTTCCTTTCTCATTCGATGATGCGTTCAATTGTAGCAGCAACTGTCATCTCCCGGATCGATTATGGGAATGCCCTGTACCTTGGCCTCCCAAAAATGTCGACAAACAGACTCCAGGTCGTAATGAACGACGCCGCACGGCTAATCTTCAGAGTGCCCAGACGAACAAAGGCCTCCCCTCTTCTCCAAAACCTTCACTGGCTCCCTGTTAAGGAGAGGGTTGAATTCAAGAGCCTCTGTATAGCGCATAAGGCGATCTACGGCCATGCGCCGGCCTATATCAAAGCCCGCCTGGAAGTGTACAACCCGACAAGAACACTCAGATCATCAGACGCTCAGTTACTGGTCTGCCCCCGCTACAAGTTAGTGACTAAGGGAGGGAGAGCCTTCTCTGTCCTGGCCCCCCAATTATGGAACAAGCTGCCTGAGGGGCTACGCAGGGAGATGAATCTCCTGCGGTTCAGGAAATCTCTGAAAACCCTGCTGTTTAGAAGAGCCTTGATCACAGTGTAGTCCTGTAGCTGCATCTCTCTCAGGAGTGAACCAAGTTATTGTAATGACATCGATTTCCAAGCGCCTAGAGGCCTGCAGGTGATTGGGCGCGCTATAAATCAAAATTAACAATAACAATACTGGTGGACAATGACTCAATCAGAGGCGAAGGCACATGACTCTTGGGGCCGGTCCCCCACGTCCTTTTAACCTTGTGGCCCACAGAGGGGGCCCCAGCGATTGATCACCTCAATCCAAGCTGATGAATCAGTGCCCGGCGTTTTTCCTGCTTAGCCGCCCCCATCCCTCTCCGTCCAGTAAGGGGTTGTCACGGGTCCCTCACAAGTCCTGCTGCAAGACGTGTTATGTAAAGTTCCACTGCTATCTAAAGGTCCGCTGGACAGATGAACCCTGTCAGCTGTGTACTCCCCGAGGAAACAACCAGAGGTGAAGGAACATGACTCTTGGGGGGGCACAGCCTTTTTACCTAGTGGTGCACCCAGGGTCCACCCCACCAATTGGTCGCTTTAGACCAAGCTGACCAATCAGCACTCAGCGTTTATCTGGCTTAGCTGCCGCCCACTCTCATTATCGTACTCGGGTAGGGGTTTTGTTGTGTGCTCCTCACCAATCTGGCTGCTCCTCCCAGGCCCACATGCTATCCAAAGGGCCACTGTTATCTAAAGGTCCGCTGGACAGATAAACCTTATCGTCTGTGTAATCCCCAGCGAAACACCCAGAGGCAAAGGCACATGACTCTTGGGGGGGGGGCACCCCCTTGTAACCTTCTGGCGCAACCAGGGGGCCCCCGACGATTGGTAGTTTCAAACCAAGCTGCCCTTTGTCTGCCACCCGTGGGGTTTAGCCGCACGCCCTCTTGGGTCTGCGGTGCCTCTCATTTGGAAGTAACTCTCTAATCCTCACCACTAGGAAAGAACTCCCTCCTAGCTTGGAGTGTGGAATCATACCCCAGAGTGGGAGAAAGAGAAGAAAGGACACCACTCATCAGGCATGTATATATGATGTATATATGTCTGATTGTATTTGTGCGTCCATGCTGTGAATGTGTGTGTGTGTGTGTATGTACTTGTGAATGGTGGGTGTATGTGTGCTTGCTTGTGAATGGACAGGTGTGAGTGAGAGGGCATGTGGATGGGTGAGTGTGAGTAGGAGTGTGTATTTGTAGTCCAGCCCATTGCTGAGGCACATTAGTGGCCGTCACTGGTCAGGCCTCTTAGAGATGGATACAAGAGCATGAGACCGCGGCTATGTGTCTGGTGTTGGGTGTTTAAACATGCCTGGACAACCAGGATTCATCCTGACTACTCCAGGAGGAAGAGCGGAGTTCAGCATTGAGGACAGGAATGGCACTAGGGGATGATCTAGTGAGAGCCAGAACTCCCTGCTGAGCGAGGAATGGAAGGGAAGCAAGACCCAGATGAACCTAATGGGGAAGAACTAATCAAATGTGGAGACCAAAGGGGCTGAGTACAAGATTTTATGAAGAGAAGGAAACCTTAGCGAAAGACACATTTGACTATGAAACAGCAACCTCTAGACGCCAAGACATATTTGCCAGGCCCACGCATGAGAGTGTGAAACTTTCTTGTTCTGTCACTGTCATTACAACCCAGAAGTGAATCTGACTATGAAACAGCAACCTCTAGACCACTTACCTAGGCGTTGAAGACTTCAGAGTTCATTACACTACAGGTGCCATGTTGCTTGAGTTTTCTTTCTCTTCCGCAACCTGTGATTACAGGAAACCTGAAGCATGAATGTCCATACTTAAGAAATGGTTGAACCCATCTTGCCTATCCTTGTCTAAACTTCACGTTTATTTTCTTGATATATCTTCTCTATTGTGACCAATAGCAGGACCACGTCTTGCTTACAGTGGGAGTCAGAGAACTTCCTGTGTGCCTCTGAATTTCTTAGGTATGCAAAGGAAAATTTAAGGGTCTGAGCCTAAAAAAGGAAGAGTCTATTCTAAGTTGAGCTAACGAACGTACCTATGACTAGATAGGGATTCAATTGCAAAACATTAATACAAGCCAATCTCATTCGTATATGGAAGGGACACCTAAAACATGCCTCTGCCAAATGCCAAACCGGTATTTGAGCACAAACCCAAATTGCGATTTGGTGTTGTATTACTGAATCACAGTTTGGGTCTGTGCTGGCCCTCCAATCCTCAAATGCCTCTGACAGGAATGGCCTGCCAAGTTCTGCCCTGACAAGCCAGGTAACTGCAGAGTTCCAATACAAGGCATGCTTCACTTCTCGATGTATTGGTGTAAAGTTTGCAAGGGAGGTCCTCTGGGGACAGCCAAGGGTCCTGCTGCTCGCTTGCCCTGACCACAATGGCTCTATTTGACCTCCATCTTGGCCGGCTCCTAGGAAGTGGGAGGCATCGCCTGCTGCTGAATCCTGGGTCTAGGCTGCCCCCAGGAGTTAAAAACAGTTCCTTGGGAGAACCTGCAGTCAGTTTAGACTCCTGTTCACACCCTGTCCCACTCATGCCAGGAGCCACTGAAACGGGCCTCACAATAGAAGACTTGCAGAAGCCCAATAGCAATGCTCCTCTTCAATCTCATCAAGCCTCCTCGCCCCCAAGATTTTAGAAGCTGTCCTGTGCTTCCATCTCAAAGTTAATGGCTTAAGTAGGGTCTGTCAAATAGTATTTTTTGAAAAAGCATGATTCAACTGTACTTACTAGTGGAGACCTTAAAATAGACAGTTCTGCTGACCCACTTTCTTGATATTGTGATGACACAGTTTTTCTATATTGTTTGAACTGTTAATATGGTTAAAAAACAGTGTGCTGATTCAGGAAATGAACTAGCAGAGTCTGTTCAGGAATTGTCAGCAGCCGTCAACTGCGCCGGTGCCCAAAGTTCCCGAGTTCTCAATTGGATCAACTAACTGATCTTTCTGTGTAGCTTTGTGGAATCATGTTCCCTACCTGGCAGCTCTGCACGTTAAGAGTAATTCTGATTGTAATCTGCAGCCATCAATATTGTTTTGTGAAAAAGAGGGCCAAAATACAAGTATGTGCTGTAAGGCTAAAGCTATGACATAACAGAGTTCTGCTGGGATTCGCTGAAAATTACAGTTGTGTGAGGCAGAAGGACCCTACAGCCAAAGCATACACAGGAGTTGTTTGATTTGAAAAGGTTGTGCAACTCACAGCAGGAACAAAGCTTCATTAAAATGTGAGGGGTTCTCTGGGACTCACCCAGAGCAGAGTCAAGTGGACAACAATTTCCAAACCTCTATGTCCCCAGCTGTATGGCTCTCAGTACCAGATAAGGAACTGACATGGGAAAGCACCTGTAAATATAGTTTACACAGCTAAAACTAGATAACATCTTGCCATTAAAACCAACAAATTGCACCCAAACCCACTGTGCCAGTAGAGTCAGCAGTGCGTAAACCCAGCAAAGACAACTTCCCCTCCATAAAGAGTGGACGAGAGAGGGAGTGAGGGAGTGAAAGACCTCTCATAGAGCACTCTAAGTTTAAACATATATATGCTATAGATTGACAAAAAGCATCACATGTGCACCATTCCAAGAGACTTTAAGCAGAAAGTGCTGGTCTTTAATTCAGCTTCAGATTGAATGACGTGCATGTTTTCATATAGATTCTGGGGCAACGAGTTCCAAAGCTTTGGCCCATGATAAAAGAGAGGATTACCTTAATATTAATAACAATAATTTTTCAACATTATCATGCTGTAATTTGTTTACCACATTTTTCCACATTAGCCTTCAACCTGACAATCCCAGCCATTCATTTCTTAATTTTACTAGTGCGCTTCATTATGCCTTGGGTCTGATCCACAAATGTAGTCTTTGCTCACAATGTGGTGCTCTTCAACAGCACTGCTTCCAAAAATATATTTAGACAGGGGGAGAACAAAAGCACTAGCTGTTCTAAGGAGACAAACATGAGGCATGCCGGAGTAGAATAAAAATGTATGTTCTTTTTATAATTCATACCCAAAGAAAGATTATCAGGATAACAAATTTCATTTCAGTTAATCTTAATGGACCTCATTCCCATAATTAGTGGGTATCTTTAAAAAACTGCTCTGACATAACCAGCAGGATAGTTTGCTTCCAGGCTCAATTTTCACAAAGGAAAGGTGGTGTTACGGAATTACAACTAAGGGGCCAGACCCAATGAAGAGATTAGCTCTGGACATAGAGATTTAAGTTCAATTGAATCTTAATTTACTGCTTTGCCCAATACAGTCACAAAAAATCAAAACTTTACGTGAGTGGTAGAATATTTTATCTTTAGGTACTTGGGTGGATCTGGTACTTTATAAGTGAACAGAAGATAAAGATAGCAAATGTTCCATCAATGCCATTGATAGACACTTATTAGATCCCAACAGCTACCCGAATTCCCCAAAGTGCTAAGGTACTGCATTTAACTTGGACCTTCACAGTGAACGCATCGGTTTAGATGCCTATATGAGTGTGACTCTACAACTGGGAACAGAAACGTTAGTAGAGAGGATTAAGATGTTTAATTTGCACGGGCCAATAATGCTTTCAATATCGCTAATTACATTGTTACTGGCTAGTCATTAAATTGCCATTTGTTATTTGCATAATAAAGCACTGAAGATCATAGATTGGATTGGAGACATAGATAACATCAGAGAAGACCTATGGAAAATGTCACAAAAGAGAACAAGCTGCAAGAAGACTTAGTTGGCTTGCAAGAATTTGATAAGAACTTGGTGCTCCCACCAGACAATAGGCCAAATCAAATAATTAAATGCCAAATGATAAAACACAGTAATAGTTTACAAATTAAAAGATTCATATAGACCAAATCTTTCTTGTGCAACAACAAAAGATGAAGAAATAACTTTAATGTATGTATTCATTACCTTAATATATGTTACACTGAACTTCTTCAATGTTACTTCCTCGCAAGCCATGTTTGTTACACTTTATTAAAAAATATCAATAAAAAGAAATCTTACAAAAATAGTGGTTAGTAGGAACTAAAGTCTTTGATTACCATAGATACCTGCCAGAATCCAGAAAGCTCTAACATTTTGCTCTGGATCCAAAGAATACATAGTGTAAGAAGGCTAGTGGTAGAAACTGAGAAAGGAGAATGAGATAATAGTGTCAGGTCCACGAGTCCTCAGGATCGTACGATGCTCTAGGGGTTCCACCTCCCGACAGCCCCTGGGTCTGAATGAGAACAGACACACAGGAATGGTCGAGCGAGGGATTTCAGGAAGGGTAGGAAGGGAGCTGCAGGGAGAGGAAGCTGAAACGAGAACAAGGCACCATGAGTCAAGCACAGACGTGGATATATTACACACAGCTAGATAACACCTCACATACCCCCACCCTGAAGTGAAGTGAAGGCTATATACCTGGAGGGAAAAAAGGTTGGCTTTGCCTGGCAGTCAGAATAGTTGAACTTGTATCACAATCTAAAACACAAGAACCATATTGTCAGTTATCTTCTCTCCTACACGAGAACTAATAACCACTGTAGTCATACACATACCAAAGTAAATTTCCCATAGGTCTTCAACAGAGGGCAAATGGTAAGTAGCCAGCCAGGCGAAGCTCATATGCCCCTGTTGTACAAAACAAAGAAATGAAGATAATAGTTATAATCCGATGCCCACGAATTGCAACACCTGGTTACAGCACCAGACTTGTACTTGCATCGGCTTAAGTGCGAAGCACTAACAGATCCTGATCCTTACGTAGGCATTAACACCACAAACAAAGGATGCTGAATACTTCTTCAGCATGACTGTAAGCCCAATAGTCTTAGCTGAGCGCTTCTTAGGAACATAAGTCACAGTTACATTAACATCCGAATACCCCTTACTCCTGAGGGAATTTGTGCAAAGAGTCTCACATAACCAAAGGAAAACACAAACGCAGGTAAATCAGTCTTGTGAATGGTTCTGGGAAGGAAACTCCCAGGTAGTGTTGTGTTCTTCCAAAACTACAGAACAGCGGAAAATATCCAAGGAAACCGGTTACGAAAGGTCGAGCCTCCGTGGAGACTCGAGAGCGGAGCCTCAGCGAGAACTCCTCTGAACATGTACTTCTGCATCAAATACAGCGAGCGCAGGAAAATATCGGAACGCTCCTGAATTACTCACCAACAGTAACCAAAACAAAAGGATACGCTGGAACCTCGAGGGAACAACCTCACCTTCTACGAAGGTAATCAGAATCAACGGCAGGCGCCGTTGTTTCCCTTTCGGTAATGTTCCTTCCGCGAGTGACGTCATCGACACAGGCTTCGCACGCAGGACCTGGAATCATGGGAACTGTAGTTTAGCATTCACAGATACATCTCTAGGCAGGGTTCGAGACTGGTCCCCACCGTGAAACCTGACAAATAGAGAAAGTAGAGACACCAGACACTTCTACTCTAACTTGTCACGTCTGCTGGGCACTGGCATCTGCAGGTCAAAATGGATATCTAAAGGTAATAGGAGATATCTTATTAACCTGCCATGAAGGTCCTACATTTGAGTGTAACAGTGAAAAGGCACACTGTAACCGTATCTTCTTTGTAATCAACTCTCTGTGCTTTAAAATGAAACTTGGTATTCCTGTAATTGAAGCGCAACACGCTTAGTAATTAGCACAACTATCCCAAACTTTGTAACTCTGAGTTCTTTGCTGAAGATTAGTCCAGTTCAGCGGTGGCTGCTCTATTAGGGCGGAGGAGCAATCCACCCCCCACTCCACCCAATACCCTTAAATAAAAGGATAAAAAGATGGGTGTTAAACCCATTTTATCATCTTTTAATTATCATCTCCCTGGACCCGCTTCCAGGACTCTGACAAGTCTTAGGGTGGTCTAGGGGGATGGCATTGCTGGTGGGGAAGTGGTGGGCATGTTACAGTGCGCATGATAGTTTGGCTGGCCGTCTCGTGCTGGCCAAACCGTCATCCACACTGAAGCTCTCTCCAGCCCCAGCTGCGTTGCTGGGGCAGGAGAGAGCAGGCACAGGCTCCCAGTCTGCCTGGGATCGCAAGTTGATAGCACTCAGGACAATCCCGATGCTGCTCTCATGCAGCGTCAGAATTGGCCGCAGGAAGGTCTGGGAGCCTGTGCTCCGAATAAGATTGAAAGAGCACGATGCGGCGGGATATTTTTATTTAGTTTTTTTCGCCCCCAAATCCCACCTCCCTCCTCCAGCCCACCCCGCCACTTTGGCAGCAGACGGGCCGCTAGTGGTTTAGTTCCTTTTCAATTCTTGGTGCACCTGAAAAGTAATGAATAGGCATTACAATTCTGTGGTTCCTATGATTTGCAATTCATTTATCATTTGCAAAGAACTAATTTCTTTTCTCATAATAATATTTCAAAATCATGTGTAATATTTCCTTGACATGTAAATTGCTTCAGTTCCTTCACAATATCAAACTCCAAGTTTAAATGCAACAATTTATAATGTCTTTAGCAAGGCTCAAAGTCACATGACTTGGTTTTCAGAATACTTCCATGCATTCCCAAATGTCCTCCAACAAACTCTCTTGGAAACAATAGCTTTTTGCAAAAATAAATCCTCGAAAATAGCAAGTCCTGGTTACTGCAACATTGTAACACCGTTGTAACACCGTTGCCTAGCAAGGACACCATGAAACACTAGGAGAGTTATACTGCACAATTTAGAAAAGTCTTCCCAGCAGGAGGTAATTTGCTGAAAAGCAACAGAAATAAAGAGATATTGTTTATTACATTTGTTAATACAATTAGTATGCTTCAAAAATGAAGGTGAACCCAAGAATACATTTGAGGATGTAAATTAAATTTAAGAATAAAATGTACTTTATACTATAAGCAGGTTAAAAAACCTAAAGTGTTCATCACAAGAAAAAAGCATAAGAAATAAATCCCTTTTATTTTTTCAATTTTTATTACGACCTATAGAAATCATCAACAGCGTCACCAAGTCTTATGTAAAAATGAAAACGACATTTGAGTAATCGTGGCGACTTTAAAAGTTTTATAACTTAGTCTGTAGGATATCCCACCAATCATTAGGCCAACAAAATAGACATTTCCCTACTAATGCATTTCAATTGGAGAAACACTGTATATAAATAAATTAAGCTTTTAGAATACTGCTCCCCTAATTAAAAGTAAAACATTTTTGAGGCAAAATAGACGAGTGTGTTGTGAAAATAATAAGAGAAGTAATTAAATTCCATATAATTTTGAGTATTGTGGAGTGAAATTGTAGGGAAAATTAAAATAAATTTGTAAATCCTTGATACTAAGAATGTTATTAATAACTTTTAATAATTGGTAATCCAAAAAAGGGCTTTCTCTTATCCGTCTTTCCAAGTGTTGGATCTGTTTCTTTTTTTAAAAATATGTTAATACTAGAGCATAGCGGAGGTCATACTGTCGCAATTAGACATTTTAGAAAATATAACATTCTTGCATTAAAATCCGATTATGTTTAATCAACAAGAATGTCTTTAATTATCGTCATTTACCCAGGAGTAATATTTAATCAGAAGAAAAAGTATTCAATAAAGTGGTTTCTACTGTAACCCATCAGGAACTGTTATTAGCAGTATACAAATTTAATAAACAGGAGGCTTGGCGATAAAGACTTCATTCTGTAAATCTAACCAGGCTACCTCACCTTCCCACCCCCACCCCATTTGTTTTGCCTATTTTTAATTTACTTACTGCAAGTCTAGGGAGTTTTTATCACACACAAATTTTGACAAAATAGACTCTAAAGAATACATTCTAGAGGCGAGCACCCCTACAGAAAACTATCTGCTTCTGTCTTACTTTCATTTCATTTCAATCTTTATTCGGTTTATAAAACCTTATAAAATACAATACATTCAATCATAATACATCATATCACAATTTAAATACATAATAAAATAACGGGTGGATTATAATATCAACACACTTCCTTTGCATAAAATACATGGAATTCAATTCATTTCCCAGATCATCTACTTGAGGGTGGCTAGGTCCTAGTTGGCCCCTCTAGTATACTAGAACACTGAATAGGTATACGGAATAATAAAACAATAAATTAAGCATCTATTTTTGTTAAAAGAAGTATACACCAGAACAGTAAAGCAAGCAGCACTTTAGCAGCTAACAGATGACTCAGTAACATGGTAAACTAGCCTATTTCCTTAGGTTTTTTAATTTTTCATCTTCCTAATCAAGGCTACGCATAAGAGAAAACGACTCAGGCTGAACACAATCGGTTGAGCAGTGTCTCCCTTAAAAATTCTAAGTCCAACCTTAATTTGTCGGAGGCCTAACCTTTTACAGATTGGCTTTAGCCATTTTTTCCTGGCTTTAAGGTATGCTGGGCATATAAATAAAACATGGGACACATCCTCTTTCAGCCCCATCTCACAAAACTCACATATATCGGAGCCAACGGCCCCGGCCAACCCCTTATCACAGTTCCAGCTAGTTGTCCTTTCTTTTAATTGCAAAATACCATACCGGAACTTTAAGTATAAGCTTTTTGCCAATGGAGGGTAAATTTCATCCATAAGGGGCTCTAATTGCATGGTCATTTTAAATTCAAAAAATTTCGAGGTTAGAGTCCCTGTTCTGGGGTTTGATAACACTGAGTCTCTAATATAGTCCCAGTACCTTTGTTTCAAGATCCTTTTTGAGCTATTTGTGAGGGAGTCAGGATCAAACCAAAAATCACTTAACCCTAGTTTTTCAAACCATTTTTTGACGTACTCTAACCATGGCAATTGCGTGATATTCCTTATAGCCAATATCTCTTTCAGTGCTTCTCTGTAATCAGTCAGCTCCTCAACGGACCACAAGCGGACCCAATAGAGCAGCGGACGGAGAGAAGCATAGTCATCTGTACGTCGAAAGTTAAGATCCCATAATACGGTTGTCAATGGTGTTGACCCAGGTATCCCTAAGAGTTGCCTAATAAAGGAATTTTCCCTCACTCGGAAAGTATCCTTTAGAGCATAAGCCCAGAGATCCGCACCATAAAGTGAGGATGATTGCACTTTGTACTTAAATAATTCAATGGCTGGTGAGACTGCTTTAAAATGGCTATTCTTATGCCTCTTTAAAATCGGACACTGATTTCGAGTCAGCCTTAATTTTGAGTTCTCCAGTTGTGTTTTCCATGTAACGTTGCTGTCTAAAATGATACCCAGGTATTTAAAACTGGGGACTTCTTCGATAGGTTCGTTATTTATCTTAAAAACTTTGCTAAAACCTTTATGAGGGTTGATTGTCATAACTTTTGTTTTTGAGGAATTAATTTCTAGTTCCTTGTCGTGACAATACAAACTAAATGTATTTAAAAGGTTTTGGAGTCCCCTAGGTGTCTGAGAAATTAAAATAGTGTCGTCTGCAAACAATAATGCCGGAACGGCTTGCCCACTCAATTTGGGAGAGTCATGCTCGCAGTCCAAAAGAGTGTCAGGAATGTCATTGACGTATAAAGAGAATAAAGTAGGTGCCATTACGCACCCTTGCCTTACCCCTTTTGCTATTTTTATCTTCTCAGTGACTTCACCGTTTGGTCCCCATCTAACTCGTGCGTAATTATTCTCGTGAAGTCTAATTAAAATTTGAAGGATATTCCCGGGGACGCCCATCTTACTTAATGTCTTCCATAGGGCTACCCTTGGAACCATATCAAAAGCTGCCTTCAAATCAACAAAAGCCACGTATATATGGGAACTTCTTATAATCGTGTATTTCCAGACTAAACATAAAAATCTAAAAACCTGGTCTACAGTGCTTATCTTTGATCTAAAACCTGCCTGGTATTTTGTATAGATAGAGTGTTCTTCAATCCAAGTGGAAAGCCGACTAAGAACTTGACGGGCAAAACTTTTTGCAACACGTCAATTAAGCTGATAGGCCGATAATGCGAGGGATTTGACCTATCACCCTTCTTGAACAGTGTTACAATCTCCGCCCCCTTCCAGGTTTCTGGAACAGGAGCTCCTCTAGCAATATCATTAGATAATAAATTGATATAAGGAGCCCAAATATAATTCTCGTGCTTCCAAACATCCCCTGGTATTCTGTCAGGACCTGGCGCTTTCCCTGGCTTAACTGCCTTGATTGCTAGAATTGTTTCTGTCAAGGAGAAGACAAGAGTTGTGTCATGCGCAGCCAAAAGAGGCTGCAAGCTGTCCCAACCTTCAGTCTCGCCAGAGCTTTCGCAAGCATATAATAAGGAAAAGTGCTTGACCCAAGTTTCCTCCTCTAAGAATTTATCTTTGCATTCAGTCTCCCCCTGGTGCCTCTAGCAATGAGGCTCCAAAAGGAGGTCTGGTCTTTACACTTACATGCGTCCAACAAATCTGACCAAACCCTTTCGTCCCACTCTTTTTTGGCCAATAATAGGGTTCTTTTGTACTGAGCTCTCTTAATTCTCACAATATCCGCTGAATCCCCCCTGACCGCTGTAACTAGGTCTGTTTTAGCTCTCCCGCATTCCTGGTTGTACCAGGTGATCCCTGTTTGTTTACTCTTTTGGGCGTTATGTGATCTTTTTACCGCCCTGGATAGGATCTCGCCAAGTTGGTTAATTAAATGATCATGGGATTCTATCAGACCAGGATTTTGGGTGACAGTACTATTTCCTAAGAGAGGAGACATGTGCCTCACAAATACATTATAGATTTGACTAATTATTTTTTTGTTACCTAAAACCACTGGCCACTTCAGGGATCTACGGTTGTTTGCCACTAGAGGGTCCTGTGGCAAAGAAACTGTACTTTTAGCGCTTTTATCAAGGGTTTTAAAGATCTGAGTCTGGACAGATAAAATCAAAGGATAGTGGTCACTTTCCGTGCGGTCATCCACCATTAGGTCGATGATCATGGGCCATGAATTCAGAGAAACAATAAAGTAATCTAAATGACTGGGATTCGCCCCTCTGGTAAATGTTGGTTTACTGGAGCAATCTGAGGGCAACCGCCCGTAGCAGGCACGTAGGCCTGACTCGAGAGTCAAATTCAATAGTTGTAAGGCACTCACTGTACAGGGTGCTTTATAGTTTGTGTCAACCAAAGGGATATTATTGGCGCTGTCCTCATCCTTATAGATGTCTTCTAGGCCTATTATAGGTTTGAAACCTCTGTTAAAGTCACCACCTATAATCATTATTGCATTTTGATCAAACCCCGCCACAATATTTCTCAAATGGGTTACAACTGGTGATTCTTTACATGATCGGTGTGGTCTACTGTAAATATTGATCACGTAAATGCTACAACCCTTAGTGTTTTTTAACTCAAGTAATAGAAGGTCGGGATTATTTGTATCAATTTGCTTAAAGGACAGGCCTCCTGTGATTTTCACCCATATTGTTAAACCGCCAGAAGGTCTTCCCCCATTTGTGTTTACTGCGGGGATGAAAAAAGATCTATAATCAACCTTAAAATAATTCTCGAGCCCCCAGGTTTCCTGGAACATGATTAAATCCCCACTAGCCAGATAGTCTTGCCAGGCCGGATCGGAAAGTTTTTTTTTCAAACCTGCAATATTCCAACAAATAATTTTTGTTATTTCTAGAACACCTAGTTTCTCTGTTACCTGCTGTTGTGTAATAGACCCATTTACATCTAAGTGTGGTGTTTGTACCATTGTGTCAACATAATGCAGTGGCTGTTGAGAATTTTTAACAAGTGCAATCTGCTTTGGTACAACTTCAGGATGCAAACTAGGATATGTATGTTTTATGCCACATGACATTGCCAAAGCCCCTCCATCAAGTCAATCGCAATCAGCTAGACCAGCTAGGGCCTCAAACCTATTAGAGGTGCTGACTCCCCAATTATAAGATGGGGCCCCAAAACCCCAACCATTTGCTGGTACATTCCATCTAGGTGCAGGAGTAATAGGATATGCTGGATTCTGATGAGTACCCAGCCATCCTCCTTTATGGTTGCCATTTCCTATGGGTGCTGGGGTAATAGGATACAACAAATTCTGCTGCACACCTGGCCATCCGCCGTTGTAGTTGCCATTTCCTAAGGTCCCACAATTGTTAACAAGTGTACCCGGCCCTCGTCTGCCCATTAAATTCCAATTTTGCCCTGGAATGGTGTAACGAGGGGTGTTATGTTGGTTAACTTGCCATGGGCCAGCCCTATTTTTAGAAGCATAGTTCGTGTCAAGCATTGCAGGTCCCCCACCCCATCCATTATTTCTCACTAACCAAGCTGGCTTCAGGGACTTATGATTGTTGGCTTTTTGCGACTCATTGTAAAAGAATTCTAATGTAAGGGGGATTATGGAACTACTTCTTCTTTGTGGTGGAAGAATATTGGATAGAATATCGGGAAGAGCAGCTGGATTTGACAGATTTAATATCACACAGTCGCCCTTCCATTTTTTTTGCTTATTTCCTATCCATCTAACCCTCCTTGCCATTTTAATTTCATCAGCCAGCCGCTGTTCACCCCTCTGGGCTATCTGCATATTATTTGACAGCCAGTATAGTGCCTTGCTTATTAGTGACGAGGTTGACTCGGTTTGACCCGGTGGTAGGGTTGGTGTATTAGCTAGAACTAACACCAATGGCGATGCTTCAACTACAAATTGTGTTGAATCTTCTTCAGAACTAGGGGGCACTGTGACATGTGGTGGATCAATTAGTTGAACAATTGGGGCTTCTAGTGGCAAATCATTAATAATATGGTCAGTTTGCGGGCATTCCGGAAGAGTTGGCCCTGGTGGGGTAACTTCTGATGTTAACCCAGATTCATTATCTTCCTTTGGACAGTCGTGGCCCTTATTAACATTACTTTAAACATTTCCTATCGCATCTGCTAATACATTTTGTGTGCCTCCCAATTTCTTTATCTCCGCAGAAACTTTATCAATCTTGCTAATAAGTGGCTTGATAAGTGTCTGAATTTTTATTTCTAACAGCTCCGCTATTCTTGACATTAGGTCCTCATCCAATGTCTCCCTTAGATTGTTCTCCTCATGGTTCTGGCAAGTGCTTTTTGTCTTTGGCGGTGATGTAACCTTATTTTTTCCTGAACGTGACCCCCCACGTTTGTTTTGTAATCTACGACAGGCTCTAACTGCCCTCGAGGACTGCTTTACAGATGGTTCATTCTCCACTTCTTCTTTTTCTTCATCCACAATGACAGCCTGTGCATCTAAGCCATTATCCACATGTGGCTCAATGTCCGCCACATTTGCTGCACTAGAATCAATACTGACATTTACTGGGGAGTTTATTTCATGAGCATCATTGTTAGAGTCTAATAGCAGAGACTCATTTGTTTGTGAGGAAGTGGGTGGGCTCATGGGAGGGAGAATGGGTGACTGGGACAGTCCCAACGACTGTCTGCGCTCACTGTTTATCTTGTTAACCACTTGAACAAGGTAGTTTTCCATGGTGTTCTTTGGTGTTTCAGATCCCATGTGATGATTTCTTTTAGGCATAATTATACAAAGGTGTCTGATAGTCTTGCACCCACAACTCAATAAAATAACAAAATATAACTCTCAAGGTTTAAAAAAGAAAAGTCTTACTTCAGCACCTAGTACAGGTATCCAGCGGACTCATTTCCTGAATCGTAGTGGTGTTTTGTCTGCTAACAACTTCTCAACGAAGGCCCCCTCCTCTTTCCAAGCTCCTGGGTGATTTGGTGGCAGCTACAGACTACTTACCGACCCCCGTCTGGTAACTAGGACTTGGGAGGCGGTCAACCAAAGGCAATACAACTTCCACTGGCAGTGAGCTGGCTGGAACTAATCCCTGGTGCTCAGTGATGATTTTTAGGGAGGTGGCTTAGCCTGGCCTACTCGTGACGATGAGGGCCGTAGAGGGCCCGAACTTTGCCCGGGCTTTGCCCCGGGCGACCCGCGAAGCGGCGGTGGCAGGGAATTTATTGCGCCTCCTGGCGCGTTCTCCCCGCGTCTGGCGTCAGCTGTTGTGCGCCGCCGCGAGGCCTGCCGGGTGTTGTGGTCCCCCGGAGCGGCAGCGCGAAGTTTGTGCGTTTCTTGACTCTTGGCGGTGGCGGCTGGTGCCTGAGGCTGCTCCCAGTGACTCTCGGCGGTGGCGGCGGTAAGTTGGTCTCCCCCGCTCCGCCGCGGTGGCAGGGAATTTATTGCGCCTCCTGGCGCGTTCTCCCCGCGTCTGGCGTCAGCTGTTGCGCGCCGCCGCGAGGCCTGCCGGGTGTTGTGGTCCCCCGGAGCGGCAGCGCGAAGTTTGTGCGTTTCTTGACTCTTGGCGGTGGCGGCTGGTGCCTGAGGCTGCTCCCAGTGACTCTCGGCGGTGGCGGCGGTAAGTTGGTCTCCCCCGCTCCGCCGCGGTGGCAGGGAATTTATTGCGCCTCCTGGCGCGTTCTCCCCGCGTCTGGCGTCAGCTGTTGCGCGCCGCTGCGAGGCCTGCCGGGTGTTGTGGTCCCCCGGAGCGGCGGCGCAAAGTTTGTGCGTTTCTTGACTCTTGGGGGTGGCGGCTGGTGCCTGAGGCTGCTCCCAGTGACTCTCGGCGGTGGCGGCGGTAAGTTGGTCTTCTGTCTTACTTTCTGAAAATCAGAACATTGAGTCTCTGGGATCTGAGTGAATGCATAATAGAATGATCTGTGAATGAATAACAGCATCACAATCCAAAGAAGATGAGTACTGAACCTGAGTGAGGTACTTAAGGATTTTACAAAAATATTCATACAAATGGGCCAGATTGACCAACCTTTCACGCAATGCAGTGTAGCAAGGTCACTTACTGCAAAGCGTTCCATGAAAGGGAGAGAGCAGAAATACAGCATATATACTAAGATACGGCGTGCTTCTGGTCGCTCTTAGTGCTGGCAGCCGAACGCTAAGGCACACACCCTGGCAGAAGGGGAATTGTTTTTGCGCAGAAAGGGATACCTTCCTACACAAAAACAATCTCTCAAGGCATTTTGTCCTTCTATCTGTGCTGCAGATTGTAGCACACATAGAAAGAGTAACTAAAGAGGAGAAAAAAATATGTTTCCCCTTTTTGCTCCATCCTCTGGAAGGCGTAGCAATTTCACGCAATCCCAGGTGTCGTGAGTGCCTCACGGCCCTGAGTTGGTTCCCCCGTTTCTTAGCTTCAGTACACATTTGATATTTTACACGTTTTAGTCACATCACCTTTGGTAATGACCTTATTCATATTTTATTTAAGCTTTGATTGCATGATATTGTTCCAGGAATAAACTGTACAAGTTGTTTGTTTTAGTTGACCTTACCTCAAAATGTAATCTGTACATTCTGTTCAAGGCTAGGAACAGTACACAGTATGCTAGTACGTATGTTGCTCATCAGGAACTTCTAGCATTCATTTATCATGGTTGTACTGTTCATTATCTTTACCATGTTTATAATGCTGGTGAATTTGCATTGTTTAATCTGCCTAATTGTTACAGCTCATTCTCTCTATGCCAGACTACAATTGTGCAATAAATGTATTGAAAACGTAGTTCGTACTTCTCTTGTGTTTCACCTGGGCATGCATGAGTAATACAACAAAAGGGTGAGATCTGTTTCCGCGACTTCTCTGGGGAGTCCGAGTGTTATATTCAGGTTGCCCCCATCACCTTTCACCCTAACAGGGTTAGGAATTAGGTGTGGCACTGTGAGGCAGCCAGGAATTGGGCTGGCAGTTTCTCATGGTGTGGAAGGACTCAGTCCCTCATATTCTGAAGTTCTGTCATCCTATTACACAGTCCTATTATTATAGTGGGAACCGTATAATACAGGTTTATAAACCTTTGTAAATCTAGGATTGTGTGCAATCCATGGTTAAATGCATTGGAACACCCATGTCCCACCCATGGAACGCCTCTCAGAATGAAATGTAGCGCAATGTAATGCAAGCTGCTGCATTACATTACCTTTGTTTTACAAAGCCACGCAGGTTATCGCAAATCGCCCCTTGCAGTGCTTTGTACATATCTACTAGTATTTCACATCATAGATGCCCCACAAAAGTGGAGCAACCATGACGCAAAATGTTTGTAAATCTGGCACAAAATGTTTTCCAGAAGTAAGCCAAGGGTTAGATCTAAGGAGTGACTCAAGATCTTGAAAACCAATATGAATATAGCCTCATTGTTTTGAATCTGATTTAATCAGTTGATAAATAAACAGTCATTGTCAGATGCCAGGGTTTTTCAGTCTAGCTAAGCACATATATACATAGTATTGACCAGTTATGAGATGCAAGTATGGCAGTGTTGAAATGTAGCCGTTTTTGGGAACATCATATCAAAGGAGGGAGATTCATTATTAATTGTTGAGTAGACACAGACTGGCCTGAGTTCTGGAAAGGTGAAGTACAAGTAAAAGGTGGGTTGGGGTGGGGTGTCCATCGGGTCATTTTTCAAAAGTTGATATATGTTTTTAAAGTAACTACAGAAATGATTAATGGTATTTGTTTCTCAATTTCTGTACATTTAATGAACTTTAATGAGAAGCAAGGCCAGCCAACATGTATAGCACACATACTCCAGATTCCTTATTCACACCGCACATTGGTACTACAAAAGTAATGACTTGAAAATGGCGATGAATTTCATGCATTTATTAGCCTGATTTTTAGTTTGTTTTGCATGATTTCTATCTGCCAGGGTGGCAGGTTTACAAATTCCCACAAGGTAGTGGTAGTTTTAAGCCGTTAATATTAAGGTTCATCTACCAGAGTGAAGGAGGTTTCCAGACAAAAGTGGCTCTAAACACTTTAGGAAATGCCATGTTTTGGAGAAATATTTTTGTGGGAAATATGTCAGTATTAATGCATGGGGAGATGTCATCAGTAAATGCAGAGATATACCCAAAGCAGAGTACACTGATAGTGCGCACATAGTAGTCTCCCTAATAATAAGGGAGTATATCTGAGTTTGCTGAGTGCACCATACCTACCTTTTTCTGAAGATCACTTACCATTTTTATTGCCAGCTTTCATTGAGTCCCGACAGACAACAATCAGCCTAAAATAGGCCGCAGTTCCCAAACAACAGACAGAGTTACTTCGATGGTAAAGCCAGTGCTGTCTCTGTTGGCAGCATGTCTACCACATATGAGACCCTAAATTCATCAATAATACCTCTGGAGGTGCAGACACTAATTTCACCATTTTGTTTCTGGACTTGCCTTTACAGTACCCTTCAAAAACAGGCTCTTGGTGCTAATGATTCCTATTTTGTCATGCACCAAAGGAGTAATTTTGAAAGCATTATAAGGCGACTAGGAAGGAACTTATAAACAAATTTACTGTCAACGTTATGGTAATTACCTTAAAATTCTTCTTTATGCAAACATGCCATTAATATGGCTAAATGAATACAAATATATCCACAGGTCCCCTGGAGTATGACAGGCAAATGGGATGCACCTCATTTTATCTCAAAGTTCAGGTACTCTCCTCACCGATTGGTCTTTATGAATCAGACAGAAAATAGTGTCTAGGTGTAAAATGATTCACATTCAAAACAGTAAAAATTTGTATGAGTTGCAAAAGTCAGTGTGCTGCTAAATGAATGATGATTTATTATTCCGGCAAACGGAATGGCGACAACCTCTGCACATTTTCACCATGACAATGCTGACTTCAGAACCTCACTACAACACATTGAAGAATCCAAAATATTTAAAAAGTGTTTTTTAATTTAGAAATATGTTCTTTTTGATTAAAGATCTCCTATGGCCAGGCGAGCAGCAAGGTGATGCTCAAGCCGAAACCAGAATTCCGGACTCGAAGCATGACCGTCATACCTTTGGTTGACCAAGAACGCAGAATACTTGAAAATGGAATCTCTTTGAGGAGTACACGTAATTCATTTCCGCAGACTGAAAAGAGACACGGTAAGAAGAGATTCTGAACAATGTACAAGGGCTGCACATATTGCATCTTTAGGAAGCAATGATTGGAGGACCCCATCCGAAACACATTTAGCAATAGCAGGCTATATGCAGTGCATTGGACTAGGGATGGACATTGGCAAAGGGAGCTCCTAAATCTTGATTCCTGGTGGAGACATCACACGTAGCTGTAGGGTGGGGGAGTGTTTGAGAGGAAACATGGAGGAAGAGGGAGTTGGAAGGTGAAGCCTATGGATTGGAGGGTATCGTCTACAACTGAAGTTGAAGAGTAGAGTTTAGTTCAAGTACAGTTTGAATAAATGAGTTTTCAATGCCCTTCTGAAGGAAAGTCGGGTTGGTTTGGTTCTTAGTTGTTTGGGTAACAAGTTTCACAATCAACTTGCAATTACTATACATTGGCCATCTCTGTGACATTGGTGCTTTTTGGGCTTCTTCACCACAGGTGTGCACTCCTGTTCTCTAGGATACGTGGTTCTACAAATGTTAGATCCATTTGAGGCGATGAGGCAAACTTGCCAAAATGTGGGCATAGGTGTTGTTAATGTTTGGTAGATTTCAGCCTATAAACCTTTATCGGAGAGGCAATCAGTCCTCTCTTTTATCAGGCCGCCCAGGATATTGCAGAACTAGTCGATTTAGAGGCACAAAAACAGGAATTTAGCGGCGCAAAAACTGAAATTTGAAACAGTAAATCTTTTTTTTCTTTAAAGACCGAATTCTTTCTTATTTTTTAAAAATATTGCCTCCAGTGGGTCCCGCTGCATGCCTACAAGGATTCAGAAAAGGGGGTGGTGATGAACAGAGTGTCTGAATTAAGCAGACCACTCTTACCCAGTCCAAAGATCCGGGCTTGATCCATCACCGCTTTTTAGCTCACTGCACCATCCCAGCTCAGAACTTGGCTATATGCAAATTAGTCTGACCCTGGCCCAGTGCATCATGGGAACAGGGCAGACCAAACTACCAAGCCAATTCTTATACTGGGAAGGAAACAAGCTACCGGGGACCGGTTTCTGGCATTTCAGCCGTCTTCGGCCCGGCTTGCTTGAATCCTGATGGTGCAATGAGCAAGGGACTCACATCTGAGTATACCCTTCCACGCTTATGGTGGACAAAAATGATTCAGAAAAGGGGGTGGTGATGAACAGAGTGTCTGAATTAAGCAGACCACTCTTACCCAGTCCAAAGATCCGGGCTTGATCCATCACCGTTTTTTAGCTCACTGCACCATCCCAGCTCAGAACTTGGCTATATGCAAATTAGTCTGACCCTGGCCCAGTGCATCATGGGAACAGGGCAGACCAAACTACCAAGCCAATTCTTATACTGGGAAGGAAACAAGCTACCGGGGACCGGTTTCTGGCATTTCAGCCGTCTTCGGCCCGGCTTGCTTGAATCCTGATGGTGCAATGAGCAAGGGACTCACATCTGAGTATACCCTTCCACGCTTATGGTGGACAAAAATGATTCAGAAAAGGGGGTGGTGATGAACAGAGTGTCTGAATTAAGCAGACCACTCTTACCCAGTCCAAAGATCCGGGCTTGATCCATCACCGTTTTTTAGCTCACTGCACCATCCCAGCTCAGAACTTGGCTATATGCAAATTAGTCTGACCCTGGCCCAGTGCATCATGGGAACAGGGCAGACCAAACTACCAAGCCAATTCTTATACTGGGAAGGAAACAAGCTACCGGGGACCGGTTTCTGGCATTTCAGCCGTCTTCGGCCCGGCTTGCTTGAATCCTGATGGTGCAATGAGCAAGGGACTCACATCTGAGTATACCCTTCCACGCTTATGGTGGACAAAAATGATTCAGAAAGGGGGGTGGTGATGAACAGAGTGTCTGAATTAAGCAGACCACTCTTACCCAGTCCAAAGATCCGGGCTTGATCCATCACCGTTTTTTAGCTCACTGCACCATCCCAGCTCAGAACTTGGCTATATGCAAATTAGTCTGACCCTGGCCCAGTGCATCATGGGAACAGGGCAGACCAAACTACCAAGCCAATTCTTATACTGGGAAGGAAACAAGCTACCGGGGACCGGTTTTTGGCATTTCAGCCGTCTTCGGCCCGGCTTGCTTGAATCCTGATGGTGCAATGAGCAAGGGACTCACATCTGAGTATACCCTTCCACGCTTATGGTGGACAGAAATGATTCAGAAAAGGGGGTGGTGATGAACAGAGTGTCTGAATTAAGCAGACCACTCTTACCCAGTCCAAAGATCCGGGCTTGATCCATCACCGTTTTTTAGCTCACTGCACCATCCCAGCTCAGAACTTGGCTATATGCAAATTAGTCTGACCCTGGCCCAGTGCATCATGGGAACAGGGCAGACCAAACTACCAAGCCAATTCTTATACTGGGAAGGAAACAAGCTACCGGGGACCGGTTTCTGGCATTTCAGCCGTCTTCGGCCCGGCTTGCTTGAATCCTGATGGTGCAATGAGCAAGGGACTCACATCTGAGTATACCCTTCCACGCTTATGGTGGACAAAAATGATTCAGAAAAGGGGGTGGTGATGAACAGAGTGTCTGAATTAAGCAGACCACTCTTACCCAGTCCAAAGATCCGGGCTTGATCCATCACCGTTTTTTAGCTCACTGCACCATCCCAGCTCAGAACTTGGCTATATGCAAATTAGTCTGACCCTGGCCCAGTGCATCATGGGAACAGGGCAGACCAAACTACCAAGCCAATTCTTATACTGGGAAGGAAACAAGCTACCGGGGACCGGTTTCTGGCATTTCAGCCGTCTTCGGCCCGGCTTGCTTGAATCCTGATGGTGCAATGAGCAAGGGACTCACATCTGAGTATACCCTTCCACGCTTATGGTGGACAAAAATGATTCAGAAAAGGGGGTGGTGATGAACAGAGTGTCTGAATTAAGCAGACCACTCTTACCCAGTCCAAAGATCCGGGCTTGATCCATCACCGTTTTTTAGCTCACTGCACCATCCCAGCTCAGAACTTGGCTATATGCAAATTAGTCTGACCCTGGCCCAGTGCATCATGGGAACAGGGCAGACCAAACTACCAAGCCAATTCTTATACTGGGAAGGAAACAAGCTACCGGGGACCGGTTTCTGGCATTTCAGCCGTCTTCGGCCCGGCTTGCTTGAATCCTGATGGTGCAATGAGCAAGGGACTCACATCTGAGTATACCCTTCCACGCTTATGGTGGACAAAAATGATTCAGAAAAGGGGGTGGTGATGAACAGAGTGTCTGAATTAAGCAGACCACTCTTACCCAGTCCAAAGATCCGGGCTTGATCCATCACCGTTTTTTAGCTCACTGCACCATCCCAGCTCAGAACTTGGCTATATGCAAATTAGTCTGACCCTGGCCCAGTGCATCATGGGAACAGGGCAGACCAAACTACCAAGCCAATTCTTATACTGGGAAGGAAACAAGCTACCGGGGACCGGTTTCTGGCATTTCAGCCGTCTTCGGCCCGGCTTGCTTGAATCCTGATGGTGCAATGAGCAAGGGACTCACATCTGAGTATACCCTTCCACGCTTATGGTGGACAAAAATGATTCAGAAAAGGGGGTGGTGATGAACAGAGTGTCTGAATTAAGCAGACCACTCTTACCCAGTCCAAAGATCCGGGCTTGATCCATCACCGTTTTTTAGCTCACTGCACCATCCCAGCTCAGAACTTGGCTATATGCAAATTAGTCTGACCCTGGCCCAGTGCATCATGGGAACAGGGCAGACCAAACTACCAAGCCAATTCTTATACTGGGAAGGAAACAAGCTACCGGGGACCGGTTTCTGGCATTTCAGCCGTCTTCGGCCCGGCTTGCTTGAATCCTGATGGTGCAATGAGCAAGGGACTCACATCTGAGTATACCCTTCCACGCTTATGGTGGACAAAAATGATTCAGAAAAGGGGGTGGTGATGAACAGAGTGTCTGAATTAAGCAGACCACTCTTACCCAGTCCAAAGATCCGGGCTTGATCCATCACCGTTTTTTAGCTCACTGCACCATCCCAGCTCAGAACTTGGCTATATGCAAATTAGTCTGACCCTGGCCCAGTGCATCATGGGAACAGGGCAGACCAAACTACCAAGCCAATTCTTATACTGGGAAGGAAACAAGCTACCGGGGACCGGTTTCTGGCATTTCAGCCGTCTTCGGCCCGGCTTGCTTGAATCCTGATGGTGCAATGAGCAAGGGACTCACATCTGAGTATACCCTTCCACGCTTATGGTGGACAAAAATGATTCAGAAAAGGGGGTGGTGATGAACAGAGTGTCTGAATTAAGCAGACCACTCTTACCCAGTCCAAAGATCCGGGCTTGATCCATCACCGTTTTTTAGCTCACTGCACCATCCCAGCTCAGAACTTGGCTATATGCAAATTAGTCTGACCCTGGCCCAGTGCATCATGGGAACAGGGCAGACCAAACTACCAAGCCAATTCTTATACTGGGAATTCAAGCAAGCCGGGCCGAAGAGGCTGAAATGCCAGAAACCGGTCCCCGGTAGCTTGTCTCCTTTCTGGTGAAGAATTGGCTTGGTAGTTTGGTCTGCCCTGTTCCCATGATGCACTGGGCCAGGGACAGACTAATTTGCATATAGCCAGGTTCTGAGCTGGGATGGGGCAGTGAGATAAATAACGGTGATGGATCAAGCCCTGATCTTTGGACTGGGTAAGAGTGGTCTGCTTAATTCAGACACTCTGTTCATCACCACCCCCTTTCTGTATCGCATGCCTACAAGGGGCAGGCCCGAAGTCTGTCTTTTAAAAAAAAGAAAATTATATAGTGCCCCTGTGGGTACTGCCACATGCCCACGGGCGGCCGGCCTGAATTCTTTGTTTTTTTGGAAAAAAGACATAGTACCCCAGCGGGTCCCCCCACTTACAGGCAGCACCCCAAACTTTTTTTTTTTTTAAGAAAGTGTCTCAGAGGGTCCTGCCACATGCCCACAAGTGTTATGTCCGATTTATTTCTTCTTTTAAAAAGAAATAGTGCCCCAGTGGGTACTGTGGCGTGCCCACGGGTGGTGGGCCCACATATTACTATTTTAAAAAAATGTATTGTGCCCCAGCGGGTCTCACCGCATGCTCACAGATGGCGGGATGGAATTCTTCCATTTAAAAAAATATATATTGCCTCCTGTAGATCTTGCCGCATGCCCCTGGGTGGTGGGCCTGAATTCTTTCTTTGCTTTTAAAGAGTGCCCCTGCATTCACACCATCCACTTTCAGCCTGTGGATGGTGGGAGTGCTAAGGGCTGGGGAAGAGGAGCAGAGAAACTGCATATCTTGCTGGCCCAAACAAAACTTTGTTGCTATTTGGTGTCCCTGTCCGAGCAGAGGTAGTGTTCTCCAGGCACTTCCAGGCAGGGGAATGCAATGCAGCAGGTGAGTAAACAAAGACTTCTACTGCTCGCTGACCCCCTCCTTTTATTTGACTCAGTGGTCAACGCTGGGCCAATAAAAGTGATTTCGTAGGCACTTATGTAAAAAGTGCAGCCTTTTTACAAAACTGCTTATTTCAAAAAAAAATTCACAAATCGCGAAATCCTGGAGGGTCTGTTTCAATGAAGCAATGGCCTTTTGTAATGCAGCCTTCTCAAGGCACAACTCTGCAGGTGTAGTTTGAGAAACGAGAGCTAATAGAGCATATAGTTCACTCTTCACAGTACCAAGTTCAGACCACATGCATCCCGTCGCTCTGCACAAAGTTGGGAAGGCCAGAAATTCAGTGTTCACAAGCCTACCCAAACCTGCAGTAGCAACAATACCACACTGCATAAATGTAGGCTATGAAGTCTTTAATAATCACAATAGGTAGTAACAGTGGTAAAATCTTTCTTAGTGTCTAATCATTGGAGCACTTCACAACAAGTGGCGCATCAAAACTTCTCCTGAATCCTATCCGCACAACTCTTTTGCCTAAATGTAGCTGTTCACAGATGCACTAGGAAGTGAAATGGAAAACATACATGAACAATGTGCTCTAACTGGCAGTACAGATAGAAAATGTTAATACCATACAGAGTCCCATACACGTCCAGTCTTACAGAATGTGGACACCCTTGAGGTAATGACATGAGTCTGTTAGGAAAGCATTCTTTTTTAGGTCAAGCCCAGCGGCAGCGTGCGTCCACTGCTCGCTCTGCGAGGCATGCTGTATTAGGGTATGCACTGGAAGCCCTTCCCACTCTCCACCCACATTTGTCATTGGCTTGTGTCATTGTCCTTCGTAAATGCTGGCTTCCGATTCATTATGAGGTTTGTTAGTCCTTCCTTGGTACCCCCTTGTCTCCATTTGCTACCGCCCATATTGACTGGACCTTTTACTTGGCTCGTAAATAGGTCTGCATTATCTAGTGGGTGAGCACTATTTTCTTTAATGGTCTTTACCGATTCCACCCACACAACACCGCAGCTCACTTCTTCATTTTTGTTATATTTTGTTTGAAATTTGCAGCACGGTCCGCTTTAGTCACCGTGTTGCTTTACTTATTTAATTGGCAGCACAGCAGCCCGCTTTTACCTTGTTATGTCATTTTTTGTGATTTTCAGTGTGTTCCGCTTTCACTTTGGCAGCCACGCTTCTTTATTTAATTAATGTGCACAAGCGGTAACAGCCTGCTGTCAAGCCTTGCATTTTGCCCATTTTACACATTTTGCTTTAAACACATGACATTCTTAAAGTGAAAGTGTGCATGGTGCGCTGCAAATACAAACAAGCAGCCACCAGAACAAAAGGAGTGCAAAGCAATGGAACACAGACGTCGGCAATAGCGGTCGCTTGTTAGTATTTGCAGCGCACCAAATGCCCTTTCACTTTAAAAATAGTTGTCGTCCTTCACACCACGTCATATGTAGAATGCCTATCCAAATAGTCTCTTATGATGCGCTTTACGGAGCCCACGCCACTATAAACAAGGCCATTATGCTAAGACTACGTTGCTGTCCTCTTTGTTGTCTCCTTTAGTGAGGTCATTTTTGAAAATGTGAGACCTATTGCATTGCAAATTCATGTTTTAATAATGGTGCTGTTATGGGCTGTGATTTTATGGTGGTTGTGGTTATTATGCTCACATTGCATGGTAGAATTATAAGCTAGCGGTAGTATTTTTGCAGGTCAGTTGAGACTAATATCAAGCTTGGAACAATTATGTATTGGTATGGGACACTGGTTACTGAAGTCACTTGAAAATTGCCACTCAAGCAATAAATCAAGTCGTATTTGTAGAGCATGCTCTAGTCACCCGAGAGGGTATCCAGAGGATTGCTGTGGGTCTTCAGTCGAAGAGCCAGTTCTTGCGCCCTTTACTTAAATCGGTCAACGATGGCGAGATGCAGAGGGAGAAGACGTTCCAGGCTTAGGCGGCCAGATGGGAGAAGGAGCATCCTCTGGCACGGCAGCAACATCTGCGGGTTCTGTGCAAGGGTGAGGTGTGTGAAGCGGAGGTTCCTGGGGGAGTCAGTGAAAGTGAAGGCAGTGGTTCATGTAGTTGGGCCCTTATTCGTGGAGGGCTTTGTAGACGTGGGTCAGGAGCTTCAAATGGTATCTCTTCTGGGCCTGGAGTCAGTGGAGGTCTTTCAGGTGCTGGGTGATGTGGATTCTCTTGGGCAGGTTGAGGATCGGTCTAGTGGCTGCATTCTGGATCGTCTGGCGTCTTTGTATGAGTTTGGTTGTGGTGCCTGCATAGAGTGTGTTGCCATAGTTCAGTTTGCTGGTGATGAGGGCCTGCATTACCATCATCTTGGTGCTGGTGGAGAGCCACTTGAAGATCATGCAGAGCGTGTGGAAGAAGGCTGAGGAGACAGCTTTAACCTGACGTTTGTGGAGAGTTTGCTGTTGAGGATGATGCTGAGTTTGCGGGCATGGTCTGCTGACGGGGTGGGTCTGAGTTCCGACGGCCACCAGGAGTATTTCCAGAGGGCGGTGTGTTTGCTGAAGATGAGAACTTCAGTCTTGTTCATTTTGAGCTTCAGGCAGTTGTCCTTCATCCAGGCTGAGATATTCTTCATACAGTTGTGGAAGTTTGTCTTCATTGAGGTGGGGTCAGGTGAGGGGACGAGCTGGGTTTCATTAGCGTATGAGATGATGCTGATGTCGTGCGATCTGACAATGTCTGCGAGTGGTGCCATGCCACTGATTAAACAGTGTGGAGTTCTAGCAAATGTGATTGTGCTCGCTGTTGGCACTAACCTCAATTATTGGTCCGTTTATGATGATTTGGGGTACATAGGTACCAATTACAAATATTTGGCCATTGAGCTCAACTTCTCTTGTAACTGGCTAGGCACCCTATCCTTTTATCACCAATACTTCCGGGACAAAGAGCCTTAAAATACGTTGTTCAAAATCTTTCATTTCCCAACGATTATTTGTGCTGTAACCCTCCTCTTTAGAAAATGTAATTTAATTTCTATACAGGCTTTTGCTAATGTGACTAATCCTAGTGTGCAGTAAAATACACAGTTTTGCCCTCACAGTTTAATATTTTACTTGGAGGTAAATCCACCCTCAAACACTATGTGAAGTTGTCCTGAACACCCTATAATGCCTGATCAACATTTCTTCCATTATCTTTCAATAGTTCAAGATTAACGGTTCAAAATGATATTTGTTATATTTATCAGTGAATGTTAGTGCTTTGATAGGTGGCACTTCATATTATAACTGGTTTCACGTGCAATCATCACAAGTTGCATCTGCCTCAAATGTATCATGTTGTAACAACTAAACCTTTTCAAACTTTATACGGTGTTGAAAAATGTCACCTCTTTTGCTATCTCCTCAAAACGTCTTCATGCTACCCTGGAAACAAGCATCCTACTGCCTACCTAAAATGGAATAAAATGACCCCTCCCCCTAAAGAGTTCCTTAAAAGGACCACATCAATCTAGATAGCGCCTTCTTTGTCCTCTGGGAAGCAAAACACCTTGGTTCTTGTCTCTAAATTAGAGTCATTATTTACTTTTTTTTTTTTTTTAAACCTTTATTGCAGCATTCATAAGGTACAAGTATGGGCCTACAACCACGGGGGCCGGCCGCTAAACAAAAGTGAAACCTGATTTATCAGTATTTAACACAGCTCCTCAGCCGACAACCCTGAGGTACGGCAGCAATTAAGAATGGATCTTCATTTTATATTATTTAAATTAACGGATCAGGTGCCATACAATATGAGCAATATGAGCAATAGGACACGGGGACAGGCCAGGAAATCAGGATATGCAGATAAAAGAACCATACATGGGACTACGGCGTTAAGACTTACGATTCAGAGATCACAACAGTGCAATATACATTTCCGTAGACGCGAGTGCTCAGGGCCTGCCCACCCAAGGTGCGACCGGACGTAAATCCAAGGCACTAAATACCAGATCTCGATAAGGCAAAATAGAGCACTAACCATACTGATCCAAAGGAATAAAGGGAAGGGAGGAAAGAAAGGCCATAGAAAATAAGAAAGGCAAAATAAAATAAAAAACTCCAACCCTCCACCCTGCACCCCTGCCGATGGCTATAGCCTAACCCCACTAGCAGCGTGCCTGTCGCCCACTAACCTAAACCCTACAAGAAAGGAAAGAAGAAAAAGAGTGGAGGAGGGCATGGTCATACGATGTTCCCGACCCCTAGTCCCCCCGCCCAACACAGATACCCCCTGTAGCGAAGGACGGATGTCGAGCTACTCCTACAAAGGACCACAGGGGGTACCTTGATACACCGCCCAGCCTTATTATTCAAACAGTTGCGATTCAGGCGCCAATAACAGTAGTTCCAAATCATCCCGATGTAATGAACTTAACCCTGACCCTTCCGAACCAGCACACCGACCCTCCCCAGCGAGACCCTTGAGCACACATACAAGTCATAAATGAGACGGAAGCCATAGAAAGTCAAGCCATTACCACTTGTAGCTGATAACTCTACTAAAAGTTCAAGCACTAAAAGTGTCCTTCCCCGCGCTGGGCCGTCGCGATGTTTCTCGTCCCGGAATCGTAGAATCTCCAAAGGAGGAAGAGACCACCACACGATGAGGGGAGAGTCTATGGCACAGGTCTCCGGGGGGGGAACGCCACACGATACTTCCAAAGTCAATGACGATGTAAGGTACCATGACACACTCACGGCCTCGGGGACACAATCTTCCAGAGCGCCATCCATTGGTTCTAATATTCGCTTCTCTACTTGTTCCCTCACGGGTTCCTCACACAAAGGCAAAATGGCCGCTGCATGAACGGCTGTAGAATGCTGATTCAACCGTAGGGCACGGTCCGGGGCCTCGAGCAGAATCCCAGTTAGGCATGCATCCATGTTAGTTAAGGACTCATCCATTTGCGAATGAAACACCCAAAGTTCCGACAGTATCGATCTTAACGTCAGCCCTGATGTCGTTTGATCCATTTTAGCAAGTTCGGTACCAGGCTCGATCAGCTCCCCGTGTGAAACTGGCATTTCCAGGTGGGGCGAACAGGATCGCAAGAGGGCAAGCGTAAACGGTGACTCGCTGTTATCCACAGCCGCGGTGACTCGGCGGAACACCGCTGGCTGGGGTCCCGACCCGCAGAGACCCCGCAGAAATCTATGCCAGGTCCGCGGGACGGGGAACCCCACCTTCAGTCAGCAAGCAGGTCACCTCTTTCTCGATGCTGGGATAGGAAGACAATCGCCACCAAATTCGGGCATAGGTGAAGATTCCAATACGATCGACCCGACCCTGCCAAGGTCCCCAGCCGATGTTGTTGAACTGCAGCCCAGCCTTGCCGATACTCGAGGCCCCGGCTTCACCGTCGGAACAGGCCACAATCTTCAACACGGTGTAAGTTTGTTAAATCAGCAGATAAAAACATCGGGATTTCGCCATCGGAGTGAGGAACGCTTCATACAAGCAGGGGCTGGGCATGAGGTCAGGATATCGTACAGGATCTTGCGGCGGAATACGGAGATCGGCGGAGCCGGGAACCTAAGCAGCCATCTTGTTTGCCGTCGTAGCTCCTCCCTACCCATTATTTACTTTTACGGTGACATTTGGGCCTTTTTTGCTGTCTCTTGGGCTTTGGGGGCTGGTCACCTTACCCCTCCCCCCCATAGCGCTCCTCCTCTTCAACTTGTTGCTTCTGGGATAGAATTTAGGGGCATATTAGCAAGAACCTTGTTAAAATGATCGCTGTTTTAGCGGCAGGAAACTGCCACTAAAACGGCGATAATGGGCTTGCTAATATGCGTTACAGAATTCCAATAGAAGCCCAGGTTAGATGTCCTGCACATCTAACCTGGGCTTCTATTGGAATTCTATAACGCATATTAGCAAGCCCATTATCGCAGTTTTAACGGCAGTTTCCTGCCGCTAAAACGGCGAAAATTTTAACGAGGTTCTTGCTAATATGCCCCCAGGTTTTTCATTTGGGCTGACGGCTTTACTCAATCTATGGCACCATCGAAGTTGATAAAGAAGGAAAACGGACCCCTCCAACAGATCCTATGCAGTTTTGCCCAATTGTGACAGTGTACACCCCTGATGGACACCTCCCATACCTCCTGGGAAGCCAGTCCAATCTATTAGCAAATTCTAACTACCCTATCAAATCTTCAAATATCTGCCACATCTGCTTTGCAAAAGGCCATTTCCCAGCCTAGGAGAGAAATCATTCAATTACATACTTGGCTGTTAAGGGTCCTAATATTAAAGAAATACGTTATAGTGCCTCTACTAAGAATCATCAAAGAGAAAAGCAATCACAATGACACACCCACCAATCCCGTGCACTCTCCTTTCTCGACTAGATGTTATAATGTTTCTTTATTTTTTGCAGTATTTTACCGATTGTAATTAGTATCCTCAAAGGTGTGTGTCCTGTTAATTATCACTTCGTTTTTGATGTTCTGTACAACTCTCTCAATGTACAACAGCTATTCTTGCCCTACAGTATGAAAAATTCCTTTGGCTGCCAAATTCATAAATGATTGCCTTCCTAAGTGGCAATTGCTAGTCATATGCTTCAATGGTTTACCAAAGAAGAATGTTTTGTCCACCTTAGCCTATAGGTATGCTGCCCTCACACTTTCTTAAGTTCACATTACTCTGCTTCATTGTACGGAAACAAGCTTTTTGTTACTATCTGATGATTTTTCGACTCTGAGTGTGCCCTGAAGCCTGCTAACCAGACCTCATTGCCAGTGTTCTAATCAATTACAAAATATATGTTTAATTGGATACACCAAGTTGGCAGGGACTGACTTACTTATGTTCCTAGTATATGATACCCAGGGTACCAAGAGCATGTAAGTCAGGCTGTCCACCCAGGGCTACAGCATTGTTTGAGACAAGGTACAAAATGGCGCCCATCCTCCCACTGCTGACTTGAGGGGCAGTTGTCACACTGCCAGTTCGATTACGCCATTACCATTAATGACATAGCCACCACTTCCCTAAATAATATATGTAAGTCTCCCCTAAGAAAGGCCTATAGAGCCCTAACACGGGGAACTGTATATTATTAAGTAGGACACATATTTTATATGTCTTAATGGCAAAACCCCTATTGTCATTTTGCTTGGCAAAAGTTAGTAGCCCCATTGGCTAACACAGTAAGGTTACCAAGGTGGTCCAGTGAGGTGGTAGAAAGGATGGGCGAGAATGTGTGTAAAAAGGAGCGGACTTATTAGAGAATTGTCCTTACTGTAGGATAAAAAGCAGTCTAGTAGAGAAGCATTAATGGAAACGGATCAGGTTACTAGTAAATCTCGTTCCCTGAGTAAGCAGTCCCGTGTGGTCTGTGGGAGAAGCGTCCTTTGGAAGTCGGTTGATCCGCCTCAGCCTGGCTAACTTCTGAATGGACCTGCGTAACTAGGTACTGTATGGTATCAAATTAATTGTAACATTAAACCTTCACTTTCACTATTCAAGTAAAACAGCTTTTAAAAAGTTGCCATTTTCTGACTCAGCTGGTTCAGCGGCCTAAAACGGGCTCTGGCCCACAGGCAGATTTCTGCCTCCATGGGGAGTAGTGTGATTGACTCCCAGGTTTTGGCACAATAGCAGCCCACTGCAGGGAGAGGTGTTACCTCCCCCTTGCAGGAAGCTATTCAGGGTGTTAGCCCAAAAGACAAGCCTCAAAGGCGAAGTCGTCTTTGGTGGTCAAATTGCGATAACACTCTAAAGGGGCTGCCCTTTGTTCTGGTAGACAGGCTAGAGACAGGGACAGAGAGGGAAGACCTATGCCCAAACTGTTTTTCCAGTGGGTGTGTAGCCCTTAGATAGCCACAACTCTAGAGTGGGCTACCAAGCTAATTACAGTCGAGGAAAGGTTCAGACATCTAGAGAGTGGCCAGAATAGTGCACTCTGGTATTGTCAGGTTCCACACATCACTGAAAACTTGTCACCAAGAGGGAGGGGGACTTGGTAGCCCATTGTCTAGTGACCACGTTGTCCCCTCAGGGCCCTTTTCTGGGATAAATATAGCACCCCTGTCATCCTGAACCTCAAAACATTGGTACAAGGACCGAAGAAGGACTGCCCTGCAGCCCCTTGGACCACACAAAGAGAGGCTACACCGTCTGCTGGACTGCACCACCTGCACCTTGGGCTAGTGAAGTTAGGACTGTACCTGTGGCTCTTGGGTCGGGAAAAAGTGGCACGCCAGTCCCAGACCGAAGCAGTGACTACAAGGGTCAGTTGGCTGTCCCTCTGGAACAGCACCAGGGACATTGAAGCTGAAGAAGCCCAAACCAGCGCGCTGCTAGCCACCAGAGAAGATTTGCTGCTAGCTGCTGTTGGGCGCCCCAAGAGACCGATCCATGATGGCCAAAATTTGCTCTCAAGTCATCCAGCCCCTTAGTACTGTCAGAGTCCAGATTGGTCGCCCAAGAGGGACACTAGCTCCCACTATAGGATTTCGCTGTGAAAGGAAACTGGTAGCCCAGCCGCAGCTGGCCTTCTACACTCTTGAAGCGGACTTCGTGGGAATCCGACTTCTGTTGCCGTAGTCACCCCACACGACCCACGGACCGAGGAATCACCACAAAGACATCCCTGTTGACCTCATAGCAACCATAGCATCCTTGTTCATTTTTTCATCCTGTATCCTCAGCATCAGGACCACTCCATTATTGTCTATGGCAGACGGACTGTAAAGGCAACATTGAAAACTTTAAATTGACCAATTCTTGTATGAGGTTGAATTAAAATTTGATAAAACCTTGAAAAAAAACTGTATCTCTGGAACCGTCTGGTGGATTTTGCTCATCCAGGCTTCTAAAAATTAATAACACTTTAATCTATTTTTATAAATTGATTTTGTGTTTCTTTTGTTTTGTGTGGCTTTCTTATTTTGTTGTGTTGTACTGTGTGCAAGCCCTGATGCCTGAAGCCATAGCTACCCTGGGTTGAGCGTAAGGGTGTTCAAATGAGCCTGACTGGACCTACGACTGTTTTTGTGAGTGTATTCCACTGTAAGGATACACAGCCATAACATTTATTACACCCAAATCCTCACAACCACCATTATGCTGCTAGTGTCTCAAACTGAATTCCTGTTTAACAATTCTACTCGTATTATTGAATTGTAAGGATCCTTTATAAAATGACTATTTCACTCCAGCCAAATTTGAAACTATGTTGTCGATTAATGCCCTAAATATTTCCTTTACTTGCCTGGTTGAATGTAACCAAAAATAGAGTTCTAGATGTCACACCTATATATTCAGCTCTTTTATGAAGTATCTCCAACTGTCATTTAACTACTCATAGCACTACCTCCCTTAATTTAAACAACCTAGGGAGGCTCCAATTTTAAACCAATTTAAAATGTCCTGCAAAGTGGAACATTCATGATTTTTAACAATAAAGTCTATAGGCCTCGTTTGTTTTCGCAAAGAAAGGTCACTGCAACTGGGACATTTGCTTCAAACCCACCCGTTAAAAGGGTAGCTTAGCCTCTTATCAGTTTATATGGTAACTTTTAATCAGACTTGCCAGGTGTCTGCTCTGAGTCATTGTCACTGTACCATCAACATATAGGCATCAGTATGTTATGTAATATTGTGTGTACGTTTCTCAGGCTATTGGGCTTATACATGTGTTGTTCTTGTTCTAGATAGTTCCGTGCCTTGCAGTCGAGGGCCAGCACTACAGCCGTCTTTTTCCACTCCTCCTACTAGCATTTGTAGGACCGGCCCCGCAGGAGCAGTTCCGTGTGGCAGGAGCACAGGGGATGCCCAGATTCCAGGACCCAGGCATAGTGTTCAGCAAAACGGTTCAAGCAATCAGCACTCAGAGACTTCTACAGGTCAGCCTTAAATCTGCTGTTCATGAAAGCACGCTGTCAAGATGCACTGCCGCCTTTGCGTTTCAGGTGCCTGTGCCAAGGGAAGACACCTAATATTGTTACCACTCTGTATTTAGAGGCACTTAAGCAAGTTCTTTACTGATTTCTAATTTTGCCTTGAACATGTATTCATCAGCTAGTTTTTAAATTGAAAAACAACAAGGTTCAGAGTGCCAGGAGTCAATCAAATATGAGGGGAACTAAGAAAAGCATAGGTGCCATTCCGAATAGCATGCTTTTAAAGATGATATATTAACAATGAATAGGTCAATAGGCACATACTATTTAGTGTCTTGTTGCCAAAGTATCCAATACAAAGACATGTCATTGCATTAAAAGCATTAGTGATCCATATTCAAGAATTGCCAGGGTTATGCAAGGGAAGTCTATGATTCTCATACATCTCCATGTCTAAGATTCACATAATGAGTGGCCTCTTAATTCCAATGGGCCAGTAATCCTTCTTAAGAAGTGACAAATGCTACTGATACCACAAATGTGACAGTATTAGCATTGTACCGTAGGTTATTTGTAATGAGATTATCATGCCATTCCCCTTTTTATTTTGGAGTATTGCAGTAGCGGGGTATTGGGATCCTAATGTTCCAATAATGCTTTTATAGTACTTATGTAATTATCCCCAGTGAGGGCATGATCCTCATCCCTCATAAAAGGGATGGATTCCAAATGTGTTGGTAGAGTGGGCATAATTAAATAGAAATTGGGAATAAACAGTTTAACACATGTAATTTATATATTTAGTTTTTATAAAAGAATCAACATTTTCATTCAGACATATATCCAGAAAAAAAGACTTGTAAAGAGGCCGATGACTTGATGATGAAAAATATTTATTTGTGATTGTTTCTTTGTATTTGTGGCAAAGTAGCCCAAAGCAGAACAGCCAACACATGTTTCCCCTGTCGCAGCAGACAGGCCTGGGTCCTTTTCAAGGCTGAAAAATACCATTCATAGATACAAACGGAAATGAAAGCTACTTACACATAAAAGTGAAAACAAAATAAAGTAAAGATGAGAACATAGTTAGACAATGTAAATGCCAGCGTACTGCTGCACAATCAGTTTGAAGTGATGCCTGTTTATACGCAAATAGATGAAACACCACAAACTGTGATTCACTGCAAACCTAGGTGCCTCGCGGAAGCCACGGACGAAGGGCTTAGTATGCGGTGAATGGATGTTCCGCATCTATAGTGGGCAGGTGGCAGCCGCGGAACCGCAGGCGGATTGTGCCATTGCGTTCCAGATTGCTGCCTACCCTGTAACCAATCCTGCATGGCACTGAGGGACTACTCCCACCCTTCCATCAGACGGGTCGCTTTGGGCTGAGTGATTCGAGGGGAGTCCTGGGCCTCTATGTTCCATCCTCTTTTGGTCAATCAGCACCCCTGGCTCTACTGACCACATGGCTCATGCCTACTGCCCATGAGGACTACCTACAAGATCCCTGATAAGGGCTTCTCGCTGTCTGGCGGTGAACTGCCCCTACACTGCGGACCCTTGCCTGACCACTGTAATATCTATGATGCTACTTGCTGCTTACCCAGTTTGGAGGGCCTGAGCTACCCATCCATCTCATTGACGTACTTAGCCTTCTGCCTTACCAACTCCTGCGCATATCAGCTGCTCTCCCATTTTTACCCAGCCACAAAGAGTACTATTAGGGGATATCAGCGGACTGGAGATTGTGTCACACTTTCCTCCTACACAGGACGTAGTATTGACAGAGTGCAGCAGATATATAATGGGGCAGAGTGATCCCAAACAACGACAGCCCTGATGAGGTGGCACTGAGATCCCCATGGAGAGCGCATCTGGTTCATCTACGACTGAGGGCCCCATTCTGGAGGGCGCCTCGGTGCTCCTGGCTGAATTAAAGTCTGGGTTTAAATTTACAGATTCCCGTTTTGATGCACTTGATGCCCACCTGGATGGTATGCATGAATGTATGGATGGCCATGAAACGCGCCTAGATGCTGCGGAGCAATGTGTCTCCCACGTTGAAGACACCAGTGCTACCACACTCAAGCGCCTCCAGAAGGTGGAAAAGCTCCTTAATGCAATGGCTGCTAAGACTGAGGATTTAGAAGCTCGCTCTCAATGAAATAACAGCTGCATCCCCGGAGTTGCATAGTCAACCAACACTGGCCGCATGAAAACTTATGTGGAAAATCTACTTTGTGAAATGTTCAGTGAGGAAGCGTTTTCCTCTGTGTTTACGGTTGAGAGGGCCTACAGATCCACAAAGACCAGACCGGTCCGGGGTGCGCAGCCTCACCTTATCATCGCAATGCTGCTTGACTACCATGCCTGTGACAGTACTCCGCCTTGCCCGTGAACGCAGGCAGCTGCAATATCAGGGCATATCCTTTTTTCCTGACTTCACTCCTTTAGTGCATGAGGGCTGCCGCAAATACACAGATGTTAAGCGCACACTTCAGAGGGCAAATGTGCGCTATGCAATGCTATACCCAGCCAGCCTATGTGTCCAGGTGGATGGCAAGCAGCACACCTTCAGTACTTCTGCGGACGTCGTCACCTTCTGTAAGCAGCATGGCATTGGGGTCAGGAGACCGTCCGGCGGCTCACCAACCTCTGCACCCACACAGGCCGCAGAGGACCCATAGTCCTGCCTCCGTTGTTGACAAAAGCTATGAGAGGCTTGGAACACTCTGACCTCTGTTCTGGGACTCTTTTATGACTAGCCTCTCCTGCCGGGAACACTGACTTGTCACTAACTGCTCCACCAGTTGGCAGGCTGTTCTACACTGTGTTCAGATTATATTCAATTGGCATTCTCCTGAGGGTGCTGTCATGCACCTTGGAGATTTCCACTGTACTGATTTTTCCTTTTTTTCTGGGATATTGATGAGGTTCGCCTGCTACTGCCTGTTTGTGGTTTCACAATGGTTCTATTGTTTTTTTCTTTCTTTTACAAGGGCTTCACTATGATACACGCTATACATTTCTTTCATACTGATGCATATGCACGAATGCTTATTTACCTGGTTATATATGGCCCCAATGGATAGAGGTACTGGGACACTAGCATTGCGATGCATAATGTGGAATGTGAGGGGTTTAACGAACTGGCACAAAGGGAGGCAGGTTTTGGCATATCTCTCCAGACATGAGATCCAGTTGACTTTTTTACAAGAGACCCATTGCACCCCAACTGCCTTCAATCGATATGCATACACCTGGGGGACAATTGCTTCTTTGTCGATTATAGCACTTACTCTTGGGGCATATGTATCTTGGTTCACAGGAAGGTCCCATTTGCTCCACATGAGGTGATAGCGGATCTGGCAGGTCGGTACTTACTGGTATCTGGCATTCTGGCCTCTAAACCTATTGTACTGGTCAGCAGCTATGCCCCCAATGTAGACACCCCTGATTTTGTTTTGTAATGTCCTCTCCACATACATCACCGACTAAACCCGCACTGTGGACTTTAATCTAATCCTTTCCCCCTCTCAAGATACCACTGGCACGGCCTGGTGTCCATACCTCATGCGACACAGGCATTTGCTGCTATCCTCAAAACTTTCTATCTTACTCAAGCTGAACACAGAAACTGTTGAACGCCACTCAATACTTTGGGAAGCATTTAAGGCCTAAATTAGGGGGATTTGCATTGCCAAACTTGTGGGAGTGCTTCGCTCCATTAGAACTGAGCTGGCGACTATTGAACGACAGCTGAAGGATTTGGATTGACAGGCCGCTGAGCCCAGCTCTTCACCTGAAATACATAATCTAAAAGAAACACGTTAGTGATAGATTCCTTACCTTGGAATATCCCCAGGCATCAGACTGGATCCGGAAAGTTTTTTCGTCAGCAGCCCCCTGCGCGTCGGTGGGCGTCATCGTATTACTCCGCGTACGTCGATGGCTTCGTAGTCCCCGAGATGACGTCGCTGGAGCTACTTAGACGCGCCCACGCGCGCTGACGTCAGCAAGCGCAGGTCCGAAGAGAGCGGTACCCCAAATCACTTTTGACTGAGTTTTTGGGGACTTTTGTCCCTGTTTTTAAGTAATTATTACAATCTCAGATGCATAGGGATGCCCGGTTTTAAGTCCTGCGTGGCCTGTCCCCGTACGATGTTGGTGACGGACCCGCACCGTGAGTGTCTCTACTGCCTGGGGCGCGACCACAACTCCGAGTCGTGCACCCACTGCCGGGCCATGGGTCTGAAAACTTTGCGGGAGTGGTCCCGAAAGTGGCTGGAGGCCTGGGAGTCAGTTCCGCCCCGCTCGAGGTCCCGGTCCCGAGAGAGGTCTAGGGATCAGCCGCGGAGCCATCACCATCATTCGAAGTCTTGGCACTCTGAGTCAGGTAAGGCGAAGCACAAAAAGTCGAAGAAGCATTGTCGCTCTTCGCCTTCCCCTAGCCGGTCACGTGCCGTGCCTAAGAGTGCAGGTGGCACCGCCCCTGCAGCTCCGAGAGAGCCTACGCACATGCTGATGGCCTACCCGCCCTTTCTGGGTCCATTGGCGACTCCAGCCCAGCTGCAGGAGTTTGGGTCAGCTATGGCACGGGTCTTCGGACCGTCCGGTCCCGCCGGTGCGCCTTCGGGCCCCATGGGTCCGGCTGGGGGTCCTCGTCCTTCAACGTTGCCGGCCCATGGTGTCCTGAACTCGGAGCGAGAGGGATACAGCATGAATAGAAGTTTACTTAGAGACCGTTTGCCTACGAAGATTAATCGCGTAAGTTGAAATACTGATTTAACCCAGATTGACGCCCTGGCAACCCTGCCTCTTTTGATTAGACATGGATTTAACATTCTACTGTGATTTAGCCCGGCCGAGGTTGGAGGTTTCTATGCAGGTGCCGAGACAGGCTTTCCGGCAAGGTTTCCTTTGGCCCACAGTCCTGATGAGGCCCAAATTAAATGAGCTGAAACGCGTCGACCAGACATAAAAAGAAGCCCTTTTCTATTCAAATTCATTTATGAAAAGAAATTATTGTAACACCTGCCTATAGTGTAATAGGGTGTAATGCTATATACCCTGAAAGGTGTTTACACAAGCGTTATCTTGAATGTGAACTGCGAATCGTATATTGTTTTGTTTTCCAAAGGTTGTTTAGCAGCATTACTAATACTCGGGTCCCAAGGATTCTCTGTTGTCTTTTGACATATAAATGTATTGTTTATATATATATATATATATATATATATATATATATTTGTATAAATGTGTATTGTTCATGTGTGAAAAAACATCTATATATATATATATATATATATATATCTAAACGAAGTTGCCAAGCAATTGAAGACACCCACGCAGCATTTAATTTCACCTTTTATTTCCAGTTTGGCAGCAGCATGACATGGCACAGGAGTCAGAGAGTGATTTAGCCGTCTTGCCTTACGCGTTTCTGGGATCCATTTCCCCTTGTTCACAGGCTCGGCATACAGGGGCTGGAGCGTTCGCAATTCGTTTTTTCAAGTATTTCCAGTTCATAATACCGCCCACCTGGGCGTGTCTCAAAGAGGATTGTGGATGATGTAGTTTCTTATTTATCCTTAATGGATGCGCTGTTCCAATGCCTCCAACATTATCATCCCGTTGGGTCGCTAGTTCCTCCTGGGTCAGTATGTTGCTTGTCTTGAGCCTCAATGGAAGGTATGCCGCTCCTTTTCGGTGTCCGAAACCATCAGACACAAGGACCCCCTCTTAGCGGTGGGGTTGTCTTCGTGACCGTGGCAGGCCACATATTATCTAAACTAAGTTGCCAAAACGAATTGCGAACGCTCCAGCCCCTGTATGCCGAGCCTGTGAACAAGGGGAAATGGATCCCAGAAACGTGTAAGGCAAGACGGCTAAATCACGCTCTGAATCCTGTGCCATGTCATGCTGCTGCCAAACTGGAAATAAAAGGTGAAATTAAATGCTGAGTGGGTGTCTTCAATTGCTTGACAACTTCGTATATACCGTGATCAAGAACAGTCAATTGTTCGAAACGCGTAGGTGAGGAAGTTTTACTTGAGATGGATTAAATAAGCTTGAAAACATCAGAGAAGAGTGCGGTGTCTTTTTGAAATTGCTCGGAATATTTACGAGTCTAGTCCTTGACTCGTCACCTGCACCAGCTGGCCGGCCGCTCCTCCTCCAGAAAGAGACGTTTGCTTTGAATATATATATATATATATATATATATATATATATATATATATATATATTACCTACTGGCGGTCGCCAGTAGGTAGTTATAGTTAGCATTTTTTTCAATGCTAAATCTGAAAATTCTATTTGGAATAACTTTGGCGCCGGTTGACGAATCTGCCTGAAAATTTCCTCAAAATGGCCTCGCGGCGCCCTGGTCCTTCCCTGAAAGTTTGGGGGGGATTCCTCAAGCGGGGGCCAAGATAAAAGGGGGGTCCCAAAACGTGTTTTCCCCATGTTAATTTCCATAGGGCGGTCGATTTCACTTTTAGCCCGAACGGCTGAATGGATTTCCACCAAACTTGGCAAAATTGTAGGGACTGGTAGCCCGATGTGCCTTTGCTATGTCTCAAGATATGTGCTCCAGTGGATTTTGAGTAATTTAGGTTCCAAAAAATATATATATCTATGGCAGCGCCCCGGTACGCGCTCCGGGCGCGCTACGCGACTTGCGCACGGAAAGCTGATTGGCTCTCGGGTGTCTGTAAACATTCCAAACGGTCCGGAGCGGCCGCCATCTTGTGTCTCGGTATGATCGAGACACAAGAGGTGGCCAAAACAAAGGGGGAAAAGACCATTAGGGGCAGAGTAGACCCCCCTGACCCCCTAGGTTTCATGTGGGGGCTATAAAAGGGCCCCGCGGAGCAAAAAAAAAATTTTTTTTTTTCGATTTGCGCGGGGGAGCGCCAGGTACGCGCACCGGGGAGCACACCGGGGAGCGCACCAGGGAGAAAAGAGAATGGCAGAGTTTAAAAATGTAAGTCATTTTATATAAATGGGAGGTAGTTCTGAAAAGAACTGTTTTTTTTTCTTTTTGTTGTTTTTTTGTTTTTTGAACATTGTTTACTTTTTATGGCTTTTCTGAGCAGTTTTATATTTTTTTTGTATTTTCTTGGGGGAGCAACAAAAAAACAGGGAATTGTAAATGGCTCAACTGGAGCAAAAAAAATTGTGCAAACAATTAGGGTTTTTTCAGGCACTTATGGTTCTCTCCAGCACAGATGATAAGTTTAACACTTTGCTCATCATAGCAAATTAACTTATCACAATATCTGCACGTGATTTTAAAATCGTTAAATTTGGGTTGTATGATAGGCATTGTCTCTGTTGCCTCTGAACCCGATGGAGTTGGTTCATTTGATGTTGAGTGTCTAGATGATGATGGGGGTAGCTTACTGCAGAGGTCCCATACCTCTGCAGCAGAATAGTTGATTGGGTGCCAACGGATCATGTGCCGAATCATGGTATGATTCCCGAAGGAATATTTTTTGTTAGGGTTCCCCCTGGACAGCTCTGCATCACAAATCAAACAAGTCACCTTCGCAGCGTTGACTTTTTTGAAACCCCTTGGGATTTTGTAGAACTGCCATACGAAGTGCTCTTTTGGTTTGTAGGGCTGATGAACTTCTTGCAGGAACTGACTTGGGCGTTCCTCCTCTTCCTCCTCCTCCTCCTCCTCTTCTTCTTGACCACCAATGTGATCTTCTGGTGGTCTTTTTGATGGTGGTGGTGGTGGTGGTGGGGCAGATGCTCCAGCTGCTGCTGCTACTGTAGCCATTTTTAAGAAGAATATAATAGAGACAGATCTCCAAACAGGTCTTCCTCAGTCAAAGGACAAAGTCAGAATAAAGAAAAAAGGAGGGGGCTTTCATCATTTGGAAAAAAAAAACTGTTCTGGACCAATGAGAAGTGTTATTTTCAAGTCACATGACCAGGGCTTTCATCATTTGGAAACCAAAAGTGTTTTGAACCAATGAAAAGTGTTATTTTCAAGTCACATGAGCAGGGCTTTCATCATTTAGAAACCAAAAGTGTTGTGAACCAATGAAAAGTGTTATTTTCAGGTCACATGACCCGACGCACTTACGCTACGCGACCCGGGGCGCGCCGCGGGGTGCACCTTGGAGCGCACCCCGGGTCGCGTAGCGTAAGCGCGTCAGAACGTTTTGCCATCGTATGCGCATGCGTGCTTCCAGGTGCGCTTACGCTGTGCCTCATATGACGCATCACGCGGTTACGCGATACGTCACGATCATGTTTTCGTTCGCGATATTGGGGCTTACGGGACGCTCCCCGGGGCGTGCCCCGGGGCGCTTCAAACGAGTACGCTCTCCGGGGCGCTCACTGGAGCGCGCTCCGGGAGCGCTCCTAATAAGAAAAAAAAAAAAAGAAAAGCATTTTTTTTTTTAAATGGGAAAAATTGTAGGGACTGGTAACCCGATGTGCTTTTGCTATACTCAAGTGGTTTTTACGAAAAATAACTTTTAAAAAAATATATATTGTGCTACATTGGGCTATATATATGTTACAGCCCAAATGTAGCCCAAATGTAGCCCAAATGTAGCCCAAATGTAGCCCAAAGATGGCCACCAGAGACAAAAAATACTAATGTAGCCCAAATATCAGCCATATGTAGCCCAACTATAGCCCAATGATAGAATGTACCAGAGTGTTCTCAAGAACATCTAGAGCGTTAACAGTCTTACTTATAAAGTGAGACTTATAGTTAGAAATTTTGCATTTAAAAAACCTATGAAATTCACTGAAAAAAACATAGGTTTTACACCAGTTATAGTTAGGAATTAGCATTTAAAAAACCTATTAAATTCACTGAAAAAACCATAGGTTTCACACCAGTTATAGTTAGCTGTAAATTTTACTGACATAAAACCATTGAAATTCCCACGTTATAGTTAGTTTGACTCACTATAACTTGCGCGCCTGCAATGCACTGCTGATGACGTCACATATTACATCACTCATGACATGGTCAGTGACATCACTCATGACATCACTGATGACACCATCCTTGTGACAGAGTGACAGACTTCCTTTCAGTGTAATGTAACCCTTGAAACACATATTCAAAAATAGAAACTAACATTTTCAAAAGAAGGAGATACCCATACCAGTTACAACAACCAATTCAGTAATTCCACCATCTATATACACATCCACTCATTCACCAACACTTCTATATAAACACTCATACATATACTCACTCATCATATGTAGTGATACACCTATACATCCTGTTACACACCGACAGTCATCCAAAAGTTACTCACACACATACTCACACATGCAAATAAACTATTGAACATCCATTTATTTGCATATACAGCTATACACACACTACCACCTTACTTCTAAGGAAACTTACACATACTTACTCTCTTAAAAATCACTTATAGAAACACATACTTATTTAAACAGGAACTCTTACAATCTCTCACTCTCACATATACTCACTTATATACATCAATACTCACATATACTAGATTAAAACATATGTCGTTACTGATAAAGACACTAGTGAGAAAGTCATTCACTCACTAACACACATATATACACACTCATCCACCCATACAGTCCTGCACATATGCTGTCTTCAAAACACATACAAACAGTGAGTCAGTCATTGATGCATCTATGTGCTAAGTAATACCCCCACCAAACCTTACAGACACTCATACTGATACTAAAAAAAATCTAATAACCCATATACACACACATGTAGCTACTCACCAACCCATGCAGCCACTTATACACAAAGTGAAACACTGATACATATATTTAAATATTTAAACATTACTCACTAATATATGTATTCACTAAGATATACTTAATAAGCCAGTTAACCAATCAATAAAAAAAAAACATCCTTTTAGACACTTATTTAAACATTTATTCTTCCATCAACTTTTTCATATACATATATAAAACATATTTATTTTTCAGAAAGACACACATTCACTGGATGGTGTCATCAGTGATGTCATGAGTGATGTCACTGACCATGTCATGAGTGATGTAATATGTGACGTCATCAGCAGTGCATTGCAGGCGCGCAAGTTATAGTGAGTCCAACTTACTATAACGTGGGAATTTCAATGGTTTTATGTCAGTAAAATTTCCAGCTAACTATAACTGGTGTGAAACCTATGGTTTTTTTCAGTGAATTTAATAGGTTTTTTAAATGCTAATTCCTAACTATAACTGGTGTGAAACCTATGGTTTTTTCAGTGAAAATATATATATATATATATATATATATATATATATTGAATGTATAATGACTTACATCGATCGGATCTACAACCTAGTGTGAGTGTGTTCTTGAATTAAGATAATGCCTGTTTTGAGATTGATTTCTCATCGATGGATTAACTAAAGTTTCCATTAATTATAGAAAGAATTTCTGCTGTATCCATTTCACTGCATTTCTTTTGTTTGTGTTGGTCGTCGACGACTCCGGCGTCGACGCCAAGGGACCCCGTGGATCCAGGCCAGGATTCCTGTCCATGCCGGTTGGCCCTGCCCGACCTCCACCGGCATCGACTTCGTCGATGCCAACGCCAGCCGACGCCGTCCCTGGCCCCCTCCCAGGAGTGGAACCAGTGCCGGAAGGGTGTCTACCGACGCCGATTCCGACGCAATTTGGGAACATTTATCCCTATATCCACCGACGTCCATGTGTTCCACCTGTTCAGCAGGATGGGGAGGACTGAGAGGGGTCTGAGGACCCTCTCGCAGCTCAATGTGAGTTAGACCCGGACTGGGATGAGGATCCGGGGAATGCAAGTTACCAGGAGTATGCTCCGGAACTTGTTGCACTGTCTCCTTCTACCGTGGCTACGGAGGAGGGTGGTTCATACTCAATGGTGTTGCGCAGGGCGGCCGAGGGTCTCCATCTTGAGCTCCCTACTGTGGCCGTCAGGACTAACCTCCTGACAGAGGTACTTCGGCCAGCTTCTGCTTCTATGGCGCCATTGCTGCCCTTTAACGATGCACTCTCTAACGTTATTTTGGGCACCTGGTCCGGACGCCATCGCCTTGCCCGGGCGACACCGTTTTTCTCTGCCAACACCCCACCCCCGAGAGCTTGGTTGTCCAAGCCTCTGCTTCCCCAAGTGCATTCCCTTCCGCACCTCCAGACAGGGAATCCAAGAAACTGGAGAAATTTGGGAAGAAGATTTTCTCTTCCGCCAGTTCAGGCCTGCGGTCTGTGAACACTGCATGTCTCTTGGGCATTACTCCCATTCTGTGCGGGATATGGTTGCGCAAGTGCTGCCTCAGTGCCCGGTGGAGGCTCGGCAATACTTTCCCAAGCTATTGCTGAGGGGAGAGACGCAGCCAAGTTCACCATCCGGTGTGGTCTTGACACTGCTGACTCGCGGGGCAGAGCTATTTCAATGACAGTGGCGCTACGCCCTCATGCCTGGCTGAGGACAACTGGCTTTTCTGGGGATTTCCAGAACACATTTATAGACTTGCCCTTTGATGGAACTCGCCTGTTCGGGGATAAAGCAGATTGCGCGGAGGAACGCTTTAAGGACTCACGGGCTACGGCTAAGTCCTTGGGCCTTTCTGTGACACACACTCCTTCTGCTTCTGCTTTTCGCTCCTTTCGTGGCTAAGGAAGGGGCACCCAGGCACGTTTGTTTCAGAGCCACAGGCCTGCGCAGCAACAGTCTCAGCTTAGCCGGGGACGTGGGACCTGCAGAGGCGAGTCGCTGGGGCCAGCGTGCAGGTCAGTCCTCACCCCCCTTGCAGCCACTGCCTCCAAACCTTCCTAGTCCGGTGTTTCAGGCCCACCAGATGCCAGTGGGTGTCAGGATTCGCCATCACCTCTACCACTAGCGCACTATCACATTGGACAGGTGGGTCCTGCAGCTTGTCCAAAGAGGCTACTCCCTCCCCTTTGAGATCACCCCTCCAGCCAATGCTACCACAGTACCACCACATGTCGGGGGATCACTTGGCACTTCTCCAGCAGGAAGTTACGGCCCTCTTGGCCAAGGGGGCCATCGAGCGCGTTCCAACGGCAGAAGTAGGTTGTGGTTGTTACTTCCTCTACTTCCTGTTTCCAAAGAAGGACAAGGGCCTGCATCCGATCTTAGACCTTCGGACTGTCAATCGCTTCCTCCGGAAGGAGAAGTTCAAGATGCTAACACTTGCTCAGGTATTGTCTGCCCTAGAACCGCAAGACTGGTTGGTAGCGTTCGACTTGCAGGACGCTAATTTTCATATCCGGTTCCTGCATCTCGACGACTGGTTGTTGAAGGCGGGCTCGCCCCAGGCAGTCGTCTCCCACCTCCAAACTACGGCCGACCTCCTGCATTTGTGGGGTTCTCCATCAACATGCTGAAGTCACACCTGATTCCCTCTCAGAAGCACCTCTTCATCGGAGCAGTTCTTGACACAGCGCCGTTTTGGGTCTATCCTCCCGAACAGCGAGTCTGGGACATTCGGGCTATGATTCCGATCTTTCAGCCCTTGTCCCGGGTTTCGGTCAGGACGACCTTGAGGCTGCTGGGCCTCATGGCCTCCTGCATCCTGCTCACCAACCATGCCAGATGGCATATGCTGGCTCTGCAGTGGGACGTGAAGTTCCAGTGGGCGCAGCATCAGGGGAACCTGTCCGACTACATCCAGATCTCGGAGGGCACTGCACAACAATTGCAGTGGTGGCTCACAAATCAGTATTGGGTCAGCGGCAGATCCCTCTCCCTTCCCCGACCGGAGCACACAGTGGTGCCAGATGCGTCCCTCCTGGGATGGGGAGACCACATGGGAGAGGCGGAGATCAGAGACCTTTGGTCTCCCGCAGAGTCCCAGCTCCATATCAACCTTCTGGAGCTGGGTGATGGATCAAGCCCTGAACTGTTGACTGGGTAGGAGTATTCTTCTTAATTCAGAAACTCTGTCCATCACCACTCCTTTTCTGAATCTTTTTGTCCACCATAAGCGTGGAAGGGTATACTCAGATGTGAGTCCCTTGCTCATTGCACCATCAGGATTCAAGCAAGCCGGGCCGATGACGGCTGTAATGCCAGAAACCGGTCCCCGGAAGCTTGTTTCCTTCCTAGTGAAAGAATTGGCTTGGTAGTTTGGTTTGCCCTGTTCCCATGATGCACTGGGACAGGGACAGACTAATTTGCATGTAGCCAGGTTCTGAGCTGGGATGGTGCAGTGAGCTAAAAAACGGTGATGGATCAAGCCCTGATCTGTTGACTGGGTAGGAGTATTCTGCTTAATTCAGAAACTCTGTCCATCACCACCCCCTTTTCTGAATCGTTTTGTCCACCATAAGCGTGGAAGGGTATACTCAGATGTGAGTCCCTTGCTCATTGCACCATCAGGATTCAAGCAAGCCGGGCCGATGACGGCTGTAATGCCAGAAACCGGTCCCCGGAAGCTTGTTTCCTTCCCAGTGAAAGAATTGGCTTGGTAGTTTGGTTTGCCCTGTTCCCATGATGCACTGGGACAGGGACAGACTAATTTGCATGTAGCCAGGTTCTGAGCTGGGATGGTGCAGTGAGCTAAAAAATGGGGATGGATCAAGCCCTGATCTGTTGACTGGGTAGGAGTATTCTGCTTAATTCAGAAACTCTGTCCATCAACACCCCCTTTTCTGAATCCTTCTTGCACTGAAGGCATTCCTTCCCTCTGTCAAGGGGAAGGTGGTGTAGGTGTTCACAAACAACACCACCGCCATGTGGTATTGCAACAAACAAGGCGGGGTGGGGGCCTGGACTCTTTGTCAGGAGGCGCTGCGCCTCTGGACATGGCTGGAACGTCAAGGCATTTCCTTGATGGCTCAACACCTGGCAGGTTCTTTGAACGCCAAGTGCAGACGAACTCGGCCGGCAGTGCATGATGGATCACGAATGGCGTCTTCACTCGAAGGTGGTGCAAGGTCTCTTTCAACAGTGGGGAGAGCCTTGGTTAGGTCTATTCGCCACTGAAGAGAACGCGTAATGTCAGTAGTTCTGCGCATTGGAATTTCCAAGGCGGCACTTGCTCGGTGACCCTTTTCATCGCGAGTGGAGCTGCGGTATATCAAGTTCAAGTTTGGCATTTATATAGCGCACTACTCACCCATAGAGTCTCAAGGCGCTTGAGGGAGGGGGGAATTACTAATCAAATAACCAGGTCTTGAGTTGTTTTCTGAAGGAGAGGTGGTTCTGAGTGAGTCAGAGGTGGGAGGGGAGGGAGTTCCAGGTTTTGGCCGCTAAGTAGGAGAAGGATCTTCCCCCCATGGTGGACCTGTGGATGCGTGGGATCGCGGCGAGGGCTTGATCAGATGATCGAAGATTGCGGGTGGGGGTGTAAAAGTTGAGGCGCGTGTTGAGGCATTCGGGTCCTATATCGTATAGGGCTTTGTGTGCGTGGGTAAGGAGTCGGAATGTGATTCTCTTGCTGACGGGCAGCCAGTGGAGGTCTTTCAAGTGACTGGAAATGTGAGCTCTGCGGGGGACATCTAGGATGAGTCTGGTTGAGGCGTTTAGGATACGTTGGAGTTTTTTCTGTAGTTTGGCGGTGGTTCCGGCATAGAGGGTGTTTCCGTAATCCAGTCGGCTAGTGACCAGAGCGTGGGTGACTGTCTTTCTAGTTTCGGTGGGGATCCAGCGGAAGATCTTTTTGAGCATACGTAGTATGTTGAAGCAAGAGGGGGAGACGGCGTTGACTTGTCTGGTCATCGATAGGGAAAAGTCTAGGATGAAGCCCAGATTGCGTGCGTGGTCCGTAGGAGTGGGGGCGTTTCCTAGCGCCGGTGGCCACCATGAGTTATCCCAGGCAGAGGGGGATGATCCTAAAATGAGGACTTCCGTTTTGTCCGAATTCAGTTTTAGGCGGCTGTTCCTCATCAATTCTGCCACTTCTTTCATCCCTTCATGTAGGTTGGTTTTGGCGGTGTTTGGATCTTTGGTGAGGGAAAGGATTAGCTGGGTGTCGTCTGCGTAGGAGATGATATTGAGGTTGTGTTGGCGTGCGATGGTCGCGAGGGGGCTCATGTATACGATGAAGAGGGTAGGACTGAGTGATGATCTTTGAGGTACGCCGCAGATGACTTCGGTGGCCTCTGATTTGAAAGGGGGGAGGCGGACTCTTTGCGTTCTTCCGGCGAGGAACGAGATGATCCAGTTCAGTGCTAATCCTTGAATTCCGATGTTGCTGAGTCGTTGTATAAGGGTGCTATGACAGACAGTGTCGAAAGCTGCGGAGAGGTCAAGTAGGATGAGAGCAACTGTTTCACCATTGTCCAATAGTTTTTGAATGTCGTCTGTTGCTGCGATGAGGGCGGTCTCTGTGCTGTGTTTGGCTCGGAAGCCAGACTGTGAGGGGTCGAGGGATTTGTTGGATTCGAGGAATGCGGCGAGTTGACTGTTGACGGCTTTCTCAATGACTTTGGCAGGGAATGGGAGGAGCGAGATAGGGCGGTAGTTCTTAAGTTCAGTGGGGTCTGCTGTGGGTTTCTTCAGGAGGGCGCTGAGTTCGGCGTGTTTCCAGCTTTCCGGGAAGGTGGTGGAGTTGAAGGAGCAGTTGATGACGTCTCGAAGGTGGGGAGCGATGATGGAGTCTGCTTTGTTGAAGATGTGGTGGGGACATGGGTCCGTTGGTGATCCTGAGTGGATGGAGTTCATCAGGCGGATGGTGTCTTCAGTGGTGATTGGGTTCCAGGTGTAGAGGATGTTGGGAGGGGGGTTTGGTTCGGAGGTGGGTGGGGAGGACTGGTCTCCGGACTGGATAACGAAGCTGTTGTGTATGTCGGCGATTTTGTTGTGGAAGAATGAGGCTAGGGAGTCGCAGAGGTTTTGGGAGGGAGAGATGTCGTTGGTGCCTGCTGAGGGGTTTGTGAATTCTTTTACGATGTTGAACAGTTCCTTGCTGCTGTGGGCGTTTTCGTCGAGTCGATCCTTGAATGCTGTTTTCTTGGTGGATCGGATCAGTTGATGGTGTTTACGGGTGGCGTTCTTGAAAGTGGCAAGGTTTTCTGTGGTTGGGTTTTTTTTCCATGCTATCTCGAGGGTGTGGCACGTCTTTTTGATTTCTTAAGTTCATCATTGAACCAGGGGGCTTTTTTGTGACCTTGTTTGGTGTGATTGTTTTTCAAGGGCGCTAATTCGTCGGCGCTGCAGGTGATCCATTGTGCAAGGTTGGTGGCTGCTTGGTTTGGGTCTGATGAGTAGGCAAGAGGGTATTGGTGTATTGATGAGAAAAGCTGGTCGGTGGTGATTTTGTTCCAGTTTCTGCGTGGAATAGGTTGTGGTTGGTTGTGGGTCGTGGCCTTTTTGTAGTTGAAGTGCACACAGCTGTGGTCTGTCCAATGGAGAGCTGAGGTATGATTGAAGGAAATGTGTTTGCTGGATGTGAAGATTGGGTGTAGCGTGTGTCCGGCACAGTGGGTGGGTGTGTTTACCAGTTGTTTGAGTCCGAGATTTGCGAGGTTGTCCAGGAGGGTGGTGGTATTGTTGTCGTTATCCTTTTCCAGGTGGAAGTTAAGGTCTCCTAGTAGAATGTAGTCCTCGGAAGGGAGGGCGTGTGGGCTGATGAAGTCCGCGATGTCTTCGCCAAATTGTGTGCGTGGTCCTGGTGGTCTGTAGATGAGGGTGCCTCTGAGAGTGGTCTTGGGGTCGATGTGGATCTGGAAGTGGAGGTGTTCGGCGGTTGCGAGGTTGTCGTCAGAACTGGTCGTGATGCGGATGGTGTTCTTATGAACAATGGCAATGCCTCCACCTATTTGGTTGGTGCGGTCTTTACGGATAATCTTGTAGCTGTCGGGGATGGCTATGGCGATGTCTGGTGTTGATGAGGCGTTCATCCAGGTTTCTGTTAGAAAGGCGACGTCCGGCGATGTGGAGTCGAGTAGATTCCAAAGTTGAATGGCGTGTCTGTGGACTGAGCGGGTGTTAAGAAGGATACATTTCAGGTGGTTGGTGTGGGCACTCTGTTTGGTGTTTGTGGATTTGGTGAGGGTTCTGATGCAGTCAAACTTGCAGGAGTTGCAGGTGAATGGTCCATGGGTGTGATCTGGGGCGGCTTGGACGCAGTTAAGGAGTCGGCCAGGGTTAAGTGCTGAGAGGGTGGCGGCGTCGTATATGTAATGCGGGGGGAGTGGGTTTTGCGGGGGACAGGGGGTCTGGCGCTGGGCGCGGTCCAGGCACGGACGGGAGTAGACGGGCTTACCTTTGGCGCACCTTCGGCGCGACCGCTGCGCGTGGACGCTGCACGTAGGTCCATCTGTCTTAAATGGAGAGTGGAGGGGGCGGAGCGTGGGAGGGTCAGCTGGGAGGCGGGAGCGAGGTGGAGGGAGGGTCTGGGACAACAAACAAAATGGCAGCAACAATAACAAATGCTGCAAGGCAGGGCGAGATTGGGGCACAAAGCAGTGAGAGCAATGGAGCGCTATGGGGGAGAATAAAGTTTATGCAGCAGAGGCTAGCGGTTGAAAGCGCAATAGCAAAGTCAGAGCGCTACGATATTTAGCAGCAGTCGAGACAAAATGCACTCAGCAATAAATATTTAACCAATAAGCAGTCGAGACAAAATGCACTCAGCAATAAATATTTAACCAATAAGCAGTCGAGACAAAATGCACTCAGCAATAAATATTTAACCAATAAGCAGTTGAAACAAAATGCACTCAGCAATAAATATTTAGCAATCAATACAATGCCCAGCAGAGCGCGAAATAACAGCAGTGCTTAGCGGTTGAAAGCGCTGTGGCAGAGTCAAAGCACTACGATACCAGGTGGGGAGGAGGTGAGGGGAGCGACCGCTTCTGCACGGGTCAGGACGGTATCATACCACTTATCCACAGGTCCGCCTATACCACTTATACTCAGAGTGCTGAAGAAGATCAGGTGCGACCGGGCCCAAGTCATTCTTGTGGCTCCGGACTGGGCTCGAAGAATTTGGTATCCCAAGCTACTCAGTATGAGCATGGATCCCCCTATCCGACTGCCTCTTCAGGAGGATCTTCAATCGCAGCAGCAGGGGACGGTCCTCCACACAAACCTGTCCAGCCTCAACCTACACGCGTGGAGATTGAGCGGCCACAGTTGATTCCGTTTGACTTGCCTCCTGAAGTCTGTGATGTCATTCTGGCAGCCAGGTGTCCTTCCACTAAATCGGTATACTCCTGCCGGTGGAAAAGACTTGTGGCATGGTGCACAGCAAAGGCTGTGGACCCCCTTTCTATCCCTCTCTCAGAGGGTTTTTTGTTCCTTCTTTCTCTGGCACGACAGGGATCTGCTCAGGGCACCTTTCTGCAATCTCGGCCTGATCAGCCCTCTCTTTTCAAGTCCTCTGTTGTTAATAGATTTCTCAAAGGGATTACTTACCTTTTCCCTCCTATTCCGTTTGTGATGCCTTAGTGGGACTTGAATCTGGTACTTGCCTTTTTGATGTGCGCTCCTTTTGAGCCGCTTCACAACTGCCCTCTTCGTTTGTTAACTTTGAAGACTGCTTTCCTGGTTGCCATCAAATCCGCTAGGCGTGTGAGTGAGCTCCAGGCTCTTTCTTGTAAGCCTCCTTTTCTGTCAGTCCATCCGGACAAGGTTGTGCTTCGCACTCGTCCTTCCTTCTTGCCAAAAGTGGTCACTGCTTTTCACATTGTGCAAACTATCTCCTTGCCCACTTTCTTTCCGCCTCCGCACCCTTCCAGAGAGGAAGAGAGGCTCCACCGTCTGGACCCAAAACGTGTGCTTTAATTTTACCTGAATCGAACACAACAGTTCCGGGTGGATGACCAGCTCTTGGTTGGCTACGTAGGCGCCAAGAAAAGCCGGGCTGTGCACAAGAGGACTATCTCCCGCTGGATCGTCTTGTGTATTAAGGCCTGTTATTCTCTGGCTAAAAAGGAACCTCTTGTGGGGTTGCGCGCCCATTCTACCAGGGCGACAGCAGCCACTACTGCATTGGGACGCTGTGTCCCCCTGCAAGACAAATTTCAGGTAGCCACGTGGGCCTCGCTGCACACTTTTTACCAAGCATTATTGCCTTGACAGTCAAGTCTGGAGAGATGGCTTCCTTGGCCGGTCTGTTCTCCGTGACTTTCTGGTGTGATCTTTGTTCGCAGACCCACCACCGATGTTGGTATTGCTGGGGTATCTATTCTAAGTTAAGGAATCTATCACTAACGTGTCTCTTTCACATGCACAAGTTACTTACTTATGTAACGATATATCTGTAAGAGACAGTAGTTAGTGATAGATTCCTTGCAGCCCCACCCATCCTCCCCGTTCTGTGAACTAATTTCTAGGGTTAAGGTCATCCCTTTTAGGGCCCTAGTTTCAATGCACCAGTGGTCAGTATCTTGCATGGCTCCGCGTTCCTGGCGTGGAAAGTCATGTACAGAACTGACGTCAGCGCGCGTGGGCGCGTCTAAGTAGCTCCAGCGATGTAATCTCGCCGACTACGATGCCAGCGACGTACGTGGAGTTGTACGACGACACCTACCGACGCGCAAGGGTACTGCTGACGAAAAAACTCTCCGGATCCAGTCTGATGCCTGGGGATATTCTAAGGTAAGGAATCTATCACTAACTAATGTCTCATACAGATATACCGTTACACAAGTAAGTAACTTGTGAGACGCACCATGTTGCTGCATGAATTCCAGGACCTGGCTCATAGTTAAGTACTGTACCTGAGCAAATATTCGAGAGCACATGTCTATGGGGAGGTTAAGTGGCCTGGGCGTTCGCTGGCCAATCTTCTCCGACCGGCATATCAGAGCGTCTATATCACTTGTCTACAGCATGATGACAGTTCTGTGGACACAGATAGTATTAGCATATCAGCTGCCTTCCTTTCTTATTACACTCAGTTATACATGTCTCGCTATATGGCTAACAATGAGGCACTTGCCAATTACCTGCGGAAGTGGCGAGAGTATGGTTGGACGGGACTCACCGGAAATTCCTGGCCTCGCCCATTTCTTGTGAAGTGATTTCGCAAGCTATAGATGCCCTGGGTGGCGCTCGCACCCCAAGGCTTGACGGTTTCAAAGGTGACCTCTGTAAAGCCTACAAGCAGCTGCTGGTTCCTCACTTGCTAGAAGTATACGTGGAATCTCTTGAGCAAGGTATTCTCCCCCTCGCACTTTGAGAGGCCATGGTCCCTCTTACTTAAGCCTGGCAAGTCTCCACAATTATGCGCGCCCTACAGGCCCCTTTCACTCTTGAACCATGACAATAAGATACTTGCTAAGGTCCTTGCCACATGTCTCTCCCTACTCATGGGAAGTATAATTTCTCCTTTACAATCAGGTTTTGTCTCGAATCGTTCCACTGCAGTGAGTCTACGCACAGTATTTGCTGTTATTAACCAGATCACTCCTGATCTCCCCGCTGCAGCGGTACTGCTTGACGCTGAAAAAGCTTTTGATTCTCTTAAGTGGCCGTTTCTGCATGCCACGTTGTGCAAGCTGGGTAGACCCAAAGGATTTTGTGATCTTATTAGGCTGCTCTACACGGAATCATGGGCCAGTCTTAGAATTAATGGTATATTGACTGAAGAATTTGCATTGACACGGGCACCAGACAGGGATTCCCCTTTCGCCCTTCCTCTTCATTATTGTAATAGACCCCCTGGTTTGCCATTTTCAGGAAACGCACTTGACTTGCGGACTGAGGTTTCATCAAGGCCCTCTATTGGCCTCTTTATATGCCGACAATATTATGCTATTCATTAGGATCCCAAAACCAATCTTTGTTCTCTCCTCTGGGAGATCGTCCGATTTGGGGGTTTCTCTGGACTCACTATTAACTGGGGTAAATCAGAAATGTTCCCATTGACTGATGCCACAGTGCCTTGTTTTCTCAAGTTCTGCCTACAATGGAGCACTGGCTCCCCGAAATACCTGGGACTATATCTGCACAGGAGCAGTCCAGAAGTCATCCGCTTGAATATGTCCCTGCAATGGATCGACTGTCCTCCCAAATTGACCACTGGACTAAACTCCCTCTCTCCATTGCCAGCAGAATCGCCATTATAGAAATGGTAGTGTCACCCCGTTTTTTATTATATCTCTTTATCAACATTCCTATAGCCTTTACTACCAGAATTTTTGCTACCCAGCAAAGCATGCTCATACGACTGACCTGGGCATGCAGACATCAGAGAATTAGCTGACATACGCTGACTCTACCTTACGCCCATCGGGGTTTTGGAGTCCCTGATTTTTATTTATACTATCACATAGCCCAGACACACTTTGTGTACTATTGGTACCAATCAATCCAAAAAAATCCCTGTACCCAGGACACTGGTTAGTAATTATCTAACAGGGCATGAGAACCTTCTCCGCTTGAATTTTCAATCGTAAAATTCCGGAAAAGCCTCTTCTTATTTCTATGTTTAGGTATTCATTGTCTCTAATGCCCTACTGTCCCAAACAAACAAATAGTTTGTAAATACTAATAGTTATGGGGGGGTTCACTGTATTTTCAACTCGGCGCGACCTAACAATGTCAGCCCTAAGTAGGACCATACATATACCCACACATACAAAAACTAATCCAGAAAAAATGTGTGGCGGAGAGGAAGGCACCTCACGGGCGAACACCCTCGGGGCGATCTGGTCAGATGTTTACCAGATACTTTGCCCCTTTCTCATCATAGGTGACCATTCCTATTCCAGAATTTGTGAACAAGTGAAGAAAAGAAAGATAAAGAGAAAGTAAGGAGCTTAGAGCATGGCTCCTCAAACAGACAAAACAGAGTGAAGATAAAATCAACAGTCAGACCTCTTAAACCACTTTATTACTAACTGAGGTGTGCACTGTTGAAATAAAAAGGCTGGTAGCTTATTGTTGCATACCACTACCTGCAAACGACATGTTTCACTGCCCAATAAACTTTATGGCAGATTCATCAGGGTTAACACTCTGTTGCTGCACCCACTTCCGGCATCTTTAAAACAGGAAGCCTAGTTCAGCTATGCTCCCTCGTACCAGCTGAAAAGGCAATTCTCCGCCTGGTTGTCGGTTATAGTCTCAACCGTACCACCTTGATTCTTGAGCGTTGTATCATCCCAGGAACCTGCTCAAGAATCATGTCAAAAACATGTCGGTGAGCTCTGCGGGGGACATCTAGGATGAGTCTGGCTGAGGCGTTTTGGATACGTTGGAGTTTTTTCTGTAGTTTGGCGGTGGTTCCGGCATAGAGGGTGTTTCCGTAATCCAGTCGGCTAGTGACCAGAGCGTGGGTGACTGTCTTTCTAGTTTCGGTGGGGATCCAGCGGAAGATCTTTTTGAGCATACGTAGTATGTTGAAGCAAGAGGGGGAGACGGCGTTGACTTGTCTGGTCATCGATAGGGAAAAGTCTAGGATGAAGCCCAGATTGCGTGCGTGGTCCGTAGGAGTGGGGGCGTTTCCTAGCGCCGGAGGCCACCATGAGTTATCCCAGGCAGAGGGGGATGATCCTAAAATGAGGACTTCCGTTTTGTCCGAATTCAGTTTTAGGCGGCTGTTCCTCATCAATTCTGCCACTTCTTTCATCCCTTCATGTAGGTTGGTTTTGGCGGTGTTTGGATCTTTGGTGAGGGAAAGGATTAGCTGGGTGTCGTCTGCGTAGGAGATGATATTGAGGTTGTGTTGGCGTGCGATGGTCGCGAGGGGGCTCATGTATACGTTGAAGAGGGTAGGACTGAGTGATGATCTTTGAGGTACGCCGCAGATGACTTCGGTGGCCTCTGATTTGAAAGGGGGGAGGCGGACTCTTTGCATTCTTCCGGCGAGGAACGAGATGATCCAGTTCAGTGCTAATCCTTGAATTCCGATGTTGCTGAGTCGTTGTATAAGGGTGCTATGACAGACAGTGTCGAAAGCTGCGGAGAGGTCAAGTAGGATGAGAGCAACTGTTTCACCATTGTCCAATAGTTTTTGAATGTCGTCTGTTGCTGCGATGAGGGCGGTCTCTGTGCTGTGTTTGGCTCGGAAGCCAGACTGTGAGGGGTCGAGGGATTTGTTGGATTCGAGGAATGCGGCGAGTTGACTGTTGACGGTTTTCTCAATGACTTTGGCAGGGAATGGGAGGAGCGAGATAGGGCGGTAGTTCTTAAGTTCAGTGGGGTCTGCTGTGGGTTTCTTTAGGAGGGCGCTGAGTTCGGCGTGTTTCCAGCTTTCCGGGAAGGTGGCGGAGTTGAAGGAGCAGTTGATGATGTCTCGAAGGTGGGGAGCGATGATGGAGTCTGCTTTGTTGAAGATGTGGTGGGGACATGGGTCCGTTGGTGATCCTGAGTGGATGGAGTTCATCAGGCGGATGGTGTCTTCAGTGGTGACTGGGTTCCAGGTGTAGAGGATGTTGGGAGGGGGGTTTGGTTCGGAGGTGGTTGGGGAGGACTGGTCTCCGGACTGGATAACGAAGCTGTTGTGTATGTCGGCGATTTTGTTGTGGAAGAATGAGGCTAGGGAGTCGCAGAGGTTTTGGGAGGGAGAGATGTCGTTGGTGCCTGCTGAGGGGTTTGTGAATTCTTTTACGATGTTGAACAGTTCCTTGCTGCTGTGGGCGTTTTCGTCGAGTCGATCCTTGAATGCTGTTTTCTTGGTGGATCGGATCAGTTGATGGTGTTTACGGGTGGCGTTCTTGAAAGTGGCAAGGTTTTCTGTGGTTGGGTTTTTTTTCCATGCTTTCTCGAGGGTGTGGCACGTCTTTTTTGATTTCTTAAGTTCATCATTGAACCAGGGGGCTTTTTTGTGACCTTGTTTGGTGTGATTGTTTTTCAAGGGCGCTAATTCGTCGGCGCTGCAGGGGATCCATTGTGTAAGGTTGGTGGCTGCTTGGTTTGGGTCTGATGAGTAGGCAGGAGGGTATTGGTGTATTGATGAGAAAAGCTGGTCAGTGGTGATTTTGTTCCAGTTTCTGCGTGGAATAGGTTGTGGTTGGTTGTGGGTCGTGGCCTTTTTGTAGTTGAAGTGCACACAGCTGTGGTCTGTCCAATGGAGAGCTGAGGTATGATTGAAGGAAATGTGTTTGCTGGATGTGAAGATTGGGTGTAGCGTGTGTCCGGCACAGTGGGTGGGGGTGTTTACCAGTTGTTTGAGTCCGAGATTTGCGAGGTTGTCCAGGAGGGTGGTGGTATTGTTGTTGTTATCCTTTTCCAGGTGGAAGTTAAGGTCTCCTAGTAGAATGTAGTCCTCGGAAGGGAGGGCGTGTGGGCTGATGAAGTCCGCGATGTCTTCGCCAAATTGTGTGCGTGGTCCTGGTGGTCTGTAGATGAGGGTGCCTCTGAGAGTGGTATTGGGGTCGATGTGGATCTGGAAGTGGAGGTGTTCGGCGGTTGCGAGGTTGTCGTCAGAACTGGTCGTGATGCGGATGGTGTTCTTATGAACAATGGCAATGCCTCCACCTATTTGGTTGGTGCGGTCTTTACGGATAATCTTGTAGCTGTCGGGGATGGCTATGGCGATGTCTGGTGTTGATGAGGCGTTCATCCAGGTTTCTGTTAGAAAGGCGACGTCCGGCGATGTGGAGTCGAGTAGATTCCAAAGTTGAATGGCGTGTCTGTGGACTGAGCGGGTGTTAAGAAGGATACATTTCAGGTGGTTGGTGTGGGCAGTTAAGGAGTCGGCCAGGGTTAAGTGCTGAGAGGGTGGCGGCGTCGTATATGGAATGCGGGGGAGTGGGTTTTGTGGGGGACAGGGGGTCTGGCGCTGGGCGCGGTCCAGGCACGGACGGGCGTAGACGGGCTTACCTTTGGCGCACCTTCGGCGCGACCGCTGCGCGTGGACGCTGCACGTAGGTCCATCTGTCTTAAATGGAGAGTGGAGGGGGCGGAGCGTGGGAGGGTCAGCTGGGAGGCGGGAGCGAGGTGGAGGGAGGGTCTGGGACAACAAACAAAATGGCAGCAACAATAACAAATGCTGCAAGGCAGGGCGAGATTGGGGCACTAAGCAGTGAGAGCAATGGAGCGCTATGGGGAGAATAAAGTTTATGCAGCAGAGGCTAGCGGTTGAAAGCGCAATAGCAAAGTCAGAGCGCTACGATATTTGGCAGCAGTCGAGACAAAATGCACTCAGCAATAAATATTTAACCAATAAGCAGTCGAGACAAAATGCACTCAGCAATAAATATTTAACCAATAAGCAGTCGAGACAAAATGCACTCAGCAATAAATATTAACCAATAAGCAGTCGGGACAAAATGCACTCAGCAATAAATATTTAACCAATAAGCAGTCGAGACAAAATGCACTCAGCAATAAATATTTAACCAATAAGCAGTTGAAACAAAATGCACTGAGCAATAAATATTTAGCAATCAATACAATGCCCAGCAGAGCGCGAAATAACAGCAGTGCTTAGCGGTTGAAAGCGCAGTGGCAGAGTCAAAGTACTACGATACCAGGTGGGGAGGAGGTGAGGGGAGCGACCGCTTCTGCACAGGTCAGGGCGGTATCATACCACTTATCCACAGGTCCGCCTATACCACTTATACTCAGAGTGCTTAAGAAGATCAGGTGAGACCGGGCCCAAGTCATTCTTGTGGCTCCGGACTGGGCTCGAAGAATTTGGTATCCCAAGCTACTCAGTATGAGCATGGATCCCCCTATCCGACTGCCTCTTCAGGAGGATCTTCAATCGCAGCAGCAGGGGACGGTCCTCCACACAAACCTGTCCAGCCTCAACCTACACGCGTGGAGATTGAGCGGCGACAGTTGATTCCGTTTGACTTGCCTCCTGAAATCTGTGATGTCATTCTGGCAGCCAGGTGTCCTTCCACTAAATCGGTATACTCCTGCCCGTGGAAAAGACTTGTGGCATGGTGCACAGCAAAGGCTGTGGACCCCCTTTCTATCCCTCTCTGAGGTTTTTTTGTTCCTTCTTTCTCTGGCACGACAGGGATCTGCTCTGGGCACCTTTCTGCAATCTCGGCCTGATCAGCCCTCTCTTTTCAAGTCCTCTGTTGTTAATAGATTTCTCAAAGGGATTACTTACCTTTTCCCTCCTATTCCGTTTGTGATGCCTTAGTGGGACTTGAATCTGGTACTTGCCTTTTTGATGTGCGCTCCTTTTGAGCCGCTTCACAACTGCCCTCTTCGTTTGTTAACTTTGAAGACTGCTTTCCTGGTTGCCATCAACTCCGCTAGGCGTGTGAGTGAGCTCCAGGCTCTTTCTTGTAAGCCTCCTTTTCTGTCAGTCCATCCGGACAAGGTTGTGCTTCGCACTCGTCCTTCCTTCTTGCCAAAAGTGGTCACTGCTTTTCACATTGTGCAAACTATCTCCTTGCCCACTTTCTTTCCGCCTCCGCACCCTTCCAGAGAGGAAGAGAGGCTCCACCGTCTGGACCCAAAACGTGCGCTTTAATTTTACCTGAATCGAACACAACAGTTCCGGGTGGATGACCAGCTCTTGGTTGGCTACGTAGGCGCCAAGAAAGGCCGGGCTGTGCACAAGAGGACTATCTCCTGCTGGATCGTCTTGTGTATTAAGGCCTGTTATTCTCTGGCTAAAAAGGAACCTCTTGTGGGGTTGCGCGCCCATTCTACCAGGGCGACAGCAGCCACTACTGCATTGGGACGCTGTGTCCCCCTGCAAGACAAATTTCAGGTAGCCACGTGGGCCTCGCTGCACACTTTTTACCAAGCATTATTGCCTTGACAGTCAAGTCTGGAGAGATGGCTTCCTTGGCCGGTCTGTTCTCCGTGACTTTCTGGTGTGATCTTTGTTCGCAGACCCACCACCGATGTTGGTATTGCTGGGGTATCTATTCTAAGTTAAGGAATCTATCACTAACGTGTCTCTTTCACATGCACAAGTTACTTACTTATGTAACGATATATCTGTAAGAGACAGTAGTTAGTGATAGATTCCTTGCAGCCCCACCCATCCTCCCCGTTCTGTGAACTAATTTCTAGGGTTAAGGTCATCCCTTTTAGGGCCCTAGTTTCAATGCACCAGTGGTCAGTATCTTGCATGGCTCCGCGTTCCTGGCGTGGAAAGTCGTGTACAGAACTGACGTCAGCGCGCGTGGGCGCGTCTAAGTAGCTCCAGCGATGTAATCTCGCCGACTACGATGCCAGCGACGTACGTGGAGTTGTACGACGACACCTACCGACGCGCAAGGGTACTGCTGACGAAAAAACTCTCCGGATCCAGTCTGATGCCTGGGGATATTCTAAGGTAAGGAATCTATCACTAACTAATGTCTCATACAGATATACCGTTACACAAGTAAGTAACTTGTGAGACGCACCATGTTGCTGCATGAATTCCAGGACCTGGCTCATAGTTAAGTACTGTACCTGAGCAAATATTCGAGAGCACATGTCTATGGGGAGGTTAAGTGGCCTGGGCGTTCGCTGGCCAATCTTCTCCGACCGGCATATCAGAGCGTCTATATCACTTGTCTACAGCATGATGACAGTTCTGTGGATACAGATAGTATTAGCATATCAGCTGCCTTCCTTTCTTATTACACTCAGTTATACATGTCTCGCTATATGGCTAACAATGAGGCACTTGCCAATTACCTGCGGAAGTGGCGAGAGTATGGTTGGACGGGACTCACCGGAAATTCCTGGCCTCGCCCATTTCTTGTGAAGTGATTTCGCAAGCTATAGATGCCCTGGGTGGCGCTTGCACCCCAAGGCTTGACGGTTTCAAAGGTGACCTCTGTAAAGCCTACAAGCAGCTGCTGGTTCCTCACTTGCTAGAAGTATACGTGGAATCTCTTGAGCAAGGTATTGTCCCCCTCGCACTTTGAGAGGCCATGGTCCCTCTTACTTAAGCCTGGCAAGTCTCCACAATTATGCGCGCCCTACAGGCCCCTTTCACTCTTGAACCATGACAATAAGATACTTGCTAAGGTCCTTGCCACATGTCTCTTCCCTACTCATGGGAAGTATAATTTCTCCTTTACAATCAGGTTTTGTCTCGAATCGTTCCACTGCAGTGAGTCTACGCACAGTATTTGCTGTTATTAACCAGATCACTCCTGATCTCCCCGCTGCAGCGGTACTGCTTGACGCTGAAAAAGCTTTTGATTCTCTTAAGTGGCCGTTTCTGCATGCCACGTTGTGCAAGCTGGGTAGACCCAAAGGATTTTGTGATCTTATTAGGCTGCTCTACACGGAATCATGGGCCAGTCTTAGAATTAATGGTATATTGACTGAAGAATTTGCATTGACACGGGCACCAGACAGGGATTCCCCTTTCGCCCTTCCTCTTCATTATTGTAATAGACCCCCTGGTTTGCCATTTTCAGGAAACGCACTTGACTTGCGGACTGAGGTTTCATCAAGGCCCTCTATTGGCCTCTTTATATGCCGACAATATTATGCTATTCATTAGGATCCCAAAACCAATCTTTGTTCTCTCCTCTGGGAGATCGTCCGATTTGGGGGTTTCTCTGGACTCACTATTAACTGGGGTAAATCAGAAATGTTCCCATTGACTGATGCCACAGTGCCTTGTTTTCTCAAGTTCTGCCTACAATGGAGCACTGGCTCCCCGAAATACCTGGGACTATATCTGCACAGGAGCAGTCCAGAAGTCATCCGCTTGAATATGTCCCTGCAATGGATCGACTGTCCTCCCAAATTGACCACTGGACTAAACTCCCTCTCTCCATTGCCAGCAGAATCGCCATTATAGAAATGGTAGTGTCACCCCGTTTTTTATTATATCTCTTTATCAACATTCCTATAGCCTTTACTACCAGAATTTTTGCTACCCAGCAAAGCATGCTCATACGACTGACCTGGGCATGCAGACATCAGAGAATTAGCTGACATACGCTGACTCTACCTTACGCCCATCGGGGTTTTGGAGTCCCTGATTTTTATTTATACTATCACATAGCCCAGACACACTTTGTGTACTATTGGTACCAATCAATCCAAAAAAATCCCTGTACCCAGGACACTGGTTAGTAATTATCTAACAGGGCATGAGAACCTTCTCCGCTTGAATTTTCAATCGTAAAATTCCGGAAAAGCCTCTTCTTATTTCTATGTTTAGGTATTCATTGTCTCTAATGCCCTACTGTCCCAAACAAACAAATAGTTTGTAAATACTAATAGTTATGGGGGGGTTCACTGTATTTTCAACTCGGCGCGACCTAACAATGTCAGCCCTAAGTAGGACCATACATATACCCACACATACAAAAACTAATCCAGAAAAAATGTGTGGCGGAGAGGAAGGCACCTCACGGGCGAACACCCTCGGGGCGATCTGGTCAGATGTTTACCAGATACTTTGCCCCTTTCTCATCATAGGTGACCATTCCTATTCCAGAATTTGTGAACAAGTGAAGAAAAGAAAGATAAAGAGAAAGTAAGGAGCTTAGAGCATGGCTCCTCAAACAGACAAAACAGAGTGAAGATAAAATCAACAGTCAGACCTCTTAAACCACTTTATTACTAACTGAGGTGTGCACTGTTGAAATAAAAAGGCTGGTAGCTTATTGTTGCATACCACTACCTGCAAACGACATGTTTCACTGCCCAATAAACTTTATGGCAGATTCATCAGGGTTAACACTCTGTTGCTGCACCCACTTCCGGCATCTTTAAAACAGGAAGCCTAGTTCAGCTATGCTCCCTCGTACCAGCTGAAAAGGCAATTCTCCGCCTGGTTGTCGGTTATAGTCTCAACCGTACCACCTTGATTCTTGAGCGTTGTATCATCCCAGGAACCTGCTCAAGAATCATGTCAAAAACATGTCGGTGAGCTCTGCGGGGGACATCTAGGATGAGTCTGGCTGAGGCGTTTTGGATACGTTGGAGTTTTTTCTGTAGTTTGGCGGTGGTTCCGGCATAGAGGGTGTTTCCGTAATCCAGTCGGCTAGTGACCAGAGCGTGGGTGACTGTCTTTCTAGTTTCGGTGGGGATCCAGCGGAAGATCTTTTTGAGCATACGTAGTATGTTGAAGCAAGAGGGGGAGACGGCGTTGACTTGTCTGGTCATCGATAGGGAAAAGTCTAGGATGAAGCCCAGATTGCGTGCGTGGTCCGTAGGAGTGGGGGCGTTTCCTAGCGCCGGAGGCCACCATGAGTTATCCCAGGCAGAGGGGGATGATCCTAAAATGAGGACTTCCGTTTTGTCCGAATTCAGTTTTAGGCGGCTGTTCCTCATCAATTCTGCCACTTCTTTCATCCCTTCATGTAGGTTGGTTTTGGCGGTGTTTGGATCTTTGGTGAGGGAAAGGATTAGCTGGGTGTCGTCTGCGTAGGAGATGATATTGAGGTTGTGTTGGCGTGCGATGGTCGCGAGGGGGCTCATGTATACGTTGAAGAGGGTAGGACTGAGTGATGATCTTTGAGGTACGCCGCAGATGACTTCGGTGGCCTCTGATTTGAAAGGGGGGAGGCGGACTCTTTGCATTCTTCCGGCGAGGAACGAGATGATCCAGTTCAGTGCTAATCCTTGAATTCCGATGTTGCTGAGTCGTTGTATAAGGGTGCTATGACAGACAGTGTCGAAAGCTGCGGAGAGGTCAAGTAGGATGAGAGCAACTGTTTCACCATTGTCCAATAGTTTTTGAATGTCGTCTGTTGCTGCGATGAGGGCGGTCTCTGTGCTGTGTTTGGCTCGGAAGCCAGACTGTGAGGGGTCGAGGGATTTGTTGGATTCGAGGAATGCGGCGAGTTGACTGTTGACGGTTTTCTCAATGACTTTGGCAGGGAATGGGAGGAGCGAGATAGGGCGGTAGTTCTTAAGTTCAGTGGGGTCTGCTGTGGGTTTCTTTAGGAGGGCGCTGAGTTCGGCGTGTTTCCAGCTTTCCGGGAAGGTGGCGGAGTTGAAGGAGCAGTTGATGATGTCTCGAAGGTGGGGAGCGATGATGGAGTCTGCTTTGTTGAAGATGTGGTGGGGACATGGGTCCGTTGGTGATCCTGAGTGGATGGAGTTCATCAGGCGGATGGTGTCTTCAGTGGTGACTGGGTTCCAGGTGTAGAGGATGTTGGGAGGGGGGTTTGGTTCGGAGGTGGTTGGGGAGGACTGGTCTCCGGACTGGATAACGAAGCTGTTGTGTATGTCGGCGATTTTGTTGTGGAAGAATGAGGCTAGGGAGTCGCAGAGGTTTTGGGAGGGAGAGATGTCGTTGGTGCCTGCTGAGGGGTTTGTGAATTCTTTTACGATGTTGAACAGTTCCTTGCTGCTGTGGGCGTTTTCGTCGAGTCGATCCTTGAATGCTGTTTTCTTGGTGGATCGGATCAGTTGATGGTGTTTACGGGTGGCGTTCTTGAAAGTGGCAAGGTTTTCTGTGGTTGGGTTTTTTTTCCATGCTTTCTCGAGGGTGTGGCACGTCTTTTTTGATTTCTTAAGTTCATCATTGAACCAGGGGGCTTTTTTGTGACCTTGTTTGGTGTGATTGTTTTTCAAGGGCGCTAATTCGTCGGCGCTGCAGGGGATCCATTGTGTAAGGTTGGTGGCTGCTTGGTTTGGGTCTGATGAGTAGGCAGGAGGGTATTGGTGTATTGATGAGAAAAGCTGGTCAGTGGTGATTTTGTTCCAGTTTCTTCGTGGAATAGGTTGTGGTTGGTTGTGGGTCGTGGCCTTTTTGTAGTTGAAGTGCACACAGCTGTGGTCTGTCCAATGGAGAGCTGAGGTATGATTGAAGGAAATGTGTTTGCTGGATGTGAAGATTGGGTGTAGCGTGTGTCCGGCACAGTGGGTGGGGGTGTTTACCAGTTGTTTGAGTCCGAGATTTGCGAGGTTGTCCAGGAGGGTGGTGGTATTGTTGTTGTTATCCTTTTCCAGGTGGAAGTTAAGGTCTCCTAGTAGAATGTAGTCCTCGGAAGGGAGGGCGTGTGGGCTGATGAAGTCCGCGATGTCTTCGCCAAATTGTGTGCGTGGTCCTGGTGGTCTGTAGATGAGGGTGCCTCTGAGAGTGGTATTGGGGTCGATGTGGATCTGGAAGTGGAGGTGTTCGGCGGTTGCGAGGTTGTCGTCAGAACTGGTCGTGATGCGGATGGTGTTCTTATGAACAATGGCAATGCCTCCACCTATTTGGTTGGTGCGGTCTTTACGGATAATCTTGTAGCTGTCGGGGATGGCTATGGCGATGTCTGGTGTTGATGAGGCGTTCATCCAGGTTTCTGTTAGAAAGGCGACGTCCGGCGATGTGGAGTCGAGTAGATTCCAAAGTTGAATGGCGTGTCTGTGGACTGAGCGGGTGTTAAGAAGGATACATTTCAGGTGGTTGGTGTGGGCAGTTAAGGAGTCGGCCAGGGTTAAGTGCTGAGAGGGTGGCGGCGTCGTATATGGAATGCGGGGGAGTGGGTTTTGTGGGGGACAGGGGGTCTGGCGCTGGGCGCGGTCCAGGCACGGACGGGCGTAGACGGGCTTACCTTTGGCGCACCTTCGGCGCGACCGCTGCGCGTGGACGCTGCACGTAGGTCCATCTGTCTTAAATGGAGAGTGGAGGGGGCGGAGCGTGGGAGGGTCAGCTGGGAGGCGGGAGCGAGGTGGAGGGAGGGTCTGGGACAACAAACAAAATGGCAGCAACAATAACAAATGCTGCAAGGCAGGGCGAGATTGGGGCACTAAGCAGTGAGAGCAATGGAGCGCTATGGGGAGAATAAAGTTTATGCAGCAGAGGCTAGCGGTTGAAAGCGCAATAGCAAAGTCAGAGCGCTACGATATTTGGCAGCAGTCGAGACAAAATGCACTCAGCAATAAATATTTAACCAATAAGCAGTCGAGACAAAATGCACTCAGCAATAAATATTTAACCAATAAGCAGTCGAGACAAAATGCACTCAGCAATAAATATTAACCAATAAGCAGTCGGGACAAAATGCACTCAGCAATAAATATTTAACCAATAAGCAGTCGAGACAAAATGCACTCAGCAATAAATATTTAACCAATAAGCAGTTGAAACAAAATGCACTGAGCAATAAATATTTAGCAATCAATACAATGCCCAGCAGAGCGCGAAATAACAGCAGTGCTTAGCGGTTGAAAGCGCAGTGGCAGAGTCAAAGTACTACGATACCAGGTGGGGAGGAGGTGAGGGGAGCGACCGCTTCTGCACAGGTCAGGGCGGTATCATACCACTTATCCACAGGTCCGCCTATACCACTTATACTCAGAGTGCTTAAGAAGATCAGGTGAGACCGGGCCCAAGTCATTCTTGTGGCTCCGGACTGGGCTCGAAGAATTTGGTATCCCAAGCTACTCAGTATGAGCATGGATCCCCCTATCCGACTGCCTCTTCAGGAGGATCTTCAATCGCAGCAGCAGGGGACGGTCCTCCACACAAACCTGTCCAGCCTCAACCTACACGCGTGGAGATTGAGCGGCGACAGTTGATTCCGTTTGACTTGCCTCCTGAAATCTGTGATGTCATTCTGGCAGCCAGGTGTCCTTCCACTAAATCGGTATACTCCTGCCCGTGGAAAAGACTTGTGGCATGGTGCACAGCAAAGGCTGTGGACCCCCTTTCTATCCCTCTCTGAGGTTTTTTTGTTCCTTCTTTCTCTGGCACGACAGGGATCTGCTCTGGGCACCTTTCTGCAATCTCGGCCTGATCAGCCCTCTCTTTTCAAGTCCTCTGTTGTTAATAGATTTCTCAAAGGGATTACTTACCTTTTCCCTCCTATTCCGTTTGTGATGCCTTAGTGGGACTTGAATCTGGTACTTGCCTTTTTGATGTGCGCTCCTTTTGAGCCGCTTCACAACTGCCCTCTTCGTTTGTTAACTTTGAAGACTGCTTTCCTGGTTGCCATCAACTCCGCTAGGCGTGTGAGTGAGCTCCAGGCTCTTTCTTGTAAGCCTCCTTTTCTGTCAGTCCATCCGGACAAGGTTGTGCTTCGCACTCGTCCTTCCTTCTTGCCAAAAGTGGTCACTGCTTTTCACATTGTGCAAACTATCTCCTTGCCCACTTTCTTTCCGCCTCCGCACCCTTCCAGAGAGGAAGAGAGGCTCCACCGTCTGGACCCAAAACGTGCGCTTTAATTTTACCTGAATCGAACACAACAGTTCCGGGTGGATGACCAGCTCTTGGTTGGCTACGTAGGCGCCAAGAAAGGCCGGGCTGTGCACAAGAGGACTATCTCCTGCTGGATCGTCTTGTGTATTAAGGCCTGTTATTCTCTGGCTAAAAAGGAACCTCTTGTGGGGTTGCGCGCCCATTCTACCAGGGCGACAGCAGCCACTACTGCATTGGGACGCTGTGTCCCCCTGCAAGACAAATTTCAGGTAGCCACGTGGGCCTCGCTGCACACTTTTTACCAAGCATTATTGCCTTGACAGTCAAGTCTGGAGAGATGGCTTCCTTGGCCGGTCTGTTCTCCGTGACTTTCTGGTGTGATCTTTGTTCGCAGACCCACCACCGATGTTGGTATTGCTGGGGTATCTATTCTAAGTTAAGGAATCTATCACTAACGTGTCTCTTTCACATGCACAAGTTACTTACTTATGTAACGATATATCTGTAAGAGACAGTAGTTAGTGATAGATTCCTTGCAGCCCCACCCATCCTCCCCGTTCTGTGAACTAATTTCTAGGGTTAAGGTCATCCCTTTTAGGGCCCTAGTTTCAATGCACCAGTGGTCAGTATCTTGCATGGCTCCGCGTTCCTGGCGTGGAAAGTCGTGTACAGAACTGACGTCAGCGCGCGTGGGCGCGTCTAAGTAGCTCCAGCGATGTAATCTCGCCGACTACGATGCCAGCGACGTACGTGGAGTTGTACGACGACACCTACCGACGCGCAAGGGTACTGCTGACGAAAAAACTCTCCGGATCCAGTCTGATGCCTGGGGATATTCTAAGGTAAGGAATCTATCACTAACTAATGTCTCATACAGATATACCGTTACACAAGTAAGTAACTTGTGAGACGCACCATGTTGCTGCATGAATTCCAGGACCTGGCTCATAGTTAAGTACTGTACCTGAGCAAATATTCGAGAGCACATGTCTATGGGGAGGTTAAGTGGCCTGGGCGTTCGCTGGCCAATCTTCTCCGACCGGCATATCAGAGCGTCTATATCACTTGTCTACAGCATGATGACAGTTCTGTGGATACAGATAGTATTAGCATATCAGCTGCCTTCCTTTCTTATTACACTCAGTTATACATGTCTCGCTATATGGCTAACAATGAGGCACTTGCCAATTACCTGCGGAAGTGGCGAGAGTATGGTTGGACGGGACTCACCGGAAATTCCTGGCCTCGCCCATTTCTTGTGAAGTGATTTCGCAAGCTATAGATGCCCTGGGTGGCGCTTGCACCCCAAGGCTTGACGGTTTCAAAGGTGACCTCTGTAAAGCCTACAAGCAGCTGCTGGTTCCTCACTTGCTAGAAGTATACGTGGAATCTCTTGAGCAAGGTATTGTCCCCCTCGCACTTTGAGAGGCCATGGTCCCTCTTACTTAAGCCTGGCAAGTCTCCACAATTATGCGCGCCCTACAGGCCCCTTTCACTCTTGAACCATGACAATAAGATACTTGCTAAGGTCCTTGCCACATGTCTCTTCCCTACTCATGGGAAGTATAATTTCTCCTTTACAATCAGGTTTTGTCTCGAATCGTTCCACTGCAGTGAGTCTACGCACAGTATTTGCTGTTATTAACCAGATCACTCCTGATCTCCCCGCTGCAGCGGTACTGCTTGACGCTGAAAAAGCTTTTGATTCTCTTAAGTGGCCGTTTCTGCATGCCACGTTGTGCAAGCTGGGTAGACCCAAAGGATTTTGTGATCTTATTAGGCTGCTCTACACGGAATCATGGGCCAGTCTTAGAATTAATGGTATATTGACTGAAGAATTTGCATTGACACGGGGCACCAGACAGGGATTCCCCTTTCGCCCTTCCTCTTCATTATTGTAATAGACCCCCTGGTTTGCCATTTTCAGGAAACGCACTTGACTTGCGGACTGAGGTTTCATCAAGGCCCTCTATTGGCCTCTTTATATGCCGACAATATTATGCTATTCATTAGGATCCCAAAACCAATCTTTGTTCTCTCCTCTGGGAGATCGTCCGATTTGGGGGTTTCTCTGGACTCACTATTAACTGGGGTAAATCAGAAATGTTCCCATTGACTGATGCCACAGTGCCTTGTTTTCTCAAGTTCTGCCTACAATGGAGCACTGGCTCCCCGAAATACCTGGGACTATATCTGCACAGGAGCAGTCCAGAAGTCATCCGCTTGAATATGTCCCTGCAATGGATCGACTGTCCTCCCAAATTGACCACTGGACTAAACTCCCTCTCTCCATTGCCAGCAGAATCGCCATTATAGAAATGGTAGTGTCACCCCGTTTTTTATTATATCTCTTTATCAACATTCCTATAGCCTTTACTACCAGAATTTTTGCTACCCGGCAAAGCATGCTCATACGACTGACCTGGGCATGCAGACATCAGAGAATTAGCTGACATACGCTGACTCTACCTTACGCCCATCGGGGTTTTGGAGTCCCTGATTTTTATTTATACTATCACATAGCCCACACACACTTTGTGTACTATTGGTACCAATCAATCCCAAAAAATCCCTGTACCCAGGACACTGGTTAGTAATTATCTAACGGGCATGAGAACCTTCTCCGCTTGAATTTTCAATCGTAAAATTCCGGAAAAACCTCTTCTTATTTCTATGTTTAGGTATTCATTGTCTCTAATGCCCTACTGTCCCAAACAAACAAATAGTTTGTAAATACTAATAGTTATGGGGGGGTTCACTGTATTTTCAACTCGGCGCGACCTAACAATGTCAGCCCTAAGTAGGACCATACATATACCCACACATACAAAAACTAATCCAGAAAAAATGTGTGGCGGAGAGGAAGGCACCTCACGGGCGAACACCCTCGGGGCGATCTGGTCAGATGTTTACCAGATACTTTGCCCCTTTCTCATCATAGGTGATCATTCCTATTCCAGAATTTGTGAACAAGTGAAGAAAAGAAAGATAAAGAGAAGGTGCAAAGTAAGGAGCTTAGAGCATGGCTCCTCAAACAGACAAAACAGAGTGAAGATAAAATCAACAGTCAGACCTCTTAAACCACTTTATTACTAACTGAGGTGTGCACTGTTGAAATAAAAAGGCTGGTAGCTTATTGTTGCATACCACTACCTGCAACCGACATGTTTCACTGCCCAATAAACTTTATGGCAGATTCATCAGGGTTAACACTCTGTTGCTGCACCCACTTCCGGCATCTTTAAAACAGGAAGCCTAGTTCAGCTATGCTCCCTCGTACCAGCTGAAAAGGCAATTCTCCGCCTGGTTGTCGGTTATAGTCTCAACCGTACCACCTTGATTCTTGAGCGTTGTATCATCCCAGGAACCTGCTCAAGAATCATGTCAAAAACATGTCGGTTGCAGGTAGTGGTGTGCAACAATAAGCTACCAGCCTTTTTATTTCAACAGGTTGATTTGAACCCTTTTTGTTTTGTCCCCCTTGTCTATCTTGTCTTGACTCAGGTGAAGACCCCGATGACGAGGTGGAAGAAAACAAGATTTACTACCTTCAAAACAAAAAGGGTTCAAATCAACCTTTTTTAGGGAGAGGCGGGCAGCAATCAGTCCGCTTCAAACAGCCATGGGAGATGCGCACGAGAAACAGATATTACAACAATTAGATACGTCTACAATTGTTAATCTTTCAGAAAAAACTTTAACTACTGATGAAAAACTGATTTTGAGCTTGGGTTTAAAGTTTGTACCTAGCAGAAGAACTGACTTCACTAAACTCAAGCTAGAGGCAATTGAATTTTGCCGAAAGGTCAGGTTGAGGGCCTTCTTTGCCGGTGCCGAACCCACTCCAGAAAGGGAAACTACTGGACTAAGGGTTAAATCAAAATTTTTGCCAATGACAAATATACCAAAACAAATCTACGCCTTCGAACAGGCGGTTCTGTCGTCACTCACAAAACTGGAAAAAAGTAAAAGCTTAATTCATCACAACATTAGTAAGAATCAATTGACGGCCATCCAAGACCTGAAAACAGATACCTCCATTATAATCAAGCAAGCAGATAAGGGGGGAGCGGTGGTAATTTGGCCTCGAACAATGTATCTATCTGAAGGCAGGGCACATGTAGACAACAGGGAATGGTACAGACCTGTAAAAGAAGACCCAGTTTTTGAAATTCAAAATAAGATTGCTAAATTAACAAAAGAAGGCTTAGACGATGGATTCCTGGGTCCTAAGGAGTTTGAATTTCTAAATAAAAAGTCACCACGAACGCCCGTCCTATACTTTTTGCCAAAGATCCATAAAAACCAACAGACACCCCCCGGGAGGCCTATTGTCTCTGGATGTGACTCAGCATTGGAACCTATTTCCAAATATATTGATTTCTTTTTGAAACCATTCTTACCTCAGGTCAAATCCTACCTGAGAGATACAATCGATTTCATTAATAAATTACAAGACATGACAGTAGATGTTGAGAATGAATTGATGGCCACAATGGATGTAAATTCATTATATACACAGATTCCCCAAGACGAAGCCCTTGAAGTTATGGAATTTTACCTTGAGCAGCGGGAGAGACCCCATAGGGTCCCCACTACTTTCATTATATCATTGGCTGAAATCTCCTTGAGGAGCAATTACTTCAAATTCGAAAATGAGTTCTTTATTCAGATCAAAGGTACGGCCATGGGCTGTCCCTATGCGCCAGAAATGGCGGTGTTGTACATGGCCCAGTACAAAGAAAAATTCATTTATAGGAACAACCCTTACAAGAATAACATAAAACAGTGGGCACGGTACATTGACGACATCTGGCTCCTGTGGCAGGGGAGCCAGATTGAACTTGACAATTTTTATGACTGGGTGAAATGCAAGACATCCGGACATAAAATTTTCAATTGATTCGAGCAACAAGAAAATGACCTTTTTGGATGTGGAAGTCGGCATCGAAGGAGATAGGTTTTCAACCTCTCTATTCAAAAAACAGACAGACAAAAATACCATTCTACATTATAATAGTGCGCATCCCCAGAGTCTGAAACAAAATTTACCTTATGGCCAGCTGCTGAGGATAAGAAGAAACTGCTCTGAAATAACTAACTTTGATACACATGCAGCTACATTCTGCGATGAAATGAGCAATAGGGGTTACCCCAAAAAATTGCTAAAGCATTCAACGAAAAGAGCGAGGTATACCCCGAGGGAAGAGCTCCTAAAAATAAAACCAGAAAAGGAACTGAATAAATTGGTTTGCGTTACCACATATGGGGCTCACACCAATAAATTCAGGCAAATAATCCTGCGAAACTGGCACTTACTAGAGGGACTTGAAAACCCTCTGGAGAAACCAATCTTCGCAATGAGAAAAAATCCCAGCATCGGCCAACAAATCATCAGGGCGGACAGTTATGTCCCAAAAACCAAGAGTGATCTCATATCACAGTGGAAATTAAAACCCATAACTGGACACCACAAATGCGGTATGTGTGCCTCCTGCAGCAGTACTGTGGAAGGAAATGAATTTAGTCACAATGGCATCAAATGGAGACATGAGATGCACACAAATTGCAAAAGCAAGAATGTAATTTACGCGGTAATGTGTGCCTGCAACAAAATATACATCGGTAAAACCTGCCAACAAGTGAACGCCCGAATCTCACAACACCGATCACGACTAAAGAAAAGAGTCCCGAATGCCCCAATGGTCGACCACTTTGTGGCTCTCGATCATAAAGAGTCCGACTTCACTTGGACGGTCCTATCAAGCATAGACCCAAAACATCGATCACCAAACGTAGAACAAGCGCTGTTACGCAAGGAAGCATACTTAATAATGAGGTTTGATAGTATTAATAAAGGCCTCAACTCAATGAGTGAACTGAACAGACTGTGAAAATACATTGGGTAGTGTTCCATTCACTACAATTCCCAGAATGCACTCCTTTGGCTTTTTCGCAATATTCTCCTTTGATTGGTTACGAAAGTTTCAAGAAACGCATAGGCAGTTGCCGGTCTAAACAACACTGGTGACTCAGATCGAGGAGTGGAGTGTAAGGAGATACAAGCGAAAGAAACAGGTGAGCGTGTACCTCCAGTCCGCTGTATACAAGTTTGCAACCCTACCCTTGAGTACAGCGTCCCTAAAATGGCCTTTTAATGTTACAGATCTGTGAACATTGAACGAGCACCGCTCAACAAGATTGGTGAGAGACACCATTAAACACGTGAGGAAACTCGCGGTGAGTGTTTTAGCGGCTCACTAAGCAGTGTAATTGATACGATCCTAAAAATGCAGACAGACATAATAATGGCATGTCGGTAACTCTTTTCACAGAACTATACGACACGAGTGGTCCCGTTTTTTTATAAAAACCATGAGAGAAAATAGTACAAACTACTGAACTTTTGAGAAACACCGTGAAAGGTAAAAAACGTTCGGTCCTGGCTTTGTATAACTTTGACTGCATGCAGTAAACGATGTTAGATATTCGTATCTAACAAATATACAACGATTTTATTTTTAGAAGCACGCACACAGCTTCATTCTAAAGCTCCAAGTGTGACCTTCACCTCTACACCTTTGAGGTAAGGCGCCTTGCTTTTAACCATGTAGCGATTAAAGAAACTGGGAAACCTAAGGAAGGTGGTCCTAATAAGTATACACATTTTGTGTTTTTTTGTCACTAGGATAAGGATTGGAAAAACGATTTACTCGGCCCTGATGAGAGTTTAGGTAATGGAAACCCACACTCGAAACGCGTCGGCATAAAGGATTAAATCCCACAATTTTGAAAATACTGTTGACAAAGGGGATTGAACCTTATCTATTGAAAATAATGTTATGTGACCTCGTACTGAATTTATACAGTAATTGATGACATTTCAGTATTTTGAATTAATTGTATTTATGTGTTGATGTCTATTTGAAACAAGTTTGACATCTTTTTTCACTTTAATAATTTCTTTTTTCCACCTGTTTGTTTTAGAACACGTCATACTATGAAATGAATCGTATTGACTGTATGTTTCACTTTTTTTACACATATGTTGTTGCACAAATCAGTCAACAAAAACGTGTGGCTATGTCTGTGAAGAACTCCTTCTTCTCTTTCTAAAAAGCAACAGTTTATCCTAAAAAAACGATTAAAAGGCACAAATTATTGCCGAAATGAACATGATAAAGTTGGTTCATTTCTTTTTCTGAGTAAGATTTGCTGAAATAACGTGAAGTGTGGGTAATTCTGTTTTTTGTCAATATATTGGGCCCAACCCCACTTCTGTCCGCAGGGCCATACCCCCCCGTTCCTAAAGCTTTACATCCTATGGCACAATGTAATTATCTACACGTTACATGTATTGGCTGGTACGATGATTTATATTTTCATTTTCTCATTTATATAATAGAAGGCCCTTGTATATTTCTTTCTATATTTCTGTAGTCTGTTATATCTCACACCTCTGTGATTATTGGCAAAACTTCATAAATAAAATTATAAAAACAAATAATTATCCCTACTCTACCAAACAATTTGGAATAGACACTTTTTTATGTTGCTTGGGGAACTGGCCTGTTTTTAGAAGATGGAATGGGCTGGTTGTCAGATAATCTAGATTCCTGAAACAAGGAATAGACTTTTACATGCCCATTACCCATAGTGTTGTTTGTATCTATATAAGTGGTTTCCATCTCAAGGGTCTCTTCGTCTAACATCCATCTGTTGTCTATCCTGTAACAGGTCTATGCTGCAGAGGAAGCTGTTGCCGGATCATCACCAGTCGACGAGAGACTATTCTGACTTGCATGACAGAGGGTTGTCTCAACAACATTCTTGATATTCTACAATCTCACCGGGTGTTGGCAAAAGCGGATTACGAACTGATCACCTCCTTCCCAACCTTAACAGGACGTGCTCGGGCCATGCTCGACATTTGCCTCTGCATTGGGGAAAGTGTTGCCCACATTGTTGTAACAGTCCTTCTGTCAAACAAATGCTGTCCCCTCATCAGCAAGCAGCTGCAGCTCAGCCTAGAGTTGTGGAATTGATGTGCTAAACCTAGACACATGTCACAATGCAGATGCTCCCATGTTTTTCCATGTGGATTTGTCTCTTCTTCTGAGCAAAGATATATTTGACCTACATTGATGGACCAAAGAAAAGTTAATAAGTTATCAAATGTTCACAGCATCTCACGCTTAGGATTGTGATTCTCTTATGTTTACATTGTTTCATAAGAATATAAACTACTTATAGGAATATGTATAGATTAATTCTCAAGGCAAATTGAGAAAAATTTCACAGTGTTTTTGATGGGAAATGGCCCTCTCTGAAGGATTATCCCAAACTTTGCCTTCCTCCTCCTCTTTTTGCTGTATCTGCACTTTGCCACTGTTAACCAGTGCTAAAGTGCATGTGCTTCTCACCTAATCCCCTAAGCATGGTGACATTGGTAAATACCTGATTGGCATATTTAGGTTACTTATAAGCCCCTTGCAAAGTAGTAATACATATACCCAGGGTCTCTAAATTAAATGCTACTAGTGGGCCTGCAGCACTCATTGTACCACCCACACAAGTGGCCTTTCAAACTTGTCTTAGGCCTGTGTGTGCAGTTTTACTGCCACTTCGACTTGGCATTTAAAACCACTTGCCAAGCCTTAAACGTCCCTGTTACTACACATATGTTACCCCTAAGGTAGGCCTTATCGTGGTCAAAACAAATGTGACATGCACTGCTGGTCATAGGGCGCCTAAAAACTGGACTTGCAACATTTGAATAATTATAGTACAGTCTTTTTAGCAGAGTTTTAACGTTTTTAGAACTAAGGAGTTTTTATACGTAAAAACTGTTCTATAATGAAATATTTTTGTATTGCAATGGTTTTAACGAACTATGCAAATAAAATAAACTTGACTTGACTTGACCTAAGGTAGGCCCTAAGTAGCCCGAAAGGGCAGGGTTCTGTGTAACTAAAAGGTAGGACATGTACTTTTAAGTTATACATTTCCTGGTAGTGACAAACAGCTAAATTAGTTTTGTACTACCGAAAAGCATACTCATCTCATATGCTAGCATTTGGGAATTCCTTAAAACACTCTTAAGCTGTAATTCCTGATTAGAAAGGAGTAGCTGCATAATGTTTCATATCTTTGGAATGGAAATTATAAATCCTTTTCTGGTAAAGTGGAATATAACATTACTGTTTTAGAAATGCCACTTCTAGAAAGTGGCCATTTCTCTGCTCTTACTGCTCTGTGGGCCTTACAGTCTGTTTCCAGTGCATGTCTGGGGTGGGTGACAGCTACCCTTTGTGCATTCCCTCTAGACAGCCACAAACACAGGAAGGTGTGAGAGAGAGAACTCATCATCATTCATCTGCATTCTGATAGGTCTTCCAGGCAGGAAAAGAGGGGGGAGCTGACACGTATACATTAATAGGCTGTGTCCTGTTTCCCTCTCAAATGGCTGATTACCCCCTATTGATAGTCTGGAGCCAGGGCTGGGGAGAAAGGGTCTGTGTGCCCTTCATAGACCCTTCTTTGAAGTCACCCCCACTTCAAAGGCACATGTGGGTATAAGTGCTGGGGCTATGACCCATCCAAATCAGTACACTATTGAATGAACTCTGTTAGGAGTAAGAACTGCTATGCTACAAGGATTTCCACTCTACTTGACTAGCTGTTCTAATGAACTGCTGCCTGCTGTGCTGAGTTGCCCTGCTGATCAATAACCTGCTTAGGATAAAGACTGGACCCATCTCACTTGAACACTGAGTGACTCCGAGGACTTGCTGGCTTGCCTTCTGTTTACTGAAGTCTCAGGGTTATAAAAAACCTCTTGAAACACTGCTGGTGCTGCTGGACTCTGTCATCTGTGAGTCCTTCCCTTCCCTGAGGTGCCCCATCCAGCCCTCAGCCTCAGATGTGGGTTCTGCAGCTGTTTTGCTACAAAATCGATGTATCATCACCACTGCGTTGATCAGAAACCATGTAGTGTCCTTTGATGCCGACACATTGTCGATCCACAGACATCTCCGTTCAGCTCAACAACGCGGGACCCGACTGCAAGGTTCAACAACGCAGCGCCGATCCGAGGCCCCTGACTGCAGTGCTCCACTTCGATGCAGCGAACCGACTTTGTGAATCAGAACTAACGCATCGTACTCTCTACGACAATGCTTTATCCAAGGTACTTTGTCAGAGAGACCTGTTTGAGTCCTGTTGCGGGCCTGCCCTGCATGGCTGTCTGCCTGAACTTTGGATTTACCCCAATTTAGCAGGACCTCAACTAACCTTTTAGCGTTATTGACTTCTAAGCACTATATTTAGTTTACTCTTTAAAAATTCATAATTCCGGTTCTCCTTCATGGATTTTTGTCGTTTTGGTCTTGGTTTACTCAGATAAATATTCTCTATTTTTCTAAACCTTTGTTGAGTCTTTTTGTGGTGCTCTCATTGTGTTACTGTGTATGTGTGTGTGCTGCACAAATACTTTCCACATTGTCTTAGATAAGCTAACAGCTCTGTGCCAAGCAACCAGAGGATGAGCACAGGCTACCTTTTAGTGTTTATCTAGCACACACTGACTAGAGTTGTGGTCCCTGCTTGGATAGCAAGCATACCTCTGCCAACCAGAGATCCAATTTCTAACATTAGTGACAGCGGTGGGATAGGACTTGTGTTGGTGCAATGCCATATAGTAATTTAGTGTTCACTACAACTCTATACTTAAGATGAATTTGAACCTTTTTCAATTCTTCCTGATTGGCTTTTTGATTTTTCTACTAAATTATGTCTCTCTCTAGAGAAGCCCAATCTGCACCAGCAGGAATTACGTTTGAGCTGGCCAGGTTAGAATCCTACACTGTGCAGCAGCTGAAAGATTTCTGCAAAGACTTTCAAATGTCTACAAGCTTCTTTAACAAATAGGTGGAGCTAGAGAAGGCTTTGAGGGCCTGTGTGGAGACCCAGGTTGCAGGATTTGACATCCCAGAGGAGGAGCAGGAGATCCATGAGAAGGAGGGAAGTGACCTGATTTTGGAGTCTGAAATGGCTCTGGAACTGCCTGTGGACTGAGCCAACAACGTGCCAAGAGCAGTAGTGGTTTCCAGATCAGGGAGCAGTGTTTCCTTCAGGAACCTGTCCCCAGAGCTGGCAGACAGGAGAGAAAAAAGAAAACTAAAATTGGACCTAGCGAAGTTGGAGCAGGCTTGTGAAGAAAGGAGGCTGAACATGGAGGAAAGGAATCTTACCAATGAGCTCAACCTCAAAGAGGTGGGCATAAGAGCCCTATAAGTGGTGTCCAGCAACAGCTGTGGTGGCAGTATACCTGCAGTGTCCACTGGTGAGTCCAGAGTCAGGATCCCAAAGGATCTGGTGCCTAGTTATGAGGTGGGGGATGACATAGACAAATAGTTTGCAGCCAATGAAGTGAATCTAAGAGCGCACAAGGTCCCAGAGGAGTTTTGGGGTGGTAGTTTGTGGAGGTATATGCCCACGGTGGGGAGGGACACACTCATTACACTAGAGGTAGAGGACCAGGCATGCTACACTGCAATGAAGGCCCTCCTAGTCAGTAAGTTTGGACTGACCCCTGAGAGGTATAGGCTCAGATTCAGGGGCATACACAAGATCTCATCACTAACATGGGCGGATTTCTTGGATTATGCCAGCGAGGCTGTGTGAAGAGCAGCAATGTTGATGATTATTCAGAGCTGTACATGCTTGACATTTGTTTTCTCAAACTGTGCCAACACCTAGCTGATAGAAAGTTAACTGACCCCAGGAAAGTTGCTGAGTGCTGAGGGGGTGGGCATCTGAGTCTGTACCAGAGTGTCCGGAAAGCTATCTGGGAGTGACCCCAAGAAGGGTGGTTCAGGTTCCCCTCAAGAGAATGAGGAGTGGGGGTCAGGAAAGATCCAGAAAGGTCTCAGATTAAAGGGGAAGCAAGGAGTTCTCATGTCCCTTCTGAGAAGAAGGAGGTAGGTTCTGGTGGGTGGTGGCCCAGGGTGTCCCACTTCCAACGCCACTGCTTAGATTGTGTTCACCTAGGACACAAGCAGGGGGATTCTGTCAAAAGAAACCACCCACTGATAGGAACTATACAGGGGTGGTCAGTGTGGCCTTGGGGGATGTAGTCCCTTGACGTAGGTTATAGAACATGCCATGATCTCTCTCACCTAGGAGAAAGACTAAGAGGGTGAGTTAATGATCCCTGAGGGTGGAAGTCATCAATTCCACAGGGTGGGAGTGAACAGGGTCTAACCACTGCTCTAATGGATACTGGGGCTAGCAGGACCATGGTTGTGGAAGAGATAGTCTCCTCAGAGCAGGACACCAGCAAGGTGTGTAGAGTGACTCAAGCTCATAGGCAGGAATATGTCCACCCTATGGCCCTGGTGTCCCTAGAGTGGAATGGGGAGGTTACCCAGAGAAGGGTCATAGTAAGTCCCCACATGCCTATTGACTGCATTCTGGGGAATGAGTTGCCCTAAGTGTCAGAAGAACTGGGAGGGGTGGCTGCCACAGGTGCCCTGATAGTTCAGTTTTTGGGGGTACCACTCCCAAATGGAGGGTACGGAACCCAAGATGTAGGGGCAGGGGAGGAAGGACTCACCCCTGAAACCTGTCCAGCCCGAGAGTCAAAAACCTAGGTTGGAGGACCAGTTGCAGGATGGGGAACAGCGTTTACAACGCAACTTTTACCACACACTACCTTTACCACGCAACTTATACAACGCAAGTCGTTACAACGACTTGCGCTGGGGGGTGCTGTAGGATAGGGAATGGTTTAATTTACTATCCGAAACCTTCCCTACTATCCACGGGGACTGGAGTTGGAATAGTAAATTAAACTAATCACTATCCAGCGCCCCCCAACGCAAATCGTTGTAACAACTTGCGTTGTAAAAATTGCGTGGCAAAGGCATGCGTTGTAAAAGCATGCGTAGTAACGACATACATCCGTTGCGGGATACCACCTGAACTGGTGGGAGGTGAAATGGACAAAGGGTGCAAGACACCTGGGGCTAACGCCCCCACTCTCAGAACCACAGAGGGCAGAGACCCCTAGATAGCCTAGGGCAGTGGTTCCCAAACAGCGCCGCAGCACCCCTGTGCGCCACTAGAACAACATCAAAATCACGAACCCCTGTACCCTGGACATTGGTTAGCATTCATCTAATAGGCGTCAAACTACTGTTTCCTGGAAAGATATACTATCTAATTCCAGTCTTGCACCCCCTCTATGTGTAGCTGGGTATGCTATATCTATGCCTATACCGTCCAAATCAAACCATTGTTTGTATCTGAAAAAGGAGATTCCGGGCGGAATTTAACTCGACACATCCACTGATGTCTGCTCCACTGAGACAGTACATCCACCCACACTTGAAATGAAAGCAATGCAAAAAAATGTGTGGTGAAAAAGAATGACTCCTCACGGGCGAACAACCCTCGGGGCATCTTGTAGATGTTACCGATGTACAGCCCCTTTCTCATCATCGGTTGTCATTCCTTTTCAAAGAAAGATAAAGAAAAAGAGTGTCCATAATAAACCATAAGTGTTGGACATCATAGCCTTGGGAACCTTATCCAGCCGGAACTCTCAATCATCCTAGAACCGTTCCTGGGATGATTGAGAGTTCCGGTTGAGTCCCTGTACGACTGATGCGACAATCGACAGTAGAGTTTTCTCAATCGCTGAAAGAGGCTTGTACTGAGAGCCATCCCTTACCAGATAGTATGAGAGGAAGTCGGCTGGATAAGGTCCCCAAGGCTATGATGTCCAACACTGGTGCAGTGACCGAGTGGTGAGCCCTGACGAATCTGCCATACAGTACAAAAGGCAGTGAAACATGTTGGCTACGGGTATTGGTATGCGATATTAAGCTACCAGCCCTTTTATTTCACCAGTGCACACCAGATTTAGGAATAAAGTTGTGCCATTGGTGTGTCTGTTGATTTTAATCACTGATTGTGTCACATCAGGGAGCGATTCCTTGAGCTCTTTGTTTTGCACCTGTCTCTCTTTTCAACACGTATGGTTTATTATGGACACTCTTTTTCTTTATCTTTCTTTGAAAAGGAATGACAACCGATGATGAGAAAGGGGCTGTAAATCGGTAACATCTGCCATATGCCCCGAGGGTTGTTCGCCCGTGAGGAGTCATTCTTTCTCGCCACACATTTTTTTTGCATTGCTTTCATTTCAAGTGTGGGTGGATGTACTGTCTCAGTGGAGCAGACATCAGTGGATGTGTTGAGTTGAATTCTGCCCGGAATCTCCTTTTTCAGATACAAACAATGGTTTGATTTGGACGGTATAGCATAGATATAGCATACCCAGCTACACATAGAGGGGGTGCAAGACTGGATTTAGATAGTATATCTTTCCATGACACAGTAGTTGATGCCTATTAGATGAATGCTAACCAATGTCCAGGGTACAGGGGTTCTTGATTTTGATGTCTGTTTAGTGGAGGGCTATCCCGCAGTTACCCTTATTTCCCTCTTGGCTCCTTTGTGAATTACACGCCACTAGAACAAGCCATGGGTGCCACACTCATCTTGGGAATGTGGGAAAGGTAGCAGGTTCTGGATAAGATTTTTACAATGTGCAAAGTTTGTAGATTATGCTATTGCGGCGCTGATTAACCCATTCGGAATGCCGTGAGGTAAGTTACGAAAGCCCTCCTGTTAGCATCTACTCTGGAGCATGATTTAGCCCGGCCCCAGTGCGTAACGTGCTTCAAACAAGCATTTACAATGCAATGGTTTTGCCTTTGTTAAAGTTAGAGCTATTGGCATTACTCTTGACATTTTTTTTATTTATGTTTTTTTTTAACATAAATAAATGGCATTGTCATTTACAATAGCAGGGCAGGGCACAGGGAAGGGGGGCGAGGAGAGACGAAGGAGAGCTGCGGGCTCTTGTTGTAATGCTTGCATGGATGAGTTGGTGGATGCATGCATGGGTGCATGCATGAATGGGGGTATGGATGGGTGTATGGATAGATGCATGGATGGGTGGATGGATAGATGCATATATACAGCCAATCCCTCAACAATTTATGCAATCCACCAACCCATCCAACCAACAACCCATCCATGCATCCACCCATACATCCATGCATCATGCATACATCCATTCATCATGCATCCATCCACCCACTGTGTCTCACTCCGACCCCTCTAAATATAACTCATTTTTTCGGTATATAGAGATGACTGTATTCACTAGTATATGCAGTAGTGTGTTGTGGACTTAGTTTGAGTGTTTGTTTCCTGCACACTCACACACTGCCCCTACACATTCACACACTGCTCACCCTGCACACTCACACTGTTCACCCTGCACACTCACACAATGTGCACCCTGCACACTCACACACTGCAGTCACTGTCACTCTGAAGTCACTGTTACTCTGCAGTCACACTCACTCTGCAGTCAGTCTGCACTCACTGTCACTCTGCACTCACTCTGCACTCACTGTCACTCTGCACTCTCACTGTCACTCTCGCACTTACTCTGCACTCACTGTCACTCTCGCACTCACTCTGCACTCACTGTCGCTCTCGCACTCACTCTGCACACACTCATTCTGCACTCAGTCTGCACTCACAGGCACTCGCACTCACTCTGCACTCACTCTGCACTCACTGTCACTCTGCACTCACTCTGCACTCACTGTCACTGCACTCACTGTCATTCTGCACTCACTCTGCACACACTCACTCTGCACTCAGTCTGCACTCACACTCACTCTGCACTCACTGTCACTCGCACTCACTCTGCACTCACTGTCACTCTGCACTCACTCTGCACTCACTGTCACTCTGCACTCTCACTGTCACTCTCGCACTCACTCTGCACTCACTGTCACTCTCGCACTCACTTTGCACTCACTGTCACTCTGCACTCACCGTCACTCTCACACTCACTCTGCACTCACTTTGCACTCACTGTCACTCTGAACTCACTCTGCACTCACTGTCACTCTGAACTCACTCTGCACTCACTGTCACTCTGCACTCTCACTGTCACTCTCGCACTCACTCTGCACTCACTGTCACTCGCACTCACTGTCACTCGCACTCACTGTCACTCGCACTCACTCTGCACTCACTGTCACTGCACTCACTCTGCACTCACTGTCACTCTGCACTCAGTCTGCACTCACTGTCACTCTTCACTCACTGTCACTCACACTCACTCTGCACTCACTGTCACTCGCACTCACTCTGCACTCACTGTCACTCGCACTCACTCTGCACTCACTGTCACTCTGCACTCACTCTGCACTCAAGGTTTAGATGGAGAAAGGTCATTTACTGTCCCGATCGTGAGACAGAGATTAACTAAACACCTCACAAAGTCTACTAAACACCTCACAAAGTCTACTAAACACCTCACAAAGTCTACTAAACACCTCACAAAGTCTTGTCACAGCAAAAAATAAATGATAGAGCGAATAAAAAATGCTACCGCCGGCCTACAGCTTGCAATGCATGTGCGTGCGCTTATGAGCAGAGGTGCCACATGGCATTCTCCTCATGCTCATTAAGCACATGGCTCGCCGCGCGCTTGATTGCGATCGCGATCCCTTTCAGTTTCGGTATGCATGTAGGTTGGAAGGGAACGCTGGGGTTCATTTCTTTTTAGTCGTGCTGCATAAGCTTTGTAAAACTCAAATAAATGCAGATTAGCTGTAATAGGTCGACTAAGGTCTGATGGGGCGAAAGGGTTATGTGCATGGCATGCACGTCTCAAAGCATTTGGATTAACCGTACAGAAATATAGTGGCTTACTATAGCCACTAAATCGCTCACTGACTCACAAGCGCGCATACAAAAACATGTCATGCTTCGGCAAGGGGTACTACGGTATTTAATCTTGTACCCATGAATACCATGACAGAAGCCCTGGCCCGTTTCATTAAACTGTGTCGGAGGGGCATGGAGCCAGTTATCTCCATTGGCTCGCCTTTTCCGTGGTTAATAAGAACGAAAATAAATGGGGCGAGGCATTGTTTTTCTAGCACGATGTCGAATACCTAATATGTGTAATCTTCTTTCTAACTCGTGCCTCTCACGTCCAATATCTTACACTTCCGTCGCTTAGATCACTCACCCTTGTAGCTTCTTTTTCCACCCACACTTTTTCTGACGCCGTGTTCCCTTCTCTTGCAACACCCCCCCCCCCGCCTCCATTTTCAGTCCACTGTCTTGCTCTGCGCTTAAGTCTGTTCCAATATATAAAAGACCCGGTTCCCCAACCCAGCGACTTTAATAAAGCTGTGCTCTATTTCCCAAATACATTCTTTAATTAATTCTGTTTCTAACTTGTGCCTCTCTCGTCCAATATCTTACACTTCCATAGCTTAGATCACTCACCCTTGTAGATTCTTTCCAAATTCAGGTCGGTAGCTCCTGCCCATTGCACAAACTGCGGTTGTGCGTTGGGTTTGTGTTAAAAAACTAACGCAAACCTGACTCAAAACCTGTGTAAAATGTTGGCCTAAGTATTTGACAGCACAAGTTCCTAGCGCCCCTGGCTCTTAAACACTATACAGCGTTATTTGTAAAGGCCTTGCACATGCGCCTTTTCAGTGAAACTACTCAGTGCACACTACAGCATTACTGACTGGCCTCGAGGTGCTGTGAGGCAGCTTCACTCAGGAGAAAAGTTGATTTCACAGCTGTGTGAGGGTGCTCACAATAGCAAATACAAATATCACACTGAACAAGTGCAGGGTTAACACTAAAGGTCAGACGCAGAGTGACCCCCTCGTTCATAGGAGCGCCGTGAACCCGTCCTTCCTGGCTCAGGTAGTCTAGGCGCTAGTGATTTGCTTGTCTCACTAGAGTGAAGCTCCAGGAGGATGTTGGAATGCTGGGGCACAGGAGGCGCTATATGCCAGGCGGCTCGCAGTAGACACAGGGCCTGCGGGGCTTCTGTACCGTCCTCGGGTCAGGAGGACAAACGACTCGCCCTGCAGCAGGGCAGGTCTGTGAAATGTGTGCAAACACTAACCGTGCACGTGTACATGTAATTTGCATGTTTGGTAAACCGCAGAGGGCACTGTTAATCTCCCCTCACTCCCACGGTTTTCATCTCTCACAACCGGTTATTTCTTCCCCTTTGACCTCTCTCGACGCTCCCCACACCACCCACACTTCCCCCTCACGCCTCTGTCCTTTGTTGCCCTCCCCCTCTCCATCACCTTAGTGCGTGCACGGCCTGTCACAACAGTTTTCTGAGAGGTGTCAGCGCTCAAGGCCCTGCTCGCATTATAAGGTTTCAGGACAGCCGTCTGGCGGGGCCGAAGAGAGCTGGAAGGTGGTAATAGAGCATGGGTTGGGGCTGGAGGGCTGGAGGGGGGACGGGGGCACAGACTTGAAGATTAACAAAGAGAATGAAGCGGTCTGCTTTCATTCCACACCTTTGTTGTCAAGCACAATACAGGTGAAACCCGCTCAAGTGACCCGACCCGGCCCTGCGGTCACCAGAGGCGGGGCGGGCACCTCTCGCACCGGGGGTATCACTTACTGTACCTGCGCCACAACGGGCTTTAAGGCGCTTGTTGAACAGGATCCCAGAAATGACGGCGGCTGCAATGAGGGCAGGTGCCGTCAATGCCGGACCAGATTCGGGGGTGTTCCCGAGAACAGGCTTTCGGCTGACGTCACCAAATGGGAAAAATTCTCGGGAACGCCCCCGAATCTGGTCCGGCATTGACGGACAGAGCCCTCTCCCAATGGCTAGCCTCCATTTATGGAGCTAGCCAATCGGAGAGTGGGGCGGGTCCCTGTTCCCCACTGTAAGACATAAGATTTTTCCTAGCGCATGCGTACTTTGTACGCATTTGCTAGGCAAAACCTAAAAAGCCTAAGCGTGGGCTGGGCCAGGCGTAATCAGGACACAGTGATGCCAAGTGATATTGCTTCCATGTTCTGCAGCGACTCTAGGCCATCCTCATTACAAGTAGCTTCAGAAGAAAGGGAATGTGAAATTTACAATCAGGTAATCATAGAGATTCTCCCGAACTGTACACACCCCCATCTTTATATATATACAGTTACACAAACTCTTTGTTGTCATTTTAAATGTAAAGAAAAGAGAATCTGGGAAGTAAATCACCCATTCCTATTTTTATACAGTTCTGAAAGTCACAGAACAACCCACCCATTAGCAGCACTTTTGTACGTGCCCTGGTACTTGAGGTCCAAGAGGAGACATCTTGTCAAAATGGATTTTGCTGGTTTGCCGCAGTCGTCTCTGAGTCTCTGCCTTATGATTGCGAAGTCACCAAAACTCAGTTTTGGAAAACACCCCACTCACACACAGCTCTAGTACGTCCGCCTCCCAGCAGGCAGTAATGAACAATTAATATTTTTTGTTTATTTTACAGAGTTGTATATAGCGCGAACTTGACCCGAAGGTATCGGATCGCTTTATATAGCACCAGTTGCATTACATGAGAACACTATATTTTGTTTTTGTTAGGCACAGGGAAATTAAGTGATTTGCCGAGCATCACAGTATGTTCAGTGTCGTTGCCGAGACTCGAACCCAGTTCCCCAGATTCGAGGTCGACCGCCCTAGCCATTAGGCCAACTCCTCTCCCCAATAAGTGTGAAAAGCACAGCCCCCATCATGTCCCATTATCACGCAAACACTGCAGCTCTACAGCACCCGTCTCCTAGCAGGATTACACTTTGCACCACCTACCCTCCCCAGCCCTCTGCTAATATAACGCAGCTGCCCATGGGTGCATCATATGCATAAGAGCTTGAGCACCAGAGAGGCCGAACAGAAGAAGCACAGAGAGAGGCAGTCTCCCTGGTGGCAGCGTCACACTGAAGGGTGTATCACAAGTGGTAGCAGGATAGATGGGGAGGACCTCACAGGCCATCAGCACCCACCAAGGACGCCGTCAGCCTACGGGTCCACCCTGAGAACTCTCATCGCAGGGAAAATGCACCAGAAAGGTCACAGTCCGGGGTCACATATAGGGACAGCTACTGAGCAGGGTCTCCATCAGTCGAGGTAATTGCCGTCCGGGGGGAGGCGTCTGAGCCGTCCTGTGAGTCCAAAGTGTGTCTGTTGGCAATATATAAGGACCAAAAGTTTTTGGGCCTGTTGCGCGGGGGAAGCAACTCACTATACTTTTCTGTCTGATTGCAGCAGTACAACATATCTCTTGACCATTGTGTCAATGTGGGAGTTGGGCCGCGCATCCAACAGATAGCAATGCAGCGTTTAGCAAGCAGAAAGGCCATATCGACCAGCCGCAGGTGCGATTTAGGAAGTGGTTTCGAGTAGCCCAGAATAGCTACGAGTGGGTCCGGAGTCAACTCCAACCCAGACACGGGACTAATCTCGCGGAAGACCTCCACCCAGAATCGAGCGATCCCTGGGCAGGACCACGCAACGTGAAAAAAATCAGCCACAAGCGTGCCACAACGATCGCACTTCGGAGTTTCGCGGAGACCATAACGGTGGAGCCGCTCCAGAGTGTAATACACCTTATTTATATATATAATGTGGACTAGCCGATGGTGGCCATTAAGTGATACTCTCTTGGTGCTGATACAACAGTATTGCCATATATCATCAGTCAGATCTGTATGCAGGTCTTGCTGCCAAGCCAGGCGCGGTTTAGTGTATGCGCCGTCCCTAGCGGCCATTGTCGTGTGATAGAGTCTAGACACCAGCCTAGCTGGAGAAGTCGCTCCGACAACCACTGACAAAGGGGTCACCTCAGGGGTTCCGCCATGTCATCTTGGAGAAGCGCCCCTAGAGCATGTCTCGTTCTATGTATCTGAAATTGCGCCAGAGGCGAGGGCGACCACGCTCCCCGAAAGATGTCCTCAGCAGAACGGGCGACACCGTCCTCGAAAAGGTCCCCCATGGTATAGACGTTCAGTGACCCAAGAGCAGTAGTAACTCCTCTGTCCCTGAATGGTGCCAACCAATAGCACCAATCAAGGTGTGCCAAAGGAGAATACAATAAATTATAGGCAAGCACATTAAGCATACTATGCCATGCATGGGTGACTGATGTCAAAGAGTCCAATATACCTGTACGCCTATCTTGGGGAGAAAAGAGAAGGGATAGAAGTGGCTTAGTGTCTGCCACTATGGTTTCAATCCACACATGCAGGGTATTAGCAGGGCCGTGTATCCAGTGGTATGCATGGGAGCCTTGAGCTACCCTATAATAAACTTCAAGATCCGGAGCACCCAGACCACCCTTCGTGTATGGAAGGGTCAATATTTTCCAGGCCACCCTGGGCTGCTTGCCCGCCCAAGCTAGGCAGACCATCAATGACTGTAAGTGCTGAAAAAAAGTTTTTGAGAGGACCATAGGGATGTTTGTAAAGAGAAAGAGGAAGCGCAGCAGCACAACCATTTTCATCAAAGATATCCTACCCAATAGCGACAGTGGAAGTCGAGCTCAAACGTCTATGTCGTCCTCAAGTTTTGAAATAGCTACCCCATAATTTTCTCTCAGTACTATGTCCGAATCAGTGTGTAAGCGGATCCCCAGATAGGGCACTGAGTCAGTAGTCCAAATAAGCGGGTATTCTGGCTCGAAGCGAGTGGTGGCGGGTGTCAGGGGGAACATGATAGACTTGCCCCAGTTGACCCGAACTCCCGAAAGCGAACCAAACAGCATCACCTCACGCAGGACAGGGGAGAGGTTGGTCTCCGGATCTCTGATGTAGAGCAAGGTGTCATCAGCATACGTTGACACGATGAGCTGATAGTTAGGGAAGCGGATGCCCCTGTGCCCGTGATATTCGCGAAGAGCGCAAGCCAAAGGTTCGGCCGTTAGGGCATAGAGGATAGGAGATAGGGGACACCCTTGCCGTGTGCCTCTGTGTATGCATATAGGATCAGTGACCAGAGAGCCAATCTGGACACGGGCCGAGGGTTCGTGATATAACGTTGCCAGGAGTTGCAGGAATACCGCTCCGACACCCATGCGCTGCAGAACATGCCTCATGAATGGCCACTCAACGAAGATAGATAATCGTAAATTGGAGCCGTTGCCGGGCATATGGACCTCAGATTCATGCTTCAATACCATCAGCACCATAACAATAAATTGTATACAATTTATTGTTATGGTGCTGATGGTATTCTGGTGCTCCTTGTTTTTAGGATTTAATTGATTGATCCATCCAATGTGGGAATTATCACCACCTTGACTCCCAGAAGGGTAAGCAATTGATATTTGTGGGCATGAATCTGAGGTCCATATGCCCGGCAACGGCTCCAATTTACGATTATCTATCTTCCTTATAGGATCACCATAAAGATCCCTGTTTGCCCCGTATATAATGTCTTGAAGAAGACTTGCATGGCCCAGGCATAACTAACCGCAAGGCCCTAAGACGAGTTGAAACGTCGACACCTTACTAAACCTGGACCTCCTTTTTTATTCTCTCTACAATTATGTGCAGACATTAATGACATATAATTTTTTCTTAAATCGAGAAGGAGAGAGTGTTTCTTTATTAATTAAGTGGCTAGGTTATGCAGATCGGTTACTTGTGCGTCCGGTACTGTTCTTTAAAAATTATTTGAATTTTATGTCACCATTTTGATTTTTCCTCCCCTTTCTTCTTCAATCACTTCACATTTTCTTGGCACCCTTTGCTATGCTGCACGCTCTATTCGGGGCAATTTATATTTTGTTCTGACTTGCAAATTGAATTTTGACTTTTATATTCTTGGTTTGAGATTGAGACAATAGATTAAAATACTGCATTGTTTCTGTAAATGGATGCTGTTGCCTTATTTATGTGTTTTTCATAAATTGAGTGGAGCTGATCAATGTGTACATGCTCCTTACTTGTGAATTGTGATTGATTAATTCAATTTAATTGGAAATATAGAGGTCTCGGACCATTGTTGTTTAATATTAACTATGAGTAAGGGCAATCGTAAGGGGACTGGGGGTCCAGGGGTTGTAGGAACACTTGATGCCTTTCTCACGAGGGCAGAATCTGTTCTTAATCACGAAATCCAGCTCACTCAAAGGAGACTCTCTCGAGACCCCGCCGAGTTTCATCCAAAGCTCCCTCAGCTGGTCACTTACTAATTCCGGATTCATCTGTTGAATGTACGTCACAACCGGCTTCTATGTTTTTAGTAGCATTACCTGACGATTCACTTACTACAGTTAGCGTCCCTTCTCCCACACATTCACCTCCATCCAAGATTTTTACCGGACAGCAACGGTTAACTCAAGCAAAGGAAAGGGAGGGCACTGTCACTGTTACAGCTAAGAAAAGGAAGGCGGATGGTTTGCCACTTACTACACACCAAGCTAGCAAAGTGGCAAAAACTAGAGGGACGGTACATGGTAAGAAAGGCGGTAAGCAGGAGGTCGTTGCCACAAGTATATCTAGCCCCAGAGATATCAGTTCACAGGCATGCTCTAGGCAGGTCCAAGGTGATCTGGAAGATCGCATTCTAGTTACATTGGAGGAAAAGCTGTTGGTATTGTTAAAACCTTTATTAACTAAATTATTGGATATTGATACTAGATTGGTTAATATTGAGCATCAGCTTTCTTCTTCAAAAACATCTCTTTTGAATGGAGCATCTACTTGTCAGACAGATCCTAGTACATCAACAGTCCCTGTGCCAATTTTGCCCTCTACTGTTGTTGATGCTGGCACAAACACAGTTGTACAGGTTCCCCCAGAAAAAACAGGTAATTTGCATCATTTACAATCGAAGCCTGGCCCTAGGGGTGAACCATCTGGGGGGAATCATAAGGGGGAGAACTGGGGTGGCTTGGTTAGTGATAATAGTAAAGGTTACCTCAATTTACCCCCTGATGCCAGGCCATATACTATTTTTCTTTCTAATGTCCCTCCCTTATTACCTGGCACTGAGGAACATTGGGCCACACTTAGGAACAGGGCCCTTCACTTACTAAACACTAAAACAGGATTGGGTAGCCACCTATTCCAGGAATTTAAAATGATTCTCAGGATTCCTTGGTGTTGTGTTTAGCCAGACTGACTAACCTGGATATCCGGTACAGCAGGAGCGAGGCCGAAGCAAACTTCCTTCCTCCCTGGATACGGTACTACAGACGAGCGCAAGACCTACACTCGCATATAGGACCCCACCCCGGGAAGGGGAAAAGTGGATAAATAAAATATAAAGATGTGGCAGCCAGAAACCATCTACAGGACTTGACAGCAGGAGAAACGCCAAACGTAGAGGTCGTAAGTAGGTACCTGCACAGGAATACAAGAGCAAGACAGTTACCTTTTGCCCTCCCACTCTCTACCTTTCTATGTATTAGATAGGAGGACTGGCACTTACTCAATAAGGCTTCCACTCTTGCATAATGAAAAAGAAGGCAAAATAGGAAAAATAAAAGAAAAGAAAAGAAGAAAGGATCTGCCCAGAATCCTTATATCAGGAAAGAAGCACAAGACTTCTACAGTACTCTTCAGTGATGCCACAAGTTGGTGTACTAAACCATAAGATCAAAAGATCCAGTAGGATGTTCCAAAAATCAGACTCAAAGCAAACCCAATGTTACAGAGTTCTGGATCAGAGCCACTCAACAGCTCATGGGAAATCCACAAAATGTTCAGCAAGGTACCATTGCCAAAAAACAACAAATGTCAAAAATAGTGTTACAAAATAACCAGAAGAGTTTCAAAATCACCCTTCTATACTAGCAACCGCTAGAATACACACGGACTAAATGTCAGTCACTGGAGTTAATAGTGATAAACAGCACACTTCATAGTCATTGCTCCGAATTCAGGGCTCAACTTGTACTCCAGCTCACCCCACGGCTCCACAGCCGATATCCGTGTAAACGGCTCTTCTACGCTGCCTTGCTTCCAGCGCGGCTCTCTGGCAGCGCGGCTCCCCGACGCTGTCTCTCTCTCTTCAACACCCAGCGCGGCTCTCTGGCAGAGTTACGAAGAAACACAGGTGACAAGCACCGCGGCAAGCGCTGGGAAGGCAGATATAGAAAACGGACATAGACAGGTAGAGACAGAGAAAAAGGACTACAACAAGCATTCTGGGATTTGTAGTTCCACTATCTGGCTTAAAACGTGACACTTGGATAGGGAAATCGAAAAAAAATAGTAGAGGGGACTGTATAGTGTTGAATTTTGGGTCCCCTCTTATAGTGAAAACGATTCTGGACAGGGCTGGTACAAGGCATCTGAGTAGGGAAGGTATCAATATCTTACCTTTGGGATTTTTTTATCATAATGTTCCTGTAAGGTCCGATTATAGGGCTACAACTCAGGTTCAGGGGATGTATGAGTACAATGTGCCGTCCTACAATCGATTTGAGTTATTCACGAATCTGGAGGACATCGACTGACTGAGTCTTTCACTATTATCTGAGAAGTCTATCTCTCCAGTGGTTGACCTAGGTTTGGATGATCAAGTATAAGGTTCCCCTAGAAGCCACGGGCTACCTTCCTATGCAACCCAGGGGTTAATGCAGAGTATAACTCCAGACTCAGCAGAAAGCACTAGGGCATTCGAACATGGTTTGGTTCCAAAAGGAAACGCCTGTACCAAAAACATTGATCTTCAGGGGACAGGGTGTGGATTATGTCCACATCCAAGAACTACTGCCCCTAATGATGATGGAGCTGGCTTTAAATTAGCCTCATGGAATATTTCAGGGGTCACAAAAAAAACTGCCTATACGGAATGGTCTTCTTTTATTGAGGAACAAGATAATATATGCTTTCAAGAGACATGAGCAGTGGATCAGGTTTTTCGCCCAGGTTTTATTAACTTTGCTAAAATCGCTGAAAAGGGAGACCGGGTAGACCTAAAGGGGGATTGATTATATGGGTCAGGCAGCATCAACAATACAAGCTTGAGGAGATCCATATTGATACTAGGGATATTCTCATTGTCAGGTTATCTCTGGGTAACTTCCCAGACCTTCTACTTGTCAATGTTTATTCTAGGGGCTTGCAAGGTGGGAAGGCCTAAAATATTGTAGCCCTTCTTGATGATTTTTTAACAACTCAAAGGGGCCGGAACAATATATTAATAGCTGGAGATTTTAATTGTCTGTATGAACCCCTGGATTTCCAGGATATGAATTTTAGTGTCGAGGAGGACGAACAGTAGTCTTTTTCCCCCCTGGATCTTCCTCCAATAAAAAAGTACAGGACCGCAGAGACGAGATACCGGCTTTCTAACAGAATCATGATCTTGACCTACGCCAACACCAGACCCTTGCCTTGAAAAAGCCCACGGCCTATAGGCCACCAGGGCGAAATACATGTTGGCTGTTCTTTATTCACAGATGTAACATGAAGTAAAAACTACGCACATAAAACTTTCAAAGAACGTCTGTATTTCATTTTCGGCTCACTTCTGACAAAACGTGAGGGCACAGTCCTCCACTTTTCCTCTATACTTACCCTTACAATGGCTCTTGGGTGAAGCCTTTCACGAGGAATGTGCCCCAACACAATTGGGCCCTGACAATTGTAGCACCGAGACCCAGCAATCTCCAACCAAACATTTATCCAATAAAAAAGTAGACTAGCGCAGCATTACAACTAAAAGTATTTTGCCTAGAACACGGGCTGAGAGCAGCTAATGGGCGCTCGAGATCGGATAAGACTGGGAAGCCGACATATATTAGTGGGCAACGCTCCAGTCACATTGACTATTTTGTTATCAATAAGGAGTTTTGGCCCAATCTACTAGACATGCTGGTCTATGACCGCCCGGAAAGTGACCATAACCCTTTGCTCCTCTCTCTGCGTCATTTGTATTCAAACCTTGCAGATGGGCGCACACCATGTGTAGACTTCGTAGAAGTTCAATTATCAAATAGCACACGACGTTTAAAATGGGCTAAAGTGGCCACCAATGCAGAGAAGACGAATCAAATGAGCAAATTGGTAGTTAATGCTCTAGCTACTCTCCAGGGTGATGTTACGCATGAGGCATATCTAGATAGTGTTGGTCTGGCACATGAGCATCTTTTTAATGGGCTTAAAAGTTTTTTTGTTGCTAAGAACAAAAAAGTGCACAAACCCCCATGCCATAAGGCTGCAGTTTGGTACAACTCCTCATGTCATGCGGCCTATAGAACCCTTGCGGCAGCAATCAGGACCAAAGATCGGGACTCAATAAGAGAGAAGAGGTCTGCATATAAGGCAGTGCAATCCCAGGCCAAAAGGGACTGGGATGAAGGCCACTGGACTGATCTCCTTAATGCATGTTCTGGGAAAGATATGACGGCCTTTTGGCATCTGGTGAAGTGGGGGAGGGGGGACAGCAGGAAAGTTCCCAATAACTATGTGGAACCAGATCAGTGGGTTAGTCACTATAAAAAACAGCTCTCCTGCGACTCATTTGTCCAAGATATTTTTATAATGCCGCCATCTATTCAAGTTTTATGCATAACGAAGCAAGAAGTGGAAAATGCCCATCTCCACGTCCCCAAAGGCAGGGCTCCCAGACTTGGCTGTGTCCCCGCAGATCTGTTCCTACACGATCTTGATTCCTGGGCACTGTATATCCAGCTCCTCACTAATGCAACTGCTAATGGAGCAGCGATACCCAGTCTTTGGGCTGGAGCAGTTATTCTTCCCATTTTTAAAAAAGGGGATCGTTCTAAAAAGGGAAATTATAAGCCGATTAGCATGATTGACTGCATCCAAAAGGTATCGGCAAGGGTGGTGTTAGGCAGAATGCAAGCATGGATGGAGGAATGCCACATCCTCTCTGACTTCCAGGCAGGGTTTCGGCAATGTACCAGTACGGTTGATCAGGTGATAAGGTTTATTCTCATTTACTGACGCACTGTAACCCAGGGGAGAGGTACTATCTAAGCTGCCTTCGTGGACCTGAAGTCAGCTTTTGACTTGGTCTCGTGACCCAAGTTGTGGCACACTCTCCTAAAGCTGGGTATGCCGTTGGAAATCCTGGCTTTTGTTATTAAACTGCAAACAGCTAATTATGCGCAGGTTAGATGGGATATGGAGGGTAGCATCACTGAAAATTTTGCGGTCAAGAGGGGGTAAGGCAGGGGTGCATTTTAGCACCCACCCTCTTCTCATTATACATTAATGGGGTAGTGAAATACTTTGAGGACTTCCCCACCGATGCCCCGACTTTAGTAGGGACGAAGATCCCATTACTAATGTTCACCGATGACACTCTTATTCTATCAAAAACGAGACAGGACCTCCAGCGTGCTCTCTCAAGATTTGAGGAGTTCTGTGTGGACCACAATCTTATTATCAATGTTGACAAAACAAAGTACATGGTCTTACAAAACTCCAACAAAGTCATTGGTGAGGTTAGAATGAAGGACGGGCCCTGGAGCAAACTGAGACTTTCTCCTATTTTGGGGTAAATATAGATAGAAAACTAAGCTGGAAGCCACAAATAGACTGCCTCACTGCTAGACATGCTCAACTTTCAGGGGCTTTGCTCAAGGAGCATAGGTGTTCTTACACTAAACTCATAGCTCCCATGCTACGAATCTACAATACTAAAATCGGTGCCTCAATCCTGTATGGGGCTGAGCTGTGGGGCTACGCCAATTTGGATTCTTTAGTGGTGGGCCAGAATACATTTTTAAGATCTTTAATTGGCCTTCCCCAAACCACCCAATTGGCGACCTTGTTTTTGGACATGGGATGCAACCCCTTTAGGGACGTGGCACAATATAGGCCGGTAGCATATTGGAGGAGAATCTGGGTGACTCCGGAGCTAGCACACTATGCCCTGGCTCTATTAGAAGTCAGTGATTTAAATGTTAACAGGAAAATTGTCTGGTTTAGCATGTCAAAAATATACTCTGCCAGTTGGGAATGAGCCACTTGTGGACCAACCCAGCGGGAAGTATATTTCCAAGCAAACTAGAGCTTAAGGCAGCCTATTGGAAAATGATTACCACAAGACGGTTTGCAGCCTCTTCCAGCTCAACTCTGTCTAGAGTTTTTCTTGATAATAAACATGAACCCAAATATGAGATGTACTGGGATTTAATTACAATAGCATGAGACAGGAAACTATTCCATCAGTTCAGGGTGGGATCTTTACCGACTAATGTTTTCAGCTCTAAGTGGTGTAATTCCAATCCAAACATGAGTAATTTTCCCTTTTGTCCAGACAGGTCTGAAACCCTTGAACATATATTCTTTGGTTGTCCAGCATACAGTAAACCTAGGCGTTGCTGGTTGAAACCCATTTGTGGTAGTTTGGGTACTAGGTCCAGCAGAGAGCCCTTCAGAATAATTAAAACATCAATGGAAGGCCCCACTGTGATTGCAACCGCAAAGTTCCTGGGCTGGGTTTGGGTCATCCGCTGGACTGAAAAGAGGCATAGGTAAATGCGCCTCTCAATTTGATATTACTGTCTCTATGTCAAAGCACGATGCACTTTATTGTATAGTTTTGATGCTCCTGTAATAACGAATATCGTATGTTGGATGTTATTCTAGGCCGTGTATCCTGGGTATGTTTTAGAGTCCTCATATTGTATTTATTGTTTTAATATGTTTACACTTTTTAACTATGTTGATCTATAAACCTCTGTGTCAGAATTATGATGTATTGTTCTTTTGGCCTCTAATATTTTACATGTTTTAACTTTTGTGATTTTCATATATTGAAATAAAGTTTATGAACTGAACTGGGCTTTCTATTTATATTTGCTGTTCGAAGTATGCACAGATAGGTGCTGAAAATACAGCTTTAGGTGATGCTTATATTTGTACCGTCTGGGACATCAAACTAATGAGCTGGCAACCCTAATCATAAGACTGGAAGGATCAGCACATTATTTATTTCCTCCACCCTCGATCCCTGATTAATGTCATAATAGCAATAGTTTAACTTATATCTGAAACGCTATGCCACTGTCAATAACATGCTGAGTTACTCCAAGTGTCTAAGAATGCACCCTGCATTCAGACAACCCACTCCACATTCTCATCCTTCACTTTCACGCTAACCCTGCCCTCACAGCGATCACAATGCACTCACACTGATCACCACGCACTCACACCATTCACCTGCGCTCCCTGTGATCATTCTGCACTCACAATGCACTTGCGCTGTTCACTCTGTTCCTCAACCTGGAGTCACACGAGCACACTACACACTCTGCACTCATGTGACACTTCACTCACTCACCTGCTCCCCTCACTGATCAATCTGCAATCTCTCAAAAACAAGCCCATCACTAACCATGCATTCATTCGTCCCACTCTGTACTTACATCCGCGCCCAAATTCATATGGTCACCTCACTCACCCTGCAGTCACTCCTCTCACCTTACTCTCACACTGTTGCATCGTTCACCTTGCGCTCACATGGGGACTCATGTCACCCACACAGCACAGAGGGTAAATGTACCTGGCACAAAGAATGTGTACCATGCAGATCACAGAACTGAGTGCGAGTAAACTATGAGTAGCGCTATAATAAAATGAAATGTCTGTCAGAAATGTGCTATAGAGAGATGAGGTGCATTGTTGATAAGTAACAGTGAGTGAATTCATGGAGAAGGAGAAAATGAGGGAGGGGGCTTAAAAAAAACTGTTGCACGGTGGGCGACCAGTGCTAGGGTCAACCCTGGCTGGGAGTGTTAGCGCCTCGAAGTTCGGGTCTAGTTGCGTCCCGGACTGACTAAATGCCCCATTCTGTATGCTGAAGTGGATGAAGGAAACTTGTGAATGACACAACAGGGGGTCAATCGCTAACGAGAGCTGTCTGAAACACAGGTAAGGAAGTATATTATAGGGATAATTTTAGTAAAATCAAAAGGTCTTAGCTAACGCCAGAACTAATAAAGTTCTGAACAGTGAACAGATTCTGTCTAATTTGTTAAAGCTGATGAGCAAAGATGAGTTTTCGCAGTGTCTTTATCAGAAACACTGAAATACATAGTATGTAAAAACGTTTCCTCGATATCAAAAGTTGCATCCAGCTGTGGTATACTCAATCAGGATGTATGACGTTGCAACGCATACTTTTACAACGCATACCATTACAACGCATTTTTTACAACGCAATATCCATTACAACGCATTCCATTACAACACATACTACCTTTACAACGCATACCATTACAACGCATACCATTACATTGCATGTATGGTAAGTATTGGATAGTGTAGGGGTAAAAATTACTATTCTAACTCCAGGGGGGTGCAACAGTAGGGTAAGTGCTGGATAGTGTAGGGGTAAAAAATACTATTCTAACTCCAGGGGGTGCAACAGTAGGGTAAATGTTGGATAGTGTAAGGGTACTTAGCGTTGTAATGGTATGCGTTGTAATGGTATGCGTTGTAATGACTGCGTTGTAATGACATGCGTTGTAGTGGTATGCGTTGTAGTGTCATGCGTTGTAGTGTCATGCGTTGTAATGGCTGCGTTGTAATGGCATGTGTTTTAATGGATGTTGCATTGTAAAAGTGTCGCTGTAATGGTAGTGCGTGTTAAAAGTTGCGTTGTAAAGGTTGTTTCCCACTCAATCATTGGGAAGAATGCACATTGGTGGAAAGGGAAGAAGTGCAATCCTAATGAGGAGTTGGAAGAGCCTGCTCCAGCTTGTGAGTCAAGACTTCACTGATGAATGAAAAAGAATTCTCCTTCTGTCCCTGTAGTGAAGTACTCCAAACCAAGGTGTAGTCAAGGTATATATTTATTTGTAGAAAGTTAGGTAAATAACAGGTGGAGCCAGGGAAGCGATGTCTTTATCTCAACAGCTCAGCATACAATGAATGTCCCACATAGAATGCCCACATCATACTATTCTACATTCTGACTCTCGTGAAACTTAAAGAAACATACAACATAACACATCTCCCCCCTTATACAATGAAAGGAAACAAAAACAGAAGAAAAGAAACACAGCAAGAAAGAAAAAAATAAGGCAACAGAAACAAATCAAATAAATTACATAGCAAAGTCTTTAAGCCAACCAGGCAAAGCTCTAGTTCTTTTATCAGGTAAAACATCAACGACCTTACTCTGAGTATCACGTGCATCCAAACGAGTAGTTGTCTGAACATCAGAACTGCAACCCTCGCCCACTCCCCCCTCATTGCACAAAGGCGAACTGGATTGCTTGGGTTCAGAAGAAGCAGATGCAAAATCATTAGCAAGTTGAGACTGAACATGACTATTCTCAAAATGATCTTCTACCCAATCAAAACTATTGACATTAGGATTGGAAAACACCTCTACACAATCTTGATCCGGGTTCATTGCAATGTTTTTAAGATTCCACACCCTTCCATCGTCTAATCTTACTGAATTCCTTAAAACTTCAGCAACCTTACATGGTGGTTCAAAGCGACTCACGCCCTTAGGTACCTTAAAGGGTTTCTTAACTCTCACCCAATCTCCAACCTTGACAGAAACATCTTTAGTGTTATGATGACAATCATAAAACTCCTTGCTTTTGTCATGAGTAGACAGCAATTTATCTTTAACATCAACCGGAGACCAACATGCTATTTTCCCATCAAAAAGCCATCCAGAGTTAAACTTACACCTCGCTGTTCTGCCTCTCATCATGGTGAACGGGGACATGCCAGTGCTGTTTTGCACAGTAACTCTATATGACCAAACCGCCTTCTGTACTTGCACCTTCCAATCAAGTTTACTATGCACAGAGGCCTGAATGACGCCTTTGATCACTCTGTTGAACCTTTCAACAGTGCCGTTCCCACTAGGGTTGTACAATGCAGTGGTCTTATGTTTAATACCACATCTGTCAAAATACTCCTTAGCCTGCTTGGACGTAAATTGGACACCATTGTCAGACAGCACACAAACAGGCAAACCTTCCACGATGAACATTTTGTCTAAGAATTTAAGCACCGTCTGAGTGTCAATTTTCTCAACAAATTTGACAACTGGCCACTTGGAGAAAAGGTCAATGGCAACCAACCCATACTCTTTTGAGTCCCCAATAGGTCCAATAATATCAATATCTCGTGAAACTTAAAGAAACATACAACATAACAGTCCCCACTTTGAAAGGTTGTATGTAAACTGGTACAATACCCAGCTCACCAGAAACCCTTCTAATTTTCACTTCTGCCAGCTTTTCTGCCGCGATATCAGGTAAGTTGAAGGTCTGCTGTAGCAGCCTTATTTTTCTTTATATTTAATACTGTAGGACTAAAGCGGCTGTGCTGAGTGAGCACTGAATGCCCATATGGCCCATATGCGTGTTCCCGGCGAGCATGCCCCAGATTTGACTTTGACTTTGTCCCGGTTCAGGTTTCAGAATTCATATCTCTGGTTCCCTACAATGGATTTTTGTGGTCTTGGTGTTATTTTTAAGATAAACATATTCTCTATTTGTTTAAATTGGTGTTGAACTTTTATGGTGTGGTGTCTTTTACTTATTTACTGTTTTGGTTATATTAAATGCTTTGCACACCTGTCTCCTAAGTTAAGACTGATGCTCCTCTGACAGTCTACCACGGGTTGAGGCAGGATTCATTTATTGAGAGTTGACTGGACCTTTTTAATGATTGTGGTATTATAACTAGCAGAAGGTGCATACCTCTACCTACTAATAACCCACTATCCTACAAGCGGGTCAGTATATCCATCGCTCTGATCGGGAGGAAGAACTGCAACACATCTGGAAGAACTTGTTGTTTCCAGAATCTTCTCCTGACATTGAAGAGCAGGACTTCTTATCAGTATATCACCAGGAAGAACCTGAGAAACTTTACTCGCACAACACAATCAGGAGGCTTCTTGTTAAAAAAAAGAATGAGATCGAAAAGTCAAATTTCATGAGACTCCTCGTTCGCAGATATTACCTTTTGAGATTTTATAAAGGATTTTCAGCAAAATGTAAAGCTGAATCCATAATGGAAAGATTGTAAGTTCAAGGACCTATTATTTCATAAGATGCTCTGCCTTCAGATCCAGTGAACGAGAAGCTGGAAGTGGCCCTCCCGCATATCTACGCAGCCTCCAGTTTTGTAATGAGCGCTATCATTATTCAATCTCTTTAAATAGCTTTGCCAATCATCTTCCAAAACCTCCACAAACAAGCCCTGACTATTCATGCATGGGATCTTCAAACGATTTTCCGTTTAAAGGACTTGGCAAGGGTGTGGACTGGCCTAATTTCAGAGTCCTGGAGTTGCAGATACTAAATCAAAGCTACATGATTCATTCTCCAGCATTCTGTGCAGATGTGAACCTGTAGATTGCCAAGCTCGTGCTCAAGAATATTACCCTGCAGTCCATTCTTCTAATGCTAATTCAGAGGAACTTTCTAGCATTATTGAATTTAAACAATTATTATTATTAGTGTATTTTCTATAGCGCGCAGCTACCCCAACAGGTATTCCTGCATATCCTGATGCACCCAGAGTCTCAGAGGTTTCTACGCTTCTGTGTTTGTAATCAACAGTATCAATCTGCAGTCCTCCCTTTCAGACTGTCTTCATCCATAAGGGTATTTATGAAAGTTGTAGTTCCATTGGTGGTGTTACTGCATTTCAAGGGAAGCGGTTCATATCCCTATCTGAAGACTGATTAATCTCTGCATCTTATTTGTCTTTGTCTTCAAAGAATGTCCAGGAGACCTGTCAATTCATCCGAAGCTGTGTTTGTGAATAAAGACCAATTTCACCGAGTGACCACTCTGTGATTTCAGTTTATTGGTGCAGTATTCCAAACTGACCAAGGCTACTTTAAAAAAAAAAATTTACACTAAGCAAGAAAGGTGAAAGGAGAAGCTGGTCCACCATCAAGCAGCTCTACTTCCAAAGAAGCAACCAACAGCCAGGGAGTGGTGAGTAGTGCAAGGAAAATGGAATCAACCTTGCGAGGTGCTGATGGTTTGGGCTAGCCACTAAATATGGAGGCAACATGTTCAGTAGGATTCTACACTGAGCCCATTCCATCCATCTACATCAGCCTGATAAGCCTGACAGAATCAAGGAAACAATTGGTAAGGGATGACTGGAAGTGAGCGGCAAACGATGATCCACACTGGAGCGGCCCCATAACAGTAAACCACAGGTGACCCACATGGACCCCACCCCGGCCTGATATAAGTCTGTGGCCAAGCAGAACCTGATTTGACTGAAATTGAAATTGGAGCCAGCATAACACAGCCCCAGTGACATATTGGGTTGGCAGCAACAGAGCATGAGCTGAGTGACTGGTAGGCAGGGCCATTGGAATTATGCGGCAGAAGAGGACCAATTTATGCGTCAGGGTTGAGTAAATTATGAGGCAAGAAAAGGCACATTGTGCAGCATAATGCAGCACATTTTAAAATACTATTACTTCATTATTTCATCATTTTTAAACTTGGGAACACTGTCAGGGCGTTGGTTCCACTTAATAAGTACCAGTTTGATACCCAAATATTGCAATGAGCAACAGACAAAGGACAAGTGGAGCTTTGTAAAGTACCTCCCCCTGTGTGGCAACCAGCCTCATTTCATTTTAGTAACTTTTGAACCTTTCGGGCTAGAATCAATTATTTTACTAAAATCTGCAGATCACGCAGCAGAAGATGGATTATGTGTCAAATACGACAAACCTATAATTATACGAAAATTGCCACAGCCACACAATCGCGTAATTCCTGGGGCCCTGCTGGTAGGTCGCAGAGATTGTTGTGACTGGCCTGGATCTTGTGAGAGGGAGCAGGGAGAGTAGTGATGCCCAGTAGGAGCCCAGAAGTGAGCAGCGCACTGGGAGCTAGCAGCGGGATGTGGCGACCGGAGTGCTTGCATCCGTTGGGCGTGAGGATTCAACTGGGTGGAGAACGAAGCAGGCAATTGGTGTGGTGGTCTAACCCTGAAGCGGAGCAAGGATACGGGAGGAGAGAGAGATGTACCTTCTCTGTAGTGGAGCAACCATTAACGAAGGACACCTGGAGTCGGAGAGGCAAGCCAACTTTTCAAGGTGAGGGTAGGAGATGCTTGACTTCCATGTAGAGACCCTCCTTGTAGAAAGAATATGGCACAAATCAGAGCAGAGTAGAGTAAGCCAGGGAGGGCCAGTCATGCAAGGGGAAACTCCGCTGGGAATTGAGAGGATTGGATGCTGCCAGGAAGGAGTAGAGGTCCCTAGGAGCTGCAAGAACTGAACATTGCTGAATACAAATAAACTATTGAATGGAGCCCTGAACTGCCGCAGCCAACTCCATGGAGGAGAGAATACTGGAACAAGACCACTGATGAGTCAAGGACATAGTAATCTTCTTAATAAATGACTGAATGCAGTGCGGGGACACACTGATTGCCTGGTCTGATGGGGCTGGCTTGTGAGTACAGGAAGCGGGAGAACATTAATAATAACGAGCAAACCACCCCACAAATGTGCCTATTGTGGGGTTCGCCCCCTCAATATAAAGGTTGCATAACAATTTATGTAAATAAGGAATATGAAACCAGATGTAACCACCACTGGATCTACACAGCTGTCATGCTGATCTGAGTGGGGCTATGAGTGATAGGATATCTTTTTCCTTCCCTGGGTATCAGTCAGGCCTTGAAGGAGAGCAACTCACCAGCATCTACTGGTAAGAGAAGAGTACGGTAGGAACAACAGGCTGCCCAACAATCAGCTGGGGAAACCCAGAGGCACTAAGCCCACACCCTGCGTCAAGGAGCTCATTCAGGAGGAAGGGACACAGAAAGATGTGTCCAGGACTTTTCGGTATCTTGGCGTTTCCTCTGGGGTGAGGCTTGACATGATGAATAAACTGGATCAAATTCTAGCTGTAATAGGGGGCAAAAGAGCAGCCCTGGAAGCAAAAATTGGCACAGTTACCACTGACCTCAGCTTACATAATGACCAGTAGAAATTAGGCAATGGCATCCAACAGAAAAACACTATTTTGGAAAACTTGCTTCCTCGCACTACAGATATTAATAAGCAGTTGTCCAACCTACAAGGTGAAGCTTGTGAGCTGGAGGAGAGAGCGGAGGACACAGTAAATCATGTATGTCATAATATTCTCCACATCAGAGGCATGACTGAAAATATAGATGGCTCAGATATGACTCGCTTTACAGAATCGTAGCTGCAAAAATATATAGCGCCACTAGGGCTATTGGCCCATTACACTGTGGAACACGTTCAGCATGTCCAAGCTTGGCGACTGCCACTACCTGTAGTTATAAGTGTATTGATTTATTGTGACAGATACATCCTGCTTCAAGGGTCCCCTTATAATTGAGAATGCTAACGTAATGATCTGTCCAGACGTCACGCTACGAGTGCACCAATTTCGAGACTCCTTTCTGTCGGTGAAAAAGCAGTTGTATAAATTATGCCTGAAATACACCTTGTTGTTTCCAGCCTACCTTAATCTAATGACGGAACAACTGGTCCACTTTTTTCCCTGAGCCAGAAAATGCTTGACTTTGGGTTGAACAGTACCAGTCAGAAGAAGGCCTAACATGCGACTCAGCCAACCCAAGAGAAAGCAAGATCACGGGTTGCGTTACCTAAGCATGGGCGGAAAATCCGTTCCGCTCGCGGATTTTGCGGATTTTCGGTAAATTCGCAATCCGAGAGATTCGCGAATTTCCCGCAAAATCTGCAAATTCGCACGCAGCGGATTTTTTTTTCTTGGTGATACAATTTTGCGGCGTGCGGCGTTCACTTACTGTCATTCAGCGTTTGCCGAGTTGTTTTTCTCGATATTTTGCGAGTGCTGCGCCATTTTGGATCTTGCTGCGGGATCTCGCGGGAGTTTGGCGACCGCGATTACGTCATCGCGGCTTGCCACCTTACACAGCGAGAGTTTGTCAACGCGAGTACGCCGTGATCACGTATCGCGTGAGTTCGCAATTGCGAACACGTAGATGTGGCTGGCAGCAACAATCTCGCACTCGCGAAAATACAAAATTAGCAATTCTGCACAAGAAATCCACCAGCAAGCAGCATAAACCTTCTGAAAATGATGATCTTTATCTGAATAACTCCTCAGGTTGACATTTGCCTGCACTTTTTTTGCAAGGAGTCAATTTTGGGGAGGAAGGGGTGTAGGAGGAAGGAAGTGCCCCACAGTCTCCAACTTCCTGTTCCTGTCCAGCAGGCTCCTCCCAGTGCTTTGTCCATCTCCTGGTCACTTTTCATTTGGATCTGGAGCTCAAAGGATTACTTTTTGTGGATACTGCTGAATATTTGGATTTGAGGCCTTTTTGACTTTCTTTGGATCACTTTTGGATTAGAAATTTCACAAGTAAGTTTGTTTGGGGCATTACAGTTGCTGCAACTACAATTTTGGAATTTTCGATTTTTTGGCTGTTGTTGGGGCCTTTTGCCCAGGGGTACTCAGTGGTGGGTGGACTGAGTCTTTCTGTGGGGTCTCTTTAATAAAAACATCATGGAGGGACTGGATGGCTTAGGATTGTGCTGATTTTTCTGTGATTTTCGGTTTTTTGGGCTGTTGTTGTGGCCTTTTCACCATGGGCCTAGTCTTTCTGTGGGGTGTCTTGAATTTAAACATCATGGAGGGCCTGGATGGCATGGGATTGTTCTGATTTTTCTGTGTTTTTCGATTTTTTGGGGTGTTCATGGGGACAGGCCATGTGGGTGGGGGCCATTTTGAGTGCTGCTACAGGCAGGCCCTGGCCATGTGCTGGGAGGCAGGGGGCCATTTGAATGCAGGCAGTGTTCTTAGGTCTGCAACCATTTTGCCTAGCTTTCAAACTTTATGCCCAGGGGTAGTGAGTGGTGCATGAGCCTAGTCTTTCTGTAGGGTGTCTTGAATTTAAACATCATGGAGGGCATGGAGGGCATGGGATTGTGCTGATTTTTCTGTGTTTTCCGATTTTTTGGGGTGTTCATGGGGACAGGCCATGTGAGTGGGGGCCATTTTGAGTGCTGCTACAGGCAGGCCCTGGCCATGTGCTGGGAGGCAGGGGGCCATTTTAAATGCAGGCAGTATTCTTAGGTCTACAAACATTTTGCCTAGCTTTCAACCTTCATGCCCAGGGGTAGTGAGTGCTGCATGAGCCTAGTCTTTCTGTGGGGTGTCTTGAATATAAACATCATGGATGGCATGGGATTGTGCTTATTTTTCTGTGTTTTTCGATTTTTTGGGGTGTTCATGGGGACAGGCCATGTGGGTGGGGGCCATTTTGAGTGCTGCTACAGGCAGGCCCTGGCCATGTGCTGGGAGGCAGGGGGCCATTTTGAATGCAGGCAGTGTTCTTAGGTCTGCAACCATTTTGCCTAGCTTTCAACCTTTATGCCCAGGGGTAGTGAGTGGTGCATGAGCCTAGTCTTTCTCTGGGGTGTCTTGAATTTAAACATCATGGAGGGCTTGGGATTGTGCTGATTTTTCTGTGATTTTCGATTTTTTGTGCTGTTGTTGTGGCCTTTTCACCAGGGGTAGTGAGTGGTGCATGGGCCTAGTCTTTCTGTGGGGTGTCTTGAATTTATACATCATGGAGGGCATGGATGGCATGAGATTGTGCTGATTTTTCTGTGTTTTTTCGATTTTTTGGGGTGTTCATGGGGACAGGCCATGTGGGTGGGGGCCATTTTGAGTGCTGCTACAGGCAGGCCCTGGCCATGTGCTGGGAGGCAGGGGGCCATTTTGAATGCAGGCAGTGTTCTTAGGTCTGCAACCATTTGGCCTAGCTTTCAACCTTTATGCCCAGGGGTAGTGACTGCTGCATGAGCCTAGTCTTTCTGTGGGGTGTCTTGAATTTAAACATCATGGAGGGCGTGGATGGCATGGGATTGTGCTGATTTTTCTGTGTTTTTTCGATTTTTTGGGGTGTTCATGGGGACAGGCCATGTGGGTGGGGGCCATTTTGAGTGCTGCTACAGGCAGGCCCTGGCCATGTGCTGGGAGGCAGGGGGCCATTTTGAATGCAGGCAGTGTTCTTAGGTCTGCAACCATTGTGCCTAACTTTCAACCTTTATGCCCAGGGGTAGTGAGTGGTGCATGAGCCTAGTCTTTCTCTGGGGTGTCTTGAATTTAAACATCATGGAGGGCTTGGGATTGTGCTGATTTTTCTGTGATTTTCGATTTTTTGTGCTGTTGTTGTGGCCTTTTCACCAGGGGTAGTGAGTGGTGCATGGGCCTAGTCTTTCTGTGGGGTGTCTTGAATTTATACATCATGGAGGGCATGGATGGCATGAGATTGTGCTGATTTTTCTGTGTTTTTTCGATTTTTTGGGGTGTTCATGGGGACAGGCCATGTGGATGGGGGCCATTTTGAGTGCTGCTACAGGCAGGCCCTGGCCATGTGCTGGGAGGCAGGGGGCCATTTTGAATGCAGGCAGTGTTTTTAGGTCTGCAACCATTTGGCCTAGCTTTCAACCTTTATGCCCAGGGGTAGTGACTGCTGCATGAGCCTAGTCTTTCTGTGGGGTGTCTTGAATTTAAACATCATGGAGGGCGTGGATGGCATGGGATTGTGCTGATTTTTCTGTGTTTTTTCGATTTTTTGGGGTTTTTGGGAAGCCACTCCTCCTGATGATCATTCATTATCTTCCACACCCCTAGCAAGGAAGAGATCAAGGGAGGTGTCTACATCTTCTTCAAGCACACCTCCTTCTGATGATACGGATCAAAATTGGGAACCAGCACCACTGCCGTCTGAGAGTGAGGCACACCATGATCTGACAAAGGTAGTTAAGCGTAAAAGGAAGCGCGTCCCAAGTCTCATACTTATGGAGTGTGATGAGGCTCAACAAGAAGTGGCTGATACTGCTGCTGATGAAGACTCTCACGAAGTTGATCCAGTCATCGTAAAGGTCACTGCAGCCCCAGCGGGCATGCCACAAACAGACATTTTGACCCTAGCCCGAGAAGCTGCTGAGCGTGATGATGATGTTTTCGATGAGGAGGCAATGGAAACACCACAATCATTGGAGTTAACTAGTACACCAACACGTACTGCTTCCATATTTCTTCCTCGCCAGAAGGGACCTCCATCCACCTCGACCTCAATTAGTGGTGGTGAAAGTGCACAACGTACTAAAGTTCGGCAATCCACATCCTCCACTTCATCTGGCATTAGCAGCATGGCCACCACCACCAGTATAGCCGCCTCCTCCGGCCCCCACAGACCTTTCAAGTCCACAGTTTGGGACTTTGTTAGTATTTGCCCAAAAAAAGGAAAACTTCGCCATTTGTAGCATTTGTAAGCTTGCAGTTAGTCGTGGTAAGTTTGGTACCAACTATGGTACCGGAGGCCAGAGAGGTCATCTTAGGAGACAGCACGCTGTCCAATGGTTTGCACACCTAAAGGAGATCAAGGAAGCCCGAATTGCAAGTCAAGAAAACGTTGATGTTTCATCTGATGATGACGAGGAGGAAGAAGACGTGTCAAACACTTCACTTACACCCAGTACCCCTGTCAGCAGCACACCTCCTGTGAGCCACACTAAGAGTGTGGGAGAGAGTGAGACACCAATGCGAAAAAGTTCATCAGCGAGCGTAACTGGGTCAAAGAAGTCATCATCATCATCCCGTAAATGCTTGGTCCAGGGCAACATTAGAACCATATTGTTTTCAGACGCACCATATGAACGCAACCTCCCACTGACGCCTCTGTATAACACTAAGCTGGCTAAAATTCTAGCTCTGGACATTCTCCCTTTTTCTTTTGTAGAAGGGGTTGGTTTTCTAGAATTAGTGGCAGCGCTCTGCCCTAAATGGAAGGTTCCTAGCCGGTTCTATTTTGCCAGAGTTGCGGTTCCAGCACTACATGAAGATGTGCTGGAGGTGATTGGGGCAGCTTTGCAGAAGAGTGCTGTTCACACTATACATCTGACAACAGACATGTGGACCAGTGGCGCAGGCGCTGATTACATGTGCATCACTGCACACTGGGTCTCTTTTTCAGGGGTCGAAGCAAAGCTAAACGCAGGTGTTGACCCGGACCAAGTTTTTAAAGCTGCTCGGAAACATGCAACACTAGCCATGTTTGGCTTGGAGAAACGTCACACAGCAGAAAACATTTTGAATGAGTTTAACACAAAGGTCTTTCACTGGCTGTCCCCAAAAAAACGCCAGATTGGTTATGTTTCCATGGATAATGGCGCCAATGTAGTTAAGGCCATGGAGCTGGGTCACTATTTCAGAGTGCCGTGTTTGGCGCACTGTATAAACCTGGTTGTTAAAAAATTCTTGAGTGATGAAAACAGTCCAGCGTGTGAGTTAGTGGCCACCTGCCGAAGAATGTGCAACCATTTCAGCCATTCTTTTAAGGCCCGGAAGCATCTGAGGAGCCTGCTACATGAAAGTCGAATGCCAGTGAAAGCACTCATCCAGGAGGTGCCAACACGTTGGAACTCAACCTTCTACATGCTTGAGCGTCTGTATGAGCAGTATACGGTACTCGATCACTATTTCTTAACAGTGGGTGCAGCTCAGAAGGACCTGAGGCTAGATGCGGCACAATGGGACCTAGTTAAAAGCCTGACAGACATGCTTCGTCCTTTTGAGGTCTTCACGCGTGCAGTCAGCAAGGAGGACTGTAATTTGGGAAAAGCTATCCCATTGTTGCGCATGCTGGAGCACCAACTGAAGGCGGTGTCTTCTATGTTTCAAAAAGATGAAAAAAACCAAGACCCTTTTGTTTTGGCGGAGAAATTATTAGAGCGCCTACTTGGCGATGAACATCTTAAAATGATCCACTCAGAACAGCATTACATTTGTGCTACTATTCTGGATCCACGCTACAAAAAGGCGCTGGCAGGCAGAGCATTCTTTCCTTTTGGTGATGAAGATGTTACAAAGTACAAACGTTGGCTAGCCTTGTCAGCCATGAGGTTTGAAAGAGAACGGCAGAAAATTGAAGGAAAAGGCAGTACATCAGCATCAGCAGGCCATCCCCAGTCAAAAGAATCCACTTCTGCACCTGTGGCTGTGGCACAAGTGACCTCTCAGCCGTTAAAGACACCGGCAACCAGATCATCTGCACCAGACACAACAGTAACATTGGATGCAGAAAAGGATTGGCTAACTTGGCTTGGGTTTGGTTCTCAAAAGGTCACAGCAAAAAGTAAGCAAAGTGGAGGAACCTTGGAGAACCTTGAGTCGATGGTGCAGGACTATCTGAATGACTCAACAGAGGTCTATGTTAATGCTGACCCATTGGCGTATTGGCATGGGAAAAAAGAATTGTGGACACAGCTCTCCAACCTGGCTATAAACTACTTGTCTTGCCCACTCGCAAGCGTGTCTTCTGAACGTGTTTTCAGTGCTGCTGGTGGCATTGTAACTCCCAAACGGAGCCGCCTCTCGCCCAAAAATGTGGAGAGGTTAACAATGATCAAGATGAATCAGCACCTCATACCACCAGATTACAAAGTACGAGAAAGCACGCCGCATGAAGACGAGGAGGACAGCAACGTAGATGAGGGAATTTGTTCTCTGTTCGGTGACACTAACCTCACCCTGCCTGAATTCGCAGAGTATGATAACAAACTCTTATTCTTATTCCCTGACACCGAGCACTGAAAATGAGACAATGAATCAATAACTTTCTTTTTCGTCCTTATTCACTTTTATTCCTGTGTGTCTGTCTTTCTTTGTTTTGCACAGTTAATTTAATTCAAACTTTAATCACCTAATCACAAAAACAAGCCCATCACTAGAACTGTCTTCACTTGTTTGCTTATTGATTTGAAGGTGCCGCAGTCTGCATTCCTCAGGTTCACAAGTTCAGAAGAACATGCTCCTCTATCCTCCTCCTCCAGACTCCTATTTCCCTCAAAGCAGAGGGCTGGATTATGCCCAATGAAGAAAGACTCAGCACTTGTGGGGGTGTTCTACTTCTTTGCGGGTGAGTTGACGGCTCTGGGGCCATTGCTGGGAAGCTCTAATACCGGATAAAAGTGGTTTGGACCAAATCGGAGGCGAAATTTTGTTAGCGTTTTTGCTGACTTGCTTGCCTTTGGGGTGCTCTTTGGGGGGGTTCCGGGTGCTTGTGGGTGAGTTTTGGGGTCTGGGAGCACTGCTGGGACAGTCTAATCTTGATTGCATTTGCTTTTCAGGAAATCCGTGGTGGAAAACGGGAGTTATGACTTAGCTGCACAGTGCGTTTGGACCGAAGGCCGAGAAATATTGTAAGTATAAGATTTTCCTTTTTGGCTGTTTGGGGGTGTTGTGCTTTTTTGCGGGTGGGTTGGCGGGTCTTGGGGCATTCCTGGGAAGGTCTAATACCGGATAGAAGTGGTTTGAACAAAATCCATGCAGAATTTTGTTTGCTATTTCTGACATTTTGCTCAATGTAGCGTTTTCGGGGGCCTGTTTGGGGGGCTTCCTGGTGTTTGTGGGTGGGTTTCGGGGTCTGGGAGCACTGCTGGCTATGGATACTTTAGATTGCAAGAGGTTTGAAGCAAATCCATGGTGGCAGAGGGGAGTTAGGGCCTAGCTGCAGAGCGCGCGCGGAGTGATTTTGGAAATTGGCAAGAAAATGACTAAGTCCCCATTTTTGTACTTTTGCTTTTTGGCTGTTTGGGGGTCTTCTACTAGTTTTCGCCTGGGTTGACGGCTCTGGGGCCATTGCTGGGAAACTCTAATACCGGATACAAGTGGTTTGGACCAAATCGGAGGCGATTTTTCTTTAGCGTTTTTGCTGACTTGCTTGCCTTTGAGGTGCTCTTTGGGGGGGTTCCGGGTGTTTGTGTGTGAGTTTTGGGGTCTGGGAGCATTGCTGGGACAGTCTAATCTTGATTGCATTTGCTTTTCAGGAAATCCGTGGTGGAAAACGGGAGTTATGACCTAGCTGCACAGATCGTTTGGACCGAAGGCCGAGAAATATTGTAAGTATGAGATTTTCCTTTTTGGCTGTTTGGGGGTGTTGTGCTTTTTTGCGGGTGGGTTGGCGGGTCTTGGGGCATTCCTGGGAAGGTCTAATACCGGATAGAAGTGGTTTGGACAAAATCCATGCAGAATTTTTTTGTGCTATTTCTGACATTTTGCTCAATGTAGCGTTTTCGGGGGCCTGTTTGGGGGGCTTCCTGGTGTTTGTGGGTGGGTTGCGTGGTCTGGGAGCACTGCTGGCTATGGATACTTTAGATTGCAAGAGGTTTGAGGCAAATCCATGGTGGCAGAGGGGAGTTAGCGCCTAGCTGCAGAGCAGGCGCGGAGTGATTTTGGAAATTGGCAAGAAAATGACTAAGTCCCCATTTTTGTACTTTTGTTTTTTGGCTGTTTGGGGGTCTTCTACTAGTTTTCGCCTGGGTTGACGGCTCTGGGGCCATTGCTGGGAAGCTCTAATACCGGATACAAGTGGTTTGGACCAAATCGGAGGCAAATTTTTTTTAGCGTTTTTGCTGACTTGCTTGTCTTTGAGGTGCTCTTTGGGGGGGTTCCAGGTGTTTGTGTGTGAGTTTTGGGGTCTGGGAGCACTGCTGGGACAGTCTAATCTTGATTGCATTTGCTTTTCACGAAATCCGTGGTGGAAAACGGGAGTTATGACCTAGCTGCACAGCACGTTTGGACCGAAGGCCGAGAAATATTGTAAGTATGAGATTTTCCTTTTTGGCTGTTTGGGGGTGTTGCGCTTTTTTGCGGGTGGGTTGGCGGGTCTTGGGGCATTTCTGGGAAGGTCTAATACCGGATAGAAGTGGTTTGGACAAAATCCATAAGGAAAAGCCTTTTGGCACTTTTTGTAACTTAGGATTCGTTAGGGTTAGCCCTAGCAGCAGGATTGCATGTGTTTCGGGGTGTTCTAGATTTTTGCAACTGAGTTCTGGGGTCTTAGAGCACTCGTGGGAATGTGTAATTTTGGTTGCAAGTCATTTGAAGAAAATCCATGGTGGGGAAGGGGGAATTTGGCATAGTTAAAGAAAGCCTTTGCCACTATTCTTAACTTAGGGCTCTTTAGGGTTAGCAGTATTTCTATTGCATGTGTTTGGGTGGGGGGGTTTTCGAGTCTTGGAGCGATGCTGGCTATGGATACTTTTGCTTGCATGCAAGTGGTTTGAATACAATCCACTGTGGGTACGGGGGTATTTGGGCCTACTTTTACTTTCAAAGTACGTTTTGTCACCAGTTTTCTGCTAGTCCTCGTTTTTTGAGATCTGATTGGGGGTCTTCTACATTTTTGCGACTGGCTTTAGTAAGGGTCTGGGTGGGAGCACTGCTGGGAAGGTCTAATTTTGTTCTAAAACACAGTTTACAGTACATCTAGCTTGAGGGGAAAGATCGGCTAAATTAATTTGCCCATACTTATTTATCCTTCAAAAGGTGACTCAGACAGAGTACGCACTTTCAAAAATATTGTACTGTCTATTAGGAAACTCAAAGTGTGACTTTTTGCACTACACAGCGTACATACCTTATATTTATTTATCAGTGGTGTTCTAATATCACTTCCTGTTTTTCGTTCAATAATTACAGGCCGGGTTTCAGTCTGTGCAATGGGGAAAAAAGGAAGGAGTCAAGCTTCACATTAGCGAGCTGCAATTCAGCATCCGCCAGGCAGGCAGTGGACAGGGTGTCTTCTGGTCACCAACATTGATGGACGAAGCATCAGCTGGAATGGAGGAGTGCCGCTAATAAGAGGAATTGTTTGCTGCATGCAACTTACTTACCAAATTCAACAGGACAACTACAACAACATACAGATACAGTATCCATTGTTTTCTTCTATGAGTGTGACTGCATTTCTTGGATCTCTCTCTGCTTCTAAATTGATCCCTACAGCTATTCTATAGGTTTTACTTCGGCTATTTATTAAACCTAATTTAATGTAAGAAGTGTTTCTCTGAGTGCAGAGATAGGCAAGTGAAAACGCTGCAGCCCTGTATTGTCGCATTCTAGTACTACTTACTTTTCAGTAACAATGCATGCAGTAGTGCATGCACTTCCTTTATGTCACTTAAAAGATTTATGGTTAGCTTTGTACCCAAAGATTTCTTTATCTTCAATTATTGTTTGTCCATGCTGTGCTTTTTTTTTCTTCTCTCAACAAAACCTACCCAAAAAGAAACCCCCATTCCCATCCATTTTCCAAACCCTAACCCTCTTACCCCGGGCTGTGTGGTTTTGCTTGATGTGTGACTAAATGACATCAATAATTCCACACACTTGCTGGGGAGGATAAGGTCATAGCAACAGGCTGGTGAAGGAATCCGAGGATATATTCTAGACTTACTCAGCTTCAGTACTATTTCTTATAGTAGTAGCCAATGTCAAAGAAATTCAACGCAAGTACTAGTTATACTTTCAATACTTTACCATTTGTTAGGCTACATTGTGGCACTGTTCTAGTGTACTGTCACCTGCTATATTCTCTATCATACCGTTGTAATGCTACAGTAAGGACAAACCAGGTTTCATTTTCTTTTTTTCCATAGGCATGCAACTGCCACTGTGTCACACCACTAGTACCACCGCAATGAGGAGGACATTTCATCCGACCAGGATTGCCAACCTTAATCGCCATTTCCCGTGGAGCCAGCCCTGGGCCTAGCCCTACTTTCAAACACCAATTACAGGTAAGATAAGCGTTTGGTGGGAGGTAGTATAATGGAGTATTAGGAGAGACGAGAGATTGACGGTAGTACTACTAAAGTCCTAGGACTCATGAATTCACTTACGCTGTGAGAGGCACTTAGTGTTGAAAACATTTAGCCATTTACACTTAAAGGAAGAAAATGACACAGACTTAAGTTTCAGGAACACAAACTTTCTGTTTAACCCCCACCCACCAGACTCAAAAGCAGTAAAAAACAGGTATGCTCAGATAAAGTTTCAAAAAGTATATTTTTGTAGCCCTAACAAAATAATCTCCCGCAAGACCCTCCCTAACCCCAACGATTGTCCTTCAAAAGTCCCAAAAACAACCCAACTCCCAATTCCCACCCCCAAAAGTCTCTAAAAATGGGGCAAGAGACACTACGGCAGGCTGCTGTTCACTTTTGCGGCCAGGGCATCTTACTCCTTGCGGAGGGTGGCATGGTCGGAGCGGAGGCCCTCCACCAAGGTCTTGTACGTTAGGACCTCCTGCTCCAGGTAGGACACTCTGAGGGATAGGCGGTGCTGGCATGCCTTGAAACGCCAGTGGGGGGCAGCTGCTGTCTTTGCTGCTCAGCGGTGGCGGTTGGCTTTGGTAGCCCGGCTCTGTACCGCTGGAGCACTGCGCTGGCTGGCAGCCCGTGGGGGCACGGAGGAGGATGCAGCTGTCCCAGTGGATGTTGTACCGGTAGACTGCGTGTCCTCCTCCTCCAGGGCCACCAGCCGCCGATATTCGGCGACAGTGGCATCCAGCCTCCGTTGCCGGGCCATTCGAGCCAGCTCCTTCCTTGATGGTCTGTTTGATTTGGAAGGAGCAACTATATGAAGAAAGAAAGACATAGTCTGTAACCAATGCTCCTTAAGATTAACACAAAATGATTGAGCAGAAAGTTGTGTCACAGTACAAGTAGCAAATTGAAAGCACAGTACATAACTATTGAGGACAGTATCTATATAACCTCCCACTTCTTCATCCTTGCTCTAACATTAGTGGGAGTTTAAGGAACAAATTCTACGAGCACTATGGACTTCCATTACAGTCGACTATGACAGTACACCAGTCTTATTCTTCTTCTTCTCTCTTGTTTAGGAAAATTGGTACGTTATCTTATGCAAGCCGGCATAATTCCAGCGCAGTGAACATGCACCCGAGAAAAACAGACGAACACCATGATGAGTGAGACAGACTTGCGTTACTGTACCGGTCCAGTACATGCAGGTGGTGAAGCTCTTACTTTTCTATTACGGGTGGCACTGAGAATACTCTGTTAAAAGGGCTACTGCTTAATTAATTTAGCTTTCACCCTACAGTGCAAATGAGTACTAGAAAATGAAAATGAAGAAGCTAAATAATCTGATTATCTATCACTTCACATGGGATGTATTTGATTACATATGGGATGACTTTAGGTGCTTTGCTTATTATTGAATGAACAGTGATACACCCACACATGAATGACTTACTACTACTAAACTAAAGTTATTAAGAGAGATAGGGAGTGTCCACCGTAAGAACCGGATATATGCTGTGCTTGCAGTTGCAATACAAACTACTGCTACTATTCATGGTAGTATTTGGACAAAATTACAACTTCTTTTCTTTGCCTTTCATACACTGGAACGGACGTGTGGGTGCGGTGTTACATGCTCTTCAAAGTAACACTTAGTTCATCCAGGGACCGTCTACTCTCTCTAGATACACATATGCTATCTAAGAGTCAGATAGTACCATGATCCAGGCATCCATCCATTCAAAGTATATGCACACATACAGTTTCTGTTTCACCCACCCAGGCTGTTCTCCTTCCACCCATCCTTGCTTCATCATTCACCCAGCCATGCACCATACCATATTCTTTCCTTCCCAGCCACCTCGGGGACCAAGCAAACACATATAATTCTTCTTTGCCTGTCATTATTACATTTCTCGTCCTTCCACACTTACTTACATCCTTCTTTCGCTTTTCGTTCATCCCATCCATCAAGTTCATCTCAGATCTGATTGGGATTCTTCTCGCCAAAAACTACACAGCTAAGTTGAAGTACATTTAGAGGAGGCTACTACCTGGTTGATTTATAATACACCCGTGCAGATAGCGGGCGCAGGCTCCTTGCACTTGCTGGTGCGCCCCCTCCCCCTACCCCTCCCAGAGCCCCAGATAGCACACTCTGCAGTCTTCAATCTCAATAAGTAAGGAATATATAGCTTACCTCTGCCCGCCACCACCGTGTGAACCCTCACAGGCACACTGGTGTCGTCCGGCACTTGCACCGCATCCTCCCCAAAACTGTCCCCCTCATCCACCACCACCACCTCTGCACTGGCCCCGCCACCAGATGTTCCACCTACAGAGAACATTTAAGAATGTTAGAATACACCACTCACTACTATATAATATTTGGTCTAGGAATAAAGAAATGTTAAAAAAACAGCAAACAATGTAAAACTTGTGGCTGTCTACTCTAAAGTAAAAATGGCCCTTTTTCCAGGGAAGGCTGTTGTCTTGCTGCACTTTTTGGCACAACTGATGAATGCTTGCTTTTTACTTTTTAACACGCACCACTTTTTCTCCTAACAGACAGAAGCTTGACTTCTAAGAACACGAGCAAGATCAAGTTCAAACCAGGTGAGAGCTTGGCTCGACCACAAGAAATGTGTCCAATTAATCGTCAGCACTAAGCACTTTTCCATTTTCAGTTAAACGTTTACTTTTATGACAAACTTGATTTTAATAAATGTGTTTACTTTTAATAAAGCTTTTAAACTTAAATAGACTCTGTGGTTTTTGGTCCTCCAGAATAGAGTGGCTAGCTAAAGGTTTTGGAATTTTTGCAAGCATGAGTCTGTGCCTCTGACACTTCTTGACTCTGACTCCGTACTCTTGTCCTGCGTTGGATAATCTAATCATCATTGGGGCTCAATCATCGGTGACTTTGGGAGCTAAATGACTCTGCCACACTATCTAGTCAGTAAGGAGATTGGGGGTTCAACTACGAAGTCTGTTATCACTGAAGTATGTGGAAAGTCTAACAGCGCCTATTATAATTGATAAGCTAAGCAATGCATTATTTATTGTCCATAGTTCTGTTTCTGCAGATTTGTCCCTGCAACAGTAGTAGAATGGATTGTCCTCCTATCCAAACCAAAAGTAAAGTAGTATCTTATGATTTCTTGGTGGTCATTCACCTTTTTATTGTTGGCAATTGTCAAAGCATAAACATTTAGAAGACTTGAAAAGACAGTATGGACAATCCCAGAGAACTGCACTCAGTGCATAGAGCTATTGCTGACTAGAATGGGAGTCCAATGGAATTGCCAAATGTGCAATCTTAGTTAGTTACACAGACAGACTAATAAGAATAATCTAGTAATACCACAGGGAGTCATAGTCGAGGCAGGATAAGAATTTAGATCCAGTCAACAAGAAGATCAAAGACGATTTAGAAAAAATCGAATGAGGAACGCTAGGAAAAAATAGGTACTCTATATTAAAATGAAAACTTACCGGGGCCAGCAAAGGAGCCCTCGCCTGCCCAATCCTGGCCTGCATCCTGGCGAACAGCAGCCTCCTCCTCCTGTGTCCTCTTGCCCCTGAGGGGAGCTGATGTACAACATGAAAGAAAGAAAGACCAGAAAACATGGATGAGATTTGTCAACCAAATCAAACATTTCAAAAGAACAATAACAAAATATTTTGGCGAAATAACAAATAGACAACTATTCCACGGGATATATTGACCGATCTCATGTGGTCTAGTACGTTATTAGTATTGCTTGATTTGCACGTGAAGTGAAAGACAAAGTCCATCGTGATTGCAGATCAGCGACAACGCTAAAAAGTTTCCTACTACATTAACCAGTCATTAAAATACTAAAAATTATCAATCCACCACCACTATTTCTTCTTATCGCCATGTGTACAAAGTTAGGACTGGACTTGAGTCTGTAGGGGCTGATTAAGAAGACCCTTGCGGCTCTTTTGCTCCATTGTTGCGTGACTTTTGTGACGCAGCGGCAGAACAAAAGAGGCGCCATGGTGCGGCGTATATTAACAACGTGACGCATATGGGAGATGCATCATGTTGTAAAGCCCTGCGCCATCAGGGGGCGTTCCGGCGCAATGGAGGACGTTCCTGCACAGGAACACATCCTAAAAGTGGCTGAGGGAAATCTACAAGATTTCAATCAGTCACTTTGAGGACAATGATGCGTGACTTAAACCCTGTGCCTGCTTGAAGCAGACGTACGGCTTGACGCAGCATTGGGGAGATAGGGCACCCCAGACCATTGCTGGAGCTGTGCCATCGTTGCGACGCAACTCCAGCAATGCGCCGCCTTTACGGCACAGATGCGTAACGCTTTGGTGAAGTTTTGGGCCCATGGTGCGCCGCATTGTAAATACGGCGCACCATGGGTGGTGGTGGCGTGGCGCACAATTACTGGTGCATCCCTGCTACTTTGCAGGGATGCACCGGTAATTAAAAATCTGACCCTTACTGTCTAGCATTAGGCAGTTCTTTAAACTACACTCATGCATAAATTCACAGGCCAATGAAATGAGCACAAAATCGAAAACAAATAAGCATAGTATCAGCGCTACTGAGAAGGAGAGCAGTGCACCTGAAATGCACAGAAGATTTTGAAATATAATTTACCTACAATGTAATCAGTAGCATTATTGCTCTTGGTAAAAAATAAAAATTTGCAAGATAATAACACACAGAGCAGGAGAAAACATAGTAAAGAAATAGCTACTACTACTCACCAAGCCCGGGTATCTCAAGGCCGAGCAGGTCGGGCAGATCGCGTGCCCGGTCCAGGACATCCGTCCAGCGGTGGGTGGCCTGGTTGTAGGTGCGCCGGACCCGAGAGTGGTGGTACATGGCCCGGCACACCTTCTCCCACCGCTTCCGGCGCTCCTGGATCCCGTACCCGCTAGCGATCTTGCCGCCTGCCATGATGGTCCTGGGGAGGCGGCGCTGAACATAAAAAATTAGTGCGGCCACCTCCTCCGGGCTGAAGATCTCCCGGGGTGCGACCTGCTCCCCCCTCAAACGCCCGCACGGGAGCCGGGCACGGGGTGCGGGACCCTTCCCCTTCTCGGGATGCTTCCCGGCTCCCTTCACCATGGTCTGGGCAGAAATGAAGCTAAATATTAAAGAAAATAGAATAGGGAAGAGAAGAAAAGAAAAGAGTTTAAAAAAGTAGTTTAAAATTAACAAAAAGTAGCAGAAAACAAAAATATAGAGCTAGAAAAATAGAGAGATAGATAATAAGTAAAATAGATCCAAAAAAACTTCAAACAAGCATGGCAAGATGGCAAAGATACAGAGAGGATACAAAAAGCATGCCCAGAACCATAGCAATGAATGAGAAACAAGATGGCCGCGCCCGTTCACGACCGCGCGGGTAAGTTCGCGCAAGATTTTCCTCGCGAACACACGCGAAATTGTACTAGCGAGCCTCACACTTTGCGAGATTGCACATCGCGAACAGAAACGGAAATACGTCATGCAAACAAGATGGCCGTGCCCGTGAACGACCGCGAGGGTAACTTCGCGCCGTTGCGCTACAAGCGGCTCGCTAAAACGCACAAAACCTTGCAAACTAACACGCCGCAAAAAAACAAATCGCATATTCGCACGAATTCGCGGCTTCCGAATTCGATCTCGCGCAAGTTCGCGCCCCGCGAATCCCGCGAAATTGCAGAAAAACGAGTTTTGCAAAACTGAAAGCACTCAGCAGGTGCAAGAGTTCAAACTCATCATTAGTAACCATTCCCTGTAGTGCTTCCTGACTGGGGCCCCTCCAGAGTTCAGTTGCTAGTTGCAACAATTGTATGACCCTGCTCTGACCCTCACAGCAGGCTCATAGAATAGCTACAAAAAAGCCACAAAGGTCCTGGAAAAAAAATTGCACTGCAACAGAAAGCAAATTACTGATAAGGAAGCAGGTGCCAGACCTGGAATTTTAAAACAGTGACACATTAATAAACCAACCCCAAATTAATTCATGTCAGTTGAAGCAGGGCAGGTGTGCTTGCTTTTCCTACCCATAATCTACAGTGATGATGAACCAGAGGGTGGCATTGATGTACCAGAGGGTGGCATGGGTGAAACAGAGGGTGGCAGTGGTGAAACAGAGGGTGCTGGGAACCTGTGATGATGAACCAGACGTAGAAACAACATAGTCGCGACCGTTGCGAGCCGACAAGTAAGTTCGCAATTGCGAACTGGTACCAAACCCTCGCGAACTGGCAGAAACCCTTGCGAACACAAAAAGAAAATCTGCAAATTCGCGAGAATTTGCGGATTTTGCAGATTGCGAGTTCGCAAATTCGCGAACGCCAGATTCGCAAAATTCGCCCATGCTTAGCGTTACCCTCGCCGGAGAAGATGCAGGAGGGCTTGCAATCATCAATTGATTGCGTACAAAGAACATTGTGTTTTTGAGGACAAAGCAGTGGAAGACACAGGAAGTGCCAGCACCAGTGTAGATTCTGATCCTGGAACTTTACTGTTGGTGACAACGCAAACAGTTAATGATATCCTTTAAATGTATTATTGTATTACACACTGTGTATTTTAGGCTTGCAAATGACTAGTCTAGAAGCCTACTATAGTGCACCAAACAGTTGACAATAACTAGGTTCCCAATACAATGATAGTAGAAACATGAGTTTGTAGGTAAGTCCTCGAAGGGTTACATTAGATAAACTTGACCAAAGGGAGAACTCATAAGAGAATCAGGAGAGCAAGAAGAATACAGATCATGAGAGGGGGCTACACAGACCGTGAGGAATAGTGAGCAGCACAATAGTAGTTATCTTGTATAGTACATAGCAGATAATTAGGAACACAACGTGGTCAGTTCCAAATTTCGACCAATTAAGAGCATAATATAGAGATCCAGCAAGCTAATAATTGTTGTTCCCCATAGGCAAACTATGCATACAAGACGACAAGGCATAGTGCGAGGAGGTTTAACAGCCTATCTACTTGGCACTCTGGGCATGGCGCACACAAAGATTTAGAATAATTTGGCAGGTAGCAGTACAGAATACCTCATTCTACATCAGAGTGCGTAGATGCCACCACCCTCACACAAGTGACACAATAGTAAAGTTTAGCAGGTATCTCAGTTTTGTTGTGATGTTATAAGATTGTTGGTTATTGGTTGGGCTGATATTTCACAACCAAGCAGGAGTTGGGGGGGACGGTGGAACAGCAATGGAGAGTTGCTATAAGAGCAGCTAGGAAGTGATACCCTAATTTCAAATGAGTGACACCTCAAAGCGTAGTGGGAATCATCATTTAAGTCTTCTTAAGCTGATAGTAGACCAACAAGATAAGATCACACTCACCACATGCAATGTCAGGATTATGACCACAATAAATACATGGTATAAGAGGCATGCACAATTGAAGAATTCAGAAAATGCACTTAAAAGACTGTGGGAGGCAAAAAAATGAAAATAAAGAGGACAACAATATGCTACTAGCAAGTTCGATTCGAGCGGGAGTACTATTTGATCTTAAAGAAGCGCAGTTGTACCCTGACGAGCACTATGTGTTGCTCAAGTGGTCAAGCGCTTAGTGGATAGAAACGTACGCCCGGCAATAAGACCCCTAAAATCACAGGTGGCCATATGAGCCTAACTACTGCTGTTGGTAGCAGGGCGCATAGTAGTTGACAAAATGGTGCTTTTGCGCTTGCTCTATTACTTTATTACTTTGTTAATATACCATAGGTACTACCAGATGAAATATTCAAGGAGCTAGATACACTTCTGAAGAAATTAATTTGGGTGGACAAGAAGATGACTGGTGGCTCTGGCAAAACCTAAGCTGTCTGTGAAGAATTGGGGTATGGGAGCACCAGATTTTAGTGGGTACTATATATTGGCGCAACTGCAGTGGGAGCTCTGTGGCAGGCAGAACAGCAAGTAAATGAAATGGCTACACAAATAGCCGAATACAAGGATTCACACTGTAGGTACTTTTGCTCAGGCCCACCAACCCCAATATCAGGCGTTGCTGGTTAAGCCGGCGATGACATGCCTGAAAGATTGTTAGTAAAGCAGTAAGTTTGGTTAAATACAACATGCAAAACACACAAAACAGGTTTTGCAACACCGCCATGCAAATGCCCATGTATTACATATATATTATAAGAAAAGAGATACATAGATACATAACGTCATTGTGAAATTATTTGAAAAATTAGGAAAACAGAAGGTACGTTTAAAAAGAGCCCTTGCAATGGTGCATGGGTCTCGAGGTCATCTACAACCTTTGGTGCCCCTTCTGCTGGCACAGTGGAGTTCAGCCTCTCAGGCTATGAAGTGTTCATCCCAGTAACTTTGGCAGGCATTTCAGTGGTGTCTTGTACCAGACTATCTTTCCCTGCCTCCACATGTCATTTTGACCACAGATGCCAGTTTCAAGGGATGCAAAGTGTTCCTGGGGAATTTAGCATGCAGAGTCTGTGGTCTAGCGAAGGGACGTTAAGATCCTCCAACTACAGAGAGGTGGTGACAATCCTTCAAGATCTTCTGCATGTTGCTCTTTAGCTCTAGGGACAACTTGATATATGTATAAGATTAGACAATCAGATTGCATGTTCCTATATCTATCGCAATGGGCATCCACCCAATACCCTTCTGGCCACCCTTGCCCTGAAGATCTGTGTACAGGCGGAGGAGAACATTTGGAGGAGTCCTGAGATAACCTACCCAGTGCAGGTTCTTGCTATTTAGAGTGCTTTTTTGCTCCTTTTAAGTGCTAATACCGTCCTGCTAAATGTATTGTAGCAGAAATATGTACTCTTCCTTTCAACTTAACGAGCCCATTTAAACCAACAGACCGACCTACATTGTGCCCCCTCCCACCTGCCAGCGCAAAATGAGCAAACTTGCTGCCTCGCAAAGCTGAGGTTCCAGTGGTTTGTGCCCTAGTACTCTTCAACCTTCCTCTGCTCATTCTCTTCTGTCATTTGTATTAAATTAATTCAAAAAGCAAAGCTATTGGATGCAAAAGAGTTTAATTCAAAATTGCATATACATCCTATTCAATGGATTAGAACTCATAATACATTTAATTATTATCAACAAGTTCATATAAATGTGCGTGCCCACATTCACAACGGGGAGGGGTGAAGTGAGGGGAGTGTCAGGGATAGGATAGGAATGGTCTGAATCATTCAGTGACAAGTCTTATTCTTGATTTGAAGACTATGTACATGTGGTCCCTTAAAGTAAAGGCCACACCATGAGGCTCGTAAAGAGTCCGAAATACGACTGACAAACAAAGGCCTAGCTCCGTTAGAGCCGTTAGTGTCTCGATTGGGGCCGGAGTTGGTCGATGATTGTGTAATCTACGTTTCGATCCGGATAAACAGTAGGAGTCTGTTCCTTACAAAAAGGGTCTTCGTCAGGACAAAGAAGTTGTGGGTAGGCAACCTCCTAGGGGACAATTAAAAAACAAATTAGAAACACACCCATCCAGTTATGAATTCAAAGGAGGGTGGAACAGTGTAAACAGTTAAAAACCGTGTTATCTATCTGTGTCAGATTCACATATTGTTAGGTTGAACAGTGACTAGAGACTATCGCTCACCTATCGCGAAGGGCGAGAGGGGCTGGATCAACAGAAGGTGGATTCTCCCGGACCGAAGTAGTAATTTCTAACTGTAGATAACAAGGAAAAAAACTGATGTTTCTACAGATCTATTGGATGTCAGCTAGTACAGACAAGATTTAAACAGTAAACAGAGCTTGTTGGGTCGTCCCTTTTCCTTGTTTGTAAAGACATCTATGCTCAAAGGACACACATGAGCGCAATAGTTAAATGCGCCACTTGAAAGTAAAAAGTCCCTGGGTGGTGACATCCTGCCTCATTGTTATTTACCTCAGAGCTCTAAAGGTTGGAGTCTCGACAGTTCCTTGTAAAGTCCTTATGGGTAGTTAAATTTTTCAAATTTTTCAGCCTAAAGAACGAGAGAAGGGATTTATTGTCATAAACTAGACGCATCATTACCATAAACGCTCAAGATGTCTGCAAAAGTTCATCCTCAAAAGGCTTACCACTAGTATTCAATTTGTTTGGCGGACCGGAAGGATCCTGCGTAAGTGGTACCCTGGGTAAGTGCACCAATTTGTCAATCTACTTCATGTAGGTTAACTAGGAATTAGTTAGAGAAACGCCTAAATATAGAGAGAAAACAGATTTAGATTTTATGCTCAGTGCTTGCGCCTTTAATTAAAAAACGGGCTGTGAAATCACTCTAATATAGAGGTATCATTAACAAAAAGAGCTCCAGGAAAGTATATCCTATAAAGCTTACCACTGGTATACAGTTCAGTTAGCAGTCGAGATGGATTCTGTGTAAGTGGCACTTAGGTTAAATGTTCCAATATGTCGTACTGCTTCATATAGGTTTACTTGAAATGGGTAAGTGAAAACCAAAATATAAAAGGAAAAACGGATTTACATTCTCTGTTCAGTGCATGCGCATTAAATGAAAAAACCTGGCTGTGAATTGTTCTATTATGGAGGTTACCGCTTCTTATGGACAGATGGTTCTGGGAGCATCTATCAGGTTGAAAAGTAATGGCTTTAATTTATGCCTGGAAATTGAAGGAAAGAAAACAGTCCTGTTCACTTATTATTGCCGCTCCGGAATGTGAACATAAAAAGAGGGGGGCCTTTTTAATTCGATCCTTACCTCCACAAGTGACGGCTATCATTGGAGGAAGACTGGATCCTATGCAATGTTCACAGCCTCCTACAAGTGAATAAAAATAGAACGCCCATGGGTTCAGGAAACGGCCCGTGATTCAGCCGCAATATGTAAAGAACGAGGGGCTGGATGGAATTGTTACCTTGGACGTCTGCGAGTCCGCCCGAAATGAAATCATAAAAGGCTCAGCGCTCTGTCATAAACCGCGGCATACCGTTCCCGTCTTGAGACTCGAAATGCTCTATCTTAAACCTGCCGCCTCAAACCAATTACTTCCTGGTTGGTTTGGAGGGGGCGGAGCCTCGAGTCATAAGGGTAGAAAAAAGACTCGACCCGTTTTAAGCCTGGTAGTCCAGATAACCTCGAGTTGTGGAACTACAATTTATTACAAATTAGATTGTATTGTCCATCTATTAATTTATTGCGGCGCTATTAAATCTCTTCCCTCAAAAATAGTTGTGCAAAATAAATTTCAGGACATACCGAAGGGGTCGACCTTGTTTTGTACATTCTTATCAGTCAAGGCAAGTCAAGTCCAACCGACCTTGCTAGTAAAGGATAGAGTAGTGGTGATATACAATTGTTAACCATACATGTGATGATTTGATAAAATCTTACATTGTGATTCATCTAGACATTAGGATTTCTCTTAGCACTTACATTCCATTTGTAAACAGTAGAGTGCACTTATCTCATAGGATAGTGTAAACTCATAGGCTAAATAGTTCAGGAAGATAAAAATATTTACAGAATCCACATACATATGAAAAGGAATTAGACCAACGTTGCGTTTTGTATTCTTATTGTAATATACATATAGACATTTACGTAACTGCTAGTTCGAAAAATAGAGTGCACTTATCTCATAGGATAGTGTAAACTCAAGCAGTTTATGCATGGTATTACTGTAACTGGAAGAGGAATTTTTTTTTACTATCAATTGTATTCTTTTCTCATTGCACAACTGAAAGTGGTTCAACATGTTACCCTGGAGATGTAGATCAAAGATTCGCCAATTGTGCAAAACTATTTTCAGATTCGTTTAGACCCTCGGCTACAGAGTTAAAGATATAAATCCACTTGAGCTCTCTGATATTTAGAATATTAGATAGATCTCCACCCCTTGGACCTAGTGTGACATGTTCTAAAACCACCCATTTCAGTGATTCAGGCAAATGGTTGTGTTTTATGCAATGTTCGACCAGGGGTGCCCCAGGTACCTTACATCTGATTCTACTGCAATGTGAAAGGAACCGTGCTTTAACACGCTGCTGAGTCTGACCTACATAAATGAGATCAAATGGACAGATTATTCCATAGATCACGTTTTTAGTGTTGCAGTTCGTGTGGTGTGTGTGCGTGTGTCGATGGTCTTTGAAAACAAAGTCTTTGGATTGGATGGTCGAGGGGCAAGCTTTACATTTACCGCATCTATAATGTCCAATTATCCGTGGTTGTTTCCAGCATGAAGCTAAGGTGGGTTCAGGTGGGCACTCTAAGAACGATGAAACTACGTAGTCTTTTACATTCCTTGCCTTTTTGAAAGCGTGCATGGGTACTTTTGTGATATCTAGATCCTTGGAAATAAGGCTCCAGTGTTTATTTATAACCTTCTTTATGGAGTGGCTCTTCGTCGAGAAGGTGGTCACGCAGATCATGCGTTCTTCTGATTGACGGTTGCGTGTTGATGGTTCAAGGAGTGTTTCGCGGTGGCAGAACCAAGCTCTCTTCCTAGAGCGTTTGATTAGCCGTTTCGGGTAGCCTCTCTCTATTAGACGTTCTATCATAGTGTCTGATTGTAGCATATAGTCTTCTTTTTTGCTGCAGTTCCTTCGGACACGAAGGAACTGACCATAGGGCAAGTTGTCTCGAAGGCTCCTAGGGTGATGGCTGGAATACTGCAACAATGAATTTCATTCTGCAGGTTTTCTGAATAAAGTAGTATGCAATGTGCCTTCCTCTGCCACTAGCGTGATGTCAAGAAAAGCACTCTTCTTACGCCCTTTGTTTGTAGGTAAAACACATTTTGAAACATGAAGAAATTTCTCATCATTGCGATCTTCAATAGAAGGATTATGAATGAGGTTGGTACTTGTACCGGGGCTTCACGGCTGTCAAGAGCTTCGGTGGCCACCATTAGGGCCTCCTCCTGCGGGATGCTTGTGTAAAGCGACACAATGTTGCACGTTACCAATAGTTCTTCATCAGGATTGAAAGCTTTCCCATCTACCAGAGTGATGGTATGTGTAGTATCCCTCAAATAGGTGGAGGTAGCTTCAGCTAGTGGTTTTAAAAAGAAGTCTACATAACGGCATAAAGGCTCAAGAATAGATCCACATCCGGAGACGATGGGTCGTCCCGGGGGATTGTGTAGGTCTTTGTGCACCTTGGGTAAGGTATATATCGTTGGTATGCGTGGATGGCTCTGATTGAGATAGTGGTATTCCTGATCCGTGAGGAAACCTTGTTGGACACCTTCCTATGTCACCCGTTGGATTTCAGTAGCCAGGTCTCTCGTAGGGTCGGATGTTAGTCTTCTGTAACTTACACCATCATTCAATTGGCGCCAGATCTCTTCTTTGTACTTTGATACATCTTGAATGATGATGGCCCGCCCTTGTCGGCTGGCTTCACCACAACATTGGGATTGGATTTTAAAGTGTCCAGTGTTGTTCTTTCGGTCTTACGAATATTATATTTCACATAAGTCTTCTCACTCAGGATTTTCTTGACCTCTTCAGTGATGATACTCTCATACGCCAGTATTCGGTGGCTCATTGTGTTAGACGGGGGTACAAATGTGGATGGTACCCTGAATCCGGTTACAGATATGTTCTTAGGTGGTGGTCTATTTTTGAAGAAGAATCGCAATCTTATTTTTCGGAAGAATTTTGAAAGTTCCATTAGTGTGTTGAGACAGTTTGGTGGAGTTTTCTGACTCTTCCTACAGCTCAGGAGAAGATTCCGAGCAAGCAGGTACTAGCAACTCCTACGGTTACCAGGATAATTATCGTCCTCAATACCAATCAAACTCTTTTTTAGAACAGGGGACATGGAGACCGCCCCGCGGACGAGGCAACAACTGGAACCGAGGGACAGGACGTGGGCAGCAAGGCCCCCCGATGCAGTGGGACAACGACGGTGGCAGAGGCCGCGGAATGAAACAGGTTCGATTTCAACTGGAGGAACACGGCGAACGCTCCACCAGGCGCAAGAATTACAGGTGGTAAAAACAACCGATACACCAATCATCAACCTGTCATCACATGAATTTAATGAGGATGAACTCAGAGTGCTGAGTAAGGGCCTGTCCTTTGTCCCTACAACTCCACCAAAATGTTTCAACACACTAATGGAACTTTCAAAATTATTCCGAAAAATAAGATTGCGATTCTTCTTCAAAAATAGACCATCACCTAAGAACATATCTGTAACCGGATTCAGGGTACCATCCACATTTGTACCCCCGTCTAACACAATGAGCCACCGAATACTGGCGTATGGGAGTATCATCACTGAAGAGGTCTAGAAAATCCTGAGTGAGAAGACTTATGTGAAATATAATATTCGTAAGACCGAAAGAACAGCACTGGACACTTTCAAATCCAATCCCAATGTTGTGGTGAAGCCAGCCGACAAGGGCGGGGCCATCATCATTCAAGATGTATCAAAGTACAAAGAAGAGATCTGGCGCCAATTGAATGATGGTGTAAGTTACAGAAGACTAACATCCGACCCTACGAGAGACCTGGCTACTGAAATCCAACGGGTGACACAGGAAGGTGTCCAACAAGGTTTCCTCACGGATCAGGAATACCACTTTCTCAATCAGAGCCATCCACGCATACCAACGATATATACCTTACCCAAGGTGCACAAAGACCTACACAATCCCCCGGGACGACCCATTGTCTCCGGATGTGGATCTATTCTTGAGCCTCTATGCCGTTATGTAGACTTCTTTTTAAAACCACTAGCTGAAGCTACCTCCACCTATTTGAGAGATACTACACATACCATCACTCTGGTAGATGGGAAAGCTTTCAATCCTGATGAAGAACTATTGGTAACGTGCGACATTGTGTCGCTTTACACAAGCATCCCGCAGGAGGAGGCCCTAATGGTGGCCACCGAAGCTCTTGACAGCCGTGAAGCCCCGGTACAAGTACCAACCTCATTCATAATCCTTCTATTGAAGATCGCAATGATGAGAAATGTCTTCATGTTTCAAAATGTGTTTTACCTACAAACAAAGGGCGTGACAATGGGGGCAGCCTTTGCCCCGGACCTGGCAATTTTGTTCATGGCCTTTTATGAAAAGACTTTTGTCATTTGTGACCAAAACCCCTTTCGACACCATATACAACTTTGGGTGCGTTACATTGATGATGTGCTGCTAATCTGGAAGGGCAATGACAAGGAACTTGAACTTTTCCATTCATGGCTAAATCTACGTTCTCCAGACATCCAATTCACGATACAAGCCAGTAACAAGAAGATTGATTTTCTTGACATCACGCTAGTGGCAGAGGAAGGCACATTGCATACTACTTTATTCAGAAAACCTGCAGAACGAAATTCATTGTTGCAGTATTCCAGCCACCACCCTAGGAGCCTTCGAGACAACTTGCCCTATGGTCAGTTCCTTTGTGTCCGAAGGAACTGCAGCAAAAAAGAAGACTATATGCTACAATCAGACATTATGATGGAACGTCTAATAGAGAGAGGCTACCCGAAACGGCTAATCAAACGCTCTAGGAAGAGAGCTTGGTTCTGCCACCGTGAAACACTCCTTGAACCATCAGCACGCAACCGTCAATCAGAAGAACGCATGATCTGCGTGACCACCTTCTCGACGAAGAGCCACTCCATAAAGAAGGTTATAAATAAACACTGGAGCCTTAATGCCAAGAATCTAGATATCACAAACGTACCCATGCACGCTTTCAAAAAGGCAAGGAATGTAAAAGACTACGTAGTTTCATCGTTCTTAGAGTGCCCACCTGAACCCACCTTAGCTTCATGCTGGAAACAACCACGGATAGTTGGACATTATAGATGCGGTAAATGTAAAGCTTGCCCCTCGACCATCCAATCCAAAGACTTTGTTTTCAAAGACCATCGACACACGCACAAACACCACACGAACTGCAACACCAAAAATGTGATCTATGGAATAATCTGTCCATGTGATCTCATTTATGTAGGTCAGACTCAGCAGCGTGTTAAAGCACGGTTCCTTTCACATTGCAGTAGAATCAGATGTAAGGTACCTGGGGCATCCCCTGGTCGAACATTGCATAAAACACAACCATTTGCCTGAATCACTGAAATGGGTGGTTTTAGAACATGTCACACTAGGTCCAAAGGGTGGAGATCTATCTAATATTCTAAATATCAGAGAGCTCAAGTGGATTTATATCTTTAACTCTGTAGCCGAGGGTCTAAACGAATCTGAAAATAGTTTTGTGCAATTGGCGAATCTTTGATCCACATCTCCAGGGTAACATGTTGAACCACTTTCAGTTGTGCAATGAGAAAAGAATACAATTGATAGTAAAAATGTTTTCCTCTTCCAGTTACAGTAATACCATGCATAAACTGCTTGAGTTTACACTATCCTATGAGATAAGTGCACTCTATTTTTCGAACTAGCAGTTACCTAAATGTCTATATGTATATTACAATGAGAATACAAAACGCAACGTTGGTCTAATTCCTTTTCATATGTATGTGGATTCTGTAAATATTTTTATCTTCCTGAACTATTTAGCCCATGAGTTTACACTATCCTATGAGATAAGTGCACTCTACTGTTTACAAATGGAATGTATGTGCTAAGAGAAATCCTAATGTCTAGATGAATCACAATGTAAGATTTTATCAAATCATCACATGTATGGTTAACAATTGTATATCACCACTACTCTATCCTTTACTAGCAAGGTCGGTTGGACTTGACTCGCCTTGACTGATAAGAATGTACAAAACAAGGTCGACCCCTTCGGTATGTCCTGAAATTTATTTTGCACAACTATTTTTGAGGGAAGAGATTTAATAGCGCCGCAATAAATTAATAGATGGACAATACAATCTAATTCGTAATAAATTGTAATAAATTGTAGTTCCACAACTCGAGGTTATCTGGACTACCAGGCTTAAAACGGGTCGAGTCTTTTTTCTACCCTTATGACTCGAGGCTCCGCCCCCTCCAAACCAACCAGGAAGTAATTGGTTTGAGGCGGCAGGTTTGAGATAGAGCATTTCGAGTCTCAAGACGGGAACGGTATGCCGCGGTTTATGACAGAGCGCTGAGCCTTTTATGATTTCATTTCAGGCGGACTCGCAAACGTCCAAGGTAACAATTCCATCCAGCCCCTCGTTCTTTACATATTGCGGCTGAATCACGGGCCGTTTCCTGAACCCATGGGCGTTCTATTTTTATTCACTTGTAGGAGGCTGTGAACATTGCATAGGATCCAGTCTTCCTCCAATGATAGCCGTCACTTGTGGAGGTAAGGATCGAATTAAAAAGGCCCCCCTCTTTTTATGTTCACATTCCGGAGCGGCAATAATAAGTGAACGGGACTGTTTTCTTTCCTTCAATTTCCAGGCATAAATTAAAGCCATTACTTTTCAACCTGATAGATGCTCCCAGAACCATCTGTCCATAAGAAGCGGTAACCTCCATAATAGAACAATTCACAGCCAGGTTTTTTCATTTAATGCACATGCACTGAACAGAGAATGTAAATCCGTTTTTCCTTTTATATTTAGGTTTTCACTTACCCATTTCAAGTAAACCTATATGAAGCAGTACAACATATTGGAACATTTAACCTAAGTGCCACTTACACAGAATCCATCTCGACTGCTAACTGAACTGTATACCAGTGGTAAGCTTTATAGGATATACTTTCTCTTCAATATCGAGCATGGGAGGATTTAAGGGAAGCAGCAGAGCGTAGAGATATGTCGGCTTTCTGGAGAATTATTAATGATCCATGCTTTAAAGACCCGAGAGGGCCTGACATAATAAATACCATTCTCCCCGAACAATGGCGGAACCACTTCTGTGGTCTTTACAACCATACGGGGGCCACACCACAAGAAAAAGGGACAAAACCACCAACGACTACAGGTTTATCGTTCACATTAAAAGAAATAAAATCAGCCATTCAAGGGCTTTCCAAGAATAAAGCCCCTGGTCCCGATGGCATTCCCCCTGATCTCTACCTGAGCAACATAGAATTGTGGGCTCCCGTCCTCACCAGGGTCTTGAACGAGGCAGTTGTGGCAGGACTGCCCCGCTCATGGTCCTCTGCAACCATTGTCCCCATCTATAAAAAAGGCAGTCGGGACGACCCCTAATGTTATCGCCCAATCTCATTGATAGATGTTACGGCAAAAATCATGGGACGCGTTATTTTAAATCGTATGCAAGCCTGGGCAGAGGATCATCATATTTTAACTGATGTACAGTATGGATTCAGAGAAGGGAGATCCACAACAGACCAATGCCTAAATCTATATTTACTTACCGCTAAATATACTATTGCAGCCAAAGGAACTATATATATGGGTTTTATGGATCTCTCAGCGGCCTTTGATCGTGTAAAAAGAAAGAAATTATGGGCCCTGATGATCTCGATGGGGGTGGATCATGAAATTGTAGACATTTTAAAGGCTCTGCACTGGGAGACTATGGCTACAGTCCGTTACAGTAACGAAGGGATGAAGACTGAACCATTTCCTTGCACAAGTGGAGTGCGGCAGGGCTGCATTTTAGCGCTGTTTTTATTCTCTTTGTACATAAACAACCTTGACAAAAGCCTTATGGAACTGGAAGTGGATTGCCCTAAGATCGGCCAGCGTTCAGTGCCAGTCCTCCTTTATGCGGACAACGCTGTGTTGCTAGCCCGCACGCCACTGGGACTCCAAAAACTAATTAATGGGTTCGTAAATTTTATGAATTCTTTGGACCTTTTAGCCAATCTGGATAAATCTTTCATTATGACCACAGGCCGGAATCCAAAAAACAACTTCTCGTATAGTATAGGTAGCCATAAGATGGGAGCAGTCAAGACATTTTCCTACCTTGGCGTCCTCTTCGACGAGAAACTAGAATTTAAAAATCTGGCCGAAAAGCATGCATCCAAACTGGTGGCCTCTACGGGTGCTATAATGGCATATGGAAGGAGACTAGGTAGGTGGTCACCGGAACAGATACTAAACCTATACAAAGCCGTATCCTGCGCAAAAGTGATATATGGAGCAGAAGTGTGGGGCTGCAAAATTAATCACATACAACAGATACAATCGGAGGAAAATAAATTTTTTAAAAGACTACTTAAGGTCCCTCAGAGTACTCCGGCACATATAACCCATCTGGAACTGGGAGAACCCTATATCGAGGACAAAATCAAGATCCGACCTCTTATGGCCTGGATCAGGATATGGGCAAACCCAGAGGCAAGCTACAGTAGACAGATAATTATGGACTGTCTAAACCTGGACAAATGGGAACCAATCACATGGTTAAAATACGTAAGGGATACCCTGGACTGCATTGGCTGTAAAAATATGTTCACTGACCCAGAGCAGTTGACCGCACAGAATAAAACACAGCTTAAAAATTCATTTAATGCATGGTCAATAGATAGGAGGGCGATCACTGAAAACAAAAAACCCTCGATGGCGGCTTATGGGCCAGTGGTATCTACAAATTTTAAAATGGAACCATATTTAGCTGTACTGTATAATGCGCAGGAAAGATTTTATATGACCAGGTTTCGCTTGAATTTATTACATCATTTACTGGCAGTTCCTGCTGGTTACACATCTACGGTAGAGGCGAAGGGCACCTGCGGCTGCGACTCTAGGTCTCCGCAGGACACCCTCCACTTTGTTTTATTATGCCCTCTCTTCTCAGAGCCTAGAAAGAAATTTTTAGTTGGGATTTTGAAAAACCGCAAATTTAAGCACGCCAAAGATGCCATTTTATTTCTGCAAAAGGCACCAGATCCTCATACTTTGCTAAGTGTTATTAGCTTCATTAAATCCGCTATAAAATTGAGGAACATCAGGGAAATAACCGTACACTCCACTCGAACGCAGATTGAAACCCCCATTACCTGAAAATGACATACTGTACTTTTTTATATATATGAAATTTTTAATAATTTTTATATTTACTGCTTTTTATATAAATTGTATGTATGTATTTGTTATGCACTTTAATGGTATCTTTTTAAGTACCGAATAAAGGAATTTTTGAATTTTTTTTTACTTTCCTGGAGCTCTTTTTGTTAATGATACCTCTATATTAGAGTGATTTCACAGCCCGTTTTTTAATTAAAGGCGCAAGTACTGAGCATAAAATCTAAATCTGTTTTCTCTCTCTATTTAGGCGTTTCTCTAACTAATTCCTAGTTAACCTACATGAAGTAGATTGACATATTGGTGCACTTACCCAGGGTACCACTTACTCAGGATCCTTCCGGTCCGCCAAACAAATTGAATACTAGTGGTAAGCCTTTTGAGGATGAACTTTTGCAGACATCTTGAGCGTTTATGGTAATGATGCCTCTAGTTTATGACAATAAATCCCTTCTCTCGTTCTTTAGGCTGAAAAATTTGAAAAATGTAACTACCCATAAGGACTTTACAAGGAACTGTCGAGACTCCAACCTTTAGAGCTCTGAGGTAAATAACAATGAGGCAGGATGTCACCACCCAGGGACTTTTTACTTTCAAGTGGCGCATTTAACTATTGCGCTCATGTGTGTCCTTTGAGCATAGATGTCTTTACAAACAAGGAAAAGGGACGACCCAACAAGCTCTGTTTACTGTTTAAATCTGGTCTGTACTAGCTGACATCCAATAGATCTGTAGAAACATCAGTTTTTTTCCTTGTTATCTACAGTTAGAAATCACTACTTCGGTCCGGGAGAATCCACCTTCTGTTGATCCAGCCCCTCTCGCCCTTCGCGATAGGTGAGCGATAGTCTCTAGTCACTGTTCAACCTAACAATATGTGAATCTGACACAGATAGATAACACGGTTTTTAACTGTTTACACTGTTCCACCCTCCTTTGAATTCATAACTGGATGGGTGTGTTTCTAATTTGTTTTTTAATTGTCCCCTAGGAGGTTGCCCACCCACAACTTCTTTGTCCTGACGAAGACCCTTTTTGTAAGGAACAGACTCCCACTGTTTATCCGGGTCGAAACGTAGACTACACAATCATCGACCAACTCCGGCCCCAATCGAGACACTAACGGCTCTAACGGAGCTAGGCCTTTGTTTGTCAGTCGTATTTCGGACTCTTTACGAGCCTCATGGTGTGGCCTTTACTTTAAGGGACCACATGTACATAGTCTTCAAATCAAGAATAAGACTTGTCACTGAATGATTCAGACCATTCCTATCCTATCCCTGACACTCCCCTCACTTCACCCCTCCCCGTTGTGAATGTGGGCACGCACATTTATATGAACTTGTTGATAATAATTAAATGTATTATGAGTTCTAATCCATTGAATAGGATGTATATGCAATTTTGAATTAAACTCTTTTGCATCCAATAGCTTTGCTTTTTGAATTAATTTAATACAAATGAAATAAATTTGAAATTCTTTGTTTTGTGTCTGAGGACCCCTTCCTTTCATTCTAATTACTACCCAGGTCCTTACTGACTTTAGTGGGTTTAACCCTGTATTTCCATAACATTCTCTTCTGTGGCACTATTTTTCCCCAAGCATTTCCTGTACTGTGGCATCTGAAATAAACAACAACGCCAGGGCCGTACTTCCCTTGTATTGTTGTGTCTATAACCACTTGCCCGCCTCCTGCTCTTCTGACCCTTTAACACCTTGCCATTTAAGATATAGGACAACCAAACCGAATTGGTAAGACAGCACATAGCCCTTAAGCCTTTTTTGTTTGTGTGTTTTTGTTAAGGTTCACAGTGTCAAATGGCACTGACAGGTCAAGATATTTTAAGCTAGTGACTTTTGTCATCAGTAGGAAGCCAGAGGTGATCCAGAACAGTTACTGGGTCAGGCGCTGTCCCCAGTGCTTAATTTGTGAGATAAGTTATTGGGCCCTTGACAGGAGTCCACTGCAGCTTGCACCACCGATTGCCCCAGCCAGCATTTCCAGTGACCGTACCGAAAGAAGTAAGTAACACGTTTTTTAAAACCGTGAATCTAGCCCAGGCTTCTCCAAGAATTAGATTGTGAGATACGAGTAGCTCTCCAGCTACTTGCAAGTAGCTCTCTTGTGCAACCCAGCCTACTAAGTTTTAAGATCTTGGTTGGTTGAAGTAATGCCAACCAACATTGAGAGTCTGTATTTGAGATGAAAAATTGTATATTTTGAGAACACGTAAACTTTTTTTTTGAAGAAAATTTCAATTTCCAAAATTCCACACCACACCAGTAATGTTTAAAATCGAAATGCGAAAAATGTTAGTTTCATTATTTTAAAACTTTGCCAATATCTGACTTCAGCCTTACTATTTAAAGCTGGAAAGCCAATATTTAAAGATTCCCTGTGCCATTAGCAAACAAGCCTTTGCAATGCAACAGGTTTCGATTTTACGCAAGTTTGAGCTATGGTCATTGTAAATGACGATGCCTTTCATTTATGTTTTGGGTTTTAAAACATAAATAGAATGCATTGTCATTTACAATGCCAATAGCTGAAACTTGCGCAAATGTGAGACCTATTGCATTGCAAATGCTTGTTGTGCATGGGGGCGAGGGAGATGAAAGGATGTTCTGATTTTCTGCCCATAGAATTACAGCCCTGCCTCTTGTTTCTGATCCAGAATCCCCAATGCCACCTGGGGAGTGCGAGACTTTCCTGGGACTGTGGTTATATAATTGGTCCTGCACCCCTCCGGCAGCGAAACCTGGCATCTGTCTGTTAATACCGCTGCCTACATCAAGGACAGATCATCAGAGACTGAAAGAAAGTTCTGATTTCCTTCTGCTCCCTCTGGGAGCCTGTAGTAAATCCCTTACCCATCGCTCGTGTGGGAAAGGGACATCCAAACCTGGGAGGAACCCCCCACCCCCGGCATTGATAAACTGTTTTCACTCAAGAATTATTTAGATTCATCAAAATTTCCCAACTGAAGTGCTAGATTTTCATCACCCTCAGAATCCTGCCTTCAGCCTGTCATCAACCCCATGTTGGTTGCCAGCAGCCAGATAGGACACTCATTGCGTCACCAGCTATCATCTGTCACTCGGGTGGCAGCAGGCTACTTCACTGCCATGAGCAGTCTGTGTGTAGCTTCCCTGGTTGACTGCTGTCACTGCAGGAGTCTCGAGTCCTATAATAAAGCTCAAACTCCAAGATGGCGCCTTCTGCAGCAAGCGCTCCTTCTGCCTGCGTCTTTTTAGGTCTTGCCTAAGCCAGCGCGTGCGCTGCACAGGCGAGACATTTAGTGAGTGGGCTTTAAAAAGCCGACCACAGCTTTTTGTCTGGTCTCGAGCGTGCGGTTACACGCACAGTTACGAGCAGAGGCGCCATCTGGCTTTCCTCTCTCGTCATGGGCATGAGCTCACACTTTCAGTGTTTTCATTGTTGTGGCCATACCACTGCTCCATTGCTTGCTGCAACCCTCCCCTTCTCTCATCCGTCCCTTCACTTTAACGGCTGCGTCACTTTTTTATTTCATTTTAGTGCGCATGCGCACACACCACTCCCGGGCTTGTCTTTCCTATTGCCTGCCTCTCGCCTCGCATACCCGCCCTTCTTCCTCCGATTCTTAGTTTCTGACTGCCTTTCTTTTTCTGAATCGCGCTCTTATCCTCCTGCCTCGCATGTTTGCCTCTCTGCGGGTTTCCTGTGAGAGACTGTCTCAGATTTCAACCCCAAACAGTCGGCCCCGCAACTTTCCCTTAACCCATCTGCTTGCCATACACTTCATTCGCTGCACTGCCAAACTGCCCGACCTTGCCATACAGTGTTTGCCCTGGGCTCTGTCCTGTATCTATTTCCTGCAGCTGCTCTTTTCCTCTGCATCGCCAGCTTCCTTGCACTTTTCCCTTTCACTTTAGTTTGCCTGCAGCTTGGCATCAACTTTATTACCAGCCTACCATGCCCCCATTACTTTGCGGTGCATATCTGCACTGTACCTCTTACCAGCAACCCCTCGCCTCTTTCCCGTCTGCCCTGTACTTTAACGAGTGTGTTGCTACCTCAATCTGCCTCCATAGCCCCTCAATTCTATTGTTTTCAGACGAGTGTGTGTATTTATCTGTTCATGTGCTGCGTATTTAGTTTCCAACTTCCAAACCACAGCTCTTCCCGCCAACCTCAGTCCTTATCTTTCACTGCTCCATGTTAAATCCATCCAACGTTCTCCTAACTACGTGCTGCTTTGTCCTTCAGCGACTTCTGCCAACCCGAACCACTTCCTGAAATCTTCTTCCGCTAACCATTTCAGGCTTCCTGCTAATCCCCAAGCCGCTTCCTGTTTTCCTCCAAACGTTGTTGCGTTTCCTGCTAACCGGCGAACGAGATCTTTAAAGCATGCCCTGACACCTCACCTATATTTCTGTCACTTACGTCCCTCTCCTAACTTTCCCTTGCAAGGGTGGTAGTTTTCCTCAAGCCAAAAACGCACACTCATGAGCTGAGGTCACCGTGCACAGCAGGGTTGTTGTACTGTGTGTGTGGTAATGCATGTGGCTCTCTTGAACATCTTTACTTTGCACACCACATAAATGCCCTGCACCACATCCGCTGAGCTGTACGCCCAGTCTCTGCACTGAGTGCCTCTACACATGAGAGATCTTCTCTGCTTCTCCCCTCAGCTAACAGCCTTTCTTCCATCTCATCCTCCACGCAGCAAGTTTGTCCTGCTTATCCTCAATATTTCCCAACTGTACAGCAACTTCTCTTCAGCACCACCTGCCGTGCACCTCATTTTTTACATTGTCCGTCGGCCATTCTTCTCTGCAGTATCCACTCGCCCTTCACGCCATCCTCTGCGCTGTCAGTTTGTCCTCTTTGTACTGTCAGCCTGTCTTGTAACTCATTATGTGCGCTGTCTGGCCGTTCTGCAGCTTATCTTCAGAGCTGTCAGTCGGGCCCGCAGCTTTCTCTTAAGCCGTCTGCCTGCCCTGCACCTCATTCTCTGCACTGCCAAACTGCCTGACCTTGCCATACAGTGTTTGGGCTCTGCCCTGTATCTATTTTCCGCCGCTGCTCTTTTCCTCTGCATCGCCAGCTTGCCTTGCACTTTTCCCTTTCACTTTAGTCTGCCTGCAGCTTGGCATCAACTTTATTACCAGCCTACCGTGCCCCCATTACTTTGCGGTGCATATCTGCACTGTACCTCTTACCAGCATACCCCTCGCCTCTTTCCCCTCTGCCCTGTACTTTAATGTGTGTGTGTTGTTCCTCCCAAAGCAACGCACATTTAGAAATAGCAACAATCTTTCCCAAACCTTTAAAGGCTCATACAGGCCAACATTTTAAAATTAAACAAGCATTGGCATAGCCAATAGATCTCGCCTTTGGGACCTTATAAGTATTTAGTTATGCAGCAAAATATCCTTACGGCAACAACATTAACTGTTGCGAATTTTGTAACAATTTTAACTAATTATGCAAATAAAACTTTTTGACTTTTGACATTAACTGTTGCATGGCTAAACACTTAAAAGGTCCCAAAGGTGAGCCCTATTGGCTATGCCAATGCTTGTTTTTGTTGTTGCAGATTTTATATAGCACAAACGCGACCCAAAGGTATTGGAGCGCCTTACATGAGCAACAGTTACACAAGGACACATTTGTTAGTAGGCAAGGGGAGATTATGTGATTTGCCCATAATCACAGGATGCTGACCAACGCCGAGGCTCAAACCTGGTTGCCCAGCTCCAAGTCGGCAGCTCTGGCCCTTAGTAGGGTTACCAACTGGCAGGGTGCAAATTCAGGACGGTCAGTGTAAAAATTCAGGACAAAGGGTCAAAATTCAGGACAAAAATTCAGGACAGAAGGTCAAAAATCAGTACAAAAATTAGGGACGAAACGTACGTTTTACAGACATATCAGAGGAGGTGGCACAATAATATATAAGTAAGTAAATAGACAACCAAAATAAATACGAGTCAAAATAAGTTTATATAAGGTGTATCCAATCGTGCACTTAACAGTTTTTCAGTATGCGCGCAACTTTGCAAAGCGACATTGGGCCCTTTCTGCAATCAAGATTTGTGCTAGTAACAATCAACATTAATAAATAGTATTTTTTATTTGTATGTTGAAATCTGTGTACAGTGAAAACAGTTTTAGTTATTTTATTTGTATTTTCTCCAGCATGGCGCCAAGACAAAAGCAGAATGCTTGGCCCTAGTCCCATGCAGGAGAAGGCACCCCACATGCTGTCACTACAATTGTGCCCATTAGCACTTATAGAATGACAATCAGCTGCAGTCACAGACTGACAATGGGCCGCTCCACAGTCTGCAGGAGGGGCGGCTGCAGGCAGCCTCTTCAGTTTAAAAGATAAGAGCGAGAGGCCTCTCGCGCTGACCATGTGATACAACTTCAACTGTGACAAAGCGTCACACACCAATAAGACAACCTAAACAGCGACTACAAAATTCCAAATGAATATGGAGTAATGAGGCTACTGCCTCGGTATCCAAAAACTCACCACTGTCAGAAGGAATCTGACAGGAGAAGACAAGAATCAGGTCCTCTCGCATGGGAAACAGCATTCCTTTCTGAGATTTCCCATTTCGATTTTAGTATGATGTCTGTAAGGCGTCCGTAATTACATCATACTAAAATGACGGACGGTCCGTGAAATTTACGGCCGGTTGGTCACCCTAGCCCTTAGTCTTGCACTAACGGCTCTGGGAGAGGGCCGCTAACAATGGACTAAACACTCGGGAGTGGCCTATAATGGCTACACCAGCCTTCTGCCTTAACATTCCAACATTTATTTTAAAACATTATATTCTCAATCGGGACCATGTTTTAATGGAATTAGTGTCCAGTCCTGCCTCAGGCTATACCATTAATTACAAAAAAAGTCTCCCTTAGCAAAGTCTCACTTGTTGTCTTAGCCCCAAGAGACCCTGGGGTGTATGTTCACTCTGCAAAAAACAGGTAACATAACATGCCTTCCCCTACAACTCGGGGGTATAACTTTTGGGGGCGTTTAAAATTACCAATCAATAGCCTATAATGTTGTTATTGTCAATGTGGGTCTAACTTAATATACCATTAATGGACATGGGGCGCACTAATGATGTAAATGACAAGAAATTGCATGTATGCTAAAAGGCTGATAACTGCAATAAAAGCGCGTATTTGTTTTACGCTGTAATGTTTCGATTTGTGCAAAAGCAGTGACATACAAAGTGGAAAAGAATCCTCATTTGCCTGGACTTGGGGCCACTGGGACAGTCACATGAATAAAAATGCCTCGTGCTAAACAAGAGAAGGGGAGCTGGCAGGCGCACTATGTCTGTGTTCCTCCTGTGAGGCCGACGAGTGGATTGCTGTTCTCGCTGCGTGTGAAACATGTCAATAATTCACTTGTGCCAGTCAAGAAGCTCTACAGTGCACTCCCCGAGCGAAACGATCCTCTGTGTCCGACCGCCCACAGCTGCGGGGTGATAGATAGACACAGCCCCAGCAGCAGGCGCTCAAGATGGCGCAGGTCACAGCTGGAGAATTCACTGGCATCTCTCAAGCTCCCTGTTAGCGTCATAGCGTAAAGATGTTATTGGCCCTGGTTCAATTTTGAAAAAAGGGGACCCCTACTACTAATGCATTCACTACTTGTAGGGAATAATATGAAATCTATTTTGTAAAGCAACTAGTAGTGAACTTAATTAATAAGCCAAAAACCTCAAGGAAACCTTACAATTAAACAAAAATATTGTGACATGTACAAAACTGAACAAATTATTTGTGAATAAATTGATTTTTTTGATTTTATTTCAATTATTTTCTTCATATTTGTTAAACATTTCTTATATAAAAATACATATTTTGCATTAAAAAGTCAATCACATATATATTATATTTCAGAAAATATATGAAAACATACTAAACCACAATGACAAAGAAGAAAAGTGTCATAGCGTAAAGATGTTATTGGCCCTGGTTCAAGCAAGGAAAATTACCCATTTCACTGCTGCTGGAGTAGTAAAATATAGCAATAATCAGCGTTCAATGGGAAGCTCAAGTCTCGGATCCTCCCTGGCAAAAAAAATACTCACTTCCCCATACTGCACACAGCAAGCAAGAGCTGCAGCCATGCCTGCCTTTTCTCCAGTGCGTTTCGGGAGTTTTGAAGGCGAGTAAAAATGTTTTAAAAACAAAATACCTTCCGACCAAACGGTTTTGCTCCTCTGTTACATAAAAAGCCATTGGCACTTTGCCCAGTTCTAAAACGAGGCTAAGCATGGTTGTGGCTTAACGGCCAGAGCTGCGGACGTAGGGACTGGGGAACCAGATTCGAGTCTCAGCGTCAGCTGGACATCCTGTGATTCTAGGCAAAATCACATTACTCGCACCCTACCAACCGAAATGAACGTGTCCTTGTGTAATGTAAACGGTGCTCACGAAGAGCGCACCAATACCTTCGGGGCGAGTTGGCGCTATATAAAATTGTTTAAAAAAATGTAGCCCACTGCAAAACGGAGTTGGGTTGTAAACATGACACCACCATGCGTTCAAATTTAGCAAAAATATACGGATTGCTGTCTGAAGAAAATATAGAGTGGTTCGTGCATGTCGATTTTATTTATTCAAACGTAAACATTACAAAATAGACTTTAAGGATTCGAACTAATATTTTTTTTAAAAATCTACAGGCGCATGTAACTGTGTGTAATGGTCAATATGAGAACACACACTATTCCCACCACACGTTGTACTTATTTACTAGAGTATTTCAGCCAGTTGGCTGCTGCCTCGGGCGGGGAGCGGCGAAGCATTGTGGCAAAGAAAGGGGAGCGTAAGCCATGTCCGCGAGCAGTATACATTCCTAAGCCTTTTAGTTTTGCCAGCAACAATACTTTCTACTTAAGTCATTTTGCTAAGCAGCCAATGTCAGGCTTGCAAGTGTTGTCCAGAAGTGTCTGCTGACACCCCGCCCTGCCCTCCAGAACTGGTTTTACTAGTAAACAGTGAAATACTAGAAGCAGGACCAGGGCCGGCCCTAAATCGACCCCGGGACAGCGTCCTGGACGCTAAGAAAATGTGGAGTCTGTTGTTGGGGCGGGAGTCGTTGCGATGTGAGGGCAGGGACTGGGAGGAGGGCAGGGGGTTAATAACAACTACGCTGAGGCACATTAAGGGCCGGGCGCATTACAAAGTTTTTAACAGACCCCTTGAGACCGAGCTGCTGTTTGCATGACAATGAGGCAGGCAGCTCCCTGCTGCGCCCCTCACTTCCCTACTTATGACTTAGGTGACTGTCACTCGTTTTCCATACCTAGGAGTGATAGAGTAAAAAGCCACCCGGGCGCTGCCAGGATGTGACAGTCGCCACAGAATCAAGTAATCCACATACAAACACGTCCTTGCTGGATTGTTGCCTAGGACTACATTCCAAACTAAAGGAGCCTGGAGGGTAGATTGTTTTGCACAATGCATAACTTATCCGAAATCATCCGAAAATATAACACTCTTTGAGGGGTCTCTCTGTCAAAGTTTGTGGAGCGCACTTATTTTTATCTTACTAGAGGGAAACTATTATTCGCGGATGAGGCTCAATTCTGCTGTCCCACTAACATATTAAAATGTAATATTCTTAGCTCCCATGTTTTTATGTCTTTTATTCTCAACTGACTCGAACATTCGTGCAGTAAGTAGGCCTATCTCCTCCGGCGTTTCTGGCTTTATGTTCTCATTCCGTGCCTGTGTCCCGCCTGAGGGCTTCGACAGGATCCGCTGCATTACTGCTTCAGAATGTTAACAAAATGTGGCCATTCTGGCTCGGTCGGTGTCGTATGTTTTTCAGACTTGAAAACGGCACACACTCTCACGTATTTCTATGCAACGGTAAGCGTTAGGAATAATATAATTCTAGCCTAGATAAATATAGAAACTCTATTGACCTTGTGTGCATCTGTTTTACGCTAAGCCTCCTTGCAGCTTGCTCCGCGCCAAAACGCACCGAACTCCCTAAAGCGGTCTCGAAAGAACGGGCGCACTCCAAACAAACGCGTGACGCATTCTAATTCCACTGCTGAGATTTGTTTGTGTTTTTGCAGGTGTTAGTCACAGGATGATCTGGGTTTACATGTCAATCCGGTAGTTGGCTCTTGTCTTGTTTGGGCCCCCCTCCTCTCTTGTTTTCGTCAGTTGAGTAGTCTGAGGCACACCATGGCTGTTCAACTAACTCAGTTCACCAATCGAAACACAGGACGGCTGCATTTGAGGCAACTACGCATTGGTCTTTATATGCGTCTCTCAAGTGTAATAATGTGTTTAATAACCTCATTAATCGGGACACCCTCTGTGCTACAGCCTCACCTCCCGTTAAAGCATGTAACCAAGTGCTGGCCCCGGCCGCACGCACAAACTGTTCTCTCCCTCCTCAGCTGCGAGTCGGGCTTCTCGGAGGGCTGATCAGCGCTTTCAACAGACGTATTTATAGAGCGGAGGTATGCATGACATCCGAGGGGGCAGGTAAATCCAGCTATAATTAGCCAGTGCAAGTAAATCCCGGCCTGAATAACATTTGTGCCACGTATGTACTGCCGGTTTGCATCCGATTTATGTATCTGTGTGAATAATCTAGGCAAACAGTGTGGTGCCTGTTTGCTTCTTATTATTACCCTGTAGCGCCCTTTTTACACAAACACTCTTCAAAAGGTAAATGTAAAAGGTTAAGGTGCAGAGAAAGGCTAATTCGTAGTTTAATGCCCACTTCAGAATAGAGTGCTTTTACCGCACCCACCAGCGTATGACTGCCAAAATTGTGTGGAATTAGTTTGCAACTGCCCAAGCGATGACGCCCCAAAATCATATCCCAGAGATCAGTGCCTAACACCAAGCTAGTACCTCAAATTACGAACAGGTGGTCCTAATCCCAAAAACTAGGCTAAACGGGAGGAAACTTCCAGCACTGTGAATGCTGGGTGTGGTGTGTTTACAGCAAAAAGGCCCAGCTGTAATCAGTCCAGTGCGAGATAACTCTTCTTGACATTGGCCTATATACACCAAATAGCACGACCAGCTAAAGTGTAGCACCCACTAACCCAAGGAATTTGTTATCAATATGCTTAGGTTACTGCAGGAGAATGCCCCGACCAAGATCCTCCACGCAGTCCAGCGATCTCCCCACCCCAGAAACAAGCATTTGCAAATGCAATAGGTCTCGCAATTACGTGAGTTTAAGCTATTGGCATCGTCAATGACAATGCCTTTTATTAATGCTTTTAAAACTAAAACAAAAATAAAAGGCATTGTTATTTGCAATGTCAATACCTCAAACTCGCGTAAATGTGAGACCTATTGCATTGCAAATGCTTGTTCCTGAGATTGTCTGCCAGCAGTGGCTGTCCCCTAGGGAGAGAAGAGCACACAGAGTCCAGGAACAAGAGGTGCTCTCTATGTTTTAGGTCTCACCTAGTGACACTGCGCATGCGCTGCTCGCCTTAGCGAGATCTATTGTTGTCAACTTCGTTGCCGAAGGCTGACAGGACATGTGCACGCGTACAAAGGAAAGGAGTTGTGCACACTTACGGCAACGTTAGCAGAACTTAGAGGACAGGAGATGTGCACGCGTACGGGGCATGGCATGAACACACCTCCTGCTGGCTGGCTCCCTGCCGCCCCTTGTGCATATGTCCCGTGATTCTTTTTTTACTGTTCCATATGCTAATTTGGCCCGCATTACAACTGCCCACTTCGCCTTGAAGTCACGCCCCGCCATTCTGTGTCCATCACGATTGTTTGAAGTGCAGTCTGCACACTTCTTTTGGAATGCCTGGACATCCATTCCAGAGAATGTTAAGAACGTTACAAAGTGTAAGGACTTCATATCCCAGCATATTTGCACAGCAAGCCCCTTCGTAGCCTATCACAAGCTTCTCAATAGGCTGTCGGGACACGTAGTTTCGAGCAAGTAACAAGCGATGGGGCCACACGTCCCAGTCGTCCCGGCAGCAACTGCACCGCTCGTGCGCCGCGTTACGCCACAGCCGCTCAAGTGTAGATGGCGGATGAGGAGGTGAGGTGTCCACAGAGGAATGGGGAGGGACCACTGGGGCCCACGGGGGGAATGGGTGGCGGGGACCCCTGCGTAGTCTGCATCCTAAAGTCGGACTCGGGTTATGGCTTCAATGTGCATGGGCAGGTGAGCGAGAGCGGTCAGCTGCGGACCATTGGAGGAGAGCTGTACGTGCCGCTCCAGCATGTTAGTGCCGTTCTGCCAGCGGGTGCTGCCCACCGCGCCGGTGTCCGACGAGGGGTCCGGATCCTGGAGGTGTAAGTACCGGAGAGACCACAGGCTGCCCTTTTCACTGTGCCATGTTTTCCCCCCACCCAAGCACTGCTATGTTTTTCTGGACAGGAAGAGGGTGGGAGATTTTACTGCCCCCTCAGAGCAGCCCCAACATTGCTATTAGAATGCTACGCAGCCCTTCCCAAATTATAGGGAAAGTGTTTGACCCTAGGGGTGCAAGTACCGGAGCTAGCCGTGTCTGTAGTTCATCCTTAAAGTTTCTGCAGTACTGTGTGTTATTACTACACAGTAGAGATGTAAGGGGGAAATCTCTTCACTGTGTGAATAATCTAGGCAAACAGTGTGGTGCCTGTTTGCTTCTTATTATTACCCTGTAGCGCCCGTTTTACACAAACACTTTTCAACAGGTAGAACCTGGTGGTACATGCAACACAGAGTGGGGGAAAGTTGCTTTAATCTCTTGTATAAATACATGGGGAGTGGAGAGGTGTATGGGGGTGAACCAATCTCTGATCATTTTTCCCAGTCGGGTCCAAGTCCTGACAATGACAACCAGATCAGCCAAGAAAATATGTGCAACAAGCCATGCAACAAATATCATGATAAAGTCACTTCAAATTAAAAAAAAATGTATTACTTTAACACGCCGAAGAGTTTTACCTTGTTACTTCCGATTATATCACTGCATTGTGAGGCATTTATGAAAGTGATACATTTAAAACATGAGTTTAGATATATTCAGGCAATCAGGCAGTCAGGGATGTAGCTTCAGGTGTATTTGCTGGAACCCCCGCCACTTTTATAATTTCCTATTTGGCTCTTGGCTTGACAATGACAGTGGGATCAGCCAACAAAAGATGTGCCAAGTAGATCATGCAACAAACATCATGCACAAATATGATAAAGTTGCTTCAAATTTGAAAAAAAGTGTATTTCTTTAACATCCAGTAAGTGTTTCACCTTGGTACTTCAGATTATATCTCTGCATTGAGCGACATTTATCAAAGTGATCTTTTTAAAACATGAATGTAGAAATATTGAGGCTTGGACTGTACTATAGGGCATCCAGGCAGTGCCCGATGGGGTTGTCTGACTGGTCACTGAGTGGGCCGTTTTTTTGGCTGGTTGTGGGCCTGTTATTGGCCTGGTTGGCCAGGTTTTACTGTCGAGTCCCCTGATATTAAAACAAACATTGCCTGAAGGAAGCTTATAATGCACTCTTCCATTCCTTACAAAACACATATACAGCATCTATTTACAATAAAACAATTGCCCCAATATGCAAACAAGGACCACATTTTTAGTTTTTTAAATCACTAATGGGGGCTGTAAGGTCTGGTGCTCTGCGGACCTTGCGCACGCTGAAATGAACCAGGTTCGCAGCAATAAAGGACACCACTCAGTGTGAAGGCTGGGTGCCGACTGACCACGTGCGTTCCAACCCCCTTTTATTAGTCACGCTGCACCCACCGGAATGAGCGGGTGGGTGTAACATATCCGGCGTCGGCCTGGACTGTAAGCTAGACGGCTAACTCATTACATCCCATCCCAACTTAGTCCTTTTCTCTTTTGCTGGGGCACTGCCATCCCCTTACTTGGCATGCAAAGTCCTTCAGGTGGGAGTTCAGTCTCGGGTTCTCTCTCAATCCATCCCGAGGGTGGCAACCTCAGGCAGTGGATGGGGACCCCAGTGCTCTGGATGTTGTCGATGCTTCCGGGGCTCTTCCCGGCTTCGCCTCACTAGGTGTTGCAGGCGGAAATTGCGCCAGCGGGGTCCCGTGGGTTCCTCTTGCTCTGCTGTTCTTCCACACCAACGGGACACTGTCTACTTCCTTACCGGAGGGAGGCTCCGGCACCTTCTTAAACCATGAAATGTTCTGTGTCACTTTTTCCCCTTCTTTCTCAGCAGTTATCATGGTTCCCTTGACACCGACTACTGACCAGTGACCTGGTTCGTACCAGGTCCAAAACTTTCCTGCTGGTCTCCTGTCTTTCATTATGACTGTGTCCCCTCTTTGCACCTTCCGGGGTGTCGCCCTTCTTGTCCGTCTGGCGGCAAGGCTCTGTCTTTCCCTTCACCTTAGAGTGTTCAGTTCAGTTCAATAAACTTTATTCGGTTAAAAAGCAAATAACCATAAAAGTAACAAACATAAAACAAAGTACAATAATTACAGTAGTTACGATAGATACTTCTCATGATTAGTAATACAGTGAGGTAGATCGATAGGGAGTCTATAATATTTCAATTTGAATTTGTTTCCTAAGTTTAAAAACACTTTTTAAATAATTTAAAATCACAGTAACAGTTAAAATCGTGTCCATTTTCTGTACTTCTAAAAAAGCTGGGCGACATCTGGTTAAATTCATATTTTTTAAAAAAGGGACTATGATTTTCCTACGTATAGCAGTATAAAATTTGCAGAAGAAAAGGATATGAATATCAGATTGTTGTGACGTACCATCACACAAGCAGGTGGGCAAAATATGGGTCCATGAGTTCATGCATGGAAAAGACACTAGTCTAAAAAATATACAAAATCTAAAACGAGTTAAAAGAAAACGATCATAGTTAGTCATGGGCAGGGATAAATATGGCTGTACAGTATTTGTCTCACAGAGGGTAGGAAGGTGCGAGTGTACTGTAGATTTCAGAATTTCCACTCTCTTCCTCTTATCCAGCAAGTGGTCCAGGCAGATAGTTTTTAATAACTTCCTAGGAATAGTGTCCATTGAAGTTGGGTCCGAGAAATATGAGTGTAGTCCAATCTCGGTCAAAAAGTGCTTTACGTAACTCAACCATTCCATTCTGTCCGCATGGTCCAAACTGAGGGTGTCACGTAGCAGGGCCCGGTTCGTAACGCATTCGTTAGTAGTCCATACCCTATGCCACAGTAGGATAGGTTGAATTCTGATAATGTCCGTTATGTAGGGTTGGCCAAGTTCAGCGTGACAATTAAATGTGGCTGCACACTGTGGAACTGCTAGAACACCCCTCAGAAATTTGTTCTCTACCAACTGGATTTGATCAACATTTGCATATCCCCACAGACCTGAACCATACATAGCCACAGACAAGCATGTAGCTTTATAGATGGTTAACATTTCTTTTATCGGCTTCCTGCCCAGTTTCCTAACAAAATTCTGTAAGGCCATGATCGTTTTCATAAATAAAAGAGTTCTAGCCTTAATAGCGCTTGTCCAGGAACCTGACTCATGGAATAAAATGCCCAAATAAGAAAAGGTTGGGGTGTTATCCAGCGGCACATTGTTTAAAAAAATACGCTTCATTGATTTACCTGGTTTTAGGCCACAATTCATTATGAAAGTCTTACTACAGTTTACTAGTAGGTCCAGGTTCAACATAAATTTCTCAAAGCTAACTACTAGTTTTTGTAGAGCGCAAGGAGTGCGTGCCATGAGTACTGCGTCATCCGCATACATGAGTGCAGGGATTTCCCTCCTCCCCACCCTGGGCAAATCCCTACACTCCTGCAGTAGGTGACGCTCGAGCCCATTTATATAAAAAAGGAATAAAAAAGGTGCCAGTACGCAACCCTGCCGCACTCCGCGACCTATGTTAAATTGCCTGGAGCATTCTCCTCCCCTGCCATAACGAACAGAGGCTGTAGCTCCACTGTAGAGTTCCCTCAGAAAACAGATAATGTTATTGTCCACTCCCAAACCTTTCATTATATCCCACAATTTAGAGTGTGATACACAGTCGAACGCTGAAGAAAGATCGACAAAAGTAAAATACAAGCGTTCAGATTTTATCCTTATATATTTATGCTGCAGAAGCATTAGGTTTAACCCTTGCTCAATTGTGCCAATCCCTTTTTGGAAACCAAATTGTAAATCACTAATAATATCATTTTCCTCTGCCCAGCTTTGGAGTCTTGCCAATACAACGCGTCCTAAATTTTTTACTGAGGAATCAAGAAGGGAGATTGGTCTGTAACAGGCACAGCTGTTCCTATCCCCCTTCTTGTAGATTGGGACAATGACTGAGGTGAACCAGGATTCTTTCAGACCCAATGAGAGAGCTGAATTAAAAAGTTGTACTAACATTGGCCCCCAGATTTCAGTATTGGCTTTAAATAGGTCTGCCGGAATCCCATCGGGTCCGGCCGCCTTACCGCATTTAGTTGATCCCAAGGCTAGAAGCACTTCATCAATTGTTGTAACCAGGTTATAACTCTGTTGTGCATCCAGGCTAGAGTTAGTACCCCCACCATGGATGTCTTCCTGTGCCTTATAAAGATTTGAAAAATGGTCTACCCATTTATCCTCATCTATTGCAATCTCGATTCGCGCCGTGTGGGTTTCATAGGGGAAAGGGGTGTTAATTGCTTTCCAAAATGCAGCGGAATCTTTAGATTGCGAGGCCTCACAAAGGGAATCTAATGCCTCTTTATTCAACGCGGTTTTCCTTGCTTTCAGGGCCTGAGTATATGTGTTCCTACACTTTCTTATTTCATTTTTATCCCTAGGGCATCTGTGTACTGCCTGTTTTAAATTTTTCAAAGCCCTTGTACATGCAGTATTAAACCAGCTCTTGGGCCCCTTGCCTCTGCGTTTTGCCTCCACCCTTAGGTTACTTTTTATATTTACAGCTATTGTTCCAAAGTGCTCAATAATTTGATCATTAGTGGAGTTGTCACTTAGACAAATCCTAAAACTATTTGAGCACACCTCCCAGAGTTTCTCAAAAAAGGTTGTGGGGATTACTTTGCTCCATTTAAGTGTGTACCCATTTTGTCTCCCAAGGACAACATCAACCGCTGTCTCTACTGGAGGCGCGGCCGTCGATGAGTCTGGGAACAAATCTGCTACCTTAAGAGATTGTGGGAGGTGGTCACTTATGGGTAGTTGGATGTTCGTAACCCCCAAGAGTCTATGATTGAGGTTACTGGAGGTAATAATAAAATCAATAGTTGTCGATAAGCCTCTACCAACAAAAGTCGGTACAAAGGGTGTGGGTTCTGGGGAAGATTCATTGGCAAACCCCTAGTCAAACATGAATAATAATTCATTTAGTAAGTCCCCCATCAGGGTATGATCAAAGTGTGTCAAGTGCATGTCTCTCTCAGTCATTAGGCCACATAGGCCCTGATTCCTTTTAGTACATAATGAACAGTTAAAATCCCCCCCCCATATAATTATCAGCTCCCTTTCATTTCTGTCTACCTCTAACTGAATTTCATCTTTAAGCTGCTTCATTACAATCAAAATATTATCTTTCGGGACATTATTATAAAAATTAATAATTAACACTACAGCTCCTTTATAATTCTGTAAAGTTATAATTTGGAAATAGCAGGAATTTAAATGACAATGAGCTTGTTTAATTTTAAGTTGATTTGAAACAAGCGTTGTCAACCCACCCGTAGCTCCTCCAAAATGACCTCCAACAGCTGGTGTAAAGAAGGTTCTATAGCCATTTACATGGATTGATTCCTGTATCCAAGTTTCTTGCAAGGCCACTATATCCTGACCATTTATTACTGACTCCCAGGCTGGATTTGTGATTTTTTGCCTAAACCCTGCTATATTCCAAAACAACAGTGCACATAGATCTTTCTCTTTCTGGGACAGGCCTTCACCTGCCTGTTCCCCACCCCTAATATTAATATCAACTATGGGGGATTGCATCTGTTCCAGGGTATTACTGTTACATGGTAACAAACTGTCAGTATTAGGGGCCTTTTGTAAAGTTGGCAGATCTTGGGGAATCCCGCTCAAAGTCTCAGTACTTTTAAGGGGAACTATATCCTTAATAAAGGGGTGAGAAACTGGAGGATGAAACTTGTTCCCAACCAGATTTTCTTGAGATGTCTGAGCTTGTTGTCAATCCACCCCGTCCAGACCATTGAAAATCTGGAACCGATTTTGAATAGGTAGATTGTACTTAGAGTGTCTTTCTCACTGTAGGGTGGAGGGGCCCACCCAGGGCAGGTAGGGAGAGTGTTATGTCGAATCCCGTTGAACATAAGCGCCCATGGTGTTTGGCGAGTGGTGCTGTGGAGGGTGCTTCAGTACTCTCGGAAGAACAGCAGTAGGCGCCGCTCAGGGTCTGCATTCTCGGCCACGGCGATTCGGAGGGCTTTGTTGAGGGTCCTCATTAATCTTTCAATTTCCCTGTTGGGCTGTGGCCACTGCAGGGTGATGCTGCGATGTCGTATTCCGTGATGCTGCATGAACTCCCGGAGCTCATTGCCCTGGAATGGGGGCCCATTGTCGCTTTGAAAAGATCTTTTCAAGCACTGGGGCAACCCGGGAGAATGCAGTGGAGCTGACGGCCTCTACGAGGGGAGTTTTGGAGTAGCTATCTATCATGGCTATGGTCGTCTGGCCATTGGGAAAACTACCAAAGTCGAGGCTCACCTTCTCCCATAGGGCCTTCCTGTGTTCTTCCGTCTGGACGCGTGCCGGTCTCTCAAAGGTGCTGGTCAACTGTCAGTCTGGGCACCTTTTCACAGCTTCTTCCACTCGGGCCTCCAGCCCTGGGAACCAGACCTTTTCCCGCTTCCGGGCCTTCATTCTTTCGATCTCTTGATGTCCTGCGTGAGCCAACTGTGTTGCCTGGTGTTGTAGTGCTGCCGGGATGGCGATGCAGGACCCTCTTAGCTGAATTCCCCCTTTGGTCACTCTTGACTTGTTCCGGATTCCTCACATTTTCATGAGGCACTCCTTTTTCGGGACCCGTCCAGCTGTTGGCAGACTGCAAGAAATGGTGCCCGTGTCCCCCTTGGACAGCAGCGCGTACTTTGGTGATCACTGGGTCTCCCTCCGCTGCATCGGCAATGTCTTCTAGTGTTAGTGCTTTTGGGCACGTGATGGTGGAGATCATATTTTGGTGTGCTTCCAGCGCTGCTTCCACGTCTGACTCTTCTACTTGTTCGTCTTGTGGGGCCGGGTGTCTCAAGAGGAAGTCGTCAGTATTCTTGTCGCCTGGCCGATAAGCCACTTCCATCTTGTATTGTTGGAATCCTATGGCCCATCGCTCATTCCTCGGGGGTGGATGTGGTGCTGACCCCTTGAACAATGGCACTAGCGGCTGGTGGTCCGTGATGACCTTAAACGGTTGGCCACAGAGGTATAAGTGAAAATGATGGCACGCCCAACGGATGGCTAGGGCCTCTCTCTCGATCTGCGCATAGCGCCTCTCAGTGGGTGAGAGCGTTTTGCTGGCGTAGGCTAGGGCCGCCCATCTTCCTGGCTACTGTTCCTGAGGGAGAACTTCCCCGAGGCCTACGGGGCTGGTTTCCACCAGTATCTCCGTCTGTTTGGCGGGGTAGAAGTACACCAATATGGTGTGGTTGAGGAGGGTGTTCTTGATTGTTTGGAACGCCGCTTCTCCCAAGGTCCCCCACTTCCACATGGTATCTGCTCGAGTGAGGTTCTGGAGTGGCTCCGCGATGGTGGCCAGACAGGGGATGAACCGGCCACAGTACGTGGCCATCCCAAGGAAGCTTCGTACCTCCAACACGGTCGGGGGGGCTGGTGCGTCTTTAATTGCTCGGGATTTCCACGGGTCCACTTGGATTCCCTCCTGGTTGAACATGTATCCGAAGAACCCTATCTGCTTTTGGGAGAACAGGCATTTTTCTCTATGTAGGGTGACGCCATGTTCTTGGAGCCATTTCAGCATAGCTCTCAGGTGTTTGTAGTGCTCGTCCGCGGTACCTGAGTAGATTAGGATATCATCACTCACGTTCAGTACTCCTGGCAGACCTGTCAAGATCTCCTTCACAGCGTCTCGGAACACCGGGCTGCTGATGATATTCTGAAGTTAAGGCGTTTGTATCTTCTCAGCCCTAGCTGGGTACTGAATGGTGATGTAACGACTTTCCTTCGCTAGGACTAGCTGATTATAGCCTGCATTTAGGTCCAACTTGGAAAACCAACAGGACCTGTTGAGGTCAGCCACAATGTCGTCCATCGTTGGCGTGATGTGGCGTTCACTCTGGATTGCCTTGTTAGGGAGGCGCATATCGATACACAGCCTAATTTTCCCTGGCTGTCAGGGTTTTTCGGCGCTCACCATAGGGGACATCCATGGTGTGGGTCCAGAAACGTTCTCAATGACCCTTGATCTTTCAGCTTTTGTAGTTCTTGTTCCATGAGTGGTCTAAGGTGGAAAGGGATCCGTCTGTGGCGTAGTGCTGTCTGGGTGACAGACGGGTCAATGTGCAGCTTGATTGGGGCCTTCTTGATTCATCCTAGGCCTTCAAACAAGTCCGCAAATTGGCGTAACAGTTCCTTGGTCTGGTTTGCCTGCACGCTTCTTGCGAACGTCACTAACCCTAGATCTTCTGCAGCGTGGCTGCATAGTAGGGTGTTGGCCTCTTGGTTGATGACATGGATGTCAGTGGAGATTTCTTTGTCTTCTGACCATATTGGCATGGTCATCTAGCCCTGGAGTGGCAGGGGTGAATAATTTCCCTATGCAAAGATCTTTATTTTGGAAGGTTTGAGTTCTGGTTTGGGCCTTTTCTCACTGTGCACTGTGCACGTACGCTGTGGCCTCGTTTCTTGAGCACCTGTGTGAAGGAGACTAGGTATGTCTCCCCTTTCTCGACCTCCGTGGAGGAGTCTTCTGCTTGGTAGGCAGCTTGTTCATTATTTCATCCCCCTTGGGAGGATGCAAGGTAAATGCTCAACAGTTGTCGCACAAGTTATCGCATGGGCTTGGCTCCTCTGCCGTCCTTACGTGGTGACTTCCTTCTGCACACGGATGCGAAATGATTTGGGATGCCACAATTGGTGAACGTCTTTCCTTGGGCAGGGCATGCCAAGTGTGGGTGTTCCTCATGCCCACAGTACCCGCACTGGCCTCTCGGGATCTGGTGCGGGCGGTCCCTTGGCCTGTCCCCCCTGTCTCGTGTCTTGAAAGCATTGGTTCGCTCCATTTTGATGGTCGCGCTCTTTTGAGTCGTGCGCGTCAGTACCAAGTCCATCTCGTCTGCTCGGGACACTGACAGGTCGTGTGTCCTAGCCATGACTAGCATGTCATTTAGGGGTATGTTTGGCCGTTGCAGTATAAGTCCGCGTAGTACCTTGCTGCTTATTCCTTGGATGAGCTGAGCTCTGATTTCTATTGTCGCCCTGTCACCAACCAGATATGTGCTTGCTAGCTCCCTCAATCTCGTGTGGAAGGCATCAATAGAATCGCCTTCTCTTTGCCCGGCTTGTCGCAATTTAAACCACTCGAAATCAAGGTTTAGTTGGGGGTCAAAATGCGCGTTGAGTGCTGCCACTGCCCCATCATAGTTAATTGGGGCCCCTGTTTCCGGGAGATGTTTAAAAAGCAAGTAGACTTCCTCCCCTGCATACTAGAGCAGGAGTGACCGCTTTACTGCCCCATCTGTTTCCCTGGTGGCTGTGAAGTAATTTTCAAGACGTCATAGCCACGTCTTCCACCTTGGGGATGCCATGTTGGGGTCAGCCACCTCGCTGAACGGGGGTAACATGCCTGTGAGAGCATGCTGTGTAACGATCCGGACTGGGTCCCTCATTGTGTCTTGGGGTTGTGTCCAGGTACTGTATGGTGTGCGGTCTGCTGGATCCTGGGTGTTGTCCTGCAGGGCTGACTGCTGCTGCTCTGCCGGGCTATGCAGATACACCCCCTTCATGAACGCCCTTGCTTGCCACATGTCTGTGGCCTTTTTGCCCCCAAATGTCCTTGCTCACCACGTGTCTGTGGCCTTTCTTCGCCCACGCGGGCATTGCCTTGTGTAGCCACGTGGGCGGTCTAGCGTGTGCCTCGCACTGCAGGTGGACCATGAGGGGTTGCGCCTTACCGGCTGCTGCTGGGCTCTCCCACCCCTGGGCTTTTCGCTGTACCGGCATCTGAAGTTGCCCCTGGGCTGTGGAGGCGTGTATGGTGCTCTTGCTCCCTTATAGGGCGTGTTGGGCTGCCAGGGCTGTGCGTTATACTGCTGGCACGGTGGGGCACAGGAGCATGGTTCCGGCACCGCCCTCGTTGCCACTTAAGGTCCCGTGCTCTGCGGACCATGCGCCCGCTAAAATGAACCAGGCTCGCGGCAATAAAGGACACCTCTCAGTGTGAAGGCTGGGTGCCGACTGACCACATGCGGTCACACCCCCTTTTATTAGCCACGCTCCGCCTGCCTGCATGAGCGCGTGTGTGCAACATATCTGGTATCGGCCGGGACCGTAAGCTAGACTGCTAACTCATTACAGGAGCTACTTTTATTTTGGTGTCTGGGTCTATTTTAGCAGTTCAACCCTGGAAATTTTCATGCCTCCCCCCACCCTTACGACAATGCCACTTACTCAATCAGAGGCAAGTCACATGTCATGAGAGGCCTAGATTCTTATTCTGAATGGAGCAACATTATAGTTGTTTAAATTAACGCAAGATTTTTGTACAGCACACTTCTCAAGCACAAGAATTTGAAAGTACTCTATAGGTGATAATGAAGAAAAGGGAGGCTGAGTGAAATTGTTCAAGCCGGGAAGCTGAGATTTATCCTAGAATTTCTGGCTTCCCATTGTGCAATTAAGTTATGAAATGGGTATCTCTTTCTCTTGACTGTTTTACATTAAAGGTTACTGCTTTGTTGATAATTTTTGCCACATGAGGTTAGAAAATGGGGGAAGACAGATGTCACATGAATCATTTTTGTTTGGGCTTGAGGGTTCAAGGAGACCTCAAGATGAGCCAGGCATCTGGCTTGAGCATTCAATGGTTCACTCACCTAAGTCTGGGTCTAGGATGCAAGTGTGGCCTACAAAGATGAGTGTCATGCGCAGGAAAGGTAGAGGGCAGTGGTCCAGGGCAGTAGCCACGGGTGGATGGGGGTTGGGCCTTTGAGGGCCGGGCAAGCTCATAAGAATCTTTGGCCCTCCAAACAACTGAGGCACCTAGCACAGTATAGAGGTGAGGGAGTTCAGAAGGTGAATCAGCATTAAAAATGCATTTAAATGTTGTTTTTTTCTTGTTACATTTGCTGCCTGTTGCAAGACAGGTCAATAAATGTCAGACTGTCTTCTGCCAAATTGATGCTTATCCTTTTATGGTGAAGATGTATGCTTTTCTTCGTTTGACTGCAAAGTGAGAGGATTTTGTGAACTGAACTATGTGACAATCTCTCTTTGGTACATAGGGGCCCACAGGAAATAGGCAGCAGTAGAAGCCTAAATTATGCAGCAATATTAACTAACATGTGCGGCAACAAAACACAAATTATTCTGTTTAGCCCAGCACATTTTTTAATAGTATCACTTCATTATTCTGTACGTTTTCACATGTTAGCACTGTCTGGGCAAAGGTTTCACAGTATTAATAGTACCAGTCCCACATTCGAATAACACTCGCCGTAAGTAACTGTAAAGTGACCAGTCAACCTTTGCAAACGAACTTCCACTGCACGCATTGCAGCATTTGTAGTAACTTTTGCTCTGAGCTAGAAACAAAATGTGTTTTTTGCTAACATGATGGATAATGTGGCAAATTAAGTAAATTCATAATTATTCGGTAAAGATTGCAGCAGCAGAATCACACAATTCTGCAGCCGCAGAATTGCATGATTCCAGTGGCCCTGTGAAGAGGAAGTTTGAAGCAAATATTGTAGGATGTCAATTTGTTTCTAATTCACACCAAAATTAAATACCTGTACATGAACTGTACAAATATTTCAACATTTTCCTTCAGTTTCAAAAGTACTAATGAAGCATATTTTGCTTTGTTATTCTGAAGTAATGGAAATAAAGATTTTAATAGGATCATAACAAATCTTGTTTATGCACGAGTGATAAATATTGTATTGTATTGCGCATTGCATAGCGCTTACTACCCATATGTGTGGCACTGAAGCATTTTACCTACATGGGCAGCAAGCTACACCAAATAGGATGGTATGTGGTTAGAAGGCTATTGTCTTTGATTTGTGATCCAATGTGGGAACTGATTCCATGGTGTGTGTGATGACCACCGAGGGTTGTTATCATGTTATGAGAGACAGCACATAGCATTGTGATGAATGATGAGGTGTGAGAAAGATGCACAATTTATGATTTTTCAGTACTGTTAAAGATTAGACTGCAAAACGTCAACATTATCGGCGCCCTCTTGCCCCCTTTTTCCGAGCCCAGTCGTGCGCGTAAGCGGCAGCCATTTTGAATGCCATGGCCTCCCTGCCCCTCGCTGATAGCCAGCGCGTCTCTCTCTCTCTCTCTTAACCTCACAAGCATTCCCCCGCACACTGACAACCCCCGCTCTCTCATGTCTTGGGTCATAAACCCCTCTCCAGCGCAGTTTCACCACTGAATCCCATCCTGTTCCCAGCGCGACACCTCCCCTCATTCCTTTCATGGCCTCAAACCCTTTTGATGCAAACCCCCTTTTCCTGTATCCCCGTTTGTCTTCCCTGTTCCCAGGCCGCCACCTGGCTCTGCGGATACTGTTTATTACCCCGTACAGTAGGAAGCCTCCCCTCCCCATCAAAAGACCCCCGAACCGATCAAAGCCCCCACCCCATGAGATCCGATCAACCCCATGCATTCCGTGAATCGGCGGAATGCCCTGCTGTGTGACAACTATCACCTGTTGTGACCGGGGTGGGGAATCCGACTGTAAATGTATGTGGGAACGGGTCTGAAGGGGAGATTCCGAGGATGTTACTAAAGTATTGCGAGAATGTGTTATGTGTAATAAAGGTCGTAAACTCCAGTATAAGAGGCCAGGCCTCAGAGATGTGGTTAGAGCACCTCGTGACGATACTTGCTGTCTGAATTGATGTGTTCTCCTCCGGAGAGAATAAAATCCTCGTTTCCCGCCTTCCAGTCTCCAGCGCCTGCTTCTTCATTAATTAATATCGGTGGGTCATAGAGGCGATACCGCCGGGCAACATAAAAGGGTTTTTGGTTACCGGTTGTCTTTGGAACCCTTTTTAACAATTGGCGTCCCAAACGTGGGGCCCATCAGCGACTCGTGGATCCAGTGGGAGAGGTCCCGACGACAGAGTGAACGACTGCAACGATCGGAAGGTACCCTGTCCGATAGACCCTCGTCTGACAGCTGATCATCCGAACTTCACTGGTTCCGAACAGACCTCTCTCGAGTGATCTGCGGTCCTGACTGGGAACCATCAGGAGTGCCACGAGAAGTACGAAGAGAAGAGGACGATCGGGCGCTGGATTCGGAAGACGAGAAACTGTCCATGCGGTCCGGGTAAGGTCGTGTAAACACGACGAATTGCGAAAGTGATAGATAATTGAAAGTAATTGATAATTGTTGAGAAAATACTAGTATTACTCTTTGTTAATTTATTGGAGATTCACTGTCTACAAACGGAGAAACAACAGGCTCTCCCTTTATAAACAGCGAAGGATAGGTACGCACCCGTCGGACCTATCTTTCTCCCCCACTGAACAATTGCCCCTTCCCCCCCACTGATTAACTGTTATAGATTGTTTTCTGGAGATTCTCTGTCTGCAAACAGGGAAAAATAGGTCCCCTCTTTACAGATAGTGAAAGGGTAGGTGACGCGAACCTTTGCGAGCCTACTTATTCTCCCCATTGACCATATTGATTTTTTATTTTTGACCTAACGTTGATTGATTGCTCAGAATTGGTTCATGAGGTATTCACTACGCGCAAACAACGTAGAATAGAAATATTCTGTCTAGTCTTTGCGCGCAGTGATAAGATAGGTAGTGCTGACTATTATCCCATTGTGATCCGTCATGCCTGTCTTCTCCCCACTGGTTAGTAGCCTGTTTAACCCGGACCGCTTATTAGAGATGAACCATCCGGCTCCGCTGGAAGGCACCCCTAATAAGGACATGTTCACAAAGCATGGATTAGTCGCTATAGCCTATAGCCAGCTGTGGCATAAATATACGAAAAGGGATCGAGAAAGTCAGTGGCCACTGATAGGATCCTTCGAAGACGATAGAATAATCGCACTAGAAACAGCCCTTGGTAAGAACAAGACGACGTCCACTATGCTTGACAGCTTCGGCATGTGGCGAAAAGAAGCCGAACAACGCAAAAAGAGAACCGAGAGTAGGTTGGGAAAAGAGCTGCGGAAAGCAGCCCACCTAGCGGCCCAGAAACTAGAGAAAGAGATAAAAGAAAGAGAGGATACCAAACAGAAGCTAGAAATAGAAACATCAAGCCAGTGTCTGGTTAGAACTCCCTCCACGCTCTACCCTGAATTACGCTCAAAGCAACGAACCGACGATGATCTGCTGCTAGGTCCTCCGATCATCCACATGCCCCCTCCATATGCCCCTTCCCAACCCTCAGCCCAGCACCCACTATCCCCAGGTACCACCGAGAGTAGCACCACGGCTTCAGCCCCCATGGCCTCCGTGCCGGCTGAACTCCTTGTATTAGATACTACGCAAACGACAACGCCGAGCGACCCGGAAGCCCGAAGGGGTGGTCCTGCTAGAGCATATAGACTAAACAAACATGAACGAGCAGGGGTCGACAAGATAGCAAAGATACTGATAGAGAGGAGGGAGGATGAAGAGTCCGTCATGGATGTGTTTAATTCTTATACTGGGAGTCACAGACGACACTTCACTGTACAGCTGTGTTACCATGTCTTAAATGCATACGAGGACCGATATCAAGAAAAGGGTCCACAGAGCCTAACGACTCTGTACCGGAAGGTTGATATCGGGGATGAGAGTGAGAGTGATGTGACGGACCTCCTTACGCGTACGCTTGAGGTTTTCCGCCACCTCACTGAACAAAAGCCAAAAATCGAATCCACTACCTCCGTAGCAACCAACCCGCAAACTGAACGACCTAACACTATGATGCCGATACGAGAGGCTGCCCCTTACTGGGTTCCTCCACGAGGTGAAGGGACTCACGATGATGCAAACCACAAAGATGCAAAGGGAAGGGTCGTGTACAATTGGGTCTACCAACCATGGGACCGGCAAGAGATTCTGACCTTTCGGAAATCTCTGCCAGACCTACGTAAAAACCCCACTGCCTTCTATACTGAGTTGGGTACGGCCCTAGGATCGACGATTATGACTCTAGCTGACATCGACTTGTTTTTCGGGTTATGTCTACCAGCTGATGTGTGGAAGCAAATCCGGAAAGTCGACCACTCTGAGCTGTTTGGACATAACTGGTCACAACTTGATGGCATAGACAGACAACGAGAACCCGGACAAAAGCCTTTAAAAGCCATTTTAGACCTCCCGGATAAAATCGTGCAGAAATTAAAAACCCTGATCCCAGAAAAGAAAGTGGACTGGTCGATAGTAACGGCTTGTCGCCAGAAACCTCAGGAGGATGTATCGGAATACTTCTCCCGGTTTGAAACGGTGTTCTCCGATTACAGCGGCCAGGACCTGACCACTGCAACCGGACACCATCTGTTTGTCCAGAATTACGTTAAGGGCTTATCACCGGAGGTCTCGCAGAAACTGCAGGCCAGTGAAAGTAGTTGGGCAGCCTCCAAACCTACGGCTATCCTCCAGATGGCCCAATATTATGAACATCAGAAAAACGAAAACGATAGAACAACAGAGAGGAAGAAGAAAGAATTAAAGGAGAGGGTGATGATAGCACAACTGCAAGGGGTGACTCTGGGACGAGACCAATACCGGGGAAACCATCAGATGAACGTCCCTAAAACGGCACCTCCCAAAGACCGTGCTTCAACTCCCCACATTGGACGTACAGACATTAGAGAGGACCAGTGTGCCTTCTGTAAAGGATCGGGCCACTGGAAATCTCAGTGCCCGGTTCTTTTGGAACTCACCAGAAACAGAGATCCTAGAGATTCAGCAAACGAACCAAGAAATAGGGGACCACAGCGAGGGCCCCCAAACAACGCAACCAATGATAGATCCAGTAGACCAAACACATTTGATCGACCCCGACAGAACCAATGCCAGCAATCTGACTACGATGACGTTCATGACTTTGCATAGGACTGCCTAGGGCAAGGGAGGGATCCAGTCGAGCTCCATGTTGACCAGCAAGGCCCTTATGTCACTGCTAAGGTCTTGGGTACAAAGTCACCATTCCTGGTAGACACTGGCGCAACACGTAGTGCATTATCTAAACGACTGATTCCAAGGGCACCCTTGTCTGGCTTACTAATAACATCGACAGGTTTCGATGGGACGCCCTCCACTAACCCTTTGTCCGCCCCAATCCTCTTTGACTTAGAAAACAACACCACTGACACCACGTTTTTACTCTCCTCCAATAGCCCTGACGCAATTATGGGACTCGACTTATTGAAACACTTCCGAGCAACGATTAGATGTTCTCAAGATGGAGTCCGAGTTTTCCTTTACGACAATCCTGTTCTGCTTAGACATTGCCCCCCCAGACACATGTTTTCCATCACCGACGCTGACACTTCCCTACTTGACACTCTGCCTCCGTATCTGTGGGCCAAAACGGATTCGGATGTAGGGCGCATGATGATTGATCCGATACACATCACTGTTCGACCAGATGCAACACTCCCAAAACTTCCACAATATCGAATATCGCCCGAGGGCGAGAAGGCATTGGTAGAAATCATCCAATCACTGATAGACGCAGGAGTGGTAGAGGAAGTAGTTAGCAACGTTTGCAACAGCCCAATCTTGCCCATCATTAAGAAGCAGGGAGAAGGGGATGAGAAAGCATACCGCTTCATCATTGACCTTCGGGAGATCAACAAAGTGGTGGTACCCCAGTACCCTGTGGTCTCGGACATTACCACCATCCTGACTTTGATTCCCTCCACTGCCACCACCTTCACTGTCATTGACCTCAAAAACGCATTCTTTTCTATCCCCATCCACCCAGACAGCCGATATCTCTTCGGTTTCACCCTAAAAGCCCGCTCATATAGGTTCTGCCGAGCACCCCAGGGCTACACAGAAAGCCCTAGCATCTACAGCCAGGCCCTCAAGAGACAACTGGATCAAGTCCAGTTACCCGATGGAGTGGTATTAGTACAATATGTCGATGACATCCTCTTGGCAGCCGACACCACTCCACTAGCTGTCACCGCCACCATTCAACTCCTGCATTTCCTTGCAGAAAATGGCCACAAGGTCTCCAAGAAGAAGTTGCAATTCTGCCAACCCCAGGTCACTTACCTAGGCCACCTTTTGTCCAAAGACGGAAGGAAACTGACTCCTGACCGGATCCAAACCATTCTCGACACCCCCGTCCCTAAGACCCAGAAACAGGTCCGCTCCCTACTAGGCCTCACCTCCTTCTGCCGACAGTGGTTGCCCAACTTTAGCCTTGTAGTAAAACCACTGCTTTCATTGTTAGCAAAGGACATCCCTCTCCCACTCCCTTGGACCCCTGAGTGTCAGGCTTCTTTTGTGCAACTACGAGATGCCCTCTGCTCGGCCCCTGTGTTGGGTACCCCCGATTACACAAAGCCCTTCTCCCTTTACACCCATGAGAGGGAGGGGTGCGCTTTATCTGTCCTGACCCAGTCCATCGGCCCAAAGCAACGACCATGCGCTTACTTCTCAGCCACTCTTGACCCCGTAGCCAGAGCCCTGCCTGCTTGCCTTCGAGCCGTAGCTGCTGCTGCGATCTCCATCCGACAGAGTGAGGGGATCGTGCTCTCGAATTCCCTCACAGTACTGGTACCCCATGCAGTTGACACCCTCCTAAACCAAACCAAAACGCAACACCTGACGAGTGCACGACTGACAGGATACGAACTGACTCTGCTCGCACCCCACATCACACTGAAGAGATGCACCACACTGAACCCAGCAACCCTGCTGCCCTTACCAGAAAACGATCCCAATGTGCACCCTGTACACGACTGTGTGACCCTCACCGACGAACAGACCAGAAGTAGGGTTGACCTCAGAGACACGGCTTTCCCCGACCCCGACGGAGAGCTGTGGGTGGACGGTTCTTGCATCAAGCTCCCCGATGGCACCACTTCAGCTGCCTATGCAGTCACCACGGCTCGAACTGTAGTCGAGACAGCCCGCATAACGCAACGATCTGCCCAGGCAGCGGAACTGATTGCCCTGACACGAGCCTGTATTCTAGCAGCAGGAACCACAGCAAACATTTACACCGATAGCCAGTATGCCTTCGGGGTGGTTCACCATTTTGGGCTCCTTTGGAGGGAGAGGGGATTCTTGACCTCACACGGCACCCCCATTTTACACGGGGACCTAGTCTCCGCCTTGATCGAAGCCGTCCTTCTCCCCAAAAAGCTTGCAGTCATCAAATGCCAGGCACACAAAAAGGTGACAGACATTATTGGACAGGGAAATGCACTAGCCGACCTCACTGCCCGAGCGACAGCCGAAAATAGGACGACAACACGCATGTACGTGACCAGGTCACAAGCAGAAAAATGGACTGACGCTAGGGACACTATCAGAGACATTCAAATGGCTAGCACACAACACGAACTGACTGAATGGACACGGGTGGGACTGAAAGATGACGAAGGCTGCTGGCGGACAAAAGACACAAACAAATGGTTGTTACCTGACTCATACCTGATTCCCATATTGACTATGGCACATTCCCCTGCCCACATAGGATCAGCCCCCATGATTGAACTTGTCTCCAGAGTCTGGCACAATGATAAGATCACAGAGTCCGCCAAACGCCTGGTCCAACAATGTTTGATATGCCTGCAACACAATCCCGGGAAAGGAACTGTAGTACCCCGGGGAGGGTTCGGGGTCCCGAATCACCCATTTGAAGTCCTGCAGATGGACTACATCCAACTAGACAGATGTCAAGGCCTGAAATATGTACTTGTGGTGGTATGCGCATTTAGCAAATGGGTGGAAGCATATCCAACCCGTGACAACACTGCTATGGCCACAGCAAAAGTACTGTTAAAGGAGTTTTTCCCCCGTTACGGCCTTTGTCGAATTTTGTGGAGCGACAATGGCCCCCACTTCGTAGCCGAAGTTATCCAACTCATTTTGAAGGGGTTGGGTGTAAAACAAAAGTTCCACGCAGTCTTCCACCCCCAATCTGCTGGACTAGTGGAACGACATAACGCCACACTGAAACTAAAATTGGCCAAAATAGTAGCTACCACAGGACTGAAATGGCCAGACGCACTCCCCCTGGCGCTGCTTTCAATGCGTTCCACCCCCACCAAACACCACTTGACACCATACGAGGTTGTTTTCGGCCGGCCTATGAATGTCTGGTCTGCACCAAAACCAACCTCCATTCATGACGTCCCGGACGTCCTAATGTCTGATTACTTATGTCAGTTGACTAAAACGCTGTCTGTTATCCATCAACAGGTGCTGCATGCCATCCCTGACACTTCCAGGGGTCCCGGACACACCATTCAGCCTGGGGATTTTGTCCTGATCCGGAACTTCCAGCGTGCCAAGAGTCTGGAACCCCAGTGGACGGGCCCCTGGCAAGTCCTCATCACCACCCGAACAGCACTACGGGTGGAGGGAAAACGCAACTGGCTGCATGCACACCACTGTAAGAAGATCTCCTCGACCCTGACCTCGACTGAAAACATCGACAGCCAAGAAGAGCTCCTGAACAAGGACCGACCGTCACTAACCTGCTATCCTGATACCGACACACTTGAACTTTCAAAATTCTCTGATCCCACAGTGCCATCAAAAGAAGGGTATTTCCTGCGTCGAAAGGAGGGAGTCTCGGCTAAGTAGACCACGGACTGAGTTAAATCTCAGAACGGTGACCTAAACACTACCAAGGGTTACCCGGAGAGAAGCAAAGCAAAGTCTGTGGTTCTGCCCGCTACCGAGCCCCTTGAAGATGATGGAAGCGCCAGATAAGAAGATGATGGAAGCGCCAAATAAGAAGATGATGAAGGAAACAGGAAATACCCACCGCAGAAACCCAAAAGCAGACAGACTCCATAGCCCAAAGACTATTGCGCTCTTCATCACAATCCTCCTCTGCTTTCTCCTCATGACCACACTCTGGATTGTGGAAGAAAATGCACCTGCTCACGAAACATTCCTGACCACTGTCCAACCTACCACCATGAAGGAACATTATCTGATCTCGCTCTCTCCCCAACTCAGAGAGAGGCGAAAGGAATTTTGGAATAACTCCTTCGTACAACTACTTCACCAGCACAACCTTGCCACCAATGCCACCAACTGTTGGATCTGTGGGTTGCTACCCCACGCCACTGGACACTCGATACCATTCATCCCTTCACCTTTCTCAGTTCACGGTTCCTGTCTTGCCTGGCTGATGCTTCTGCAAGAAAGCTTTAAGGACAATGCCACCTCCAGCAAAACGGTAACGCATTTCTACCACGGGGTCTGGCGGAACAGAACAAAGACGCACTTCTGCCCGCAGACCAACAACAACACAATCCACTTGGACATCCCTGCTAAAGAACAAGTTGAAATGCAAGTGTTCAATAATCCAACCAGAACCACCTTCTCCTACCTGCGAAAACGAACGGCTGCCACTCTGACTGTGGCCCTGTCAGTCATCAACGTCACTGGCCACATGTGCATGGAAGGGCTTGGGACTCAGCTGGTAGGCCACAGTGCCTGCCGGTTTTCCAGAACTCTGGACTCCATCGACCCGCCTTCCTTTGTGGCATCTCCAAACACGTATTTCGTCTGCGGCACGAAGGCTTACACCTGGCTCCCCAAAGGCTGGGGGGGCACTTGTTTCATTTCCTTCATCCTTCCTCCGACTTATGTGGCGCCAGCAAATCATCACAGACAAAAGCGAGCCAAGGACATCGAACAAGCCGATTCAACGGGAGCGCAATTCATCGATGCTATGAAAGGACTAGTCCCCCTCTGGGGCCCGATGGCAAACAGCCGTGCCATCCGACATCTGACTCAAGCAGTTGAGACAACAATGAACATCACGGCTGGTATCCTTGCTAACAACACCGCTGAACTTCAAGCGGTCCGCTTGGTGGCCCTCCAAAACCGCCTTGTCCTGGATGTGGTTCTTGCGGACCGTGGTGGAGCATGCCGCATCATTGGGTCCAGCTGCTGTACATACATACCGGACAACTCACCCTCAGTGTACAAAGCCATCGAACATCTTCACAGACTCTCTTCAGAAGTACACCAGGAACAAGAAGAATGGTCGCTTGGTGGTTGGTTCTGGAACACCGTTAAGAACTGGGGTTGGAGACTGTTCACCATTATCCTGATTCCTGTAGTTGTGATGTGCGGTCTATGCTTAGGAATTCAATGTCTGCCACCTCTGTGTTCATTATGTGCAAATTGTATTTGCCCTAAGACTGTGGACTTTGAAAACGAACGTATGAGAGCAATATATGATGCCGAGGTTAGGAATTTGATGAAGATTGACATTGAGTAAGCAAGTTGGCTAAGATATGTTGAAAAGGGAGGACTGTTAAAGATTAGACTGCAAAACGTCAACATTATCGGCGCCCTCTTGCCCCCTTTTTCCGAGCCCAGTCGTGCGCGTAAGCGGCAGCCATTTTGAATGCCATGGCCTCCCTGCCCCTCGCTGATAGCCAGCGCGTCTCTCTCTCTCTCTCTTAACCTCACAAGCATTCCCCCGCACACTGACAACCCCCGCTCTCTCATGTCTTGGGTCATAAACCCCTCTCCAGTGCAGTTTCACCACTGAATCCCATCCTGTTCCCAGCGCGACACCTCCCCTCATTCCTTTCATGGCCTCAAACCCTTTTGATGCAAACCCCCTTTTCCTGTATCCCCGTTTGTCTTCCCTGTTCCCAGGCCGCCACCTGGCTCTGCGGATACTGTTTATTACCCCGTACAGTAGGAAGCCTCCCCTCCCCATCAAAAGACCCCCGAACCGATCAAAGCCCCCACCCCATGAGATCCGATCAACCCCATGCATTCCGTGAATCGGCGGAATGCCCTGCTGTGTGACAACTATCACCTGTTGTGACCGGGGTGGGGAATCCGACTGTAAATGTATGTGGGAACGGGTCTGAAGGGGAGATTCCGAGGATGTTACTAAAGTATTGCGAGAATGTGTTATGTGTAATAAAGGTCGTAAACTCCAGTATAAGAGGCCAGGCCTCAGAGATGTGGTTAGAGCACCTCGTGACGATACTTGCTGTCTGAATTGATGTGTTCTCCTCCGGAGAGAATAAAATCCTCGTTTCCCGCCTTCCAGTCTCCAGCGCCTGCTTCTTCATTAATTAATATCGGTGGGTCATAGAGGCGATACCGCCGGGCAACATAAAAGGGTTTTTGGTTACCGGTTGTCTTTGGAACCCTTTTTAACAGTACACTGGCAGCTTTGAACATCTCTGTGGGTCCCATTATGGTATTTCATATGATTATAGTCTGCTTAGTTGGTTACTGCATTGGGTTGTCCAATCAAAAATTTTGGGGCAGATTTGTGTACATTTCACGCAATGCAGCGAAACAGCATGCTGCACTGTGCTGCATGAAAGGCAGATAGCACAAATACACAATTTTTACAAAGATATGAGCTTTCTCCTAACATTGGTGCACAGTGTACAGTCTAACGCCAATGCAGGCACTCTTGTGTCATGGTGCAAGGGTGCCTTTATTTCAAGCAGGATTGTTTTTGTGCAGGAAGGGACAACTTCCTGCACAAATACAATCCATAGAAGCATATTCCTCTTTCTATGTGTGCAGCACACATAGAGTGAGGAAGTAACAAGAGGAAATAAATACATTTCTCCAGTATTGGAACTTTCATAGATTCACATGCTTGAATCATTCCATGTTGTCAAAGTGGGGGTCCCATGGTACCATAATAAGGCAGTAGATAATAATATCCTAGCCTATAATGACAATGACAAATTCACTTTAATAACCCATCCGTATCAATTAAAAGGAACCAAACTCCAGCCAATCAGGTGACAGTACCCTCTAGAACACTTCCCACAGAGGCTGATTCCCTCAGATTTTCAATCACTAGTGGGAAAGATAATCCCATAACAATAAGGGAAGCCTCTAAGGGGATCTATGGAAGATACCAATACCGGAAAACTAGAGTTACAGGTAAGTAACCTATTTTCTTATCCAGTATTGGATCTTTCATAGATTCGCATGCTTGAATCAGAATAACAAGCAGTTACTGTATTTGTAAAATCTTTAGGACAATAGCACAAATAGCGGATGGTGGGTATAAACATGTATGCAGAGAAATATTCATATTAGTGTTTTTATTGGAAGAAGCATGGGAACGCTGAGTGGTAGGAATTCTATGAACCCTCACAAATTCTAGAATTTTCCTTCACAGATATATGAGGAAAATTTGTGATTTAGCCAAATTTTGGAATTTGCAGGCCATTCTAGGTAAGAAAAAGTACCATAATCCACATAAACTATATCCACCCCAAACTTCCCTAAGTTCCTTGTTTACAAAAATGTTTGGACCTGGAAGGTTTCTCTAGGTGTCGACCGAGTCCTGGCCTAAACACCATAGCTACCCACATCACTAGAATTGTCAATTTGCAAGGCAAAATCTTGATCTTTCTTTGTATCTTAGGGGCCTTAGGGAGCCTTTCATTTCATGGCTGATAGCTCAGTCACACAAGTGGGGTCCTACTATTATTGGGAGAAGCGTAGGAACGCTGGGTGGTCAGACACTTGTGGATCCCCGCAAATTCCATTAGTGTGATCTGCTTTCACTTTCGTTTTGCTAGGTTACATCAGTGCGCACAGCCTGCTGCCAAGTACAACAAAACAAAAATCAGATTTGGGATTTGTGGGAAGCATTTCCTTCGCATACCAACTTTGATATTGGAAAAGAAAACATTTCTGGTGTTTTTTCCAGAAACATTTTTTTTCCAAGTATTGTGGATGACCCATTGAAGTCCACCGCACTGTGACAGTAGTGTGGTGGATGTCAATGGGTCGTATGGCAGAGGCAGTTAAAAGCCTCCAATTTCATGCAGCCTGATGTGCTGTCCAACAAGAATTGACAACAAGCTGTGGGGATATGATAGCCGCAATGCATTAACTTCTTTGTCCCATGATTGTGAGGAACTTCTCCAGTTACAGGAGGCCCACAGGTTGGTAGGTGTCTGAAATTGGGGGACAGCGGAAAGCACAGTGGTAAAAAGGGTGGCATATGCTGCTAATAGCTAGGCACAGCCAAGAGAAAGTCTCAGCTGCTATACAAGGCCTATGTAGAAGAGGGCTAGAGAGAGGATGAAAAATAATGAGAAGTACAAAAAAAATAGAAGAGAAGATAGCGAGGAGCAATTCTAGAAAAGGAGAGAAGATTAAGAGAATGAAAGGAGAGTAAATAGAAAAGGATAAAGAGAGCAGGAGAGACAGGAATGAGAAGATGGATGCAGCAGCAAACTGGAAAGTATAGCAAGGAAAAGGTTGAGAGAGGCAGCTGAGGCAGAAATTGAGAGTAAATAGAGAAAGTGAGAGAGAGCTTAAATGAGTGAAATGACATGTAGACAAATGGTGATTGGTGATTTTAAGTGGAATTTATAAGCTTATCCTGTTTTGGCCAATACACCTGGCCCGATGTGATTTTAAAGCACGATTTTGCACTTAACTTTCTAAAGGTGATCTTAGTGTAAGATACACAAATCACCTTCCATAGTGGTCTTTAAAATTATAATAAGGTCTAAACATGGTTACTTGATCCACATTGCCTTTTGGAAATTGCTAAACAATAGCATTGTCTTCTTATTTGTTACTATGTGCTCCTTGTGAGAAGTGCTGACACCTTCTCCTTTACAGTGTATGAGCCATATCTACATTTGCTGGTAAAGTCGCTGAAAAGTACATCCTACTTGCTAAAAAACTAAAGTTCTGTTAAGGAGGTGATTTGGCTTTCTAGTGTACATAAAATATGGCAGTTAAAATATGCCATTAAATATGGCAGTCTCTTAGCTGTTTTATAACATGAAGTTTGACTTTTATCTGCACCTGTAGTGATGACAAACAATCCCTTTGCAAGTAAATATTTTCCATTTTTAGTACACATGACAGGCTTCCATGCTTAAAAAACACAAAGCTTCCACTCAGCCTATTTTACAACTTTACACCCTTCTACTTTAAATCCCATCTAATTGACAGAATTTAATGTTGGATTGTGAAAAACGTATTGCGTGTGCTTCAAAATGTTGCAAAAACAATCCACATATTCTGTCACATAGAATCACACTGTGTGTACCCTGAATATCAACAACACCAGAATATCGATGATAGAATATCGAATCGAAAATATCGACATGTAAGTAATTATAGTTTTTCTATTCCTTACACCAGATATATATGTACCTATGCAATATATATAATATATATATATATATATATATATATATATATATATATATATATATCACATATATGGAAGATATATATATATATATATAACATATATGGAAGATATATATATATATATATATATATATATATATATATATATATATATATATATATATATATATATATATATATTCTCCAAAGTTCCTTTTCCAGCAGAAAAAGGATAACGACGCCGTGTCTTGCACAAATAATGAATTTATTTGTCAGCTGCTGGACGCCTTTCGCCTGTCCTGCAGGCTTGTTCACCAACAGTGTGAAATAAAGTTAACCACCATTTTAAATACAACAAACATGTGTCACATGATTGAACTACAAAAACAGTGCACTAAACAAAAGACTAGTAGTTTCCATTTTACCCAACATTGAATCACGATAAACTCAACGTATTGCCCGCAATGCCCCTGTGATAAAAGGAATATTTTAAAATTACAAAATTCATTCCTCTCATTACGAATTGCGGAACCAGCACAGGAACAATTTTATGGCGTTGGATACCAAAGCGCAAAAAATATATATACACTCTTTTTTTTTTTTTTTTGAGCAGAGCATTTGGTACAAAACATACTTTCCACAATCTAAAATCCAAAACACAATTATTGAAACCTTTTAAAAACATTAAATAGCTTCTTCCTGCTATGACAAGATTAAAAAGATAAACGATAAAACTGTAGCAGCCTATATCATCATCAATGATTTCTAAAAAGCCAATGTGCAAAATCCTGCGATAAAGTGCAGCAGCAAAAAGAGATGCAATAAAGTGCAGCAGCAAAAAAAGTGCAATGTTACAAAGTGCAATAACCACAAAAGTGCTAGTGCTTCTAAAGTGCAACCATGAATGAAAAAGTGCTAATGCTCTTAATCGCAACGACTGCTACAGTTCCAATATCAATATCAAGTATAAATCACCCCCCTTAATTCTTCTAAGTTCTCAAAATACTTCCAATTATTTTCAAATCTCTTAATGGCTGCCACCCAACTTGCATATGCCTTTTCAAAATTGCGAGTTCTTTTCATTTTATTGAACCACTTCAATTGGCAGGGAACCTCACTGGATTTCCAGTCCTGAAGGATTAAGGAGCGGGCTACAGTACAAGATATAAATACAAACACTTCCTCAGCCTTATTTAGCATCATCCTATCTTTACATATACCGAATAGGGCCAGCTTTGCCTCAGGCTGTGTTCTCTTCCCGATTGCCAACTCTATAGCCGTAAAGATTGCCTCCCAAAAGGGTTCTAACCGTGGACAAGTAAAAAAAGTATGGTGCCACCCGCCCTGACCGTTGGCTTGGCATCTGAAACATTTGTTTTTCAACTTCAGGATACCTTTTCCCCAGGGCCAACGGAGTCAAATACGTGAGCCAGAGTGATAGGAATGCCATCCTTTTAAAATTGGCAGCGCGTAGGGATTTACTTCCAAATGACATAAGGTCTCCCAATCTATTCGTGAAAAAGCGCATTGTGTCTCATGGCCTATTTTACCTAGATGGCTTTCTATCAATAAAGTTTGTCCCTGGCGGTGGAGCAACCTATACCAATTCCCCATGCCGTTAATTTTGACCCCATAGAGGGCTACTACCAATTCATTTGGAGATTCAAAAAGGCTGCTAATGTTTTTTAAAAAGTGAATGATTTGCAGATATTCAAAAAAGATGGGTCTCCTAAGGTTATTTGCCCTGGTCATCACCTCTTGCCAAGCGATCACCCTATTTTGGATAACAAAGAGTCTTAGCTCTCGTAGCACACAAGTTTCCCAGTTTGTTATATGGCTTGACTTTAATTGAAGACCTAGGCTAGTACATTCCCTCAAACTCAAATATTGCACCCCTGTGGAGCCAGACCTTTTAATAAAGGACTGCAGTCTAAAAAAAGTATTCCCTTAAGGTCTTGTATCTCGTCTTTTTTGGAAGCTTGGAGGTTTTTAAAAACACCTGAGTTTGAGAACCAATTTCTTGTAACATTTTATCAAAGAAGAAGCTATCTTGAATGCATTTTGATCCCATCAATCCCGCCACTATATCTAAAAAGGCGGCTTCGTAATATGTTTTTAAATGGGGGAAAGGGAGGCCCCCCTGGTCGGTGGATAGTTTTACTACTGACAATTTGACCCTAGAAATTTTTTTCCCCCAAATAAAGCCTCTGAGCATCGTTTCCATCTCTTTAAAAAAGGATTAATTAATCTTTATAGGGACATTGCTAAACAAAAATATAAGCAGCGGTAATATCGACATTTTAATTAGTGATACCCTACCCACTAGTGAAAGCGGGAGCAAAAGCCACTGGTCTAAAAGTCTCTTAATTTTATTTTTCATTCTTGTATAGTTCAGCTGATATAGCTGATGGTACTGGCTGGTTACAAATATCCCAAGATATCTAACTGGATCTTGATTAGTGGCTTGAACACGTAAACAAGATGGAAAAAGATTCAGATCAGTGTTTAGGGCAAGGACCTCTATTTTATTAGAATTTATTTTGTAGCTCCCAACTTGTTCAAAATCTCTAAATTCCCTCAGTATACTTTCCAGATTTTCTTTATTGGGCAACAGATATAAAATAATATTGTCTGCAAAAAGTTTGAGCTAAGCCATTCGGCGAATAGGGGGTTGGATAGCAGCATTATTTCTGATTTTAATTGCTAACGGCTCAATAAAAAAAGTAAAAAGCAATGGTGAAAGTGGACAACCCTGTCTAGTCCCTCGGTTTATTTTTATCGATCCTGCCCGTTTTGAATTAATTAATACCTGGGCCGAGGCTCCCTGACAAATATTACATAGCATATCGATTACTTGAGCTGGAAATCCGAACTGACCGAGGGAATAAAACAGGGTTGTCCAACTAACCAGGTCAAATGCTTTTTCGGCATCAACCATTAAAATACATGCCAGGGTTAAATTGATGTTAAAATAATCCAGTATTAGCTTCCATAGATCTTCCTGCTATAAAACCTGTCTGATCACTATGAATTACCTCCCAGGCAGCAATTAAAAAACGTTTGGCCCATACTTTCATTAAAATCTTATAGTCCGAATTTAAAAGACTGATGGACCTATAAGAGTTTACATCCTCTGGATTTTTGTCTTTTTTTTACAAATGATACAATTATTGCTTCTTTAAAAATTGCGGGCACCAGTCCTCCTTGCTTGAAATAATTAAATAGTTCTTTCAAAGGTAATTCATTAGAAAAGGCTTTATACAATTCGATGGGGAAACCATCCTGGCCACATATTTTGCCCCAGCTGTTACTTTAATAGAAGCCAATATTTCTGCGGAATTTATATCTGATCCTAATTGATTAATCCGGTTGTCTGGGATTTTGGGCATATCTATATTAGAAAAATAATCCTGAATCAGTTCTTCCCTCACTAAATACTCTGTCGAATAAATACGGTCAAAATGCTCTAAAAAAATCTTTGGAATCTTATCACCATTAACCTCTTCTTGGCCGGTCTAGGGATCCCTTATCTTCACTATTATTGCCGATTCCTGTCTCTTTCTTGTTGAATTTGCCAAAAGTTTCACTACCAACTGACTGTCTTCATACACCTTTTGCTGGTATGTTTTTGAACTGCAAATTTCTTCCAATATAAAAAGGTCTCTCAGAGCCACTTTCCCCTGCTCAAGTTGATTAGGGTACTGCTGGAGCTGCAGGGCATATTCTTTCTCAACTACAGTTTGTAACTTAGCTATTTTTTGCCTCCTGTCATTTGCCTGGGCAGCTGCATAGGCGATGATCTGGCCACGAGCTGCTGCTTTAAATCCACCCCACACAGAGAAAGGCTCCGCAGTATTATCATTAACCTTGAAATATTCGGAAATCCATTTTCTGAAGCCCACCACCCAAACCTGATTTTGGAGCAGAGTGTGGTCCAGCTGCCACCTGGGTTGCTCTCTGTTTTCCACACCGAATACAATTTCAAGCTCGACCTTTCCATGATCTGAAAAGGGATTACACCCACTATCTGTCTTAGAGACCTTGAGAGATCTAGATATAAGAAAAAATCGATTCGGGATGCCGTCCGGAAACGATGCAAATAGCAAGTAAAATTTGTTTTATCTGGGTTGCTACTGCGCCAGGGGTCTGTTAGTTGGTATTCAAGTTTAAGGGCTTCTATAATTCTTTTGGTGTTTGGTTTCAGTTGTTAATTGTTTTTGTTTGAAGTGTCTTTTTTCAAATCTTGTATGGAATTAAAATCCCCTCCTACGATAAGCTGCCCTGGGGCTCCCCTCAAAAACTCATTAATTTTTACCAAACTAGAAGCATTGTCCGAAACCGGACCATAATAATTTACAAAATTCAAAACTTTCCCTTTTAGCTTAGCCACAACCCACAGCCATCTCCCTTGTGGATCTCTTTGAACCCTGTAAAAATTCCCAGGATAACTTTCTTGAAAAATAAATAGGGACTCCTCTCTGGGCCAACCCCGCAGATGCAAAAAATACATGGGAAAAAAACCTGGGTAAAAATAATTTAGGAGCATTCGACTTTAAATGTGTCTCCTGAAGGAATACCACTTGGGGGTTAAAAGATATCAGCCATTTAACAAGGGCGCCATATTTTTGTTTGTTTAAAATTCCGTTAGCGTTAATCGATAGGATATTACATTTGTTGGTTTCCATCAAGCTTTCTACTCGCTATATAACTTAAACTTTTAATTGAGTAATATCTGTACCTCTTGTTCTTACTCTTTTTTACTGCTATTAACCCTAATCCAACCCTCCTACCACTTGCAAGGAAATGTGGAGAAACCACTGCAATCCACGCTATCTACATTTCTCCCCTCCCATCTAACTTTCTGGGTGTCATGAACTAACACCCTGGGTGCCCCTGCTGCCCTCTGACCCCCAGCAAAAAAAAAAAAAAAAAGAATCAATCGCGTGCATGATGGCATGAAATACTCATTATAACTATGGACAGTTGCCTATCAGTTACCTATCAATAGGTGCATTCCCTAATCCTCCTGCTATACATCTCCAGGGAGGGCACCCCTAATATAACCAGTACCACTAGCAAAACATTTTTGTTTTTCCTATAACACAATTTGCCTATCTGTAGTACATTTCCTAGCCACCCATGGGTTTCTTAAAAGGGTGCCCTAGATATTCTGTTGCTACAGATAGCTCTATTAAATACCGGTATTCAAAAGCTGGACTCTGCTGAAATCTCCTTTAACAAAGCCTGGGTCTTGTCGAGGTCTGAAAACATAGAGAACTTTCCTTTGACCAAAACCCTCAGCTTAGACTGCTGGGCAATTGATGCCTGTGCACCCTGTTCTTTAAACAGATGTAAGATTTTAACAAATTCTTTTCTCCTGCGTGCAGCCACAGCAGTCATATCAGAGAATATACGGCATTTGTTTGTCTCATTCACAAAGAACTGTTTCTGCTGGATAGCCTTGGCCAAAATCCTTTCCTTTATTCGGAAATCAGCAAAGTTCAGCAAGATAGTTCTTGATATCATCGAACTTGGGAAGGGTTGCGCTGGACTCGATGGGCTCTAGTAATGGTGAGGTAGCCCTCAAATTTATGCAGAACCTGCTGTTTGATGAATGTGTTTACCCAAGCTAGGGGCTGGGAACCTTCTATCCCTTCCAGGAACCAAACAATTCGGAGGTTAGACCCCCGGGAGTGGTTTTCAAGCTCCTCCATCTTATTCTCGAGGTAGTTCTTCCTTTTAGCCGCCTCTTTTGCCTCCCCCATTGCCAAGTTCATTTGATCTTCCAGGACAGAGATTCTGGCTTCCGCCTCCAACAGCCTAATAAGAAATCCGGTCATCACTTCCTCGATCTTTCCCAGCCTCTAATGCAATGCTGCAATTTCAATTTGCTGTTTTTTTATCATTTCGCGGACCCCCTCCAGAATCAAATTCAACATATCTCTGATATCCAACTGAAAGACCCCCCTGGTCTCCATATTCATTCCGGAACCACTTATTGAACCGTCAGCTTCAGTAATCGAATTTCCTATTTCAGGGTCCCCCTGTGCTAGTGCGGCTTCTGACGGTACTTGCCCTTTGGATCTCAATTGGGGTTGAACTGAGACTGCAACAGAGGCTGTACCAGAGGCTGAGATAACATCGAGGTCACCAAGGTATCTATGGGAAGCCTTCTGCCTTCATTTTTCAGATCTTGGGCCTGAATAAAGTTAGAGGTCAGTTCTTCAGAAGATCCTGATAGAGCCAATTCATGCCTCAGCGGTAAAGTATTCGTAGGTTTGGAGGCTACACTTAAATTTGGATTTGGTGAAGAGGACTGTGGCTGTTGTGAAATAGTTTTTTAACAAACAACGGAAAGTCCTTTACTCCTTTCCCATTTTTCTTGAGCCATCCAGAAAAGGGCCACTTCTAAGAGCTGTTTATAACACGGCTGTCTTGTGAAGACCTTACAGACAAAGCGGGGACTTCAGCTGGCTCCGGTATAGCACCTGCAGCCCTTACTGTTGTGGGGAATCTGTGACGGATGGGGACTCATCACCCGAACCCTCCGGAGTGCTATTAGGATCTGGAGAGCTGGAATCATTATCTTTGTCTGTTCCCTTATTAGCTCGAAGTGTGGCCTTTTTTGCCCGGGCCTGGCGTGCTTTAGCTTTAAGGCGGGCAGCAGCCTCTGCCTTACTCAATTTAGCGGCGGTAGCGACATCCTTCTGGGGTTTGCCCATTATTTCACCTGGAATATTTTGCTTTTGTTTTCACCATTTAACCACCTGAAAATTACAGTAGTGAATTTTCTTTATCTGGAAATCTGCGTTTTTATAAGGTTTCCTTCAACAGCTCTTTCTTTTTCCCAGCCGTTAAAACACCTAGAGGCGCTGTTAATTATTACACCAGCTCTTGATGCAAAGTGATTTTTTTGTAAAAAAAAGGAATTTTCTTTCCAGCTCTTAAATACCGAATGCTGCCCCCTCGGAGACTAGCCTGCAGCACAGGGCGGAAACAATCAGGGCAGAGGCAGAGACAGAGGCAAACTATTCACAAGCCCCTCGATATACCCCTCAATATACTGCCAAGTGTGTTGTTGGGGTGTCGCAATGTCTCAATATTTATTTTAACCCGGGCCCCCCACCAAGTCACAGTCTCGTACCTTTACTCGAGGCCCAGCTCCCCTCACGCTGCCTCTCCACTACGTTTCAATGCTTCTGTATCCGGAGTTTTTGTAAATCAAAGCAGACCCCTCCACTGCAGCAAAAAAAAAAAGCCACCACTTCTCCTCCGCAGGGCCGACGGCGTTTGAATCCAGAGAGATGCTGTTCTCTTTAAAGTTTTGCCACATTTACTGAAGGAATATATACACTTGACATCCGGAGGCTTAAATGCTTATCAATTCAGGGCTAGTGCGCCGACAAACATGATTAGAGAATCGCTTATTTATATATATTAAAACTATAAAGTTACTTATATTAATAAGTGCATACCAAATCTACTACAGTACCCGGTGCCAATACATGTTTGCGTATATATTAATCTGCATCCAGCCCAAGTGGGCATATCATGATAAGCAGAAAAGGTAAAATTATATTATCCATATATAAACTAACTGCACAAGTGACAAGTGTGATGTGAAAAAATCTCTAATACCACCTAAAAATTGTGAATTTAACCAATGGTTATAAAAACAAACAGGAAGCGAAGAAGCAGAGTTCAATATAGTATTTTACAGGTGAGTATGCAGATCTTCCTCCATATTCAAACCAGCGGGTATTTTACAATGCAATTTGATTATATAAGATGATTCTAATCTTCTCAGATGTTTCTCACGGTTGCCCCCTCTCTCATTGGCTTACCTGCGTCTATAACAAAATTGGATAGACCAGTTATGTTTTTCTGATGATATCATTCAAAGTGGCGTGCCACTGGATAGCTCTTAAGTGCTGCAAAACACGTTTATGGACAGGTAAGATCGTGCTGCCCACGTACCTCAAGCCACAAGGGCACTGAAGCACGTAGACAACATGATCTGTTTTGCAAGTGTAATTTTATACAACATTAACCAAGGTAAATGATATATATATATCTTCCAGGTATGTAGATGTGGAGTTAGAATTAGTAAATCTATACTTCCCTATATGCACTTAACTTTCAATAGTCTGCCCTCGATTTTCTTGTATCACGATATTCTGGGGATTGTTACTTAGTAGAACAACCATTCTTTTTTGTTAGAATGCACATATAGATCACAGCTTTAATGTTTGGTCATAGCCGAGGGCCGTGCACCCCCAAGAATATACTCCTGGCTACCGACCTGCCCCACTGGCTGTTTGCCAAAAATCACTAAGTATTGCTGAAACATTTTAGGCATAGTTGGGAGCCCAACCAGTTTAATCTGTAGCCCAATGTGTGTCCTCTCCCTAAAATGGTATTCTATTCCACTTTATTTACTGCACGTAGCTGACATTTAGTCCTTGCCATCCTTCTCCTTATATTCCACCATAATAAAAAGTAGACACCCTCTAGTAATTACTGATATACATGGTAACTACAATGAATGGCTATCCAGGTGAATATGCGTCATCTCTGGCCTCCTCTTTTTCCATCTATCTTCCTTCCCAGACTAACAAATCTTACAGCACAGAAGTGGGTGGGTGTGACACCCACCTGACTTCAACAGCCGCTTAGCAGTATATGCTGTCGGTAAAGCATACCTGTATGCGCAGGATCGGCGTCTTATGGCACAGTTCTATTGTGTTGACGCTGCCGAGATCAATGGACCACATTTCCCAGCAGCCCTGGTTTAACCCTCACTAACACGCAAGTGACGACATCGTGACCAGGACGATAAAAGAATCATTTGTGTGCCCGTCACTTGCTGCGTATTCTGTGCTGAGTTGGATCTGGTCATTGCAGGGCATTCTTTTCTGAGAGCCGGTGATAGAGCGGTAAGGGTGACGCTGTCACCGTTCTGAAGATTACTTGGGAGGTTAACTCTTCGCTTTATTATTATTGGGAACTTAAAGCAGAGCAACAAAAGTTTTGACCAAAAAGTATTATTTAGTTGGGAATTAGCATAGCATAACATGTGCATTTGTAAAGCGCACGTTGACCTGTGGGTATCTTGGTGCTGAATAACAGATGTTTATTGTTACCCAACTCAATGGTACTCATTTTATCGACCTCAGATGGATGAAAGGCTGAGTGGACCCGCCGGGATTTGAATCTGTGACCATTAGGTCGAACACAGGCCCCATCAGTTGACGCATTAGCCCACTGAGCCATCAGACCCGGCTTGGAGGGGGGGCTGCCCAAACAACTTCATAAATATTACAGAACTGTTTCTTCAAACTTGCCACGGAACGAAGTTAAATAGGTAGAAGGCTCCTAATACGGTGTAACTTACTTACATGCTGTAATTCATAAAAACCTAGTTTTTACTGCGATTGACATTTTCCGTATACATGAGCTCACGCAGTGGATGCAGTCTCATTATGGGCCATATGTATCAAGCCGTTTTTGAATCGCAAAGGCCGAAATTCGCAGAATTTCGTCCTTTGCGACTCGCAAACGGCCGTTTTGCACGTTTTGGAATGTATGAAACATTCCCAAAATAAGGAATTGCAAACTTTTGCGATTTCTTATTTTTCCATAGCATTTAGGGAATCATAAATGCGATTCCTTAAATGCTATGTTTGTAGCAATTTTAGCTTGCGAATTTTGTTTAAGAATTCACAAATTACCACCAACTTTCAGTTGATGGTAACTTGCGAATTCTTCCAGAAATGCACAAATTGGCATTTTTAAAGGTGGCATACGATGCACACACATGCCCATAGGGCATGTATCTGCGCCATATGCACACACATGTTCTTTTCAGGGGTGCAGCAGGGTGTCTTTGAGACACCCCTGCACCCTTGCAATAATTCTCAAATTGCGATTAGTAAATTGCGAATTCGCAATTTGAGAATTATTTTGCATTCATTTCTATGGGCCTCCTGGCCCATAGGAATGCATTGGAAATTATTCCTTAATTGCGAATTCGCAAAATGCGAATTCGCAAATAAGGAAGCTTAAGGAATCGCAAATAAAAAGCAAATTTGTTCATACATACCATTTAGCATTTCCTAAATAGCGATTCCTTAAAATTCGCTATTTAGGAAATGCAAAATAGTTTGATGATACATATGGCCCTATATACCTTTACTGATGTGATGGCTAACAGCAGTTACTTGGTGTTATGTAGTCAGCGGTCTAGTAGTTGGGTGGGTGGAGCTAGCTGGGGCTTGGCCACAAGCAAATGGCACCATTGAAAGATTCATGGGCACGCTTAAAAAGACGTTTCGCCAAGCCACTGCTGAAAAGAAGGACCTGCAAGCAGCCCTCAATGAGGTCCTTAGAGCATATAGGACAACCCCTCACTCGACCACCGGAAAGTGCCCTGCAACACTGATGCTGGGGCGCCCCATAAGAAATCGCATCCCGACCTGGGAAGGGGCCTTGCGGGCAGTGTTGCCCCTCCGCAGCCATCAAGAGGTGATGGCGACTGATAGTTGCAACAAGGACAACATGAAATCTTTTACTTTTATTAATCTTTATTTCGGCGATTGCCATAAAAGATACACATAAAATTGATACAAGCAAAAACAAACATCAATATTACATCAAATCGACAAAGCACATAAGTACAGAGAAGGATGCGTCACCTGTTCAATATAACAATCCAACAAGCCACCAATGATTCCCTAAAACAGTCTAAAATGTTATTAATATTCAGTTAAAAACAATAAATCAGGTAAAACTGGAATCTTACATATGGTGACATAACACAGAATTTTTAAGACAAGATAGCACGATAAGGGGCTCAGGAATGCGGTACCCTTGGAATTAGGAGCAATCTCTTGTGCCATACTGCTTCTAGAATTTTGATTCAGAAAGGGGGGTGGTGATGGACAGAGTATCTGAATTAAACAGAACACTCATACCCAGTCAACAGATCAGGGCTTGATCCATCACCGTTTTTTAGCTCACTGCACCATCCCAGCTCAGAACCTGGCTATATGCAAATTAGTCTGTCCCTGGCCCAGTGCATCATGGGAACAGGGCAGACCAAACTACCAAGCCAATTCTTATACTGGGAAGGAAAAAAGCTTCCGGGGACCGGTTTCTGGCATTACAGCCGTCTTCGGCCCGGCTTGCTTGAATCCTGATGGTGCAATGAGCAAGGGACTCACATCTGAGTATACCCTTCCATGCTTATGATGGACAAAACGATTCAGAAAAGGGGGTGGTGAGGGACAGAGTATCTGAATTAAACAGAACACTCATACCCAGTCAACAGATCAGGGCTTGATCCATCACCGTTTTTTAGCTCACTGCACCATCTCAGCTCAGAACCTGGCTATATGCAAATTAGTCTGTCCCTGGCCCAGTGCATCATGGGAACAGGGCAGACCAAACTACCAAGCCAATTCTTATACTGGGAAGGAAAAAAGCTTCCGGGGACCGGTTTCTGGCATTACAGCCGTCTTCGGCCCGGCTTGCTTGAATCCTGATGGTGCAATGAGCAAGGGACTCACATCTGAGTATACCCTTCCACGCTTATGGTGGACAAAACGATTCAGAAAAGGGGGTGGTGAGGGACAGAGTATCTGAATTAAACAGAACACTCATACCCAGTCAACAGATCAGGGCTTGATCCATCACCGTTTTTTAGCTCACTGCACCATCTCAGCTCAGAACCTGGCTATATGCAAATTAGTCTGTCCCTGGCCCAGTGCATCATGGCAACAGGGCAGACCAAACTACCAAGCCAATTCTTATACTGGGAAGGAAACAAGCTTCTGGGGACCGGTTTCTGGCATTACAGCCGTCTTCGGCCCGGCTTGCTTGAATGCTGATGGTGCAATGAGCAAGGGACTCACATCTGAGTATACCCTTCCACGCTTATGGTGGACAAAACGATTCAGAAAAGGGGGTGGTGATGGACAGAGTATCTGAATTAAACAGAACACTCATACCCAGTCAACAGATCAGGGCTTGATCCATCACCGTTTTTTAGCTCACTGCACCATCCCAGCTCAATCGTTTTTGGCCACTATAGGTGTGGCAGGGTATACTCAGACATGAGTCCCTTTCTCACTGCACCATCAGGATTCAAGCAAGCCGGGCCGACGACGGCTGAAATGCCAGAAACCGGTCCCTGGTAGCTTGTCTCCTTTCTGGTGAAGAATTGGCTTGGTAGTTTAGTCTGCCCTGTTCCCATGATGCACTGGGCCAGGGACAGACTGATTTGCATATAGCCAGGTTCTGAACTGGGATGGTGCAGTGAGATAAATAACGGTGATGGATCAAGCCCTGATCTTTGGACTGGGTAAGAGTGGTCTGCTTAATTCAGACACTCTGTTCATCACCACCCCCTTTTCTGAATCGTTTTTGGCCACTATAGGTGTGGCAGGGTATACTCAGACATGAGTCCCTTTCTCACTGCACCATCAGGATTCAAGCAAGCTGGGCCGACGATGGCTGAAATGCCAGAAACCGGTCCCCGGTAGCTTGTCTCCTTTCTGGTGAAGAATTGGCTTGGTAGTTTAGTCTGCCCTGTTCCCATGATGCACTGGGCCAGGGACAGACTGATTTGCATATAGCCAGGTTCTGACCTTGGATGGTGCAGTGAGATAAATAACGGTGATGGATCAAGCCCTGATCTTTGGACTGGGTAAGAGTGGTCTGCTTAATTCAGACACTCTGTTCATCACCACCCCTTTTCTGAATCGTTTTTGGCCACTATAGGTGTGGCAGGGTATACTCAGACATGAGTCACTTTCTCACTGCACTATCAGGATTCAAGCAAGCCGGGCCGACGACTGCTGAAATGCCAGAAACCGGTCCCCGGTAGCTTGTCTCCTTTCTGGTGAAGAATTGGCTTCGTAGTTTAGTCTGCCCTGTTCCCATGATGCACTGGGCCAGGGACAGACTGATGTGCATATAGCTGTTAGGGTTTAGGGAAGCTAGTCCTTTTACAGTGACCATGCCCCGGCATCACATGACCAATGACCTGTAGGATAAAAGAGTAGTCCTACCTTTACTCCTTGCTTGAAATCGCCTAATTTGGATTCCGGTTGCTGGCTGCTGTCGAGAACGCTAACTGCTGATTGAAAACCCTTTTTTTTTCTCTCGTCTTCTTCACGGGCTCGTGAGAAGAAACCCTGTTGCTTTGGCAATATTCCGTTTGTTCCCTTCTCCCGTCCCTGTCCCCTCCTTGTGTACTTTAGTGTAGGGTCCCGGGTTGGTGTTTCCCTTAATTCCTTTTGCTTTCCCTTCCCAGCGTGTGGGGTGGTGGGTGTCCGGGGGATCCCGTTCACTTCCTTTAGTTGTCTGCTTATTGGTGAGTGAAGGCTTTTGCCACCGATTGTTTAGAAAGCAGAGTTTGTGTACAGCGCGTCTTGGTTAGACGCCCGTTCACGTTGTTGTTCGCGGAGGTGACGTTTTGGGTCACTCCGCGATAGCTGTGCCTCTGACGCTGGGAGTTGTTTGGGATTCCACTTCTTGCCAAAAACGTCCCGGTTCCCTTTCGCTCCTCTTTTTACGAAGGGTTTTTTTTCTGGTACTTATAAAAGTCCTTTTTTCCCCTTTTACTAAGGACACTGATTAAGATCTCCCGTTTTGTTCGTGAACATTGCATTATTAATTAGCGTTCCAGTGCTCTTGCATTGCTGTTCACAAGTGCCTTCACGAAGCAAAGCCTGCGCAGTAAACCGGTAAGAGGGGTTGTTTATGTGTGTGTCAGGGCATGGTCATAAGGGACTGGGACCTACCCTGTGGACAAGGTTTACATGAAAAGGTTGTCTTCCCTACAGGTGCAGAAGCGTGAAGGAAGAAGGGAGCAGTGTCCTAGTGATTCACAAGGGTGGCAGACTTGGTGTCTCCTTAAACCACCCTCTTTTCAGGTTCATTGGCTTACTCATAGTGCTTATCCTCTGAGTGGTCCGTGGGCAGGGAAAGGGGACTGGTGCTTGTTACGTTCCTGCAGTGCTCGGGCTGGTTGGAATCCAACAATAGCCAGGTTCTGAACTGGGATGGTGCAGTGAGATAAATAACGGTGATGAATCAAGCCCTGATCTTTGGACTGGGTAAGAGTGGTCTGCTTAATTCAGACACTCTGATCATCACCACCCCCTTTTCTGAATCGTTTTTGGCCACTATAGGTGTGGCAGGGTATACTCAGACATGAGTCCCTTTCTCACTGCACCATCAGGATTCAAGCAAGCCGGGCCGACGACGGCTGAAATGCCAGAAACCGGTCCCCGGTAGCTTGTCTCCTTTCTGGTGAAGAATTGGCTTGGTAGTTTAGTCTGCCCTGTTCCCATGATGCACTGGGCCAGGGACAGACTGATTTGCATATAGCCAGGTTCTGAACTGGGATGGTGCAGTGAGATAAATAACGGTGATGGATCAAGCCCTGATCTTTGGACTGGGTAAGAGTGGTCTGCTTAATTCAGACACTCTGTTCATCACCACCCCCTTTTCTGAATCGTTTTTGGCCACTATAGGTGTGGCAGGGTATACTCAGACATGAGTCCCTTTCTCACTGCACCATCAGGATTCAAGCAAGCCGGGCCGACGACGGCTGAAATGCCAGAAACCGGTCCACGGTAGCTTGTCTCCTTTCTGGTGAAGAATTGGCTTGGTAGTTTAGTCTGCCCTGTTCCCATGATGCACTGGGCCAGGGGCAGACTGATTTGCATATAGCCAGGTTCTGAACTGGGATGGTGCAGTGAGATAAATAACGGTGATGGATCAAGCCCTGATCTTTGGACTGGGTAAGAGTTGTCTGCTTAATTCAGACACTCTGTTCATCACCACCCCCTTTTCTGAATCGCTTCTAGAAATTTGGCCATTGCAAACATGGTCGCTTTTGATATGCAGATGCCAAGAGGAGGGCGAGACCACCATCTTTGCATGAAGGAGATTACGTCATCATCAAACAAGACCAACAACGAAAGACTGACTGTCGTTTCCGAGATGAACCTTTGCTGGTCACCCAACAGAAGGGCACTATGCTAACTGCGGAATCTGATCAACGACGAGTTACCAGGAATGTATCACATTTTAAGAAATGCCCTCCGGACATGAAAGGACTTTAACGAACGTGACTGGAGCGCTTGCTCTTGAAGAGTCCGACCGAGTTGACCAAGAGAGCGGGAGTCAGATAAGAGACCCTCTGGTAGATGATACGACTGGAGCCATGTCTATGCGACCCCGCCGAGATATCCAACGACCGAAAAGACTCATTGAAGAAATATGATCTGGCACACTGTTCTGTTATTTTGTTAAGAAAGGGGGAGATGTTATGTAGTCAGCGGTTTAGTAGTTGGGTGGGTGGAGCTAGCTGGGGTTGAGGGGAAGAGGAGGAGCGTAGACAGGATAGGGTCAGTTAGAGTAGGGACAGGGACACTGAAAGAGGTACATAATAAAGCTTCTATAAATATATATATACTTGTCTGTCATCATTGGGCATAGAGACGACACTTGGTATCTTCCAATGATAATATCTGGATGCCTTTGGCATCCAGATATTGGTTGCTATATTGATGCATACCGAATAATGATTTCCTTTTTCTTAGCAGGGGTATTTTGGTGTGTGACTTGAAGCAACCTCCCTTGTGATGCACAGTAGTCTGATTTCTGTGGTGGGTGAAGAGGCATGTACATGTGTGAATGTTTAGGAAATAACCTTCAACCTATTGCTAATGGTTTTCCCTATATGTTTTAGAAAACGCAAATGTAAAGTGAAGAGCTTCCACTTGGAGGAAGGAACTCTTCTATCTAAGTGAAATTCAGAGCAGGCTTTTTTTCTTTACAGGTAATTGGGGACCTTTACAAAATAATAAGGTGTTTAGTTAAGAGTAGGAATAAGTTGTTTATTTTCTTCTCATGATGTTTTTTGTCTTCTAGCTCTCCCTCCCCGCTGTCCCCATCCTTTCCTTCTCTTGCTTAATCCCCCAACCCTCTGTGCTATGATAGCCTTCAGAGAGTGGGGTGATTGAGAGGTGGACCCACTTGAGCATCGAATCGATCCTGGGAGTATGGAATGAAACCTTGACAGTGGGGAAGAAGAAAAACGTTTTTCTGTACTCACCACAAACTCAACTTGAGAATCACAGAATAGCTAAATCACAACCAGAACCACTGGAATTATTTGCAATTTGCACACAAAATAAAAAGCAATGAAGCCCTAACCAAAGTATATTCCACAGAATATGAACATAATTATATTAACAACAGATCCCGGATTGTCCTCACATCACAAGCGAACCTAAGTACATTTTACTCTTCTCCCAGGGGAACAGAAAGAACCAGTTTGCCACAAAATCAGAAGCATTCTTTGACTGAGGCTGACAACCACAACAACGCATTGTAATCTACATGAAAAACTAAAAAGAGTTGTTAGCTGATTGTATCTACATGTTCCTATTTGAGGTGTAAATCCAGCACTGGATGGTAAAACGACAATAATGACCATTCTTCCACTGTGGCATTTCTCTAGTAAGCTGCAGGCTAGGGAGCTACTTTCAGATCAGAATGGCTTTCATGACTCACCATACCCCCATGACCCCAATTTAGTCATGACCTCTACATATTTTTTCCAGGGTTGAGTTTGCTTTTTACTCGATCCTGGGGCAATTATGTGAATGTTCCTCTCTACGGTATATGCATATATCGTGGTGGTCCACCTTTGGGTGGGATAATTTCTGCTTGCATGTCTTCCTGAATCAGTATGTTTTTTCTTATAGTATATATTTTTTTTATTTCACTTCCCACTCACTGCGGTTTCCAAGTGCTGTTAGATGTTAGTATTAACCAATATATGATAGTTTACTGACCTCAGAAGGTTTGAATACCGAAGGCATTATCTAGTGCGTTGCGGAAGTCCTGTCTCTATTACCTACAATGTACAAGGCCTCTATGTACTATAAACAGGAAGACAGGACATCCGCCATTTTCTGGAGGGTGTCCAGCCTAGGCGCAAAATAGGACCATGCTATCTATGCAAGAGTTTTCCCCAGCCCTTCAGGGGCCCCCATTCAGCCAAGGTCAATGAATATCTGTGAAATACAAGACTCAGTGGCTCTTGTCACATTCTGCATGGGTCCCCACTATTGTTATGCCACTCCACTGTGTCCAACATCCACCAAACCCTCAATAAGGCCCTGAACCGGCCTTGCCCTGATGACCTTGAGATCGCTGCCAACGCCGTGGGTTGGCCTTAACTAACCAAGCAGTCCAGTCAGCCTTCTCACATAGGATGTTCGGTGATGTGTACATTCCTGGCTTTATGTGTGACACTGTCACGCGGAGAGTACAAGAAGCCACAGTTTAAATTCAGGGCACAACGAACATACAGCCCGATGGCACAAACTTTAAGGCGGGCACGGGATACAAAGTGCGGCAAAACATGATGCTTCTTTGCTCTGTCGCAACGTTCATTTGTACAACGCTCCCTCAGAGGCAGTTCCGGATTACCAAATAGGCAGAGTAGGCACCGGCCTATGGGTCCCACTCCGTTTAGGGGCCCTGCGACAACGGATCAAAATACAACTTATAGTACATAAACCAGAGACATCAGATTCACATGACAGTTTGTTTCTTAAAAGCTCATCTGGCAGCTGTCAGTTTGTAAAAAAATCTGATACATTGAGTATTAGAAGATCATTTGCGGGGGCGATATTTCGACTGCCTGGGGTCTCCACAGGGTTTAAGATGGCATTGCTGAGAGGGGAGTTCAAGTTCTCACAACGGCACTGCTTGCCCAACACCCCTGACAGGGACATCTCAAGGATTTTGGGGGCCATGGGCGAAAAAGTATTTTGGGGGCCTCTATTTGGAACAACTTTGAATTTATGAAGCAACTTCAGCCCTTTCCTGCCCTTTTTGCCCCGGTCCCTGGCAGTGCACATGCACACTCGTCAAAACTCCACTTGTGTTTACATCTAATATTCAGGGCTAGTGATGTGTGTTTTCAATATTTTAGCACAGCAGCAGCCCACTCATATTACTGCAAGTAATCTCTGTGACACCCTACAATTTCTTATATCTGAGGTCCGGTTTTGATTTAAAAGAAACGTTTTATGGATGTTGCATGAAACACAAACACACTTTCTCTGCAAAAGGCTCTCACACATCACCCACATTAAAAAATAAATGAAAGAAAAACTAATTTAAAACAATCTATTTAAGAATTGTTAAAGGTCACTAGGGCAAGACTCTGCAAAATAGAGCTGGTTCTATCAGGGGGCCGCTGAAAGGCTGGGGCCCTGGGCCAGAGCGCACTTTTCCCATGCCTTAAAACGTCTCTGACCCCTGAAGCGTCAGAGGCATGCCTGCTCATGTCCCAACCTTTCTGCCTGCTTGTGTATTTATATGCCTTAGGGAAGGAGTGCTGGCGTGCCTGTCTCTGCTTTCTATTTTCGTACCAGCCAGACACAAGTGCTCGTAAATGACACGAAACAGAGAAACCCACTGTCAATAAAGAACATCTTTTTTTTGTTTGTTTTGTGTAACTAGTCATGCCTCACAAGGGTGTCACATTCGAAGATGGGAATATTAGGGAATAATTCTTCTCCTCAGAACACATTGCGCTTTCGCCGTTCTGTCATGGCATTTTGCCTACTTTCTGTGTGGAATGAAGGCCAAGAAGGTTACATTGAGGCTGCTTCTGAAGCCGCCTCTTCATTTCAAATACACTGTGCTTCCCTTCAGTGGTTCCGTGTCGGGCCCGATCCGCTACTGCGCTCCCGATGGCCAGAGAGGCTTTTATTAGGCATATCCCAGGCCTGCTGGAGCCAGGGTCGGGTTGGTAAGGCGGGCACTCTGGCAGTGGCCGAGGGGCCGGTATCGAAGTTCCAACTGCGGGCTGCTTTTTGGGCAGCCTGGGGCCCTGAGTGGCCTTTCTGGAGGCAGATGGGCGTCCATTACCACCCTTCTATCAATTGGCTGAGGTGTCACTCCCTCTCTCTCGCTGGGCCGGCCAATGTATGTGTGCATACTGAGTGGGGGCAGGGGGCCTGAGCAGAGGTGACCTCACTTGTTTTCATATGTTTATAAAACTTCGCTGAAGCAGTGTTTTGAGGAAAGGCAACATGCAAATGTGGGCCACTTCTTTTTTAGCGTGCCCAGGCCGATTTCTAATCCCAATCTACCATGGCTGGAGCTCCTGGAGGCCGTTTTCTGGGGGCAGGGGCCACTCCTGGGGCTTCTGTCATCTCTAATTCTCTGCGGTTGATTGCAGTGGGCACGTTGAAGGGGGGAGCCAGCCCTCGTTTGAACATTATTTTTGCCAGGGCTGCTTTTGGTTCCCCGTTGCTCACCTCCCTGGGAAGTCGCCATTTCCCCCGCAGCACCCACCTGCCTGATGCCCATACCTCTCCCACTGCCAGCCTGCCACACTGTCTTTCCCACTGACAGCACTTGCCTGCATGGAGGCCTGTTTTGGGCTTGGTCCTTCAGCATTATTTTTTTTATGGTCTCTGTAGGAGAGTAGGGTCTGCTTCCTATGGTTACCCCCACTTTTTTGCTGTGTTTCACAGGTTTTTCGACTTTAGTCTGGCTGTGGCCCTGCTAATCAGGCCCACAGCTAGCTGTTCTCTCTCTAAATTGATACCATGTACTTTAGGTACATCCCAGATTGGTTACTGGGTTACCCTTGTGAGTCCCTGTATATGGTACCTTAGGTACCCAGGGCATAGGTACCCCAGAGGCCTACCAGGGGCTGAAGCATGCATTATGCCATCCCTGGTTAGCCTTCCAAACTGACACCACAGGTCTGCACTTGTAGCCAGGGTAAGGGGGTGTAAGCACCTCTTACTTAGATATAGTATACTTATAGCTACCTTTACATAGACACATAGTAACCTATAAGTCACTCCTATGGCAGGCCTTGACAATCCTGAAGGCAGAGTGCTTTGTTTTATGTGAGAGGGTGCCCTAGCATGAGCTGAGCCCCTCTGCAGCTTTCGGAACCATCTCCTTATAGCTTTTCTATGATAGAGCCATACCATATACTCTTAAATGCATTATAATCCTCAAGGTTAATGCTAAGTTTGGTTTGGCTTGGGGGGCGTGGCTAGCTGCATGGCGGAGTGAGACGTGCCTCAGCATCGCTCCTGGCAAAGCTGCCTATGATCCGGCGATCTACCTGCCTTTTAGCCCGCAAAACAGCACGAAACTCGGCTGAAGAGTGGACGGAGGTGAGAGGCGTAGGCACAGCCCTCCGGTTTGCCTTTCCGTCGTTTTGGGGACAAACTGCTCGGAAGCCTTCCCTCGGGAACCGTGGCGCCCAAGATGGCGGAGACCGGCGGTGCTGGAATCCTGGGCTGAAGTGACTGCGGGGCTGCTGCGGCGACGAGCGGACCGCTCCCCCTCCCGCGTGAGTGCGGCTGCTCCTGACCCTACGACCGGCGCCTGGGAGCCCCCCCCTGGCGGACCTCGGGGGCTGAGGCGGATCGGGGCCTGTGGGACCGGGGACTGGAGTTGCCGGCCGCCGGGCGCTCTCCCTGGATTGGGAGACAGACGAGAGGCGCTCGCGCCTGGGCACAACGTCGTCCCGCCGGGGCCTGTACGGGGCTGCTGGGTGATTGTTTTCCCCCCCCCCCTCGGCGCCGAAGGCACACGGAGCCCTGGACGGGGATCCCGGCCCCCGGTGGCACACGGACATACTCCCTCTCTCTACCTTCCCCTCCCCCCTGAGACACTCGGGGACCCGCTGGAGGCCTGGCTCTGGGGAAGGTGCCGGAGCGACAGTCCTCGACTGCTGGAAGTGGTGGTGAGTGGGGGCGCCGAAGCGGAGTTTGGCGAGACCCGGGGTCAGCCCCGGGGGCAACACTGCACCGGTCTCCCGGCTGCCGGACTGCGGGCATTGGGGACCCCCCGGTGATCAATATGGGCAAGAGGGACCCGGCGCCGCGCTCCACCAGGCAGGGGTCCATTGAGAACTTCACCACCACTCGGACCCCCAAGGATGTGACCGCAGGGGCTCGAGACACGCATGCAGACACCGCCATGCTCCTGGAGGCGATCCAGGCCTCCAGGACTGATATTCAGGACTCCAGAGCTGCCCTTGAAACGAAGATCGGGGAGGTGGGATCAGAAGTCCTTCTGCTGCGCCAGGACTTTCGGAACCTGTCGGACCGCGTGGGCGCAACGGAGACCAGGATCACGGAGACGGAGGAATCTGTTTCCTCACTCAAGAAAGATATGGCGGAACTACAGGCCTCCCACAGGCAGCTGCTGTGGCGGGTGGACGATGCGGAGAACAGAGCCCGCCGAAACAACCTGCGCTTCGTGGGCCTGAGGGAAGGAATCGAAAAGAATGATACGGCGGCCTTCCTCCACTCTTGGCTCAAAACCATGTTTCCACAGGCTCCCTTCTCTCCTTCTTTTATGATCAAGAGAGCGCACAGGGCGCTCCTGGCCAGGCCTCCGGAGGGGGCGAGACCCCGCCCGATCATTGCTCAATTTCTAAACTATGCAGACAGAGACCTTATCCTGAGGGAGGCCCGGAAAATGGGGGAACTTAAGTTTGAGAACACAGTTGTTATGATCTTTCCTGATTATAGCCAGGACGTGCAGAAGCAGAGGCGCTCTTATGATACTGTAAAGGCTAAGCTGCAGACCCTGAACATATCGTATATGCTTCTCTTTCCCCCCAAACTCAAGGTCCTCTACAAGGGAAAGTCGCTTTTCTTTGCTCGACCGGAGGAGGCCTGGCACTGGCTGGAGGAACGACCCCTACTGAGAGAGGCAGAAGAGGAGGGTCGTAGGATCAGGGAGGAGCTCGCGGAGGCCAACTTCGGGCGCGACCGCAGTGGGTCGCAGCGCTCCCGCCACCAGCGACGGACAGGAAATCTCAACGGACCCCGTATCCATCGCGCCAGTTTGCCGCTGGTGGGAGAACGGGAGACGCTGATGATGCAGCGTCACGGGACCCAGATAGGGGATCAAGATTCCGGTGTCTGCTGACTGGGTCTGGCAATGGCACAGACCAGGAAGAAGATGTGTCTGCGTCGGATTTGGAAGACCGCACGGAGCCGTCCCTCCACCCGCTGGCCCTGGCCATCCGCGACCTGGAACAGGGTGGGCCGCACACCGTGGAAGGCACTGACCCTGAAACGCAAGACTCGCATTCCTGAGGGGCTAAGGACCTGAGATTCTGTTTTGGCAGTTCCCTGCCGGGGACGCGCAGGTACTGTTCTATTTGTTCTGAGGGGTGGAAACACTCCACACTGATACGTGACTCTGGACAGCTAGGTATCTCCTAGGTGGGTTTGTTTGGAGGGTGGGCGACAGACCTTGCTCCCTGGTATTCTGAACCGTCGATGGTTGTACGGGCGGGATGGCCGGGTAGCGCAGGTGGGGTGGGTGGGGCTTGTTTGCGTTGTTTGGATGTTCATGGGGGGGTTGCGGGGGGAGTCTTGCCTCGAAATATGGAGAATTATGTGGTTCCATCATTGCAAATGTATGCCCGCCAACTTAGCCCCGCGTCCTGGGGTGCACTTGTCCTATTGCTGTGTACATGACCGCTGACAAGCTGAAGGTCCTGACCTGGAATGTAAACGGTCTGGGGAATAAGATCAAGCGGGGATTGGTGAACAATTTTCTGAAGAGACTGGGCCCAGACGTCATCTTCCTGCAAGAGACCCACTTGCGGGGCACTGCCTGTCCGTTCATAGCGAGAGGGAGATACAAGGTGCTCGGCCATGCAGGGTACACATCTGATTCACGGGGTGTAGCGATTGTGGTCAAAAATACTTTCCCCTTTCACATCACACGCACATGGGGTGACCCCTTAGGAACATGCGTGGGGATACAGGGGACATGGCGAAGGCGCACCTACACATTGGTTTCAGTGTACGCGCCACCCAAATTGCAGGCGAATGCGCTAAAGCTCCTTGCATCCATACTTTTGGACACCCCAGACACCGTACAGATAGTGGGGGGTGATTTTAATGACGTGATGGACAGGGCATTGGATAGATCCGGAGTAGTTCATACCCGAGATACTCAGACTCCCCTGGCCCAACTGATGTCTGAAATGGGCCTGTGTGATGTTTGGAGGTCGCTCCACCCGCAGACTGAGGCCTACTCCTTTTACTCGGCGGCCCACAAAGTGTTCTCCAGGCTGGACTATATATTTATGCCGCGACAGACGTTCGCTGCAGAGGACACGGCGACATATTTGGCGAGGGGTCTGTCGGACCACTCGCCCCTGTTGCTTTCAATGGGCCGGCCTGGAGGCGGGAGGGAGGCTGCATGGCGACTCACCGCATGGGATCTGGCGAACAAATCGGTTCTTACAGGCGTCAGGGCGGATGCACGTGTGTATATGGCTGAAAACGAGGGATCGGTGGACTCGGCGGTGACCCTCTGGGAAGCGATGAAACCGGTGCTAAGAGATAGGATAAATGGTAGACTGGGGGAGGAGAGGAGGAAACTAGTGGAAGAGGTTGTGGCTGTTGAGCGCACAGTTGTTGAGCTGGAAAGGGAGCACCTACGTACCAAATGCAGGAAGACCTTACGCAGGCTGTTAGATGCCCAGAGGCGATACCGAGAATTGGTGTCGGATGAAGCGAGGACACAGAACCTGGCCACCCTCCATCGTCTCTACGATGTGGGGGATAAATCTGGTAAACTATTAGCGTGGCTTAGTCGGAGGGAGAGGTTGGCGAGGTGGGTGAGTGAGGTTACGGATGTGCAGGGGGAGGTCGTGCGCTCGGACCCACTTATTGCAGACGCATTTGCGACATACTACGAGGCCTTCTATAGGGCACGGCAACTAGGCTCCTGTGATGACTCACTCCTCTATATGGTGGACGTAGACCTACCCTGCGTAGATGATGAGGACATACCACTACTGGAAGCTGACATCTCTCTTGATGAAGTGAAGTCTGCCATTGCTGGGTTGAAACCGGGCAAGGCCCCGGGGCCGAATGGATTCCCCCCGGAATTCTTTAAAAGTACGGCTGACATAGTGGCCCCGCACTTGCGGAACCTCTTCCTTGAGGCCTACGCAGAGGGGGGATTGCCCCCCGACCTCACCCTGGCCACCATAATCCCCATTTACAAGGAGGGCAAGCCGCGGGAGGACTGTGCCTCTTACCGTCCGATCTCCCTGCTGAACACGGAGGTGAAACTCCTCGCTACGATCCTGGCGCGCCGCCTTAGGGCGGTTTTGCCTGCTCTGATTCATCTAGACCAGACGGGCTTCCTGCCGGACAGGGCCACGAAATTCAATCTCCGTCGCACCCACAACTGGCTGCGGGAGGTGAGGGATAGGGACCCGCCGCACTGGTTCCTTTCCCTAGATGCTGAAAAAGCCTTTGACTCCGTGCATTGGCCGTTCCTTGAGGCCACCCTGTATAAGTTTGGTTTTGGCCCCAAGTTCCGTTCTTGGGTACAGCTGCTCTACACTACCCCGAGGGCCCGGGTGAGGGTGAACGGGACACTCTCCCGCGAAATCCAGATCCAGCGTGGCACCAGACAGGGATGTCCCCTGTCCCCTCTTCTCTTCACCCTGACAATCGAGGTGCTGGCGGCTAGGATCAGACAGAACCCGAGTGTCACCAGCTTCAAGGTCACACCTGCCGATGACTCGCAAGAAAAGCTGTGCTTATACGCCGATGATGTATTGCTCTATGTCACTGACCCGCCCACCACCATGCCCGAGCTCTTCCGGGAGATAGTTGGTTATGGGGACCACTCCGGGTACGCCATAAATTGGCACAAGTCAGTCCTTTTTGACCCTAAGGGGGCCACGGGTGTCGACGCCCTCCCGGATAGACTGGTGGTGTCTACGGAGGGCTTTCAATACTTGGGGGTCTTCATGACGCTAGACGCTGAAGTGTCCCGCTCTAGGAATGTAGACAGGATACTGCAGAATTCTGCCAGTGATATGACACGGTGGCGCCAGCTGCCATTGACCCTTCTGGGCAGAGCAGCGTTGTACAAAATGGTAATACTGCCCAAATACCTGTACGCCCTGCAGAACGAGTACTACCCCATCCCAGGAGACCTCCTATGCAAAATACACGCTGACCTTAGGTCCTTCATTTGGCTGGGTAAGCAGCCGCGCGTGGCGCTCACCACCCTGCAACGCCACCAATATAGCGGGGGCATCTCCCTGCCGAACCTGGAGGCCTATTACTGGGCGGAGCACCTCTCCCCTATCAACGACTGGCTCCATGCCCCGGCGAGCCACCTCACATATGTGCTGGAACGAGCAAAGCTATCCCCCTCCCACCTGCTTACGTACCTATACGGTGGCCCGCGAAGGACGCCCCTACTCCCAGCCACTAATATCACCCTCCGGGCCTGGAAAGTGGCCATGAAACGTATGGGTTGGGAACAGAAGCCCACACGGCAGACTCAGCTCTGGCATTGTGCATGGCTACGGGAGCTGAGCAAACTACGCGGCTTTAAACAGTGGGATGACATCGGGATCTCCACGGTGGGTGATGTCATCGCTAGGGGGGAGCTCAAGTCGTTTCGAGGCCTTGCAGGCGGAATTTGGGCTCCACCGCTCGCAGTTCTTTAAATATGTACGGTTACGGCATGCATGGAGGGCCCAGGCGATATCATTAGAGGGTTATCCGGAGTATGCACCCCTGGAAGGTAGACTACTGCAGGAGCAAATTCCCAACAAGGCTGTATCCCTTACTTATAAGACACTTACAAACAACATGCTGGGGGATCTGACGAAACTCAGGGCTGCGTGGGAGCATGACGTGGGTGGAATGGAGGAGATCGACTGGGACCTAGTCCTAATGCACCCGAGGGAAGTGGCCATTAAATCCCGACTCCGCCTGATCCAGTACAACGTGCTCCACAGGACGTACTTTGACAGGGTCAGGTTGTTTAAGATGGGGAAGATATCAGATGACAGGTGCCTACGTTGCCTACGTGAGGGGGGGGGGCTTCTTCCATATTCTGTGGGAATGTGGCAAAATTCAGTCATACTGGACACTTGTCTTTACCGAACTGAAGGAGGTCCTGCCAGTGCCACTCGTCCAGGAGCCGAAACTGGCCCTACTAGGAATGACCAACGATGTAGACCTCCCCCGCCCCCTGCTGACGTTCCTAACCTTGGCCCTGGTGGTCGCAAAACGAGACATTGCTAAGTATTGGGGGGTGGAGTCCGTACCTACCGTGGAGGAATGGAGGAGGGGGTTGGACCTCTACATGGCGGCGGAGCGGGTGACATATAAATCTAGGGGCTGCCCCAAGAAGTTCAAGAGGGTTTGGTCAAAATGGAGGCAGTATCATGGGCTGGAGAGTGTGTCGGGGTAGGGAGGCCTACGTACTGATCCGGGGTTTGGGGGGATGTTGGGATGGGCGGCGGGCTTGATTTGGAGGGGACCCAGTGCGCTGGGAGTATGCCAATAATTTGACAGTCCTGGGGCGGCTTGTATGTGGGGCAAGAGAGGGAGGGCTGCGGCTGATGGAAACTGAATGCACTATTCTCAAGGTTATCCGGACTCACGTTAACTCGATGGATGAGCTCTTACTTTCCCTCGCATTGTTTAGTTGTGTTCAGGGAGGGGGGGGGGGTTTGCTACTTGGGTTCGGAGGACAGTTAATAAACAAAAGGATAAAAGCAGATGCCCGGATGGACACTATGGCCACCCTCTGTGTTGGGGCGGGGCTCTGCCTAAGTGACCCTTATGTGATGGTGCTTTGATTGCTGTTTTTCGCAATGTTGAGAATTGGGGGTTTGCTGGCCTTTTTCTTTTCTTACCTATGTAAGCACTGATTTCTGTTTGTTTGATTATGGAAATGTACTTCTACATGTATCTGTGCATCTGCAATAAAAATGTTTTTGGAAAAAAAAAGTTTGGTTTGGCTTTATCAAAACAAGTTGTCTTTGGTGTCAAACACTTTGGAATATTACCCCCCCCCCCGCCAGTTCTGGCAGCAGGGGTAGCATTCCACCCTTCTAGAGGGAGAAGACATGAACACACTTTTATATTAGAAAATTAACTAGCAGTAGCTTTGGTACCCTCAAAGCTCTTCGTAGATTTTTTCCCCTGCTCCCAAGGCAGGCCAAAGAAACGGTGGCGCGGGCCCTCATTCTTTCCCGCCTAGACTATGCCAATGCCTTGTCCATTGGCATCTCGGCCTACCTAACCAATCGCCTTCAGATTATACAGAATGCTGTGGCTAGACTTCTTTTTAACATCTCGCGGAAGTCTAGCGTCCGGCAGCATCTGCGCAGTTTGCATTGGCTCCCAGTTGCTCAACGGGTTCTTTTTAAGACACTAATTTTTGCCCATAGAGCCATCCATGGTCAAGGGCCACTGTACTTGATGAGACGCTTCTCCCTGTACGTACCTAACTGACCCCTCCGGTCGGACACTCAATACCGGCTGGTTGTTCCACGCTTTAGACGGGCACGTCTAGGTGGTCACTCGATCACCGCAAAAGCAGCCGCGGCCTGGAACACCCTTCCCGTGAAGTTATGTGCTTCTCAGGATCTCAATCTTTTTAAAAAAGCACTCAAAACCCATCACTTTAAAATGACGGTCTAACCTTCCATTCCTTTCTGTCTACTGTCTATCTGCATCTGCTCACTCCAGGATACTCCTGAGTAATTGAGCACGCTATAAAGCTACCTATAACATAACATAACATAACATACCCGGTTAAAGTTAAACAGAGCCCCAGCATCACAAAATGGATGCTGCTGCCACAGACACAAGTCTGTCCTCCTGCTGCTGGACGAAACTCCGGCAGGGGAAGCCTGGACAATAGGTTTGCTGTCCAGGGAGGTGCTAGCACCTCCCCAGACAGGCCTTAGTGTATTGGGGCAGGGTGGGTTGCAGTCAGTGAATGCTTTTCAGACACTGCCTGGGGCACACAAGGTGCTCCATGAATTTCCCAGTTCAAACCGGTTGCTGGGGCACTCTTCCCCAGCTCTGGTGCGAAACTGGACAAAGGGTAAGGGGTGTAACCACGCCCTCCCCAGGTCCTCCCATAGTTGGGACTCTAGAGTTAGTCCAACCCCTAAACTTACTATAAGAATAGGAACCCAGTCCTAGGACTTTAGATTACCCTGGACGAATCTCTGCAACATATATCTTGGACCTTCGACATTCCATATCGACTGGAAGATGGAAGAAATCTCCATTGTGGTCAAGGAGTGACCACCCTGTCCAAACAGGCACCAAAAGCATTTTTGCCAGTCTGCATTTTTGAGGCTACCGCCAGATCCTGAAGAATCTGCGACATAGGACACAGATTTTCAGACATCTTTGAAGCTGACCCGTGATCCAAGCAAAGCTGAGACCCTTAGCTGATACGAGAGACGTGGGACCGGAACTCCTGGACATCCTGAATTTTTGCAACTGCACCTACTTCCCGAGGTATCTCGAAGTTGTGCATTGGGGTCTTTGAAGCCCCTGCCCCGAGCACCTTTTGCACCGAAGTACAGGGGCCAGCACTCCTCGAGTGACCCGTGAGTCCCCTTTCTGGTTCATAGTCCATTGGCTAGTGAACCCCCATGAAGGCCAATCCTTTGTTTCTTGAGCTTTCCTGGTTGCTCCAGATGTGCTCTGACTACCATCCAAAGGAGAAGTCCCCCATACCGTGTTGGTCTGAACCGAAGCTAATCTTGTCATCTTGCGTGGGTTGCTGTTGCCAAATCTTGTTGGGTCCAATCCGGATTCCGACTCTGCCGCACTGGACTTCTTTCGTGGGACAGCTTGAATCCAGCTCCTTGTCATCGTCGACGCCTCCTGGTCCTCGTGGCTGAAAAGTCAAGCTTCACCTCTTTCACTTGAAATCACCCAACATCGGCTGGCATCTTCTCCTCGCCATCCTGGTCACTGGCTAGTGACCCAGACTCTGTCCCCTCTGCTTTCAGGTTCTTCACATCTCCGATCGACCCTTGGATCCACCCGGACACTTTTCCTCTGTTTGCCTCCAGCATTTCTCGCAGCTCTCCATTGGAATCGACAATGAAACACGACACCAAAAGACACCTATGCACCCGGCTTCCCTGGGTGTGGTAACATGTGTACCTTGTGTGGTGTGCTTTCATTTGATTATTCAAGAGATCATAACTGATAAAACAACTTGTTTAACTCGCCTCTAAGTCTGAGCCTGAAGGCTGCTCTCCACAGCTACCACTAGGATAGCTTTCTATAAAGGTTGACTTTAAACCTACCATCAATAAGGGTCGTTTGGACTGGTGCAAGGTGCCTACTAGAATAGTGGACCTCATATGCCAGGCCAACTTCTCACAGTCTCCTAGAGTGCAGGTATACTTGAAAAAATTATGTTTTCTCTTCTGCTGATTGGTCTAGCAGCGGCCTTTTAATGACAGTAAAAAAAGTGTATCCTCGAGGCTGTGGCGGAGGATCTGCTGCTGGTAATTGTGGGAAGCCATGACAGAGGGTGGAGTCTGGGTGGTGTATTGAGGGTTCTGTACCCATTCAAGAGAGCTGTCACTGAATAAATTCCTGTTCCATACAATTCCAGCACTGAAATTTTTTCAGCTCTTTCAGTGACCACTATTAGGGTATTTAAGGGGAGACTATAGACTTACAGCCTGATTACCAGCTGATATTTACAACAAGGGGTGGTGAGGGACAGAGTCTCTGAATTAAGCAGAATACTCTCGCCCAGTCAAGAGATCAGGGCTAGATCCAACACCGTTTTTTAGCTCACTGCACCATCCCAGTTTCAGAACCTGGCTGTATGCAAATTAGTCTGTTCCTGTCCCAGTGCATGATGGGAACAGGGCAAACCAAACTACAAAAGCCAATTCTTACACTGGGAAGGAAACAAGCTACCGGGGACCGGTTTCTGGCATTTCAGCCGTCTTCGGCCCGGCTTGCTTGAATCCTGATGGTGCAATGAGCAAGGGACTCACATCTGAGTATACCCTTCCACGCTTAGGGTGGACAAAAATATTTACAACAAGGGGTGGTGAGGGACAGAGTCTCTGAATTAAGCAGAATACTCTCGCCCAGTCAAGAGATCAGGGCTAGATCCAACACCGTTTTTTAGCTCACTGCACCATCCCAGTTTCAGAACCTGGCTGTATGCAAATTAGTCTGTTCCTGTCCCAGTGCATGATGGGAACAGGGCAAACCAAACTACAAAAGCCAATTCTTACACTGGGAAGGAAACAAGCTACCGGGGACCGGTTTCTGGCATTTCAGCCGTCTTCGGCCCGGCTTGCTTGAATCCTGATGGTGCAATGAGCAAGGGACTCACATCTGAGTATACCCTTCCACGCTTAGGGTGGACAAAAATATTTACAACAAGGGGTGGTGAGGGACAGAGTCTCTGAATTAAGCAGAATACTCTCGCCCAGTCAAGAGATCAGGGCTAGATCCAACACCGTTTTTTAGCTCACTGCACCATCCCAGTTTCAGAACCTGGCTGTATGCAAATTAGTCTGTTCCTGTCCCAGTGCATGATGGGAACAGGGCAAACCAAACTACAAAAGCCAATTCTTACACTGGGAAGGAAACAAGCTACCGGGGACCGGTTTCTGGCATTTCAGCCGTCTTCGGCCCGGCTTGCTTGAATCCTGATGGTGCAATGAGCAAGGGACTCACATCTGAGTATACCCTTCCACGCTTAGGGTGGACAAAAATATTTACAACAAGGGGTGGTGAGGGACAGAGTCTCTGAATTAAGCAGAATACTCTCGCCCAGTCAAGAGATCAGGGCTAGATCCAACACCGTTTTTTAGCTCACTGCACCATCCCAGTTTCAGAACCTGGCTGTATGCAAATTAGTCTGTTCCTGTCCCAGTGCATGATGGGAACAGGGCAAACCAAACTACAAAAGCCAATTCTTACACTGGGAAGGAAACAAGCTACCGGGGACCGGTTTCTGGCATTTCAGCCGTCTTCGGCCCGGCTTGCTTGAATCCTGATGGTGCAATGAGCAAGGGACTCACATCTGAGTATACCCTTCCACGCTTAGGGTGGACAAAAATATTTACAACAAGGGGTGGTGAGGGACAGAGTCTCTGAATTAAGCAGAATACTCTCGCCCAGTCAAGAGATCAGGGCTAGATCCAACACCGTTTTTTAGCTCACTGCACCATCCCAGTTTCAGAACCTGGCTGTATGCAAATTAGTCTGTTCCTGTCCCAGTGCATGATGGGAACAGGGCAAACCAAACTACAAAAGCCAATTCTTACACTGGGAAGGAAACAAGCTACCGGGGACCGGTTTCTGGCATTTCAGCCGTCTTCGGCCCGGCTTGCTTGAATCCTGATGGTGCAATGAGCAAGGGACTCACATCTGAGTATACCCTTCCACGCTTAGGGTGGACAAAAATATTTACAACAAGGGGTGGTGAGGGACAGAGTCTCTGAATTAAGCAGAATACTCTCGCCCAGTCAAGAGATCAGGGCTAGATCCAACACCGTTTTTTAGCTCACTGCACCATCCCAGTTTCAGAACCTGGCTGTATGCAAATTAGTCTGTTCCTGTCCCAGTGCATGATGGGAACAGGGCAAACCAAACTACAAAAGCCAATTCTTACACTGGGAAGGAAACAAGCTACCGGGGACCGGTTTCTGGCATTTCAGCCGTCTTCGGCCCGGCTTGCTTGAATCCTGATGGTGCAATGAGCAAGGGACTCACATCTGAGTATACCCTTCCACGCTTAGGGTGGACAAAAATATTTACAACAAGGGGTGGTGAGGGACAGAGTCTCTGAATTAAGCAGAATACTCTCGCCCAGTCAAGAGATCAGGGCTAGATCCAACACCGTTTTTTAGCTCACTGCACCATCCCAGTTTCAGAACCTGGCTGTATGCAAATTAGTCTGTTCCTGTCCCAGTGCATGATGGGAACAGGGCAAACCAAACTACAAAAGCCAATTCTTACACTGGGAAGGAAACAAGCTACCGGGGACCGGTTTCTGGCATTTCAGCCGTCTTCGGCCCGGCTTGCTTGAATCCTGATGGTGCAATGAGCAAGGGACTCACATCTGAGTATACCCTTCCACGCTTAGGGTGGACAAAAATATTTACAACAAGGGGTGGTGAGGGACAGAGTCTCTTAATTAAGCAGAATACTCTCGCCCAGTCAAGAGATCAGGGCTAGATCCAACACCGTTTTTTAGCTCACTGCACCATCCCAGTTTCAGAACCTGGCTGTATGCAAATTAGTCTGTTCCTGTCCCAGTGCATGATGGGAACAGGGCAAACCAAACTACAAAAGCCAATTCTTACACTGGGAAGGAAACAAGCTACCGGGGACCGGTTTCTGGCATTTCAGCCGTCTTCGGCCCGGCTTGCTTGAATCCTGATGGTGCAATGAGCAAGGGACTCACATCTGAGTATACCCTTCCACGCTTAGGGTGGACAAAAATATTTACAACAAGGGGTGGTGAGGGACAGAGTCTCTGAATTAAGCAGAATACTCTCGCCCAGTCAAGAGATCAGGGCTAGATCCAACACCGTTTTTTAGCTCACTGCACCATCCCAGTTTCAGAACCTGGCTGTATGCAAATTAGTCTGTTCCTGTCCCAGTGCATGATGGGAACAGGGCAAACCAAACTACAAAAGCCAATTCTTACACTGGGAAGGAAACAAGCTACCGGGGACCGGTTTCTGGCATTTCAGCCGTCTTCGGCCCGGCTTGCTTGAATCCTGATGGTGCAATGAGCAAGGGACTCACATCTGAGTATACCCTTCCACGCTTAGGGTGGACAAAAATATTTACAACAAGGGGTGGTGAGGGACAGAGTCTCTGAATTAAGCAGAATACTCTCGCCCAGTCAAGAGATCAGGGCTAGATCCAACACCGTTTTTTAGCTCACTGCACCATCCCAGTTTCAGAACCTGGCTGTATGCAAATTAGTCTGTTCCTGTCCCAGTGCATGATGGGAACAGGGCAAACCAAACTACAAAAGCCAATTCTTACACTGGGAAGGAAACAAGCTACCGGGGACCGGTTTCTGGCATTTCAGCCGTCTTCGGCCCGGCTTGCTTGAATCCTGATGGTGCAATGAGCAAGGGACTCACATCTGAGTATACCCTTCCACGCTTAGGGTGGACAAAAATATTTACAACAAGGGGTGGTGAGGGACAGAGTCTCTGAATTAAGCAGAATACTCTCGCCCAGTCAAGAGATCAGGGCTAGATCCAACACCGTTTTTTAGCTCACTGCACCATCCCAGTTTCAGAACCTGGCTGTATGCAAATTAGTCTGTTCCTGTCCCAGTGCATGATGGGAACAGGGCAAACCAAACTACAAAAGCCAATTCTTACACTGGGAAGGAAACAAGCTACCGGGACCGGTTTCTGGCATTTCAGCCGTCTTCGGCCCGGCTTGCTTGAATCCTGATGGTGCAATGAGCAAGGGACTCACATCTGAGTATACCCTTCCACGCTTAGGGTGGACAAAAATATTTACAACAAGGGGTGGTGAGGGACAGAGTCTCTGAATTAAGCAGAATACTCTCGCCCAGTCAAGAGATCAGGGCTAGATCCAACACCGTTTTTTAGCTCACTGCACCATCCCAGTTTCAGAACCTGGCTGTATGCAAATTAGTCTGTTCCTGTCCCAGTGCATGATGGGAACAGGGCAAACCAAACTACAAAAGCCAATTCTTACACTGGGAAGGAAACAAGCTACCGGGGACCGGTTTCTGGCATTTCAGCCGTCTTCGGCCCGGCTTGCTTGAATCCTGATGGTGCAATGAGCAAGGGACTCACATCTGAGTATACCCTTCCACGCTTAGGGTGGACAAAAATATTTACAACAAGGGGTGGTGAGGGACAGAGTCTCTGAATTAAGCAGAATACTCTCGCCCAGTCAAGAGATCAGGGCTAGATCCAACACCGTTTTTTAGCTCACTGCACCATCCCAGTTTCAGAACCTGGCTGTATGCAAATTAGTCTGTTCCTGTCCCAGTGCATGATGGGAACAGGGCAAACCAAACTACAAAAGCCAATTCTTACACTGGGAAGGAAACAAGCTACCGGGGACCGGTTTCTGGCATTTCAGCCGTCTTCGGCCCGGCTTGCTTGAATCCTGATGGTGCAATGAGCAAGGGACTCACATCTGAGTGGTCTGCTCAATTCAGACACTCTGTTCATCACCACCCCCCTTTTGTAAATCGATTTTGGCCACTATAGGTGTGGCAGGGTATACTCAGACATGAGTCCCTTTCTCACTGCTCCATCAGGATTCAAGCAAGCCGGGCCGAAGAGGCTGAAATGCCAGAAACCGGTCCCCGGTAGCTTGTCTCCTTTCTGGTAAAGAATTGGCTTGGTAGTTTAGTCTGCCCTGTTCCCATGATGCACTGGGCCAGGGACAGACTGATTTGCATATAGCCAGGTTCTGAGCTGGGATGGGGCAGTGAGATAAATAACGGTGATGGATCAAGCCCTGATCTTTGGACTGGGTAAGAGTGGTCTGCTCAATTCAGACACTCTGTTCATCACCACCCCCCTTTTGTAAATCGATTTTGGCCACTATAGGTGTGGCAGGGTATACTCAGACATGAGTCCCTTTCTCACTGCTCCATCAGGATTCAAGCAAGCCGGGCCGAAGAGGCTGAAATGCCAGAAACCGGTCCCCGGTAGCTTGTCTCCTTTCTGGTAAAGAATTGGCTTGGTAGTTTAGTCTGCCCTGTTCCCATGATGCACTGGGCCAGGGACAGACTGATTTGCATATAGCCAGGTTCTGAGCTGGGATGGGGCAGTGAGATAAATAACGGTGATGGATCAAGCCCTGATCTTTGGACTGGGTAAGAGTGGTCTGCTCAATTCAGACACTCTGTTCATCACCACCCCCCTTTTGTAAATCGATTTTGGCCACTATAGGTGTGGCAGGGTATACTCAGACATGAGTCCCTTTCTCACTGCTCCATCAGGATTCAAGCAAGCCGGGCCGAAGAGGCTGAAATGCCAGAAACCGGTCCCCGGTAGCTTGTCTCCTTTCTGGTAAAGAATTGGCTTGGTAGTTTAGTCTGCCCTGTTCCCATGATGCACTGGGCCAGGGACAGACTGATTTGCATATAGCCAGGTTCTGAGCTGGGATGGGGCAGTGAGATAAATAACGGTGATGGATCAAGCCCTGATCTTTGGACTGGGTAAGAGTGGTCTGCTCAATTCAGACACTCTGTTCATCACCACCCCCCTTTTGTAAATCGATTTTGGCCACTATAGGTGTGGCAGGGTATACTCAGACATGAGTCCCTTTCTCACTGCTCCATCAGGATTCAAGCAAGCCGGGCCGAAGAGGCTGAAATGCCAGAAACCGGTCCCCGGTAGCTTGTCTCCTTTCTGGTAAAGAATTGGCTTGGTAGTTTAGTCTGCCCTGTTCCCATGATGCACTGGGCCAGGGACAGACTGATTTGCATATAGCCAGGTTCTGAGCTGGGATGGGGCAGTGAGATAAATAACGGTGATGGATCAAGCCCTGATCTTTGGACTGGGTAAGAGTGGTCTGCTCAATTCAGACACTCTGTTCATCACCACCCCCCTTTTGTAAATTGATTACCAGCTGAGGCATTATTATATGCCTCCCCTGATAAATAATGATCCCATAGGTGTTAGAAACGGGACCCTGGCCGGCCAAGACTCGCGTCGAGGTCAGTCAGGGATCACCATTTCTAAAGTCAGGGCAGGGGAGTCACACACCAAGGCAACCCCCACTCGCCCTCTAGGTAGCGTGGCGCGAGCAGTCTAGGCTAAACTTGGAGGCGGTATGAGTTAAGTATTTGCGCACGCACCCCAGCAACAACACCCAAGGCCCACCACAAAGGAAAACTCCACACAAGGATATATATAAAAAATAGCCTTTGGATTTATAGTAAACAAAACACATTAGATAACACACAAACTTTACAATGTGCCAGGGGCACGGGCAAAATTTACAAGGGGAATTATGTACAGGACAGGGCCACATGGACCACTGTCAGGGGTAGGCACTTGTTTAGAAAATAATACTGGTAGATATACACTTATGTCGTAAACATAGAATGAGTAGCACCAAAATTATAAATGCAACACACATCCAGTAATCACTGGCAAAGTAAGGACCTCCTACGCAACCCTAACACACTGTAGGTAAATCACGCAGGTAACTAGGACCTAAGGAAGGAATACCAACACCTAAGCAGTTCACTCTTAGCAAAGGGAAGGAAACCTAAACATAAAATACACCATAAACAATCCTCTGTGCAGGTCACATTTAGCAAAAGTGGATAACCATAAGAATACCTAATCAGGTCACTTTTAGAAAAGGTAAGCGGAATCAACATTTCTCTATGCAGGTTACTTTTAGCAAAGAGGTGCAGGTTAGAACACATGCGCAAGAATTACATAACAAGAAATTACAATGCGCGGGGTGCATAAAGCACAACACTCAAAAATGTCCCCCAGGCCAACTGGCCTCGAAAGGGGCGGAATGCCCTGAGTCTCAGTGTCAGGGGGTCTGTGAAGGCAGTACAGAACACAAAGCCTAAACGTGGCAACTGTCCACTAAGTGCTGGACAGTTGTTAAATAGGACTGGGCAACGTTGGAGCCAGGAGGGCACAAGAACAGAATGGGCAAGGAGCCTCTCAGGGGCTCACAAAGCAAAAATGCGCAAATAGAGCTCAGCGCCCTAAATAAATGAAAATGCCCCCAGAGCCTCTCTCCGGGCTCTCACTCGATGTGGGCAATGAGCCTCGCTGGGCTCGCTGAATGAAATGACCTGAGCCACTCGGGGCTCTAAATCAACATGTGGGCGGGAGCCTCGCTGGGCTCAGAATAATGAATGCCCCCTCGAGCCTCGGGGCTCGTAAATCAACTGGGCAGGTGGAGCCTCTCGTGGCTCAATAACCAAAATATGCCCCTCAAGATCGGTGGAGTCCCTCACGGGGGACTCTGGAATTAATTACTGCCCCAAGAGCCTCGGGGCTCAACACACGCAACTTGCCCCTGGAGCCTCGGGCTCCCAATCTTCACGAGCACGAGGTCGCGCTACGGGGGAGGGGCGGACACCGGCAATGTGTCCCGACGCCCCTCTCCCTCTCCAGGCACTCACCGGGTCTCTTGGGCTGGAGGCGTCTCCTCGGCGGCCGGCGCGGGGCTCTCCTCCACTCGGGGAGCCTCGAGGACAGAGCCGGCTGCTCCTCTCGCCTCCCGCCTGGCCTTGTCTCCTCTCCCTCCGCCTGACTTCCGCCGGGGCCGCCAATGGCAGCGCGGCCCTGGGGGTCAGGAGGCGGGACTTCCGGGTCGCACTAGGCAGCGGCCCGGCAACGGTGGGCAATGCTCCTGGGCTGCGGCGGTGATCACGGGGCAATGCCGGGTGGGCACCGGCTTGAAATAAAATCAGCACAACGGGGCAATGCCGGGTGGCACCGGCCTTCAAATTAAAAATAAAGCGAGGTGGGCACTCGCTCGCTCCAAAAATCGGCAAATCGGCGCCAATGCCGGGTAGGCACCGGCAATGCAAATAAAGCGCTCCCAAGCGCTCAGGGGCTAAGGAGAAGCGCGCTCAGCGCTAAAAATATCAGCAAAGCGCTATTGAGCGCTGGGGCACAAGGAAAGCGCTCCTAGCGCTACAAATCAAAATCAGGGTGCCTCCAGGCACAGGAAAGCTCCAGCAGGGTCTGGAGGCAGGCAGAGGGGCAAGGCAGGGCCAGAGCCAGCACACTGGGTCTCCAGGCAGGGAGACAGCCAAGTGGCGGTCCTCTTGGCCCCTGCAGCAGTAGCAGCCCCCTCTGGCAAGATCCTAGGCAGAACCAAGAACAGGACCAATTGTATGGGGACACAGCCCCTTCTTATACAGAAAAACCCCTTTGTCTCAGGGTGCAGCGTGGGGGAAAAACCAGTCGCAGCTGGTTCTGAAGTACTCTGTTTACCTCAGCCACCCTCTCTATTCACTGGCAGGGCTAGGGCCATCAGTCGCACTACAGGGGGTGGAGCCAGCATTGTCCGGGGAAAGTCCAGGCCCATCCGGGACCAGGGGCACTCCTCCCAAGCCATCAAGCATGCTGATCTCACACTCACCACCGGGCAGACCCATCCAGCCTTCCTGGAGCCAGGCTCACCAGCCAGCTCCAGCCAATCACACTGCAGACATATTTTACAGTAATATGCCAAGTCCCAGAAATGACATTTCTACACATGACACACACATGCCACATACACCATTGTAAAGCATTCATTCCCACGAACACGCACATACCAGACTCGGGCATGCACTCCCCACACATCAGGAATTACTAGGGACACACACATTCCCCATGCATTCCTATGGGAGGGCAGGCCAGCCATACTACACGCACGCACTTTCACTCTGGGACCCAGAGAAAAAGTGCGCACAGACCAGAAAATCATCCACGCATATCACAGATTAAAAACAAAAAGATTAGGGGTGAACCTGCCTTAAGGGCCAAGTCCAACACAACCCCCTTCCAGCCAAAACGCAGGGCAGACCAATCACCACCGTGATGGGCTTACCTGCTTGGGGCGATAAAACACGGACGCGGGCTCGCAACTGCAGGGACACCCTCCTGTTTTACGCCACTGTGAACCCCTCGGGTTCTTTCTAAAGCTACTGTAGGGACTCACTGGATTACCCCACTGGTACTCTCCAGCTGCCCTCGGCAAGGACCAGGCCCTAGGCCACCCAGGTGCCACTGGATCCTGCCAACTCACCAAGTGGGGGGTAGTAACCCCTGGCACATAACAGCCATGCTCCACTCTTCCTGTCTGCAAGACAGGGCTAGACTGCCACTGGTTCTCCGGCCTAGGGTCTACAACCTTAGGTGGACCAGGAGTCTCAGGGAAGGCTCTCCTCCCCTTACCTCTTCTCTTAGGGTTCCTCCGCCTCCTGCGAGGGGTACCCTCTAAACACCACTCTCCCAACCTAGGGTTTAACCCCTCAGGTGGTACCGGGGTCAGAGGTGGGCTCTCCCACCCTCTGCACCCCCTTCCAGAGTCCTGCTCCCTCCCAACCGGGTCAGTACCTCTGGAGTAAGAACTGGTTAGGACACTGCTTACAGTACTCCCACCCTTCAGGTCAGGCAAACCCTGAACCTGGACCTCCAACCTCCGGTCTAGAACCTTCGGTGGAATCACTGCCTGGCACTCCAGGACTTCTGAGGACTCACAGGTCACTCCCCAATCACTCCTTTCACTGGACTTCTGTGCTCTCCCTCCTGGAGCAGTACTGCCAGACTCCACAACTACAGAAGCTCCGCTCACAGATGCTCCAGGTCCTCCACACACTAGGAGATCTCCCTCAAGTGGACTAACAGGTAAGCATAGGTCCCCACCCTGGTGTTCCCTAAAGAAACCATCCAGGCTCTGAGGCAGGGCTTCGGGCATCTGGGGACTCTCGGTCTCACACTCACTTCCGCTCCACTGAGACAGACAGCAAGCCCCTACACCCTCCTCACTATACTGAGACCTAGCTGGGCTACTCTCACCCTCCTCCACCACGCTGGGTTGGAGAAAACCTGACCCACTATTATTGGAATCACTCGCTAGCGGCGCTAAGGAACCTCTTGCACTTTCCCAGCGGTCTGCTTCCTCTGCAAGCTCACATGCACTAAACGATCCAAACTTCAACAGGTGCTGGCGCAACTCTGGCACACAATAACTGAGCAGGTGCTCTGTGACAACCATGCAAAACAATCCGCCAGACTTGTCGTTCACGTGAGCCTTTTCCCAATCAAACAGTGCTCCACAACACTCATCTTCAAAGTCTTCCCAAGACTGATGAGGCAGTTTCCTAAGTCTCCTGAACTTCAACCCAAACTCTTCTGCGGGGGAAACAGGCAACATACTCGGGGAACTGGGAGTGGGACTGTCAACACTAACACTTAAAAAGCTGCCACCACTGGACTCCACCCTCCCTGGGGAATCCAGACAATTACACATGTACTCAGGGGGTAACCTACTCTCTTGGGCTACCTTCTCCCTGAACAAGGCCCTCTCAGCCTCTAGCTTGGCAAGCTCCAACCTGAGCTGTTCCATCGCTAGCTGATGCTCCCTCTCTTCCTTCCTATCCAACCACACCTCTGGGGACAGGGAAAGGGATGGGGCGCTGGTACTGACAATGGACCCAGCAAGGGACTCCCTATCTATGGGGTCCTCACTCTCTGCTGACATCCATCCACTGTCATCACCATCCAACTCACATTCATCATCAGAATCTTCAGGGCTCCCCACAGACTCACATCCCTCATGGGTGCGGCCCGGGCCCTCTCTCTCTCACTGTGCTCGACCTCCCACTGACCCTTTTGCCACAGGATCAGGCTGTCCCTAAGCTGGGACTGAGTAACCAACTCACTCACCTCTATGCCTCCCTTTTCGCAGAATCTGACCAGCTCTAACCTACTGTACCTAAACAGACTACAGAGATCAAAAACTGGCTCCATTTTGGCGGACGTTCTCAGGAAAAGTTTGACACAGGGAACCTGGGGGTCTGAGCTAAACAGGAGAATACAATCACAAAATTCAGCAAGATTCCTATCTCAGGGAACTTGCACTCCACTGTCCAGCGTAACACACACTCATTCACACACAACCCTCCCCTCGGACTGGTAAGGCAGTTTCTACCACCCCTGATTCTCTCAACCGACCACAAGCGACACAGGTACCAAACTCTGGGAGCAGGGCGGGGAACAAGGTACTGGACAAAATACAAATGACACCTTTCAGGAGAAGCAAAAACTGAACTTCACCTAAAAAACAATAATTCCCAAAATGCGGTTATCTAAAAAATGCAGAGCTTTGAAGTGTGGCCTGTCGCCACTGTGGTACAGCGCAAACACAAATCCTTATCCTCACCGCTTGCCGCCAATGTTAGAAACGGGACCCTGGCCGGCCAAGACTCGCGTCGAGGTCAGTCAGGGATCACCATTTCTAAAGTCAGGGCAGGGGAGTCACACACCAAGGCAACCCCCACTCGCCCTCTAGGTAGCGTGGCGCGAGCAGTCTAGGCTAAACTTGGAGGCGGTATGAGTTAAGTATTTGCGCACGCACCCCAGCAACAACACCCAAGGCCCACCACAAAGGAAAACTCCACACAAGGATATATATAAAAAATAGCCTTTGTATTTATAGTAAACAAAACACATTAGATAACACACAAACTTTACAATGTGCCAGGGGCACGGGCAAAATTTACAAGGGGAATTATGTACAGGACAGGGCCACATGGACCACTGTCAGGGGTAGGCACTTGTTTAGAAAATAATACTGGTAGATATACACTTATGTCGTAAACATAGAATGAGTAGCACCAAAATTATAAATGCAACACACATCCAGTAATCACTGGCAAAGTAAGGACCTCCTACGCAACCCTAACACACTGTAGGTAAATCACGCAGGTAACTAGGACCTAAGGAAGGAATACCAACACCTAAGCAGTTCACTCTTAGCAAAGGGAAGGAAACCTAAACATAAAATACACCATAAACAATCCTCTGTGCAGGTCACATTTAGCAAAAGGGGATAACCATAAGAATACCTAATCAGGTCACTTTTAGAAAAGGTAAGCGGAATCAACATTTCTCTATGCAGGTTACTTTTAGCAAAGAGGTGCAGGTTAGAACACATGCGCAAGAATTACATAACAAGAAATTACAATGCGCGGGGTGCATAAAGCACAACACTCAAAAATGTCCCTCAGGCCAACTGGCCACGAAAGGGGCGGAATGCCCTGAGTCTCAGTGTCAGGGGGTCTGTGCAGGCAGTACAGAACACAAAGCCTAAACGTGGCAACTGTCCACTAAGTGCTGGACAGTTGTTAAATAGGACTGGGCAACGTTGGAGCCAGGAGGGCTCAAGAACAGAATGGGCAAGGAGCCTCTCAGGGGCTCACAAAGCAAAAATGCGCAAATAGAGCTCAGCGCCCTAAATAAATGAAAATGCCCCCAGAGCCTCTCTCCGGGCTCTCACTCGATGTGGGCAATGAGCCTCGCTGGGCTCGCTGAATGAAATGACCTGAGCCACTCGGGGCTCTAAATCAACATGTGGGCGGGAGCCTCGCTGGGCTCAGAATAATGAATGCCCCCTCGAGCCTCGGGGCTCGTAAATCAACTGGGCAGGTGGAGCCTCTCGTGGCTCAATAACCAAAATATGCCCCTCAAGATCGGTGGAGTCCCTCACGGGGGACTCTGGAATTAATTACTGCCCCAAGAGCCTCGGGGCTCAACACACGCAACTTGCCCCTGGAGCCTCGGGCTCCCAATCTTCACGAGCGCGAGGTCGCGCTACGGGGGAGGGGCGGACACCGGCAATGTGTCCCGACGCCCCTCTCCCTCTCCAGGCACTCACCGGGTCTCTTGGGCTGGAGGCGTCTCCTCGGCGGCCGGCGCGGGGCTCTCCTCCACTCGGGGAGCCTCGAGGACAGAGCCGGCTGCTCCTCTCGCCTCCCGCCTGGCCTTGTCTCCTCTCCCTCCGCCTGACTTCCGCCGGGGCCGCCAATGGCAGCGCGGCCCTGGGGGTCAGGAGGCGGGACTTCCGGGTCGCACTAGGCAGCGGCCCAGCAACGGTGGGCAATGCTCCTGGGCTGCGGCGGTGATCACGGGGCAATGCCGGGTGGGCACCGGCTTGAAATAAAATCAGCACAACGGGGCAATGCCGGGTGGCACCGGCCTTCAAATTAAAAATAAAGCGAGGTGGGCACTCGCTCGCTCCAAAAATCGGCAAATCGGCGCCAATGCCGGGTAGGCACCGGCAATGCAAATAAAGCGCTCCCAAGCGCTCAGGGGCTAAGGAGAAGCGCGCTCAGCGCTAAAAATATCAGCAAAGCGCTATTGAGCGCTGGGGCACAAGGAAAGCGCTCCTAGCGCTACAAATCAAAATCAGGGTGCCTCCAGGCACAGGAAAGCTCCAGCAGGGTCTGGAGGCAGGCAGAGGGGCAAGGCAGGGCCAGAGCCAGCACACTGGGTCTCCAGGCAGGGAGACAGCCAAGTGGCGGTCCTCTTGGCCCCTGCAGCAGTAGCAGCCCCCTCTGGCAAGATCCTAGGCAGAACCAAGAACAGGACCAATTGTATGGGGACACAGCCCCTTCTTATACAGAAAAACCCCTTTGTCTCAGGGTGCAGGGTGGGGGGAAAACCAGTCGCAGCTGGTTCTGAAGTACTCTGTTTACCTCAGCCACCCTCTCTATTCACTGGCAGGGCTAGGGCCATCAGTCGCACTACAGGGGGTGGAGCCAGCATTGTCCGGGGAAAGTCCAGGCCCATCAGGGACCAGGGGCAGTCCTCCCAAGCCATCAAGCATGCTGATCTCACACTCACCACCGGGCAGACCCATCCAGCCTTCCTGGAGCCAGGCTCACCAGCCAGCTCCAGCCAATCACACTGCAGACATATTTTACAGTAATATGCCAAGTCCCAGAAATGACATTTCTACACATGACACACACATGCCACATACACCATTGTAAAGCATTCATTCCCACGAACACGCACATACCAAACTCGGGCATGCACTCCCCACACATCAGGAATTACTAGGGACACACACATTCCCCATGCATTCCTATGGGAGGGCAGGCCAGCCATACTACACGCACGCACTTTCACTCTGGGACCCAGAGAAAAAGTGCGCACAGACCAGAAAATCATCCACGCATATCACAGATTAAAAACAAAAAGATTAGGGGTGAACCTGCCTTAAGGGCCAAGTCCAACAATAGGTTACGTTATTTATCGGGTGTGATAAATCAAACCTATTATGAGTTTATGGGGCATAACATGTGGATTTTGGTATTTAACTCATTCACAAAGGTAAAGTTCTCAAAACCCAATTCAGAAAGGTAAAGTTAGATCAAAAGTCTAAGTTTTGTCCAAAAGTCTACCTTCACTACTTTTTGGTATTCACAAAGGGACCTATGAGTAGTGTCTCTATGCTTGTAGAGTTTCCTCACTTGGGTGGAGGTTCTGCACTCGGTGCGGAATCCCCGCCTGAGTGCAGGATTTCTGCACTCAGGCTGAAGCTCCGTACTCAGGACTGGGAAAGTTTAATTCCATACACCTGCAGACAATTTATGCCACCTGCATCCTACGCACTGCAAACCACATAAAAGCAGCACACACCCAAGGCTCTGTTTTGTCCACAAACATACTTCACCTGACTGCTGTACGCCATGCCATCCGCCAAGCGTCAGCATGTTAAATGTCAGGAGGAAGAAGAAATTAACAAAGAAGGAAACCCAGATGGTAGTTAGATTTGTAGTGGAGAACTACAAAAAAAACATGGTCTTCCGCCATACCTCAGCAGTGCGACACAGAAGGCAGCCCTATGGCAGCAGTTGGCTAATACAGTCAGTGCATTGGGGAGGACGTCCGTACCATTATTGACATAAAAAGAAGGGGCGGGATGAGAAGAGGCAAGAGAAGGAGAAGTTCACCATGATAGAGGTGGCCAGAGCTCTCCCTGGTGGACAAACTGGATCCCGAATCATCTCACACCACATGAGAAGGACATCCTCTACACCATGCACCCCCACCTGCTGCATGGGCTGCCTGTGAATGACAAGCTTATTGTGGTGCCTGGTAATATGTAGTAGTAGTTTATCCAATAAATATATGATCATGAAACACAATATCACATAAAACAAGAGTAAATACAATAAATACAAGTATGTTATCATAAAAATACGCATCATAACATTTTAAAGTACAATATTGGTTAAAAATACAATGGAAATTAATCCCATAATGGTGCAGAAGTGGTTGGTAACTGCCTGAGTCCCAACATTAGCATTCTGTGTCCATAGCCTTTAAAACATGAATTTTTACATCTGTGCACTTTATATCAGGTTAAAAAACGTATCCATCAAGGAAGTGCAAGAATATTTGGCAATCTAAATGTAGTTGTAATCAGCCGATTTAAAAAGTGCATGTGCATAAAATCGATCTATATCATATCAAGGTTAAATTTCATCCAATATTTTGCATCTGATGCGCCCTGCATACAAGAGATACCTTGTCACAGATATCACAACCCACTAAGGGCTAGATGTAGGTAAGTATATTTTACCGATTCATAAATACCGAATTTTACCGATTCGGTATTTATGAATCGGTAAAATAGAAGGGGGGAGATGTAGGGAAAATCGGTAATTGAATTACCGATTCTTGAAGCCCATAGGAATCAATGGGCATTACCGAATCGGTATTTACCGATTCGGTAAATACCGAATGTTGCAAGGGTGCAGGGGGTGTCACTTTGACACCCTCTAGCACCCCGATTTAAGGCATGTGTGACATGTGGCACACAGACATGCCCTAAGGGCATGTCCGTCTGTCACATGCCATACGTGTGCATGCACACATGTGCATGCACACCTGGAATCGGTATTTTACCACCCAATTGGATTGGGTGGTAAAATACCGATTCGGTAAGGCCTGTGGGACTCAAAAGAGTCCCACCTACATCTCAAAAGTACCGAATCGGTAAAAATACCGATTCGGTATTTTACCGATTCGGTAAATTTACCGATTCGGTATAATAGGCCACCTACATCTGGAATAGCCATTTACCGGTCGGTAACGGACGAATCGGCCGTTACCGGTCGGTAAATGTCGACCTACATCTGGCCCTAAGTATTTTCAGAACTTAAAATACGAACAGCATTTACAAGTCATGTAATAGAAAGTAACCGACAAACTGGGATTATCCATCTCCTTCTGGTTTTCACATAAGCAGGGAAAAAGGACATAAAATGCTGCACAGAGTCAGTGCTAGATTTACACACCGGGCATAAAGATGTAGTAGAACTCATCGTCCATTTACTTTTGACTGAGTTCACTGGTAAAATCCTATATTTACATTTTAGAAACACAGATTTCGCTAATGGGGGTTCTATCGGATCCATAAATAATTCAGATGTCAAGGTACATTTGATATCAATTAAATGAATAGTTAAAGTGCCATGTGCAGATGAAAACAACCAATTGCCCGGGATATAATCCCAATTGCTACCATTCCTTTAGTCAAATTCTCTGTATTATTCCAAACTTCGCCCAATTCTAGCTTATACAGCCTCATCTTGACATTCTTAAACTAGGAAATTAAGCCCATTTTATCCTGCTATTTGACTTCTAGCACAGCCTGTTTAGTGGGAATTTGAGACTTACCCGTCCAGAGCTTGACTCAGTAATCTAAGGGTTTGATTGCTTTAAAATGTATTGTATTCCTCAATCCCAAATCCAAGCACATCGGGGCAAGTAGGGTGCTCTGTGGCATGAAATGAAATGAAATGAAATGAAATGAAAAATTCCACTTATATAGCGCATAACTGCCCGGAAGCCTCGCAGCGCTGGTGACTGATTACTGTGCTTGACTGCAGGGCAAAGTTAGTACGCTTTTGAAAACAGGTAAGTTTTTAGATCTCGCCTAAATGACATCAAATTGTCATTTTGTCTAAGGGATAAAGGCAGGGAATTCCATGCCTTCGATGCTGAGCAAGTAAATGAACGGCCACCCCAGCGGGCTTTCTTGATTTTTGCCGTGGTTGCCAGGTGCAAAGAAGCCGAGCGAAGAGTTCTAGGCGGCACATAAGGCAGTACTAGGGGAAACAGCACTGCCGGGCCAGTTTGGTGAAAGGATTTGTGCAGAATGCACATGGCCTTGAACAATGTTCTTGCAGCCACTGGGAGCCAATGAAGCTCCTTTAGGGCTGTTCTGGCTGACTGCCAACGAGGAGTGTTAAACAGTAGGCGCGCGGCACAGTTTTGAGTGACTTGGAGCATAATCAATATTGATCTATTAAACGTATTCTCTGTTTTTTCCAGACTTTTTGCCTGTTCGAAACCCCACAGTCCTGCTCCATAAAGGGCTGCACCAAGGTCCCTAGCACAATATATTTCGAGCACAGGAGAAATTGGTTGGACGTTGGATCTGTTCAACTTTTTAACAATTGCAGATTGAATATGTTTCAGGGTCATCTGCCTTTTCAAAATATGGGGAAACCAAGATAAATTACTGGCCAGCCTTACACCTAAGTTATTGAAATATTTTACCTGTTACAGATCCCTAGCCCCAAGCCTAATTTTCCCTTTAAAAGATTTGTGTGGCTGGAAAGTCATACATTTAGGTTGGATGCCATTAATTTCCAAGCCAAAGTTTTCACAGGCATCTGAGAATCTATTTAAGATGTTTAGTAAACCCTCAGGAGTTGTTGATACTAACAGTGTGTCATTGGCAAAGAGGAGAGCAGGAATTATTTGATCAGCTAGTTTTGGGGGTGTCATCTCTGCAATCATTAAGCATGTTTATTAGCCCATTCATATAAAGTGTAAACAAAGTTGGGGTTAAGACGCAGCCCTGGAGAACCCCCATAATACTCTATGTGTTCTGTCAGTTTACCCTCCCTGTCTCACCTCACTTGAGTGTAATTGCCATCATGTAAGCAAATTATTAGGTGTAGCAGTTCCACAGGCGTCATATCTCCTTCAGTGCAATACACAATTTCTCCCGGGGAATTAGGTCAAAGGTAGGTTTTGGGTCCACAAACACTCTGTATAAATGCCCCTTCTTGATCAGACCCAATTTACAAAGAATCAATAAAAAATAAATGCCTCATCTATAGTGCTGTGTGTACCTTAAAGCCTGCCTGTTAATGGGATAAGACTTGATTCTCCTCCATCCAGGTCTATATCTTCGTCAAAGCCTGCATGCTAAAGATTTTTTGTGCCACATCTATCAAGCTGATAGGCCTATAATTAGATGGGTCCCCTTTGTCCCCTTTTTTATGAATTGGGATATTTTCAGCTCATTTCCATGTGGCCAGTATCTCTGCCCCCTTTCAATATAGCATCTGTCATCATATTTAATATATAACCCGAATAATTGGCTGTGAACTATTGAGATCAGCCAGTATTCTATCCAGTCCTGGTGCTTTTCCCTTTTTCATGCTATCGATGGCAGATATAGTTTCTGCTAAGGTGAAGGAGATAGGCAAGCAACTGGCCCAATCCTGAGCTTCCTTCTGACCTTCCCATCTAGAGTTGTGACCCATACTCGCTTCTTTAACAGAGGACAGTTTAGAGAAACGTTGTTCCCAAACATATGATTGTTTAAATAAGTTATCTTCTTTAACAATAAATGGCACCCCCTTTGGCGAGCAGGTGCCAGAACGACCTACTATCTTTTAATGTGGCCACTCTTACCAATTCTCACCAGTTAACCTCCTCCCAACTCTTCTTAACAAATGCCTGCGTCCTATTGTATGATCTCTTCCCTTCTAGTATGGCAGTTATGCTACCACCTTTCATGGTGGACCTCAGTTTTAGCTTGGTGAACTTGTAATCCTAATTAAACCATTCCGCCTTTTTTCGTCTAGGTATTTTGGCCTTGGTTATCCAGTAGACATTTTTCTTAACAGAGGTGAGCACGTCCTTAAGTATATGCCTAACGGCCAACTCACTTTGCTTCTGATCCCCGAGCAGATTTAGAGCAAAGATGACTCTGGTATATAAACAAGCATTTTATTATCCAATTGTACCTGAGGTCATTTCACCCCCTACCATAATTTGAAGACAGAATTGGCAGATCCAGCATATGCTGAGTTTGATTTTTGGCTAGGAAAGGGATACTCTTCAACTCTAGGGCCAGGGCATTATGATCATTGTCATTTCTATCAATGACCACCATATTCTGCAGGTTCTGCTACAGATCTAAATCTCTCAATATATAGTCTATCCTGCTTCTAGAGTTTGCCCTTTTAAATGTATAGTTTGCTCTTCTATCAGATTTTGCTCACCCATTAAACGCATGCAAGCCATGTGTAAGCGAATTAGATGCTATGTGCAGGGCAACCTTAGAGCTTCTCTTTAGCGGGGAGTTCTGCAATCTTGGGATACCCTTTTCCTCATCTTCATCCTGCATGAGATCCTGTATAAAGTCCATTGGGTTTGAATGTCAAATTAAAATCCCCAGCTATAATAAGATGGTTCCCAGTATTGTAATTCTACAACAATTCAGCAAGTGCTATGAACGTTTGAGTCATGATTCAAGCTAGAGGGACGCTTGTACAAATTGAGCAATCTTACAGTGAAATGCCCCTTCACATGGTTGATATCAAGGGCCAAGATGTCAGCAGAATTAAAATTTAAATGTTTTACCCTACAAGCTAGGCAGGTTTTAGTCCATGTTATTAGACCTCTAGCAGGACGACCTACGGCTGGTGGTCTAGTGTCTATGCCAGAGCTCTTCAAACTTTTGTAGGTTGAGCCCCCCAGCTGAATTTTTTTAGATGTTGCCCCCTCCCCCCCCCCTCCTCCACCTGACAGAAATTTCTGGACTCGACCGCCACGCACACATTCCGGGTATATTCAGCAAATAACATTCAATACAATAAGAATGTTTAGTAAACTGTAGGTTTGTGAGTGGGTGGGTGTGGTGAAATGACAGAGGCGTATTACACAGCTCAAAACACCACTTTCTAAGATAAAATGTGTGCAAATTGTTTATACTAGGATACTTTGTTTTACATATGACATGGATTGATAATAACACCACCAACATAAATGTGACAGGTGTGCCTGTTTTTCAGAGACGGTCAATCTGTGGATGGATTTTTGCTACTGCCATCCTCAGGTTGTACTGCACATCCAGTCTTGAACGGTACTTTGTCTTTAATACTGCATGTGCTGAGAACCCAATAGTGGGGGGCTTATTGGAGTAAGATTGGAGATTGAACAGTGAGGGGGACAGGTGAGTGAAGTGTCAACAGTGCAGGTTGAGTAGTGTGCTCGTGTGGCTGCAGGGTGAGGTACAGTGTGAAAAGCGCAAGCGCATTGTGAGTGCAGAGTGATCACTGTCAGTGGAGGGTAAGTGGGTGAATGGTGTGAGAACATGGTGATCAGTGTGAGTGCAGGGTGAGCGGGTGAATGGTGTGAATGCATGGTGATCAGTGTGAGCGCATTGTGATCGCTGTGAGTGCAGTGATTGCTGTGAGTGAGGGTAAGTGGGTGAATGGTGTGAGAACATGGTGATCAGTGTGAGTGCAGGGTGAGCGGATGAATAATGTGAGTGCATGGTGATCAGTGTGAGCGCATTGTGATCGCTGTGAGTGCAGAGTGATCACTGTGAGTGGAGGGTAAGTGGGTGAATGGTGTGAGTGCATTGGGGTGAGTGTGAGTGCAGGGTGAGTGTGAAAGTGAAGGGCGAGAATGCGGAGTGAGTGGTCTGAATGCAGGGTGCATTCCCAGACACTTGAAGTAACTCAGCATGTTATTGACGGCAGCTTAGGGTTTCAAATGTGTTAAACTATTGATATTATGGCCGTAACCAGGGATGAGGGTGGAGGAAATAAATAATGTGCTGATTGATCCCTCAACAAATTTCCAGGCTTATCATTACGGTTGCCAGCTAATTATTTTGATGTCACAGATGGTATAAAAATAAGCAGTCACCTAAAGCTGTATTTTCAGCACTTGTCTGTGCATACTTTGAACAGCAAATATAAATAGAAAGAACTTTTAATTGTTTTCTAGAGCTGCATGAATGATCCATGACTGATAATAAAAGGGATCAAAGATAGAAAAGTCACATTACAAATGAATCAACAAAAAGAAGGGGGGACCAAGAGCTCGTTAACATTACAAATTAATACATACTTCTTATTTATAACCATATTTAGCAATTTGCAAGCTGTTTAAACAACACATGGCTGGCTGGCATTTTGCGCGCCTGCCTGTGAATTTTAAAAGAAACTTTCAGGGACGTTTTAAGGATTTTGGGTCCTGTGGGCCAAATGTATTTTTGGGGCCCCAGTTCGGACCAGCTTTGATTTTATGATCTATTCTCAGCTCTTTCATGCCTTCTTTGGTCAAATACTAAATGTGTGTACATCGGATATTCAGGGATAGTGATGTGTGTTTTCAGTATGTAATACAACAGCAGTTCACTAATATTACTGTAAATAATCTGTCACACCCTTCTATTTCTCATATGTGAGGTCATGTATTGATCTAAAATAAACTTTTTATATGGATGTCACATGACGCATAAACACATTTTGTTTGCAAAATGTCAGCAATAGACTTTTGCACATTAAAAATGAATGATTGAAAAACGCTATTTACAACATTGTGTTTTAAAATCATTCAAGGTCATGAGGGCAAGACTGTAGAATAGAGCTAGCTCTTTCAAAGACCCCTCCCTCCACCCCCAACTCCCACCCCCTTTGAAAGGCTGGGTCCCTGCGCCAGAGCCCACTTTGCCTGTGCCTTAACTTCCCTGGAAACTTTGTCTCCGTTCTGGGAAGAGCCATAGCTGCCAAGGTTTTAGATTGCTATGTGTGACATTTTCATAATTTCAGTGTAATTATGAGTGACATTCAACAACTATGAGTGACTCTTTCTTGTGAGCAAAATAAAAGCACTAAAACATCTTCGAACTGCTCTAGATCACTGAAATGGAAACTTAAGATACAGATACCAATGTGACATCCGTTCAGGGCACCAACATCACATGGCAGCAGTCAGAAACGTAATATTAATAGTGCTGAATGTTTGCAAAGGGCTGCCGAGTGTGCATGGGGATGCTTGTCTATAGGATTAGGGCTGCAGAGTGTGCATGGGGATGCTTGTCTATAGGATTAGGGCTGCAGAGTGTGCATGGGGATGCTGGTCTATAGGATTAGGGCTGCAGAGTGTGCATGGGGATGCTTGTCTATAGGATTAAACTGTGCAGACAGCTGTCGGTTACCGCATCTACCCTTGACTCGAGACCTGGGGCCTAAAATCTAACTCTCAGCTTCGATTTCCCTCCTGCCTATGACACTCGATACCCACCAGTTAAAAGAGGAGTGCTAACTGCAGACCTACCCTGTGCTTAAGGCGAGTTCTACCTTTGCGGGTCTCAATATGTATCAACACAGCCAGTAGGGCTGGATCGGGGTCCGTACCTGACCGGGCTGTATTTTCGGTTTCCTGCTCTTATTGTTCTGTAAAATGAAAGGAGGCCAAACAAAACCGTGTCTTCCCTCTTCATCCTCTGGATACACGGACTGGCCTCTTTTCATTTTACAGAAACCGGAAATACTGCCAGGTCAGTTTCATTACAGTGCTTCGTCATCGGGAGCTAACTCTCCCAGGAGGGGGTTAATTCACAGAGCTAACAGCTTCAGGTGCAGTGGGAGGGCAGGGGTCTCCTCTGCTAAAACTGAAAGAGTGTCTGTTTGTTTGCTTTTGGTTTTAGCAGAGGAGACTCCTTGCCTCCCAATGCAGCTGAAGCTGTCAGCTCTGCGAATTATCCCCCTCCTGGGAGCGTTAACAGGAAAAAAGAACAGCACCTCCTGCCCCATCTATCTCCCCTCCCTCTCCCTTCCACATACAAGAAGACTTGCATGGAGGGCAAAGGGAACAAAGGTCGGATTGAAGTGGAGTGCGTGCCCCCCCTGGGAAGGTGTTGCGCCCCCCCCAGGGTGGCGCGCCCCACAGATTGAAGAACACTGGTCTATGCTATAATTTGTATAGACTGCCGTATAGATGGGTTGTAGGGCCCAGGTTTCTTGGAACACACATATGGGGAATTTATCTATAAAGGTTTCCCATTCTGGGTCTATCACATTAGATCTAATTCCTGCTAAATGATGAGCTAAGATGGGCCAGCCTTCGCACGGGTGCACGTCCATACGCTTCCCATGCTGCTGTAAACAGAGGGCGTTTTTCAACGCTCGTTGCCAGCCCCTACTCCCAGACTCAACAAGTGACAGCTATGGGTTGCAGTCCTACCCAGCTTACAGCAGGCACAAGTAATGGTCTACGGCAGGGTTCTCCAAAATCGGTACTGGAAGGCCGGATCCATGCTAGATTTTTAAGATAACTACATTTATCTAAATGGGGATAAGCTAAAAATCTGGCATGGGCCCTGACTGCGAGTTTTAATATTCAGAGAGGAACTAGGCAGGGGTGCCCGATATCGCCCCTCCTGTTCAATTTATATTTGGAACCATTAGCCCAGATGCTTAGATTGGATGAACTAATAGTTCCATTTAGTTCAGGACAATACAGCTTAAAAATAGACCTATATGCTGACGATTTGATATTATATACAGGGGAGCCCGAGACAGCTATCCCGAGGGCGGAAGAGTGTATGAGTGAGTTTGGATTGCTCGCAGGGTTTCTTGTTAACAAAACGAAGACAGAGGTGATGTGTTGGAACCTGGAGTGGCCAGGGAGAGTGAGTGAAGAGATGAGATACTTGGGGATATATATCGTAAAAGATATTGAAAAGATACCTGAGCTCAATCTTAAGAGGGCGGTAAGAGAAATGGATAGTCTTCTCAACAGATGGAGTAATCTCCCCCTGACTATGGAAAAACCAACTTGGTAAAAATGATAATATTACCTAAGTTGTCATATCTCTTCTCTTCAATACCATTAACATTTGACAGTAAAAGCTTAATGAAAATACAGAGTAAAATTGGGACTTTTATCTGGGGCAACAAAGGAGTTCGTCTGGCATGGAAAAAACTGAGACATAGATTAAAAAAAGGCGGGTTAGCCCTCCCAGATGTAAGGCTGTAGGCGGCAGCATTCCATTTTAAAAGCATTCGGATGCTGCTGGTGAAACCGGGGGAATCAGCCTGGGGGAGACTACTGGGCGAAATGGTGCGGGTGGAAGGAGGAGGAGATGGCGCGGCGTTCCTGTACAAGTTTGGGTCACCGAGGTTCTTCAAGAGGGTACGGCTGAAGGTTTTGAGAGCAGCCTTGGAGTTATGGTATAGGCTTAGGTGCAGTTGGGGCATTGGGTACCATTCTGAAAATGCCCCGGTATGGGATGCACCAGGTACACCGGACTGTCTAAAGGATAATTTGGCACTGCCTATAAGAAGGGCAGGCATTATAAACTGGTCTGACCTGCTGGATTCCGGGGGGATTCATTCATGGGAGTACCTGAGGGCAAAGATCGGGCCAGGGCTCTCAAGATTCAAATACATGCAGCTAACATCATGGTATGAGGCAGAAAAGGGGGAGACTAATGGGAATAGAGATATTGAAGATCTGTTGAGATCCGATCGTCCACTTAATAAAGAAATATCTATATGGTACAATAGTTTGTTGGAGGTTGAAGACCAAGCGATACCCCCCTTCTCCGCAGTTTGGACTGATACATCGCTTGGGCCGTATATAGATTCCTTATATGAACCATCATTAAAGACTATGTACAGGTATGTCAAGCCTGCCTGTTTTAAAAAAAAAACATTTCTTTGTCATTAATAGACTTTACTACACCCCCGCAAAAATTGCAAAGTTCACCCCCCATCCCGCCCCAAATGCCCCAGGTGTGCGACACCTCATGCAGACGACATACATATTTTCTATGAATGTCCAACATTAGTAAAATTCTGGGCTGAGGTGGGAGAAAATATACGAGACATTTTCAACACTATCATTGAAATCAATATGACTTTGGTGTTTTTTGGAGACGACGGACGCCTCAGCCAGACCCTTTCTCAGAAAGATAGGGGTCTATTGTTATATCTGATACTGCTGGCTGGAAGGGAAGTGTGTAAGAGGTGGAAGGACCCCTTACCCCCTCAAAGGGAGGATTGGCTAAAAGCTGCGTTTAACATGTCGCGGTTAGAGTACGGGGGCGTTAAGGACAAGGTAACGAACATATGGCACCCTCTCGTGAGCTGGGGTAAGGCTTTAAGATTACTGTAAACATCATTGGTCTTATGATTACACCAGGGCGTCTTGAAAAAAGTTGAGGCAGGTCGGATGACCCAAGCGAGTGCGGTAAGCCGTAGGGGCGACAGTTCGAGAAGGCAGCTTCATAAGACCCGCAGAGGCTTGAAAGGTGAGATGAGGACAAAAAAAAAAAATCTGGCATGGATCCGGCCCTAAAGGTCTAACTTTGAAGAACCCTGAGCTACGGCGTCCTGAGTGCAGTAAACAGAGCATGCTTTTTAGTGCTCGTGGCAGCCATTACTCCGGGGCAGAACAGGTGGCAGCTGGGGCGGTTGCAGTCTTCCAGCTCTTACAGCAGGCCCAAGCGATGGTCCACGGCATTCAAGATAATATGTGATGATTAAACAATTACTTTATTTGATAAATGTTTAATATGAACTGCAAATGTGACTATGGAAATCACTTCAAGTTTGTGCAAATATTAATGAAGACTTAGACTCTCATGTGTTTAATTTTGTCTATCACACTACATGTCCCAGAATCCTAAGTACTGAAAATGTTAATTTCAAATTTCTTCCTCACAAACAGTGTCCCATCTCTGATGGTGATTTCAATGTCGTTATGTAACTGGCACATAACATTTTGAATGAATTAGTAAACATCATAGTTGTATTTTAAATGCAATTAAGTTACTATGTGAAAAGTTCTACATAATCATCCTTTGTTGTATTTGTCTGTTGACATCTTCATTAAATTTCCACAAACAGCCAGAGTAGTTCTGTAGTAGGGGATCTCTGTGTATAGTCATAATCTAGTGAATAGTCCCGCCCATGTGCGTGGACCCCGGAGCAATCAAAAATAATCTCTTACAGTGTCAAAAAATGCAGAAATGCATAGACACTTAAGAGAGAATTTAAAGACATATAATGCAGCCCCAAACAGGCTACACTGTCCAGTACTTCAGCTAGAAATTCCACCAAAAAAATCCACAAAACAGCAAAGCCTGTCCAGATTTTCATTTTCTTCAGTACAAACCCCTCTGGGAGATAGAGAGGAAGACCTGGACAGACAAGCCCCATAGGCTGCCATTATGTGTCTCAGAACAGGGTACTGTGCCTTTAAGAGAACTTTCCAGAACTTCACAGTATCCCAGAATGCCTTGCAGGTCTCCCTTACTCTCAGTTCTTTTTTCCGGCTCCTGCTAGCAGGACCCTGGAGCATTGAGCTCTCCCTATTCAAGGGTTTTTGTTCTAAAATCGTTTTTTGTGTACTTTATCTGTACATTACAGCTTTCTTCTTGACTTTTTGGCACTCCTGGGTCGAAATAATGCCTGCATTATTTGATAAATGCCCAAAGTGCTCCAGGAATAAGGCCAAGACAGATCCCCATGAGGTCTGTATTCTCTGCCTTCCCTCTTCCCACATCCCTGAGGAGTGTGAGATCTGCCAGGGTTTCTCTGGCAGGACCCTGAAAGACAGAAAGAAAATCAGGCTTCAGGGACTAGAAGAAAGGAGACAGAAAGCGCAAGGTGGGTCTGGAGGGGCTTCTTCTGCCCATGCTGAGGCCTCTGGGGGGCTCCCCGGGAGCAGGAAGCCCAGCACACGTCCCCATTCTCCGTCTGGGTCGGTGGCACCCTCCAAGACGTCGAGGGGGAAGTCCAAGGCCAGCTCCCCTTCTCCCCAGGGCTCTGGGTCGAGAAAGCGTCGACCGTCGACGTCGAGGGACCTGCATAGACCACCGTCGGACGCTGAGACGGTCTCGTCATCGCTGTCTTCGGCGTCGACGTCGAGCGATCGTCGTCGACAGGACCGGCGTCGACAGGATCGGCGTCGACGCACGCCGCCGAGGCAATACCGTCGATCGCCTTCCAGGCACAAACCTTCATCGTCGTCGAGGGGATCCTCGTCGTCGAGCCCGCCGTCGACGCAGAAGCACTCGCCGGCGAGACGGAGGCGTGCCCCGTCTAGGCGAAGGAGGTCGTCGTCGTCGTCACGGTCGACGTCGAGACACCACAAGACGACGTCGAGGCGGTCGCCGTCGAGGCGCAAGCGGTCGCCGTCAAGACACAGGAGGTCGTCGTCGAGATGGTCCGGGTCGACGTCGAGACACGCGAGTCGCTCGACGCCGAAGAGGAAGCGACGGTCGACGCCGAAGGGCCGCTCGACGTCGAGGGACCGGCAGTCAACTCCTGGACACCGGTCGACGGTGCCGGAGGCCCGTACTAAGCGGCCTGAGGCTGTGGGGGGCTCCCCTCAGCCCAGGAAGGTTGGTGGATCACCCTGATCGGTGCACTCGGAGGTTTATACTCCAAAGAAGTCCGTTCCACCTCCTCCTCCGTTGCCTAGAGGCCCGCGTCCGAGGATGCCTACACCTCCTCCGTTGCCTCCTCTGCCAGAGAAGCCTCCACTGGTCCCACCAAGGTCGGCCTCGTTGCCTCACCTTCCGACCCCTCCCAAGAAGACTCCGAAGTCTAAAGAACCGCGTAAGCCCAAGTCGGCCACCCAGGACAGGCCAGTGGACCGGCCTAAGCCCAGGAGGTCGAAGTCTCGCTCCAGACGGAGAGAACGATCGAGGAGCAGGCGTAGGTCCTCCACTCATTCCAGGCGACGCCATAGGAGGCACAGATCCAGGACGGATACATCTTCCAGGACTCGCTCCTATTCCCCGACTCTGTCCGACTCCCCGGACACTAGGGTGTCTCCCATCGATGACATCGGCACATTCCAGGATGTTCTCCTGAGGGGGGCCGCGAAGTTGGGTATCACGGTGACGGCTCCTACACCTACGACGTCCGTGATATTCGAGACTTTGCACAAGAAGCACCTGTCTCGCCCTCTGTTGCCCTTGGTTCCGGGACTGGTTGAACCGGCACAAGAGTTATTTCTTACGCCTGCGGTGGTCAGGGCCGCTCCTTCTAGGCTCTTGAAGAAATACAGGGCACCGGACTCTGACCCGGCCTTCCTGAGGATGGATCCAGTCGCCGACTCAGTGATCGTGACGGCGGCCAGGAAACAGCACTCTACCTCCCCGTCCTCCACCGTACCTCTGGACAAGGAGAGCCGCTGGATTGATTCGGCGGGAAGGAAAGCATGCGGGACCTCTTCCACCACGATGAAGGCTTCCAGCGACTCAGCGCTATTGGGTCGATATGACCGGTCGCTTTGGGACTCCATGGAACAGTTTGCGGACCTTGTGCCGCGCGACAAGAGGGAGGATTTCATGGAGATCGTCAAGGAGGGGATGCTGGTTTCGAACCAGGCCATCAGTGCCGCGGCGGATATTGCCTTGTTGGCGGCACATGGCTACTGCCACGGCATCAACCAACGCCGCCATGCATGGCTCAGGCTTACATCCCTCAAGCCCGAGGCGCAACAGCGAGTGGCCAATCTGCCGTTTTCCGGGGACACGCTCTTCGGAAAACACGCCGATGACGAGATGGCCCGGATGAAGGCCGAGGCAGAAACCCTGACGGCAGTGGGCCTGGAAAAGCCCAAGGACAAGAAGCTATACCGCCAGTTCCAACGGCGGTTCGGTTCACAAGGGAAAGGCAGAGGACAGTCTTCCGGACAACAGCAGCAGCAACAACAGGAGCAGTTCCGAAGGCCTTTCCAAAAACGTCAGAGGGGTAGAGGTGGACAGCAGCCCTCTACCGCGAACAAGGGCCCGGCCGGGTCTCGACCCTGAGCGGTTACTTCCCCGTCATCCGTTACCCACTCCGGTGGGGGGAAGCGTTCAATCTTTCCTGGCAGAGTGGAGAAAAATTACTCAGGACAAGTGGGTGCTGAATATTGTTTGCAATGGATACAGTCTTCGGTTCATCAGCCCTCCTCCAGCGATCCCTCCGGTCAGCTCGCAGTATCAGCTGCGCAAGCTCCAGGCGGAGGCCGATATCCTGTTGAGGAAAAGGGCGATAGAAGACGTACCTCTGTCTCAAAGAGGAAGAGGCCTGTACTCCCGGTTCTTTCTGGTTCGCAAGAAGGACAAGAACGAGTTCCGGCCCATTCTGGACTTGCGGCAGGCTAACAAATGGATTCGCAGGGAAAAATTTCGCATGTTGTCGTTGCATCAGATTTATCCTCAGCTGCAACGGGGGGACTGGCTTTGTGCCATAGACCTACAGGATGCGTACTTCCACGTGCCCATCGCGCACAAGCACAGGAAGTTTCTGCGATTTCAAGTCGGCGCCAATCATTACCAATACACGGTGCTACCCTTCGGACTGAAGTCTGCACCCAGGACATTCTCGAAGTGCATGGCACTGGTAGCGGCACACCTACGGAAAGGCAAGGTGTTTGTCTACCCGTACCTGGACGATTGGTTGATCAAGGCCTCCTCCTTCTCGGAAGCTCAAGCAGACTTCCAGAAGACTTGCGTTCTCTTGAACAGGCTGGAGTTGCACATCAACATGTCCAAGTCTGTCCCGATCCCGGTCCAGTGCATTCAGTACTTGGGAGCCTCCATCAATACGCTGTCAGCAAGCGTGTCTCCTTCGGAGGAGCGACGGAAATCGATCCTTCGGAAGGCTCAGGCTCTTATGACCGCTCCATCTACGACAGTGAGGACGGTGTCTTCTCTACTGGGGTCGATGGCCTCTTGTATCTTCCTCACTCCTCATGCACGGCTACACATGAGACCTCTACAGGAGTGCTTGGAGGACCAATGGGACCAGAGGAGGGGATCTTGGGACGACAAGATACACCTGTCTCTGCATGCTCTTCAGTCTCTGAAGTGGTGGTGCTCAGCGGAGAATCTCCTCAGAGGGGTTCCCTTCCACAAGGACATTCCTACTCAGACGATCGTGACGGATGCTTCTCTCCAGGGCTGGGGAGCGCATTCGGGAGACTTACAAGGCACGTGGTCTCAGGCGGAGTCCACGTATCACATCAATTTCCTGGAACTCAGAGCTGTTCACTTGGCACTGAAGGCCTTTCATCCGTCCTTCCGGACCAACTCTTTGCTTGTGCAGACGGACAATACGACCACCATGTATTACCTCAACAAGCAGGGGGGGTCGAGATCACGCACCCTGTCTCGGGAGGCGCAGACGATCTGGCACTGGCTTCTGGCAAGAGGATTGACGATAACGGCTACCCATCTGCCAGGTGTGCAGAATGTTCAGGCGGACGCACTGAGCAGGCTGATTCTGGAAAACCACGAGTGGGTCATAAACGACGACGTACTAGGAGAAGTCTTCGCAAGGTGGGGAACTCCAGACATAGATCTGTTCGCCACCGCCGAAAACAGCAAATGCCGAGACTTCGCCTCCAGGTACTACCAGCAAGGGACGCTGGGGAATGCACTCTGGATCAACTGGTCGAACAGCTTTGTTTCCGCTTTTCCGCCCATTCCCCTGATTCCAGCGGTGCTCATCAAGCTGTCACGGTCCAGGGCACGGATGATCCTGATTGCCCCGGAATGGCCCAGACAGTGGTGGTTCACGGACCTTCTACACCGGTCCCTCCTTCCGCACATTCGGTTGCCGTGCAGGCCGGACCTTCTCACGAAGTTCGGGGGGCAGATGGTGCACCCCAACCTCTCGTCCTTGAGTTTGGCGGCATGGCTCCTGAGGTAGTGCAATATGGACATTTGAATCTACCTGCAGATTGTATGGACATACTGAAGGAGTCTAAGAGGCCCTCCACTCGAACGTCCTACGCTTACAAGTGGAAGAGGTTTTGTATCTGGTGTGTGTCCAGGAACTTGGATCCTACGACGTGCAAGGAAGATGTCATCCTTCCCTACCTTCTACATTTGGCGCGATCTGGCCTTAATGTTCACTCTATTAGGGTTCATCTCGCTGCATTGACTGCCTACAGGAAAAGCCCTTCACAGACTTCCTTCTTTCAGATCCCTGTGATCAAGGACTTTTTGGAAGGCTTGAAGAAAGTGTTCCCTCCTGTCAGGCTCCCTTCGCCTTCATGGGAATTGAATGTGGTGCTGTCCAGTTTGATGAAGGAGCCTTTTGAACCCATTCATAAGGCTTCGTTGCAGCACCTTTCCTGGAAGGCGGCGTTCCTCGTGGCCATTACATCGGCCCGCAGGGTGAGTGAAATTCAGGCACTGTGTTGTAATGAACCTTATTCTGTATTTCATGCTGCTAAGGTTGTTATGCGGACTCACCCTAAATTTCTTCCCAAGGTTGTTTCTGACTTTCATGTCAATCAAACGATAACTTTGCCTACGTTTTTTCAGAATCCCTCATCTCCAGCGGAACGTTCCTTGCATTCCCTGGATGTTCGGAGGGTGTTGAAATTTTATCTAGATAAGACCAAAGATGTACGTAGGTCAGACCAATTGTTTATCAATTACGGATCAGTCAGGACGGGTCTTGCGACCTCTAAGCAGTCCATTTCTAGGTGGATTGTGTCCTGCATACAACTATGCTACCAGAAAGCTAATAAGACCTTAGGAGGTAAGCCTAAGGCTCATTCCACCAGGGGCAAAGCTGCCACGACAGCCTTGCTCCGTAATGTGCCGATTGCAGAGATCTGCAAGGCCGCCACTTGGAAGTCGGTTCATACCTTTGCTAAGCATTACTGTCTGGACGCTGATGCCAGGGCAGATGCTCAGGTGGGACAGGCTTCGCTGCGGAATTTGTTCGCACAATAGTGGTGTTGGTTCTCTTTTCTCCACCGCCGCTTTGGTGTGGGGATGGGCTTGCCATTCTATTCACTAGATTATGACTATACACAGAGATCCCCTACTACAGAAGGAGTAGTTTCTTTTCTGTAACTCCAGTTCTGTAGTAGGGGTATCTCTGTTATAGTCATAAGCGCCCGCCCTCCTCCCCGGTGGAGAGAGATATTCACGTGAGAAATGCTACAGGTCTGGCGTGTTACACCTTCAAAAAGAACTGAAAGTAAGGGAGACCTGCAAGGCATTCTGGGATACTGTGAAGTTCTGGAAAGTTCTCTTAAAGGCACAGTACCCTGTTCTGAGACACATAATGGCAGCCTATGGGGCTTGTCTGTCCAGGTCTTCCTCTCTATCTCCCAGAGGGGTTTGTACTGAAGAAAATGAAAATCTGGACAGGCTTTGCTGTTTTGTGGATTTTTTTGGTGGAATTTCTAGCTGAAGTACTGGACAGTGTAGCCTGTTTGGGGCTGCATTATATGTCTTTAAATTCTCTCTTAAGTGTCTATGCATTTCTGCATTTTTTGACACTGTAAGAGATTATTTTTGATTGCTCCGGGGTCCACGCACATGGGCGGGACTATTCACTAGATTATGACTATAACAGAGATACCCCTACTACAAAACTGGAGTTACAGAAAAGAAACTACTCCATCCACCTACTGGAGCAGAGGTTCCTGAACTTGTAGGAAGGCAATGTCATGGGGCAGATCAATCACTAGCACTGGCAGAAACTAGTACGTATATATGGCCAAAACTGGGTCCCATGTACTACATTATTATCAGACAACCTATAGATATTTTTATAAACTCCATCATTAGTCACACACATGTGATCGGAGCTATTATATATTGGTGTTAACATGTCAACTTGAATAACAAACAATGTATACTCCTATCCTTTTAGGCCCGGTGAAGTTGGCCAGGATAACACATACTACAGTGACCTCTGCTCCACGTACGGTTGTGACATATGGTCAGGCACCACACAATGGGCGGATGGTAGACCCTGGTAAGTACACTTCCATATAACTTTGTTGAAAGCTCATAGTCTAATATATTGGATGGCATGTTTACAGTATGTGGTGAATGTCAAATCTGCCGGCTTTCACTCATCTCCATATACTCAAATATGGTTCATAAAAGTAGAATACTTTATAACATGTTGAAAGGATGAGTCTACATTTAAATTCTGAAAATGAAGTATGTAGCAAATTGCTTATATTGCATCATCTAAAGAAGACCAGCACTAACTGTGTTGAACGTGTATTCTAATGACACATACATGTAAAATAATACACATCTTCCTTGGTATTGAATATGCATATGTTTATTTCAATACAACTGCTGTCAGGAGTACCTCAGTCATCCAAAATATCTTATCCAGGGATTTGGGAGACCTTCTGGCTGCAGCAGTCAGACCCACTAGCATCGATTCATCAGGTAAGTGTGCAATTGAGGGTTGTAAACTATTATTTTCCAAATAGTTCACAATAACCAAATCATTGTGAAAGTAAATTAGCAGATATCGATACTTTTTCTAAGCATCTAATGTTGGTTTGTGATATGTTCCCAACATAATCAGTGATATCTGTGTTTATTTTGCATCTTCACTCATAAGTCATGCTGAACATTAATGAATGTGTCACTTTCTTCTGAAGCTGCTTGATTGAGGATCTCTTCCCCACAGCCTCACACATGTCACCCCTTCCCATTCCTGTGGACCTGATGGTCATTTCGGATGGGGTCCCGTGCGGAAGGGGTAGCAGATGCTCATTTTGGCGAGTGGGAGAAAGATGTTTTCAAACAACAGTCTGATGTGAGGCTTGAAACTCTTGCAATAGAGAATAGAGATGTCTGTCTGACATTTCAGACTCACTAAAGAAATCCCTCAGATGACTGACAGGCAGACCTGTGCCTTGGACAGTATTGTGAAATGTTGCCAAGACATGCCAAGGATGCACCATGACTGCATATCAATCTAAAGGGAAGAGAGTGCAAGACACCATGCCTAGACTACGCAGATGATGGTGGGCATGTTGAAAATGTTTCAAAGTCTTCCTACATGGACAACAGATGGAGGGACCCAACACACCTACCTGTACCCCACCCAACCCGCCACTTGTACAACCACCTGCACAGGCACCCCACTCCAGGTACACAGGCAACCCTTCTGTGAGGCATGTCCCCCCCCCCCTGTACAGCCACCCTCCCTAACTGGACCGGCAACTCCCTATGCACAGACACACACCCCACCTGTGCAGGTGTCCTCTATACCTGTAAAGGCAACTCCCCCATGCACAGGCATGTCCCTCACCTGTACAGGCAGGTCCCCCACATGTACAGACGCACTCCCCACCTCTTTGGGCAACACCCCCACCTGTACAGGTGCCCTTCCCCTGTACATGCGCACTGATACCCTGTATTGGAACCCTCACCCCCTGTAAAGGCATGTCCCCCACCGGAACAGGCACCCTCCCCACCTGAAGACACACCCATCCACTGTACAGGCACCACCCTCCTCTGCTTTGGAACGAACCCACCTACACAGGCAGCTGCACCACACCCACCCACACATCGGCACCAACACAGAATATGCACTTACTCACAAACGTTCTCACCACCACATTTGCGAAGTCGCAAGCGCAATTCCCCATGACCACTGTAAATATGTAAATAGTAAAAAAAAAAATTGTAAATAAAAAGAATAATTCACAAGTTAATACTTAACCCCTTGCATGCTGATGACGGAGCGGTTCCGTCATCAGCTACGGGTGAGCTGTGCTGATGACGGAACCGTTCCGTCATGACTCCGCCCGCGCAAGGCGGAGTCAGCATGGGCGGGGAATTCCCGCCGCACGCAAGGGGTTAAATCCTCAGTGGATTAATAGTTACTGATGGTCTAAGGGTTACTCTGGTTCTAGAACATGTCCGTGACTATAAAAATGTGTGAGTTACACATGTTGGTTTCTAGGAACATCCATGTTACAAGGTATCATGTTGACAGCATAGCAAAACACCCACAGATGTAGACTTCCCTCTACTTTGAATCCAGCATTTATAATGGAAAACACAAGACAGAGCAATGGTTTCAAACAATATTTTATAAAGTGTTGAAAATGTAATGCCAAAACTGATCCTCAAAATACATTTTCAATAAATACAGCCCATTGGAAAGGGAGAAAGGATTCAAATAACATCTTCTTGCAGAAAGTGCAAAGAAACTTGGAGGGGGTTGGACAACATAAAGAAAACATGCCAGGAAGTGTCATGGAAACCAGTTTATGTACAAGGGGGAAATTAAATGTAGTCCTAACAGAAGACTCCATGGTCAAAGCAAAAAAAAATGTCTGCCCCCCCCCGCCACATTTACTTTGCCAACAAGTGTCCAGGCTTGGGGGGACACAGTCACTGGCCATCCTTACTGTTCTCCTTGATAGCAATGTCCAAATCCTGCACAACTGTGGAATACCTGTGGCTGATCGAAGCAGGACCAGACACCCCACAGCAGTGGATACCAAGAGGGCTATGAAGGGTATTAGGGGAAGTAGAGAGGGAAAGCACACTTGGGGACACAACAGTAGCCCAGGCGGGTTACTCGGACAATGCAGACAATATGGCTGCATGCAAGTAATGGGGGCATTGATGTATTCCAACAGTCTGGATTGTGACTCTTGGAACTCATCTCATGTATCTCATCCCTGACCTCCTGTAAGCCTAGAGAGAACATAGTCCCAACAACATAAGCCAGCACCATCAATTCCTGGGGTGCAGCAACAGGAGAAACCACACATGGAGGGTTTCATTAGAACATGAGTGGTGTGGGGTGTCGGGGACAGATGTCTTCCTCGGCTCCTCTGGGCAGGCTCTTGGATGGGGAGTAGTGGCAGGGGGTGTAACTGGTGGCCCAATTGAATGGGGGCCTCAAGAGTTAGAGAGAGGTAGGTGGCAGTCCCAGATGGTGTTGGGTTGCGCTCAGGGGACACCTTTTCCAATTCAAGTTCTTGTGGGCCAGGGGAGACTCACATTCATCTTCCCCCTGGCTGGTGGTGTCCCTGTTAATGTCCCCTCCTTCAGCCTCCTCAGCCTCCACGCGGGCTGAAGATTTAGATTGTAACGGTTCGATACAGATTGGCGCACTACCCCTGCTGTTAGTTGGTCTCCCTCCTCCTCCACTTCAATGGTGGTGTCCAGAGGACGTGCCCACCGACGAGCCAAGGATGTCTGACTCTGCTCCTGGTTCTGTCATGATGTTCCTTGACCAGCCAAGTTCACTGAAAATGGAAATAAACAATTATGTAGTTGGTGTACAATTTATAATAAAGATCGAGACAACATAAAGCAAGTGCTGACATTGTACTTACTTGATCTCACTAACCAATAATATGTGGTTTGAAACCAAAAGTAGGTGTACTGTCTCTCTAATATCCAGAAATTAAACAATGACATCTTTCTCAATGTAGGTCAGTATAATTTTCAGTATTTAGCACCCCTCACCCTCAGTATTATTGCAATGTGAGTTTCCTGACATTTAAACATAGTTACCTTCCAATGTTATTTTACAAGTGGAGAAAGTACACAGTCTGGAGGAATATCTCCACACCTAAAAGTGGATCCAGGTTTATCCTGTTATGCACACAAATGTGCAGTCTCTGTAGTCTTACACTTACTATCAACGGTCATCTGTTGTTTAGCATAGCAAAACTCACCATACATGCTAAATGTGTTGTACCTATGCAAACAAGGCCTTGGATGTAACCTGTGCAAAGAGGGGATTCCAGTGTTTTGTATATTCCTTGGCAACATCAGACACTCTACATGGCAAGGGCCACAATGTGTATGACAAGACTGCATTGTTTGTGCTGTACACTGGAAATCATATGTGCTTACTGAGTGCAGCTACCTATATATTTGAAATGACATACGTGACACTGTTGAGAATATTTGTGTACTTAGTACACATTGGAAATGTATGTATCATTTGGAGTGAGACAAGTGACACAATGTCAGGCTTTAGTTCATTTTACAACAAATAATAGTTGTCTTGCAAAAATATACACACAAAAACATGCATGATACAACATACAACACACAAAATCTCACAAAGCTACAAGAGACATTGTCCAAGCCATTCATTCACCATAGCCTACAACAGTTTTAAGAACCTTGGTTCACTAGTCATGATTATGCGAGTGCATTTGTCCTAAAAAATGCAATGATAATGGAAATCTACCCAGTTGTGTTTTGAACTCTGAAAATTCCAGATTACCTGTCGAAAACAGCATTCCAGTAGCTCCACTGATTTCTAGACTTTATAATTATTGCAGACATTACTCAGATAAATTGAAAGGTGACAAAAAACATGATGGTACATCTCTCACACCACTCACATCATACTTCAAGATACATAATGCAGTTCATAGGCTTATCAGTTCTCTGCTGCTCAAAGTCCTTTAGTTGAGCATAAAGGGTTGGTCAAGCTGTCTTCAGGACCCTCCTGTACAGTGGGCTCATGCAAGGCCATTGTGAATGGGGCAGGGAGGACATGCCCATGATATCCTGGGCCCTATTATGGGCCGATTGTTTCGCAGGTCCTCCCAGGGCTTACAATACATTTTGCCCCAATGCTTGTACACACCCACTGCACTGCAGTGCACAACCATATCACACCAGATTTGCAGATGTGCTGCATTGCTCAATTGTCTAGCAGGGCCCCCATAAAGCTGAGGGTACTTGTCAAGCACCCCCCAGAAAGGATGTTCAATTCTGACTCACAGAAAGGGTGTCCCTTGTCCTTAAGTATCTAAGCCATGTTGGGGGCAAGTTAGATAAACAGAGCAGCAGTATGGCGAACAATGTTGATCTGAGGTGAGGATGGCACAGAAGGACCATAAAATGGCTGCCTTCAACTTCCTGTTTTTAGATTCCTGTATGTCACTTCCTGGGTATTTTCATTGGGTTCCGGCCCAGTTGTGAGATTTCTGTCCCAAGTGCGGTGCTTCCACTTCGAATGCAGAACCTCTGCCCAAAGTGCGGAGCAGAATCTCCACACACGGGTGGAGACTCCGCAATCGGGCCGGAAAATAATGAAAATACACATAATACTTTCTTTCTTGCCTCTTTTTTTCTTTTGTGATTTCTTTCTTGCAATAGGATGCAATGAATCAACGCTGTTCAGCCATTAGGCGACTTTGTCATGTAGTTCGTAGGAATCCCCAGGACCTGCGCGTTTTGGATGACCTAAACTGGGGGCTTGGTGTCCAAACAGATTCATGACACCCCCACAGGATACGTCAGCTGTTAGACCAGCTAGCTCCGCAGTGCCACTACGACCCCACGTATCTTACAGAGGTGTAGGTAGTTTCTGGCCACCACTGAACATGACAACTCAGATTCCTCGGGGATCGTAAAAAACAGTACAGTACTTTTCGCTCAGTCACTCCTGCTTACTTATTCTCAGAAAATACACAGGGTGGCGGTTAGGACATTTCAATAAGTATTTATTGGTCCAGCGTCAGTCTTGTGTAAAACAAATTTGCTGGGACAATCAAGAGACAGACGCATAAGAAAGAAATCACAAGTACTAATATAGTAAACAGTAGATATATTTCTACCATAGTGATAAGAAGATGAACATGTACAGTTCAGATAAGACAGTATTACTTGCATACTCCTATAATGCGTGCCCTACGTAATTTGAACAACTGTTCCCAGCCTAGAGATGTAGGTGTTGCATGTATATGTGTATAGATATATATGTATACAGCCAAGAATCCCCTAGGGAAGAACCAACCCCCTCACCTGATGCTACAGAATGAAGAATCCCGTCTTTGCTCCTAAGATGACAACCCGCAAGGGATGTCAGGCTACTTTGAGTCGAAGATTCAGCATGCAGGACCCCATGTCAGCGTGGAAGGAATTGTTCTCTAATTTATAGAGGGGATAAGGGTCTTATATACCAGAGTGGTCACTCCAAGGTCTCTTCTAGAATATACATTTTTTAAAACAATCATAAATGTTTTTCTTTAACAATGCGATCATGCACAGCGGGTCTGTTGGTCAAGGATGAAAAAAAGTGGTGACCCATATACAGAATAATTATGCAATGCCTGAGAGCATGTTTATGTACATCAGGTACAAGGATTATGATAGAATACTAAGGGGGACATGCATCAACGGTTTATGGGATCGCAAACGGTGCGATTCGCAAAAAACGGCCGTTCGCGATCTCAAATTGACCTTTGGAGATGCATGAAAGTGTTTTCTATGCGCAATTTAAGAATTCACAATTATTTGCAAATTCCTAAGTTGCAGTCTTGATTCATATCAGCAGAGCCTTACCTGGATCCCTCCCTCCGCTCCCCACCATGCCGTGGAGCCCCCCCCCCATCTCATTACGGGGCCTGGTATGCAGGGGGGGCTGGTAGCGAGTCTTGCCTGGATCCCTCCCTCCGCTCCCCACCATGCCGTCAGTGCCGGCCCGCGAGGCATGTCTCACCAGGAGGGCTGCCACCAGTGGGTGACTGTTCTTATTGCAGTGGAAGCATAGCTGTCCTGTTAGTCTGCATGCTAATGATTCTGGGGAAGGCGTCAAAGGCTGGCTTTGGGGTTGTTCTCGCTCGGATGGGGCAGTGAAGGAAAGACTTCGTACCATTAGGTAAGCTGCTGCCATGCTTGTTTATTTTCATGTCGGCACGGGGAGAATATGGAATTTGCCCAGAATCACAGGATGTTGAGCCGAAGGAGTCTCGAACCTCCTTCCCCAGCTCCAAAGTCGGCAGCACAGGCCCTTATGCCACAACCTCTTACACACACAAACTAAAACATTTTCAATAATATATCTATATGTTTGCATGTTGTATATTTATTTTATGCAACTAATAACCATTAACAAAGCCAATCATCCCTACTTGTTGTTGGTGTAATGTTACTTGTTGTATTATATATCTGGAGGCAATGACAGAAATAGAAAAAATACCAGTCGGGCGGTACACTATGCTAAGAACAAATTTTTAGCAAGATGTTTTATGTCATGCCTTTAATTACATCGGCCACGCTCCTTTGTGACCCTTCAGTTTTTTCATCCCGGTTAACGCACTGGTTCCTAGAATGCGTTTTTATATAGCGCGGACGTTACCCGAAGGTGTCAGAGCACGTCACAATAGGAAGAGTAATGATACATGAGGAGAAAATTACAAGGGAAAAAATACGAAAGAAAACGATAAGTTACATGAGGCAAAAGTGACAATTGTGAGCACACAAAATACAAGAGGTAGCAAACGGTACATTACAGGAGGAAAAAGTGACGTGTTCAAGTTACAAAGGCATACAAAGTACAAGTAGAGGTATAATACTGCAATAAATGGCAGACACTCAAGCACAAGAACAAACGTAACGTAGGCAATGGTGGAACTTTGGCAAGTATCTAAAGCAAACAAAATGAATGAGGTCTCTGAAATGCTCCTACCCCCAGGGAAAGGAGAAGAAGGGCGTTGGATGAGGCCTGGGGAGGAGGGGGGGGGACGTTCCAACAACCCCCCCCCCCCCCCCCCCCCCCAGAAAAAAGGAGTGTCGTTCCAGGACGGTGATACTCGCCCCATCTTCTAATGCAGATAGGAACCAACAATAAACTGCGGGCACTTATAATGTCCCTAGCATCTTCAGGGATGACGGCAGACTATATAATAAAATATATCCAATGCCGAATATGTTCATACTGCAGAGGACCACGGACGCGCTTCGGTACAAGCGATTTCTATTCCCAGTCACGTTTTACACATAATCCAAAGATGTTAGAAAAGACCATTTGTCAAAAGCAATACCAAAAGCTCAAACTTTAACAAAGGCAAAACCATTGCATTGTAAATGCTTGTTATTATTTACTACACACTTTTTCCTTGGTATTTGGGATCACTATTTATCATTTTATATTATTTGTGATAATTATTTCAATGTTATATTCTTCTTATTACCACATTTGCCCTCACATTATTTATTAACATGTAACAATGAAAAAATGCATAGTTTACACATTTATAATAAAAAACTCCCCCGCCCACTTTCTTTCTTTGTTTATTGAGTATAATAACCATCACCCCCAATATAATTTAATCAAATTTAAACAAATAATTATTTTTTCCAACAATAGCCCAGGCTACAAGCTAAATCATTTTACATATCTGTATCACTGTGGTGGTCAGGGAGTAGTGGTCAATGGATGTAGAATGTAGGCCATACAACGGAACTGTTGTAGCGGTATGGCTATGTAATGGATATTATGGTGTTGGAGTTATACAGGGCTAAGGAAGTGAACAACACACTTATCACAGTAACAATATAGATGTTAATGTTAATGCCTCTTGCTTGTACAAAACACTTCATTAAAATTTCTAAATATGTTAACATATATACTCTATGAATTGGCATAAAATAATAAGAAGTACAAAAAACAACAATCCAACCAATAAAGTGGTATAACCTGGCCTGTGAGCATCACAATGTGCTTGTGAGCACAGTCCTAAAACCGAAAACACAATACAGTAACAATCCATTCATTACAACATCGCAATGCTTCATCTTTGTTTGCAAACATGCATTGATCACAAGCCTTGACTAAGAGCAAATCTTTTCTATTTCACTAATCTAATATTTACAAGCATTAGAAGCAAGATAACACAAAATAACGACAATGGCAAATGATAATAAAACGTACCAGCAGCCTGCAAGACAGTTATCACGTGGTTTAGGGTTAAATGTTTTTACCTCCTGCCAGAGGACCTGCTCCAGGTCAGAGGTTACCCTACAGAGGGAACCCACCATGATGATGAATGGGGGAATCCACAGTCTGACCCACAGAGGTGGACGCAGGCTCACAGGTGCAAGGTCTCACTCTAGACCACATAGGTCTCTCTTGATCTGACTAGCTCGCAAGCTAACTGGATGCTGAACCTCCCCCAAAGCAGAAGGATCATTAGAAGACGAAAAATAAAATCCACAGGTGCAGACAGGCAGAGAACTCAACAAGTAGAGACATCACTTAGTCCACTACTTATAGCAGTAGCTTTTTGTGGCAGCCCTCTTTCTGTCTGTGTTGAGTGGAAGAGAGGGCTCCAGGGAATATGTTTACATCTCTGGCCACCTTACAGTTGGGGGGACTTCCAGGCAGACAGATATAAGAAGATGGTAGACCAAGAAAGCTTCAGTTAGGACCTTCAGGCTCATTTTTAGCCAGGAGATAGAGGGCAGCATTCAACTCCACCTTCTGGAAGCACCACAAGGAACGTGGAACAAGAAGCTCTGTATTAAAAAAAGGTGATCAGTAAGCTGGAGTGAAGTTCTAGCGTGTCTTTCCAGAGGTCCTTTGTAAGCACCTATGTTCAGTTTGAGGGGGCTCTTAGGTTTAGCTGCCCCACAAATTGATGCTTAAATGCACATTGATTAAACTGCAAGGACAAACAACTGGGATGTCACATCCATATAGTGTTGGATACTTTCACTGTTACAATGGTGTTCTCTACTTTTTATTCAAACTAGATAAGCATTGATTTGGCATTACATCTATAAGAATACAAAACCGGGGGTGTGTCCCCAACCTCAGACATAGCTCGGGGCAACGACGGAGAGAGCGTGGCCTCCCTTACTCTGAGTTTGGTCCAGGTGAGGTGAGGTAATTTCCCCTGTTAATAAGGGTGATTCACTCACCAGCTGACATGGAGGAATAGGAAGATATATCCTTTAAAGATGTCACTGTGATTTGATTTCTTTTTGAGTGTGTTTTGCACTTGCAGTAGCAAAAGTTTGTAAGAACAGAGGCCCTGATGAAAGCCAAGGGAGTTCTTTCCCCCATTTGGCAGAAACATGTTGGCCCTTAAGCAGTCATTTGTTTATACTGTGTTTTTGCGCTGTTCTGGTTTTTAAATAGAAAGAGACTCACAGCCATTAAAGTTTCCTTACTGTGTGTTCTCTATTCCTTTTTAACTTCACTTTTCCACAAAACTTTCACCCTTTGCACTGCACTTTGTACCAGTTGGTGATCCCACGCATGGTCAACAAGCGAATGTGGGCTTGACCCCAGACCTGCCAGGCGGTTCTGGAAGTAGTCTCACTGATCTAGAGACACACCAGTCCGGCCCTGTGGATGACCAGATGAGAAAATCCAGATCACCAACAAGATTTTGATGGTAATCCATCTCTGGATCTTGGGTCTCACCTATTTTTTGCTGGTGGTTACATGCGTCGGATTGTTAAACTTTATATAGAAACCATTTTGTTATTCAACAAACACTCTGAAGACTTTATACTGTGTATGGTTTCGGATACACATTAGTTTCTTATTGCATCTATAATACCCACTTCCTTTAACACTAATTTGAAGGCCACGTCATTAAGGTTGTTTTTATTTCGTGGTAGAATAATGGCAGTTTACCTGTTAAAGTATGTCTCAGAAATCATGTGAGGTGCTCATAGACCAGGTTGTGACCTGCATCCGGAATAGAGCCCGCTTGCTATATAGAATTCTTGATCTCTTTTGCATTTTAAAGGCAAGTGGTGAAGGTGACCTCATTTTTTCCTTTATTTTTGTGGGGTGAAAAGTCATGTGGCATAAAAACATTGGTGTAAAAATGTTAGGATTCCATAATCAAGGGTCTAAAAAAGAACTGAGAAAGTATTAAAAGTAGATTAATGGTATGGAAAAGATAGTGTGTGGTACAGAGTTGGAGGTATGAGTAGGGTAAGGCATAGAGTTAGGGCAAGTGTTAGGTTTAGAACATGTGATAAGGGTGGGGCCAACGGACAACAAAACAAGTTAGTGTACGTATGGTGTAGGGCACATGATTGCAGACAATGGTTAGGGGTAAGAAAGGAGGTCTAGGATACAATTTGGTGACCTAAGGTGGCCACCACCATTTAATGAAAAGGCAAAATCCACAATTTAATTTTGAAATCCCAAAAAGGTCTAACACTTACTCTTCTATATCTCGAAAGATGTGTTCCAATGGACGGATGAAAGATGCCACCTCTGGCCACACATGATGTTTCCCATGTAAGCCAGGGCCCCCCTGGGGCTGGGCAAGACTGTCCACCATGGTCCAGTGTCCGTATGTGCAACAGAAACCAATAACGTTCATCCTGGTGCAACAGACCGGAGGCAACTGGATACTCATGGGACACAGAAGACGGCGCAACTGCAACCACGAGCGAGATGTATGGCAGCCCGGAGAACAAATCCGCTTTGAAATCCTCCATGGAGGTCTGACGTGGCTGATGATCACCAAGAAACTGGGTTGACTACCCTGGAACTATAAAGACTAACTGGAAACGGAAGGCTCATATCTCCCCAGAAGATACGATCGGCCTAGTATTGTGAAATGTGAACAGCATAATAAATCCAGTCAAAAACAGCGGTTCTTCGCGCCACTCTGAGCTTTCATGCCAATATCTTGCTGGGTAACAAAGTTCCTTTCCTGTATTGCTACGGGTTTAAGCAAGCGTCCTAGAGGTGTTCCCATACTGCTAGAAGAACATCTCCATTTTGAGAATACGAAAACATGGTCAGACCTTAGGGGCTGATACATAACAATACCTGGGCTCCTGATGGGGGAACTTATAACTCTGTCAAATGTTTCCTTCCCTACCCCTCTACATACACTCTTCCTCAAGACCATCATGAACCTTATGGGAGAACTCAGGACCCATGATACTAGAAGGAAACTAGAATGCGGTAGTAGACGAAACACTATACAGGCTTTGAAGCTGATGTGCCGTACGGAACCATGCCCTTTTAAGACCCTTCTTAGGGGCAATGGGACTCTCAGATGTCTGGTGTCTGTTCTTCATGCATGAAAGGGGCAACACTTTTCACTCCGGGGCACACAACACTTTCTCTCACATAGTTTACTTCTTCCTCCCCAGGACCGCAGTACATAGAGTAATGGAGGCACAAATCCTAACCCGAGACCTCTCAGATCACTCCCCCATTAAAATTGACGTAGAGGCAGGCAGCCCATGAGCTCCTCTCCACTGGAGACTTTCGGCATGGTCCCTTCACAACACTAACCTCACCTCTACACATGGGAAACGATAGATACTTATTTCTCCCATAATCGACACTCAGTAGACTCCCTGGGCACTTTATGGGAGGCATTACAGGCAAACCTATGGGGAGAATTTACTAGCTACTCCACTAGGAAGAAATACAGGAAGTGTCAGTCAGTACATGATATAGAAGCACAAATAAGCTCTCTTGAAATGCAGGTCAACAGCAACCCAGACCCGAGAATATACAGGGAAGTTATCCATGCACAAGCCCAACTGCAGAATACACCACTTGATGATGCCAGAACTGTGTGGCTAGCCTCACAATCAAGCTTCTATCAATGAGGAAACCATGCCAGACAACTACTACACCACCTCTGCTTCAATATTACACTCCCCAATTACATATATTCTTGATTCAACAGGAGAAAAAAATTACAGGGGACAGAGATAAAGCCCACCACTTAATGCAATATTATGGTGACATTTACACCCGCCGTGACACTCTCGTGGAGACCCTAATCCAGAATTTAGTGTCAGATCTACCCCTCAGGACTCTCTTAGACATAAAATGACAATTCCTAGAGGGCGACTTGGTGGCTGAGCCGGCTATAATCCGGGTAAACACCAGGCCTGAACGTGTTTCCGGTCGAATTCTTCAAGGCATTAATGCACAGGCTAGGTGAACCTCTCCAGGAGGTCCTGAAGGAAGCACTCACATGTAATCGTTTACCCCTGACTTCCTGAAGGCTGAAATAAAAGTGATCCGTTAAACTGGGAGACTTCTATGTACATGCTCCCCCTACCACCCTATTTATCCTGAATATGGAGGCCAAAATCATTGCAAAGCAATGCTTAATTTGAGACAGATGTTTCCAGTGTTGGGCTCCGGTACTTAATTGTCAACACCAGTGCGCTGGTGGCGCTGTTGGCTAATTTAGATATCAGCAAAACAACAGTTAATTGTTAATTCAATATGCATTAAAAATTACTAATACCTGCCGCCCAAGCCATTCTTATAGTTTTGGGGGCCTGAAATAGTCTGAATTATCACAATTGCAGGAGTGTGAGGGTTAGTAGTTGTGTTGATGCTGTCATTGGCAGCGCTGGCAGGGGCAATGTGTGGTGCAAGTTGAGGGACTCCTAACGAGGGCCCTGGCACTTAATCTTCTACAAATGAAAGCACTGGAGGCTACAGTATGGATCACTGGGTTCCAGAGCACAGAATTATTGGACAGCATCAACCTTTCTCCAGGATGGAAGTTTAGCTTCAGGCAAGGAAGCTCCTCAAGACTCAACTTTTCAATAAGGCTGTCATCTAAGCACTTCATTATCATGAGTGTAACTAAACAATGTTAGCCCTATGTTTCATCTACATTTTTGACTGGACCCGTCCCCTCAGGTCTACAGTTCCACACATTGACTTGTTTTCTTTCCTTTCAGTGTTATGAAGTGTCCTAGGAGCATTTTCTTTTATTAAACTCGTAAATAAACAGGTGATTTTAGTAAGTGTTTTAAGGGTAATTAAATTATGAAATCATGGTGGGGAGTGGTGGGAAATTGACTAATAACATCCACAGCAGAGTCTTTCAGATTTTTAAAAACACTGCTTGAATTTCCTAAGATTTACAAGCATAAATGTTGCCAAGACACTAATTTGTTCATCTTCACAGCAACTAACGGTTGTTTCATGCACCCCACTACAGTTTCTTCGGATCCAAAAAGTATTGTTGACATAAGCAGAAAAATATCCCCATCACGATTTAATATCTACAAAAAGATGCAAAACAGCCCACAAAGAGTGAATACTCAGGAACAAGTTCAGAAAGAGCTTAATAGCTCATAATCTTAACAGCAATATCCCCAATATGTGCCTCATTTTAACCTTTCATTTAAATGAACAAATATCTTGTCTCTCACAGATCCTCAAATAGCTCATGATAATGCTCAAGGAGCATACAAAGGAGCTACTGGCAATTTCATCTAAAAGGAACTACTGCCAGTTGTTTTGTCTTTTAAGTCACTAAAGACATTTACAAGACGTAATTTTATATTTGCATGCGAGAAGAACTTAAAAGTTTTAACTTTACAAAATCTTTCTTGATGATGGCCCATGTGAAGGTTAGTACAATCAGGTTTATTGTGTAAGGTAGTACAGGTAAGTAGCATTACTTATTGACATCTTCCGGACAGGTGGCCATAGATAAAGGCTTTGGGAGTGTGGATGATGACAGTGAGTGGTGCACAATGCACTCACAGTGGTGGCTGTAGATGTGCTTCCTTTTCACTGTGGTGTGTTTCCCATTCTTGTCAATTATAAATAGGGGACAACTTAAGGGACTGGGTGAGGTTGAGCAATGGGGGCAGGTGAGTGAGTGGAGTTGGGCAGGTACTGGTTTTCCACCACATGTACCATGGACATGACTTGTTCATTCTTGTTGAACTGGTCCTATGTCAACAAGGGCCTGTGTAAGATGCAGGACATCACCTTGTCCCCTGGCATTGCTCTACCTCACCATACTGGAACATTCCCACTGGAACTGCAAGATGTCATGAAGGAGATTGTTGTGGTTCTCTGGGGGTTTGTATGCCTTCCATCTACTGTGTCTGGCCCTGCGGTTGTTCATCCAAGGTCCTTAGGCTGGTGTGAATGAAGTGCATGTTCTCCACCCCATACTTTACAGTGTCCTGCTGATCAGAGAACTCTTTCCAGATAGCACCATTGCCCAAGCTAACACCCTATGCAAGTGTGAATTTATGTCCTTTGTGGACCTCTCACTGTGCGCGGACATCTCACTTTGCGTTTATTATTAGATCTGTTTTACTGGCCAAGTATGCTTACTGGCTCCATGGAAAGCTTCCTTCACACACTGCATGATCAGCAGTATGATATGCTTTCTTCACAGACAACATCTGTTGTAATTCAAACATCTGCACACAAGAAGTACGTCTACCATCATCTCACTTAGGGGAAGTATGGAAATTAGGGGTGATAATGGAATCCCCTCTGTTCCTTATACCCCAAAGTAATCAACTTGTTACAAGATATAATGCCTGCTTTGAATCTTCCTGTACCCCGAATTCCTCCAAAGTTCCAGTTACCTGTCTATTAGAGCTTTCCTATCTCGACTATCCCAATGATGTATACCATGGTGCCCCACCCTTAAAATTACAGAGGATTCAAAATACTGTCACCAGGCGGCTTCTTAATACAGCTGTTGGGCCTCACATCACACCATCCCTCATATCCTTATACTGTCTCCCTGGGCCTAGACGTGTGGGACAGCATGTTGAGTTCCCCAGGAAATGAGACCATTTTCCTTCAACACACACCACTTGCCAGACAAACCCATTATATTCCACGTTGGCTCATCTGTTGACCATTTTCCTCTTAGGTAAAAAAAGACTGCCCGAACCTCCTTCTCCTTCCATGCTCTGGAACGTGGTTCTACAAGAATATGAATTGACAATCATCTAGAATTTAGGTAAACACTAAAAACTTGGGGGCATATTATCAAGGGATTTATCACTGCTTTTTTGGCTTTAAAAGCCAAGAAAGCGGAGATAAAATTATCTCCCTATCAGCAACAGCGTGCTAACACGCAAATTCGCATGTTAGCACCCTTTTTCACTACGCTTCCCCTTGCATCTCTAATGAAATGCAAAGGGGGCGTTCCAGAGAAAAATAATAGGAGAAATGTTGCTAAGCGACATTTCTCCTATTATCAAGGATATCGCTAACCCTGTTAGTGCTGCTTTTTGTACACCTGGTATTTTCCTGACTTAGCCATGATATCCTATGGAAGGTGAATATCATGGCTAAGTTTGTGAGCCCCTATCATCAAGCTAACGCCAAACTTCGAGAGATTATCGTTGGTTTTTCAGCGATAATCTGTCATTTGTCAGTTAGCGTGAGGATTTTTATCACTTCTGAGATAAACGTTGCTAATAGCAAGTTATCCCAGCGATAATTTCCGAAGATACTTAGCGATACAAAAAAATCGTTGCAAAGCCTAGTTAGCGATAAATATCGCTACTCGTTGGTAATATGCCCCTTGGTTCTTCACACTCACATTCTAACATAAAAAAGCTTTATTCTCCCTCAGTGCAACACCCTTTTTATGTGCAGAGACTTATGCTGCACAATGTTTAATTATATTTTTGGACTTCACACAAGTATCCCACATATAGCACAAACTACACCCTTTCAACTATGCACTCTGAAAGTGAGTCCAGGAACGAATTACAAATCAGAGAGCTTTAAGACCTAATGAAGCCATAAATACATACATGGAGCATGATCTATGTTTGTGCCCCTACCCTGCCCGAGGATTGGAGGGGGGAGGGCTGGGAGGTATCTCCTGGGAGGATGAACTAGAAACAGAGGGCTTGCTGAGAAGCAGTGATGGCTAGATTCTGGACACGAAAACATGGCTGAAAAAGAATGTGGTGCAGAAGATATTACTGAAAGCCTGGCAGCTGTGGCCCTAAAGTGGGGATGAAAATAGATGATGGCAGCACTTGGGATAAATCTGCACAGCTCTGAGAAATTGAATAAAACATCTACATCAGTGGAAGTCTGCTAAGAGAAGAAGGTATGAAAAAGAGCTTCCCAATGTTGGAGGGGATATTGCAGAAATGGACCTAAGGTTTCAAGCAGTGAGAGTAAAGAGAAAGGACTAAAGCTGAAGAGAAGGGACAGGCTGACTTTCGAGATAGTGCTAATGGTGCTGTTGAGACCCTTGAAGGTATAGTGAACCTACTTTGAATGCATTCCATGGGCGGCCAATATTAGGGTCCTAAGATTTCTGGATATTTTGTTACATAAATTCAGCGTTGAAGGAGATAGACAAGTGTGTTTCTGAGCACAAACATGAGAAGGGTGTCAATCAATCAATTAATCACTCGGAATTGTAAGCACGCTACTCACCCATGAGAGCCTCAAAGCGCTGGGGGGGGTCAGTAGTTTAGTCCAATCGAAGAGCCAGGTCTTGAGACCCTTCCTAAAGGTGTTCAGGGATGGCGATTGGGAGCTCGTTCCAGGTCTTGGCCGCAATGTGAGAGAAGGATCTTTCCCCTGCTGTGGCTCTGCGGAAGTGTGGGGTTTCGGGGAGGACGAGGTGTGCGGAACTGAGGTTCCTTTTTGGTACCTGGAGGGTGATACTGTCGTTGAGGTATCGGGGTCTGGTGTTGTATAGGCGTTTGTAGGCGTGAATGAATATCTTGAAGGTGACTCTCTTCTCGACAGGGAGCCAGTGGAGCTTTCATAAGTGTTGGCTAATGTGCTCAATTCGAGGGATACAGAGGACAAGTCTGGCGGCGGTGTTTTGACTCTAAGGGCTTACTCTCCAGGCAACAGAGGGACCAACGAGAACCCCTGGCACCTCAAGCACAAGAGGAGGCAATGGTACTACTTTAATGACCCATAAGACTTCTGATCTCCAGTACCCTGTACTAAGAAAGCTGCAACCATGAAGCAATACCTCCAGTGAGAAGAGAGTTCTTCTCTTGCAGGATCTAGTAGCACAGGACGATCTCTTGCTGAGTAGAAAGGACTTGTTAGGTTACGATTTATGGCTTGCCTTCGAAATCCATCACAGCTCCTTAAAGTGCCTAAAGTGCTCACGTTCATATAGACCGAAGCAGCAAGATGCCCTCTGGGATCAGTGAAGGCAGAGGGCATGATGCTATGCCAGGGGCACGTGATATATGAGCGCTGGAAGCATTGTTTGTTCCAGGACCTGGCACGATCCTCCAGAGTGGCATTTGTAGCCATATAAAAGTGAAGCTGAGATTGGCTGTCATGGGTTGGTGCCAAAGCTGTGAGAATACTTCGTTTCTATTACCTCCTGCGCACCATAGCTTCACTTTGTTCCCCTCCTGTCAATGTTACATTTTTCCCCTGCGTCAGATCTATTTGAAGCTGTTTACTGTGAAAACGTCAATATGCACTGATGTGATCTGTGGTTCTCGCTCCTTCTCTGCCCCCTGGTTCATCTTACATTTACAGTATTTCCTGGTATTCTTTTCCAGTCAATAGGGCCCAACATTTCCCTTGTCTCTCCCCTTCCTCCCTTTCTCCACAATCTCTTCAATACATTATTTTCCATATGCCGTGGGGCATTCGTGTTTTGCTTTTGGCATAAGGTGGACGGAACTTATAAACAGGTGTCTGAGTTATATGCCAAATGAAACAGGGATGAGGCATCCTTCAGCCCCAAGTCAAATGCACAGCTATATAAAGCCTTCATGGCCATTCAATTTCATCCATCATGTCATCCATTATTCAAGTTCCACTCGTTTCTAACTTTTTATTCAACTCTTTTCAACCTCCTTAGTGATACTCCACACTCAGGTTTTTTTTGCCATTTTTCATGCTTCACATGTATAGACTGTGCCCATCTGGACCTCTTGTTTACACACGACAAATGCGCAGGTTCGTTCCAGCAGTGTTTATTTAAGACCCAATGCATTTCGGGGCTATGAGCCCCTTCGTCGGGGGACACTATAAAACAATAATAAACACATGTCACTATACCATAACTGCATGTTATTCAAACAACAATAGCCAGAATCGCAATATACCATTTATCTAAATGCTACAGTCTAAAAATGTATCTGCAATATTGTACTGACAACTATGCAAACAAAAAACATTACAGGTTTGAATGCGCAAAAAAATCCTGCATAGTAAACCCCCCAGACCCAAAGGCAGACCAGGAAAAATGCCATCAGCTAGCCAGCTTCTTCCAAGAAAAAATCCAAAAAATTCTAGACTCCATCCCTTCTACTAATCCGAGCGAGATTGACGATCCCCCCGACACTCCGATCTCCCCTCGCCTAACCTCCTGGGGACAAATAACCTCCGAAGAAGTCAAGAATACGCTCAAATCCATCAAAAGCGGATCTCCTAGGGACCCCGCACCGCTACGGACCCTCAAGGAAGTTGCTCCCATCATCATCCCCCCCCTCACCCATCTGATCAACGCGTCTTTTCAACAGGGAGTCGTCCCCCCTAGTTGGAAAGCGGCAGTTGTTAAAGCACTTCTAAAAAAACCATCCTTGGATCCAGCGGAATTGGCCAACTACAGACCAATATCCCTCCTCCCCGGGACCAGCAAGATTGCCGAGAAACTGGTGAACAAGAAACTTTCCCAGTTTCTTGAATCCAATAATCTGCTAAAAAACTCGCAGACAGGTTTTCGCCCAGGACAGGGCACCGACATCGCCCTCCTGGCAGCAGTGGAGGAGGCCAGAGCACTGTTAGACGAGGGAGGATCAGTGGGAGTGATCCTCCTCGACCTGAGCGCGGCCTTCGACACCGTCAACCACCAACTCCTGATCAAACGGCTCAAGAAGGTAGGAGTGGAAGGCACCGCTCTATCCTGGCTTTCCTCCTTTCTGGCCCAACGCTCCTTCCAGATCTGGGAGAATAACACCTGCTCCTCCGAAACACCCCTCCAATGTGGGGTGCCTCAGGGTTCCTCCCTTAGCCCCACATTGTTTAACATCTACATGTCCCCATTGGAGGAGGTCGTCACCCCGTTCGGAGTGAGCATTGTCAGTTATGCGGATGACACACAACTAGTTGTCTCCCTATCCCACCCTAGTCAACAGCCTGCGGACCTATTCAACTGCTTGACGCAGATACAAGGGTGGATGAACAACTCAGCCTTAAAGCTGAATGGTTCTAAAACAGACATTCTCCTTCTGGGTCAGAAAGGACTCACCTTCCCTTTGAACATCTGGCCACCCTGTTTGGGTCCCCCCCTCTCCCCAAACAGGAAGTAAAAAGCCTGGGAGTATGGATTGAAACAGACCTTTCATTCACCACGCAGGCCAAAAAAGTAGCCGGTACTTGCTTCGGGCTACTCAAATCGATGAGAAAGATCCTGCCCCTACTTCGCAAAGACTTCTCATCCAAGGACTCATACTGTCCAGGCTCGACTATAGCAACGCTATCTACCTTGGTGCACCCGAAGCAACCTTAAACAAACTCCAGAAAATCCAAAATGCGGCTGCCCGGATCCTCACGAACACCCCTGCCAGAGCTTCAGCCATACCTGCTCTGAAGCTCCTTCACTGGCTCCCAGTGAGGGAACGAGTAATATTCAAAGCCTTATGCCTGGCCCATAAGCTACTGCAGAATCAAGGCCCCCCTATTCTGAGGAAATTCATAAAACCTTACAAAGCCCCTAGATCCCTCCGATCGGACAAGGAGTCCCTTATCATCCTGCCCAGATTCAAGAAAGCCCGCACGGGTGGAAGACGCTTCTCGATCCACACCGCACGCCTCTGGAACGCTCTCCCCCGAGACTTGAGGAAAGAACCCAACTACCTGCGCTTCAGAAAACGGCTTAAAACTCACTTGTTCCCTTAATTTTAACCTTCTTCCGTCTGAAACTTGTTGTCCCCCCCCCTTTTTCAGCCCTCGAACCCACAGGTGTAAGGATCCTTAGCGCTGGGATACCTCAGGGTGACTACGCGCTCTATAAAATTTTTTAATAATAATAATAATAATAATAATGAAATAATGCCTCAAGGTGCATTTTTCTATTAAACTTACGTTACCCAGTTCCTTGGGGATTATTGGGTTGCCCTCTTCTAGTGATTGTCTTTGCTATATGTCGCAACATATTTCTCTTCTTTAAAGATGTTGCATAATAGACTGCTTTAGCCGTTTTCGGTTTCCGAACTTAGTATTGCATGTCTGTGTAGCACGGCACAATGGGACTGCCCTTATTATAACCTATGTTTCTCTAAGAAAACCCCATCTCCCATTAATGGGATTCTGTCTGTTATTCTTTCTCTTGCAATTGTCATTCATGGGCTTTTGCTTGAAGCAAGCTTGCAGAGGCCGACTAAATCTTTCATTAACTAGACAAATGTTAGCTCTTTGGTCGCTTTTTTCTATATCAATATATATTTCTCTTTATTTTTTAACAAACTGCACATTCAAAACCTTTAACTTTGTTGCTCATTGGATATTGAGCCTGTCATGGAACCCGCATGAATTTCACTTATATTTGATATCTTGAACTTTGTGCCTTCTTTATTTAAGGTGAGTCCAGGATAAAGATATACCGCGTAGGCGATAATTAATGGGCTTTCACATGAAGAAAGTCTGCGGAGGCAGACTTCATCTTATATTGATTAGACATGTATCAGCCCTTTGGTCTCCCGTTTTTCCATATCTATATGTATTTCTTTCTATTTTTCAAACAGACCGCACATTAAGAAGTAGATTTAATATTAGAGATTGATTTTCGTCAAGGAGAAAGGAAGGGAGAAAAAAGAAGAGATTTTAAACCTGCAGTGCCAAGGTTTGATAGAACCAGATCTGAAGGTAACCGAACAATGGAAGGATTATCCAACCTAGAAGAACTGATGTAGATTGGAACTATCAGAGGCCCTCTAACAAAAGAAGAAAAGGAAAAGAGGAGAACTGGGAATCCGTGTATGTATTGTGGTTCAAGTAGTCATTTTGTGAGAAATTGTACTAAAAAACCCAAGACCTCATTCAAACCGAAGGAAAACTTGCAGCACCATCTGTAGCGGGAGTTGGACAGGTGGATGCTAAACAAGAATCAACTCTGAAATAGCGCCAGTTGGCGAATACCTTGTAGTCCTCATCTCCTCATTTAATTGTATCTATGGTAATCAAGTTCCGGCACATAACCCTGACAGAACTCTCCGTGATGGTGGATTCCGGAGCAACAGGAAATTTCTGCGATTTAAAATTTGCAGCCAAAATAGGTTTGAGAGCAATACAAAAGACCAAGAGTGAACCTGTACGAGCTGTGGACGGTACTAACCTCTCGTCCAGACCCATTGTGAGCCATACTGAACCGTTACAAATGATATTGAATGATGGGCATGAGGAGATTATCCAATTCAACTTGATCGATGCACCGCAGTTTCAGCATATATTAGGACTCCCGTGGTTAACAGAACACAATCCCACAATCAACTGGAGTACGCGAACAATAATAATGAATTCTACGTATTGTAGAGAGAATTGTTTCGGAAAAAATGAGAAGAGTTATGAGACAAGTCCAGCTCATTCTTTGTGTATAGCTGGCGCATCAGTCTCCGTTATCAATTCCCAAAAAATACCCTCAGAATATCAAGATTTCGCAGATGTGTTCAAGGAGAAAGAAGCCGAGCAATTGCCTCCCCATCGTGTGTACGATTGCAAAATTAAATTGGAACTTGGTGCCAACCTGCCATGCAGTAGAGTCTATGCATTAACCGAAAAAGAACATCAACACCTGAAGGAAAATTTAGATAAATACTTAGCAAATGGGTTCATACAGCCATCTCAATCCCCGGTATCTTCGCCTCAGTTTTTCGAGCCTAAGAAAGAGGGGGATTTGAGAACCTGCATAGACTATTGCGCCATTAATAAGATCACCAAGAAAAATCGTTATCCGCTTCCACTTATCTCATTCTTACTGGATCAAGTTAAAGGAGCACAAATATATGCCAAATTAGACCTGAGAGGCGCATACCATCTAATCAGAATGAGAGAGGGCGACGAATGGAAGACCGCCTTCAGAACAAGATTTGGGTTGTTTGAATACCAAGTTATGCCCTACGGTCTGTGTAATGCCCCGGCGGCTATCCAGCATTTCATCAATGATATCCTAAGGAAATACATATATCAATGCGGAATAGTATATATTGATGATATTCTGATCTACTCCAATGACAAAAGTAAACACCCGGAACAAGTGAGAGGAATCCTGCAAAATCTCAGAGATAATCGACTATTTGTGAAACTGGAAAAATGTGCTTTTAATGTCTCTAAGGTGGAATTTTTGGGATTTATTCTTTCACCAACCGTTATGAACATGGATGAACGAAAAATCAAGGCTGTAGTGGACTGGAACTCCCCAACTAACGTAAAAGAAGTGCAGAGTTTTATCGGGTTCGCAAATTTATACAGGAGATTTATCAGCAAATTCTCACGAAAGATACTACCTCTCACTAAACTCTTGAGGAAAGGCGTTCGTTTTGAATGGACACAAGAAGCTGAAGAAGCCTTTACTTCTTTAAAGAAGGGTTTTACTACTGTTCCAGTGCTGTTACATGCAGACCCATCTGAACCGTTTTACGTAGAAACCGATGCCTCGGAACAAGCGGTTGGTGGAATATTATCCCAACAACATAAGGAAACCGGACAACTGCATCCAGTTGCTTACAGATCGAGAAAACTCACGCCAGCAGAAGTTAACTACACAATAACTGAAAAGGAATTGTTGGCGATTAAAGACGCTTTCAATGAATGGCGGCACTACCTTATCGGAGCTAGGCATCAAGTAACAGTTTTCACTGATCATCAGAATCTGAAATTCTTGAAATCAGCAAAGACACTAACCCCAAGACCATTGCGGTGGTCGCTGTATTTTGCTGAATATGATTTCGTGATTACTTACCGACCAGGCACTCAGAACGGAAAAGCAGATGCCTTATCTAGGATAGGGACGGATAATCATAAACTCCTAGAGAAAGACCAAACCATCATACCAGATTCCAAGATCATTTGTACTACAGTATCCGCTACCTTGAATGAACAGATCATCAAAGCTATGAGTCCCAAAGATATAAAAGAATGGACCAAGGAAGAACCTGACAGAGAAATTCGACATCAACTGCCGTATCACAAGGGATTTCTGTGTTTACCTACCACAGAATTACAACATCAAGTAATGTATGAATGTCACGATAGCCCCTTGGCAGGGCATAAAGGTGAGGCTAAAACTGAAGAATTGGTCAAGAGACACTATTGGTGGCCTGGGATGGCCGCAGATATTGAAGGGTATGTTAAGGCATGTGAAATCTGCGCTCAGGGAAAATCGGAACGACAGGCCCGAAAGGGTTGTTACAGCCCCTACCAACTCCTCCAGGTCCTTGGCACACGATCACATAATAGTTGATCTGCCTTCTAGTCAGGGGTATGACACGATCCTGGTGGTGGTGGATGCATTCTCTAAAATGGCACACTTGTTAGCCTTAAAAGGGATTCCAACTGCAAAACAGCTTGCTAATCATTTCAGTACACACATAGTTAAGCTTCATGGCATTCCAAAGGTTATTGTCTAGGATAGAGGCTCTCAGTTCCTGTCTCGTTTCTGGAGGGCCTTCTTGGTGAGCTTAGATATTGAGGCTCGTTATTCCACCAGTTACCATCCTGAAACAGATGGACAGACCGAGAGAGTAAATCAGGAACTGGAGCAGTATCTGGGATTGTTCCTTTTGAAACAAGCTGGTGATTGGTCCCACTATCTTTGGGCTGCCGAATTCGCACACAACAACGCAAAAAATGTTTCTACAGGTTCATTCGCCATTTTATTTGAATTATGGCAGACATCCGAATTCTGCAGTGACTCATGCGGAAATCTCTGTCCCAGTGGTAAAGGATTTGCTTACTCATTTGAAGAAGGTCCACCTAGCGGCTTCCCAAAATTTAGAACAGGCTAAAAGAAAGTACAAAATGTATGCTGACAGGAAGAGAAAAGAGGCCCCTAATTTACTAGAGGGAGATAAGGTGTGGTTAAGTACTAAATACCTGAAGTTAAAAGGAAACTGAACATTTTTAGCTAGGTATGTAGGGCCTAACCCAGTTGAGAAAAAGATAAACCCAGTGACTTATAAATTGAAACTACCTGCAAAATGGAAAATTCACCCTGTTTTCCATGTTTCCTTGTTGAAAAAGACATCTCCAAATCTACGAAGAAATTCCCCTCCACAACCTATCCAGTTAGAGTCTGGAGTATAATATGAAGTTAAAGAAATCTTAGATTCTAAAAAGGTCAAAGGACAACTGTATTATTTGGTGGACTGGAAAGGTTATGGGCTGGAAGAACGATCTTGGTAATGCAGTTTGGATGTCCAGGCCCCCAGATTGGTGAAGATCTTCCATCAAAGATTTCCGACCAAACCAAGCATGGGACAATCCTCCTTGTTGGGGGGTACTGTCAGAACTTCGCTGCTGATCTGCCATCTCCGGTATTCCAGTTTAGCCACAGAGCGAGGCCTCTGAGACCAGACATCTTTGAGAAATAGTGCCTCACCCCCACTAAACTGACAGCCATCTTAAGATGTTTCATTATTGAATGCAGAAGATATTTAAGAAAATTGAAAAAGCAAATTAAATTAGCGTTAAAGGGCAATTTTAGTTAACGTAAAAAACTTGATAGGAGTCCATCCATTTGCAATACATTCCATGTTGTGTTTTTTTCCCAGTCTATTAAAATTAAGAAGGTCTGGGGATTATTTATGTTTATCATCCTATTTATTTTACTATAACTCCACTGTGAATATGTTGTGTAAATGTTTACAAGTATTTTTCTGGTTACTTTACTCCACTCCCAGATGTCAACTCTGTTAACAGTAGTAGATTCATAGACTGCTGCATAGCTTCACTGTCATAGTTCAATTCCCAGTAATTCACACAATATCTTTCCCTGCTTTTTGCCAGTAGACGTCTCCGGTTTGATTGAGAACCAGGGCTGATGGTTTGGAGTGAGGGACATCAAGGTGAATAGAGAAACAGAGTCCACTCAAACAGATTGAGTCCGTTGCATTTTCCTAGCGCCCTATCCAGCATCTCATGCTGCATCTTAATGCACACGCTCCTATGTTAATACTTTTGAAAGCGGCACCCATCTTAGGTGAAGGGAAACATCTGAAGAATTGACAAGAGAGCATCAGCACTCTTTTCAGGAGCAGCACATAACTTTTGCCAGATCAAATACTGTACTCTAGGTAATCAGCATGTCCGCAGAGCCAAAACATCTCTCTCTCTGGTGCTTCTTAAAGGTGTTTTCTGTTGAGCTACCTAGCCAGACCGAAAAATAGAGGTCCCAATCTTAAATTTGGTGCTTGTGTTAGACGCTTGCAACGGTGTTACAGGGAGTGTTAGGAGTCGGGCTTCATGCGCGACTATGGGACTACATCTGCCAGAAGGCTTAGAGGCAGAAGGGGTTTGTGCACTCTCCCATACTGCTCCGGGAAGGGTCAGGTGATGGTGAAGATTTAAGCCAGCAGTTTCTGAGCCCCAGTGGTTGGCTGTCAGAACTCTTAATCAAGCCTCTAATCAAGCCATCCACGTGGTCTCCACCTTACAAAGCAAACCACATTGGATTTCTAGGAAAAAATGTTGTTTGAGCAATCATTGGCGGCACTTGTGCCATAAGCGGAATTTCAACATGGCCGCCGCTTTTGAGGTAGAGGTAGCGGTCTAGTGTCTATCTGATTTACAGGTGCAGAAACTAAGGTGAAGTGCACGAGCCCAAAGTGATGCGCACTTCACTAGAAGACTTTCCCGAAATAGCTGCGACCTTTCCCGCTCTTCACGAATTCCCGTTTTTCATAGTTACCGAGTCTAAACTTCGGTTCTGCATGCTCACAGAACCTTGTTCCGACGCTTACCTTCAGCGCATGGAGTATTCTGTCATTGGAAAACGTATCCGGAATGTCTTCAGACCCACAACCCGTCAAGAGGCCTCCACCGGCAGCGGTTCTCCTGACAAGAAGAAAAGAGAAAAGATAAGTGATTTAACGCTCTATTGAAAAGACTGTTATTACAATTGAACTCTGAGTAGAAAAGAGAAAGAAAGAACGCTTACCTGAGAATTGTAAAACTTGACAAACTGTATGAAGAAAAAGAATACAGAGAGAATTAGAATAGTTGGGGTAGCTTAGTTTAGTTACTTACTTACATACCTAGCATACTCACCTTAGAGTAGGTAGGGTAGGAATAAATAGTTAGATAGAATAGGATTTAGTTAGGCAAGTTTTAGGCTTTAGAATAGGAACAAAAATCTACACACAGAAGACATCAAGAGAATTTAAAAAGACAAGAACAGACTGAGAGGGTAAGAATTTGAATTCTAAAAGATATCAATAATTAAGTGAATTTAGGGAATATAAATAAATAAATAATCATTGATCTTGTTAACTAGGTATCATCTTAGTCTAAAGAAGGAAAAATAATAAGAATAACAAAGAAGAAGAAGAGGAGCTAGGTTTCTGGAACATGCAGGTATAAGCGGTTATAGGAGGAACTAGATATAGAACAGGTTAGAAAAGATTTAATATCTCTCTTAATGTAAATAAAGGTTTCTCCGAAGTCAAGTCTGCAGAACGGACCAGACAAGAGAACCAGCAGAACAGTTCCAGAGCTGTCTCTTCTGTTGTTTATTATTTTATCCACTTCCCCTTCCCCCTGGAGGGTCTCTTGGAGCCAAGTTATATAACGGGCTCCGAGGAATCTTTTAGAGGGAGTCGGAGGATTAGCAACGTCTGTTCCTGTGCAAGTTTCGTTGGTAAGAGTTAATTACAGAGTCTGACATTGGCTTTCTTTGTCTTTCAGTTGTCCAGCTCTTCTTGATTGGATTCCTATCCCTGTGAAGAAACTCTCGCTACCTTTAGCCCCTTTTGGATTACTCATCCTGCATTCTCCAGAAGCGCGAGGACATGCTGGAACCTTCCTCATCCTGCATTCTACAGAAGCGCGAGTTCGCGCTGGAACTCTCCTCATTCTTTTTCCCATTATTCTTATGCTTTCTTCGTGCCTGATTTATTTTTTTGTGGCTCAAATGCCTTCTTCAGATTTTGTTTTCCTTTAGCGCGAGTACGCTTGGTTTTCTCTTTACGAGCATCTGACGCCCGCGGGGGACACCCTGCTTTTCTTTTTTTTTTTGTTGGAGCTCCGTAATTAGGAGCATTTCTTTCCTGCTTTCTGCCTCGGCACCGTGTTGGGCTTGTTGTATTGTTCATTGAGGAACGTGCGACCGCAAGTGTTATTTGGGCAGTACTTTATTTTTAATGAGCTTGCCTTTTCCAGCATTGACCTTCTGTTTTTTTATAAAGCACCGGAGCGCTGGAACTTTTGCAGTGGAACATTGTGTTACCTTAATTTGGAGATTTTTTCAAGCTCTTCCTAAGAACTTCTCCAATACGACACGCATTGCCTGCTCTATTCTTTGTGTTATCTACGCATATAAGAGAATCCTTCTCCTCTGTTTTGTTTAATTACAAGAGAACATCAAGATCTACCAGTTCTACACACAAGTAAGTTTGGAGGAGTGCACAATATGTAGAGTGGGTGTTAAGTGTTTGCTCAGATATAACCATTTTATCACTGATATATATGTTGCTGTTCCTTTCCCATACAGCACTTCCACATCCTGTAGGACTCGCCCTTCTCTCTGTCGGCTGATGTTGGGACTTCTCTAATGGTCCTTCTTGGTCCCTCCTTTTTTGGAAATATTGGCTCCCTTTGGTGTATAATGTCTCTAGCACGGGGAAGCTATATTTCTGGGAAGGGAAAGGACACTCTCTTCGCTCCTGGGGAAAAAGGGGTCTTAGGTTAAGAAACCTAATTATCGTACAGTGAGAGTACAGTGAGAGTACTCATAAACGTTTATGAGAGTACTCATAAACGATCTTGTCCAACACTGCTCGGAAATTACACACGCCAAGGGCTCAGTTTTGGATCTTGTTGTTTCTAAATCAGACCAGCTTACCACTCATCCCCCCATCCGTGTAGACTGGTCAGACTATTTCCTCATTCCCTTCCGTTTTCACCTCTCCCACATTATAACTCTCAGCCAACCTAAAAGAGCCTCTACTTGGTTCCGCAACATAAAAAACATTGATCTTGGGACTCTATGTGATTCTGCTATGCGTTCACTTCCTAGTCTAGACCCCAATACGGATGTCAACGATCTCACTCCCCATTGCCTCTCAATCCTTGCAGTCGAAATCGACAAGGTTGCTCCACTCCAAAGCAAAAGGAAAAGACCCACCCCTTCAGATCATTGGTTCATAAAGCGCTCTATGACGAAAGGAAAACCCTTAGAATCTTGGAGAAACATTGGAGACAATCTCCATCCACCTCCAACCTCTCTCTTTTACGTTCAGCAAGATCCAAATACCACAAGCATATCCTCCAGGAAAAAACATTACATTTCAGATTCCTCCTCGATTCAGCTAAAAACAGACCCAAAAAACTTTTCGACCTCATCAAAAACCCACATTTTTCTCCCCAAACCATCAAACCTAAGGATGCTTCGAAGAAAGCAACTGAATTTGCTATATTCTTTGATTAAAAGGTAAAATCACTGGTGGAACAGGTCACCCACACCACCCCCATTGAGGAGCAAAAATCCTTAGTCACTTGGCAGAACTTTGCCTCCATCTCAGGAGATGATCTCCTCAAATGCATCCTCGAAACCAAACCCTCCAACCATTCTTCTGACCCCATACCCAGTGTCATCGCCATTGATTTCTATACCAACACTCTCTCCTATTGGACGAGGCTAGTTAATCTCTTCCTCAGTCAAGGATCCCTCCCAGCTGACCTCAAAACAGGACAGGTTACCCCCTTCTAAAAAAAACCTCTGCAGATGCGAACGACCTCAATAACATCCACCCCATCACCATTCTCCGTTTTCTTTCAAAGATCACAGAAAAATGTGTTGCAAAACAACTTTCCCAACACATTATGGACAATAATCTCCTTGACATGTTCCAGTCTGGCTTTATTAAAAATTGCAGCACTGAAACAGCCCTGCTGCGAGTGACTGATGCTGCGCTGCATATACTCGATTCAGGGAATCGTGACTTCTGATTCTTCTTGACCTCTCTGCAGCCTTTGACACTGTTAATCACAACACCCTCCTTAACACTCTTCAACAGAGAATGGGCGTGGAAGGCACAGTACTCAAATGGTTTGCCTCATTCCTCTCGGACAGATCCCAAATGATCAAGATTGCGAACAGTCTCTCGTCTCCACTGGTGGTTGGTCAAGGCGTCCCTCAAGGTTCTTTCCTTGCTCCCACCCTGTTTAATCTCTATCTGGAACCACTAGGTAACCTCCTAAGCAAATATGGAATCCTCTACCATCTCTATGCGGATGACACCCAAATCTACCTCGAAGTGTCTTCCTCTCATGATCTCTCACTACTCAACTCTACTCTCAACTCTATTTACAACTGGATGTTAGTTCACCAACTCATTCTCAATCCCTCCAAAACGGAATTCCTCCTCATATCTAGCTCTCTCTCCCGCCTCCTGTTCAGTCCTGCATAGATCAGTTGAATTTACTCAACAGTAAACTCGTCATTGTTGACTTCGCTAAATCCCTAGGTGTCATACTTGACAAAAGACTCAACCTATTCTTACACATCAACTTCATTGCCAAGAGCGCTTGTCATCAGCTGTGCCTTTTATGGGGGATTCGTCGGTTCTTCCCGGAGAATGACCTAAAAGCCTTGGTCCAATCGCTAGTTCTCTCTAGACTAGATTATTGTAATTCTCTTCTGACTGGCCTTCCCAAATTTCACCTCTCCCCCCTCAAATCCGTCCTCCATTCAGCAGCTCGCTTAATTTCAGGGTCCAAACAAAGTGACCACATCACTCCTATCCTGTCTTCTCGCTGATGGCTTCCCATCGAGGCTAGAGCTATTTACAAAATGGTGTGCATCACCCACAGAGCTTTGCATTCTTCCTCCCCTCGCTATCTGGCGAATAAACTGAAATTGTCTGGAGGCTCAAAACCTTCTCGGAATGCAGAAAAGTTCCTGCTTGAGCCCCCTCCTTTAAATGGGAAAAATTGATGGCTCAATCATTCTCAGGTAATGCTGTGAGAATCTGGAACTCGCTTCCTCCTTTGCTCCGTGCCATCACCTCCATCCAGATCTTCAAAGCGGACCTCAAATCTCTTCTATTCCAAAGACACTTTCAGAACTAATTCCTTCCTTCTCATACCCCACGAGGAAGTTCTTTAGTCATTGTAAATTTGTCATATATATTTATATTTTTGTTTGTACATTCTGTACTTGCTGTGTTTGATATTGTGTTCCTTTTGCCTGCGTTGTTTTGATTCTATGGCCTGCTATTTTTGTTTGTTTCCATTTTTGTAACATTTCTCTCATGTAACGTAACTGGCTCTATTGTACAGTGCTCGGACACCTTCGGTGTAAATTCTGCGCTATATAAAAATGCATTAAATAAATAAATAAATATCAAGGAAGCTTTTGCTGGACTAGGGCACAAGGCATGGCTAGCCACTCCTTCACTCCTATTTGCTCTGATAATTGAGCCAATGGCAGAAAGAGCTAGTGAGGAACAATTGATTCAGTGTTTGGTGTGGGACTGAAGAAGAGAAGATCATGCATCTCTATAAACTGATAACCTTTTGGTCTACTTGGGTGATGTCAATATTTCAGACACAAAAATAATAAGCATCATTTACCATAGAACTCTACACTCCCAGTATCCAGGTTGGATAATCTTCCTTACTCTACTGCTGTGAGAAAAGCAGCAGGTGTAGGAACATCCAAATACTTATTCAAAACGCCACCAGTTAGATCAACAGCTAAGATAACTTTTGACTCACCAGTCATATATTAATTTGCAATTTCAGAAGTGTTAACATCTATGACTTTATTTTACAAAAGGTATACATACAGTAAAGGGCCGAAAAAATGCGTTGCTGTTCATCAATCAGTTTATATACATGAAGAACAGGCACGTACATCAGCGACAGAAGATGCTATGTTTCTTTGAATAAATATTTTTTGCTGAATAAATTAATGAATTTTAAAATTTCTGGAATGGAGATAGCACGGCAGGCATCATCCAGTAATTTAGGCACACACCTCAAATATAAGCGCATTGAGCCCCTCACGGGTGAGTAGCACGCTTATAATTCCGATTATGCTCATGTCCATTTATGCACGATATCAAATTTGTGTTCGCCTGTATTTTGTTAATTTTGCTATTCTGTTGCGTTACCTAAAAAATTTGTAGGAAGTAATGCTCGGGACACAGGAAGCACACATACAAATGATACATACACTCATTATGTATCCCTTGCATCAAAAGTTCATACAGATTGTGAGTGCTGGAATATATCAGAATTATTTAACCATATTTAAATACATGCTTATACGGCGCTGGGAAGTCTATAACTGAATGCTTTTAAAACTTCATTGAATAATCGTGTGTGAAATAAAGTAAGAGTTATGTAACCGATATCTCCCACTACAAATCTACCTTCCAATTTTAGGTCTCGCTGAACCAATGCGTATGCGTTGTTCAGCGAGAGTATAGTAAGGGACTTTCAAAAATGCTCCTAGTCTACAGGTGGATCGGGCACAGTGCATGTGCGCTGGGCGCGCGCACCATTTGTCCACCTGCAGCCTGGAGCAATTTTGCGGCCGCTTTGATATTCTCAGTGAGCCGTGTGGCCACTGAGAACATCAAAGCGGCTGTTCTCCTGTTACCGATGCTTCAGGGCACTGCTTCTGAAGTCCCAATGAAGATTTTTCACATCACTTCTCCTGTTACCGATGCTTCAGAACACTTTTTTTACGGATATTTCACAAAACTTCTCCTGTCGAAGATGTTTCACGGACCCTGTCCTGTTACATATGTTTCAAAGCACTTCTTGTTATGAAGATATTTCCGAGCACTTCTCCTGCTGATATTTCAGAGCACTTCCTCAGTTACAGATGCTTCAGACCAATTCTCCTACAGGTGTTTCTGTGCATTTCCTGCCTTGAAGACAATTCGGAGCGCTTGTGCTGAAAGTATTTCCAGGCACAGCTGTTAACGTTTTTTCAAAACACTTCCTTTGCTAAATAGTTGTCACACTATTGATGAATTTACTTTGCGTCCCTTCTTCAGCTCACAGTATTTAGCAACATTTCTTAAGCTGAAGCTGTATGAGTGTTGTTCTCCCACTCTAGGCGCTTCGTCAGACATCACGGGCTGAACTTATTTCATAGTAGTTCCAATGGTGAAGAGGTTTTCATGCCCCTTATTGCGCCAAATGCATTTCATGGCAGCCTGTGAGCCTCGGGATCAGACTTCAAAGGAATCCGCTCCCCTTCCTCTCTCCATTTCTGGCTTTGCTCCACGGCTTCAGAGCACTTCTCCTGCCACAGATGCTTCAGAGCACTGCTTCTGAAGTCCCGACAAAGATATTTCACAGTACTTCTCCTGTTACCGATGCTTCGGGGCACTGTTTCTGAAGTCCCGACGAAGATATCTCACAGCACTTCTCCTGTTACCGATGCTTCAGAACACTTTTCTTACGGATATTTCACAACACTTCTCCTGTCGAAGATGTTTCACGGACCCTGTCCTATTACCTATGTTTCAAAGCACTTCTTGTTATGAAGATATTTCAGAGGGGGGCGTGGCTTGGCGCGCAATCGCGGAGGAAGCAAAAGGGTAGAGCTCCGGCTTGAGCTCTCCTTCCACAGGCCAAATATCCACCACAATTCCCAGTAACCGGCAGAAACTGCAAGCGGAGCGCCCTGACGTAGCTCCTCACCTGTCCACCAACTTTGGGGAGGATTGGACACTCCTGGCCGCTCCGGACTCCCCCGGACTCTCCTGGCCGAGCCGCGCGCCGTGTGGTCGGCAGCCGCGACTGCTCGAGGCCGGGGATCGAGCCGCACACTGGGCCTAGAGGCGGGGCCTACGCCGGGAGACGCCTGGGACCTCCTGAGGCGGTGGATCCGAACTCGGGCGGACGGACCTGCGCCCCATGCATCCCGCTGGCCAAAGCATGGAGAGGGGCCCCGAACTGCGACGCCATCGGGGACGGCTGTGGTGGGCTGTGACTGGGGGAGAGACTGCCCTGCGGTGAACTAGGCACCACACTACTGATCTGACTGAGGCCCGGAGCGGGCGGGACACACCATAGCGACGACTCGCCTGGCGTTCACCGACCGGCACACCCGCCGGCGCACAACCAGTGGTGAGTTGTGGGAGAAGCGCCCGAACACCAACCCTTGCTCCTGAAGGCCCTGAGCCCCCTCAGAGGCGACGCTACCGCATCACGCACTGCCTTGCCGGCGGGCACGGCCCCTGGGGACCCCCTACAGACCTGCGATTCTCCCTGGCTGGGCACACCTGAGCCCTGAGGTACTTAACGACCACTGGTGGATATCAACGCTTTAGTGCCCCACGCCGCCGACCCCCGACGCCCGGGAGAGACCCGGGGCGCAGGATTGCCCTACATGCACATGGAGGGCCATGACTGAGGGAGGCGCGATAAACTAGCCAGCGAGACCCTGCGCTGCTGAACGAAGCAGGGGCACACATTGGTGGGGACAGGCTGCGCCGCCCACCTATACCGCGACAGCTGCGAGGCAACGCGCCTGAGGCGTTGCGGCCCTTTTCTAGCCCTGGACACTGGAGCAGGCCGCCCTCTCGCCTTCCCCCCCTCCCCCCTTAAGCTGCCATGGGAACCTCACAGCACGCCAAGCTTGCGGCCCGGCACCGCGGACTACCCTGACAAACGCCCGGGTGCGGAGGCGGGGGAGGGCCGGCGGACGGGGGACACCGTGCAGGGAAGCACAGGTGGGCACCGCCCACGGCGCGACGACCACTTGCACGCAGTGTGCCCGCGCTAAGTGGCTACCCCCGTCTCGCGGATACAACCATAGTACCACTGACGACGCCCTGATACACAGCAGCTGTGCCGGTCTGAGATTGGGGGCGAGGCGGGTTGGCCGCGAAGGGTACACCGGCCAGCCCGGGGACCTCCCGGGGCGACTACACCGCTGAACCCGCGCTGCTTGGACCGCCAACTGAAGCGGCCCCTACTGTTGGGGGCTCTGGCTCATACCACAGGCTGCCTTACTCATCATCCTGCCCATGTCTGGGGGAGTAAAGACAAGAACTGGCACTGGAGGTGCGCAACCAAAGGGGAAAATGGACAGGCTGGTGAAACAGGCGGACGCGGACCAGGTGGCGATGAAACTGGACACTGTACTGGCCGCCATGGAATGACTGGAAGAATCGCTCTAGCTTACCCGCACCTCACTAGAGACCAAAATAGACAGTGTGGCGATTGACATCACTAATCTCTGAGCTGACCACAAGAAGCTGGCGGAACACACTACGCCACTGGGAGGTCCAGTGACAGATCTGGAGCCCTGAGTTAGCCAAATGGACAAACACGTGCGGGATCTCCTGAACAGGGTGGAATTCCTAGAAGACCGCGCCAAGGATGCAGAAGGACGGCACGGAGAAACAACATCCGAGTGGTAGGTGTGCTGGAACGATGGGAGGGGAGGGACCCTACGCAGCACGTGGAGGACTGGCTGAGGACATTGCTGCCGGAAGCCGCCCTGTCTCCGCACTTCGTGGTGGAACGCGCGCACCGAGTGCCGACGAGACCTCTCCCCGCGGGATCCAACCCTAGACCACTGCTTCTCCGTATTTTGAATTACCGCGACCGGGACTCAATCCTGCGCGAGACCAGGAAGCTTGGGGATGTCCAAGCTTCCTGGTCAACGCTAAAGTAATGTTCTTTCCTGACTATACAGACCAGGTACAGCGCCAGAGACACTCCTTCCTCGCTGTAAAGCAAAGGCTGCGACAAGTCGGCCTCAAATATTCCCTCCTTTTCCCAGCCAAGTTATGGGTGGTGGCACAGGACAAAACACACTTCTTCACCAGCCCGGAGGAAACTGAGGCTTGGCTGGATAACGGCATGGAAACAACACCCAGACGGACACCAGGGTCTACCACAGCGGCACGCGCCCGTGGACCGCGGCGGCGCCGCAAGCACAAGCCACCAACAACTCACCTGTCACAAGGGTCAGCAGACCACTTCCCACCCGCAGAACTTGTTCTCCTTGAGCAACAGGACGCTCTCCGCAAGGTAACAGAAATTAGCAGCTCCTTAGCATCACATCCCGCCATGGAGACCAGCCCTCGGGCTTTCCCGAGCGATGACGAAGCTATCTACGGGATACCTGATTCTCAGTAATACATGAAGCAACCGGATGTTACACCACAGACAGCGGATTTGATCAATTGACAAGTGGTACTGGTCTCTGACAGGATATATCCAGCCAGTGTAATTTAGACTTTGAGCCCAGTAGATACTCCTGCTGGATTGCGGACTGGCGCGGGCCCGGGGCGGGGCCCTCGCCGCAGCACACGACTATGGGCACGGAACGCAGTGAGTATTACTTTTTGATACTTCCCCGGCGGCGCAGTGCCCCCGCTGGTGCTGGCCCCTTGCTGCCCCCGCCTGCTGGGCCTTGACTCTTGGCGATCCTGCCATAGACGTGGCCACAGAACCACCCCACCAGCTCGGCAGTGACCCGACCCGAATGGACGTATGCATGAAAAGACGTGCCACAATAGACTAGCAGATTCCCTGCCAGACATTACCTATTTCCTGAGGCCTGGGGAGGGCTGATGCCCTCTCCGTTGACCATCCTGTTCTCACGCCACAGCTGTGCATACCATAAAGCACCCCCCTGAACTGAAAGGTTATTTATCTCACTTGAGAGCAACCAACCTTTTGGTATTTTTTACTGGTTTAGCCCCTTATTGTCTGTTATGTCCTCTAGCCCCCGACCCCTTTGCCTTTTTGAGGAAACAATTCTAGTGTCAATGAAGATGTCTTTGTGGATGAACAGTGGGGGTGCGCGGGGGCCCTGGGAGCGGGCTCCTGGGGTGGGGGATCGGTGGGAGGCGGATGTGGGGATCACCTGATGTGGTAAAATGACTGCTACACATATATGTACCTGGAATGTCAGAGGCATGCACACAACTTCGCGCAGGTATCAAATTTATTCCTACCTCAAGCGTCACCAGGTACAAATTGCACTCCAACAGGAGACACATTTGAATAAGGCGGAAGTACAAACGCTACGCCGTAGCTGACGTGGGCAACTATATGCCACAGAAGACTCTTCCTATGCCCGCGGAGCGCTGCTGTGGGAGAGGCCCGGGACCCCCTTCACGGGCACCTGCCTGTTCACACCTAGAGACTGCAGCCGGCTCTCCTCCTAGACGCCCCTTTCCGCGAATCCCTTTCCATACAAACAGCGCAATATTTTGAAGAAAATACAGGCACGGCGTCCTCCCCCCAGATTGAATGGGACGCCTTTAAGGCTGTGATCAGGGGACACTGCCTGGGCACACAGGGGCATATGCAGAGTCAGCTGGAGAGGGACCTGGCACACATAGAAGCCGACCTACTCCAGCGGGAGCAGGAGGCGATAGGGGGCGCAGATAGACCGCTGCTCACAGCACGCACAGAACATGCGCGATTACTGGAACGGCTATGCCATGTCAATTACGAAGCCCATTCAGCGCGCACACACCACCACAGCGATAAGCCCGGAAAACTGCTGGCATGGCTCATCAAGAAGGAAGATCGCTCAACGCCTGTATCTGCAATATGCACTGACGGAGACGAGGTGGTGTACACGCAAGCTAAAATACACATGGCCTTTACAGGTCACTAACGGGTTTTATATCGCTCCAGGTTTCCGCCGCGGATATAGCGGACTATCTCTCGGGCATACAGCTACCGAGACTGACCGCTGCGCAGCAAGGTGACCTAGGGGCGCCACTTACGCCCGAGGAGCTACGCACTGCCATCTTTGCCCTGTCGAATGGTAAGTCCCCAGGTCCTGACGGGTTACCGGCCGAATATTACAAAACCTATTCGGACACTCTGATCCCTGAGCTGCTAAAAATGTATGCAGCGGCCACTGAGGACTCCTCTCTCCCCCCCACGCTCAATGAGGCTACACTAATTTCCCTCCTAAAACCTGGCAGGGATGGCACACGCAGGGGCTCTTACTGGCCGCTGGCTCTGTTGAACACCGATTACAAAATACTTGCTTCTACCTTAGCTCAGCGCCTGGCTCCCCTTATTTCAACCCTCGTGCACCACGACCAGAACGGTTTCGTACACACACGCAGCACCTCCCACAACATACGTAGACTGTTCAGAGTGCAAACCTATGCCACCCATCAATGGCCCCGGTCGGGATTCCTAGTCTTGGACCTCGAGAAGGCCTTTGACTCTGTCGAGTTGCCTTACATCCGGGCGACGCTGGAGAAGTACGACCTTGGGGACGACTACAGTGACATGGTAGGACTGCTTTATCGAAAGCCTACTGTGCGTGTACGCACAGGCAGGCTGCTGTCTGACGCAATCCGAGTGCGAAGAGGGACTAGGCAGGGTTGGCCCCTGTCCCCGTTGCTATTCTCGATGGCCATGGAACCCCTTGCGGTGCTGCTGAGGGCACGGGGGGAGGAGTGGGGGATCCCGCTGGCGGATGGCCTACACACGGTTTCACTCTACGCGGATGATTTACTCCTGTACATCAGAGACCTGACCCGCATACCGCAGTCCCTGTCTGATATTTTTCAGACCTTTGAGGTCATGTCAGGACTCAAAGTTAACTGGGCCAAATCTGGAGCATATTCCTTTAGCCCGGAAACACGAGAGGGCGATATCCACATCAATGATGGGAGACTCGCCTGGTACCCCACAACGTTTCGATACCTCGGAATACACATTTACAGAGACCCGCAGGACAAACTGGAGGGAACCTGGTCAGAGCTATCTCCTCCCTGCAAGCGCAGGTGACATTTTGGAAGACCCTGCCCCTAAACGTGCCCCGCTGCGTTGCACTAACCAAAATGATAGTCCTGCCGAGACTATTATACTATTATGCCAACATCCCAGTATATGTTCCAACTTGGATATTTCGGGAACTAGAGACATTGCTCCGGAACCTCATTTGGAACACCGGAAGACCCGGTGTAGAATTGACAAAGCTCTACGTACCTATGGCGGCTGGGGGCCTCGTGGTTCCCAACCTGGAACTGTATTACCTGGCAGCCCAGATGCAGTGGGTGACAGGATGGCTGCGTGGCAGGAATCTGGACGATACTGCCACGGACGTCACGATCTGGACCCATGCACAGATATGCACGCCGTTTCACCCCCTGACCAGAGCTCCCTGCCCGATGCAGCTCCATGTGGCTGTAGCTCGCAGGTGTTTCCTGCGTAGCTTGAGAGTAACGCGCGCGGTGAAGCCTTATGCTCCAGCGCTCCCACTAGTAGGCACCCCCAGAGAAGGTGGAGTGGTGACAGAGGCAATGTTGGACAGATGGGTGCAGGCTGGGGTGGAGACACTGGGCTAGTTGTATGCGGATGGCGCCCTACTCCCCTTTGAGGTGCTGGCCAGGGACACAGGCCTACCAGCCGGGCAATTTCTCCTTCACGTGTCCATAACACACACACTTGCGCGCCCTTGGGGAGACATGGCTGAAGAGTTGCAGACACATCACTTTATACAGTACTACTTCCATGTCATGGGCAATGGCACTCACGTCGTCCACTGGCTGACGCAGGCCCTCCTAATGCACACACAACACCCTACCCAACAATTACGAGACAAGTGGGTGGTGGATAGAGGGAGGGCATGGACGGACAAAGAATGGGCAATGGTATTGGCCAGCCCAGTCAATATCCCACACAACTCCCGCTTTAAAATCATACAATTTTAAATACTATACCGCGCATATCTGCCGTGCCGCTATTTATCCCCCCCCTTGGGGAGGGACCTGCCCCTTGCATAGCCTCGATCGCCCCGCACCCCTGCCCCGGAACAGGAAGCTCACGTGCTGAGATCAATTCCGATGCGTGGACAAAATTGAATTATGTTGAAGCCTCTGTAATTAGATCAGGGGCAGCCTGAAGTACATTTCGGGAAGCAGAGCAAAAAGTAATCTGGAACCTGCATAGGGGCAGGGTTTTGATTGTGCTGGGCGGCCGTCTGTGATCAGCCGTTGTACAAGCACGGTTCCTGAGCAAATCGGCGTGCTGGGCGGCCGTCTGTGATTAGCCGTTTTTCCAGCACGATTCCTGATGGAATCGGTGTGTCGATGCGGAGATAAATCCAATCCTACGCTTCGATTTATCTTCGCATCGACACGTCGATTCCATCAGGAATCCTGCTCGAAAAACGGCTAATCACAGACGGCCGCCCAGCACGCCGATTTGCTCAGGAACCGTGCTTGTACAACGGCTGATCACAGACGGACGCCCAGCACAATCAAAACCCTGCCCCTATGCAGGTTCCAGATGACTTTTTGCTCTGCTTCCCGAAATGTACTTCAGGCTGCCCCTGATCTAATTACAGAGGCTTCAACATAATCCAATTTTGTCCACGCATCGGAATTGACCTCAGCACGCCCTAATCTAGACAACCAAGTCCTGATGACGATCCAAACTAATATGGATCGAAGCGCCGTCGACCTAACAGCTCATTAACAGGCGTACTCCTCCTTTGTGGCTCTACATCAAATTGAAAGAACTTTTATAAACTGTGATATCATGTTGTCACACTTTTTTGAGCCACTCACTGTAAATTACTTGCACCTTGCTCACAGTGCGCCGTCCATGCTGTTCACTTCTTCACTTGCGTCGCCACCTTCACCACAGACACTTTTTTAAGCACCAAGGATTATATGGTTGTCACTAATTCATGTTATGCAGTGCTGATTTTAACTGTATAATTTCCGACCATGAACTTGTGTTACAATATAAGATGATTAACTATCTTTTTTCAAAACCAATGAGTACTCTCCTTCTTTCTTTGTGAGTAATGCTGTATGCATGCATAATTAATTGCCTACATATTCTTAAAATCAGGACATTGTCTCTTAATGCACCTAACTTACCCAGTCCTGAATTGGTATATGGGTCCCTCTCCTGTAAACTTTACAAGAAAGTATTTCCAGGCACAGCTGTTAACGTTTTTTCAAAACACTTTGTTTGCTAAATAGTTGTCACACTATTGATGAATTTACTTTACTCCCCTTCTTCAGTTCACAGTATTTCACAACATTTCTTATGCTGTGAAGCTGTATGAGTGTTGTTCTCCCACTTTAGGCGCTTCGTCCGACTTCACACGCTGAACGTATTTCATAGTAGTTCCAATGGTGAAGAGGTTTTCATGCCCCTAATTGCGCCGAATGCATTTCATGGCACGTGACACCTGGGAGCACTTTAAAAAACACTTTTTTTTTATTGGTACAGAAAATTTCTTCAGCAAAAAACTTAGCAAGGACGTAGACTAGGATTATAATCGAGAACAATGGAAATATGCGACAGAGGAGGAGTAAATTGTATGGCAGGGTTGACTAATTATGCGGCAAGAAAAGGTAAGGTATGTAATAATAATATAGCATATTTAGAAGCACCATTACGTCACTACTTTGTCATTTTATACATATTAACACTGTATATGCAAAGGTTTCATCTCGTTAATATCGTTTTGACACCTAAATACATCACTCAGCAACTCAAGGGTAACCTGCATCTTAGGAAAGGCCTTCCACTGTGGACAACAGGCGTGGTAGCGTTTTTAGTAACTTTTTATCTGGTTGAAGTAGAAACATTTTTTTGTTAAATATGCTAATTAAACAGAAAATGACGGATTAAGTGGCAAATGGATTAAATGAATACACGGAAAAAACGGCGGCCTTGGAATCGCATAATTCCAGTGGCCCTGGAGAGTTTGGTATAAACTCAGTGAAGTAGAACAGGTTGAGGGGTTGTGCCCCAATAATGTGTGGGGAAAGGAGTGTGGGGTCCCCATAGAGTCTGCGTATGTGCAATAGGTTTCTTTGAAAAGCTTTTTCTTCAGTATTCTTCTAGGAAGGTGTGTAGACTGTAGGAGCATGCTCTTTGAACCGGGTCCAAACCATTATTTGAAATCAGAGTGCTTCTTCTTTTGAAGACATTTCGTGGCACTTTGTGTGTTGAAGTTATTTTTGGAGCGCTTCTTCTGTCCAGACTGGTTGGGGATACTTCTCATGCGGCATAGCTTTCACGGCATGCCAATTATTTTGTCGACTTTTACTTATGCACGTGGGAATGGAATGTTGAGGGCACACTGTGGGGCAGATTTATTAACAGCTTGTATTGCCCTTACATCATGCAAGGTGACACAATGCAATTCGAGCTATGTAATAGAATTTACGTAGCAGTGCAAAGTCACCTTAGGTGGCTCTGTGTGGTTTAGTAAATCCAGAGTGCCTTGCGTTATTATGGGTTGAACAGTCATTCACAGGATGGAGCATGCTTTCGCAGTGGATCGGATGGCGGTTACGAGCACAACCACGCGCATTGTGCACAGCTTCCATTTGCCACCAGCAATTTAATGCGCGCGCTGCGCTCCGCCTCTGCTGCCACACGCATTCAGCTCACCAGGCTACACACCCCCTCACCCCCCCATATGCATGCTCGCTCGCCAATGTCCCTCCCACCCTTAATTTGATCTCCGCTTTTCTTTTAACTTTCAGCGCGAGGTCTCACAGGCTCCTCTCCGCCCCCTTCCTTTAATGGCCCTCCCTCAGCACAGAGCGCGCATCGCTTGTTACTTAAATCCATTCTCTCCATTCCACTTCACATTCTTTTGAGACACTTCTCTTCACAACCGCCTAACTTCAACGCCCGTCTCCTTACTCTATTCTTTTTACAACCAGTCACTCCCCTTTTCTCCACTACCGCTTTGCTGCTCTCCCTCTCACTTATCTTCGTTTCTCTTCTCTCTCCTCTTGTGAGTGACTACCCCCTCACTGACCCATTAACGTCTCTTCCCTCCCTCAATGGCCCCAGTCTCTGCTTCCAGCTCTGTGCACTCCCCGTCACCAATCTTGTATCCATTCATTGCCTCCCTTCACTTCCATTATCTCTTCTGTTTAGTGGTTCCGTCTGCACTGGCCTCTCACTGCTGTCTCCAACTCTCAGTCCACTCCTTCCTTTCTCCATTCGTAGCGCTCACTTATTCACCCTTTACATCTGCAGCCTTGGCTCTCTCCCGTCCCGCCTTTCCCAGCCCTCCCCTTCTGCCTCTCCACCCACTGCCTTGGCTTTGGCTTTCTCCCCTTCCGCCCTCTCCTGGCTCCCTCCCTGCAGTCCTCGTGTCTCCTCACCCCTCCTTTATCTCTTCCTGCTCCCTTTCTTTCTTGGATGTCCTCCACAAATGTTCAGGTTACGGCCTCAGCGTCTTTCACAGCAGCCTCCCCGTCCAGGGATGGCAAAAGCAGCCATGAAACCATCCAGTTTGAACACTGCAAGGTCCCTGTAATGCAGGACGTGCCCAGGTGCAGTCTTCGCCTGCCCCCTCGCACTGTCTATGCTACATTACCTCCTCACCGCTGTATGGCAGGCCTGCTCTTGGCTTTAGTTAGGGCTCTGTTAGTGTACGTCATCAATGAGCAGGGCACTACCACTACGCGATTCGGGTGCTTATGTGACGGGCGCCACTTGCAGTGTGAGTGTTGACTTTTTTTTATTGTATACCTGGCCCGTTCATCTAGTGCCCCTTTGTTGACCTTTTCTTTTGTTTTATGTATTCCTTCTGCAGTGCAGGGTGACTGAGAGACGGTCAGTAACTTGGCCGAAAAGTTAATCAAAATACAGGTTGGCATTCCAAACCTAACACTTAAATGAAACTTGACCCATGCGCACTTCACAATTACACAAGTATATATATATTATTTTCTAAATGCATCTTGCAGGGAGCGTGTTAAGGTTTTGCAGCATTGATCCACTGGTTGTACAGCTACAGGACCGTGCTGCTATTAATTTTGTCATCTTTGCCCAGCTGGAATTTACTCAAACACTTTTATGCATATTTCTCATAGTCATATATTCCAAATACCGTGAGCTCATCTAGTGAGTCTGGTTAACAGTGTTCGACAGAGTAGAAGTCCAGGATATAAAATACAAACAGATGTACGGCGAAGTCAGTGTGTACTATAAACACGGCACAAAAACAGCACTTAATATTGCACCGCACGGCTCGCACTGTTAATGGGCATCAACCTACACTATTGAAACTTGTTGCTTTTGTTCTATGTCAACCCCCCACACACACAACCCCACACTCACACAACCCACCACACACACAACCCCACACACAACCCCCCCTAACAACCCCCCCACACACGCACAACCCCCCACACACACATACAACCCCACACACACATACAACCCCACACACACAACTACATACACACACAACCACACACACAACCCCAAACACAACACACACAACCAGACACACAGCCACAACCACACACTTGACAACCGCACACACATCTATATATATATCTATCACACTCACTCTATCTATCTATTGCCCTCACTCTATCTATCTGTCGCCCTCACTCTATCTATCTAACGCCCTTTATCTATCTCCCTCACTATCTATCTATCGCCCTCACTCTATCTATCTATCGCCCTCACTCTATCGCCCTCACTCTATCTGTCTATCGCACTCACTTTATCTATCGCCATCACTCTATCGATCGCCTTCACTCTATCTGTCTATCTATCTATCGCCCTCACTCTATCAATCTATCTATCTATCGCCCTCACTCTATCTATCTATCGCCCTCACTCTATCGCATCACTACAGCATCACTCAGGGGCACCACAACATCACTATGCGCTACCACAGCATCACTGAACGCAACAACATCACTCGTCGCCACAACATCACTCAGCGCCACCACACCATCAATCTGTGCAATCATTCAACAACAACTGGTTCAAAATATGTTCTCTCAATGTTTCAAGCTTTTTTTAAAATGTCACAAAAAGATGTTAATATTTCACTTCTGTTCTTGGATTTTCGTCACAATATAATACACTGAACATAATATCACAAAAGTTATTTATAAAAGTTTAAGCTATTACAATAACTTTTATTTATGTATTAATTATTTAAGGAAATTAAAAGCCATTGTTATTTGTAATATCAATACATTTAAGTCACGTAAATACAACACATATTGCATTACAAATGCTATAGGTGTCACATTTGCGAAAGTTATAACTATTGGCATTGTAAAAGACAAAGCTATTAATTACGCTATTTTCAAAATCAACACATAAATAAAAAAAATGTCGTTTACAATACCAATAGCTCAAACTTTCCTCATCCGACCTGTTTTCTAGTGGACGTCAACAAGAGTTTAAGAAAATTACCACATAACAGTTACCCTAATGTAGCTGATTGAAATCGCAAATATTTACTAGAAATCTGCTCTCACAATATTATCAGTGTCAGCATTTTTTAAAGCATAATGTACCGAGCATCATTCGCGGGCCATTCTTGATTTCATCATCAGCAGTGCCTTGTGAAATGTTATTATGCACACTGGCCAGCAGTTAGAGACCGGTCAGCAGAGACGGGCCTGTCAGTAGTGTGAGAACAGTACATCAGGCACTCAAAGACCGCCGAGGTCACCTTCGCCTGTCGAAGGTACCGCCTCTTTGGCTAAAACATTTTCTCTACCTTTCCGTGAGGGCAGGCAAACAAAACAAGCAGATAAACAGGTCCAACTGCCTGCGCCGGTACTTTTCTGTCACTCAGACGCCCTTTTTGAAGCGGACTAGTGACCTCAGAGGGTAACCGCGGCACCGTCGCTACGTCACCCCCAGAACACTTTTAAAATCGTAAAGGAATTCTGGGGACCATCACCGCTGTAGACGGCGCCCAAAAAATGTGTATGAAAAAACATGGAGGGCGGGCTTAGGGCGTCACGTGACTGCACTGCTGCGCTTGCGTCAGGCTGCCTGCGAGCTGGAGAAACGGCTGGGTATCAGTGGTACTGCGAAACGTGGTACATACAGGCTGCTGGATAGCTGGGTTCAAGGCAAAAGAAAAACGTGGTAGCGGGACACCCAAGAGGCACGGGAGCCAATGCTAGGAGGACGTGAACCCAGAGGGAGCACGCGCGAGGTAAGACGCGGCTGTGCACTCACGGTGTGCGCTGTATCACTCCAACGTGGTATGTGCGGAAACCCTTCAGCCCTTTTGTGACTGGAGCGCTGCCGGCTTCAAGGGGGTGGGGAAAGGACTTATCCCGTTTTTGGCTGCAGTCTGTTTCGGAGCCTACTCGTTCCTGTACAGGGCTTGGATATATATTTTCTTATTTTATTTATTTAGTTCATTTTTATAAAGCGCGGACATTACCCGAAGGTGTCAGAGCGCTGTACAATAGAGCTAGTCACGTTACAAGAGAAAAGTGGTACAAAATAGAACATTACAAAGACTAAACAAAATGAAGGGTACACAAACACAACACTTAAAAATACCCATTAGTAATACTTGTAGTCCCATTTTCTATTGACATAATAGGCATTTTACTGTCATGAAGCAAAATAAAGTAAAAACATGTTAACTTAGTTCTCACATAAATCATTTGTCCTAATAGATGTGGTCGCATCGAGATATTAAGTCCACCTTAATCTTGCTTTCTCTCTAGTGACTTTTGATGAGACGAAGTATTTAGTTTTAAACCTACAACTGCCAGTTGTTTGAGTCAATTTCTGGTTTCTTAATCATTTGTGATTTGGCGCTTCCACGTATGCAGAGGCAGGACAAATTGAGATAATTTAATCTGTCAGAATTTCAAGCCAAAAGTCGCTGTCTTTAATTTCATAAATGTGCTCAAAGCCTCGCGAAAATCAATCATCTGCCTACTTTTTGTTAGTGGTATTAAGTTGTTTTTCGTTCAGTGCTCAAATGTGTGGTAAAACAGAGCATGTATCTTAATGTTCACCTTTAATGAACGACTAAATTGCAAGAAATCCCACCACAAAAGGTGTACTAAAGCATCAGTGCTAAATAAATGCACAACCTTTCGTCTGTTGTTGTGTTTCATTAAGTGAAGAAAAATTAATAATAACGCAAACACTAAAATGATGATCGTGTTTACATTGCGCAACAAACTGACTAGAGAGTAGAAACAGACCTATTAATTTGGGAACTACACACAGATGTCAAATAGAGCATTGGATTTTTAGTCTGGGTGCAGTGGCCCGATTTTGGGTGGGGGGTGCCTGTGTACGAGTTCTACTTAGGGAATCCGGGACTGTTTAGAAAATAAAACATCAGAGGATTATTTATTGGTGTGTGTAGTATGTGTGTAGTATGTGTGTATGTATGTGTGTGTAAATAAATGTGAAGGAATTCGGAACTGGATGTTGAACATTTAGGCCGCCGTTTAAACACTGGTATGTGCCAAGAACCAGAATTGATTTTGACGAAAAAACTTTCCGATATTATAGACTACCATATTGCTTCCTCTTTTAGAAATAAAATCCAATTTTGAAACTCTCCAATCATCCCGGTAAAATCATGTACGTTTTGTTTGTGAATTAAATAAAACATTTCACAGTTTGTACATTCACAGTTTGTACATTTGTTTGATTTGTGCTTGTGTATGTGTGTTTTTTTTTGTTTTTGGTATTGCTTTGTGGCTGAAAGTGTAAAAACTGCTTAGGCTGGTCTTCCTTGCTTCCACTAGTTATTCAGTGGTGGTCCACATTAGTCATTAGGTTAAGAACTACAGGTGGGGGCGTGGCCAAGCATGCCATCATGTAGACGCTCTTTAATCAGCTTCCTCACCTGGGCCGCTCTTTTGGCGATCCTCTGAGTTGATGGGTATTGTTAGAGGACACTGGCTCGTCCCTTGGCCCCTGCTATGCCTGCGGAACAAAGTTGAACCGGGGAGGGGGTGGGAAGTGGTCTGAACGCCAAAGATGGCAGACGCAACACTCCGCTAGCTAGCCCACCCTCCTCCATCCTAATCCGGCAGCAGGCCACTGTTTTAGTTATCCCGATGGGGGGTGACCGTGAGGAGACATCGCATGGACCCCCGGCTGGCGTTCGGCCGTGAAAAATGGGGCACATACAATCTGCCCTATGGTGCTGCCTGCTTGTCAATAGGGGGGGCTGTCATCAGCGATGACCTAGAGGAGGCTCAGACAGTCAGGCGTGGGCCCCCTACGAAGAGCGGATTTTGTTCTGCCTGTGGCCACGAAGACCCGTGGTGCAGCTGAGAGAAGCGGAGGAAGAGGGAAGTCTAGTGACGGTGGAGCTGCCGGCGACACCATTCAATAGCGGGGTGAGTCCCATCCTGGCATGAAAAAGAGAGGCAGTAGTTGGGGCAGCCCCTTTAGTGCAGTTAAGCGCAGCTGGGAGAGGGAGCCACCGACCCCTGGTGCCATCTTCCTAGCCAGGAACATCCAGCAGAGACCCTGGGAGACAACGGTCCAGAGGGGTGGAGCAGTGGGAGTCATCACCCAGCAGAGGTGCTCTGCCGGTAAGAACACTGAGGACTGGCAGAGGAACGGTCTGTCGGAAACACAACAGGCTGTACATAAAGCTGATTTATTAATGTATTTTTGTAATTTGAAAAATAAATATTTATTTAAATTGTATTTTTCTCCAATATTCCCAAAGTAGTAGTCATACACAGACTTTCATCGGCCCACAGACCCAGGTAAAGAACCGGTGCGCTATTTGGCATCTGTGTGAAGTTTCCAAATTAACACCTTGCGTGCTGCCGTCGGCCGTTGAACGTCGCGCGCACTACCTTCCTAGTGCTGCGCACGTTCAACGGCCGACGCGGCCCTGCCTGCGCAAGGTAACGCCCACTCCGCGGCGGAATTACCGCTGCGGTTAACGGGTTAGTAAGTCTGTTTCTACACTCAACAATATATATGAACGTATTTACTCATTGTAATGGGTAAAATAAATAAAACAGACCCATAAGCATATAACCAAATAACTTGTATGTAAACTCTGCAGTGACATATACATTTTCAACATAATATATATAATATATACACTATAAGTAATATATACATTTAAGGAGACCCATAAGAATATCTATAGATTTTATACCATTTGTAGTATATATATTTGTACAAAGAAACACCACTTATCTAAATACATACATCAAATGTTACATGTTTACATGCACAGGCATATTGTGTATTTGTGTTTTGAGTATGGTTGTTATATAGGTAAGAACCAACTCTTGAGTAGACTTCTGAAGATAAGATAGTTATCAGTGGAGCTTATGTTTTAGAGGTAATAATTCCATACTTTGGCTGCTTGAACCGAGAAAGGTGTACCACTGTGTTTTTGTATCCTTGGAATGCTGAGTTTTTTAGTTAACGTAGCAATCTGAAGCAGAGGTTCCTTTGTTGTGTGTATTTGGTGATATTAATCCTAATGAAAAATGGTCCTGTTCCATGCATTGCTTTTCAGGTGATAGAAACCGCTTCGGCTTAACGATGGATTTTCTGGCAACCAGTAAGTAATGTAGGGCCCTCGAGGCAGGGGAGATGTGGAATTGTGGCTTTACATGTAGGAGTAGTGTGGCAGCAGAGTTCTGAATTTGTTGTAGTATTTTCATGGTTGCTAAAGATGAACCATGGTAGAGGCCATTTACATAATCAAGTGTAGAAAGTACAAGAGAGATGGTGGCTTGGACCTTGTGTTGAAATTCTAGGTGGGGGAAGATATGTTGCAGAGTCTTCATAGTTACGAAGCTTGATCTTGCTAACTTATCCAGTTGGGCATTCCACAAAACAGCTTCAACAGTCTCTTAAACACTCAGCTTAGGGGTGTTTTTGCCTTTTTAGATTCTCTAGTGGAGTTAATGAGATTTGCCTTCTAGTAGTCTTAGTACAGGTTAGGGGAAAAAGAAAAGATATTAAAACAAACCTGCAGTTTTAAAGTAAAATTTCACTGCACAGAGTGTGTGCTCATACCACCGTTGCTTTGCTAATTCTTTAGGCTGTTCACGCCACACATAAGCTGGCACTACAAAATAAAGGTGTCTTCCTTGAACTTCCCTCCACAAATTTAAGGGTGTGAGCAGGTATTAGGGGAGGCCAAGGGCCTGTTCAGGTGCCCTGTGAGTCAAGCATTAAAGCAGAAACTGGTGTGCAGGGAGCTGCTCCTGAGCACACAATGTCCTTGGATACAGACAGGTCCGATACATACTATGCGGTTCCTGCTCAAACCTGCAGGTTGGTACAGTGCCACCCAACCCGAGCTAGAAAGTGACAAAGTATTTTGCTATTTTCGCTACATAAGTTTTAAATGGTATAAGGCTGGGGTGCTAACATTTGGCTTTTGTCATTTTTCACCTCGACATGGATGGCCCTAGCTGATCCTATGTTTAAAGACCTTGGAGTGGGTGATTACCCACCTCAAGGAATAATTACAATCCTTATCAGGTTTCACCCTCAAAGTTACTAACTAAACCTGAGCTCAACCCTCTGGTAGCTTTGGCACAGAGCAGACAGGCTCAACTTAGGGTGTCGTGTAAAGTATTTAAGCAGTAGCAAAACTGTAATAAAGTCAGAATGCAAAATAATAAAAAATCCCAAACCAAATTAGAAAAATAGAGTAAATTGTAATAAACACATTAAGGGGAATCAGAGATAAGCATTTTAAAAGTTTTAAGTTGAAATAGCCCCAAAAAACACAAAGATAGTCAATGGTTGGGGCACCCTGGGACCTAGGTAACATTAATTTCCTACATGTTCCACTTTTAAATACCATGCACCCTACCTTGTGGGCTGCAAGGTAAGTACAACCCCTTTTGGCTCTGATAGTTCAAACACATTTTTTAATTGTTTGATAGATCCTTCCCATGTGACATTTTGTGGATTATGGTGGATTATGGTGACCAGAGGATATAAGTATTCATTTTGCCTCTGGAATTTGACATCTAGGTCAATTCATGTTTGAATACTGTAATACGCGATTGTGAATTAGAGACCTGGTCAGGCTGCACACAGAGATGATTTCATAAAATCCCTAGATATGATGGAGTATTGTGAAATCAGGCTTATGAGATGCACTATGCAGCAATACTCCCTCTCCCAAGATGGCAGTCTGTAGTTAGCGTTCTATTGCTTCAGTGTCGAGGGGGAAAGGTAACTCGGCAGCATCTGCTTTGTCTTCCTTCTAGTCTACACATTGAGAATTGTGGCATAGCTGATGTTTTTACCCCTCGTGAGTTTCCCTTTTGATACACTTTTGATACACTTCTTTCTGGTGGACCACCGTTTGACAATATAACTCATATGGTATATATTTTGCTTGTCACTATTAGGATGACGTTTTTGAACAGACTACTGCCTAAATTCGGGAACTTATTTCAGGACTCTCCGCCACTGTGGATTTTAGTCATCAGTGATTATTTAGGAATTGAGTAAGTAAAACGTTATGATTTTAACATGGGTCAGTCGATATTGAGTGATGGCATACACAGGAGGGTTATGGTTTCTAAAGTGATTGTTTCAACAGGAAGCACCTGACATTGCTTGAGTAGTTGTAGAGTTACACTACCTCTCTGTTTTTATTTGGTTATTACTCACCTTGCCTAGGGGGTTCCGAAATGGTTGTGTGAGCCAACTAACTATCCCTTGGTTATGTTATGTTATGTTATGTTAAAAACGCTTATATAGCGCATGGCTACCCCAGCAACAGGGCGTCCCAGCGCTTGCAGACGGTTAGAGACAAAACAACTAGGCGTGGATAAACGTGTGGCAGTACCAGTGGGCCTTAAGTAGGCGGAAACAGCCATGTTTTAATTAGCTTTCTAAATGACAGGTAATTGTTAGTGGCACGCATCTCCAGGGGGATTGAGTTCCACAGTTTCGGAGCCAGATACCTGAAGGAACGGCCACCTGCTCTACTCCTTCTGATTTTGATGGTACAGGCGAGGTGGAGGTCCGCTGAGCGGAGAGCGCGTGTGGGAACATAGGAGGAACACAAACCCTGCAGGATCGGAGGGCCAGAGCGATGGAGGATTTTATGAACTAGGCATAGCGCCTTGAACTGAATGCGCTGTATCACCGGAAGCCAGTGTAAACGCCGCAGAATTGGAGACACATGGCAGTGTTTGGGTAGAGCAAACAGAATACGGGCAGCTGCATTTTGGGCCCTTTGGAGTCTGTTGATAGCTGTCCGATTAGAACCTAACATTAGGACGTTACAATAGTCTATATGTGATAAAACAAGGGCTTGGACTATTGTCTGACGTACCGATGGGTCGAAAAAGCCCAAGATGGGCTTTAGCGACCGGAGGCGACCATAACACACGCCAGCCACTCTTTTTGCGTGTGACTCTAGGGTGAGGGAGTTGTCCATAGTCACACCCAGGTTCTTTACTTCCAACTTAGGGGTGGGGGAAGAACCTAAGGTGGAGGGCCACCAGTGTTCATCCCACTTGTGAGTTTCCTTACCAATCAACAGAACCTCCGTTTTCGATGAATTTAACTGCAAGCAGTTCGCATTCATCCAACTAGAGATGGCCAACATATCGTCTTGAAACTTGGCTTGGTCTGTTTTGGTGTCCTTGGAAAAGGAAAAAATGAGTTGTGTATCGTCCGCGTAAGAAGTTAATTTGATCTTACGTTCTCTGGCCAATACTGCCAGAGGGCGGACGTATACGTTGAATAATGTGGGGCTGAGGGCAGACCCCTGCGGAACACCGCAGCTCAATGGAAACCTGTTGGACGAGAACGGTGGGGCATGGACCTGAAAGGAACGGTCTGATAGAAAGGACGCGAACCAATCCAGGGCTCCACCTCTGACTCCGATCTCCCATAGTCTTCTGAGTAAAATCCTATGGGAGACCGTGTCAAACGCTGCGCTCAGATCCAACAGGACAAGAGCCGACGTGCCACCCAGATCTTTTGTCGCCCTCAGATGTTCAGTCACGGCCAGCAGGGCGGATTCCGTGCTGTGGTTAGGCCGGAACCCGTTTTGTGACTCATCTAAAATCCTATTACTCTCCAAATAATTATGCATTGAGTTTAACTAGGACTGCATGCATATTGGTGATGCACTCATATTGTTGATAAGTCTTCTCGCAGTATTCAGAATTGGGAGCAAAGCAGCCCATTCTTCTGTTTGCTGCTCTTAGCTAGGCTGGATAGGGGTGTGGAATTCCTGTAGCCCAACGCCCAGGACATATTGTTTGGGGTCAAGGGCAACAAGTTTTCATGTTTATTTTGTCCTTGTGATACATAGGCACAACCCCCAGCAGCACAAACCCTCTGGCTACCAGCTTACAATATGACTATAGATCAGGAAAGGGAATTGTATGACGTGAAGGTAATATTTGTGTCCATATGTTCATGCTGTTCAAACTTGTATTCATGGTTCATTAGTACAAAGCCTCTATTATTTGGATGAGCACTCTAAGGAAATGGAAGGTCAGATGGAACTACCAACAGTGATTTCAGTATAAAAATGTGTACACACGTTCGCAAAGTTTTAACAATATGAGGTTTTGTATAATGATTCCAGGATGCTCTCTGATAAGATGCAAATGTCTTCAAAAGCTTTTTTTTATTATTTTTTTATTGACATTTTGATTAGTTACACAACATTACAACAACATAACCAGCCAGCCAGTTGTTACAACAATCATGAGCCATGGTGTAGACATATATCCTATAGTAAATGCAGATACATAATAGATGGTCACGTTCCGCCAGCAATAAAGGAAAACACATATAGGCAACATGCTTGAAGTATCGAGGGACTCCTGATACCTAAACGAAAGCAAAAAGCATACAGAAATGGGCAGATCAAAAGCGTCAGTTAACTACCACTAGTGACATAACATCTTTTATCCATTCCTTCATTTATCACCTCCAACCTCAGCAGTACAGAGATAAAGGCCTACCATTCGATGTGCAGAAAGTTAAGTACCCTCCCATCCACTCCGGGGGATGTTCAGCTTTGGGGAGTTTGGTGTCAGCAGTGTCCGTCTGCATCTGGACCCACTGCAGGAAGGGCTCCCAAATGTCCAGAGGGCGGGAAGCGAGCGGCATGAGCTCCCAGAATGTTACCAATTGTGTGTGGCCATACCCTACATCAGCCAGCCAGCCTTTGATCGAGGGCGCCCTCCTCCTGTCCCAGCGCAACGCCACACGTCTTTTAGCAAATAAAAAGGGTAAACCATGCAGTTTAAGTGTTTTGGGTGGAGTATTTTTGACATATTCCAATATGCCCTTTTCCGGGGACGGGGCATCCGATCTGTTAACAATCTGTTTCACAGAGACAAAAATTCTAGACCAGTAGTCTGCAAGTGCCGGGCATGCCCAGGCCACATGTAAGCAAGCATTTACAATGCAATGGTCTCGCCATTCTTAAAGTTAGAGCTATTGGCATTGCTCATGACATTATTTTTATTTATGTTTTTTGTTTTTAAAACATAAATAAATGGCATTGTAATTTACAATGCCAATCGATTAATTGCTCGCAAATGCGAGACCTATTGCATTTGCACCCACACAGAGCCATACTCACAAAGCCAGCCACACACACATACAGAGCCACCCACACAGTCATTCACATAGAGCCAACCACACAGAGCCACCCACACACACACACACAGAGCCACCCACCCACACACACAGCCACCCACCCACACACAGAGCCACCCACCCACACAGAGCCACAGCCACCCACACACCCTGTAGTTCTTAACCAAATGACTAATGTGGACCACCACTGAATAACTAGTGGAAGCAAGGAAAACCAGCCTAAGCATTTTTTACACTTTCAGACACAAAGCAATACCAAAAACAAAAAAAACAAAAAACACACATACACAACAAGCACAAATCAAACAAATGTACAAACTGTGAATGTACAAACTGTGAAATGTTTTATTTAATTCACAAACAAAACGTACACAAAAATGGAAATGTTCATGATTTTACTGGGATGATTGGAGCGTTTCAAAATTGGATTTTATTTCTAAAAGAGGAAGCAATATGGTAGTCTATAATATCGAACAGTTTTTTCATCAAAATCAATTCTGGTTCTTGGCACATACCAGTGTTTAAACGGCGGCCACCAATCGTCCATATTAGATGCGGTTTGCTGTACTGGGCTTATACAAGTCAAAGGATTCATCTAAATGTTCAACATCCAGTTCCGAATTCCTTCACATTTATTTACACACACATACATACATACATACATACATACACACATACTACACACACCAATAATCCTCTGATGTTTTATTTTCTAAATAGTCTCGGATTCCCTAAGTAGAACTCGTACACAGACACCCCCCACCCAAAATCGGGCCACTGCACCCAGACTAAAGATCCAATGCTCTATTTGACATCTGTGTGTAGTTCCCAAATTAATAGGTCTGTTTCTACTCTCTAGTCAGTTTGTTGCGCAATGTAAACGCGATCATAATTTTAGTGTTTGCGTTATTATAAATTTTTCTTCACTTAATGAAACACAACAACAGACGAAAGGTTGTGCATTTATTTAGCACGGATGCTTTAGTACACCTTTTTGTAGTGGAATTTCTTGCAATTTAGTCGTTCATTAAAGGTGAGCATTAAGATACATGCTCTGTTTTACCACACATTTGAGCACTGAACGAAAAACAACTCTTAATACCACTAACAAAAAGTAGGCAGATGATTGATTTTCGCGAGGCTTTGAGCACATTTATGAAATTAAAGACAGCGACTTTTGGCTTGAAAATCTGACAGATTTAATTATCTCGATCTGTCCTGCCTCTGCATATGTGGAAGCGCCAAATCACAAATGATTAAGAAACCAGAAATTGACTCAAACAACTGGCAGTTGTAGGTTTAAAACTGAAGACTTTTTGTCTCATCAAGTCACTAGAGAGAAAGCAAGATTAAGGTGGACTTAATATCTCGATGCAACCACATCTGTTAGGACAAGAGATGCGCAAACACACACTTTGTACATATAGTCGTTGCTTAGGAGAAGCAATGCTGGCAGTAACTGCACTTCTTTTACTGCCAGCCTTGATTCTCATAAGCAAGGACTATAAGTTTTAAGTGCGTGTTTACACTTCGCTTCCAGGTTTTCAAAACACAGAAATAAAAGTAATTATCATTTACAATGCCAATAATTCAAACTCCTGCAAATGCGAGACCTATTGCATTGCAAATGCTTGTTTGGAATGTCTTCAGACCACTGGCAAAGCCAGCTTGGCAGGCTTTAATGTGATAAAAGCAATTGTGCGTTTAAAGAATGTAGGCAGAATTTGTGAATGCCTCTGTTTACATGGGTTGACACTTTAGATGCAGATGTACTGCCTTTGACAAAGTTTGTTTCTTCAATGGCTCAAATAAGAAATTCAAAGCAATGTCACTATCACTGTGCCCTGGCTGGAAAATAAACTTGCTTAAGGTATGTGGTTTGATAACATAGCCTGGAATATAACCGTCTTGGACATTTGTGGTATATTTTCGTTAATATAGGAGCCCACTGGAGAACTGAACTGTGGCTTCCAATCCAAGAGGCGATTATATAAATTGGTATTGTGTAGCAGGCTCAGTGGGTTGAGCTCCTGCTGTACAGATCTGTGTGTGTGCAAACTGTAGTCCTGAGATAGAATCAAATCCCAGTAACACAGTGGACTCACGTCGCAGCTATATGGATGTAAGTGTAACCTGCATCTCAGGATTTCAATCTCAATGTGGCCGGCTCTATTATCGTTCTGCTGCCCATAAGGTACCCCCTGGTCACCTAGGCATATCAGCCTGAAGTGAAGAGACAAGCTTATCCCTGTAGAAGATTACCAGGGGTAAAGCCTGTCACACAACATGGCAAGCAGCCCGCCAAGTATCCCAGATCCGTCCGTGACTATTAGAGGCAGGCGAGTCACATGATGCCTGGCTCTGACTAGCTCGAGTGCCTCCTGGACCCTCGAGCCCAGAATGAGCTGAGTTTCAATATGACTTCTGCATGCCAGCCAAGCTCTAACTTAGGGTGTCAAGAATTTAAAAAAATAAATCTTTGCTGTAAAACAGGAAAGGTAAATAGATAATCATTTCGTGGCTGACTGGAACAATGTGAAATCAGAAAACCTAGGAGTTTTCCGGGCGTAACGTAATTGTGTGATCCTAGGCAAATATTTTTCTTCACCCTGCTTTACTTTCTATAGAGAAGCAGAGAAAATAGGTTAGTAAGAACTCATTGTAGAAAGAAAAGAACCAGTTATGAACTGAATTGAATGGCGTTCAAGAAATCCGCATGTCTGGAACATATGCTAATGTATGTACCAGCTAGCTTGTAAAATAATAAACGGTGGCCGTTCTCCCACCAAAGAAGGTCTTGGTGTCCATCATATGGAAGGCTAAATGAGGGGGGGGGGGGGGGGGTTGTAGTTTGGACAGCTTTTTGGCTGCTACTGACTATGGGGAAATATGCAACGATTTATTCGTGTCTTTTTATATATTGAATGTAAGATAAATGCTTTCGTTTTTCTGAGGGAAAATATGCTTTTAAGTGTTCATTATCGCAATGCTCGTCAGGGATAATTAGCGCTATATAATTACAATTACCCAATTTGCGCCTTTTTTCATCATTTTTCGGGGCTGGGCTTGTTTTAGGTGTCTTTCTGTGGGACATGCGCTTGTTTGGGGAGTCTCTTGCTGGAGGGTTGTGCTTGTTTTGAATTTCAGACGTCTCCGCACTGGACATGGCGGCGCCCCTGAAAGACTAAACACGAACGTGAAGGCGGGAGACAGGAAGGGACCATAGAGTGGGTGAGCGAGTGGACGTGAGATTATAGAGGGGGAGGCAAGGTAGATGCAGAAAAGTGAGCAGTGAATCAGCGGTGCGTAGGAGAAGGGGAGATTTTGTGAAATAAGTGATGAAAAGTCCCACATGAGCTGATACATACGCGATAAGGGGTAGATGAGAGAGAATAAGAGAAAACGAAATGGTAAAGAAACGAGCCAGACTCCGGTGAGGTAAGAGGGGAGGGGGCGGGGGCTGTGTGCCTGCATGTGTGTGTGTGTGTGCGTGTGTGTGTGTGCGCGTGTGTGCCTGTGCGTGCAGGGGATGGGGCCTGCCTGTGTGCGCGCCGTGTTTGCATGCAAGCCCTGCGGTCTGCGCAAGCGCGCTCGCTCCCGCTGTGAAATCCGACACTGGGAAAGCGCGTGACACTCTGCTGTCCACTTTCCTAAATACGGATAACATTAGTTGTCTTGCTGACAGCATTCATGCTTTCGCATGAATGCTACTTCAGCTCGACCTAAAAAGAAGCGGAGGAAAACCCACACCTCCAACAGTTGTCCCTATCTCCAAGTCCCATCCTGTGCAGGCTAATGGGTGTCCTATAGAACCTGTGTAGGTATTTAAAATGTATCAATTGCAGTCTATAATTAGGCGATAATTCCGTAAGCTGTCCACAACAAAATTCCCATTGGTGTATGGCTAACGGAGTCGGGAGATCATCATTCCAGTGCTGCAGGGGCTTAAGTTGAGCCACTGGCGCAGTAGCCTGCATCTGCCTATGTAGTGTAGTTCCTATATTCCCAATTGCTGACCAGGGGGTCACTGCTGAGAGCCTACCTGTCCCAGGAGCCATCGGGACTGTTTGGGTGTGCCAAGCCCCTCCTTCATCTTGCGGACGGACTTCAAAGCTGCTCGTGCCTCCTGCTCCGCGGGAGACGCAACGCTGACCAGGGGGTCACTGCTGAGAGCCTACCTGTCCCAGGAGCCATCGAGACTGCGTGGGTGTGCCAAGCCCCTCCTTCATCTTGCCGCCGGACTTCAAAGCTGCTTGCGCCTCCCGCTTCGCGGGGCACGCGCCGGTCCAAGGCAGGCCCGTCTGAGCCCGTCCGAGACAGTCAGAGGCAGGGCTGGGCCAGGTCCTTTACATCTGCTCCAGTATTGGTTTCCCTCTGTTTCCTTGGCGCGCCATTGTGACTGTTATATCTGTTAGGTTTGTCTCCATACCCTGAGTGGGATTAATGCTAAAGAGTTTCGCTGAGAAGTTCCCATTATACTATTTACAGCGTAACAGCTCTTAGTTTAGTTTAGTATCCATAAGGGGTGCAGAGCAACAATGAAGAGGAAAGCAATGGAGGGAGTTGGGGGAGCTAATGGGCCACTAACAGTCCAAAGTAAGAAAGAGGCAAAGAAAAAACAGTCAAAAGTGCCGCAGCCAATTGTGTAATGGATAGGATAGATAGTGTTATCCAGGAATGTGAAGATATTCTAATAGAAGACCCTAGTACTAAAGTGGTAGAAGCCACAACTAACACCCTTGTAGTTCAACCCAAAAAATTAGTAATCTCGCAATTGTTCCATAGAACCAAACCGGGTGGAAAAAAGGGGGTAGTAAACCAGCCACAGCTAGACCCAGAACTTTATGTCCACAATCTCGGGGATGCAAAGACAGAGAAGACGGTGTTAAGTGAGGTGGGCCCCAATGTTCTATGTTTTAATAGATATGCTCCCTTAGCCTCGCCTAGTGATCAACCCGTCCCCACGCTATCACCCTAGCCATCGGTTAGTTCGACGATGACACACTGTTGCTCTTGTAGTCACTCTTCTGAGGATCTAGTAGCGGTCATTGGGGAACTCAGAGGGGAGATTGTGAGGATGAGAACTATGCTGACGGAACTCCTTGCACCCGTTTCCTCTACATGTATTCAGAAACCCAATCTCAGCCTAGGCGGTCAAAATATACATTCTGTCCAAGCTTCTTCATACTTACAGAGGGGTCAAAAAACGAATTCTTCGGACACGGTGGGGTCACGTTAGAACCATCTAGGGGGATAGAAGGCGCACAAAATCACTCACTTAATGGCCCGAGAGGGGTGATAGATCATGCCCCCTTGTCACCTCTCAAATCGTACTGCATAAATCACAGAGCACGGTGCCCTCCGGGCCCTAACATCTTCCCTAGGCCCAAAGCATACCAGGGTTGAGAGTACATCTCCAAGCATAGTCTTTATGGCTAATGTTCCTAAAATCACCGACCCTAGCAGATACGAAACCAGTGATTCACTAATCAATAAATCGATCCATTGGTTCAGTCATGTGCGAGGGTGCCGCTCTATCATCAGGGAAGATATTACTAAAGCTAGGAGATGCACCTCTCCCAACTCTCCGTTGGATAATATTGAGTTAACCTTAGTGGATGCTACACTGGTCGATAACTTGGTTGCACTTGAGTTTAGAACATCTTCCCCAGACTCCTCGCGTATTCAGCTCAGGCGCTACCCCATTGTTCCTGTATGTAGTGAGGCAAAGGAGTATGCTCCAAGTAGTGGAGGGGTTTTGTCTGCGTTCGACACAAACAATTGACTCTATTATAATTCTTAAGAGGCAATTGAAAGCAGGTACCGCCCCCTATGTCATGGCTCCTCTGCTTCGCATTACTATGAGCACTCACTGGCTTGCCCTTACCTCAAAAAATTTTTTTTTAAAAATCTTTATTCAAAAAAGGAGATACATGCGCAGGCCCACAACCATCATGGCCGGCCGCAAAGACAATCAATGAAAACAGGAGAAACTGGAGCCAATCTGTAAACAGGATATATCAAAGTACACCAGATGTGGTTGTGGGGCTCGCAAACAGGATATGAGGTTTTCATTTTTAAATTTTAGAAAAAGAGTAGGGGCTGCAACAACAAGGACATCACACCTTACAGGATAGAAGCACAAAGGAGACGATTGGGACTTACCCCAATTACAGTCGGAGATAGGCTATGACTAAAGCAACTATGCAACCTGGACAGCCACGGCGATAATACTAGACAATAAACCACAGTACAATAATCCACATTTCTAAAAATCACCCCAGAGAGCCTACCCCCCCAAGAACAGAAAAACAGAGGCTTGTCGAGAAGCCGAAAAAGAAAAAAAAGGGTGCAAGACCAAGAGACAGCCAACCCTACTAAAGAGGAAAGAACTCTCCCAAAGCCGGAAAAGAGCGATAGGGACCATAGAACAAAACAAACTAAAATAACAAACCCCCCTGCACCCGCCATCCTTGGAACCCTTGTAATGGCTACGGCCTAACCCACTAACAGCGTGCCTGTCGCCCCGGAACTGCCCCACAGAAGGGAAAATATAAGAAGTGGAGGAGGAGAAAAACAAACAGGCCCCCGGACACCTGGTACCCCCCGCCGGCGGTGACCCCCCCCCATAGCACAATCATCATCAAGCAAAGCAAAACGGTCAGCATTATCACGGGGAGGACAGTCACCAGGAAACCCCCCCTCCCCCCCCATCCTACCCCCGGCCCGGTGAGGTATTCGGTGCAGTCCCGGCAAAAGTAAACGGAGCAACCCCAGGGAAATAGAAGTCAACCCTGCAAGCCTCACGAGGAGACTCATCGCCAAAGTTATAACAGTTGCAAACAAAAGGAGCGTCTCAGATGGTCCAAAGCAGTGGCAAGGAACAAGAAAACCTCAAAGTCAAAGTCAACCCTGACCAGAGCGAATCCGTTCCGGAGCACATCCCGACCAAGCCACATCCGACCAGAGGCAGTCAAAGCGTCCATGGCAGACCAAGGCAGTGAAGGTGAAGCAAAGTCCGGTCACAAAATGGCGGCATCCGTTATGCAAACGGGCCAGGACAAAGGAAAATGGCGATCCTCTTCGACGGGACCCTGAGACTCGGCAATGAAGAACATGACATCCAGTGACGATACACCATCGGATAGGAGGCTCAGAGGGAAGACCATGTACTGTAGCAGATGAAGGAAAAGTGAGGCCGACTCTCAAAGGAGCAAAGTGGGGCTGCCGCTCGGGCTCCTGAAGATAGTAGGTCAAATTGTTCGACTGGACCGCAGACTTCTGTGCAGGCGCTGCAGCGTCCGTGGCCGGTCGCGAGCAGACATCATCCAGTTTCGACGCCAGGGAGACACATGCGCCGGTGAATTGCGAGCCGAGCGCCCCAATCGCCGCCATTACGGATCTCAATGAATGTGCGCCATCCATCCCCTCCATCCCGGGGTCCAGAGGACGGAGGGGGACACAATCTCCAGCCCACATCGCCGGGCTCCGGGCACACATTCGGCGACAGCAACAACAAGGGCGCCCCGAACTGGCACACTCAGCACAAACACCGGCCGTGGGTGCAGCCCGTCAGGCACACAACCCACAGCCACGGTGCAGGAGGATCGCAGCACGTCACAGTGTCTCTTCTCCGGCACCATCCATCAGCGAGGGCAAGAGTCACAAGCGGAAAGAATTATTCAAACCTGGAAGACCGGCCACAATCGCGGTCCCAAAGCCGATGTTGATCAGGTCCCTCCGGGTGTTCCAAAAATCGAGGTCCCGGCGGCAGCCCGGGAGTAGGCCAAGAACGGGACACGACATAACTTCGTCGCTGAATAAGGTAGGAGATCCGGGAAAGCACCGTTGGCATCAGGCAACCTTCATACATCCAGGCACAGGGCGTGGGTGGAGGATAAACGACAGGATAGACGAGCCGCCGGCGGAGGTCGGCGGAGCTGGGAGCTTATGCGGACATCTTGGTTCGCCCCCCAAAACATTGTTAATAATAATGACGTTCCTTCCCCAAACACACAAGCACAGAAACATCTGAAAATCCTTTCTTGGAATATAGCCGGACTAAAGAAAAATATGTCTGTACCATAGTGAAATGGGTTTGTGGGAACCCATGATGTATGTCTATTCCAGGAGACTTGGAGTGTGGGGGTGCTATATATCTCCGGCTATACCACATTCTATACTCCTGCTATTACTACCGGAAAAGGCAGGCCCTCTGGAGGCCTAATAGCGTGGATTAGAATAGATTTGGGATGGTCTGCCTCTATACATGATAGTGATAGCATGATATTATGTGGTTAACTTTAAAGGGCCCTAAGGGTGATGAATCTCTGGAACTTTATAATGTCTATATAAGGGGGACCTTCCAGTGGCAAGTCCTCAGCAATTTTGAACAAGCTGGAAGATCTCTTATCCAAATGCCCTCCCACTGCTAAAATCGTTGTAGCTGGCGATTTCAATTGTACATTCGAGCCATTGAGCCACAAAGACTTTTTTGATACAATGGATGAGGACAGCAAATGGGATGTGCCCCCCCTTAGCTTTGCGGCCAATTACAAGATGGTCCGAGATCATAACTCAAGTAAACGCCATAACCCTGGAATTTGGGCTTAGAGCTGTCAATGGCAGAACCCCTTCGGATATACAGGGGGAAAAATACTTTTAATAAATTAGCATGTCCACCCCGAATTGATTATATTCTGGTGGACTTGCGCCTCTGGGTAGATGTCATCGATATGGAGGTGGGCCATACCGTTGACAGTGACCATAACCCCCTAACGTTAAAAATGAAGAATCAATGGTTTCCTCAGTCTACAAAACCAAACTCAAGCCTGAAGGCCCAACTTCCCACTAAGGAGTTAATATTGTCAAATTGCGGTAGGCGCCTAAGGTGGCCTAAGGTGGTTGGGGAGGATCTAAAGATTGCGCATATCTCCTCAATTTTAGCTGCAAAGACAGGCGATTTGGAGGAAGCTTTGGCAGCAGTGCAGGGGCGGGAGAAGATTCCCCTAATTCACCAAGAAACTATTTGTTTGATTGGTGCACAGTTTGTAGGAGGTTCCCGTACAGGTCATGGAAAAAAACAACAAAGAAACTCTAATTTATGGTTCACGGAGACCTGCAAGGAGAAAAGGCACGTTTTAATAGCAGCTGTAAAGGAGAAAAACTCTCTCATGGTCAAAACAGCGAGAAAGGATTATAAACTATCCCTGAAATTAGCGAAGCGTGACTGGGAGGAGGCTCATTGGGAGGACTTAAAAGAGGCGTTGAGTAAGAGAAATTCTGCTTCTTACTGGGCTCTAATTAAGAAGAGAGAAAGGAGTGATAACTATCCCATTACTAATCATATTGGGAGCCAGGTTTGGTGGGATCACTTTGCCCACCTATATGCGGAGGAAGTTGAGGGGGAGCCAGAAAATTTGCTTGGTAACCAAAACCCAACTCTCTCCGATGCCACAAATCCATTTAGACTGAATGAGGTTGTGAGCCCCATCAACAGTATTATTCTTGCAAAAGCGGCAGGACCAGATTGTATCCCGGGCGACCTGTTTTCAGTGGAACCACATAAGTGGGCCCGATATATTCTACTCATGATTAATAGTATATTGGAAGGAGAGGAAGTCTCAAACTCGTGGAAAGAAATAGAGATAATACCCATCTACAAAAAAGGCGATTGATAGGACCACGCCAATTATAGGCCTATTAGCTTATTAGATTGCATGCAGAAAGTGGTAGGCAGAACCCTCCTAAACAGGATTCAGCTTTGGATGGAGGAGGAGGGAATCCTTTCTAATTGCCAAGCAGGCTTTAGGAAAGCCACTAGCACAGTTGATCAAGTCTTTAGACTACTTCTCCTTTATTGGAAAGTGGTAGCCATTGGTAAGGGAAGCCTATATCTCGCGTTCATTGACCTCAAGACGGCATTCGACTTGGTCCCACGCGCAAAGTTATGGACAGTGCTACAGGATATGGGTATTCACCCCTACATTCTATCTCTTCTAATACGCCTCCATGAGGATACATATGCTCGAGTTAGATGGGGGGATCAAGGGCAAACCACGGAAAGGATACCAGTAAATAGGGGTGTCTGCCAGGGTTGTGTTTTGGCTCCCACACTTTTTTCACTTTATGTGAATGGAGTGGTCGATTTTCTGAGCCAAGTTCCAGCCGACGCACCAACCCTGGCGGGGGAAAAATTGCTACCCTCCTTTTTGCGGACGATACCCTTCTTATTTCAAAAACTCAGATGGGTCTCCAAAAACTCCTTACCTGTTTCCAGCTATTTTGCACTTCAAAGGGGTCTTTCCATTAACATTTCAAAGACTAAGTTCATGGCTTTTAACCCTGGGAACCACTTTAGACCTAAACTCTATCTTAATGGCTCTCTTTTAGAGCGAGTTCACTCCTTTGACTACCTGAGGATTAGGCTTTCAGACAAAATGCAATGGGAGCCGCATCTGAGTAAGATGCTATTAAATCACAAGCGGGCTGCGGGTGCCATTTCAAGAGAGCAACGTCCTTCCCCGTCTAGATTGGTTCCACCGCAAAGCGGTGAGTTTGGCGATCTATGGTGCCGAACTCTGGGGCTTTGAAAAAATAGTAGAGATCCAAAGATCTGAGAATAAATTAATCAGAGATTTGGTCTCAACCCCTATATATACACCACTAAAACCTTTATTCCTTGACATGGGCAGACGCTCGATTAGTGAGATGGCCAGACTCCGTCCCCTATTGTATTGGGCAAGATTAAGACGCACCCCTGAATTGACACATAATGCGGCTGGCCTTTCCGAGCTGATCACCCTGGACTCCAACAAAAGGGTCAAATGGCTAAGGGATCTGAAGGATCTTATGTGTAAACTGGGTCTAGCCGAATCCTGGGAGAATCAGGCCCCTTTGACTAAGGTGGAGTTAAAAAAGATCTACTGGAACTGGGTTAATCACCAGTTTGTACACCAATCCAGACTCGGGAGATTGACGAATTTCTCCATCGCAAACGAGTTGGTTACCAGGATCCATACCTAGATTTTATTAGAATCCCTAGAGATAGGACACTCTACATGCAATTCCGATTTGGGTCCTTAAATCTAAACTCCACGCTTGCTTAACGGGAGCCAACAAAATATACCTCAACCCACTGTCCGTGCTGTGAAGCCCAGCAAGGATCGGTAGCCCATCTTTTATTTGCATGCCCTGCCTATAAACAGGCTAGGACAAAATGGCTTAAGCCAATTTGTGCCCAACTGGGAACAAAAAATCATCTAGTGGCGCTTCACATTTTGCGAACTGATGCCTCAAGGTCTCTGTTTGTTTGCGGAGTTGCCAAGTATTTGGGCTGTGCATGGATTATCCGTTCAAATGTAATTAACAAGGTAGTAGGTCCAAAGATGTAGCCTAACAATGATTGTTTGAGCGGATCCAGTTCCATGACTTTTCGTCTTGTTAACCTTTGATGCTTAGCGATATGCCAGAGATATTTGAAATAGAAAATGTGTACTCTACCTTGTAATGGCAATATACTATTCTGGAAAAGTATGTTTTAAATTTCTGTTTTTAATCTTTTATCATTTTTATGTATTGTCAAATTTTATACTCCTCTAACGCTTTTATGATACTTGCTATCGAATAAAGCTTATTTGATTGATATTCCCAATAGGCTCTGGGCATTGGAATAATATACCCTGCAGCTTAGACGTAGGACTGAGGTCTACTAGGTCTCTGCCGAATATATTAGACTTAATTGTGAGTGCCAGCTAGCTCAGAGGTCACTAGAAACTTTCTCGAATAAACAAGAAGGGATTAGTCTCTGACAACCATATAACATGACAACTTTGTTTCCCCAGAATGAAACGTATCTCTAGAGTCGCGGAAACAATAGACGGCTATTTCACTCAGTCAGAGGTCCATGCTTCGTTTCACCAGAGTTGCTTAGAAATAGAGAGACGGGCGTTTTCAATAAAAATATTTATTGAACAGTCTTATTTCTTAAGCATAAGAAATGCACTGCTACAATTGAATCATAAAATACATAGAATGCATAAAATACATACGTTGATAAAATAGTGGCTAAAAGTACTCCACTGGTGCTTCTAACATACGCCTACCCCGTTGTACCTAACCTAAGCCTAGTACGAGGGAGGAAGTAAGTGAGTAGTAGTTTAAGTTTTAGTATTTCTCTGCCAAGAATCTGTTCAAGAATTCTCTAGGGATCTAATCCGCGCCGTACCTTGGTTTTAGAATGACAGAGGTCTTGTATCTCTCTCGGGACTCGATCTCCCAGCAACCAGCAAGGGTAGCCTGGAAACACTGGAGCTGGATTTCTCGGCAAGAGAAAAGATAGCATCTTCGCAGTGCATCAGTTGGAGGGTGGGCTTTCTTCGGCACTTGCAGCAGCAGGGCGTCGGGCAAGTAGTTAGTCGATCTGCTCCTGAACCACTGTGTATTTGATTTAGCAAATGTAGGCATATTTATACCCCTGAAGGTGCCGAGTCTGACGTAAGATTGGACATAATATCGTCACTAGTGCCTCAGTTCCTTGAAAACTCCCAGATTTCTCGGATAAATCAGTATTCCAGCAGGGGGAGGTTCCTGACTGCTGAAGGCTGGTTTTACCACGAAATCAATGTGGATTCTCAGAGTTTAGTGGAAGTAGCCATGCTGTATTAGGGCTGCACAGGCTATAAGTAAATAAGGCAATGATTCTTTATGCCTATAAAAGGACTGGGTCATTTATACCTATATATGGGCAAGAATCGGGAAAAATTACTCTAGGGTCCAAGATTCCCACATAACACCTATACAGCCTGGTGACCAACAGAGAGCCCACCAGGTTTTCCAATGCAGGGAAGACCGGGGGGGGCAAACGGAAAATCGCCACTAATAGCGCTGCATGCCGCATGAAGTCTGTGATACAAAAACAGTTCTGAGAAGGGCACCGCCTGCCCCTCCTCTGCCTCCGGAGGGGGCATGAATTCACCATCAGGAAATAAGTCAGCAAAGGTATACAGGTGTAGATTCTGTTCCAAGGGTCTGCTAATCCCCCTCTGCAATGCATGGCAGCATCGGGTTTTGCGACAACGAAAGTGAGGGGGCATACCACACCGGAATACCCGCCTTTTTGCGCAGCTCTTCCCACACCCAAAAGAGCATACCGTCAGAATCTACATACCCTCTAGGGCGCTTCGCCTTAGCACATATATCTACCTTCAGCAGGACAGGCGCAACTGTATCTTGCTACACCGCTACATGGGGTTAGAAGGGAGTCGGATGGGTCCAGAAGTGCAAAAATTGGGCCTGAGCACAAAGCGCATATAGGTGCATATCTGGGGCGCCCAGGCCATCCTGCTTCAAAGGCGGTGTCAACTAATCCAATGAAACTCTCGCCTGACCATTCGCCCACGTCAGGGTGACAAGATGTGATATGAGCTTATTAAAAAAGTGTGCTGTGAGTGGGATTGGAATATTCGTGGACAAATATAGAAATTTGGGTAAAATGACCATCTTGGCCAGGGCTATCCTGCCAGTAAGTGACTGAGGCAGCCTCGCCCAAGTCCTGACCTTCTCCTCTAGCCACATGACCGCTCTTACAAAATGCAAATTCCAAATTTCCTGAACATCCTGGCTTATCCATATACCCAAATATTTAACCGCCTCTGCTTCCCATTTCAGAGGGTACTCGGAGAGGACCTGTGGGGTACTGTCCGGCAGCAGGAATATCAAAGATTTGAACCAGTTGACAGAGATCCCGGCCAGTCCACCAAATCTAATGAATTCACGCAGCACCGGGTCCAAATTAACCTCCGGTAAAGAGTGATGTCATCTGCATACAGTGATGTAAGAAGGCACCTGGAGCTAAACCATAGGCCACGCGCCTTATGGTGTTGTCTAATTCGGACGGCTAAGGGCGCCATAGCAATAGCAAACAGTAGCGGGGAGAGGGGACAACCCTGCCTCGTGCCACACGAGATAGGGAAAGGCTCAGAAACCAAGCCATTCACCCTTATCCTTGCGCTAGGTTGCGAGTAGAACAAGCGACTCCTGTTAATGAATAGTGGACTGAAACCCATACGTCCCAGTATATTGAATAAGTATGCCATACCAGGGTATCAAAAGCTTTGATGGTGTACAGAAACACCACCGCAGCATGGACTGTCGGGTGCAGGTAGTGTAATGTTGAAAAGATTGTCCCTATATTGTGTGAGGTCGACCTACCTGGGATAAACCCCGATTGGTCAGGGAGCGCCACCATAGGAAGCAGTGGCTGCAAACGGTTAGCAATCAACTTGGCAAGTATTTTGACATCGACATTTAGTAGCGAGAGAGGTCTATAGGCGCCCATCTCCCCTTCTGGTTTACTGGGCTTTAACATTGTGATAATCATCGCTTCTCTCATGGTCTTAGGCAATATTCCCACCTCCAAGGTCTCCTCATACACCGTCAAAAGTCTGGGCGCTAGCTCTTCAGCATAAGTCTTATAAAAGGCTGTGGTCAAGCCGTCTGGGCCAGGCCCCTTGTCCAGAGGCAGACTCTTTATGACTTGGGCTACATCTTCTGTGGCTTTCGGGAAGTCCATATACTTTCTGTGAGTATTATTGAACCAGACTAGAGCAATCGAATCCATAAAGGAGTCCAGTCCCTCCAGACAGGCCCCTTGGGTGGTGGTGTATAGGTTGGAATACAAACCTGAGAAGGCATTTAGAGTGTCCCCCTGATCCCTAACCGTAGTATTCGGCGATACATGTACCTCGTGGATATAGGTTGTAGATTTGGGTGGTCGAATCATGCCCACCAGCGTGAGTCCCGGCCTCTGTCCCTCCCCATATCTCCTAGCCTCTGCATATTTACTCAGGAATTTCACCTCACTGTTTGTTTAATCAGCGTCATCTGACAGCTTTGTTTTCAGTAAACCAAAGGTTTCTAGATCGCCAGTTGCATAAAAATGTGTTTCAAGGTCTTTTATGTTAATCTCAAGAGAGGCGAACGTGCCTCTCATAGCCTTTAATACCCCTGCTTGACGAGCAATACGCTTTCCTCTAATGACTACCTTAAATGCCTCCAAGAGTGAGGCTTCGGTATCCACCGACCCAGTGTTCAGCTCAAAGTAGTCAGTAATATCCTGTAGGATCTCCTCCTTAAAGGTGTCATCGAGGAGGGTATGCGGTGGAAGGCGCCAGGAAAACACGCGCTTCGGCGTGTTTGGGAGCAGTAATTTCAGTAAACAGGGAGCATGGTCGGATAACGAGCGTGGCATGTGCTCTACGCCAGTAGTCCTGGTAGCCACATCCCTTGAAACCAACCAGAAATCCAAGCGAGACTATGCTCTATGGTGGTCAGAAATGCAAGTACCCTCCCTCAGTGAGTGATGTCTGGTGCGCCATATGTCAATCAGCCCCCCGTCAGCCATTGTTGACTTCAAAGCAGAGCTAGCCGCCGGGTGCATTGTCTGGCAGTGCCACGCCTATCCAGCACATCGTCAAGGATAGCATTAAAGTTCCCTCCCCATATGATCGTGTTGCAGCCAGTCACCCTGATCTTTGTCCATACATTGTTAAAAAATTCTGGGGAATCAACATTTGGACCGTACACTGCCACTATAACCATGGGTAGGCCACACAGAGAACCCTGTATCAGAACATACCTGCCCTCCGGGTCCACGATTATCAGCACCTCCTTCCAGGCAAGCCCCCCTTTTCACCAACACATCCACCCTACATGCATAATTTGAATATATAGCAGAGTATACGTGACCCCATCTCCTATGGCCCAGCCTCTGAGAAGGCGTTTAGTTCAAATGTGTCTCTTGTAAGAGGCAGATGTCAATGTTGTGGGGTGTTAAATAAGCATGAACCAATCTTGACTTTCGATCATCATTGAGCCCCCTCACATTCCAAGTTCAACAATTCAACACCTTATCAGACATGTGTGCAAACCTTTGTAGTGAGTCCCGTCTTGATTAGCAGCAACGTGACACAGGACCATCCAAAATGACAACGGCCAACCACCAATTCACATATATAATGGCATTTAAACAACAAAATGAACTCCCCCCTCCACCCACTCCAACCCCCCAATCAGGTGTTAGATGACCCACCCTAGCAATAGAACATACCACCCATGAGTGCGTAGCATTGCCGGCAAACTACCTTGTATTGTGCAAGGTGGCCGGGTGATCTGCGGACGTCCCAACAGTCAGGCCACAGGAATTACAAAACAGTAAAAACAGCATGACCATGAGCAATGAAACATGCAGTTACAATTAAAGTAAGAAGTCCTTGGGCCCCCAACATAACAGTGCGACACTTCAACATGCTGGAGCATACGATACCCAATTTAATCATTGTCACTCAAATATCCTCCTGCTGCTCCCGCCGTTTCCAGGTGTCCCTTACTCTTCTTCCTTCCTAAGTGTTTGGCGAATTTCAGGGCGGATTTCGCATTGGCGAAGAAGTGGGCAGTTCCATCAAAAGATACCTTTTCCTGTCTCGCCGCTTGCACAGCTGGAGTGAAATCTGTGTAGAAAGAGATCTTGTTACCTTTATACGTCATCTGGCCCTTCTCCCTGGCCAACCTCAGGATAAGGTCTCTATCCTGATAGTTCAGACGTTTCGCTATAATCTGCCTGGGCGGCACACCAACAGCGGTTCTCTGTCCCATTGATCTATGTGCCCTCTCCACCACGAAGACCGCCGATAAGTGAGGGTCGAACAGTTTATGCAACAAGTCTGCTACGTAGGTCTCCATCTTAGATATGGCGGTTGTCTCCGGAATGCCAGTTACGCGGAGGTTGTTGCGTCCCGATATGGCCTCGAAGTCATACATTTTGGCTTTGATGACCCCCTGTAGCTTGTCTATGTGGAGCAGTTGTTCCTTTGGTTTCTGTCTGGAATTCATGAAACTCAGTACGGCGATTTTTCCAATGCGTCAGGCCGCTCCTCATGCGTGGACACCAGTGCTTTAACGGAATCCAGTTGCAACGTCAACGTGTCCAGTTTAGTGTCGATATTGTGGAGACTAGATCGCATCTCCAACATGAGCGTCCTCAAATCCTCCCCTTGATCTACATCATGGGAACTGCATGGGTTCTCCGCCTGCTGTTCCTGCTCAGAGTCCGCCTGTCTAGTGGAACGTTTATTTGCAAAATTCAATTTCGGGTGTTTGGCATCCTGTTTGCCCATGGCTGCAGAGCCACAGATATGCAGAGGGCGAACTCAAGGCGCACAGCGGATCCCCGCCTGTATCCACGAGGTCGAAATTGCAGCTCCATGCCACGATGCCTCAGTCGGAAGCCTCTCCCGCTAACCTTGTAGTGCGCACCTCACAGAACTCCAGTGCGCCAGGATAAAATCAACGCACCTGGAGACGCCGCCAAATCACCCCTCACGTAGAGGTGCAGGAGGCAGTCTTCGCACGGGCCTAAGCCGTAAAAAAGTGTATAATGGGCCATCATGCCCCATACCCCGGTAGAGCCCCGCTCACCCGCCTGGGGGCTTGGAACAGAAATGCGGCCCAGACCGATGTCCCTCATAACACTCCCTTCAACAGGCGGATGCGTATCCACTTCTCCGCAGCGCGGGGATCAACAGCCCCAATCACGCAGCAAGCAGTGTCTCCTCACACAGCTGCAGCCCTCTCCAGCCAGCAAAAGCGAGAGATCCCTACAGAAGACAGAGGGTGCAGTTATTTATGGCCTGAGCTCCCCCACAGCTCTATGGATCTGCACTCAGCCTGTCCCAGGCCTGGTGACTTAGCAGGCCGAGCAGCGAGTGTAGGCGACGTCCTCTGCCACCACAAAATGGCGGACCCTGGTGAGCTCGCAAGTTGACCCCGGGCGCCGAAAACTGCCTGCGGGGTGCTCCAGCAAGGCAGGGGTGTACACACTCTCCAACCCCCCCGCCTTGCAACCTCTGACTCTTGCACCTCAAGCCCCGCCGGTGTGTCACAGGCAGTGTACTTACAGCACACGCCGCCCGCCGCAGTCCGCCCTCATCCGCTCATCAAAATAGGATCCCCGGGGGTCCGCGGGCCAAGAGAGTAGTCGTGTCGTCCATGGCACAGCAGGCCCCCAGCAGCCCATGCGACCTGTCTGCAATGCGCCTCGGCATGGGCGGGGAGCCTCACAACATCCGGCTGGCAGGATTTAGAGTATTAGCCACAGGCCCACTGAGCATCAGCAGCTCCGGGGTCGAGTTGCTGCGCGTCCCAGCAGCAGCCTAGTGCGGTGACGTCGTGGCCTCCGGCGCTCCCCCTCGGCTCGCCTGGCTCCGTGCAGGTTTCAGATGGAGCCCCCAAATTTCTCCATGGTGTAGATCATGACGTTCGGCAACTTTGCAGATGACCTGTGCGACTGAGGGACAGCCCGAATTGCAGGATAAAAGCAGGATTTTGTCCCGGCCGGCGGAGCGCACTCAAGGAGCGGCCATTCTGCTGCGCAGCCGGCCACGCCCCCCCAAAGCATGCAAAAGGTTGAAAACAAGATTGATGATTCTTTGCTTTCAAAATAAAATGTTCAGAAAAAAAATGCAACTAGGAAAAAAACCGTTTTGTTTAACTACTGTGAAATATTAGGTGCCACGTCTTTGAAGCAACATTTAGTAAAATACGTTGATGCATCCCAGTATTTCCCAAAAATATTCATAAAGGAAAATCAGTGTAACCAGTTTCAACAAAATTATAGTAAACAGGAAATAAGCGTTGGCAAAGCCAAAAGAGGTGACATTAGTGGCCTGCCTTTTGGTTTTGTCAATGCGTGTCCTGCTTTGACATGGTTTTTGTGATACTTTAATTTTGTGGGAGCTGCGGGCCGTCATCATTATACCAAGCATTGGTAAAAGCAAAAAAAAATGTGGTCTTAAAAATCACAAATTGCCACAGTAGTTCCTGGCACTGAACAAAACTACTTTGGGTGCCGATATGCTCCTTGTGAAAGAACAGAATGCAGTCACTTTTTGCAATTGTTTAAGAGGAAGTCGTTTTTCTTTCTAATTTTCATGGCTTCAACCTACTTGCAGTTTGTGGTAGAAAAAGGTGTGAAACCGTTGGGTAATTCTAGCATGCTATACATTTCTGAAAAGACAACATTCTGAATTCAGCACGAGGCAATTTAAATAAATCCTTGAACATTTTCCCAGTGAAACGAATAGTTGAGAAAAATAATGGAAAAAATAGCAACACTTTTTTTATCTGTAAATTTATAAAGCAATTTATCATTACATCTGTCTGACCCTTCTGGTCGCAAGGGCATCTAATAGGGTTTGTAAGCGTTCCAGAAACATCCAAAACCCAGAGCCAACAACTGAACTGCAGCTTGTAATGAGTTATCATTATTTACCGCCCATGCAACATTTCATATATTGTAAAATATAATGAATGAAAAATGACTATGGAAAAAAAAATGTATTTCTGAAACTTGCACAAGATACTGAGCTTAGGAACAGTGGCTATTTGTGCGCCTCCGAATTTGGGGTACCTGTACTATCATTTGAGTCAGACACAATTTAGCAAAGCGTATTGTCTTTAACACTAGCTTCCATTACCCCCAGGTCCCTCCGTCCTCGACACCTTCATGGACAAATGAGATTACTCTATCTCCGACAGGAAAATAAGAAAGAAGGAATGCTGGACCTAATCCCCCCACCTCCTCCCGCCGGGAGTATATAAGGGTACAAGTCCCAGCATTCCTTGTGTTCTTTTTTCTGTTATTCTGACAGGAAGGATTGAAGCGCGAGGAGCTTGAAGACGCTCCCACGCTGGACTTTCCTTCTGGGTTCGTTCTTCTGGATCTTTACCCCCCCCCCCCCCCCCCCCCCCCGCCGGGCTTGGTGGGAGTGGCGGGGGCTGTTTTGCGCTTGTGATGGCCGCGCGTGGGTGTTTGCATTGTGTGGACTCAGCGTTCGCCCCTCCTGGTCTGCCGGGCTTACTGGGGGGCGTGGCCTCCTGTGCGGTCCCGAATTGGCTGCTGGGTGTTGATGCCTTCCGGTTTCCTCTGCTTGACTTCCGTCCTGACCGCGGTCAGGCGCTCCTGTCCCGGCGGTTTTGTGGCAGATTTAAAAACGCGGGGCAGTGGTGAGTACCGCATAGCGGTTTTGGGTGCTATTTCCTTTTGCTTCCTGTTTTGTCCTGCTGTTGGTCTTCTGTTCATTTTCAGGAAGGGCAAATGTTCTAAGAAGAGATGTCATAGGGAGAGGTCTTCTTCCTCTTCGTCCAGTTCCTCTCGCTCTCCTTCTCCTACCAGGTCCAGACGCCATGGTGGGGGTGATGATGCGCGCTTGAAGCGCTTGATTAGGGAGACCATTTCGGAAATGGGTGATGGTAGGTCACGCAGCAAGAGGGCGGCCTCGGCTCCTGTTTCCACTGGGTCCTCTGGTGATGAGTCTGCGGGTGCAGGGGACTCTGACCTAAAGGGGAAGTATATTGACAAGGACCCCCTGCCGGAGATTTTGTAGCATGTTAAGGAGAGCATGGGTTTCACTGATGTGGCTGCTCCCAGTAAGTCTGGGGGTTCTTTACTGCGGCAATTTTAGAGTTCTGCCACGGTGGATTTCCAGATGCACCCCTTTATAAAGGATGTTCTGAAGCGGGAGTGGGCTGATCCGGATCTTATTCTGGTTCCACGCTTTATGACCCGCCTTTACCCCCTGCAGGATATGGCTACGGAACTCCCGGATTCGATACCCATTGACTCCTTTGTGGCTAGTTTGGTGGGTCGCACTTCCTTGTCGGAGGACGCTATGCTGAAGGATCCTGGTGATAAGAAGGCGGACGTTGCTCTCAGGAAGGTTTATTCTGGATCCCATCTGGCCTTGAGGGCCGGTGTTTATGGGACTTATGTGTCACAGTCTCTGCTGTCTGACATTAAGTCCCTCTATCGGTCGATGGATGATGCCACGGACTGTTCCGCTCTTCTTGGGCACATCGAGCGTCAGGTGGAGCTTCTTTCTGATGTATCTTTTGACGTTGTGCGGGCTGCTGCACTCTCTGGGGGTGCTTGTGTGGCAGCTCGTCGCTCTCTTGTGCTTAAGGACTGGAAGACGGACTCTGCGCAGAAGTCTTGTGCTTTGCGTTTGCCCTTCCAGGGTTCTATGCTGTTTGGGGGGGGAGTTGGAAGACAAATTGCATAAACTGTTTAAGGAGAAGAAGCACTCTTCTTCTTTTAAGGCTCCTTCTGCTGCTCCTGCTCCCTTGAAGCCTAAGCCTTTCTTTCGTCCTTCCTCTCGTTGGCAGTTTCGGAAGGGCCAGGGGAGGTTTGCTTCTGTTCGGGGTCGGGATCGTAAGGCTAGGTCCCCTCCTCCTGCTATTCAGAAAACGGGGTGGTGATGAACAGAGTGTCTGAATTAAGCAGACCACTCTTACCCAGTCCAAAGATCAGGGCTTCATCCATCACCGTTATTTATCTCACTGCACCATCCCAGCTCAGAACCTGGCTATATGCAAATCAGTCTGTCCCTGGCCCAGTGCATCATGGGAACAGGGCAGACTAAACTACCAAGCCAATTCTTCACCAGAAAGGAGACAAGCTACCGGGGACCGGTTTCTGGCATTTCAGCCTTCTTCGGCCCGGCTTGCTTGAATCCTGATGGTGCAGTGAGAAAGGGACTCATGTCTGAGTATACCCTGCCACACTCTGTTCATCACCACCCCCTTTTCTGAATCATTTTTGTCCACCATAAGCGTGGAAGGGTATACTCAGATGTGAGTCCCTAGCTCATTGCACCATCAGGATTCAAGCAAGCCGGGCCGAAGACGGCTGAAATGCCAGAAACCGGTCCCCGGTAGCTTGTTTCCTTCCCAGTATAAGAATTGGCTTGGTAGTTTGGTCTGCCCTGTTCCCATGATGCACTGGGCCAGGGTCAGACTAATTTGCATATAGCCAAGTTCTGAGCTGGGATGGTGCAGTGAGCTAAAAAACGGTGATGGATCAAGTCCTGATCTTTGGACTGGGTAAGAGTGGACTGCTTAATTCAGACACTCTGTTCATCACCACCCCCTTTTCTGAATCATTTTTGTCCACCATAAGCGTGGAAGGGTATACTCAGATGTGAGTCCCTAGCTCATTGCACCATCAGGATTCAAGCAAGCCGGGCCGAAGACGGCTGAAATGCCAGAAACCGGTCCCCGGTAGCTTGTTTCCTTCCCAGTATAAGAATTGGCTTGGTAGTTTGGTCTGCCCTGTTCCCATGATGCACTGGGCCAGGGTCAGACTAATTTGCATATAGCCAAGTTCTGAGCTGGGATGGTGCAGTGAGCTAAAAAACGGTGATGGATCAAGCCCTGATCTTTGGACTGGGTAAGAGTGGTCTGCTTAATTCAGACACTCTGTTCATCACCACCCCCTTTTCTGAATCATTTTTGTCCACCATAAGCGTGGAAGGGTATACTCAGATGTGAGTCCCTAGCACATTGCACCATCAGGATTCAAGCAAGCCGGGCCGAAGACGGCTGAAATGCCAGAAACCGGTCCCCGGTAGCTTGTTTCCTTCCCAGTATAAGAATTGGCTTGGTAGTTTGGTCTGCCCTGTTCCCATGATGCACTGGGCCAGGGTCAGACTAATTTGCATATAGCCAAGTTCTGAGCTGGGATGGTGCAGTGAGCTAAAAAACGGTGATGGATCAAGCCCTGATCTTTGGACTGGGTAAGAGTGGTCTGCTTAATTCAGACACTCTGTTCATCACCACCCCCTTTTCTGAATCATTTTTGTCCACCATAAGCGTGGAAGGGTATACTCAGATGTGAGTCCCTAGCTCATTGCACCATCAGGATTCAAGCAAGCCGGGCCGAAGACGGCTGAAATGCCAGAAACCGGTCCCCGGTAGCTTGTTTCCTTCCCAGTATAAGAATTGGCATGGTAGTTTGGTCTGCCCTGTTCCCATGATGCACTGGGCCAGGGTCAGACTAATTTGCATATAGCCAAGTTCTGAGCTGGGATGGTGCAGTGAGCTAAAAAACGGTGATGGATCAAGCCCTGATCTTTGGACTGGATAAGAGTGGTCTGCTTAATTCAGACACTCTGTTCATCACCACCCCCTTTTCTGAATCACCCTCCTCCTGCTAAGCCTCGTTCCTGACTCTTTGGCTGTGGTTCCTGGGTTGGTGGTAGGAGGGCGGCTGCGCTTCTTCCTGGATGCGTGGGTTCAGTCCTGTTCCGACGCTTGGGTGTTGGATGTCCTGCGAGAGGGTTATGTTGTAGAGTTCTCTATTCCCCCTCCGGACTCCGGTGTCCGCCCGACTCCCTGGCCTGCTTGCCGGTCCAAGAGGCCTCATCTCTCTCAAGGGGTGGAGGCTCTTCTTCTAAAGGGGGCCATTCAGGAGGTCCCTCCTGCGGAGGTGGGGTCGGGCTTCTATTCCCTGATTTTTCTTGTGCCGAAGATTACGGGGAGTTACCGCCTGGTTCTGGATTTGAGGGTTATGAACCGGTGGATTCTGAGGATTCCCTTTCACATGGAGACTCTGCAAAGGGTGATTCCTTTGGTCCTTCGGGGTCACTTCATGTGTACCCTGGATCTTCAGGATGCTTACTACCACCTTCCGGTGCATCCTCGGTCCCGTCGCTTCCTGCGGTTTTGTGTGCGGGGCGTCACTTCCTGTCCCAGGTTTTGCCCTTCGGTCTGAGGTCTGCCCCAAGGGTCTTTACTAAGGTGGTGGCTCCCTTGGTCGCCTGGCTTCATCTTCAGGGGGTTTCCTGTGCGCCTCTGGTTGCGTCTTATGGGTCTGATGGTGGCGACAGTCTTTACGGTGGCTTGGGCTCGGTTCACCTGTGCCCATTGTGGGGTTATCTTCTGTCCCTCTGGAATCCGTTGTCCGGGAATTTGGAGTTCCTTCTGCCTGTTTCTCCTGTGGTCCTCCAGACTCTTCTTTGGTGGTCGACCCGGTTACATCTGTCTCAGGGTCTCCCTTTGCAACCTTCCCCATCTCTGGTCTTGACTACGGATGCGAGCTCCTTAGGATGGGGAGCGACCTTGGGGGTCTCGGTCCCTTCAAGGTCGTTGGTCCGTCCTGGAGTATCGCCGGTTGACGGCTGTTTGTTGGGCTGTGATGGGGTTTCGTGGCCTGCTCATCGGTCGGAACGTTCTGGTGCGTTCCGACAATATGGTGACTGTGGCGTATCTGAACCATCAAGGGGGGGGGGGGTCTGTTCGGCCTCTCTGACCGCTGTGGTTGTTCCCCTGTTCTGTTGGGTGGAGAGTCACCTTCTGTCTCTGACGGCGATTCACATTCGAGGAGTGGACACCTGTGTAGCGGATGCCCTGAGTGGTTGCTTTCCGGGGTCGTTGGAGTTGTCTGTCACCCGGATTGTGTTTCGGCATGTGTGCGTGAGGTTTGGGCGTCCCTTTCTGGACCTTTTTGCCTCCCGGCAGAATGCTCAGCTGCCTCGCTTCTGGTCCCGGTTTCGGCAGGAGGGTTGTTGGGGGGTGGATGCCCTGTCGGTTCCCAAGCCATCTCGCCTGCTTTATGCCTTTCCTCCTCTTGTGCTGATTCCTCGGTTTCTGTCCCGCCTGTGTCTGGAGTCTCGGGAGGTGGTTGTGGTCCTGCCCTTTTGGCCTTGGAGATCTTGGTTTCATTTGTTTCTGACTGTTCGTCTGTTGGCGGTCCAGGGCCCTTGGTTTCTCCCCCGCCTCCCCTGCGTTCGTCCCCGTCCCTGTCTCTTCTCCGGTTGCTGCTGTTGGGTTGGAGGTTGGGAGGCAGGGGTGGCGGCAATGTGGCTTCCCATAGCATTTAGCTGTGGCTCTTCAGGATTCCCGTAGGCCTTCTACCCTCCGGTCTTATGATCGTCATTGGGGGAATTTCAGTCGGTGGTGTGCGGCGTTGGGCCTTTCCTCTTTGCATTGTTCCTTGCAGGCTTTGCTTCAGTTTTTGTGGGAGGGTTTCGAGAAGGGTTGGGCTGTGTCGACTTTGCGTGTTCAGTGGGCGGCTGTGAGGGCGGTTCGTTGCCCGTGGGGTACCCTGTTGGATGGTGAGGACTTGGTTTCTCGCCTTCTGCATGGATGAAGGTGTCGAGGACGGAGGGACCTGGGGGTAATGTCCTATTACGTATGGTAATCTTCATTACTCCGGGTCCCGTAGTCCTCGACACCTTCATGGCTTCCCTCCCTCCCTTCCTTTGTGCCAGGCTTCATCTTGGGCTTGGTATTTCAGAGGGAATGCTGGGACTTGTACCCTTATGTACTCCCAGCGGGAGGGGGGTGGGGTGGGGGGGGAATAGGTCCAGCATTCCTTCTTTCTTTTTTTCTGTCGGAGATCGAGTAATCTCATTTGTCCATGAAGGTGTCGAGGACTACGGGACCCGGAGTAATGAAGATTACCATACTTAATAGGACATTTGGAAGCCTAAAATGCAGAGAAATCCAATTGGTAATAACATATATTCTACTATTTTGTTTTCCTACCGTCCCTCAATTCAAAATATTAGTCCACTTTTGTGACTAGGCCCAGCACTAGTGATGGAAAAGGCCCGAAAACAGAACATGGATAGATCAACATTTTCCACTCAAAAAGGAACTTTTTTTTGTAATTCGCGTAGCTGTTGACTTTTGATCATGGCTTGGCCCAAGGAAACTTACCAAACCTAGACCTTTTGAGAACTAGACGCTCAGAGAACTCCAGGGAAGGGTCTGCCTTGTGTGCATTCCTCTATGTTTTCATACACAATACTTTTTTAAACTTGAAACATTGGAAAATAAACCACATCTACCTCGTAATTTTGTGAGATAAAGTTTTATAAGTTGCAAGGATCCACAAGTTTCCTACCTCACATCCCAGCACTCCGTTACCCCAATGCATCTTGGTAAAAGCAGTGCATGATGACACTTACTTCAGTAAGTCTTTAGTATTTCACCTTTGTTGGTGCAGCCAGTGCTGTGTATCTCTACACGTGTTTCAGGATAGTTGTCCTTATTCAGTAGAGAGCAACACTTTGTTTTGGGGTGCTGGAAATGCTGCCCAAAGTCTTTTCAGGTCCTGATGCACCTGCACCCAGTGAGTGGTACAGAGACCTGAGAGAACTTTGGGCACCATTTCCAGCACTCCCAGAATGACTTGTTGTTCTCTGCTGATGAAGGAATTAAGCCACAGACAAATGTCTAGAGAGTTACATGGCACTGGCTGCATCAACAAGGGTGAGCAATTAAAGAATACTACGTTATGCATTGGGTCAAAATGAGTTCTAGTTTGTGAGACAGTGTGCTCCCTCCCTCCTGTTTGAAAAGGATCCACACATTTCCTATCACCCAGCATTCCTACCACCCAGCATTCCCACATTTGTGTGGGTATGTCCAGCGCCTGAGACATGGAAGGCCCAAAACCGCAACATCAGATTTTCCTACTCAAAACAGACACATTTTTGTAATGTGCACTTACACACTTTTTCCGATTAAAAGTGATACTCCACCTGTATTGCTAATACCAGTGGCAGGAAAAGCTTGCAAATGCTTCATAGACATATAAATTTGTTTAACTCTAAACCAACATTTTTTTGCCATTTTGGTAGCTTTGGATTTTGGACTCTGGCAGGCTATCTCCCTAGTAAACCTATCAAACCCAAACATTTCTGAAACCTAGAGACTCTGGGGAGTCCAGGGTGATCTGGCTTGTCTGGGTCCCCATTACCTTTTCTTACTCACAACGTAGCCCTTCAAAGCTACAATTTTTGCAAAAAAAACATGTGTCTCTCTCACATTTCTGTGAAAGAAAGTTCTGGAAGCTGTGGGGATCCACAGCGTGGTTTCATTCATTCCTGTTGTGGGCTCTAGGTTCAGCCTTGCAAATGAGGGTAGTGTTCTTGTTGATACAAGTGTGAGAATGGTGGTGATAAAAATGTAGTGGATCAATGTTGATTCTACAAGTTTCTGTCATAGGAATGTGAGGAAAATGTATGATTTTAGGCAAAGTTTGAGGTTTGCATTGTATTGTGGGTGAACTAACGTAGTAGAATCCACACAAGGCACACCACTCTGGATTCCCATGGGTGTGTAGTTTAAAAAAAATGTCTGGGTTTAGAAGGCTTCCCTGAGTGGTGGCCAAGCACGTGCCCAGACAGAGCAGCAATTTAGCATGTCAAGCAAGAAAACATTTGGCTTAACCCCCACTCCTACAGTCCATATAGTAAAAATGTACCCTGGAAAATATAAATTTACTCCTGCTTGCCTTGGGGACCGGGATGCTTTTTGTTTTAATCAGCCAACATTAATGGTACTAGCGTTTTTGTTTGCTATGTAGTTAGAAGGACTTTTTAAATGCAAAAGACAAAAATGATGAGGAGTACTGCCAGTGGGTCTATTTCACAGTAGGATTTGGGTTATATATTTAATTTGGGACAGGATCACATTCCAGACGATCTGTCGGTTGGGCTTGAACACTGCATCATGTCGCCCATAATTTTGCACAGTCTTCAGCACATTAGGTTTGTTCCAGGCTCTATAACACAATCTAGGTGGTGTAGCGTACTATATTTTATACAATCTGAATATACTTTCAATGTTGAATATGAAAAATGAAGCTGCGGTCACTAATAAGGACTGCCAATTTTTAATGGACCCTTTCCTGCTGTGGTCAGTTTCTGAAATCACTTTCACCTGAGCTGAGGTAACAAGGCTTTGTGAATCTCAAAAATACTCTTTTGAAGTGGAGGAGTTGTGTGTCGGGGCTTAAAAGGTTGTGCCGCTCCTTGAGTCTTGACATATCAGTAGGGTGTGAGATCCTCTGTATGCAATGGAAATGTTACATTTAGGGTTATTTAATGGATCGTTTACATAGATCAAATGTCATCAGGTAACTTTGTTTCTGTGCTTGTTTCCGATATTACAGATCGATTCCGCCCCCTCCTCCCCCACACTAATTTCCCAGCTTTGAAATCCAGCTTGAGTGCATTGAAGGTGTAAATTCTGGTTATTCAATATCCGAGAGGGGGTTGATATTCTCAATGTCATATCTGGTCTAACAGTTCGGTTACAATACCCTAGGGTGTAATGTAGTACTGTTTTTCGCTGGAGAAAGTTGCTTCATGAGAGCCATAATGATGGGTTTGTTTGTGGTGGTTCAAGTATAATCCAGCTTTTGTCATGATGTGTGACTGACTAACACTGTGTCACTGTCTACCTGTGTACTTCAGGGACTGCCAGGACTCCCTATCCAGATGTAGTTTAAAAAAACATACATGCTATCATACGTGGTTTATTAGCACAAATTAATTTCAGCTGATGAGTGTTTGTATTTAGCTATTACTGATCTATTTAACTAGGGGGCCTAACCCTATTTGCACAACACTGGGACAGTGTAGTGTCTGTCTCTTCTATTAAATGTTTTCTATGCCTTAAGGAAAGAGAAGGAAAATGAGCTAAGTTGTCGACTCAATGGCCGCAGGTCCTCCATTTGCTTCTCTATAATGGCCACTCATTCATTCTGCTTGTCAGATTTCTTGGCAAGGCAATTACCCAGCAATTATTGTATCCCTGAGGGAGTTTAATCGTTGCCTGATTCTAAGATGGCAACTTTCATTTGTAGTCCTTTGTCACTCCCTTCCAGTGTAGTGTAGTTCCTATATTCCCAATAGGCTCTGCGCATAGGAATAATATATCCTATAGATGTCACGTAGGACTTATGTCTACTAGGTCGCTATCAAATATATCAAACTTAATTGTGAGTGCCAGCTAGCTCAGAGGTCACTAGAAACTTTCACAAGAAGGGATTAGTTTCTGACAACCGCGTAAACATGACAACTTTGTTTTCCCAAGATAAAACGTATCTTCAGAGTCATAGAAACAATAGATAGATATTTCACTCAGTCGTTTGTGCATACTTCGTTTCACCAGAGGTGCAGAGAAATAGAGAGACGGGCGTTTTAAATAAAAGTATTTATTTAACAGTCTTCTTTCTCATGCAGAAGAAATGAACTGCTACAATTGTAATACTGGCTGTAAAGTATAATGCGTACAGCAGGAAGAGTATTATAAAATAATACTGTAAAAGCATGGTATGGTTTCTAAGCCATAAAATACATACAAAATTAATAAAGACTAAAAGTACTCAACTGATGCTTCTAAAATACGCCTACCCCGATGTACCTAACCTAAGTCTAGTACAAGGGAAGAAGTAAGTGTGGTGTAGCATAAGTTTAGTATTCTTTTGCCAAGAATCTATCTAAGATTTCTCTTAGGGTCTAATCAGCTCGGTACCTTGGTTTAGAATGAAGGAGGTCTTGTATCTCTCAGTCTCAGGACTAGATTTCCCAACACCCCCCAAGGGGATCCTGGAAACACTAGAGCTGGATTTCTCGGCAAGAGAAAAGACAACATCTCTCTCAGTGCGTCAGCTGGAGGGTCGGCTTCCTTCGGCACTTGCTGTAGCGAGATGCGTCGGGCAAGTAGATAGTCGAACTGCTCCAAACCACGTGTGTTTGCTTGGGCAAGTGTGGCCAAATTTATACCTTGAAGGTGCTGAGTTTGACGTAAAGGTGGACATAATAACGTCATCAAAGAGTCTCAGTTCTTTGAAAACTCCATGAGTTCTTGAATAAATCAATATTCAAGCAAGGGGAAGTCCCTAACTGCTGAAGCAGAGTTTTCCAAGAAATCGTTGTGGCTTTTCGGAACTAGTGGAAGTAGCCATGCCATATTTGGACTCCATGGGCTATGTCTAAATATGATTATGATTTCTATGCCTCTATAAGGACATGAATCGGGAAAATTACACTAGGATCCTAAAATGCTATACAACATAATGGAACAGGACTTGCTCATGTTACAACATGGACAGCCTCAATTGCGCTCTATAATGCTGCTAGGCTGGACGTTACAAAACCTTCGCTCAGGCTATGTGCCTTGGGGTCTAATCAACACCCTGTCATTGTTTTTTTAATTTTTTGAAAACCTTTATTTGTGTAGATGGTTGCATACAAATACAGGCCTACAATCCAGAGGCCGGCCACAAAACAAACTGGAAAGCACCAAGATCAATAAAAAGTACGGAGTGGTTACGCAATACTACACAGTGCTGCGAGTCCATAATGCTAACTTAGTGTAACCCCCCGGCACAGGATCACAGAAGGTTAATTTTATGTTTAAGTATAAAGGATCGGTTGTATAATAAGCATCCTGGTGCACATGGCGGGGAACAGAACCAACAACATTATAAAAGGGTACCCATAGGTCTGTCATCAGAATAGTCCAAAGAGTTCAAGCCATAGATGCCCTTGCAATTCTTCTTCGGCCATTGTCCACCCGCAACCCCATGTGCCCAAAGACAAGCAGAGCATCACTCTCATGATAATCCAATCATCAATGAGACGGATAAAATTGCAATCACTATACAGCCCAACCCGGAGAGTAAAAGAAAATGAAAAAACTAGAAAAAATTAAAAGGGGACTCCACGTTACTGTACCCGCCCCACGGCAATAATGGCGATCAACAATCCAGACAGTAAACATTCTTAGGGGCGGGGCGGGGCGGCGCGGCTAAGTCATAATAAGCAGAACATGAAAGTACCATATTACACAGGAATACCCAATCCTCCCCCCCCAGGCTCTCGCCCCGTGGGAAACATGCACAGTCATGGAGACCCAAGAAAAGGACACAAAAGAGCCATAGAAACAAGTACCTATCTAATAGACCTTAACCCACCCGCCCCACCCTGCACCCCTGCAGAAGGCTATGGCCTACCCCTCCCAGCAGCGTGCCTGTCGCCCTAAACATGAACCCGAAATATAGAAAGAGATAATGTAGGGAAAAGGAAAGAAAACAGATAAAAAGGGAAAAAGGAAAGTCAGGGGGGAGGATACCATGTAACAAGGCGCACGGCCCCCACCCCCCGCCCATACAAACAATGAATGCAGCTCAAAACAAAACTGGCATGTTTTCAGGTAGCCATACATATTAAGGATTCGACAAATTATCACACTTTGGGGCAGTCCATAACTCCTTACACCGATCAGCAGTCCTCTGGATTAGGGACCGGGCTCACCCCAGTCCTTTCTTAGCTATCGCCACTATGTATGTCGAAGTAGCTGGCATAGAACAAAGCGGAGAGAAAAGGCCGTGAAGCAGCCGCTGAACGGCCAATGGAAGCAATCCATGGAATCTCCGCCGACGGTAATGCAAAAGCTGTTTACGGCAGTCACGTACATCAGTGTCAAAGGTCGCCAGCAAATCTTCCCGTTTGCGAACCAGGACATCGTTACCCCCACCAAAATGCGGGCAACAAGCAGCAACCACCTCGGGCCCGTCCGCATCTCTGGGGGACGGCCCGGGAGCAATGGCGGTCACCACATTGTCTCGCCCACAAGAATCCCGGGCCAAGGTAACACCCTGTCATTGTTTACTGGATTTAACCTTACAGATAAACAAATCTGTTTGGCACAGAGGGGAGCAGACTATACTGTGCTGAGCATAGAAAAACTGGAAAGATTACCATTAACCGTTTCTGAGAAACCAGCCGTGGAATGGATAATACATGGCACCATCACGATACCACAGACGATTTACCAGTTTCAGTATTGCTTGAAACACATACCAGCAGGCTTGTATGAAAGGTTGGGTAAAGAATACATAAAGTGGACCTGGGATTTACTGTACACACAAATGTTGGAGTGGGGAAAAGGAGGTGTTTCTTAGTGGTAAAAATTGCAAAACGACACTGAGCGGTACACTTCTATGTCGGGGTATTATTTACATAGAGCCTGTGATGGTTCTTCGACCAACATATCGTGCCACCTGCAGGGTTCCCCGGCAGCAGTGATAGATCCAATTTCAAGGCCCAGGAAGAGTAAGTGTTGTTTATTATGGTTACCATTGATCCCCTCTGTACTATGGAGCAAGAACAGCTTAGGGTCCATTGTGAGATCCCATGATAAGACCTGGCCCAGGCAGGATGAGATTTTTCGCCAAAATAGCTGCAGCTCCCCAGAGCTCCAGATCGTATGAAAGAAGGTTCCCTCCGCATCCCCACATCTGAGGCACGTAGGGGATTGGATCACACTCCTCCTCCACAGGCGGGATCGCATGCAGTATATGCGGTCGAGGTATTTGAATTGAATGAGACGGTAATGCGTGGAGACTGCAGCACTGTGGGGACTGGCGAGGGCCCCCATCCAGTCATTGTCAGGCATGTCTGGTAAGTCCTCCTCCCATGCCCCCTGGTTTTATGTAATGTGGTGCAGGTATTGGTGGTTAGTGTCTGATAGACATGACAAATCGTATATGCCCCTAGGCCCTTTTCGGCAACCGGCACTCAAGGGGATGGAATTCTGGTAGGTTGTCTATCGGGCGGATCGGGGGTGTCCGCGCGCGTCTCCGCTGCAACTGCTTATCCTATGTGTGTCCTATGCATCTGGAAGTCTATTTGCAGTTGCTGGAATGATTTAAAAGTAGAACCTTGCATAACATCGCCCAGGGTGGAAATACATAACCGGTACCATATATGGAAGCCAGAGAGTTCCGCTACGGGGTGCAAATATATGCCATGCCACAGTGTGGTTGTCTGTGTCAGGCAGCCCAGCCAGCCTATGTTTCTGACCTTGTACCCGCAGAGCTGGACTACTGGTCTGCTTGCGAGGGGTAGGAATTCTAAGTTCATTTGGCTATAAAGAAGCCTCTGGAGGGGAACACCCTCCATCGCCAAGTGTTCCAGTGCAAAAGCTGGGTACATTCGGGAGCTATACCACCATTCATTAATAATCAAAATATAGGGTGCTGTATAGTAGGCGCACACATCCACCACAGCAATTCCCCCGCAGTATGTCAACTGTGTGCAAGCACGCAGTGCTACATGGATGGTGCCCCCATTCCACAGGAACTTATTTAGGATTGCATTGACTTGGGCTAACCATGTGCGAGGAATATTATATGGGAAATTTTGCAATTGGTAAAGTATCTGAGGCAGGGAGACCATTTTAAAAATTGCTGATCGCCCGTACAGACAGAGCGGTAGGTGGGACCACATTGCAGGCTCATCACATAGGCTTGAGAGTAGTGGGATAATGTTGTGGGTCCATAAAGTATTGGGACCGGGTAAGATGAGGAGTCATAGGTATTTAAAACCGCTGGTCGCGTGGCACAGCTGCGCGGCCCATGTTCCACATCCCTGGTCTCCACATGTAGGAAATAGCACAGATTTTGAAGGATTAATACCAAGTCCCAAAGTCTTCCCGATTACCCGGAGAATCTGGAGGATTCAGGGACCTGAGAACCAAGGGTCGGTACTAAGACCGCACGTTGTCTACATATAGTGCGATTCTGTCAGATCGTGTCTGCCACCACTCGAACCCTTGGATCAAAGAATCATGCTGCATCCTGGCTACCAAGGGCTTTACAGCAAGGGCAAATAACATCAGATACAAGGGACAGCCCTGTCTTGTGCCACGGCCTATAAGGAAGGGTGCCGACCTGTGTCCTGCGATTCGGACCGAGGCTGAAAGTAATTGGACATATGCCAGGAAACGCAGGCCAAAATGAATGTATCTGAGGAGTTGAAACTGATACTGCTTTATGTACGCACTTTGTTAGACTCCGACATGCCATCGGAGTGAATCATTGCCGGCTGATTTGAGTGGCCTTTGCAGCCCTTGTGATCCAGTGGACTAACCTTGGGCATAGAATTGCGACAAGAAGCAAGTTCATAAGTGGGCAGGGTTACGGTTTAAAAGGAGGCATTGAACTTGAGTTGCTGTGAGACTTTCCAGTACCGGAGAGATCATCTCTGTGGGATTTTACATTTATTGTATTTAACCCCGTCCTGAAGAGGCCAAAGAAGGCCAGGCTGAAACGTGGTCACGTCAACACTTCTGTGGAGGAATCTAAGAAAAATAATTATTATTTTGAACTGTGTTGTGCCATACTAGAGTCAGGCTAATTGGGATAATAGCCATTCAGTGTGGCAATTTGGAGATTTCCTCCAGGTGGTTCTCCTAGAAATATAGGGAGACACTTGTGTAAATACAATTTTTTGTAGGGTTATTGTTCTTATTGTTTCATTATTACTAAACATAGGCCTAAATGGTGTGGGATTTCAATATATGTGTGTTCCCTTAGAAGATGTTTCCTGCAATAGAACCATATCAATTTCTCATGCTCCCAGTTTTTGTAGAAACAAACAGCTCTTCTATTGGGCTTTCAGGTCCTCATTACGTTGTTTTACAAAGTTCGTTTGTATAGTTTTCATCTGTGTATTGTAGTCTGAGGCAGCTATTGCCCCTTCCAATGTGTTTACCCTACATCATGCTACTATTTGTTCCAGTGTGCTGTGGTTGTCTTGCAACTTTTCTTTCCCCTTGCCCTTTCCATCATTAATTTCTTGTAGAGTGATTTGTGTCAATGTCCTACCCAAATGTGAAATGCTTTTCCATGTATTCGTGCATTTGGTGCTGCTGTCTATTGCTTTTCCTTTTTATGTCTTGACTACAGCATTGCTAGCAATGCTTGTTTGTCAAGATTATAGTAAGGCTTTCAAAAGATTCCCCAAACTGCGGATCGGGTCAAGTTCATGTGCCAGCCACACCCCACACCATTCACATCCCACACCATTTGTTTGAGCCTCGGCATCAGACTTCAAAGGAAGCCGCTCCCCCGCCCCCCTCGGCGCGATGCCAGAGTTTGTTGTTTCCTGCCTCAGCTTCTGTTCTGATGCACGTCTTTTTGCCCTATGCATTCCCCAGATGGGAGTTCATTTACAGGCAGTTTTCAGCAGCAATGTGTTTCAATTTGTAAGCAATGAAAGTCCACCTTCACTTCGTGCTTTTGTAATTTATGTATACTTTTTTCGCTTTGAAACAGTTTATTTTCAAACAGAGCCATGTCGGTTAATTGTTTTTCGAATTACTTTTGCTTCGCTACATTGTAATAGGTTTCTTTTTCTTTTCGTTGAGCGTATGCTTTTAAAAAATGGATGGATGCTTACTATTTATTATGCTTAATTGCAATGCGAACGAGCCCCACCCCCACAGCTGTGGACGTCAAGACCCCTTGCTTCTCGCAGAGAATTGTGTGATAGGCGCTAAATTTTAGAAAGATCGATGAGCCTAGTTACGCTGCCCCATTGACGACTTGGATAGTTGATCCCTGGACACCATGATCGGTTCCTAATTGAGATATGCTGTTTTTGCGCACACTCGTGCTAATCCGCTGCACTCGGTAAACAGACTGCCCGAATGGCCTCTTAACATTGTCCATGTTAAGTACCCTCCATGCCCAGTGCGACTGCTTTTTATCAGCCCAAGCCGCTGTTATTCATGTTGCCACCTCACACGCCCTCTGTGTTGCCTCCTGCTGTCCTTCCATTCACCAGTCACACCAAAAGCACTACTTTTCAAACCGAAGGCCTCCTACCCATAAATTATGTTGAAAACGCAACAAGAGGCTTCATAAAACTAGCACATCGTATCGATAAATGTGAAGCGTGCCCATGCTTGTTGAAGAAATGAGGCCGCTTGCATGGAAATAATTATTTAAATATACAACATTATGTGGAAGTATTTCTCAAAATCATTGGGGTGTTTACAATCAAACTAAGATACTGACGCGCATCACTGCTATGCAAGCAGACTGGAATTCATTTCCGTAATCTATTTTTTAAAATAACTTTCTTAATGTGCTTTACTCCCTTGCTTAAATGATATACATATATACAAAAAAATGCCTTGGCGAATGTGGTCATGTGCCCACATTTACACATACAAAACATAAACTAGGGCACACAATGTAACAGTACAACCAGCACCGTGATAAAGCCAACAGTGTGAAGCTCGATGTATTATTTGGAAACCTTTTTAGCTCCTGCGATGTTTTGCTTGCAGACTTAATTAGTTCTCCCCAATTATGTAGTTGCAGCACTTTAAGCCCCTAATTGCAGCTGCTCACCAACAGACCCTGCACAAGCTCACCAGTACCAGGACATTCCTACCAATACACAGCTCTTGAATCACAACCACCGAGCACTGGCTGTGCTCCATTTCTTTCCTTACCGTCAATATTTGTAAGATTTAAATAAGAAATAGTGGCGCAGAATAACATTGAGGGACTTTTTTTGTTTTCACAAATGCTGTATGTGGAAATGGTGTTTCATGGATCCCCAATATCTTTTTCAATGAAGTTGCGTGAATGGACAAATTCAGTTCTAGCTGTTCCTTCTGCAAAGCCTCCCCCAGTCTGAACCTTGAAGGGCAATAACTTTAGTTCACAGAAATTTTAGGCGGGATCTGATTTTATGTATGACCCCCCCACAACATTACAAAAATAATCAGCTGAAGTAGAAATCCATGTTAATTTTAAGTTTATACCACTTTCAAATTTTATGTGACATCTGTGTATCGTTCTGCAAGTGCTGTGCAGAAAAAATGAAAATTGTAAACCTATATTTTCCAGCTTAATGAAAGATCACATTGCCTCTCACTTCCCAGTATTATCAAGTTTCAATAAAGGACATGCCTTTTTTTGTTCCTCACCAAAAACAAAAGTATCCACACACTTTCATGACACACAATTCAACAGCACACCACATAATTACACTCCATAACACACAAGCGTATTCCACATAATTCCACATAATTTATTTACTTACTTTATTTATATACTTATTTAATTACTATCCCCATAATTGCACTACACAAATCCACCCACTCCCCAACACCACACTCCAAATACCATTCAGTACCACATAATTACAGGCCACATAATTACACTGCACTCTATGTAACATACACTCCAAACAATACCACTCAATGCCACATAATTACACTCTACTGAATACAACATACACTCCAGACCATACCACTCAGTGCCACATAATTACACGCCACATAATTACACTGCATTCAATGCAACATACACTCCAAATACCACTCTGCCACATAATTATATGCTACAGAATTACACTGCACTCAATGCAACATACACTCCAAACTATACCACTCAGTGCCACATAATTACATGCAACACAATTACACTCTACTGAATACAACATACACTCCTCACAATACCACTCAGTGCCACATAATTATATGCTACATAATTACACTGCGCTCAACACGACATACACTCCAAATACCACTCAGTGCCACATAATTACACACCACATAATTACACTCTACTGAATGCAACACACACTCCACACAATACCACTCAGTGCCACATAATTATATGCTACATAATTACAATGCAACATACACTCCAAACAATACCACTCAGTGCCACATAATTAAATGCTACAAAATTACACTGTGCTCAACACAATATACACTCCAAATACCACTCAGTGCCACATAATTACACGCCACATAATTACACTGCACTCAATGCAACAAACACTCCAAATACCACTCAGTGCCACATATTTACACGCCACATAATTACACGCCACATAATTACACTGCACTCAATGCAACATACACTCCAAATACCACTCAGTGCCACATAATTACACGCCACATAATTACACTGCACTCAGTGCGACATATACTCCAAATACCATCCAGTGCCACATAATTACACGCCACATAATTACACTGCACTCAATGCAACAAACACTCCAAATACCACTCAGTGCCACATAATTACACGCCACATAATTACATTGCACTCAATGCAACATAAGCTCCAAATACCACTCAGTGCCACATAATTACATGCCACATAATTACACTGCACTCAATGCAACATACACTCCAAATGCCACTCAGTGCCACATAATTACCCGCCTTATAATTACACTGCACTCAATGCAACATACTCCAAACAATACCACTCAGTGCCACATAATTACATGCCACACAATTACTCTACTGAATACAACATACACTCCACACAACACCACTCAGTGCCACATAATTATATGCTACATAATTACACTGTGCTCAATGCGACATACACTCCAAATACCACTCAGCTCCACATAATTACACTGCACTCAAAGCAACATACTCTTCAAATACCACTCAGTGCCACATAAGTATATGCTACATATTTACACTGTGCTCAACGCAACATAGACTCCAAATACCACTCAGTGCCACATAATTACACACCACATAATTACACTGCGCTCAAAGCAACATACACTCCAAATACCACTCAGTGCCACATAATTACACTGCACTCAATGCAACATACACTCCAAATACCACTCAGCTCCACATAATTACACTGCACTCAAAGCAACATACTCTTCAAATACCACTCAGTGCCACATAAGTATATGCTACATATTTACACTGTGCTCAACGCAACATAGACTCCAAATACCACTCAGTGCCACATAATTACACACCACATAATTACACTGCGCTCAACGCAACATAGACTCCAAATACCACTCAGTGCCACATAATTACACACCACATAATTACACTGCGCTCAAAGCAACATACACTCCAAATACCACTCAGTGCCACATGTATGTATGTATGTATGTATGTATGTATAGGCATTTATATAGCGCACTACTTACCCGTAGGGTCCCAAGGCGCTTCGACCGCTGCGAAACCCTTCCTGGCTTCCGTGAGAGATGGTTCCTTAATGGGTATCTCCAGGGTGAGACCAGGCATCCCCGGCGGTCTGGTGGGGCCGTTAGTGAAGATGAGGCAAGCTAATGCCCAGAGTTGCCGAGTGTGATCGCTGATCAGAGTGGGCACCGAGGCGAGAGAATTATCGAGTCCGCTGACCCTGGTTCAGAAACCTGCCGCGCCGGGAATCGAACCCTGGTCCCGGGCCGTCCTCTGCTCTCAGGTCTGCCGCCTCTAACCAGTGAGCCACACTACTTCAACTAGTTACACGCCACATAATTACACTCTACTGAATGCAACACACACTCCACACAATACCACTCAGTGCCACATAATTATATGCAACATAATTACAATGCAACATACACTCCAAACAATACCACTCAGTGCCACATAATTATATGCAACAAAATTACACTGTGCTCAACGCAACATACACTCCAAATACCACTCAGTGCCACATAATTACACTGGACTCAAAGCAACATACACTCCAAATACCACTCAGTGCCACCTAATTATACGCAAACATATTTACACTGCGCTCAACGCAACATAGACTCCAAATACCACTCAGTGCCACATAATTACACACCACATAATTACACAGCACTCAATGCAACATACACTCCAAATACCACTCAGTACCACATGGGTATATGCTACATATTTACACTGCACTCAACGCAACATAGACTCCAAATATCACTCCGTGCCACATAGTTACACACCACATAATTACACTGCGCTCAAAGCAACTTGCGCTCCAAATACCACTCAGTGCCACATAGTTACACGCCACATAATTACACTCTTTCTATCGCACCACCACAGCATCACTCGGCACCACCACAGCGTCACTCAGGGGCACCACAACATCACTATGCGCTACCACAGCATCACTGAACGTCACAGCATCACTCGTCACAACCACATCACTCAGCGCCACCACAGCATTAATCTGTGCAACTGTTCAACAACTTGTTCAAATATGTTCTCTCAACGTTTCAAGCTTTATTACAAATGTCACAAAAAGATGTTAATATTTCAATTCTGCTCTTGAATGTTAGTCACAATAAAGTACACTGAACATAATCTTCACAAAAGGTATTTACAAAAGTTTAAGCTATTGCCATTATAAATTATAATAACTTTTATTTAAGTATTAATTATTTAAAAAAATTAAAAGCAATTGTTATTTGTGATAGCAGTACATCTAAGTCCCGTAAATACAACACATATTGCATTGCAAATGCTATAGGTGTCACATTTGGGAAAGTTAAAAGTATTGGCATTGTAAATGACAAAGCTATCAATTTCGCTATTTTCAAAACCGACACATAAATAAAAAATGTGTCATTTACAAGACCAATAGCTCATACTTTCGTAATGCGAGACCTATTGCATTGCAAATGCTTGTTTCACCAGTGTTCAGTACTATTCCTGCAAGATGGTCCCTCACTACCCATGTTCCGGTGTCAATAGGAATTTAGAGCTACATTTTGGAGACCTAAGGGTTTGCACCCAGCCACACTTCACTAATTTTTGGGTAGCACTTGCTGCCCCCATCCTGTGATCTAACCATGTAACGGTAGCAAACCTAGAACACTTTTTACTTTGGTTATATAATATAAACTGAAAAGTTGTCATCTCAGAAAAGGTTTCAATTTTCAAAGTTCATTGTTTCCCCTTCATTCCCGTTTCACCTGCCCTATTTCTGTCTACATTTTGGCCTCTCAAACGGATTTGAGCTGTATCAGTCGGTCTTCTCTCCCACAGGCTTGGATTGGGATGTGAACTGGAACCTGAAAATTGATATTCTGATAATGTTGAAGTGGTGTCTCTCATATTGTCTAGTCATATTTGTGGCTGCTTCTTCTTTGGTGCAAGGTGAGAAAGTTAATTGCTCACGGTTGATGAAGGAGACCTTCAACTTTTAAATCCACTCCTATTCCTTTGTTTAGCCAACTTTGTTTGGCAACATCTTGGCATATGGAGAAATGCTTTTACCTAAAATACAAATATGGTCTCATTCTAGCTTGGAACAGGATTTATTCTTTGATCTTGAAATAGTGGGCACTTGGTAGGATGTCTGGAGGGAGATCTTAATTTAGTTTGTAGCAAATACGTTGATGATCCTATCCAGCATTACTTGTGAACAGTGAAATTCCCAACACCTGATACACAGGGATCATTGTTTTGGGTCAGGACAACACGTTTCCATATTTATTTTGCCCACAGAACAAAGTAGGTCCACCGTCTTGGATGCACAAATGCTTTAACTGCCAGTTTGCGGTACCATAGTATGGATCAACGAAAGAGGATTTGCTACCACAAGGCAAGGGTTTTATCCATATGTATACGTTGTTCAAAATATAATATGATTCATTAATGCAAAACCTTTACTATTCGGGTGAGCGCTCTAAGGAAATACTGGCATAGAGCTTGCATAACCGACAATTGTTTGCTATAAAACATGAACATGTTTGCAAAATATAACCTTTTGGAAGTTTTGTAAAGCTGCCAGATTATGTGTAAATACAAGCAAGCGTGCAAGATAGTTGGTTGTTTTTTTACTTTCTAATTAAAATGTACACAAAGGATTGCAGCTTGAAAAAAACGGTTTTCTAAACTAGATTGCAAGTTTGAAATATCCTTTCTCTGAGGTTTTCATGGAGTTTAATCTTTGATGCATGCTAAAACTTTACAAAATCACAAGTTATTATAGAAGTGGGCCCAGAAACTGTACTCCTGGAAAATGTTGGTTTATCACATTTTTTGCATGAGAAAATATACATGCTGCTGTTCTGCTCCTGCTTTTAAGGTCACATTTCCACTCTTTTGCAGCTTGGGAAGAGATAGGAGAAGAGCTGGTAAATGCCTTTAGTTTGTGGGTGAGCACTGGGAGGCATGGCATTCCAAACCTGGAATTATTTTCCATTGACTTCCAATACCTGTGTGTAGATTTGTGGAAAGATGGCAAAATCAGAGCCTTGCTTGTATCAAAAACCAACATACTATGAACATAATAAGAGGCCATTATCAGAGCACTAATGCAAGAAATTGTAAACGGTCAGTACTTTTATTAATGGAGAGAGACTCGTATCTTCTGTCCTCATGGGCCCTACGCACATACATAGATGAGAGCCCACAGAAATAAACTAATCTCACTTAGATAATTAATTGAATATGGTATTGGAGCTATGGTTTCTAATAGTTAGCAACTGGTTTGCCAGATCATGCGAGTGGCATGGTTTTCCCCAAAGCACTGGCCTCGTAGACTCAAGATGGCACCTGAACACACTCCAAGCAAAATGTAACCAACCGAACTCTGAGGCAGACGGCAAACTGGGAAGAGCCAGAGAATTAGGATTACTCCCATCCTTATGAAACGTCTTTGGATTTCCTTGCCATCCCACACACCTTCGAAACCTGCTGCATCATTTTACAAAGCCATCATGATCAGCACCTCTTCTGATCTTGTGGACAAGCTCGCCATCTCTGGTGGCTTTCAGCACATCTAAAACCAGCCCGCAGTCCGACTGGAGCCTAAGAAGTGTTAAAAAAAACAAAACACAGCAGCAGCACTTTTCCATCTGCGCACCCAGGAACAACATCCCCATGTCCTTAAGGACCGCCTCAGTGCTATTTAGATTAGGAAAAATTTGAAGATACACCTCTTTAACCACTTCACTGCGGCGGCTATTCCGCCGCAGTGCTAGGGGGGAAGAGCGGCAGAGCGGCAGGCGCATGCTGGTGATGGAACCGCTACGTCACCAGCGTCAATTGCGCTGTGCTCATGACGGAGGAGTTCCATCACGGCCCGCCCGCTCAATAGAACGCGCCGCGCAGGCGCCGCGGCAGGCCCATGACGGAACCGGTCCGTCATCAGCACAGCGCCACCGCAGCTGATGACGGAGCGGTTCCGTCATCAGCAGGGGAGGGGTTAAAGAACAGTAAACACAATGCAGTCCAATGACCAGGTACCTATACTATCACTCGTTGACTGTATGCTCTCGCCTTTGCACTATAAAGCGCTCTGATGATTTGGCTAGGTATACCAGTACCAGATGCATAAATAAGTTAATTTTCTTTTGTTCTGAAGAGTGAATGCTTTTGTTTTTATTTCAATCAGAAGTCTAAAAGATTTGTTGGCCCTGTTGAGATTCAAACCTAATACTTGTAAATAAACACAGATCACTGAAGCAGTCTAATTACCCCTTGAACTAATTTTCTGTAATTTAATTCAGAACACTCAGGGTGTGTAAAAATGTGTGCAAAACTTGCTCATAACACAGGTTAATCTTTTATTGCTGAAAAGATTACCGTACAGACTTGAATTAGATTTATCTACAGGAAATTTAAACTGAAAGCTTAGTTGAACTGGTGTAGTATATATGAGGTGTATGATATACCTCATGTTTCTTGCTCTGCTCTATTGCCCTCTGAACGTGTCGGCTTACAGGATATTTATCTTTCCAGCAGCCTTGTGCTTTTGCAAGGCCATTAGGCCCAGATGCATGAAGCTATAAACCGCTCGCAAAGGGGCAGATTCTCAGAATCTGCCCCTTTGCGACCGGTATTTTTGCATTTGGGATGCATCATCCCAAATGCAAAAATCGCAAATTGTGAATTTGCTAAATTGCGTTTACTTGCATTTAAGGAATCTCAAATTGAGATTCCTTAAATGCAATGCATTAAAGTTTAAAGAATAGCGATTTCGCTAATAGGGCTCGCAAATTACCATGAAGTACAACTTCATGGTAATTTGCAAAAACTTTGAAAAATGCACTAAAGTGCATTTTTCAAAGTTTCATGTTGCGCACACACATGCCCTAAGGGCATGTGTGTGCGCAACATATGTGCACAGATCAATTGCAGAGGTGCAACAGGGTGTAATTTGGATTCGCAAATTGAAAATTCAGGGAGGTATTCCTTAATTGCGACTCGCAATTTGCGAATCGCAATTAAGGCATTTTAAGAAATCGCTATTTTTAAAGTGATTTCTTATTGCATAGCATTTTGGGATTCCTTATTAGTGATTCCTTATTTTTCGCTAATAAGGAATCGCAAAATGGATGCTTGATGCATCTGGGGGTTACTGTTTTGTTGTCACGCAGCTGTCAATTACTGGACTAGATTTAAAAACATAATGTGATAAATGCTGACACGGGACCTGACCTCCGGGACATGAAATCCACCACGTCAGGACAAACTTGTCACATTGACCACCAATGCAGTTTGTGTAGCAAGTGAATGAAGGCTCGTGGAACCGAACTTTATTGGTAAGTAATTGGTAACTATTACCCTACTTAATGGTTTTTAAATTCTTGTTTAAAATGGTTTAAAATAAAACTGTAACAATATATACGGGTAGCCAAATGGACACCAAGATAGCCGCCATCTGACTGTATGCAGAGCTCCAGGCTCTCGTCTCGCACAGCTGCATTGGCTCCAGGTGAAGATGCCTAATAGGAGACCTACAGCGATAGAGCCAGTGGTCAATATTGCATTGGTACTCTCTGTTCTGGATGGTGGCTGAGACTCTGTGGTTAGAGGCACACCCTTGGTGAGGCTGGCCAATGCTCAATGACCTCTCTATCTGTAAAAAACGGGGTTCCCTGCAGCCCTCCCCTGTGCATGGCAATTTGATTAGAGAGTGATTGGGAGGTGACTCACAGTAAGAGTGCAACTACAGTTGGAGTCCCGGCGGGCGGAGGGATGAGCCAGAAAATAGTGATGGTGCCTGTCCAGAACCTGCTGGCCCAATTCCAGCGGGATAGAGTGGCTTGACACTGCACTCTGGATTACCTTACCATGGGTGGTCTCTGTGGTGGAGACATAGAGGCTTCCTCCTAACTTTGAGGCCTGTGAGTCCGCCTATTTTCGTGGTTAGAGCATAATCTTGTAATGGGGAGAGAGGGCACTCCTTTAGTTCTAGAACTCCTCTCCACGGTTACATGAAAGAGGAGACTTGCAGCATTAATGTAACACTGACGGCAGGTGAGGTCTAGATGGGTGCCTGAAAGAAGCAGAAACATTCAAGGCGAAGTCAGTGAGCGCCCTGGTGACCCTAGGGGCAGAATTCAGGTTTTAGACAATTTAAGGCGAGGCGCACACAGCAGGGTGCTGGGAATCCCAGCAAAGTTTCCCAAAGAGTCCCTCCAGACAGGGTTCAGATCATCTTTGCCAAACTGTTGGAGTCGGTTGAAAATGGCACAGCCAGTTGTAGTGAAGGCAATTAGCACCCCCTCCTTTCCCCCCTAGGAACCAACCTCCAACTAGGACCTGGCGCCTCTGTATTGGCAATTGTCAAATTTGATAATTAGAGAAACCAACTTCTAAGGGTGGCAGCACAACGAAAAGAAGTGAAATGGGGGGGGGGGGGGGGAGAATTAAGTTGCTATTGTTTGCACACATGAGATGACATAGGTTGGCCCAGAAGAAGCCTCCTAGAAATCTGTTAAGAACTGAACAGAGGGTTTTCCGAGGAAGTTGTGCTTCCAGCGACGGTAAGAAATGTGTGTTCTCACAAGCGGACAGTGGCAGAGCTTTTCTCAAAATGTTAGATTCGCCTCTGGACCGATAACCGTTGTAGAGTATGGAGAAAAAGACTGCTGAGAACCCACACGCGTCTGGGAGGCTTGAATGATTCAGATGAAAGCAAGAGGTGGGGGCGGATGTGTGGGTTCTTCCTTGCAGCGGGGGTCGGACTATGCTATCTAGCTATATTTTTGATGAGAATGCGTACCTAATTAGTTGTCTTTTTTCCTTATTGGACCGCATTTTTAGTGATTCGGTGACAATATTACGAGAACGCTGAAATATTTGAAGATACGTTCTGGGTATTTTAATGCAAATTCGCAATACCAAAATCACAATGTAAAATCTCCCTTCTCTGTTTTATGACAGTAACAGAACACATAAAATCGCAGTTTGGGGAAATGTAACAGCGCTTTCATCATATCTGTTAGTAATTTATTTATTTATTTATTTTTAGAGTTTTCTATAGCGCGAACTTGAACCGATTAGGTTATCAGAGCGCTTTACATAGCACAAGTTTTGTTACATGTTAACATATCATTCTGTTTAATCTGGTTATGTGCTGTAATTGCTAAGTGAGATCTGGCCCAACTGTATGGAAGAGTATTTCGCAATTGAATGGCAAGAAGCAGAAATTGCATACTTAAAAAGCATCGGTAAATGCATTCGGTTTCGCCTATGTGAATAATAATGAACTGTTTTTTGTTGTAAGTTGTTGCATGGTGAGAAGGTGTGCAGTATAAGTTATTGAAAGTCCGTTAAGTTGTTAGAACTTGATTATTGGGAGGCAATGCTTTCTTGCAAACTGTGTTTATGGAATCACAAATTTTCCATAATGCTTTTATAATAAAAATAAAGTGCTGCTGTGCACTGACACGCGTTCCATGCTAGATAAGCAATTGGGTCCAATTGTCTCCATGGTGATGGATAAAATAACAATTTGCTGATCATTTAAAGAAGTTTTCAGTGGGTTCGTGTCACACACTTGACTCAGCCTGGGCTGTTGATTATAGTGCAAGCGTTGTGCAGGGGAGATTAAGTGGACAAGTACGGTATCTGCTGCTGTTCAAAAAGCCAAAAGGAGACGTGATCACAGAACCCTGTGACTTGTAGACCACAAACATGCGTCTAACATAACGGATGTCCATGTGACTTCAATACCCAGCATGAATCTTGTTTTAAACAAAGTGCTTAATGTATTTACACCACACACTTTTATATAAGGAGGAAGCACAAGAATCTGTCCCGCCCCGGCGCAAATGTGTAAACCAAACACTGTAATTAACGAACTGTAAATAATAAAGATTTAAGGTTAATAAGCTGTGTCCCCCCCCCCCCCCCTGCTCCCACTTAAACGGCCCACCAAGATGTGCTGTGCAAGAAAACCAGTGCCTGCTACTGTATGCCAAAACAGCAGGAAACGCATCAAGGAAAGGCAATGGAGGTAGCAAGGGGAGCAAGACATGGGGATAGGTCTTGTCAGGACAGGGGGAAACTCTGAAACCAGAAGCCCTCTCATTTCCTGTTTCAGATCCTTACTTTCATTCTTATTTGCAAACTGTTTTTTCTTTCATTGGAATAATCATAGTTTATGATAATTACTTAATAATCCAGGTCATTGTATTTTTGCTGTGGTTTTTTTTATTGCTTTTCCTTTTCACCAGTCCAGTAACAGTATGTGTCTACTGAACTGCAGCTGTCTCGTAAAGGTTGTCAAATTGTGATTATTTTTCAGTGAAAAATGGCTTTTGAATGAATGGGCGAAGAGGAAGATTAATTATGACTCCAACAATGAGTTACTTCCAGAAAATATACATTCACGAAAAGTATCTCCTGTGTGGATGAGAGCTCTGTGATGTGACCACCCATTTAAAAAAAAAAAATGAATATGCCATCGTGCATCGAAGGCTGATCTTGCGCCACTGCTTAGCCAACTATTGAGCTTCTTGAAATACTATAGACTTATTCCAGTAACTCATTAGTTTTGATTTTCAGCTTGTGCAGTTGTGTACTTAAGTGTGTTTTTTTTTTTTTTACAGTTGAGCTGTTGCAGTGTTTTGAGCAAGTACAACTTGGCGAAAGGACATAAGTTGATAATGAAAATGGTGTAGGTCTCCGTATTAACCAGCTCTTTTTATTTCCTCCAGATTGATCTGGAAGTTGAAAATCTACGCTACATTTCACAATGGCGGGAGCAGAAAGACAAACACCTCTTAACTCTGGCACGAATAACCGTGAACTTCTTAGCCAAAATACTGCTAATGATTCTGACAGTGAAAAAACTGAAACTATGCAACTGAAAAAAGAAATTTCCTTGCTGAATGGGGTCAGTCTCATAGTTGGCAACATGATTGGGTCTGGAATCTTTATCTCGCCCAAAGGGGTACTACGTTACAGTGCATCTTACGGATTATCATTAGTGATTTGGGCTGCTGGAGGTGTCTTTTCAGTAATTGGAGCACTATGTTATGCAGAAATTGGAACCACCATCCTCAAGTCAGGAGCAAGCTATTCATACATACTTGAAGCTTTTGGCAGTTTTGCTGCTTTTATCCGTTTGTGGACCTCCTTACTAATCATTGAACCAACAAGCCAAGCAGTGATTGCTATAACGTTTGCCAATTACCTGGTACAACCTGCTTTTACCTCCTGTGAACCTCCTTATGTTGCTTCTCGTCTTATTGCAGCAGCCTGTGTCTGTGAGTATTTTTAAATTTGAATGTGTTTCTGATACTGTTGTAGTTAGTGAATGTTTTTGAGTTAAAATGTTTTCAAGTAGGAATGGGGCTGTTATTATGCTTTCACTGTAGACCTTCAATATTAGGAAAATAATGTAAAATTACATGTCTTTTAGCCTACATAGTAGTGTTGTCACTCGCATGTTGCCAGCAGTTTGAGAAGTGTGTGCACTTAATATGCAGAGCAAACACAAGGAGATGATGGACGGAGCGCTGAAACTTTTCAGACACTCACCCCCAGTCACAGATCTGGGTTAAATCCATCATCATTCTTTAGCTCACTTCGCCACCTCAGTTCAGACCCAGCTATATGCAAATCAGTCTGGACCCTGTGCCCGAACTGCCAAGCCAGGTCTTTCCTGAACCGGAAACAGGCATCCTGGTAGTGGTTTCTGGGTAACACCCTTCATCAGCCAGGCTAACTTGAATCGAGTGGCAACGTGAGCAAGGGACCCACGTATGGGCATACCCTGCCAACTTGGGGCAAACAAAGCAAACACAAGGGGTGAGTGTCTGAAAAGTTTCAGTGCTCCGTCCATCATCTCCTTGTTTTCACTTAATATGCAGACTATTTTTAAAATTCATCTTAGTTCATGCTACTTGAACGCTAATTCCTATAATTTTTAGCCTCTGTCCCTTTACTTATTACTTAAAGTTCTCTCTCCTGATTATGCTCACAATAGTCTCACTAAGTGCTACAGACTTCTACCAAGTGTTGTTTTTGTTATGTATTGGCCCACTCTCTGACACTTGTAAAATGTATTTGAAAGCAGCTCCTTGTTATAAAAGATCTGCAGTAAAAACCGAGCTACAATTTATGTCATCATTATGAGCAATTTACATCTCTTTGTATTGTCTGAAACCTAATTATCGAAGGATTGCTCTCCTCCACAGTTTAAAACCCTGTCTTATGGCCCCTGATTAAGACATGGAAGAGACGTATACTATAACTGTTTTGGTTTTCTCTAAAACGTGTAGCCAATTTAATGGTGCAGAGACATTATATTTCACTTCAAGACACAACAACAACAACCCTCAGAGAGAATGTACTTAGCTGTGCCACCCGAGCACATTCACTAATCACTTTTTCTCCTCGATTGAAGAATTCATATTTTTTATTCAAGTTGGCTTTCATAACCAGAAGGACTTGTTTCTTCTGGCACTCTCCCTAGATATTAAAATCACCCTACACGCAAGAGGTCTTCTATTCCTTGAACAGACTACAATGTACACTACAAATTGTGGGAGCCTAATCCTTTCTATCACTCTAACAAAACAATCTTTCGATGTCACAGTTGGAAAGGACTAGTAGTACCAGTCAACATTAGGGTCCGAAAGGCTAACTGACTTTTGGGATACTTCGATCTCCAGCTAACTGCCTTGAACGCACTAACATAATCCTGATCACTGCACTGGACTAAGTATATCCACCTCAAGTATAGGGCAATGAAAAATAAGCATGCAGCATATAAGTGGTATACACAAAAGCTAAAAAAAAACTGAGATGCTGATACTTACAAAGGTAGAATCCAAATGGCATACAGTCTATAACCATATTGGCAACGTATCTTACAGATGCCGAAATATAATTATCTGCTAAGGCTTGCCAAACCAAAATGTTATACTACTAAGATCTTGGGGGATAATTTTACTATCCCATTCGAAGACCGCATGCAACAACCTCCGTCCTTCTCAAGAATTTGCAGATGCTGTTTCCTTTTCTTGCAGGATAAAACCCAAAACATAAGAAACTGCTTTAATCTAGATACTTATTTCAATACTTAATTCTACTCCAAACTCTGAATTCTTAGAATCTTATAAATGTGCAGAATTTAATATTCTTATTATTGAAGAGTTGGATGGACTAATTAAGGAAGTTCCCCCAAACACTAATCTGTGTTCAGCTAGGACATTTCTGGAATTGTGTTGACCTCACATTATTCCATAGGTAACAGAAATTAATTGTTTGCTCAAAACAGGAAAGTACCAGTAAGCCTCAAAGCAGCAGTGGTTAATCCTGTTCGCAAAAAACCTACATGCAAACCCTAAGTAACTCTCTAATATTCTGACACATCTGCTTACTGCCATAAATCTCTAAATTACTTGAGAGCAGTTGTAAAACAATTACAGTACTGTATTGAATCAAAACATGATGCACCAGCTGGATTTAGACCTGCTAGGAGAACCAAATTGGTGGTGATATCTGCAGTAGATGAACCACCAAAGGTGGTGGATGAAGGAGGGTAAAGGGTCCTTATCCTTCTCAACCTCTACCGCTTTTGACACTATTGACCATTATGGGATGTGGCTGGCTGTAAGATTGGAGGACCAGTACTAGTCTGGATTCACTCTATTTTGGTAGCCCCCGTGCAGACAATTGAGCCACAAATTGATTGCTATCTCCTCTCTTTCTTTCAGAACGCAGAAACCAGCCTTAAGTCAGATACCTTCTTAAAACAAAACTATTTAAATAACTTGACTGATTCACTGTCTTTCCCTCCTTTCAGGAAAATTTTAGACCATACATGTGCAACTATCGAGGAATGATAGAGCTCTTTATAAATTCTCTTAACAAATAAAAAAATATATATATCCTATACATTTTCAACACTTTTGATAGTGAAAATTTTGTCCGTACTTCTTCTTTCCCTTTTTAAGTCTCGCCTATGCAGCGCGCAAGCGCTGCTTAGGAGGGACCTCTTGGAATCGCACTGTACTTTCTTGGAAACTCGTGGATTTTTGCACTGTTTCCAATGAGTACTCGTGCATGCAGAGCGTTTGCCTTGCGGGAGCGAGCAGCGGCGCCATCTGTTTGCAGCTATCGCGCCTTGCTGCTCGCTCCCGCAATGCAAGTGCTCTGCATGCACGAGTACTCGGTTAACTTTCGGGTCCGCGCTTGTGTTTCAGTGCTTGTTCTTTATTGAGCTTCTGCTGTTGCAGGCACAACAACATGCTTTGTTTCCATTGGGCTCGCCATGCCTGCCTTTTTTGTATAACTATTCCTGTGTTTCCACTTTTACCTAAAAATAACTTGTTTCAGGGCTTATGGTCCTTGGCAAGAAGCCCGGCTCCCATGCTGCAGTTTCCGGGATCTGCTTCCGATGAGCGGAGAGTGACTCTGGAGGAGCCGTGTGCAGGCAGGGTTTGGGTGAGCCAACCTCTTCCACCATTTGAAAGTTTAAAAAAATAGCATCCCATTTCAGTTCTGACAGTGTTCCGGGTTAGTTATCGCCACGGGGCAGACACAGCGCCTGCTGCCAAGATTGCCACCCGCCGGCTAGTTGCACTTTGGACTGGCCGTAGCACTTTCAAGGGAGAGGAAGTGCTTTGTCAGAAGATCCTGACAGCTGCAAGACTTCCAGCCCACGCGGGAGCAGACAGACATGGTGCTCTGTTGTTGTCTTTTGGTGTCACTGCTGCCCACCATGGGAGACCGCAGGTAACCCTCCACCACGGCACAAGCAACTAACCGAACACTCTGCTGCCCTGGGTGTCATTCTCCAGTGCACGGCAGACCCCAATAGCGTAAACTTGCGTCTGTAGTTTACTTTCTGCCACAGGTTAGCTGACCGCTTCTTTTACCTCAGCACGCTGCTTGAAACCCCTGCGCATTACATAACCAGTGCATGCTTGTAAAGTTCTAATCCAGTTGAATCAGAACCCACGGTGATACCCATCCTGTCAAAACCCGTAGTACACAGGTAAGCCTACAACGTCCCTGCTACTGCCCACGTGCCCACATGCACCTGCTGGGTCCATTGTACCAACACTCTACCTTAACAGTTGTGAAATTTCCTTTAAAAATCATTGTTATTAGGGACCTTGTTCTAATGAGTGCAGTTGGGCTGCGTAGTTGCTACAACTAGACTGCATTGATTTATTAAAGGAAAGTCCAGCATTGGAAATTTGATGGCCTGGAGACAATTTGGTGCTTCCCACCTAAGTTCATGTGATCATAGAGACAATTTCCAGCTCTGGCTTTTGTGTGACTGACTGGTGCATTCTGGCTGTTGTAGTCTTGGTTTGCTTTCATTGCCCAAATTATACCAGCAGACCTGATTGCAATTGATTTATAGCAGAAAAGTTCATGACTGGAAACAGTTTCCCTGTTGACATGGAATAAGTTTGCCACCATAGGGGACATGATTAACACACAGCTAACCATTTGACTTCAATGGCCACGGCATACAGTAACGTTGTGTCTTGCAAGCTTGACATTCTGAACTTTACTTGCAGAGTCACCAAAACCTAGGCATCTCACGTTTTCCACTGCTCTAGAGTAGGTTTGTCACAATTTTGTTTTACGCATAAACAGTCTATTTTTTGTTACTATCATGTTTCAATATAGCAGCAAATTTGTAAAATGCTGGAGGGTCTGCCTAATGAGGGTGAATTGCTGTTGTGTCTCATGAAAGAGTCCGTCTGCGAATCCGTCTGAAATCCACAGACAAACAAGCATTTGCAATGAATAGGTCTCGCATTTACGAGAGTTTAAGCTGTCGGCATTGTAAATGGCAATGCGTTTTATTTATGTTTCAAAAAACAAAACATAAACAAGAGGCATTTCATTTACAATGCCAATAGATAAAACTCACACAAATGCGAGACATGTTGCATTGCAAAAGCTTGTTTTAAGTTGGAGTTAGATTGCTCACCGAAGTGCCTTATCTTCCACACAAATGATCCAGTTCAAATATTGGACTTTGGTGTGCTCTGTATATATTGCCCATTCTGTAAACCTTTATCTTGCTGCCCTGGTAGGGCATTGCAGAGTGTTTTATCAGAGGTATGTGGGCTTCTACCTCTCTGAGGTAGCTAATATATAAAGTGCAATGAAGTTTAACTCTGCAGCGGGAATTATTTGTCTATTTCCTGACTTTGTATTGCTAATAAGGTATTATTTGAAAGATGATTGTTCGCAGTTGTTAAAGGCACCACATTGTCTTCCAACAAAACAGAAACCTTACCCCTTTGCAGTAGTATTTTTGAAGTTTCACTGCACTTTGGAATCCCCAGAACTTTATCTTGTGTAAGGTGCCAGTTATACGAATACATCTCAGTTTAAAGTCTGTATCGCGCCTGTGAATGAAACTTCTTTCATGAGTTGTCTATTTTACACGCCTCTAGCATACCCAGCTGAGTTTTTACAGTTGCCATCTGTAACTATTTGTTGTCTTTGTTTGGTGGGCTTGTTTTTTTCTCTCATTATGATAGCCAAACTGAGCCTTCTCACACACACATACAGAGCAGTGAAGTGCTGTGGCAGTTGAAAGCATAGTCAAATCAAATCAAAATCAGCTTTATTCGGTGCAACAAATCTCACCATAAAAGCATACTATAAAAAATATTCCTAAATTTAAGTTTTATTCTGTATATTTAAAAGAAAAATACTGAAAAAGAATTGTTTAAAATACATTTGTGCAATATTTTGTCCAAAAGTCCGTATGACCATCATTAATTCATCTTGACGTTTTTAAAGGGGCTAGGGATTTGCAAGACATTCAGTCGTGGGAGATAAAGTGCTGGTGCAAGGAGTACATAGTGAGACCTGGAATACAAAGTGAGCATTTTTGGCAATGAATCAGTAGTAAAAACAAAGCAACATTTAAGAATAATCATCCAAGTTTTTATACAGCAATGCCTCAAGATGTGAATAATCTTTTAGTTTCCTGGTTGCAAGCTGTATGAAACGGATTACAGTACTTATAATTTTCACATTTTCTAAACTACATACAAAATTGAATGCATATTTATAATTAAAAAGCATGTTTGATCAAAATAGGGTTTTTAAAACCATTTTCCAGATATATTTATAAAAACTACAAAAGAGAATAAATTGCTTCGTGGATTGCATAGATTTTACGTCACAAGGACATTTCGGTATTTTCTGACACTATTTATCCACTCTTGGGAAAGCAACTAAATAATGGAACGTACTCATCCTTAGCCTAGTGAGATAAAATCGCTGTTGTACTTTTTTCACCAGTATTAAGTACGGCTGTATGCCCCTCACAAAAGGTCGTTCACAATGTGACATGACAGTGTGTTTTTGACTGACAGACCGGTCTCTTTCATTTTCCTTTTGTTCTAAATATTAGTGCTTAAGTTCCTGTTTGCTAAATTCCAGAATGAGAAGGGGGTCAATTCTGTCCATGTCAGGTTTACAGTGTTTTAAAATGTTGTTAATGTGCTCCAGCCAAGGAATCTTCCTGCTAAGATCAAGTGCTAGACCGTCCATAATTAGGTCTTTTGTGAGTTTTGTTTCGTCCTTAGACCAGATGCCGTGCCAAAAGGGGAGTCCTGCAACATTTATTGTGTCACTAATGTATGGAGTTGATAATTCTTTGTGGATTATGTAGTTTGCGGTCCCATGGTGGACTGCCAGTAATCTTTTAAGAATTTATTTTCTTGGGTCTGAAGGGAGGTGACCTGCCCCAGATAGCAGCTCAATAACAGACCCCTGAAATACATTTGCTTCGATAGTGTTAAGATTTCGCGGATAGGTTTATTGCCCATCTTCGCCGAAAATCTAAAAATGCTCTCGATTGATCTTAAGAATTTCATATTACATAAATCGATATGGGAGTTCCATGTACCATTTTTATCAAAAAAGCAACCCCAAATAAGAGAAAGATGAGACTCTATTAATTAAAACTCCACCTACATCGTGTTGTTTATTTTTGGGATTTTTGCCCCCACATGTCATTACAAAAGTTTTCTTTAGATTTATTTTCAGATCTTTCTTTGTCATGTACAGGGCAACATTTTCTATAAGTTCGCTGTCCTTGATATGAGGACAGTGTCGTCTGCATAAAGCAGTACAGGGGTTATACAAGTCCCAACTTTCGGAGCATCTACCCTAAAATTTCATAGAAAGGGGTCTACATTGTTAACGTACAGAGAAAAAAGGAGGGGCGCTTATACACAACCCTGTCTGATGCCATTCTTTACACTGAAATCAGGTGTGCATTCCCCCCTCTTTCCATATCGTACCCTAGATGTTAGATGGGTATAGATCTGTGATAGGTATGTGACTATATCAGAGGGGGCCCCTAGCCCTTTCAGTGTTTGCCATAGTTTGCTGTGATTAACTAAATCAAAGGCGCTAGTAAGGTCAACAAAACAGAGGTGTAGTGCCGCTAAAGTGTATTTCCCTATTATTAACTCTAAATGTAAACACTGCTCTACCGTCCCAATTCCTCTTCTGAAACCATACTGTACATCGGCCAGTATTTTTTCCTCGTTGGCCTTGATGTCAAGTCTTTCCAGCATTATACAGCCCATCAGTTTTGACGTGGAGTCAAGAAGAGATATTAGGCTGTAGCAATTTGGCTTTCCTCTGTCACCTTTTTTAAAAATTGGTACAATGATACTTTCAACCCAGGTAGTTAGTAAAAAGCCCCCGATGGTGACATTAAAAACGTTTGTTAAATGGGTATCCAGAAATCCATATCCTGCTTAAAAACATCTATTGGTACTACGTCTGGGCCTGCAGCTTTACCATTCACACATTTTTGTAAGGCTAATTAAATTTCATCTGGTGATATTGGTAGAGAGTTGACGGTTTCTACCATTATAAAATGTTTGCACTATCTGGGTTAAAAATCCCCTCAAAGTGGACCACCCAGTCGTCAGGGGGTACCACGATATCAATATTTACAGTTGTATTATCTTTAAAAAAGGGGTGATTAACTGTTTTCCAGAAAAGGGCTAAGTCTTTTAGCTCTGCAGCCTGGATTAATTTCTCCCACGCCCCTTCTCGGATCTCCCTTTTTCTTTCTTGCTGGGTATTGTTTTTTTTTGTTTTTGTTTTTTTTGGAAAACCTTTATTGTGCATTTATAAAAGTACATATACGGGCCTACAACCCTCAGGCCGGCCACGAAAAACTGATAAAGCACTGCAGCAAGCAATACGATGACATGGTAACACAGAAGGAGCATATGCAAACATTAAAAAGTTACACTATTGGTGTATGTGACACCGCGTCACAGGAGCTATTAGGTTAAATTTTAAAGGTTTTGTTTTGCAACAATTAAGGTCCAACATTACTGTCTTAACATAATTCAAGGTAAGGTCAAAGAAATAAAGAAGCAGGGCCCGTGTAGGTGTAAACGTACCGGTGGCGGTATTTCCACCATACAGATAACAGAGCAAAAGTCAAAGTCTCGCAGGCGGCATAGGGCCAAATACGACCGGCAGGGGTATCAGGATTAAACTATCTGGAGTGCATCTCCATCCGCCCGCACACAATCCCAACACAGGCCCAAGACAGGAAAAAAGAGAAAATCATAAAGAGGAAAAAACAAGGCACCATAGAAACCGAAAATAAGAAAACCCAACCCCCAGCCCACCACCCTACACGCATGCGGAGGCTACGGCCTACCCCCCCCCCCCCCCCCCCCCCCAGCAGTGTGTCTGTCGCCCAGTAAACCCGAAATTTAGCACAAGAAAGAAAAGGGGAAAGAAAAAGGAAACACGATAGTGACTGAAACATGAGAGCAAGAGAAGAAATTCTAATCCCACTCGCATAGAACAGAAGCCCGGGGGAGGGCCAGAAACACTGTAACCCGGGCTCCCAGCCCACACCCTACCCCCAACCCAAACACCACAACCCACAAGAGATCAGACCAGCTGTAGCCCGAAGCGAGCAATTATAACAAGCGTGCAGCCACCCAGTACATTGAGAACAATACAGTCCAGAGCGCAGCCAGCCAAGTAAGAAAGCATAGTAGGGACCCCCCCTTCTCCACGTGCCCCAGGACCGCCCGCACACCAAACCCCCCATCTCCTAAACAGGAATCAGCAGCTGTGCCCATCAGTCACAGCCCTATGTAGGGCAAGACAAAAAAACAATCAAAAGTTCCAAAGTAGTTTGAGAGTCCCGATATCCGTCAGCCATGGAAACAAAACCAGAGCAAGGATCCATCACCCCTGGCCCGAGCGTTGCAAGCCTCCCAAAAATGGCGACTGCAGGAAACAGTCCGATGGCAGAACAAAGGGACAAGATGGCCGTCCCCAACAAAGAGAAAGCATGGAAGGAAGAGACGAGTGTCCCCAGTCCACAAGGAGTCGATTGGCAAAAAAGGCTGGCTTCCCAGCCCTAACAGGAGAAAGTACCACCGACTGGGGAAAGGAGGAGGCTTCAGAGGCAAGAACTGTAAAGAAGCCGGGCAGCCGGGGAGTCAGCGGTCCATGCAGGAGCAATGATGGTGGAGGCTGAGCCTCGGAGTGCGGAGTGGAGAGAGACATTGTAGCAACATCCATGTCGGTGGGCAAGCCAACAGCACTGTTGCCAGAAATCGCCAGCGGCAAAGCAGGTGCCTGCTGCAACATAGTATCCGGGCCAAAGACAGTTGTAGGCAGCAAAGAACCAGAGCGCCACCGGTGTCCCGGCGCTAGAATCGCCTCGTCCATTTTGCGGCACAAGTCCTTAGTAATTTGCCGACACGTAGATCTGAGATCCGTGATAGCTGCCAGGATATCCATACAGGTGGGGGCCCGCTGTAATCCCACACAGGACGGCTGTTGGGTCCGCATCCCCGGTTTACAGGAGTGAGTTAGAGCAGGCGAGACAGAATGTCCAGGGGACAGAGAAGCAGCCATCTCTCCTTCCTCAGAGACCGCCATCTTTACCTCGGCAATCCGGTGACAATGGGAGAGAGGGACGATCAGAAATCGGGACACATCAGGCAGGGGCGCCGGCAGGGGAGCGGCTCGCAGGGCAAAAGAACAATCTGTAAACGACCCCTCGCCGCTGGTCCAGAGGCAGCTCCCGACGCAGGCGGTCCCGCCCGCCTGAGCCGAGTCAGCCCTCCAGTTGCACCGCAATACAGTACGAGGGGGGGTAGGGGTCCCGTCCCGCCAGTGCCCACCGCATCCAGGTCCGGGGAGCCAAGGGTTCAGAAAATGACCTCACCGTCTCTCCCCGCCGGCGGTAACTCTGCTGCAAGCAGCGGCGCTTCCAGTAGTCGTCTACCCGGTACATCGGCATCCCTCGGCGGCCATCAGAGCTGGGTCCTGGGGGTGCACTGGCAAATGGCTCACACGACCGTATCTCCGTCCACACGGCTGATAGAAGCCTCGGAGGAACGCGGTTGTGACCAGCGCGTGCATGCGGTCGTGGCGCCGCATCAATAACTCAGGATCAGTGGCAGGATATCGGTGCGGGAGTAGGAGGCTCGCGGAGCTGGGAGCCTACACGTCCGTCCTGTCGGCCATCTTGGCTCCTCCCCCTTGCTGGGTATTGTTGTATCATTTCTGCAGAGTACAATTTCTTATACTATCTTTAGGTGTTTGCTTTAATGCCCGCTTCAAATCCCCATTCAGCTTAAAGCATTCATTGTTAAACCATCTCGGGTTAGAATCTCGCACCTTATACTGTTTTTTAATACTTAAATCGTCAGCAATTTCACTTATAATTTTATTAAAAGCAGTTATGATCCCCTGACTCTGGGCGGTACTATCCATACCGGTTTCTATATCAACTTGTATTTTTTCCTTTAGTTTTGTCATAAATAGGACCGGGCTTACTCCTGACCATTTTATTGACACTCCATTGTTCCCCTGTGTTCAATATCATTTTCCAATCTCTTGCCCTGTTCTTTTTGGCTGAGTTTTAATCTTAATGAAACTGTTAGTGGGTGATAGTCACTGAATAAACTGGGGTTAATCAGTACATTTTCCACCAGTTCACCTCAGTTTGCTGACACAATAATGTGGTCTATAGTTGAGGATGACCTTACTTCTACATATGTTGGTAAAGTAGACCCCCCCCCCCGCGGTGGGATAAAAGATCACCAGATCATACTTATGCACCACATTATTAATGGATTCCCCTTATGGGTCCTTGGGGGAGTGGGGTATCCTGTCTCCTAGGTGATCACAATACCCACAGGGCTCATCTGCTTCATAGGTACATATACATGCCCATATTAATACATAGTCGCCGCCTATCTCCTCATGGAAATAATCCAGATCTTTTTCAAGACTCCCAATTAATTTACTATTTGATGTATCAAATACATTATTATATAAATTATTATAATGACAACCTGCTTTTCAACCTATTGCAAACGCAAACAAAAACTGGTAATATTCTGATGTTATATGTATTTTCATGAGGTTCATAGGCGATGTGGTAGCAATTAAGGTGGCTAAACCTCCTTTGGCTCGTCCCGCCCTAGATGGACTGGCATTTGGACAAACAATTTGGTAACCATTTATAAATAAAGGTTCCGTGGACCATGTTTCTTGGAGTAAAACTAGCGCACACCCATCTAACGTTTTCAGCCAGGCCTCGTCGTTAATTTTATTTTTGATCGCTGCGACATTCCATGTCTTTGAATTCAGGGATTCACTTTGGTATTTACCCGGGCTAGCTCTACTTGTGTTAAGAGTGGGAATATAATCAATGTTGCAATTCGTTTGTTTATCCAGAATGCATTTTTGCGATGATACTATTAAATCATTGTGTTCTATGATCTGAGCTTAATTAGATATGTCAATATCTCCCTCACAACAATCCAAGGTGCCATTCAGTAAGGTTAGCTCCCTTTGTGTGAACATGTTAACGTCTGCTGCTCCCACTCTCATTTTAGTGGTTTGGTCCCTTTTCATTGCAAATGCCTAGCCATACCTCCTCTAAGTCAATCTATTTCACTGCATCTTCTTAAAGCTAGATATCTACTGTGCAGTGGTATGGTTTGTGGTAAATATAGCTGTTGGCTCTTGGTTAAATAGGCGTTACTATAACTCTGTTTGTAAAAATATCCCAGTGAAAAAGCCACTATGTGATTAGCATTTTCGGGAATATACCCAATTTCATCATTTTGCAAAACATTCAGCAGATCATCCACCAAATTCAGATCCTGAAAATTTACAACAATGCAATCCCCTGAGAATCTTTTCTGGAATTACCCACCCAATTCACTCTCCTTATCATAATTATGGCTTCTTGCAATGTATTCACCCCGACTTCCGCATTGACAGAAAACCAATTAACAACTTGATTTTTCAGGGACTCGTATGTTTCCTTCTGAGTTGCCACTGATTTTGGAACATTATTTAAAATAATAACATATGGAGTCGCCTGTGGTGGGAGATTTAGTGTCCCCTGAGTGTCGTCATTATCTTCTTTGGTTTTATTTGTCCTAGTTGATTGTATATTTTGCTGCTCCCTTATGGCCGGTGGAATGTCAACTTTGTGCGGCCTTAGACAAGGTGAAGTTTGTAGTGTCAATACATTCCCTACAACAAGATTATCCTGGCCTTGATTAGAAGGGTGGATAACAGGTTGACCCCTGTTTTCTCTAGCATTTTCCATCGACCTAGAGATAGGCTTAGTGGGTTTGGAGATACTGGTAACTTTAGTCGAAGCATTAGAACGTAAGATTTCAGTCACCATTTCCGTTCGGAAGGCCATGTCTTTCTGTAACAATTTGATCTCTGACATTAAGCGTCTTTCTATACTGTCCAGTTTGCCATGAAGTCTTTTAAATAATGTGTGTCTTTGGGTTGGTAGGTTTATTTTGCCCCCTTAGGATCTCTGGATTTTTGTTGCCTTTTTTTTTCTTGGGCTTCGGTTTAATTTTGTAATATGATGGTAGTTGCTCTGCCACATTATTTATGGGTCGCAGGCCTTCCTTTTTTTTTGCCGGGGGAGATATTGGGAGCGTGTCATCTGTTAGAACTGAGATCTCCAGAGATGCATTTAACAATCATAGATTAGGTCTTTTGGGTACAGTTTTTTAGGTCTCTTGGCGATTTACAGCGCGAAGCGCTGTCTCGCCAGAGGCCTATAGTTAGCGACTCAGCTTTCCAGGAGACAGCACCTGGCTGCTCGCTTTTCCTCTCCGAAACGGCGATCGGAGCGAGCCACGCGCTCGCTGTGGCCAGCTGCTGTCTCCTGGGAAGCTCCAACACTACACACGCATGCGCATATACAGAGACACACACGAGCGCCCATGCAGGCACGCGCACATACATACAGAGAACCCACCCCCGCCGTCGCATACATACATACACACACGCACGCACACACACACACACACACACACACACACACACACACACACACACACACACACAAATGCTCTGAGAACCCCCCCCCCACCCTCCCCAAGTAAGGCCCACTTACCGCCACTCCGGACATCTGCAGCCTCTGCGGGGCTCTCCCTCTGGCATGGGATCCCCCTCTGGCATGGGATCCCCGCGTCACCACTGCCGGGCACTCCGTGGGCTTCACAAGACTGAAGTCCCGCCCCACGATAGGTTTCGTTTTTGTAATTGCGTGCGCACGTCTTGTTCTCTGATGTTGAAGTAGAGGCTGGGACTAGAGATAGCGAAGACACGGACTTAACAATGGTGAGCCTTTCACTTCATTTTAAACAGAACAGTTAAAGCACCAGAGAATGCCTCCCTGGTCACGTATGATTTAATAAGCATGCGGTGCATGCTAAGAGTGGAATGCACTATACCCGAAATAGGCCATACCTTATCATGCCGAAATGTCACAGTGCCTATTTCTTTAATTGCATCCAGATGTATATTAGAACAGGCGTGCACTTAAACCGACTGGCACATATTAAAACAAGCCCAGACTGTTGGCTTTATCAGTGTTTGTTAGCTGCAGAAGATGACTGAGTAACAACAATAACTGTGTGGTAACTTATAGTGAACGTGCCTCAGTTCTGTAATTATGAAACTGTAAAATAACTATACCACTCTATTAGAAACGTTGACACTTTAAAAAATGTCTTGAAGCTGGTAATTAATACTTGGTAGCCGCTGCCCATGCCGCATCTTTATCACTCCAGATCTGTTATATTTAGAGCCTGCGTCCTGCCCGGCACCCCTCCTGCCCGGTGCGGAGCCCCTCGGCCCGCACTTTCAGGCCACCAGAAGCTGATGGTACCTTCGAGGCTGCATGCACCACAAAGGAGTCCCTCCAAGGGGACATCAAAGGCTGGTAGTGCCCACAAGTGAAGATATTTTTTTTCACGCCCACGAGGGCAAAAATGAAGACCATCATAGGGACCCGTCTCAGTATCTGTTTTTTTTAACTTGGCACCGGCAAGACCTGGGTCACTTAAAGCCCTGCCTTTACGGCTGACAGCATCTCTCCACCCATTGCCCTCTTAAGGATTTTTGGCGTCCAGAGCAAGACTTATTTCAGCAAAGTTTAAGATTTAATTTAATATTGTTGGCACCATGTGGAGTTGAATTAGCAGGAAACTGGTAATGAAATTCAAAGTTTTCTGAACATGGGCCTCTGCTGGATGTCTTGCCCACTGCCCCCAAAATCCATAAGATCTCACTGAGTGCAAATAATTTGGGGCGGGGAAGATGGCTTTTGCGCCTTTCTGCCATGTATGGATTAAAGATATTGGTACGATGCCCTTTAGTGACGTAGAACGTTAGCAGATTCAGACTGGCCTATAAGGAAATTAAACGGTGCCCGATTTGCTAGTTTGACAAGTAGGCGTGAAGGCCGTTGTTTGGCTGTTCGGACTAGTTTGACGGTCTGCTGAGCAGGTTGTACTATTGATTTTTCTGATATCAAAACAAAATTGCCAAAAGCAATCTTAAATTTATGCAGGATTCCATTATTTGCAAAATACTTATACAGCTTGCCTTTACAAGTTCATAACGGTTGCACTTCGCATACATGGTCAACGTTTTTTTAATCTTTCAAATGCACTAGTAAAGTCCATTTTTACGTCTCGTGGCGTTTACAGTGCGAAGTGCTGTTTCGCCAGAGACCTATTGCCCGTGCGTGAGGTGCATCATCAGAGCTGTGTGAATAATAACAGCTGTGAGCCTGTGCCTGAGGTGCATCATCAGAGCTGTGTGAATAATAACTGCGTCAGCACAGTGTGTGAGGTGCATCAGCAGAGCTAAGAGCCTGTGCCTAAGGTGCGTCATCAGAGCTGTGTGAATAATAACTGCGTCAGCCCTGTGCGTGAGGTGCATCATCCACATTGCTCAGGTCACCCAAATTCCTGCACTCTCTACCACACTGCTTTCAAGAACAACATACTCTTGCACACACTCTCACTGCTCAACAATTCAAAGTTTGCTAAAAAATGTATGCAACGCACTGTCATACACAATGCCAATAACTCAAACTTTAATGCTGCGAGACCTATTGCATTGTAAATGCTTGTTTTACAGAGATGTTGTCTACTATCAGCTCAATTTCCTCCCCTATGTTACCCAAAATAGACACGTTTATGGCTGTGGCCTTCCCTCCTTCATGAACAAATTCTTTTAGGGCAGCATCAATAGCTGTTTGTGTAGCTGCCAATTGCTCCTCGACATGGACAATGTCACTATTAATAAGCCCCACAGCGTTTTTCAAGTATTTGGTAATTGGTGCACTCTTTGGGAGCACATTCCCCTTTAATGGTAGTTTCCTTTTTCCCATAGTTAGTCCGTGAATAGGTTTTAGGATAACAGGGGAACAAAAAAAATGTATTTCGCTTACCAAGTTCATGTTTGTCGTAGTGCAAAGGGGGGTGGCCCTGCCTCATCCGGCCACGGTCTGGCGCAAGCGGAAGCCCGGTAATCCCTTTGTGCTCCTCCTGGTGCTGGGCAACGCGTCGGCGTGCGCGCCGCGGGGGTTATGTTAGTATGAATGTTATGTTAGTATGAATTTTTAGAGCACACGTTCACCCCAGGGTTTCTTGGCGCTGTGTGCCGCTAGGGACCCCGTCCTGGCTTTCCCTGTGAGATGGTCCCTATTGGGCCTCCCCAAGGTGAAGCCAGGCATCCCCAGCAGCGAGGGGGCCGTTGTGGAGATTAAGCAAGCTATTGCCCAGAGTTGCAGCTTGGGACCCTTGGTTAGAGAGGCACCGAGGCGAGATTTATCGAGCCCGCTGACATTGGTTCCGTACCCTGCCGCGTCGGGAATTGAACCCTGGTCCCGGGCCGACCTCTCCTTCTGGGTCTGCCGCCTCTAACTGGTGAGCCACACTTCTCCACAGGGAAGTGAAGTCCGGTAACGGCGGTGACGGCCCTCCAAAAACAACGAGCAGGATAACCGCAGGCAAGTTCTGAGCGAGCTCACACCATATGCAAAATGTGATAGTCCTAGGACAGTAAGAGGGCTGTAGATTCACAGTAGGTTTGGATGCAGTCTTACCACAAAGCAACAATTCGTCAGAGATCCAAAGGTGTAGGCTTCCAGGTGGCAGGTAAGTATCCACAAGCTCAATGAGTATCAGCTACAAATCATTACAGCAAGGACGCCCCCAGGCCCCCACACAATCTGGCCAGGCAGAGCACCAGGGGCAGGACGCCGCAAATCAGTACCTCAAGTGAAGTTATACATGGTCACAGGTGCACAAGCATCCAACCAGTCACCCCACACTAGGCGCAGTTCATGGGCACTGCACCGCAGTTCACAAGCATGCAGCTTTATACATGTGAGGTAGCAGGCCAACAAGAAGACGAGCATAGGACTGGCAACACCACGCAACCTCCTTCAGGCCGACAATGCCGCATGACTGCTCAATCAGTCAACAGGCCCCAGGCAGCACTCCACATGAGGCCCGCAACACCAGCTCCACAAAGCAGGAGAACAGGGGCCAGCCAGGACACCGCAGTCCGAGTCAGACTGAGTTGGAGCTCTGAGGCCCGCCACACGTTACTGCAGCTCCTGTGTGGGGAGGCGGAACGAGGTGCAATGGGGTGGCAAATCTGCATGATTAGGGTAATTGGGCAGAGGTGGCAAACAGCGCTCGGTCGCGACTGCACTAGGTGACGGTCCGCGGCCCTCAGTTGGGCAGCTGTTAGGTCCCTGGGTCCACCCGCGGGACAAACGCTGAAAACACCAGCGAGTAACTCAGCGGGGGAGCCGAGGCCGGAGCCTTAGACCGTTTCGGCGTCACGCTCATGTCCTCATGCTCTGCGGTTGCTGTGATCCGATCCCGAGCCTGTGAATGAAACTTCTTTCATGAGTTACTTGTCTATTTTACAGGCCTCTAGCATACCCAGCTGAGTTTTTACAGTTGCCTTCTGTAACTATTTGTTGCCTTTGTTTGGCGGGCTTGTTTTATCTCTCATTATGATAGCCAAACTGAGCCTTCTCACACACACATACATTGTGGTAAAGTGCTGTGGCAGTTGAAAGAAAAGTCGTTTTTTTTTTTGTGGAGTAGAATATTTGAAAACTAGCTCTGCCTATTTTCAGGTCTTGCTTACCAAAAGTGCACACAATGTCACTTTGAGAGGTATTGTTTACTTTATTCTTAATTTATTGGCCAGATTTGATACAATTATCCAAGTGCAGAAATGCATTCAAAAATTTTAAATCATATAAAAGAATGCATTATATCCGAACCACTTTAAAATAAATGTAACATTCAAGATGATACATATGTGGTATAATCTACAGAAAATGAGCAGAACAAATTGCTGTTTTTATTACTTTTTTCCTTTAAAACCAGGCTGATTGTTAAAATAAAATAAAAAAATAAAAATAAATGTGTGGTTGCAAATTCGATTAATGGGCTGTTATCAGGCTTCCAGATTCTCAATGCTTGTAGTGTCTGAATCCAAGTAGCCATGGCTTCACCCCTTGAGACATAGGCATATTATCAACTTTACAGAAAAATTAAATGTGACCCTCAATTTCTTCGACACATAGAAACTGGGCAGATGTTTACACATTAATTTTGGGTAGACAACCTGCTAGTAAAATGTACTGTTGGTAAAATTCCCAGTCTATTCTTTATGTAAAGAATGTTAGCTGTTAAAGGTTGTATATGGCCTAAATATTCTTCAAATGTATAAAATGTTTTTTAATAGTCCCGTAAGAGAGAATTTCTGCACTGTTTAAAAAAAAACGGTGCTAAAATATGTTCTTACCATCACATCGAGCACTTGCCATAAGACTTTTTACGTTGGACCAAAATTCAGCCAACTCCAGGTCTATTAATGTCTTTAAATATCTCAACTTGTGCATCTTACTCATAAGCAGTCTGTTAATGATATCTTGATGCTCCTCGCTACATGCCTAAAGCTCTTTTGTTGCCCACATCTGAATCGAATACAGGATTGGCCTCAATTGTGCATGCCCAGTTATAGGTTTCATAGGTAGATCAAGTCTGACTAGGGTTCAAGCAGTATTCTAGGGAAGCTTCTGAAGGGATCTAATAAAAATAATGTCTGCTCTTTCTACGCCATTTACATTGCAATTGCATATTGTTTTCTAGAAGGGGCTTAGAGGCCGCCATTGCTTACTATTCATTGGCTTCATTGTCACTCGTATTTGCTGCCTTCTAATTGGGCAGTGCTTGCCTATGTCGCATCCTGTTTTTTCATTGAGTGCACGACCCAAATACTGATTGAATTAGTTTGATTAGTGTCCTTCCACTGCTTGTCCTTGATTCGGGTACTATTTCTGTTGTTTATGCTCCTTCATCCTGCCCACCCTCCTGTTTGTTTTTTATCCGATCCTCCTGTTTTGTCGCTTCATCTCACCCTCCTGTTTTGTCGCTTTGAACCGCCCACCCTCCCGTTTGTGTGGCTTTATCCGCCCACCCTCCTGTTTTGTCGCTTTATTTGCCCACCCTCCCGTTTTGTTGCTTTATCCGCCCACATTCGTTTTGTTGCTTTATCCTGCCCGCCTCCTATAATCACAGAATACATAAACAATGGCATTAATTATCATTTCATTAACTGAAAGGTACAGCCAGTTCACATCTATTGGGAGCTTTTCAGTTTTTGTGTGCACTCTGAAAGGCTTACAGTATTTTACGCAATGTTCGGGTGTTTGTGTTATTTTTTTACATTTACACACATCACTGCAAGGTGAAACGGGTTCCAGATTGCCACCGTGCCCGTTAAGGCGTGCTTCCTGATGTCATTTTGGCAGCAGGCAATGTGTCCTCTTTACAGTGATATACAAATATTTCCACTGCTGTGCCATGAAGCTTAAAGATCCAGGCAATGGCGCCCATCAACAATTTGCAGACCCTTATCAGCACCGCTTGGCGTCTTTTGCCACTTTAACAATATCAAGCGCACTTCATATAATCCTTTTGTTCTTTCAGATTACTGCTTTATCTGAAATCAAGCAGAAGATGTTACCTGCTCGTAAATTTAACATGTATAATCCATGGCAATGACCGATATTGCATTTAAAACCATAGGTTTCATCCATTTTTTTTTTTACAAATGTACATACATATGCGTTAACTGGAAGATTCGCTGGTTCTTTGCAAATTTAAAAAAAAAGTATTATTTCTGTAACTGATGACCTTCATGTTCTTTTCATCCTTCTGAACCCTTCCAAACTTTACCACTTCCACACCTGTGTTTGTTTGTATGATCCTTGTGTTCTTGCGACCCTTCATAAAGCTCTCTCACGAGCTTTGTATTGCTGTCTAACTCATCTGATTAGTCTCTCCGTAAATCTTGTCGCCACCCCCTGCACTCCATATCGGTGTTTTATTTGTGTGAGGTTTTCCCCCTAAGCCACACAAACCATCTCCTTCCATTTATTTATATGTATGTACCGGTCTCCCTCGCTGCAGGTTACTTTTTCTTCTTTTTTTTTTTTTTTTTTTTTTTTTGGAAAACCTTTATTTACCGAAAAAAGTACACAGCTATTCAGCCATACATCCCGGAGGCCAGGCAGCATCATATCGGAACTCGGAATCATGTACAAAACAATACTCAGGAATACTCAGGTTTAATTTTCAATTGAGATATCAAGGAACAATAAATAAACCAAAGTACGAGAGAAGAAGAGAAAAGGAAGAGAGGAGAAAGAAGAGAAAGCGAGAAAGAAGAAACTAGGCTGAGGACAGGCAATGTATTCTGGGCACATGTCGCGGGGAGGGGTCGGGGTTCACACACCCTACCATTTAAACAACCTGATGTGTGACAACAGTACAGATGGGGAGTGAAAAACCAGGATAACAAGTTTGGAACCACAGGAAGGGGGTGCTACGGAGACAGACGGATCTCAGGCGGAGCCGTCTCGGGGGGTGCACAAATGTCCCCCCTATACGCATTCCACGCTCCCCATACCGACCCCCACATCCTGGGCTTGCCCAGGGCCACATATACAGTTTTCTCACGAAGCATACACCAATCCATATTGGTCTTCCACAGGCCGATCGTGGGGGGAGCGACTGCGCCCCATTTCTGGGCAATGTCTCTTTTGGCTATCATATTGCCCAGGGTGACCCAGCGGGTCTGGGCAACATTGTAAGGAGGCAGCGCCGGGCCTCCGCAGGCAGGGTCACACCAGTCACGTCTCATCACCTCATGCACCCGACTCCAATACCGAGCTACCTCAGGACATTCCCAAATGATGTGCATAAAAGTCGCAAGCATGCCACATCCTCTCCGGCACAGTCCATCCTGTGAGAGCCCCATGTGTATGAGCCTGGAGCCTGTGACATAGATCCTGTGAAGAACCTTCAACTGAACAAGTCTCAACCTTGCCGAGATGGCCACCTCCCTAGGGGAAGAAACCGCTGACTGCCACTCCTCCTCATCCACCTCAATACCATCATTCACCCAAAGATCTCTCAGTTTCACCAGGAAGTCAGTACGTACGTTAATAAGTTTCTTATATGTTAAGGAGATGGCGCTATCCGGCATATGGCCGTCTAGCACTCTATCCTCCAGTGGAGACGACTCCGGCACAGACTCCCCCACTGGTATGCAGGATGAGAGAGCGTGTCGGAGTTGTGCATAACGGAAGTATTCCGACGTGCCCAATTGGAACTCGGCCTGCAGTGCCTCAAAGGACTTCACCTCCCCTCTGGCCATGACATCAGCCACCTTCGAGATTCCGATGACATCCCACCTGTCGAACCCCTTGGTGTGCCACAATTTCCCCAACAGGTCAGAGTCATACAGCGGGGTGGCCATGGTAAGTTTGCCCTGCCAACCCAAAGTTCTGGTTACCGCCCTCCACAGTCGCACTGCCGTTTTAGTGGGCCCAGTTAGCTTCCGATCCAGAGACCTAGAATACAGCGCCCTGTAGTAGTTCCCATTATTCACGAGCCACCGGTCCATGGCATATCCAGGATTAACTGCCGGGCCGTAAAGACCGTGATTAACCGCCGCCAGCTGAGACGCCCAATAATAGCGGCGCATGTCAGGTAAGGCGATGCCGCCATCGTACCACGGTATAGTTAGTTTTGTCAGAGATATCCGTGGCCTACCGTCCCACAGCAGGGTGCGCTGCAGGCCCTCAATCTCACCGAAATACTTGGCGGGCACCGGATCTTGAGTGTTCTGGAGCGCATAGAGGAACCGCGGCAGAGACATCATTTTAAACAATGCCGCCCGCCCCAGCAAAGATATCGGTAGCTTCTTCCAACCCTCTACATCTCGACGCAGTCTCACCAAAGGGGGGAGCAAATTATGCGTGTAGCGTGCCCGGGAATCCCGTGATACATAAATACCCAGGTACTTGAAGCCCTGTTGAGCAACTTGTATTGTACAGCCGCGAGGAAGACGCGGTGTATCACCACACAACGTGTAGAGAGAGGATTTGAACCAATTGATGACCAGGCCCGAGTAGCTACCAAAAGTGCCCAGCAAGTCAAACACCACAATAAGGGAGCGGCATGGGGAGGTGAGATACAAGAGGATGTCGTCGGCATAAAGCGATATCCGATCCTCAAATCCCGGAGACCATGTAATCCCTGCAACATCGGGATGAACCCGGATCCACGCTGCCAACGGTTCAAGCGCTAACGCGAACAGGAGCGGTGACAGCGGGCATCCCTGCCTGGTGCCCCTGCATAATGTGAAGGAGGCAGATAATCGACCATTCACTGTCACATTAGCTAGCGGATCAGAGTAGAGGAGCCGGACCCAGCCAATGTACTCGGGCCCAAACCCAAATTTGGCAAGCACGGCCCATAGGTAGTTCCACTCCAAGGAGTCGAACGCCATGGTAGCATCGAGCGAGGCAAGTACCGTCGGTTCCGCAAGCAACTGTGCCCGCGCCATGACTGCGTGGAGCCTGCGAAGATTGAGGGCTGTGTTGCGATGCGGTATGAATCCGGATTGGTCCGGGTGGACCAAGTCCGAGATCACCCCCACCAGTCGATTAGCAAGCAGTTTTGCCAAGATTTTGGGCTCGGCGTTCAGCAGTGAAATGGGCCGATAGGAGCGGCATAGATCCCGAGGCTTCCCCTCCTTGTGTATGACCACTATAGTGGCCAGTCGTTGGTCAAGCGGGAGCACGCCCGCATCGCGGGCCTCAAGGAACATATCCAGCAGGGGCGCAGCCATGGTGTCGGCCTTAAGCTTATATAGTTCCACAGGAATGCCATTGGGCCCCGGTGCCTTACCGGAGCGCAACGACCGGATCGCCAGCGCCACTTCATCGACCGTGATGTCCCGGTCCATGTCGTCCCGCTCAACATCCGACAAACAAGGAAGCTCAATGGTCTCCAAAAAGGAAGCCGAGGCAGATTCAGGCAGGATAGATGCCGACGTGTAAACCGCCTCGAAGTATTCCGCAAACGATCCGGCAATAGCGGCCGGGTCAGTTACGACCAGGCCGTCCTCGCCCAAGATCTCCGGCACCACTCGGGAGGCAAGCTCCCTCTTGTCCAGCCACGCCAGAAGCTTGCCCGCCTTATCACCAGCGTCATATATCCTGCCCTGTTGTTCCCTGCTCATCGTCTTAGCCGCATCAGTAGCAGCGGCCCTAAGTTCCGATTGTTTCAGGGAAAGAGCATGGATCAGATCCGGAGTCGGCCCCAGGGCCAGCTGGGAATTCAGGTCAAGAATATCAGACTCCAGCCGAACCAAGTCCTCGTCCCGACGCCTACGCGCCTCGGCAATCAGAGAGAAGGCTTCGCCTCGGAGCACAGTTTTGAAGGCCTCCCAAAGGGAGACGGCCGAGTCAACAGAGCCGGAGTTCTCTGCAAAGTGCCGCTCTATAGATTTCGCCAGAAGGTCGCGGGTCTTAGGATTACGGAAATACCAGGGGTTAATAGGTGCAACCCTCGACGCCGCCACGATGTGGAAGTCAAAGGACACCCAAACCGGGGAATGGTCAGAGATACCCCTAGCCATGAGGCGGGCGTTGGAAATCGACTGTGCCTGGGCCGCAGGGGTCAGGACATAGTCAATGCGGGAAAGGCTGCCGTGGGCACCAGAGTGGAAGGTGTATTGTCTCTGAGCGGGGTGCAGAAGTCGCCAGCAGTCAACCAACCCCATGGAGTCAATGAAGTCCGGAAGCCAGGACTGTGAACTACGTAGATCTCTGGATGGGAAGCGGTCTAGGTCCCCTGAAACCACTGAATTAAAGTCACCCCCCAGAATCAGCAGGCCGCCCGGGAGACCCAAAATGGCACCACTCAGATCATGAAAAGTAGTTGTTTGTAGCCCCGGAGGGATGTACACCGAAACCAAAACCAAGGTGCGCCCCTCCCATTTACACACCACCGCCACATAGCGGCCTCTCTCGTCAACCAGGGTAGACTCCACCTCCAGGGGAAGGGACATGCGCACCATGATGTCTACCCCCTGGGAACCCGTAGAGAACCCCGAATGAGCCACCATCTTAAACCCCCTCCTGTTCAGTGCCTTACAAGTATTTCCAACAAGGTGGGTTTCCTGCAAGAAAACAACATCTGGAGCACATCGTTTAAGCATTTGCAAAACAACACCCCGTTTAATACGATCCCCCAACCCATTAACGTTCCAACTCAACAAGTTCAGTGATCTACCCCCCATCATCGAGGACGCTCCACCCCATCAACCCCCCCCACAATGGCGCCCGCCAAACAAATGCATCAGAACAGTAAGACCCCAGCCAGGACAAGAGTAAAAGGAATAGAAAAAACAGTGAAAAAACACCCCAACTACCCCCCACCCTGCACCCCTGCATTAGACTAAAAGCCACCCCAACTAGCAGTGTGCCTGTCTCCCCTTAAACTAACCTACAAGAAGCCCCTCAGAGGAGAAAGGAGACATCCTATCCCCCCCGTCATCCTCCATATAAATGACAGAAGTAGTAGAAACAAAAGCGACAATTTCTAGAGTCGGTGCCAACCGCAGCAGCCCCCCCAGAAAAATCAAAGTCCGTTCGCTCATTCCTGGGAACCTGATCCTCCAGTAGCCTCCTCCGTCTGATTATCCGGATCGGTCCGTTGTTGAGGCAAGGTATCCAGCCAGTCCCCCGCCGCATCCGGAAGGTCAAAAAACAGAGTTCGGTGACCATGTTCGATGCAAAGTTTTGCAGGATAGAGCATAGAGTAGCGCATCCCCAACTCTCTAAGCCGCCTCTTCACCCCAGTGAAGCTCTGCCGACGCTTCTGAACAGCTTGGGTAAAGTCAGGGAAAAAGTTAACGTCCGAGTTCTGAAAGCGCAGTGGGCCAGCGTTCCTCGATGCCTGCAAAATGGCGTCCCGGTCTCTATAGTTGAATAGTCTCGCAATGATGGGGCGAGGAGAAGCGCCCGTCTTCGGCGGGCCGCCCGGGATTCTGTGGGCCCTTTCGACCGAGAAAAACTTGCTCAGACCTCCCGGTGCCAGATTCTTGACCACCAGTTCCTCTACAAAGAGTTCAGCTGATTCCTCCTCGGCTTTCTCCGGCACTCTGGTAATGCGAACATTCTGGCGCCGCGCCCGACCCTCGAACTCGTCCAGCCGGCGTGCCAGCATCCCATTAGCCATTTTCAGGTCACGGACCTCAGTCTGCACATCCGACATATCGTTGGTTAAGCTCGATGTTTTGAGGTCCAGCGACTTCACCCTATCATTTGTCTTACCAAGATCAGTTCTGATAAGATTTAGTTCAATCTTCAAAGTATCCACTTTGCTGGACAGCGCCTCGTGAAGAGTATGCATCTCCGTCTTCACTCCAGCAATAGCACCCATCACGTCTCGAAGCGTGATTTCAGGATCTTCAGGGGATACGTCCCTCAGCGAGTCTTTAGATCGATCCGCCAATGCCGGCGATCCCTTCGATTGAGAAAATCGTTCCGGGATGGTGGATTGGGACTGAGTCGGCTTCCTACTGATTCTTTGAGGCTTGCCTTTGTCCGAGTCCCCTTTGCCCGCCATATTGACACGCCAGGGCAGGATAGTCCAGAGGGGTGGGGAGGGCGCGAAGCGCACCTTCAATCGGCGCGATGAAGTCCCCAAAAGGCCGCCAAAGGAAGGGTGCAACCGAGAGCGTACGGATCAGTAGGGTCAGCCGGAGCAAGGGACCTGGGCAGGACGTCCCATGGAAGGCCACCTTCCGGCTCCAACTACGTCCGCCAGTGACGCAGGCGGGGCCATCAACTTTACGACGAGCTAACTCGGTCCAGGAAAGTCGGAATTGCGATCCGGGAACGGGCGCCGCTTCAGCTCCGGCTCAGCAATTGATACCCACCACGGTGGGACAGGATGGGTGGCAGGATCTTTGCGGAGGATCGGGAGGTCTTCGGAGCTCCGAGCTCACGCGGCCATCTTGGTTGCCCGCGAAGCTCCTCCTGCAGGTTACTTTTTCAGTCTTCTAGTTGTCCCCCTAAGTCTACGAAGATAACCTATTTTAAAATATTGTGCACAAATGAAAATAAATGGAACATTTCACTCAATATAGGTCACTAATTTAACAGCAAAAATGTTACTAAAGTATAATTTTCATATACATTTAAATATTTGAAGATTTCCAACATTACCTGACTTTATGGATAAAAATGCAAACTTATTTTTTCAAATAAATTGTTCTTTCTATGGTCTGTCAAAATACTTTATAACGTTTACTAAGGCGAGACCTTTTGGCTAGTGGGAAAAGAAAGGAGGACCACAGCTGTTAGGGGTTTTGCAGTTCATTTGAGAGAATGACCAGATGTACAAAAGACAAATGGGTGAGTTTTGCGATTAGTCCTGACATGTTAAAATTCAAGACTCCACAGTCAATCTACCTCCAATTGAGGTTCAAGGCAGTGCCATCAGAACAAACTCCCCTTAAATGCTCATCTTCTGTATCAGAAATAGGTCATCAAATCAATTCTCTTGTTCTCCTGCCAAAGGGTTTTAATATGAAAGTGACATGGTTTTACAAATACAACGTTTTTTTCTTTTCTAGTGGGATGAATGTGCCCAGAAAATGAATACAGAACCACTCGAGATAAATCGGACACCAATTTATAATAGTGTGTGTTTATCTTAATTCAGACACCAAAACTAATGGAATAGCATACATATAACCTGAGGTATATATTTTTGAAGCAATATTAAATCAGTGCAAAATAATATATAGAAATATAATGCTGTGGTCAATGGGCAAAACCACTAGTGTCATTCAGTCACTTGCAGGTCGAGTATTGTGGAACCCTTACAGGGTTCTGGTCCTTTGGACCCCTGGACCAGGCCGCAAAAGTCAGATCCATTTTACCTAGCTAGTGGAGTCTAGGTCTAGAGTTGTCCTGGCTGACCATGGTGCTGAACAGTTACCGCAGGGATGCCGGTTTTACCTCATACACAGTGCTCAACGAATCTGAATGTGTAAACACAGCAGGTACACAGCTGCTGATGTTTGATGAAGGTTGCACGAGGTTCTGTATAGATGTAGCATAGAGTGTGGGTTAGTTGCCGGATTGGTGACCAACAAGCCTTGGCAGCAGTAAGCACAGCGAAAAGGTACTGCCACTTCACTGGGTCCGGAGTGAGGTAGCAGCCTGAAACTTGGTGGGAGGCAAGACTACAACTCACAGTGCACTGGAACACCCGGATTTGGGTGATCCCATGAAAATGCCAACTGGCCAGCCATTCTTCGGATCGGGGGAGTGTTTTTAGCTGTAGTTTGCAGAGGACTAGTGCCACTAGTCCAGGTGAGTCTTACAGTGCTTCTGGCTTCCAGAGAGGTCAGTTTTTCAGGGAGTTACGAGTTTTAGCCAAGGACAAGGCTCGATCACTCAGTTCCAAGTCTGTTGCCACCTCTTTTGCTTTTGTGCTGTGGGCAAAGTCCTGATGTTGGCAAAGCAGGTATCACCTTGGTCCTTCCTTGAGGAAAGTTGTTCAGAACTGAGGTTCTGGGGGAGAGGGGGCTTAAATCCTAGATTTCGAGGTGTAAGGGGTTTGGGAGCTACTAGCCAATGGGCAGCAAGTTCGTCCCTGAGATGATAACATCCATGGGTGTAGGTCACCTTTTCTACCCAGGAACCTGTATTCTACAATTCCTGAAGATGGTAGAAATCAAATTGTGGTGTACAGACCAGGCTGCTTACCCCGGAGAAATGTGCTAGCCTTCTAGGGGTGTGCTCCTCCTTGCATAGCTAATTTCCCAGCTGCTCAAGTGCAAATGTGCTTTGGGCATGGACGGGATGTTTCCTTTACTGCAGTGGTTCCCAAACTTTTTTGACCCGTGGCTCCCTTGACCAAATTGGCAGTTGATCGTGGTTCCCCACCATTTTTATTACCAGTGGGCCAGGCAGCACACTATGCTAACCACAGATTTTTAGATTAAGTGTTTTAAGCCACGCCCTTTATTAAATCGGCCACGCCCCTTTGCACCCCCCCCCCCAGTTTTTTTCATCCCACTTAAAGCCCTGCATTTAGATAAATGTAGGAGTACTTCACATGTCATACTACTAGCTGCATGAGTTTGTGTTTTAAAAAGCGCCGCTGGAATAATGTGATTTTGCTGAAGCTGCTTTTTTGCAAAATTAAGGATGAGCTGCATAATTCACCATCTGCTGCATAGTCTGCAGATGTTAACAAAAAATAGTTTCTACCTCAAACAGATCAAAAGGTACTAGAAATGTGGCGATATGTGTTCCCAAGTGTGGAAAGACACTTGTCAAAGGTCTTTCAATGGCTTATTTATGTGTTTGGCTGTTTAGCTGGTAGTAATGAGGTGGAATGTTTGACCAGACAGAATTAGTATGTGTAAAAATGACAAAATAATGAAGTATGCTATCAATTTTTTTAAAGTAATTCTAATTGCATAGTGAGGCAACGCCTCTTGGAAATTATTCCCAGTGTAGCACACACAAATATACGTGTTTGCTAAAAACATTCTGTGGCATACAATGCTACCCAGAACTGTGGTTTGAGGGCTGAAGGGACAAGCCATGTGAAACTCCTTAATGAAGAATTACTTGTGTCAGCTCACCAGGATGTGCAAGACTGACAGTGGTGGCAGCGACAAATTGTAGTAGCAGGACAGGTGTTTTTACCGGTCACCTGCCAGGGCGAGTTGCCTACTGGCCCGCCTAGTTTTTAAATTGATCTTTCTTCCACCCACAATTTAGTCTTTCACCTCATCAATGTGAGACATAAACAACGTGTACATTCTTACCCTATGAATGTTGTAGGATGTGTGTGGAGGATAGATGCAGTGTAAGACTCTGGAGTCAGGGGTCATGGTTCTGAATGTTATGGTGCTCATGTGTTTGAAAGATGACGTCCAAGTTTTAGGGCAGTGGTATGCCTCACAAAACATAATCTTACATTCTTTCACAATAAACAGCAGAAAAAAATCGTACTGGTTCACAGCTGTCAGGAATTGAATCGATGTTAAGCCCTTCCTATGAAATACCTTTCCTAGTTAGATCCGGGCTCCTACTCCTCAAGATTTCCTTACAACCTATCTCTTGAAAAGACAGTCTGATAACTGCGCCTGCTCATCCTCCTGAGGTGGGCTCCCTTCACTCCTTTCACTACGCATGCAAATAAAATAACTTCGGAAAGTGTGTAACGCAATGTTGCTTTGCTTTAGCCCCGGCACTCAGAGTGAACAAACATGAAAGTATTTTACCATAACTCCTCATCTTTGTATATCCTTTAACATTCGTGTTGGTAGGTCCAGCTCTTCTGATAGCAGCCTGTTCTCCAAAGTCAAGCGCCCGGGAGAGACTGGCTGTAGCCTGCGGCAATTGATTTACAGGCACCACGGAGGTCCCAATTGTGATGCGTGTTAAAGGTGGCATTTCTTTCAAACCCCCCCACATCCTGTGCGGCGCCGCGGCGCCCCTGGCTTCTCATCACGGCGCACCGGGGTGCCGCGGCGCACACTTTGGGAACCACTGCTTTACTGGAAGTCGACCCTTATGCTACCTTTGAAGATCACCACCTTGACGTGCTACTTCACTAGCCTGCTTGGTAGAAGGGAGGTGTGCAGGGAGGACGAGCTGTAGCAGGCATCGGGCGTTTCACCTGGAGGCTGGAAGGGTGGGGACTGTTTTTTGTAGCAGTGAGAGCCCGTTTTGTGGTATTTGGGGCCGTTTTGCAGAGGTGCTGCAAAATTGGACCCCAGTAACTAAAGCAGCAACGCTTCACACTTGCACCCTTGCCTCCTTCAGGGAGCTGATCCCACAAAATGGCCATGGCTGCTTTGGGTTCCTAGTCCGGCCCTGGAGGAGGGACCTCCTTCCCGCTCAAGCCTTTGTTGTTTTGTTTTTTTGAAAATGTTATTATTAACTTTGCTCATGATCTCATTCAATATACAGCAGTGTTCATATGGCATGAATAAGAACAACATTTCATCATACAAACGGAGGCAAAAAAGGCAATACATTGGACTGATGACACTTATACCCCATGCCCACCCCCAACCCCACCCCTTGTGGCTCTGTATTTCCGCCAAGGCCCCCATACTATCTTCCATTTCCTGGCACAGTCCCTGGACTTGTATATGGTTTCCTCTGCTCTCTGACACCAGTCTAGATCCTGCAGCAATTGGTCCCGTTGTGGGGGCGCCTGCGCCCCCCAGCAGCTGGCTATGTTGCGTTTCGCTATCCGGGCTGCCATTGCCAGCCATATCTCATTGTATCTGGACCAGTCCGTGGCTCCTTTATTCATGAGTAATAGCCACCTGGGCTCCACCGGGACCGGCGATCCCACTACTGTTGCCATCGTGTGTGCCACTTTGGTCCAGAAGGGCACTATCTCCGGACATTCCCATAGGATATGGTAAAATGTGCCTTCCCCCTGGCATCCCCTCACACATAGGGGGGATAGGCTCTTTCCCCAGGAGAACAGGTGAGTTTGACAATAATACACCCAGTGCAGGATTTTTAATTGTACGAGGTGGAACCTAGTTCGAATTGCAATTTTGCGTGGGATTTGCAGGGCATCCTACCAATCCTCGTCTTCCAGGACCCCAATGTCACCCTTCCAAACCCTCCCACAGGGACACTAATGGGTCAGGCATGTTATTTGAGAGCTTGCAGTAGATTATGGACGTGGGTTTCTCCAGAATGGGATCCAGGAGGAGCCTGTCTTCCATAGGGGAGTATTCCGGGATCGAGGTGTTGGTGTGTATGTGAGTGCGCAGGGCATGTGTAAGGAGCAAGTAGTGTTGGGAGTTGTGTAGTTGGTACTCTTTTTTTTTTTAAGATAAGCCTTTGTTTTTCACTCCTAGGAATGATCCCTCTGCCTGGCAGGAAGTTAGAATTCTATCTTAGAAGCAGTAGGCGCTGAAAAGTGCAGGCTTGCTAGCCAGAGCAGAGAAGCCGGGGCAACCAGGTGGGCAACCTCTAAGTTATAAACATAAATGGTTCATGCACTCCTTTTTAATCTTCAAAATTTTAAAGAAAGGGACTTATGTCGAAGCGTGCAGCAGGGTATCACTTTCTGATCTGTGAAGCGTGTAGTAGCGTATAGAAAATATAGCGTTCCCCTCCCTGGGGAACGTCCCCTTAATGTGTTAAATCATACATTCTTGTTGTATTATCTCCATCCATCCCAACTTTACATCATTTCTCATTAACAACCTGTAGCTTGAAATGTATTTCATGATTTTGGCACTTGGAAGCACTCTGTTTCCTTAATTCGAGAATCAAAGCCTCAATTCTTTTTATGGTCATTACTTAACAGTATCCCACTTCGTTTCGAGGAGCACAACACAGATCACTTGCGATAAGCATGCATCACAATGTTTTTCATTCAGAAACACCTTTCATTTAAACTTGTAAATTCTAAACTAACTTTCCTCATGGTTTTCTCATTTTATTATCTTGCGCGGTTACCGTAACCCGTTGAGCCTTCACTATTACCAGCCTATTAGAGTGCATTCACAACACCAATAAATCTCTTGCATGATTCGTTACCTTCAGTGTCCTTCACACATTTCCGCACAGATTTGTTGTATTTGTTACACTTAGAATTTTGTTCCACTCACTGAGAGTTTTCAGAAGAATCAACCTCTTCTTCCTAAACACGTTACAGTGTGAATCTTTACATCCAAATGGGTGACAAATTGTCTTCCTTTTGTGTTACTTCAGGTATGGTGGAATCCGGTGGTAGAAAGTGCTGATTCATTTTGAGCATGGTTAACCTCGCCACGTTTTGGGGCGAGAGATTGGTACTTCTCCCTGTCGGAACGGCGCCAACAGCACCTAAATCTCGCTCAGAAGAGACACTTGCGACAGGGCAAGCCAGATAGTTTATCGCCAACCTGCTGAGCACTGGCCATTGGTGCCTTTTCCCATACCAATACAGCAATGGGTTTTGATCAAAATAGACCTCTGTTGCCTCATCCAGATACGCCTGGATCATCCGCTCAATGCTCATGGGTGCTCCGCTTTCCTCGCCCTCTTTTACCTTTGCCTCAGCACTAGACTTAAGCCCTTCCTGTAGAAACCATTCCTCTGCCTATTTTGAGGCTTATGCTCCTGTTGTTGATGTTGTTCTTGGTGGTTTTGGCTACTGTGAGCCAACCGCACTGCCCTCAGGCTCTGAAGTTGAACATGAAGGCTGACCTGCAATACTTGTTGTGCCCTGGAGGAGCGGGCCCCCAATTCCTGGCTTTTCTTTTTCTAGCTGACTGGCTTGCACAGCTATCCAAGTTTTGTAGCTGGCAACATCCCCGTCTGAAAAAGGAACGAAAGTGTGCAGTAATTGTTTGTACCGTGGATCAAGAATTGTGGCACAAATGTTATGGTTGGATGACACAATGCCTCTTTGCACCTTTGTATTTTCAGATAAGCGAAGGGTTAAGCTCTCCACCAACTCATATGCTTCTTTTCTTCCCTCCACACCGGCATACATTGTAGACACCCCCTTCAGCTGTTCTTGTAGCATCTGTAACGATGGGATAGCTTGTCCCAAAGTACAGTTGTCCTTGCTGACTTCAAACGGAAGCAGCATCTCTGTCCGGTATTTAACCAGGCCCTATTGGTCCATCTCAATGATCATGCCTTTTACAGTGGCATCCCCTCTTTGCATGATCTATTCAAACCGACGTTCAAGCATGTAATACGTTGGGTTCTAAGGTGTTGGCACCTCCTGGATGAGTGCTCTAACTGGCATTCTATTATCACATATAATTTTCCTCAGCTGCTTCGGGCTTTAAAAGCATGGCTGAAATGTGTGCAGTAATTTGCTGACACAGTCTTCTTTTTTTCACAAAGTCTTGAACAATGATGTTAATGCAGTGCGCCAAACACAGGACCCTGAAATAGCCAACATCGGCCATGGCCTTAACTATATTACTGCCATTGTCCATGTCAACAAAACCAATGTTAAGCCCTCTTGGTCGCATCCATTCAAAGATCTTGCTGTCAGTCTTCCAAATTGTTTGTAGCTGTATGAGATTTCTCCATGGCGAACATGCCTACAGTTGCATGTTTCCGAGCAGCATTAAAAATCTCAGCAGTGTCAACACCTGCAAATATATTTTCTCTAACCCTCACAAAAGAGATCCAGTGTGCACATGTAATCAGTGGCTTGGCAATTGGTCCACATGTCTGTTGTCAGGTGGATAGTGTGAACAGCACTCTGTTGCAAAACTTGTCCAAGCAATTCCAGCACATCGTGATGTAGTGCTGGAATAGTAACTCTGCCGAAATAGGACCTGCTTGGAACCTTCTGTTTCGGGCAGATGGTTGCCACAAATTCAAGAAAACCCACCCCTTCCACAAAAGAACAAGCACTTACAATGCAATAGGTCTTGCAATGACATTATTTTGAGCTATTGACATTGTATGGTAAATGGCAATGTCTTAAAAAAAATTAAAAGGCATTGTTATTTACAATACCAAAAGCAACACCTATTGCATTGCATAGTGCTGTGTCCGTGAAGACGGCGCCACACTTATTAGATCGAAAAGAAAACTACAGTTGATGCAAAATGCAGCACCCGACCTGATTTGGGGCCTGAAAACGATGACAATATATTAGCCTTGCTTTGTAAATTCCTCTGGCATCCATTCATAAAATATGTGCGTCTGAAAGCCATGAATTTGGCGCACAGGGTTATACATGCCACAGGGTTATATATGAAATAACCCATAGTTTAGCCTTTTAAAATGCGTGATGTTTTCCATCCCTGGTCTTAAGATCGGTAAGGTAAAATCTTATCGGGTGGTAGGCTTCTCATTACTAGTGCCCAAATATAAAATTGGTAGCTTTGACCTTCACCACCCTACCAATGTTAATAGTACCAGTTATACCAGTAACTGTAGGAGTGGAGTTAGTGAAGATTATAAGCAAAACCCTGAGTTTCCACGGTGAAATGACGAATTCCGGGCCGAAGTGAGCACACTGAAAATCCGGCTTTTTTAATAATGTTTAGAGGGGGTGAGTAAAGTCTGCTGTACTGTTGAATATTCCTTAGCGCCAAGAAGCCTTGGTGTATGTGTACTTCAGGAGCAAAACAGAACATTATGTAGAGGAGCAGTAGGAAAAGATGGGAGAATATGAATTTAGTTGCACAGAAGACAATGGTGGTCGATGAAAAATGAAAGTGACGAAGTACGAAACGTAGTGAAGAGGAGGGCAGGATAGATGAGAATAGGAGACAACTTCAAGACAGAGAGAGCGTAGGAGCGCAGCACACACCAGAGACAGACACATACTCTATGCCAAGTACACACATCAGAGGCGCAGCACACACCTGGGACACACACACACACACACTCTGCCAAGCATACACACAGGCGTAGCACACACTACTCTATGCTAAGTACACACATCAGAGGCGCAGGACACACCTTGGACACACACTGCCAAGTACACACACAGCCATAGCACACACCAGGGACAGACATGCTCTCTGCCAATGTACACACCAGGGACAGACACACACACACACACACGCACAACCAAGCGCACACATCAGAGGAGTAGCTCACACCAGAGGAGTAGCTCACACCAGAGCAGTAGCTCACACCAGAGGAGTAGCTCACACCAGAGGAGTAGCACACACCAGGGACAGTCACACACTCTCTGCCAAGTACGCACATCAGAGACTCTGCACACACACAGCCGCAGGACACACCAGGGACCGCACACACCGGGGATAGATAGGCACACACTCTCTCACTCACTCACTCTCACATACACTCTCTGCCAAGCACACACCAGGGACAGACAGACAGACAGACAGACACACACACGCAGACACACGCAGACACACGCAGACACACGCAGACACACGCAGACACACGCAGACACACACAGACACACACAGACACACACAGACACACTCTGCTAAGCACACACATCAGAGGTGTACCACACACCAGGGACAGACACACATTCTCTGCCAAGTACACACATTAGAGGCACAGCGCACACAAGGGACAGACACACACACACACTCTGCCAAGTACACCCAGGGGCAGACACACACACTGCCAAGCACACACATCAGAGGCGCAGCGCACACCAGGGACGGACACACACACACACACACACACTGCCAAGCACACACATCAGAGGCGCAGCACACACCCGGGTCAGCCACACACACTCTGTCAAGTATACACAGAGGCGTAGCACACACTGGGACAGCAGTGGTAGTAAGTGTACACAGGTGCTAGCCTACAGCATAATTCCATATATTTAAGCCGGTCAAGATCCCCGATGCCACGACAGGACTTCTGCAAACAGCCCCGGGCCCAACAGAAACAAAGCCACATGTTGCAGGCGACACTGGCCATGCTTCCAGGCCATGCCCAGTGAGACAGGGTGCTGGGGAGCCCCTCAAGTGCCACTGCTGTGCTTGCGGTTGCACTTGTACGCCTACACTGCCCCAGGGAAGAGGCCCGGGGCGCTGCGGCCTGGGGCAGACAAGAGGGCTCTGCCCCTGGCACAAGGAGCCATCACCAGCTCCGGGCCCCAAGATTCTTAAAGGCCCTGGTCAGGCTGAATACCACATTTACAGGTCGCAAAGGCGCCCTATAAACGCCCCACTTCCAGCAAAGGCTGAATGAGGCCTTTGAGGGCCGGGGAAAAGGTGTGGTTCACTAGGGAGCCCCCGAATCTTACCCCGGCCCTCACAGCCTCGGCAAAGGAAGCGAGCGAGCGAGGAACAGCTGCGGGTGGTGCACACTGTCTCTTTAAAAAAAAAAAAAAAAATGTTTTATTGTTTTACGGCATATTCAAATACATCGCCCAGTAACGGGCCAAACAGTCAAAGTCACGTGGCACATTTCCCGTTAACATTAACAACTATGCAAGATTGCCTGTACGAGTAAGTCCTGCCCCTGTTCTGCACAGTTCCCAACCTTCGGTCCCCATGCAGTTCATGTGTGGGCATTATTCCACTGAGTATTCTCAACTATCCCTGCCTCCAATGTCAACTAATCCCCTCCCCTTACCCTAACCACCCTCCTAGGCGTGTAGTGCAAGGACTAATCCCTGCAACTTTGAAGAGCTAATATCTGAAGCATATAGTACATCGGGATGGTTATAGTCGCCACAGGGCCGGCCATCTCTCCCAAGGGTCAGTAGCAGGTGCGGGTTGACATGGTGAATTATATGCAAGCCCAAATATACATCAAACTACAGCTACCTCGGGGTCACCTACTGGGGCTTCATCCTCATCATCCTCAGGGGTTTTAGGTGCCTTAACCAACCTCTCCCATGCCCTCGCCCTCTCCAGCGCCCTCTCGTTGCCCGTTCGATGTGCAATTTGTAATCGAATAGTACCCTCACATTCAGCCCACTTTTGAAAGTCTGCCTTCCACCTAGATATGCTGGGTGTTAAGATAACGTCCTCGGGATCGGTTTGTTGAATAGTACGCCCACCTCTAGATCGAACCAACGCCTGAATTGCCGTGATGGCACAGAGCATTGGGAAGATCAAGTGAGGGGAAAAAGGAAATGATCAGGGAAGGAAAGGAAAGGGACAGCGGGGAGGGAGATCTGAAAGACATAAACAGAGCACACACATGAAACTACGATTTCTCTAACAGTGTCAACGTTTTACATATCAGGCATACATCTATTGATTATACCTGTAAAGGAAAAATAAACCTCGTAGATGTGCAGAGGTATCTGGTAGCGTTGGGGTTGTTGCGGTGTAACTACAGCAATACAAAAAGGCATGGAATAGTCAAATGATATATGTCAGAACCATCACAGGAGGTCACACTGATCACATGTATCACAGGTATAAGAACCTACCTAAGTATACCTCTATAATGTTTCACAGGGGTAGAGTGTAAGCAACACACCTCCAAGGAGCCCCTGTTAATTAGAAGAGGTATAGACATTAGTTAACACCAATGCACAATTTAATGCACGCTGCCACATTAGGAAAATAGAAATCCAATCAAACGGAAATAAATAATTGTAGACCCCTGGAACACAAGTACATCCAAAGATCCATATAATGCCTCTTTTATGGGTGGGGGTAGCATCCTCAGTACAGACAAAGCACAATCTCTAGAGTTTAGATTGCACACCAAATAACCAAGGGTCAGTAGCAGTGAAAGTCTCCAGAGAAACTCCAAAACATCCTCTTTTTCCCTCTGTCGGCCGAAAATGCCGACTGAGACAAAATCCAACACCCAGCAGTTCACATAACCAACACAGAAGTAACCGCAATTACTTTGAGCAAAAACACAGTCTTTCTGAATTCAGCGATCCCGCTAAACAGCACAGTGGTGCAAAGCACCCTTACCGCACCGTCGAAGATTCTGAACAAAAACACGGCAAGCCAGTACTCTGAAGGAATTCCCTACGCCGGTCCCCTGCCGCCGACTTCCTTATATGTTCTCTCGCGAGATCGCGCTCCGTCGCGGAGAATCATGGGAATAGTAGTTCTGGTCCAGGGTATGCCGGGAACTGTAGTCCCATACTAAGGCGATCTTGACACTGGGGCACTTTTTTGCTTTCCAATGGGTGGTGATGGTTCTTTTGGCCAACAGGAGACCCAAATCGATAAATTTGCTAGTGATTTTGTTCTTTGAGGTGTGGGGGAACCAATGCAGGATACAGTGTGCCATGGAGAGATTCAAGTCCCTATCAGTAAGGTCCATCAATACAGTTGTCCCCTCCTCCCAAAAGTTGTCCAGGAACGGGCAGTCCCAAAGCATGTGTTTAAAATCCGCCTCATCTGCTGCACATCTTGGGCAGGACGCTGGGTGGGTCGGAAAATACCTATGCAACCGAGCTGGTGTGAGCTATGCCCTGTGGAGGATGTGAAAGTGTACTAACTGAAACCTCGCGTTTCTCCTGCTTTTCCAGGGCCTCTCTATAATTTCGCTCCATGCCCTATCTGGAATGTCGCTCCCCAAGTCCGTTTCCCATTTGAGCGTAAGGGCCGTCAGCGGGGATAAGGATTCTATGGTCATGCACCTATAAAGACACGTCACCGCCTTTATGGTGCCCGCCGCCATCACCACATACTGGCACCCCATAGAAGTCGGCGGTTCTGTGAGGCCCATGTTCCAATGCTTTCTGATGGCTGCCGTGAGGGTAGTATATTGCAGGAAATCACCTCCTGGCAGGTCGTATCGGTCCCACAAAGCGTCAAACGGGATTAAGGCTCCCTCCTCATAGGTCTTCCATTGTCGTCAGCCCCTGTTGTTCCCAAATCTCCAGTCTCTGCCAATTACCCCCATGCGGTAAAGCCCTGCACATCTTCAGTGGAATTTCAGGCGCATAAGGACACTTAATAGCCGCCCTCCGCAGGTACCTATTCCAGCATTTCCGCGCCGTAGCAAACTCCAAGGTGAGGGTCGTTGCCCCGAGTGGGAGCCGTAGCACTATGCGGGACAGCACCATAAGGTAGCCCCATACCTCCCCAACCTCTTCCTCAGTCCTGGTGGCTCTGTCCACCCATTGTGCGAGACACTGAAATTGGGCTGCCAGATAATACGTTTCGTAGTCTGGAACCGCTAGCCCTCCTTCTGCACGGGGCCTCATGAGTGTACTGAGGGCCACCCTATGTCTGCCCTTCCCCCCATAGAAACAATGTGACCATCGTTCTGAGCTGCTTAAAATAAGTTGCCGGTATCCAGATCGGTAAAGCCCTGAAAAGGTGTAACAGGTGCGGTAAAGTCACCATTTTAAGAAGCCCACCCGGCCCGCCACTGACAGTGGCAGGGATCCCCAGAACTCAAAGTTGGCCTTGGTTCCCCTGATTGCCTTTCCAATATTCCCCTCCAGAACATCACCTTGTTCATGGTAGACAAGCGTCCCCAAGTAGGGCAAGCAACTGTCCTCCCATTTTACCCCCTTCCGTAGTCTGCGGACCCCGCCTGCCCCCGCGTGCCGAGAATAGACAGGACTTCGTCCAGTTTACTTTCAAACCAGCCACTTTGCTCAGCTCTTTCAGCAGGGATTTGGCCCCTCGTAAGGCTTCACATGTATTTGCTAGGAACAATAAGAGATCATCCGCGTATAGGGCAATGTGATGGATCTGACCATAGACATCGAGACCCTGGTACGCCGGACCCGATCTAGCATGTGCTGCCAAGGGCTACATTGCCATAGCAAAGAGCAATGGGGAGAGGGGACATCCCTGGCGCGTGCCCCTCCCCACTCTGCATGCCTCTGAGATCATCCCCCCCGTCCTGACCCTGGCCGTGGAGTCCGCATATAACAGGGCTGTCCAACTTACAAAATCCGGTCCTAGACCCATTTTTCGCATAACATGGTACAGGTACGCCCACTCCAAGCCGTCAAAGGCTTTTTCTATGTCTACTGCAAAGACCGCAGCAGTATCTGCATTGTAGGAGTCCGCCTCTAATATATGGAAGAGCCGCCTGATGTTTAACGCTGTGTTTTGGGCTGGGATGAACCCGGATTGGTCGGCATGTATGAGGGTGGGCATGTGAGGGAGCAGTCGGGTGGCCAGGATCCTGCTCAATATTTTATAGTCCAGGTTGAGCATGGATAGAGGCCTGTATGCCGCTCTGTCCCTAGTAGAGTCAGGTAACCTGCCGGTTCTCTTAGCCTCATTATATAGGCGCGTGAGCTGTGGGGCAAGCAAATCAGTATAGGCAAGATAAAATTCTACTGGCAAGCCATCTGTGCCTGGGGTATTATTACGGGCCATAGTTTTGATGGCTAGCCGTATCTCCTGTATTTCGATCTCCCGCCCCAGTACCTTTGCCGCATCCACGTGTAAACTCCTATAGCGCCTCCTCTGAGGGGTCTATTCGACTTCGATAGAGCTCAGTATAATAGTCATAGAATAACTCGTTGATCCCCTGGAGATCGAATCTAGCTACCCTCATCTGGTCTCGCAGCTCCAGTTGGCCGAATTCGCCAACCAAGCAAGGAGGGTGCCCGATTTATCCCTTTCAGAGTGTGCTCGCATGATGTATGTTTTATAGTCGAAGCAGCGCAGTCGCTCCACAGTGGCGGCCACTGCTTCTCTAGCTTCTATTAGTTCGGCGTGTTTGACAGGGTTCTAAGGCCTATCTTTCTCTAATGTCCGCAAGCGCTAGTCATTTCTTTGGATGTCCTGGAGGAGGACCTTCCTAACCCCTGTTACAGCGGACATGCACCTCCCCCTAAGGACTGCTTTACAGGCTTCCCACTCCACGTTCACAGATGTGGCTGTTCCTTCATTAACCTGAAAGTATTCCGTAATAGCTGGCGCAATAGTGGTACGGAAAACCTGATCATGTAAAGCCTCTGGCCGCAGTCTCCAGGTGGTAATCTTGGGGCGTGAGCGTGACCCATTGTAAGTGGGCTAGAACTGGGTTGTGATCGGATATTGTCCTGGTGAGGTATTCGCTGCTTCTAATCTCCCCATGGACGTCAGGCGAGCACAGGATGGCGTTGAGGCGGACATGTAGCTTATGGAGAGCGGAGAAGGAGTAATCTCGGGCCAAAGGGTGCTGGGCTAGCCTGGAATCAATTAACTCCCATTTCTGCTGCGAACTATGTCGCGCTTCTGCGCCGGCGCATTAGGGAGGGGGAGGGTGAGAGCGATCCAAGGGACATCCGCAGTGCAATTAAAGTCTCCCCCCAGCATCAGTGTTCCTGTGAGTGCAGTCGCTAATTTGCGTGACAGTAAGGAAAGGAAGGCCGGTTTATCTGTGTTAGGCTCAGTATATGCAACCCAGGGCGAGGTCCCTGCCATCTAGTTTCCCCTGTACCACCACATACCTGCCCTCAGGGTCAATCACTTGTGTTGTACATTGGAATGGGACTCCAGCTCGTACCCTAATCAGTACCCCCTTGCAAATGCAGAGTATGCGGTGTGGAAGACCTGTCCCCTCCAGCGGCGCTGCAACGCTCTCCCCTCTTTCGCCAGAAGATGGGTTTCCTGGAGGAATGCAATCTCAATGCCCCTACGAATCAAATAGGAGTGTATCTTGTGGCGCCTGAACATAGAATGCATGCCCCACACATTCCACAAGAGACATGCTAAACCTAGTGGAGGTCCCATCGCAGATATTTATTTGGTACACCTGGAAACATAGCCTTTCCCGCTACATGCCTGGATCCCCTGAAAAAAAGGCTCTCCCAACAAGTAAAACATTGCCAACTCCCCCTCCCCAGGATAGGCACCTAACGAGGCATTCCTATCCAAACTATGGTAGTATCCATTAACATCTAGAAACGAGAGAAGGGGCTGACTTCTGCTACTTATCTAGGCAAGGCTTCCTAGGGTGCCTCCTCCCCAACCATTTGTCCTGGTTAGAAGCCCCCGTTTCGGTTGTCTGTTACCCAATAGTCCAAGTGAGGTTCCCACCAGTTGGAGAAGGTCACACCTTCACCGCAGGAACGCCAGGCCCCCAGCAGGACTGTTCAGAACACTCAAAACCGCTCCTCTCAACCAAAATCATCCTCTGATCTGGGCGTGATCTTCGGCATGTCTGCTCCCACACCCTCACTGTCGCTACGATCCATGGAGATCTCCGATCTAGTGCTCAGATGTGTGCTCCCACCTGGCGATGAGCCTGGGCTGCTCAGACTGTGCGACACCACCGCCTGCAGAGCTTTACGCCGTTCCAGGCTGAGTTCCCTGGGTGAAGGAGCTTTAGCTCCCCGCCCCTGCGGGCTTTGTTGCGAAGGTCTTGTAGCAGAGGATGATTGCTCCGGTGGGCCACAGGTTTCCAGCCAGTCCCACACCACCTGCGGTGAACTTAAGAATCGCGCTCCCGCCGGATCCGCCATCCTGAGCCGAGCAGGGTACAACATTGCATACGGCAGGTTCAGTTGACGTAACCTGGTCTTGACCGCAATGTACGAGGCCCTGCTGCGCTGAACCTCTCGTGTAAAGTCTGGGAAAATCATAACATTGCTGTTATCAATGCGGAGGGCTTGTTGTTGTCGGGCACATTGTAGAATATGGTCTCTATCACGGAAATGTAACAGTCTGGCTACCACTGGTTGAGGGGGAGCTCCTGGCTTCGGCGGCCTGGCCTGTACTCTATAAGCGCGCTCCAGGGCATAGAATGGGGACAGACCTTCCTGGGCCACCTCACTTCGGAGCCAGTTTTCGGTAGCGGACCATGTCTGTCCCTTCTGATTTTTCGGGTAGCCCGATGACCCGGATGTTGTTGCGCCGCGATCTCCCTTCACTATCCTCAGCGCGCATTTCAAGGGTTTTCACTTTGGCTTCCAGTGTTGTCAGGGATCGACGCATCTCTTGCACCTCGGCCGGCAGTCCACCTAGTTCCTTTTCGGCGGATGTGACTCTGTCCTTGAGCTTCCGGTGATTAGCCGTCGGCAAGCTCAGGTCCGTGCAAATAGCGTCTATCTTCCCCTCCACTGCCTCTCAGGAGGCCGTTATGGCCTGCATTATATCGGTTAGCGTGGGCTTTCTGCTAGCTTGCTTTCCCTGTGGGTCAGGGACTTCTTCTTCCTCATCAGAGTGCTGTTCAGGAACTTCCACGTTGAGGACTGGAAATCCCTGCTTCTTCTGTGGCCTCCCCATCCCGGGCCCCCCGCCAGCAGGCCGTCCGTCCGCCTGTCCAACCATGCCAATGCCTGGGCAGAATGCGACTCAAGAGCTGCAGCCGCGGTGGGCGATGCCATAGGAAACGCGTCCTCACAACTTCAAGTATGATCCTCGTCCCCACTACAAGGATTCTCTCTCCCCGACAAACTCGTGGGCTGATGGGTCTTGTCTCGTCGATGCTTCTCTGGGTTGCTCAATTCCCACTCAAGCGGACCCCTACTTGCAATCACTCCAACAGGGTACTGTTCCATGGTCGCCGGAGCCTAGGGCCAACAGCACTCCCCCCCCCCCCCCCCCAACCCCCAGGTGCTCCCGCCGTGGGGCCGATCAGGCTTCTCCCCAGACCTGACGCTGCGGCTTCCGCCCCCCTTGCGGCCCAGCCGGCTCTCGCCGGGAGCCCAGGACGGGGGGCGCCTCAGTCACTCTAGTCTCCACAGTCCTCGCGGTTTTCTAGCGCTCCGGCACACACAGACAGTCATGGGGCAGTCTCTTTTCGAGGCCAATCAGTGCCACCTCTCAGATTCCTGCGTCCCTCAATCCTGCCCTTGTGCAACCCACGGAGCAACACAAGGGCAGGATTGAGGCCAATATTCCTCAGCCGTAACTGACCGCATGGAAACCTTTTGATGCTGGCTCATGGGGCACGTTATATTTTGCATGCCAAGACCACAATGGGTCAACTTTTTTTGCTTTTTGCTTATGAATAAGGGCCCACTCAAGCCCTGAAGCTAAATAAAGTAGCCTATTTTTGCTGCTTTATTTTAGGACAATAGGCATACTACTTAGAGAGTTATTTGAGTTAAAATAGTAGGGACCAATAGAGGTCCTGATGAGTAAGCAGTAGGGGACTGCTTATGAAACATGTCGACCAAGTAAAATGCATAAAAGCTCTACTATAAACCCCTTTTTTAACGTTCCCAGCCAGAGAAACCAATAAATCCATTTTTTTTCTACTAGCCAGGGAATTTTTATTCAACACTCACTTATTAAGGTCCCTACACTTTTTTCTAATCACTTTCACTGCCTTCACATCACACATAGCCTATTGTCAGAAAACCAAGTGCTCCCGCGTAGCTCGTAGGTCGCAGCACGCCCCGCCCCGTAGAGGGACGGGAAGACCCCTATGATGAAGCATGACACTAAGGGACTCTTAGTGTGTGAGGGGTATTTTAAAAACACATAGTGCTTGCCTTTGCCACCAGCAAAGGGAGTCGTTCCCACTATTGTAGACACATATCATAAAATCAAAATAAAAACTATTTTCATGTGCACATTGATAGAATCCTTTTGTTTATTTATACAGTTAAGGAGGGTGATTCTATCACCATTACCTCTACACTTCCTCATGTGTTTATTTTGAATGCAGCACAAGCTTAGTCAGAGCACAGTTGAGCATTTATTATAAATGCTTTTGACCCGCCTGGTATAATGGTGTTTAACATATTTAAATTTCCACCTGGTATGGTATCATCAGATGGTAAAGAGGTCGAAAAGACCAAAAAAAGCCAGTTTTTAAATTGCTTATTTTGATCCGAATGAAGGGAGGCCTGACTGTTGCGAGGGAGCCGTGGGTACCGGCTGGGTGGTCGCATAGGTTCCTCTCTCCACACCTGGTCTGCCTGTGAGTTCCGGCCCGTGTCTCAGCCCTGATCTGCTCTAGCGGGAGTAAGGATAGCGGCCCATCTCGAGTGCTTTCAATTTTCTCATGCAACCACAACCATTGACAAAGCCAACAGCCATGACGTTGTGGGTATGATGTAACTTGTTATATCATTTTTTTTTTTTATAACAAATTTTTTATTAGATTTTGTCACAAACATACAGCAATTGGAATAATTCCCATCTCCCCCCCCCCCCCTTCTTACAAAGATGAGTCTGTGTCACTGAAAGCTAGGCAGTGGCCTCCAATGCTATCCGTATTGCAGGGAGCCACCCCACATTGGCTTTCTTATCCAATCAACTGTGTCCTTGGCATTTAACAAAGTATACATTAAAGGTGAACCCAACACCCCCCCAAGCACCCCCCCCCCCAGTCCCCGACATCGGTGCATTGTTGTTGGGACAATCGTTGTGGGTCAGGAGCCCCGCAGTCGTCAGTTTGGAAATCATGCAATGTTCCTGTCGTGTTACGGGGATTTTGTCTGGTCATTGTATCAGTCTTCTGAGTCGCTTCGTGTATCGTAGTCGCGTAACGCTTGTACCAGTGCCTCCCACGCATGCGCAGATTCTAAAGCTCTATTGTTCTGCTGACGCTGCGCCAATTGGAATCTCAAAGTGCTCTCTCCCCAAGGCCATTTAAGGAACTCATTGCGTCACTTAGCATCTGCTGGACCCGTTCGTGCCTTCCAGTGTCGCGTGATTTCTCGTTTCGCTAGGATAAGTCCCATATCTATGAATTTGCTGGAGATTTTGTTTTTAGAGGTATGCGGGAACCAATGGAGGACCCCAACCGCCATGTCAAACTGCAATGCACGCTCTGTCACTTCATTAAGAGTATCCCCCACCGATTTCCAATAAGAGGTCAAGCTAGGGCAAGTCCACAACATGTGGCCAAGCTCCACTCCACTCGCCTTACATCTGGGGCAAGCCGCGGAATCTATAGCAAAGTATTTTTGTATCCTTCCCGGGGTCAGGTACGCCGGGTGTAGGATGTAAAAGTGGACTAGCTGAACCCGCGCATTGCGCATACTCTTCCAGGCCCGGCGCATCAGCTGCGCCCATGTTGTCTCAGGAATTTCCTTCCCTATGTCCGCTTCCCATTTACCTTTAAGCGCCTCCAGTGGAGGTATCCCCTCATTAATCATCCTGTTGTACAGGCATGTCACTGCTTTAACTGTTCCGGCTGCCATCATGGTATATTGGCATGCCATTGTCGTCTTTGGCTCCTCAAGTCTCCCCTTCCAGTGTGCCCGCGTAATCGCCGCATGCAACAGGAAGTCGCCACTAGGTATGTCGAAACGATCTAAGAGCGCCGGAAATGGTAGTAACGTCCCGTCCTCGTATAGATCACCCAGGACCTGGATCCCGCCTCCTCCCAATTCTGCAATTGTGGCCAATCTCCACCATGTGGTAATGCTGTGAGCATCCCCAGCGGGATTTCAGGGGCGTAGGGGTGGTTTACTCCCGCTCTACGCTGTGTTCGGTTCCAGCATAGCCTAAGTGTACGTTCTTCTTGTGTAAGATCTCTAAGGGCTAGTCTCTGTTGCATTGCTATGTAGGAAAGTACGTGTCTAGGTATTCCTAGGCCTCGTGTGTCCTCAGGTCCTCGGAACTCACGTGCTATTTCCTGGGTGTATACCTGTAATTGGGCTGCTAAGTAATACACTTCAAAATCCGGTACAGCCAGCCCCCTCCACTTTGGGTCTCAGCTGAGGCATACAGCACGGAAGTCCATTGTAGATATCCCTCTCCCACCCTGTAACAGCTAAGCACTCTGTGAAGGTACTTCCATTCCAGGCTATCAAACACCTTTTCCAAGTCAACCAATAGTATCATGGGGTGCGGGGCCTCCTCATGATTTTCCTCTAACAGACGAACCAGTCGGTCTATGTTCATGGTGTTGTTGCGCTTAGGTATAAAACCTGCTTGGTCCACATTAACCAGAGTGGTCATGTGTTCCAGCAGTCTGGACGCTAGGATGCTACTTAAGATTTTGTAATCCGTCGTGAGCATCGACAACGGTCTGTAGGACGCCGTATCGTTGCTCTCTTTATTAAGCAGGGGAATCACCAACGCCTCGCGCATAGTGCGCTGTAGGCACCCTAGTTGTTTCACCTCTTTATATACTACCAGTAATCGTGGAGCCAACAGGTCAATGTAATTAACGTAAAATTCAATGGGTAGTCCGTCCAACCCCGGGGTTTTATTGCGTGCCATTCGTTCTATGGCGCAACGGATTTCCCCTATTTCAATGTCTTTGCCCAAGTCCTGCGCCTGCTCGGGTTCTAACTTCGGAAAGGGGAGTCCTTCCAGAAAGTCGTCTATGGCCGAGGTACCCGCTATCAATCTACTCTGATATAGAGTTTCATAATAACAGGAAAAGCTGTGAAGAATTTCAGGTTGAGTATATACTTCCACGCCCTCAGTTGTGCGCATAGATACTGTTGGGGAGCTGCGTCTCATGGGGTTGGCCAGCCAGGCCAGCAATGCTCCCGATTTATCTCCTTCTGCAAGGGACCTGGTTATGTAAGTCTTGTGATCGAAGCTACGCAGCCTTTCTACTTCGTCTGCCACCGCTTCTTTCGACGCTGCACTCCGTTGTTGCAGCTCAGGGTGTCCGGGCCGTAAGAGCTCCATTTCTCGGAGTTTCCTATCTGCTTTACTGAAGTCGTCTAAAAGCACCCTACGCATTCCTACCTTTTTAGCTATACAATAGCCTCTTGCAACTGCCTTGAAGGCATCCACTCCGTCGCTCTCTCCCTAGTCGTGCCTTCATTTTCTGCAAAGTAGTTAGTGATCATCTCCCCCAGATCCTTGTGGAAAAGCGGGTCTTCTAGCATTTCGGGGCGAAATCTCCAGGTCGGAACACAGGAGGCGCCCGGAAACCACCGCACTTCAACTAGGAGAGGATTATGATCTGAGATTGTCCTCGTCAAATATTCGGTTTTGGTGATCGCAGGTACCAGCGTTGTGGAACACAAGAGCACGTCCAGCCTCACATGGAGCTCGTGCATTCCCGAAAAATAGGAGTAATCTCGGGTGTGTGGATGTTGGGCTCGCCAAATGTCGGTCAGACCCCACTTTGTTTGCCACTCCAATCTACCCTTGGCTATTCGTTGTGTTGGGGAGTCCGCCAGCGGGGGGTGCGACCTATCAAGGGCCAAATCTGCCACTGAGTTAAAGTCGCCTTCCATCAGTAGTGGCCCCACTAAGAAGTGGGCCAGGGAGCCCGACAGTGTCACAAGGAAGGTAACTGGTCCACATTAGGTGCGTAAATGCTGCAAATGTTTATGTCCTTGCCTCCCAGCTTACCCGCTAAGGCCACAAACCGCCCTTCAGGGTCTACCACGTGTTTGGTCAACTGGAAAGGGACTCCAGCCCTAATCCAAATCAGCGCGCCCCTAGCATAAGCTGAATATGTAGTGTTTGATACTTGTCCCCTCCATCTGCGTTGCAATGCTATCCCTTCTGTCTTTGTTAGATGTGTTTCCTGCAGTAATGCTATTTGTACCCCTCTGCGTACCAAATAAGCATGTACTTTGTGTCGTCTTGTGATAGTGTGTAGCCCCCGCACGTTCCAGGTAATGCATTTCAAGTTAGATAATTCACCCATTGTCCCACAATGTCCTGCATTCCCTCCTCCACTTAATTTCCACTTGGTTCAAATAAAGAAAATCCCCTGCACCGATGGCGTGCCCACCCCCCAACAAAGTAACATTCCCAAACCCCTCCACCCCCCCAGAAATGGACCCAAAGATCACAATCTAGTTCCCATCCAAACACTCCCTCAAAGAAAAGTCAATGAATCCCAACGGTAGTCACTGCGGGCTTGCCTTAGGGGCAATGTGGGGGGCCCAGTACCGCCGGGAAGCCGCCCTCCACTCGAACTTCCTGTATGCGATCGAGCTCTAATGACTTATGGTCAGCTCAAAGCTTCCCTCCCAACCCAGCTATTTGCAGGCTAGTAATCCCCTCTCACTGAACATATTAAGCACTTCGCCAAAGTTCGTTCCATATTCGCATCAGCTCTCCCAAGAGTCTTCATTGACCATCTAACATCCCTTCAGCCGTCTCCGGAGTGATCGTGGAAAGGGGCACACTGTCAGTTTCGGAGTACTCTGTGTTCGATCGGTCTTCACCTCTGCCAGACTCTGTGCCCTCCGTCATGGGTGCCTCTTGTGACCCCGATATGTTGGACACCACCTCCAAAACCCCTCGCTTCTCCGCCGCGGTCTCCAGTAATGAAGGTCGCCCAAGTCTACTTCGTCCATTGCGAATCCGTCTGGACTTCCGCCGCAGCTTCTCCTCAGGTACTGTTGAAAAATGTGAACCAGGGCCATCCTTGTACAGTTCCAGCCAGCCACACGTGTCAACAGGTGTATCGAAGAATTTGGTAGTACCATCCACTATAATCCGGAGTCTGGCCGGGAACAGTAAGGAGTACTGTATGCTCTCGCTTCTCAGCTCTCGTTTGATCGCTAAGAAAGAGGCTCTTTTGCGCTGCGTGTCATAAGTATAATCTGGGAAGATGTTGACCGTACTGTTTTCCACCTGAAAGGGACCGTTTAACCGGGCATTGTGAAGTAGCAGATCCCTGTCCGGGTAGTGCAGCAGCCGCGCAACCACTGGGTGCGGGGGGCGGCCCTGCTGCAGCGGCCTGGACGGAACCCTATGCACACGTTCCAGCGTATAGAAGGAGGATAACCCCTCGGGCGCCACCGCCTTTCGGAGCCACTCTTCCAGGTAACGAACCATGTCTCCCCCTTCGATTTGTTCTGGAAGCCCTACTATCCGGATGTTCCATCGATTGCGCCCTTCAGCGTCCTCTGCCCTTTTCTCCAGTGCGTCAATTCGGGCCAAGACATCCGTCATAGTGGCAGAGAGTGACTTTTGCGCCGGCTCCAGGGTGCGGAGCTCGCTTTCCACCTCCTTGACCTTGTCCGAAAGCTTACCATGATCATCCCTGAGCAATCCGAGTCCCGTAGCAACCTGTGCTATGTCTTGTTGGAGTGCTGCTCGTGTGTCCATTATTGCCGTCAAGATCTTGTCCAGTTGGTGTTGGAGATGCGGGTCTCGTGGCGTCTCTGGGTCTGGCTGTTCCCCCCTGTCCGGCATCTCCGCGTTCGATGTAGATTGTGTATTGCTCTTGGCTCCCTTCGGTTTCCACATTTTAATCGTAACATCCAACACTGATCGGGTCAAGCTGAGGGCAAACCGCCCCATGACAGACGTATCTTAACAAGTCCCACCACGGCCCACTGGCCTTCGCTCTCCGAGAGGAATTTCCCTCGGTCGTGCCCTACTCGAACTCCAACGGAAAGCTATGGGGAACCCACCATCAGGCCGCCCCCCCCCCCCCCATGAAGCAGGAACGCCAGATCAGGGCAGCATTAACCAAAGTCTTTCCGGCTCCCAGCACCAGAAGGCCCCAGTGGGCTGTACGTCCGGCCAGTGGGACCCCCACTGGGGACGATGGTTCAGTTAGTGGTATCGCCTATAACAAGCTCAGCAGCGGGCCACCACTCGCCCCAGCCCCCGATCAGGCCGTCTCCGCTCCAGGCGGTGCCACCAGCGGTCCAGGCGAAGGTCTGCCTCAGCCACTCGTGGCTTAGTCACTAGGGGGGGCCCCGCCTCACACTCCCAGACCCCCAGCAACACTGATCACTGTCCCACGATGTACCTCCGGGGTCATCGCCACTTCACCACCTCGCACAGGGTCCCCAGCACGCTCCCTCACCCTCCCGGGCCTCGATAGGGCGCAGGGCGCCGGTCGTTCACCTCCGTTGCCTCAGCCCGCCCCCGGGCCACAGCTCCGTCTCCAGGATCAGGCAGTGAATCCCCTCCGGCTCCCGCACACTCCGCCGGGGCTCCGCTATAAGAGAGGGCTGACCGCCAAATAATTGCGGGCTGGAAGCGCCGAACCCCGCTCTCAGCCCTCTCGCTGGTAGAGCCGTATTCCGGCCGCCATGTTGGGCGTCTCCTTGGGGGGCCGCAAGCCGGACCCCCAGGCACTCGCTTCACCCCAGCAGCCCGGGAGGGCGAAGTGCTCCGTCCAATCTCTCAACCAGGGGTCCGGCGGGGTACAAATCGGCTCGGCTAGCTCCCAACGTCCCGCAAGCGCTCCCCTCCCGGGGCTCCGGTCCTCTATCCAGCTTCCGGTATAAGCCAACGAGCGTCTCCAGTGGGTCGGGCAGTCGACACTCCTCGTGTCAGTGGGCATGGGGATCCATTACAAGCCCCAGGCTCCGTGAGTCCGCCGGCCGCTCAAGGGAGTCATCGCTGCTTGGGCGCCATTTTGGCCGCGGCGCCGTTCGAGATCATCTGAGCTCGCCCAGTCTTTCACGTCGTCCACAGGCTCCGCCGGGAACTTTCGTGTCAGGACTCCAGTCAAGCGTCCCTTCCCACACGATCTCTTGTGGGTTGGGGATCAGCAATCGCTTAATTATCAGGATAATTACGATTGCGGTTCGATCACGGAGCCGAGCGCTCAGGCGACCTCCACCATCGGCGCTCTAGCCACGCCCCCCGTAACTTGTTATATCATATATCTGGAATTAAGGAAGCTGCCTCAGCGGAAAAGCACCCTGTGTGCCAGGGTCCCCCTGTCCACCCCGTGAACCCCAGCGCCTCTGGGCTCCGTGCCTGCCCGGAGAAAACAAGCCTGATATGCAAGAGCATCTATTAAGTGCTTATAGCCCTGACAAAGCCTCAAAGCACTTTAGGTTTAAGTAGAGGGTATCATGCTCCTATGGGAGTATTAAAGATTCTGTGTAACTTTAAAAAAAAATGTGATGCATATCATTTGAGTCACTTCATCATTATACACTCGATGTAAAGTGCTTCATCCTCGAAACTGCCAAAGCCACTGCGTCATAACTTAAAAAGCATAATAATAAGTAGATAAAACTAACAACTGCTGTATTTGCTGTAGAACACTATAAGATATATATTTTTAAAATAAATAAATATAAAACTAACCACGGCTGCATTGCTAGCCTGTTTCTTTGTTAAATATTTCCAATGCGTTTTCGAGCTTGCCCTTCCAGTTCATTGTGCCCTTGGTGAGGGGAGGTGCTGTCTGCGCGGGAGACGGAAGCTGAAAGCCACTGAGACAGTGGCGCTATAATGTTTAATAAAAGAAGGCCACATGAATCACCCCTGGGGGGCCGGAATGGGAACGGGATGAGGTCAGCGCACAGCAGGCCTTTTAACCTTGAACATTGCATCCTGAGGTGGAGAAAGACACTTTTATGCTATCTTGTTTCCAGAGCCTTTCAGAAGGAAGAACAGTTTCAATAAAATCCCCTGTTTTGTCGTTTAAGCATTATACAATAGCCATATTGCTGGTCCCTCCCGCTGCTGGCGTGCAGGATGTTTTAAAATTTTTTTTTTTTTAATGATTGTTGTCTTCCTGAGTTGTTCCTTCTGGCAGAGAGTCATATGATATGGTCTGATGCATCGTGGTTGCCTCATAAATGTTATCTCAGCGAATTCATGGCTGTTTGTGGCAAAAGGAGATTTTTAAAAAAGTTTAGCCCGATCTTGGCGAAAGAAAAGAACAAGCGCTCGCCATTGCGGATAGGCAGGGGGCCATCGGTTTTCAGTCAGCCATGTTTATATTTGCATTGCGCTTTCACTTTCACTGAAAGCGCAATGCAAAAATAAACACGCGGCTCAGTGAAAACAGATGGCCGTGAAAAAGATAAGAAAATGCGTTGCAACATCCGCAAAGCAGACGAGACAGTTCAGATGGGCCGGACAAAAAGGAGAAAGGGCGGAAACAAAAATACCTCATTTCCAATGGCAGGCCACCGTTTAGCATAAACGGTGACACCAGCCAATTGAAATGAGGGGTGGGGCTTCAAGTCCCTTTCTGAAATCTGCTCTCTTACAATATCTCTCGTCCAGCGAGCAGCGCTTTGCGCTGCAGCGAGGCCTAAAACGGGAGGCGGTGTAGATAAAGGTCAATAGCTAAGTCAATTTAGCTGTAGGCAAAAAGAGATCAACTTCGTAGGAAATCCCACTCAATTAACTCATAAAGTTATGACCCATACATAACATATGCAAGACCACATCATTTAGAATGTGTAAATGACAGCCAGACTTTGGAATACTCTTCCATCTTCGATCAGGTCAAGTCATTCTCTCTTGCTATTCCGCAAAAGGCTAAAAACCTGGTTGTTCAATCAGTAATCCATCCATAGAACCAGCATTGAAGAGTCATGTTCTGAGTCTTAGCGCCGAGACGCCCACGGGCATTTGTTCGCGCTTAACAAATATCAAAAGTAAATAAATAAATAAATATCATTTTATTTTATAGTATCATTTTCGATAAATATATATTTTTGTATTTTTAAACATTCATATCAAAAAATTACTTCATTATTACAAATTAGGTGATTAAAAGACAGTACAAGCAAAAAAATATACCAATATGGGTGGAAGCAAGGCGGAAGTGAGGACTACGCGCGTTTCGGCGTTATCGCCTTCATCAGGTCCCCGTCTTATTGTACTGTTAGGGAAACTCAATATAACAATCCAAAGTTGTGAAGACTGATAAATAGACAGCTGTCGGCACTGGAGAATAGTCGATATTCCAGATAAAATGATAGAATAGTTCTAGTAGTAAATGATACAAGAGCTGCAATTAAATGCCTTGGGTGGCTGGTATACTGCGGATTTCTAGTCATTCTCCAATTTATTTAAGATGAGACTGTACCCTGGACTGCAGCAAGTTCTAACCAATGCTCGTGTTGAATAATATGAAAAGCCAGAGTGAAGCTACCGCAAACTCCATATGAATGCATTCACCAGTTCGAATGTCCAAATGTGCGGAGGGTTGTGGACGCACCTGAGAGGCTAAAATTTGCTTCAGTGAAATTATCCTGAGTTAGGTAGATCGGACTACTTCACAAAATGCAGGACACTATTCCTTGTATTCTCTTGATAAGTTATCCTAAATTTCCAAAGTTGCTGTGGAAATTAGCTTCAATAAAGGTATCCCGACTGGTTAGTTAGAACAGCTTCACAAAATGCAAGACGCCATTCTTTGTATTCTCTTGATAAGTTATCCTATATTTCCAAAATTGCCATGTAGTCGGGAGGAACCATATGCGCCAACCGTCCATGAGATGAAAGGATGCTGTCTGCTAAAAAGGGAGGTGGCCAAGCACTAACATTTTAGCCAGCTTTGCGTTGTACAAAGGTGCGTTGGGTGGGTGCGTTCGTACTGCCCCTCCAACCTAAACATGCTGAAAAATAGTAGCCTGGATTTTTTTCTTTTCTGGTGCCACTGATGCGGGTGACTTCTTGACGCCAGATGTCATGCTCTATGCACATTATTTTGTTGCGGTAATCTCTTGCCTTGTACCCCTTGGTGTCTCAGCCTAACTCTTGTGCCATTGTGATATTGCTGATGATGATGTGGGCAGTACCACTTCATTGCTGGGGACAGGGCTGCTTTGTGTAACAGAGAAAATTACTCTCTTGTTCACCTTCCACCATGATCAGTTCTTCTTCATCCCCTCCACCAATAACACGCGCATTTTTTTGGCTGCTAAGGTGCGCCCCCCCACTGTATCAAGTGGTGTTTTCTTAGATGGGGTGTTTGGCCTCAGGTACCATAGTTTGTACCAAGCTCACCCCGACTAACACCTTGTCCACAAATAGAGCATATAGCAATGTTCACCTCCTTCTTGTCCCAAACTGGGGAGTTCAATTTTCTGGTGCTGCTGGTGCCACTTGCAATGTCAGATGAACTGGTAGGTGGGCTTGACGGTGACTCTCTGCAGTACTTACAGATACTGAGGTGGTTGTGGTGGATGTAGGTCGCAGCCAGCGAAATATGGAAGCTGGAGGTGGTGTTGGTGGTATCATCTGTGTTGGTGGTATCCGTGCCAAATCCCTCACAGCAATTTGTGATGGGGTAATGTCGGTCTCCACTGGGGCGGGACTAATGTCCATGATGACTGGCTCGTCCACCTCCTCTTCTAATCTACCTCCATAACTCTAAGGCTTTCTGGGACCAGAAGCTTAGAGCCCAGTTTTTTAAATGAATTATACAAGGCAGTTATGCTTCTTTCCAGCATTAAACTCCTGTTGGTCACCATGTGAGTCCATGTAGCCAATCTTATCGAATGTGATCCCTAGATATGAAAATGTATCAGTCTGGCCTGCTACATAAAAAGATGGGGATTTCTTAGTCCTGTGTCCAGTCACTAAAATAAAATGCTTTAGCATCATTTACTTGTAAGCTAAACATTTGCATTAACTTCACATACTCGGCTATGAGTCGCTGGAGCACCATATCAGTGCGGGCGATAAGAACTGCATCATCTGCATAGAGGAGGATAAGGTGTGTGTACCTGGCTAACCTTTGGGAAATACAAAGTAGGGTCTAACAGCGGTACCTCTTCGGCATTTGTATAGATGGAAATGCAAAACCTGGTAATTAGGAACCACCTGTGCGTTGGCACTAGTTTTATGGGCAACAGGATTCATTTTTCCATCCTTAATCCTATAAATGTTTTATGCCCCCACCTTTGCTTTCCTGGATGATCTGTTTTCCATTTGGTCATCTATGTGCTTAGTGGCGCTAATACAACTTTGTGACCTCACTATGAGTTATGAATGAGTTTTTGTAGGAGTATGAATGAAGAATGTGTTGTGTAGAGTGTGAGATTGCACGGTGTATGTGGGACAATTTATATTGTTAATTTATTGTATTTTTATAATATGAAATGATGTTAAAAATATTGTGTATCACAATTTGCACTGAATTTTGATAAAACCTTTGAGAAATAAGAGAGATATATATATAGCTATATATCAAAAAAAATAAAGAATGAATTATAAAAACTAATATTGATTCTTGGTGGTACTGGCTTCTTGATTAATCTATGGGTTATTTCCGTCCTCTTGATGTATATTCAGGCCCCTCTTTAGGGCCATTTGTATAATTACGTAGGCAGGGTTCTCTTCTGTTCCTTTTGATTGTCTGGCCCCCGTGAACCTGCCTATATTCTCCTTTTTGGGGGGCCCCCTTTCCTGACCTTTAGGAATCTGTCAGCTCTTTTCAAGCACTCATGCTTGTGCTGACATCCACCTTGCGGGAGCAAGCAGCGGCACGCGCGCTAACTGAAAACAGATGGCCCGCGCACCGCTGCTCGCTCCCGCAAGGTGTTTGCCAGCACATGCACAAGTGCTTGTTTTTCTTTCCACTGCTTGTCTTGTGTCCACTTCTAGCGCACGATCCGTCTTCCAGTGTCACTGGCAGGGCCAGGCCGGGCACACTTGTGCTTACACAGCCTCAGCCTGCTGACATCCGAACACCTCAGTAATGAGGGCATGCAAGAGGGCACAGACCCTGTCTTATTTCCACACCCTCTCACACGGCTCTCTTCCTACAGTCTCCATCACTTGTTACTCCACTCCTTCCTCTCTCCCTCTTCTGCGCCCATGCACCAGTTTCTCTAGGTCCCCTCTTCATCTCTCTCTCTCTCCTCCCCTCACCCCACCTCACTCTCTACTGCCCTTTCCACCTCAATCTCCCACACACACTCTGCACATTTCCACAGTGTCAGTGGCTATATAAGCATCTGCAATGTCTGCTGGCTCCTCTGATCTTTCACAAGCGTCCTAGCTTTGAAATAATTTTACCCTCTGCTTGCACCCTGGTCACGGGGACTTAACACTGACCGTATCCAGGGGATAGGTGTGTTTTCATCTTCCTCTCTGACTCCTTAGCACTGCTGAGCATGCATACCATCGGTAACTGGAGGGTCGACAGCGCACTCTACTGGCCATAATTCGAACTTGCTGCCAAGCATATTTTGCTGATGTTTTTCTAAAGCTTTAAAAAAAAAAACAGGATTGGCAAAGACAATTGTCTCACCTTTTGTTTGTCAATGTAGACCTATTGTCTTTTCCAATACTTTTTGCATATGTAGTGCAGCATTGGAAACAAAAGCTAAAAGCGTATTTTACTCTAACCGCTATGACACATGTACATGCGCGCATCACAACTCATGCCCATACATACGAAATGAGAGATCCTCCATTTTGTTTATTTTTTATGTGTACAAATCCATTATGGTAGGCACTGATCTTGGAACAATGAATAAAATAAAACAAACCTTTCCAAAAATGCATTGTGTAAAAGGAGCAACCCGGCAGCAAACTGCAGTTGGCAGGCCCTCTAAAAAAATTATCATTAAAACAAGAATTGGCATAGGCAATGGGTCTCGCTTTTGGGACCTTATAAATATTTAGTTATGCAGCACAATTTCCTTGGTGCAACAACATCAACCGTTGCATGGATTAACACTTATAAGGTCCCAAAGGCAAGACCTATTGGCTATGCAATGCTTGTTATATATAGGGATTATGATGGATTTTGCCCATGAATCTGGCGGGCCCACATTAACAGCTGCATTGAAAACATTAGTCAAAACTGGTCCCCATAGATCTGGATGCTCAAAAAAGAAATCTATAGGGGCGCCATCAGGGCCAGGGGCCTTATTTCTGGAGCACTGCAGTAGAGCTTATCAAACTTCCAGATGATTAAAGACCGGAATGGGCTTGATGGTCGGGGTTAGTGCTATCCAACAAAGGTTGGTTACCCTCACTTGTGTGGCCAAATATTTTAGAAAAATATGAGACCCAATTGTCTTCATCACATGTGTATCCAGGTTGGGATCTGTAGTGCTTTTCAGAAAAGGGGCATTAATTACTGTCCAGAAGTCCTTAGAATTATTTGTAATGGATACCTCGTAGAGTTGTTCCCAAGCCGCCTCCTTCATAATTTTTTATCTAGTCTGCCTAGCTTCTTTATATAGCTGGCGAGAAAGCTTAACGTGTTCCTGGTCTCTTGGAACCTTTCTAAGGGTCTTGTGTAAATTTGATAATGATTGGGAATAGGCATGATCAAACCATCGAGGAGCTGGAAAATTACCGGATGGGACTTGTTTTATTAAATAATCCTTTACATCAATCAGTATTATTTCAAAAGCAGTCACTAATCTGGCTGAATCAGAGTTCATATCCAAACAGGTTATGATATAGTTGTATCTTTTTCCGATGACCAGAGGGACACTTTTTGCTTATTAATCTTGCCCCACTTAAGTACTATCCCATTCCGTCTTGTTATATGGGTTTTTGATACCTCATCTGCTGGGCCTGTATTCCTTTTCAGACCATTAGGCAAGATATAGCTGCATGATCACTAAAGTTTAAAAAGTTAATTTTGATGTCCTGGAATTAGGACTTCAAAGATACTAAATCTTTGACGTAGTCAATGGTTGAGCCTTGAAGATTATCACTGAACGTTTTATCTAACATACCTGCACTTGTGGCAATAACATTTATTATTTCTAGGTCCTTTATATTGTTGTTATAGTAATTATTTAAAAGCACAGTATCAACCCCGGACCATTAAGCAACAGTAAAGTATAGTAAGGTGAGTCATTGTTGATGGTCAGGACTTTAATTCTTAGAGTATTTTTCACCAATGTCAGGATACCTCCTCTTGCTGGACCAGCTCTCGAGGGAAGGGTGGGAGTGTGGAATGAACGATAACCATCTAGGTGGCTAGGACCTGTTACCCACGTCTCTTGGAGACAGATCAAATCATAGCCAAATATATACTTAATCCAGTCTTGGTCACTCAATTTTAGGGCCTATCCCTGCAATATTCCAGGTGATCATTTTTTTTAACTCCTCATTGCCCACAATGTTTTGCGATGTGTCGTCGGACCTCTAATTGTTATTTGTACGACCCTGACCCCTCGAATATTGGAACACTGGTCTGTAAGAGAAGCCTAATGGAAGTGCAAACATTTATGTTTCAGACATTGAGCAATTAGGTAGTATATTTCAAAGTTTCTGTGCCATAAATTGAGACTTAAAATGTACCACTATACAATCCCCACTATGTGTCTTTTCAGAATTGCCCACCCAGCCCACTCTTCTCGCCATAATAATGCTGGTAAAAAATTTCCAACCACCCATCGGTATGCTTATTTATCCAGTGGCAGGCTTTGAGTAGGAGTTGTTCTGTTGTCTCAAGTTTGTGTACTTTTTAGTTCGGGAGTATTGACCAGGATTATCACGTAAGGGCAGTTGGCTGGGGGAAGGTCCAATCTTGTATAGGAGTTGCGTTCTAATGCTTCATCCTGACCTTTCAACTGACAAATGCAACGACCCTCTAATCTCAAGGCTGGGTTAGGTGATTTTAAAGCCCTTGGGCCATTAACAAAGTCCTGTGTGTCCCATGTGTGGATTTACCTTGGGGGTGGGGGATAGGGAATTAACAGTGGGTGTCGGAGGCCTGGGTATAAGCATACCTGGCTGCTGTATTGGACTTGAGAAATTCCCTGCCGGGGGCTGTGAGGTGGGCTTGTAGGATTAATTTCTTTTTATCAATGCCCCATCGCCGTCTTTCTTTTGTGCCTGTGGCTCGTGAGGGTTAGTTGAAGCGGATCTCTGGTTGGTGTTAGCTCATTAGGCTGGATTTGAAGGGGATTCTGTGAGATGGGATCAAACCCTAGAATTCTCCCCCTAGTCTAAGCAGTATGACTAGGTCAGCTTCTATTTCCTTTAATCTGCCAATAACAGGTTGCAGCAATTGGGTCATAATCTGCAAGACTCTATGGAATATTGCTTCATTGTCAAGTGGGGTTACCACTGTGGGGGCCCGTGTGTCCATGTGTGGATTTAGCCGACTTCCCTCCTCCTTTTTTCTTTTTAGTAGGAGGCTCCGTGGGGGAGCTAGTGACCCTGCCAGATGGAATTATGTTGAACAAGCGTTTGGGTCTAGTACTAGTTGTTTCAGCAAGTAGGGAGTCAGTGGCAGCTACATGTTGGATCCCAAGATTCGGGGAGGTCGTAGGTTGAACTAAAGATCCGATCACCCCTATGGAAAGCCTACATTCCATATAATCTCCTTTTCTAGAGTATCTGACGCCTTTAAAAGAAAAGAATCCAAAGTGTTAGTGGGCTCCCCTCCGTGTTCCACAGGATTAGCTTTCCGTTTCCCCATTCTCAAGAGTGGCACTGATGGGATTGTCCCAGTGAAGTGGCCGAGTTAGAGGGGGTTCTTCTGAACTCTAGGTGTGAACGGGCCTTCCCATGGCCTGGGTGCGTCCCCCGCACGCGTCCTGCGCCGCGGTCAGCGTCACATTTAAATGCACGTCAGGCGCGTGGCGGAGTATGGGGGTTATAGTACCCCCCATCGGTGCGCCTGGTATCCAACTGCTGGCATGGCTCCCGCAGCTGCAGGATCCTTATCAATTCTATATTTCAATATATGGACAAATAGGGAAACAGAAAGCATTGTGTAATCCAAATAGGAAACTCACTTCTCAGAATCCTGTGTGCAAGAAGGAGGGATGTAATCTGCACAACAAGAAACTCCTTTTGTACACAAAGATGTTGAAGTAGCTGGCAGACAAAAGGTACCAGTTTTTCTGCTACTACTACTGGTATTTGTGAGAAATGATGCAGTATTTCAATTTCTATATGGAAAAATATGCATGCAATATTCATGAGAAAAATCTACATTATGTTTCTAATCCACTTTCTCCTGGCCTTTGTGTTAATATTTTTTATTAAAGCATGCAGTGTATCTGCAAAAGTACAGCTAGTCGTTTTAGAACAAAAACCTCAACAAAAGATGCTTCTATATTGACTTGAAAGAGTTGTGCTCTCTTGAGAAAGGAAACTTGGTTTATTGTTTTTCTTACTCAAATATTAATTTATATAGAAAATTACAATTGAACTCGAAGGTAAGAATAGAAATGAGGAATGAAATAGAGGGTTTGGATAGAAGTATATATTTTTGTTGTAAACACTGCAGTAATTTTGTGTATAGAGCTGAAATGTGTGCAATTGTTTTAATAAAACATCACGCTCAACTAAAATCTGTTATGATGAATTGTTTAGCTCTATAAGGGTAGAAGCTGTACCTGATCTTTTGGCTATCTAGATGACATGAATTTTATTGGAATTAATTTAAATGATCTACTTAGTGGAAATCTTGAAAGTAGTGTATTTTTCCCTCTTTATACATTAGACACCTGTGTGTGTGTGTATATATATTTATGTATCTGAAAGAAACAGGTTAGTATTAGATTCCTTACCTTAGAATATCCCCAGGCGTCAGACTGGATCCGGAAAAGTCCAAGTCCTAAGGTAAGAGGCACAAGAAGTCAAAGAGGCGACATCGCTCTTCTGACTCCCCCCGACGCTCGCGCGACACGGCCAGGGGTTTGGGTGACACCGCTCACACGGCTCCGCCGGAGTCGCAGGCGTCGCAGCCTGCTCCATACCCGCCGGTCCATGGGCAGAACGCGACTCCGGAGGAGATCGATGCCTGCCTCATGGCCATGAGGTCGCTCTCTCTCCTCCGTCGGGTTCCGCGGCGCCTTCGGGCCCAGCGGACCCGACTGGGAGCTCAAGCGGGCCGGGTGCTTCGGCCCCGGCGCCGTCTGAGACTTCGGTCCCGATGCTGCAAGGCCCCACTGGGTCCGGTTCCGGATCTGGGTCGCCGCTGGTTGACCTTACGACAACGCCTGCATCGACCCCTAGGGTGTCACCCCCGACGCCATCCTCGGCTGCCGCCGTCCCTCGTCCAACCCTCGGTCTGCATTCGGCGCCGGCCGAAGAGCAATTCTTCGAGGATCTGGGTCCATCCTTTATCCCTGAATTTCAGGACATGAACGACGAGGGAGACTGGGGGGGATCTGAGGACCCCCTGGCACGTGAGTGCCAGTCATATGAGGACTGGACACAGGAACTAGGGGAAGCCAGTGGCCTGGTTACCTCCCCACACACTGGTTTTGTCTCCCCTCCTACTGTGGCTACGGAGGAGGGGGCAGCTTATAGTGTGGTGCTGATGAGGGCAGCCAAGGCCTTGGCTCTTGAGCTCACCGTCGCAACAGTGAGGTCCAACATCCTCACAGAGGCCCTTAAACCGCAGGTAAGCTCCCCAGAGCCTCTACTGCTATTTAATGAGGCTCTCACGGACGTCCTGTTGGGCACTTGGTCTAGGCCAACTACAGGCCCTCCTGTAGATAATAACGTCGTTGGGTGCCACCGCCCAGCTCTGGGCGACCCTAGTTTCTTGTCCACCCACCCCACCCCCGAGAACCTGTTTATCCAGGCCTCTACCTCCCAATCCGCATTCCCGACGGCACCACCGGATCGGGAATCCAAGAGGTATGAACAGTTCGGAAAGAAGATGTTCTCCTCCCTTAGTTTGGGGTTGCGGTCAGTCAACACTGCATGCCTCTTGGGCCGTTACACCCACTCTCTGTGGGATAGGGTTGCAGCCGTGCTGCCTGAATGCCCGGGCGAAACTCGCTCAAGCCCTTGTGGAGGGAAGGTACGCAGCGCGGTACTCTATCAGATGTGGACTGGATACCTCTGACTCGCTAGGAAGAGCGATTTCCACATCTGTGGCGGTTCGCCGCCACGCCTAGCTGAGGTCTGCCAACTTTTCGGCCGATGTCCAGAACACCCTTATGGACATGCAGTTCAATGGCAGCCACCTCTTCGGTGGCAAGGCAGATCATGCGCTGGAACGCTTTAAGGACTTCAGGGCTACGGCCAAGTCCTTGGGCCTGTCGGCCTTGCACCAGCAATCTACTGCCCAGCACTCCTTTCGCGGCCACAGAAGGGGTGCTCCCACACGTCCTGTCAGCCACGGGCCGCAGACTAACATTCAGCGTGGTGGCGGACGCGGTTACCGTCGCAACGGTAACAGGGGACAACGGTGCGGCCAGTCCACATCCACCCCCGCAGCATCCGCCTCAAAGCCTTCCCAGTCCGAGCTTTCAGGCCCATTTGACGCCAGTGGGGGCAGGGTTCGCCATCACCTCCTACACTGACACTCCATCACATCGGACAGGTGGGTGCTGCAAATTGTCCGAAGGGGCTACTCCCTCCCCTTCGAGGCGACCCCTCTAGCCATGCCACTGCTTGTCTGGGGATCACTTCCAACTTCCGCAAGAGGAAGTTACTGCCCTCTTGGCAAAGGGGTCCATTCAGCGTGTTCCTGGACCAGAAGTAGGGTGTGGTCGTTACTCCCACTACTTTCTGGTTCCCAAGAAGGGCAAAGGGGGCATGCGCCCTCTCTTGGAATTCCGTAACGTCAACAGCTTCCTCCGGAAGGAGAAATTCAAGATGCTGACTTTGGCTCATGTCTTAGCTGCCCTAGACCCAGGAGACTGGATGGTGGCGTTGGACTTGCAGGACGCCCATTTCCACATCCCCGTCCTGCCAGCCCACTGGCGTTACCTGCGGTTCACGGTAGGCCACGAGCACTTTGTTTACCACGCTCCCCTTCGGATTTACCAGCGCCCCACGGGTGTTCACGAATGTGATGGCGGTGTTCTCAGCTCATCTGCGCAGGTTAGGGGTTTCAGTCTTCCCCTACCTCAACGACTGGTTGTTGAAGGCGGGCCTCGCCCCAGACTGTCGTCAGCCACCTCCAGACTACGGCCGACCTCCTGCACCTGCTGGGGTTCTCCATCAATGTGCCAAAGTCGCACCTGTGTCCCTCTCAGAAGCTCCTCTTCATCGGAGCGGTTCTAGATTCGGCACAGTTTCAGGTTTATCCTCCCGAGCAGCGAGTTCGGGATATTCAGGTTCTGATTCATATTTTTCAGCCTTTTTCCCGAGTCTCGGTCAGGTTGACGCTGTGGCTTCTGGCGCTGATGGCCTCCTGCATCCTTCTGGTGCATCACGCCAGCTGGCGATGCGGGCTCTGCAGTAGGACCTGAAGTTTCAGTGGGCCCAGCATCAAGGCAACTTGTCTGACCATGTCTTGATCTCGGAGGGCACTGCAAGACAGTTGCAGTGGTGGCTCAGCGGCAGATCCCTCTCCCTACCCTAACCAGAGCACGTAGTTGTGACGGACGCGTCATTCCAGGGCTGGGGGCCCATGTGGGAGAGGCAGAGATCAGAGGCCTCTGGTCTCCGGCAGAGTCCCAGCTCCACATCAACCTTCTGAAGCTGCGGGCGATCCGGCTTGCACTGAAGGCGTTCCTCCCTGCTGTCCGGGGAAGTGTAGTGCAGGTGTTCACGGACAACACCACCGCCATGTGGTACTTCAACAAACAGGGCGGGGTGGGGTCGTGGACCCTGTGTCAGGAGGCTCTGCGCCTCTGGCAATGGATGGAACATCAGGGCGTGACCTTGGTGGTTCAACACCTGGCAGGTTCCCTGAACGCCAGGGTGGACGAACTCAGCCGTCGGTGCATGATGGATCACAAATGGCATCTGAACTTGGACGTGGCGCAAGGCCTCTTTCAGCAGTGGGGAGAGCCTTGGTTAGATCTCTTCACGCAATGTCATCAGTTCTGTGCGTTGGAATTTCCAAGGCGGCACTCGCTCGGAGACGCTTTTCGTCGCGGGTGGAGTTGCGATCTGTTGTACGCCTTCCCGCCTATACCACTTCTGCCCAGAGTGCTGAAGAAGATCAAGCGCGACCGGGCCCAAGTCATCCTTGTGGCTCCGGACTGGGCACGAAGATACCGGTATCCCGAGCTACTCAGCATGTCCGTCGATCCCCCGATTCGTCTGCCTCTTCAGGAGGACCTTTTGTCGCAGCAGCAGGGGATGGTCCTCCACCCGAATCTGTCCAGTCTCCACTTACATGTGTGGAGATCGAGCGGCAGCAGTTGAGGCCATTTGACTTGCCTCCTGAAGTCTGTAATGTAATTCTGGCAGCCAGGCGTCCCTCCACAAAATGGGTATACGCCTGCAGGTGGAACACATTTGTGGCATGGTGCACAGCAAAGGCTGTGGATCCCCTTTCTGCCCCTATTTCAGAGGTTCTCCTCTTTCTTCTTTCTCTTGCCCAGCAGGGCTCTGCTCTGGGCACTCTAAAGGGCTACCTCTCTGCCATTTCCGACTTCTTAAGGCTCCCTGATCAGTCCTCTTTGTTTAAGTCCCCGGTTGTAAATAGGTTTTTGAAGGGCATCACTCACGTTTCCTCCTGTTCCTTTCGTGATGCCTCAGTGGGACTTGAACCTTGTTCTGACTTATCTGATGTGCGCTCCCTTCGAGCCACTTCATAACTGTCCTCTTCGTCTTCTTACCCGTAAGACTGCATTCCTGGTTCCCATCACCTCTGCCAGGAGAGTGAGTGAGCTCCAGGCTCTTTCTTCTCAACCTCCCTTTCTTTCTGTCCATCCGGACAAAGTTGTGTTGCGGACGCGACCCTCTTTCCTGCCCAAGGTATTCCCAGCCTTTCACATCGGGCAGTCCATCACCTTGCCCACCTTCTTTCCGCCTTCGCATCCCTCGAAAGAGGAAGAGAGGCTCCACCGTCTGGACCCAAAACGTGCGCTCTCATATTATCTGGATCGCGCACACCAGTTCCGGGTGGATGACCAAATCTTTGTTGGTTACGTGGGTGCTAAGAAGGGACGGGCGGTGCACAAATGGACCATTTCTCGATCGGTTGTCTCGTGCATTAAGGCTTGTTACTCTCTGGCTAAAAAGGAACCTCCTGTGGGGCCTACGTGCCCATTCCACTCGGGCCACGGCTGCTACTACTGCCCTGGGTCGGGGAGTCCCCTTACAGGACATTTGTCAGGCAGCTACGTGGGCCTCGCTGCACACGTTCACAAGACACTACTGCCTGGACAGCCAAGTCCGGAGAGATTGCCTTTTCGGCCGTTCTGTTCTCCAGGACTTTCTGGTGTGGTCATTGGTTCGCAGACCCACCATCGGGGTTGGTATTGCTGGGGTATCTATTCTAAGGTAAGGAATCTAACACTAACCTGTTTCTTTCAGATGCACAAGTTACTTACCTTCGGTAACGATATATCTGTAAGAAACAGTAGTTAGTATTGGATTCCTTACCGACCCACCCATTCTCCCCGTTCTGCAAACCGATATCTAGGGTTAAGGTCATCCCCTTTCAGGGCCCTAGTTTTTATGGCACCAGTGTTGGTTTTTATCGTGGCTCTGCGTTTCTGGCGCGGAAAAGCTTTGTATAAGAACTGTCGTTGGCGCGCGAGGGCGGCGTCTAAGTACTCCAACGTCATCCCGGCGCCAACGACGCCGAAAACGGATGTGGAGCCGCAGATGCGCCTACCGACACACAGGGTTACGGCTACGCAAAATTTGCCGGATCCAGTCTAACGCCTAGGGATATTCTAAGGTAAGGATTCTAATACTAACTACTGTTTCTTACAGATATATTGTTACCGAAGGTAAGTAACTTGTGCATATACTGATTTTTGTGTATATGTGTACATACGTGTATGTATATATGTGTATGTGTGTATATGTATAGATACAAATATGTGTGTGTTCCAGCGTCAATTTACATTAATTTCTAATGAGCAAAGTTAAGTTGTAAATTTCTTAACACAACGCAAAAAACAGCATTTCAATATGTAAATAATGCCAGAAGAAAGACTGTATGAGCAACCATGACTCACCATATGTAACGGAGCTTACCTCTTCCATGGCTTCTGTGTGAGGGAAATTTCCATGGCAACCCACCTATGCCACGGCCAAGCTAATTACTGGTATATAATGCACTTCACATCTAGTGTTAAGTTGTTGTGAGCAAGGCGGTTTTGCCGCCGAAACGCTTCACGCTATTCGTATGGAATAAAACCGTTTTTCTTTGGTAACTTGATCCCACGGTGTCAGCGCCTGATTTCGTATGAAAGAATCCAGGATTGGAAGTTATATATGTATATATATGTCGAAACAATTCTTGCCCGTCCCCCGTCAGGAACAGCAACTCGCAGGCACGGACCTCTTGATTCTTGAAAATGATTAACGACCTCCTCACATTAAGGTGGTGCAAAGCAGTAAAGACATTTTATTTTGGCATGAATGTCAAAGGCAAGTGCCCTCGGTGACACTCCTCTTGGGAGCTTGGTCACATGATGCGTCCCTTAGTGCATATATATGTATATGTATTGAGCTCTGTACCGGGGAGCGAATCTGAAAGCGAACAAGCCATTACTAGTTCACGGTTGGGGTTTACAAAATTTTCACTGGCGCATGTGGTGGACTTCCTGCGCCAGGATCGCAGAAAAACCCTCAGACCACGCGCCTCGAACCAAAAACAACACACAGAGCAAACGACGCAAACGCAGACATTGCCACAAAAGCAGACAGCGGCGGTAAGTCCAATTACAAAATACCACAGAGAAAATTGAATCGCAAATGATTGAACCAACTAGTTAATCTCTCTCAATAATTAATCTGACAGATATGCATCTCACTGCCAATGAAAACAAAATTTTCTTCCTAGGATTATCATACTGCCCACCGAACAATTTTAATTCTGCACAAACTCGCATCGACCTGTATAAATATACTCAAACTGCGTACGTTTTATTTGCTCAACAAATCTAAACAGCCTGTACTACAAGATGTTGCTGCAGAGGGAAGTTTGAGCCCATCACTTATGACATTGAATGAATAGGAGTTAATGTTTGATCTACAGGAACTGCATAGAGAAGGCACACTGGACAATACAGTTACCAGCACCAACACTCTGCCTAGACTGGACATGCCGGGGTTAACAGGATTTAAACCAAGGTCCACGTTCAATCCCATCGATATTTATAAAGATTTAGTGACTATCCAACTCAAAAGGCTGCACATATCTACATTCCAGATGCAACAAAAATGTCGCAAACAAAACAACTGTTATGGCAACCTAATGACGAAGCTACAGAACAACAACAATGTGGTTATACACCAATCGGACAAGGGGGGCAATATTGTCCTTTGGCCGAGGGCATTATATATGGATGAGGCACTTCATCATTTAAATGACCGACAATGTTACAAGCGGGGTGATTAGCAGACGGTAAAAGTTGCTTGGAATTATTTCAACACCAAACTGTTATCATGGAAAAGTGCTGGACTACTTAGTATTGATGAATTTAAACTCCTCAAGGTGAACCATCCGGCCATTCCAATTATTAATCTAGTTCCAAAAGTACATAAAGACTCCAACCAACCTCCTGGGAGACCTATAATCTCCGCGAAGAACAGTATGATGGAGAACACTTCAAGGTACATCGACTTCTTCCTTCAGGAACACGTAAAAAATCTACCATCGTATCTGCAGGATACAGGGGACTTCCTGAGAAAGATTGAAACAGTAACGTGGCAGGACGACTATCTGCTGCCAACTCTTGACTTCACTGCTCTATACACCAGTATCCATCATATGGATGGTGTAGGAGAGATGGGTCTGCTTCCTATGGTTACCCCCACTTTTTGCTATGATTTTCAGTTTTTTTGACTTTAGACTGGCTGTGGCCCTGCTAATCAGAACCACAGCCTAGCTGTTCTCTCTCTAAATTGTAACCATGTACTTTAGGTACATACCAGATTGGGTATTGGGTCACCTTTGTGAGTCCCTGTATAGTGTACCATAGGTACCCAGGGCATAGTGCATCCAAGGCCTACCAGGGGCTGCAGCATGTATTATGCCACCCCTGGCTGGCCAACCAAACTGACACCACAGGTCTGCTCACACAGCCTGGGTAAGGTGGTGTAATCACCCCTTACTTAGATATTTATTATATATATATATATATATATATATATATATATATATATATATATATATATATATATATATATATATATATACACCTATAAGCCACTAATATGGTAGGCTTTGACAATCCTGGAGGCACAGTGCCTGGTTTTATGTGAGAGGGTGCCCTAGCATGAGCTGAGCCCCTCTGCAACTTTCGGAACCATCTCCTTATAGCTGTTCTATGTTATAGCCATACCATATACTCTTAAGTTCATTATAATTCTCGCGGTTAAGGCTAACTTTGGTTCGGCTTTATCAAAACATGTCGTTTAAGGTGTCAAACACTTTGGAATACTACCCCCCGCCAGTCCTGGCGGCGGGGGTAGCATTCCACCCTTCTAGAGGGAAAAGACATGTAGTTACTGTTAAACCCGGTTAAAGTTAAACAGAGCCCCAGCATCACAAAATGGATGCTGCTGCCACAGACACGAGTCTGACCTCCTGCTGCTGGACGAAACTCCAGAAGGGGAGGCTTGCACAATAGGTTTCCTGTCCAGGGAGGTGCCAGCACCTCCCCAGACAGCCTTTTAGTGTATTGGGGCAGAGAGGGCTGCATTCAGTGAATGCTTTCCAGACACTGCCTGAGGCAAACAAGGTACTCCATGCATAGTCCAATCCAAACCGGTTGCTGGGGCACTCAGCCTCAGCTCTGGCACAAAACTGGACAAAGGGAAGGAAGTGTAACCACCCCTCTCCTGGTCCACCCATAGGAGGGACCTTTCAGGTAGTCCAGCCCATAAACTTAGTATAGGTATGGGAGCTGTGTCCCTAGGACTTTAGATTACCCGGGACGAATCTTTGCAAGACATATCCTTGACCTTCGACGCTCCATTTCAACTGGAAGACGGAAGATATCTCCCTTGTGGTCAAGGAGTGCCCACCCTGTTTAAACAGGCACCAACAGCAACTTTGCCGGTCTGCAGTTTCGAGGCTCCCGCCGGATCCTGAAGAATCTGCGACACAGGACACGGACTTGCAGACATCTCTGACCCCGACCCACATCCACAGCAAAGCTGAGACACGTGGCGGACACGAGAAACGTGGGAATGGAACTCCTGGACATCCTGCATTTTGCTAACTGCATCGACTCCTGAGGTATCTCGCAGTTGTGCATTGGGGTACGAGAAGCCCTAGCCCCGAGCACCATTTGCACCGAAGCACAGGCCCCCACACTCCACGAGTGTCCCGTGGGCCCCACTTTTGCATTTGAGCTCGACGCGTCTTCCCAGTTCCTTGCCCGTTGGCTAGTGAGCCCCCTGAAGACTTTTCTTTACAAAAAACTTGCTTTCCTGGTTGCTCCAGGCTTGCTCCAGCTTCCCTGCAAAGGAGAAGCGCCACAGACCTTGCTGGTCTGCAACAGAGCCAATCTCGACATCCTTTGTGGGTTGAGGTTGCTAAGGCTTGAGTCCAATCCGGATACCGACACCACAGTCAACTAGATCCGTCGTGCGACAGGTCGAATCCAGCGCCTGGTCATCGTCGATGCCTCCTGGACCTCGTGGCTGAAGAGACCAGCTCGACTTCTTCACCTGAAATCACCCGACATTGCCTGGTTCCTTCCTGGTACCTACCTGATCACTGGCTAGTGACCCAGACTCTGTCCCTTCTGCTTTCCGTTTCTTCAGATCTTCGATCCACCCTTGAATCCACCCGGACACTTTTCCTCTGGTCGCCTGCAGAACTTTTTTGCAGCTCTCCATTGAAAACGACGACGAAACCCGACACGAAAAGGCACCTATGCTCCCGGCTTCCCTGGGTGAGGTAACACGAGTACTCCGGTGCTCCCGTGGGTCTTGATTCTCGAAGTGTCCTAGTTTAAAAGGGTTCCATCCTAGTTCATCCGGAAGTGTCCTTAAATTGTACTTTTATTACTTCTTTGTTTCCCATAGAAAGTCAATGGTAACCCGCAGCTGTGTTTAGACACTGTACGCGCCTCCCGTGGGCTGCCTACTTCCTAACCTTTGTTTGTTTAGAGTAGCCCCAGCGATTCCACAGGCCACATGCCTACTTTCTATTCCACACGTGGTTCTTATACCACTATTTCAGTATATGGTTTGTGAGGCACCTAGGGCATACTGTATACTGTGCAACTTATCGTATGCTAATTGAGATTCTTGTAATGTACTTTGACCTCTGACCTCATAAAGAGTGCAGAGGGGTTGCGTTTAGATTAAATACATATATATTTGATATATACCTTGTGTGGTGTCCTTTCATTTGGTACTCAAGGGATTATAATTGATAAAACAACTTGCTTAACTCGCCTACTGAAGTTTTAGCCTTATGACTGCTGGTTCATGCTACCACTAGGATACATTTCTATAAGGTTGACTTTACAACCACCATCAATAAGGGTCGATTATACCGGTGAAAGGTGCCCACTAGAACCAGGCTAACTTCTCACAGATGGTGTTAGAGCAGTTGAGCATTTTGTACTGACAAAACCATTCTACATGCTGAAGCACAACAAAATACTGTCTGATATGATCCTGACATGTTTAAACAACAACTACTTTCTGTCCAAAGTCAGATGTTCCAACAAATGAGGGGTGTGGCGATGGGGGCTTGCTTCTCCCCCAGTTACGCATGTTTACACATGGGACTGTGTGAGGAGCAGGTCCTCGGGGCCATGTTTGGTCACATCTTGAGCAACCACATAGTGGCCTGGTATTGTTACATTGACGATCTATTTCTCATTTGGAGAGGGTCAGCGGCGATTTTGTTTATTGAGGAAATCAATGTAAATAACCTCAACCTTGAAATTACAGCACATGTTAGCAAGGTTTCCGTTCATTTCTTGGATGTAGAGGTTTACATTAAAAATCACTGTCTGGAGACTCGGTTACATCGCAAAGCTACTGCAGGTAACACTGTTCTGCACGCCACCAGCCACCACCCTGACCATCTGATACGCAGCATCCCATATGGGGAGATGCTGCGCATCAGACGCGTCTGCAGTGTGGATGCTGAATGCGTGAAGGCTCAAAACGAAAGCAAGCTAAGATTTTTAGCCAGAGGGTATTCTGCTAGCATGCTTGATACAGCGATTAAAAAAAAGCCAACTCTGTTCCTCGCTCTGTAGCACTGGGTTGCAGCCCAAGGCAGAACGAGTTGACCAAGAGCCCTAGTGCCACTATGGAACCACCCAGATTAATTACTACATGCAGCCGACAACATAACAAATTGCGCATGATTTTCTGTAGAAATTGGTTGGTTGTTCTAAGTGATCCAATAATTGGTGACACCTTACCTAAAGCTCCAGAGAACTTTTCGCAGAGCGCGCTCAATGAGCGACATGCTTGTCAAGAGCAGTCCAGAAGTAGCCATTAACAGTTCCTGGTTACAGTCTACTAAAGGCTTTATTAAATGTGCTTCATGTAAAACCTGTAAGCTGGAGAGAAACAGAACAACTTACAAAAGCCCGTTCAAAGATGTCCCTGTGGTTATCTCCAAAAAATTAACGTGCAAGACTGATTATGCTGTTTGTGCTGGAGTGTACGTGTGGCCTGCAATGTTGGGTGCACCAAGTTGCAGGTCCACAAGCGTATACTCCAGCACATGAGAGCTATAAGTAACAACGATGCAGCGTATCCAGTGGCTAGGCACTTTAAGGAGATCCATCTTAGTAGCCTAGACTACTTAAGTTACTTTGTGGTGGACATGGTACCTCCACTTCGCCGTGGTGGTGACCGTGAAGCCCTGCTGATAAAGCTAGAGACTAGGTATATCCTCGAGCTAGATACGAAGACCCTGAATGGGCTCAACTCGAGTGAGCATCTCTTTACTTGCCTTTAATTTATCTCCCAGATCTATACCAGTATAGTGACAGTAATCAGTACTGTGTTGTAGACATTTGTCAGATCTCCGAACTTAATGATTTCAAGTATACAGGTGATGACAGTACTACCCACATCATATTTTAGTGTTTTTCCCTCCCTATCACTCCACTCCTCTTTTTCTAAATTAGTAATTTTAACGTGACCATCAAGGACAGATTGGATATAGTGACCCATTAGGGACTCTGTGCAGTTGTTTTAGAAATAATAAGATTTGCTACTCATATCCATTATGCTATTGTAAATCTAGATAGGGTCCCCTAAACCACCAAACGATATCAACTATGTCCTCTAGCACTCAGACACCAGGGATCTGGTGTCAGGGTTATTTTTTAGATATTTATGATTTACAATACTCCCTAGCACACATGATATTGCAATTAAGGTCATATAAAACAATGTTTCCATCAATTTTGTCAATACATAGGAGAAATAAATTATTTTCTTTGTAGTTCAGTTTCAAGTTTATTCTTGTGCGGTTTGTTCTGGAAACTTTCACACAGCCGACACGTGTTTCGTCGTATTGGGAATGTAACCCATGACTTTTTCAAGGCTATTTCCAGGTCTGTTCTCTTGTATGTGTAATGCGGTGATAATTCCAACCCGCATATGGATTCTATGGGGGTATCCGTTTCTGGTCTTGTTCCTTTTGTTTGGCCTTTCTATGACTTCAAAACGATGCAGGAAGCTTTCGTCTTCCTTCTCGTAAATTCTGAGGACCCCGGTTCACTCGTAGCAAAATCCCTGTCATCTAGTTTTTTGACTTGCTTACGATGGAACTTTCCATGATATTTTTTGCGATATGATATTTGCATATTTGCACTGAGCCGCATTATTTTGCACTATTGCGTGTATTTTGCACAATGCTTCAGAGGCAACATTCTTGGGTATTGGCTTTGCTGTCTGGACAAAAGTATTCTAATATGCACTTTCCTTGGGTAATCAATACCATTCGTGCTGCTGACCCCAGTATGGGGATACAGCCGAGTTGCCTATTTGCACAATATGCTCTTTGCACTACAGCAGGTTTTGCACATCTATTTAAATTATATGACAGTTCAAATCCACCAAAGTTGAACTATGATTGTTATACATACATGTAATAATGCCATAATGTATGTTTTCTATGTCCATTGGCCCTATGGTCACGTGATACACAGTACTTGCACTTTAAATTTGATGGCTCTCCCTGACATGGCGGTGCGTGGTGTTACTATGGAATAAAATACCTCTTTGCACGCAATTTGCTTCGTCCGTTGGTCTTTCCTGAAGCCTGGATGTTCAAAGACGGAGTTCCTTGCATATATATTTGTATGTGTATGTATAACATTTTAAGGTTTTGTAAAAGATGAACCAAATTGAATAACTCTTATTTTCCTTCATTTCTACTTTAGGTCTTTTGACATTTATAAATTGTGCATATGTTAAATGGGGAACAAGGGCACAGGATGTATTTACGTATGCCAAAGTCATTGCACTTATTGCCATCATTATAACTGGAATTGTAAAACTCTGCCAGGGTAAGTTAATCCATGATGTCCTTTTTTAAATGTTCTGTGTTTGTTTGATTAAAAGTAAACTAATACATAGTCATTCACAACAGTGGTATTTAAAATGCGAGCATATTTGAGATACATTGTGCAATGTTATGACAATCTTATTACACATTTTTTTGGGGGGGGAAGTTTAAGCCTCATGTAGGAGCAGGACAGCCAGGTCTGGATGATATGCAGGCAGTGTTTAAGGTATTAGATGTGTGGTGCATGGGAGACTTAAGTAGAGTTGTGTAACATCAACATTTTGGTGAGTCTTGATGCAGTTATCTGGGAGTAGGGCATCAAGCGGCTCCATATTAATGTTAACAATAACAGGAAACAGTATGGAACCCTGGTAAACTCCACAAATGATGTGGATCTTTTGGTATCTGGAGGAGTCTATGTGAACAAACTGGTGTCAGTTGGAACTGTAGGAGTAGAGCTATAGAGGGAAATTGCTGTTGTATCACAATCAGGACTCATGGTTCGTATGAGGGTGGGATGGTTGATTGTGTCGAAGGCAGCTCAGAGATCCAGCAGTATCAGGAGGCAAGTGCCATCCTCATATAGGGGCTTGGAGGGCAATATTTGCGATGTGTAAGGAAACGATGTCCAGGCTGCAGCATGAACTAAAGCCAGGCTGGTAGTGATGCAGGAGATAATTAGCGTTATGATCGTGGAGTTGAACAAGGACAGCTTTTTTTTAATGATCTTGCTGTGAATGGTTGATGAATGTATTCCCTGTAGTTTGTATGGTCATTTGGGTCTAGTGTAGGTTTCTTTGGGAGTGGAAGGATCTTGCTTGTTTTGAGTTTCTGGGATAATGCCTTGAGTGAGGGAGGCTTTGACGATGGTGAGTAAGGTTGAGAGAAAGACCCCATGGAGAGCTTTGATGAAGGGCAAGAGAAAGATCTATTCATAAGAAGTGACTTTGAGTGAGTTGAGAATGTCGGCTAGATCTGTGAGGGATAGAGCTTTGAATGCTGACCATTGCGGGACTCTATAGCAAGGGGTGGGCACAAGACATGTAGCAGGGTTGGTGTTATTGATGTGCTATTGGATCTTCTCAATTTTTCACTGAATGAAGGATTTTGATGACATTGCATTTTTCCATGGAGTGAGGGATAGGTGAGTGTGGCAGGGGATTGAGTCTTCAAAAGTGTTGCTTCTCTTTGTGGCTTCGTTGATGGAGTTGGTATAATACTTTGGCTGGTGTGATGATCTGCCAACGTATTGTACATAGCGACTTCAGTATTGTGAGGTCATCTGGAGATTTGTTTTTTTTTTCCATGTTCTTTCCTGTCTGTGGATTGATCATTTGTCAATAAGGTCTTTAAAGTACCAGTGTGCTGAAGGTTTTGGCTTGCACTTGTGTATTTTAATTTGGGTGTTAAATTCATAGTTTTCCCAAAAAATGTAAACGTTTTCTTACAAGAGTGTTGGCATCAGATCTGTAGTTGATTGACTAAGAGATGGATCTGAAAGAAACAGGTTAGTGTTAGATTTCTTACCTTAGAATATCCCCAGGCGACAGACTGGATCCGGAAAGTTTTCGTCAGCAGTACCCCTGCGCGTCGGTAGGCGTTGGCTGCGGCTCCGCGTCTGTCGTCAGCGTCGTGATCGCCGGGATGACGTTGTCGGAGTACTTAGACGCCACCCGCTCGCGCTGACGTCAGTTCTTCTGTTTTCCGCGCCAGCTAGGGCAGATCCTGGAAGAGCAGTACTCTGTCATTTTTTTACAATTTTTTTTATCTATTTTGGATCTCTTTTTTCAAGTCGTTTTCGACTCCCGGTGCTGTAGGGATGCCTGGCTTCAAGCCGTGCGACGCCTGTTACCGCCTAATGTCGGTGACCGACCCCCACCGTCGGTGTCTCTACTGCCTCAGGGATGACCACGACTACCAGTCGTGCCCCGACTGTCGGGCTTTTACGTCGAAGGCTAGACGGGAGCGGCCCCGTAAGCTACTCGAGGTCCGGCAGTCGGCTCTACGTCACTCTAGGTCCCGGTCGAAGAGGAAGTCGAGGGACCGGTCGCGGATCCGCTGTCATCGCTCGTCGAGCCATCACCACTCGTCGGGCTCCAAGTCCTTCGGTGAGTCGAAGAGGCGCATCGCTTTTCTGACTCCCCACGCCGGTCACGTGACGCGGCTGTGGGTTGGGGCGACACCGCCTGTGCGGCTCCGCCGGAGCCGCAGGCGTCGCCTCAAAGCCTTCCTAGTCCGAGCTTTCAGACCCATACGACACCAGTGGGGGGGCAGGGTCTGCCATCACCTCCTCCACTGGCGTACCATCACGTCGGACAGGTGGGCGCTGCAAATCGTCCGAAGGGGCTACTCCCTTCCCTTCGAGAAGACCCCTCCAGACATGCCACTGCAGTACCACCGCATGTCAGGGGATCACTTGCAGCTTCTGCAGGAGGAAGTTACGGCCCTCTTGGCCAAGGGGGCTGTCAAGCACGTTCCTGGGCCAGAAGTTGGACGTGGTTGCTATTCCCACTACTTTCTGGTTCCCAAGAAAGGAAAAGGAGGCCTGCGCCCTATCTTGGTCCTCCGGGACGTCAACGGCTTCCTACGGAAGGAGAAGTTCAAGATGCTGACGTTGGCTCAGGTCTTAGCTGCCCTAGACCCTGGAGACTGGATGGTAGCGTTGAAATTGCAGGACGCATATTTATACATCCCCGTCCTGCCGGCCCACCGGCCCTACCTGCGGTTCATGGTAGGCCACGAGCACTTTCAGTTTACCGTGCTCCTCTTCAGCCTTACCAGTGCCCCCCGGGTGTTCACGAAAGTGATGACGGTGGTCGCAGCTCATCTGCGCAGATCAGGGGTTCCAGTCTTCCCCTATCTCGACGACTGGTTGTTGAAGGCGGGCTCGCCCTAGACAGTCTTCTCTCACCTACAGACTACGACCAACCTCCTGCACCTGCTGGGGTTCTCCATCAAAGCCGAAGTCACACTTGTTCCCCTCTTAGAAGCTCCTCTTAATCGGAGCGGTTATGGACTCGGCGCAGTTTCGGGTTTATCCTCCCGAGCGTCGGGTTCGGGATATTCAGGCTCTGATTTCGATCTAACAGCCTAATCTCGCGCCTCAGTCAGGTTGACGCTGCGGCTCCTGGGGCTGATGGCCTCCTGCATCCTACTGGTGCATCACGCCAGGTGGTGGATGCGGGCTCTGCAGTGGGACCTGAAGTTTCAGTGGGCACACCATCAGGGCAACCTGTCCGACCACGTCCTGATCTTGGAGGGCCCTGCGAGACAGTTGCAGTGGTGGCTCACGAACCGTGATTGGGTCAGCAGCAGATTAATCTCTCTACCCCAACTGGAGCACGTAGTAGTGACGGATGCATCACTTCTGGGATGGGGCGGCCACATGGGGGAGGCGGAGATCTGTGGCCTCTGGTCTCTGGCGGAGTCCGGACTCACATCAACCTTCAGGAGCTCTGGGCGATTCGTCTCGCTCTGAATGCATTCCTCACCTCTGTCAAAGGAAGAGTAGTACAGGTGTTCACGAACAACACAACCGCCATGTGGTACTGTAACAAACAGGGCGGGGTGGGCTCGTAGACCCTATGTCAAGAGGCTCTTCGCCTTTGGACATGGCTTGAACATCAGGGCATATCCCTGGCGGTTCAACACCTGGCAGTTTCCTGAATGCCAGGGCGGGTGAACTCAGCCGCCGGTGCATGATGGATCACAAATGACGTCTTCACTCTGAGGTGGTGCAAGGTCTCTTTCAGCAGTGGGGAGAGCCTTGGTTTGATTTATTTGCCACCGAAGAGAACTCGCAATGGCAACAGTTCTGCGCGTTGGAGTTTCCAAGACGCCACTCGCTCAGCGACGTCTTTTGTCGCAAGTGGAATTGCAGCCTCCTGTACGGCTTTCTTCATGTACCACTTCTACCCAGGGTGCTGAAGAAGATTAAGCACGACCGGGCCCAAGTAATTCATATGGTTCCGGACAGGGCACGAAGAGTCTGGTACCCCAAGCTCTTGACCATGGCCATTGATCCTCCGATCAGACTGCCTCTTCGAGAGGATTTTCTGTGGCAGCAGCAGGAGACGGTCCTCCACCCGCACCGTACCAGCCTTCACCTCCTTGAGTGGAGATTGAGCGGCGACAGTTGACAGCTTTCGACCTTCCTCCCGAAGTCTGTAATGTCATCTTGGCAGCCAGGCATCCTTCCACTAAAACGGTATACGCCTGTAGATGGAACAAATTTGTGGCATGGTGCACAGCATAGGCAGTGGATCCCCTTTCTGCCCCTCTTTCAGCGGTTCTCATCTTCATTCTTTCTTTTGCCCAGCAGGGCTCTGCTATGGGAACTCTTAAAGGCTACCTTTCGGCCTTTCTTTACCTTCCTGATCAGCCTTTTCTTTTCAAGTCCCCTATTGTTAACAGATTTCTGAAAGGCATTACTCATCTCTTTCCTCCTTCTCCTTCTGTAATCCCTCAGTGGGACTTGAATCTTGTCATCATTTTTCTTACGTGTGCTCCCTTTGAGCCACTACCTAATTGTCCTCTCTGTCTCCTTACTTTGAAGACTGCTTTCTTGCTTGCCATCACCGCTGCTCGTAGGGTGAGTGAGCTTCAAGCCTTATCTTCCAGACCTCCCTTTGTTGCTGTCCATCCGGACAAAGTAGTCCTTCGTACTAGGTCCTGTTTTCTGCCTAAAGTGGTTACCTCTTTTCACAAAGGCCAGACCATTGCATTGCCCACCTTCCTCCTGCCTCCACACCCTTCCAAAGAGGAGGTGAGACTCCACCGTCTCGACCCAAAACGTACGCTGTCTTTCTACCTTGACCGCACTAAAGACTTCCAGGTGGAGGATCAACTCTACATGGGTTATGTGGGTACCAAGAAAGGTCGGGCAGTGCACAAATGTACCATCTCTCGATAGGTCGTCTTATGCATTAAGATCTGTTATTCTTTGGCTAAACTGGAACCTTCAGTAGGACTGTGCACCCACTTTACCAGGGCGAAAGCAGCTATTACTGCTTTGAGACGTGGAGTTTGGCTGGTTGACATCTGCCAAGGAGCCACGTGGGCATCCCTGCACACGTTTACTAACCATTACTGCCTGGACAGCCAGACAGACTCTTTCGGGACCTAGTGCATCATTGAATATCTGGCAATTGTTATATGTTATGTTGATGATGAATGTTGAATGTATGAGTATGTGTGGGTATTCATGGATGTATTAAATAATTTATGATTGCATGGAGAGATGCGAGTTTTTTCTTTGAATGTATGGTGGAACGAATGGGTGTTTAAAATTGAATGTCATAACCGCCTTTTGAACTGTCATATGTATGTTGTGATATTTTTGTTATCATGTCTCTTGCTACTAAAGATCATATATTTATATGCTAAAAAAATGAAAAAATAAAAAACTAAGTTTGTTTTATAATGAGTTGGCTTTGGACAGTTTGATTTGCTTCTGGTCTGGGTGAGTTTGGCACTGCATTTTCTTGCTAGACAGGACCCCTAGTGGGCCTTAATTATTAGTTAAGGGCACTATTTCCTCTCCTTTTTATAAGTCTTTATTCCCCTGCCAGTTTGCTCTACATCAGCTTTTTTCAGGGGGCCCCTCCTTGTTTATTGATCTTATTTCCCAGCCCTGTGCTGTGGGGTGTTTCGTGGGTGTGTTTCTGAACCCGTATATGTGAATTTGGGTATCTATTTTTACTTAGTTTTGTTTTGTGTTTTACGTACTTATTTATATTGATTGTTTTATGTAGTTATTAACGGGTGTTCACTATTTCATTCTTTCAGATCCGAACTATCTACTATCCGAGTAAGGCTTCTAGTGGTGAAATTCCCTTTTTTTCAATCCCTTGTAGACATTCCTTGGTCTCTGTAATGGAGAGTATTAAAACCTTTGGTTTTTCCGACAAGGATTTCGCTCGTATGATTGGAGCATCTGATGGAGGAGACCAACAATTCACCCTATCCAAAGGGATTGAGGGTGAATGGAACAAACTTCTTAATCTTAAAAAGAAGTCGATTAGAACTGAGGCCCATGCTAAATTCATGTTAGATTAACTAAAGGCTGGGACTATACCTATTGGCATAAGAGTTAGAAACATCCCTGGCCTTTTTGTTGAGATTAGGCAGTTTTTGGCGAGATGGGCCCTCATCTCCAATAGATGTTCTAGGGACTAAATGATGTTAATCAATGAAACGGCCCGAGAAGTTCTGTCCATCTTATCTAAAGAGATAGAGGAATTAGAAGAAAAGCTGAAGAAGGACAACTCAGTTGAATTGGGTAAGAAAAAATTGGAAGAAATCAGCCTGGAATTAGACTCTTTTTCTGAATACCTACTTAAACGAAAAACTGAGAAATTCAGAAAAGATGTGAGGCTTTTTTCTCAAGAACGGGCATATCCCTATCTGTCGCTCCAGTTTTATTCCACGACAGAAGGGGCTGATCGAAATCAAGGTCCACAGTGTTGGGGTAACCGAAGAGTGACTACATTCTCGGATACCACTGACTCCGATAGAGAAGGGGCATCGAATTTTGATCCCAACTATAATCCCAATTATCAGCCCCGCCAAGAGGCTTTTGATAGACCCACGGGACAGGATCATTTTTTAGGGAACCGCAGGGGGAACTATCGGCCCAAAAATCGGGCACCTCAGGTGAGGGCTTTTCACCAGGGCCAGGGACGTCCGCAGAGATACATCCAAACACGAAACACACAACATTGGTGAACATGAGCAACATCCCTGTCTTCAATTTGTCGGACACTACCATCCCTTCTGATGCTATTACCCTTTTGTCGAGGGACCTCTCCTTTGTACCCTCTATTGGTTTTGATCGTTTTGAATTTACTAGGGACCTTCATTCTTTCTTCAGAAAAATACGCCTGAAAAATTCTTCCTCTCTAGACCGTCTCCTGACGGTTCGGATAATCTATCCGGTTTAAAACCTCCTTCTAATTTTACCCCCAGTCTGGATACTTTGGGGCCAAAGGTGGGAATTTTCGAGAAGGCTGTCTGTAAGAAAATTGAAAAGATTACGAACTTTGTCCCTAAGCCCGATTACAATCTGTTGGCTGGGGAAAATCTAGCAATTAGAACCCTACGGGACGACAAGAACCTTACGATCAAACCCTGTGACAAGGGTGGGGGGATTGTTGTTTTCAACACCCCCACCTATGTCGAAAAAATGACCACTCTATTGTCATCGAGTAGACACTACAAACGTGTGACCAGACGTCCGGAAGAATCCCTCAAACAACGGATTCTTACGTTGGTGACCAATGCAGTGGCCAAAGGATATATATGTACGAAGGAAGCAGAATATCTTACCCCCACGCATACTCGGATGCCGATTATCAACGGCTTACCGAAAACACACAAGGATGTCTTAGATCCTCTGATGCGACCAATTGTATCCACCATAGGCGCAGCCACAGAGCCTCTTTCTAAATACACCGACCAGTTTTTAAAACCTCTGGTGAGTCGGCTACAATCTTTTGTCAAAGACACCAGTGACTTTATAGCGAAGGTGTAAAAGATACCCTTCGACTGTGAAAAGGAACTGCTAGTCACTATGGACCTGGAATCGCTGTACACTAACATCCTGCAAGACGGAGAGATACAGGTCCTGGAAGAAATTCTGTCCACTCAGAGTGATCTCCCCAATGCCCCGTTCATTATTGAATGTCTGAAAATAGTTCTTTTGGAGAACTACTTCGAATTGAATGGGGAATTTTTTCACCAGGTCCATGGCGTCAGCATGGGGGCATCTTGTGCCCCAAGCGTTGCATGCCTCTACATGGGCAACTTTGAAGAACGAAACATTTACAACGAAATGGCCCCTTTTTTCGAGAACATCCGAGCCTGATCCCGTTTCATCGATGATATTTTTTTCATCTGGAGCGGTGACCAGGCCTCGCTCCACGAATTCACCCTATGGATTAATTCAGCAGACCCCAATTTGAGGTTTACTGCTAATTCGAGCAACATCCTGGTGGAATTCCTTGATGTGTGGGTGAAGCACTCCAACAGCGAATTGATTGTATCTCTATACATCAAACCCACGGCCAAAAATACGCTTCTTCAGTATGGGAGTTACCATCCCCGATGCCAAAGAGATGGTATTCCGTTCAGCCAATTTCTTCAATTGCGAAGGAACTGTTCGGAAATGAGTGAATTTCTTTATCGGGCTGATTTGCTAAAGATCAAGTTGGCTCAGCGTGGATACCCTCATCAATTAATACGCGATTCTTTCAAGCGGGCAAGATATTTTAACAGAGACTCTATGATTCAAAATCGAGCAACCGCTACCCAAGAGAGATTGGTGTGTATCACGAAACATTCGATGATAAACCACAAGGTGAGACAAACCATCAACTCCCTTTGGTATCTCCGGAATATAAGAGGTATGGAAACGGTTATCCCCAAACCGTTGTTTGCGTTTCGCAGAAACAAGAACCTGGTACGGGGGACAGTTAAGACACCAAAATCTCTACAACAAAGTGGAGTCATGGGATTGCCTCCTGTTGTTGGAAACCGCCGCTGTGGAACCTGTCAAGCGTGTCCCCATGCGATTGTGGGAGATCACCTGCAGATTGAAAATTGCACGATCAGACTGAGTGAAACATTATATATGCATCTTGTGCCCTTGTGGCCAACCATATGTTGGTGCAACTGGCCGTGAATGCCGTGTTAGAATTGGGGAACACAAGGGTAACATCCGAAATGCCAATATTGGAGCCCCTTTAGTTCAACACTGGCTGGACAAAAGGCATAAGGAAGCTGATGTAAAATGGACTATCCTGGAAAAGATACGGGCAGTACCGGGTAAGGAACCTACCAATTTGAGAAAGAAAAGAGAAGTCTTTTGGATTTTTTTGCTCAATGCTGTCAACAAGGGTTTGAACGAAATATGCCCTTGGGAAAATGCGATAATATGAGAATTCTGATGTAAGCTTCATGTCTTTATAGACCCTTGAGCACCTTGCCATGTCCTTGCAGGATAGTAGTAGGAAACCCCGATTTTTCTATCTGTGGGGCCTCTCACTCTACTCGTGCTTATAGGCTACCAGGCTCCTGACACCCTTTTCTCTGGTTTTGCTGTTTTAAAAAGGGTGCAAATCTATTGTCTGATCGCTACCTTTTTAAACTATAGTTTTGCTGCCTTTGCGACGATGGTTGACCCACTCCTAACACATGGTTCTTCTATTTAATCGTTTCAGGAATGGAAATGGAAATGGCAATGGACGGTGCGTTTTGGTGCCCTGAGAGGCATTGCGGTCCTGATCTGTTTCATATATTCTTCTTTCCGATTGGATCCCTGTTTACTCTTTGTATGGGACCCGCGTGAGGTTTAAATAGATTGCCGACGTCTTGTTTCCGACCGCTGCGGCGACGGTTAGAAGATCCTTGGAGAATCTATTCCCATGTGAGGTAGGCATGCTGCTGAGTTGCATTAAGCGCTTATGGCGTGAAACTGTTTGGTGACGCTAGCACTTTGTGAGTGTTCCACGCTATTTCGTTTAGGACAGCGATCCCGTTATAAGTGCTGTGACCTAGGGATCGAGCCCCCTTCTTTGTGCTTAATTTGATGATTGGGCGCAGAACCGGGTCCCCTTTAATAGGAGAGACCGAAACGTTTCGTTTAGTTTATTTTAGGTTCTAGTTAAAAACTTCGAGCGGGGTATATTTTAATTTTGACAATGCGATCGTCACCCCGTGCCTGACTGTACCTAGATAGAAAAACTTATACAGGATTAAAAATCGGAGCCTCTAATTGTCTATTCTATTGCGTTTTCTGTTTATCTTGATTAATAGGTTCTTGAATACTTTACGACTTACCCGTGTGCCATTTGGATTGTAAGAGCTTCGAGCTACACAGGTAATAGCCCGTGTCTCGAATGTGATTTAACTCGAGAGTACCGTGTTTAGTGGCGGTTTTATCAACTTGCGCCATCACTCGCTGATTTGAAACGAAACTTTGCTGAAATGTATTTTTTTTTTGCTACTAGATTCTAACTGAACTTCGTCTCCGGATGTAAAGACTCGCATTCCCCCATATTTCGATCCTGGACGTTCTGGACCTTGTTTCGCACTTGGTGTATGGCTTACTAGACTCCATTTCTAGTTGACGTCTATTTATATTTTTCGCACATGGTAAGTATCTTAACGATCTAGTCTCGGTGCAACTCTTTTCTGAGCGAATCCTTGCGGCAATACCTAGGGTTGGCTCTTATATTTTGTTATTCCCCTATTTTAGGTATTTGATTCTGTGCAAGCAAGCAAATCTGGGTTGTCATCGTATCTTGATCTACACTAGTAATTCATTCCTTGGGAAATCGCTCTTTGCTGCTTATCCCTTCCTGGTACGCTGCTCCTGAGATGGGCTCCGGGCCTAACTGGTGAAGAAGTTCCTTTTTAGGTTTCGCCTGGGGCACGGAGCTCCTAGCTTCGCCCCCAGGAGAAATCTTTAGTTTTTCAGTATGGGGGACTTGAATCCACCCTCTGTTCCATTGGCTAGCTCCATAAATGGAGGCTAGCCATTGGAACAGAGATCTGTCCGTCATGGCCGGACCAGATTCGTGGGCGTTCCCGTGATTTTATCCCTCTCCACCCCTTCCAATCGTCATCGCGGCGGTGGGTGTGTGCATTTTTTTTTTTGGGTTTCCTCATGTTTTCTCTTTATTTCCACCGTGTCTTTTGCAGGGGTGGGCTGTGCACTGAGGCCGCTGATCAGGTAAGCAGCATGCCCGTTTCCGCCCCTGCCCCCTCCCCTCCCGCTCTCTGTGTGTTCGTTCCCGCCCCTGCCCCCCCCCCTCCCGCTCTCCGTGTGCCCGTTCCCGCCCACCCCATCCGCTCTCCGTGTGTTCGTTCCTGCCCCTGCCCCCCCCCTCCCGCTCTCCGTGTGTTCGTTCCCGCACCGCTTGTAAATCCTTGTTCAGAACCGGGACCTCTGTAGAGCTACTTTAATAGAGCTCCGTTACCAGTGCCCCTCTGAAAAGGAAAGCGCTTCCTGATAAAAGACCCGTGCTCAGACACGTTGTTTCTACGGCTTGCCCCAACGTGTCCCGAGCCGAATATTATGGGATTCTGTTGCACTGTGGCACCGAAGCGTGCCTCCTGCGCTTGGGTGGAGAAATGGGGGTTACACTGTGAACCAGCGGGTGGCCGATAGTACAGGAGCATATTTTTAAATCCTGAAGATTGGCACGGCATTGTCAAAGTTGTGGAAGTACAGGATGGGCGATGCAAAAGCAAACAACGCAGCTGCGAGGCCATCCCCTGCCCCCCCTCCCGCTCTCCGTGTGCCCGTTCCAGCCCCTGCCCCCCCTCTCGCTCTCCGTGTGTTCGTTCCCGCCCCCGCCCCCTCCTGTTGTCTTTGTGCCCATTCCCGCACCCCCCTCCCGCTGTCCGTACCTTTCCCGCTCCCCTCCACCTGGCTGCTTTCAATGCCGCGCCACTTGTAAATAAACTGAACGTTTCACTATCAAAGCCGAGCTAAGATTCACGGGCTTTGATCTGTGTTGCTTCCCCCAATCCCCCGTCTCTCTCGGCTTTTCTTCATTCTCCGTGTTGCTTCTCCTGCCCATACTCCAGCTCGTCCTTTGCTTCCTATGTCACATCCCTCTTTTTTTAAACATATCCAGCCCTCACCCGGCTCTTTCCTTGTTCCTATTATTTTATTTTAAAACACCCCCCTCGGCCCCCACCTCCGCGCGATTCCAGGGGTCGAACTAATCTGACTGGGCAGAGACTGGTGCAACTTCGTGATGGCGGAGGGCAGGGGATAGCAGTCTCACTCTCGACGTTTCACAACATCTCGTCAATCTGCGCAAATCACTTAATGCTGGAGCCTAGCGATCAGGTAAGGTTTCCTCATAATAAGAATGTGTTTTTACCTATTTGTACATTTTTTATGTAGCGGGAACTCCACTAGAAGGCACCGGAGCGCTTTTCACGAGCACCGGTTACATTTCGGAAGTGTTATTGTTCACAAGCGCGGGGAGATTGAGTGATCTGCCCAAGATCACAGGTGTAGAGCGGACGCCGGGACTTGAAATTACGCAGTCGGCAGTTCTGACGTAACAGAAGCCACATGAAAGCTCGGCTCCTGGTGGGTTCCAACAGCACCTCGAGCCGAGCCAGAGCCAGGCTTCGGGCTGCCACAGCGCTCACAGGCAGCACCTAGATTCCCGCCTCTGGGGCAGTGGTTCTGTGCCAGTCCCTGGTCTGTGCTCTCTGCCCCTGTGGTGAGCACACACCCTCTCCCTGGGTTCTTTGGTTCGACCAGGGCCTGTCAGCGGTCTGTCGGTCCGTCCGTGGGCGCTTTGAGGTTTTAACCACAGTGGTAATATTTTACAAGTTGGCGGAAGCGATGTCCTTGGATGTTAAATTGCCCTGGAGTTGTGCCTAGGACCATCATCCTGGGTGAGTGTAAAACCCCTCTGTGGTCGTTGCCGCCACCTCCCCCCCTCCCTCCCCTTCTTCCTGTGCTGGTGGATTCCTGGGTGTGGGTGGGGTCCTGTGGTCCTGGGATCTTAAGACATGGCTGCAGCACTTCTTTCATGATTTCGGTATTTCATCTTTCAACGCCCCTGTGTCTTGTTGAATCCACAGGGCCCCCCCCCCTATGCTGCCCCCTCGGTGGTGGCGGCTGCTCTCCCATTTGCACTGAATTTGTCTCTACAGGGGGGGGGGCGTTTTCTGCTCCCCATTGACCTCTTGGAAGGCCAGCCCGATAGCTCAGTGAGCTAAGCTCCGCTGGCACCAATCTGTGCCTAGCGCCCTGAAGCCCCCATACTGCTGGCAGTCTGGGTGCTGGGCAGTGGGGTAGTGAAACTTGAATCCCCCCCTCGCACCCCTGCAAATTACATGGAGCCCTCCCCCCACCTTCCGGCCCACCTCCTACCAGTATTGCTGAGGGACCCCCCTGGAGCTCATCCCCCCCCCACTGCGGGGTGGGTGGTGGGGCGCGTTGTTACACCTCTGGTGCTCAGATGTTGATAAAATGGGGTGTTTTTCAAGCAAGCCCCCCCCCCTCCTCCGGATTAGACCCCGTCCGCATTCAGTGCCCTCCCTGCTGAAAAGGGTACAAATCGTTTATTTTACCAGAAGAACCTTAACCCTCCTCCCTGGCTGTCCCTTCTTTGTCTTCCTATCTGTCTGTCCCTTCTTACCTGGCTGTCCCTTCTTTGTCTTCCTCCCTGGCTGTCCCTTTTTTGTCTTCCTCCCTGGCTGTCCCTTTTTTGTCTTCCTCCCTGGCTGTCCCTTCTTTGTCTTCCTCCCTGGCTGTCCCTTCTTTGTCTTCCTACCCGGCTGTCCGAGTATATATGCAACCATTATAAGTGCACAGAAAGTGCCTGCTGCTTTTCAGGCTGGGGTCGCATCACGCTTCATCAAGGAACTTATCCGCATGCAGTGCCTACTGCCTTCCGTGTTCTGGGTGGAAACACTGTCTCTCATTCACATCTAAAGCCTGCACCTTATGCTTACATTCAGAATCTTTTTATTTCCGTAGTTATCCCCTCCTCCCCCCCCCTCCCAGGGCCTGGCTGCCTTGTCGGATGCCATGTGCCATCCTCGGGGATTCTTTTTTCTTTCCTTCACTTGATTACATTTTTACGTGCTTTCCGGCTTGTATTGTACGTGTATTAATTATAGTTTCACTAATAATATTAATCAAGTTGTTAATTGGAGAACACGCGATAGCCTTGATGTGTCGAAGGGTAATTATTCGAAGGGGGAGCCTATTAATTAAGAGGTGGGCTCCATTTTGCAAATTAATACAGCATTTGCAGAGTCGAGGGTTCACCTGACTTCTCAGGGTCACACAGCAGAAGCGGGTTCTTTCTGGCAAGGTTAGGTTCGGTGTACGTGAATGACCGAGGCTAAGTCAACCTTCCTCGTTACTTTGTTAAATATTTCGACTACTTTTGTACATTCTCTGGCGCACAAAACATGAGTTATAGTCGCAGTTCCAGGCTGGCTCAAAGTGTCCCTTTTGCACTGTATTCTAAATACCTGCACGACCCCCTCAATATGCAAGTAGTAACGTTTATTGAGACCCCCTCTCCCTGTACTTGGCACAGGCCTGCCTGTTTTTATGCGTTATCTTCTTTTTTTTTCTCAAGTTGTTGTATCTGTTTTTTCCAAAACACTCCTACTCTGGGTTACAACCCGCTGCTCCCTCTGTCCCATGTCCCTGTGTTTCTATGCCCCTTGTTTTCCTGCCCAACCGGTGTTATTCTCTCTAAGGTTACATTTCCTCAAGGCTACTTGCCCCCTGGGTCTAGGTGCCTGGAGATCCTCTTTCCTCCATCCTGTCCTTCCCAGGCTCCGCGGATAGATATTGATAAATGTGTAGACAGGTCGCTGAATCAGAGGCATAGGTAGGTAGATGGACAGACAGGTATGTCAGTAATGAAGGATAAACCCTAGGATAAAGGCAAAGCTCGACTATCTGTGACCAGTGGAAGAGGACAGTGAAAGAACAAACATCTACAGAGGATAAGATACTCTGATGGGCCAGATATGTGTGTATATATATATATATATGTGTATATATGGCATTGGAAGGCCTGGGCCAAGAGCCGTAATCTGTCTGAGTTTTTCCTCAATTTTGGTCTCAATGTAACATTGTGTGGGATATTGGTCATAGGACAAAAAGTGCATGCGATATCTTTCCCTAATGGAAATATAGAGAGTAAGACTTTTTGTTACGAGGGACAAATAAGTAAAATATTATTGTTGTATTTTATTACAAAATGACTACTTGTTGGCCGCACTATTATAAAGCATTCCCCAAGCGGGGCCAATCCGAGCCGCAACGTAGGACCGAATGCCATGGGCTGAGGTGCAAGTAACGAAAATGCAAGAGGCTCACACACAACCACACACACTACCACACACACAATCACACACACACAACCACAAAAACACAATCACACACACACACACACACAAACTAACAATTCCAATCCAACCCACATAATTCCACTACACACCACATGCATACACTCCAAAACACATGGCTAAAAGACATTGCCATTTACAATGCCATTAGCTCTAACTCAAATAAATCCGAGACCTATTGCATTTCCAATGCTTGTTTCTCTCGATAAACCTGTTTGCCAGGGTCCTCCCCTGGGCATCGCACTCAGGGCGTATGAGGCTTCCTTACTATGTTAAGTTTCATTTCCGGTTGTACTGCACAACGCTTTGTTGCCCATGTGATTAAGTTGGCAAAGAAGTTGCTCAACTCTTGCAAGCTTTTTACAAGCCTTGGGGTGCTTTCTTTTATCAAATCCGCGTCTCGGGACGATGTTTACAAAGCTGAAGGCCATCCATCTCTACAAAGAAAGTGATAATCTGTCTGGGGAGTCGGTTTCTAAGCACTAGAATGCCAGAGTGTGTAGGCATACACTTCCAAGAAGGGGCCTTGGGTTATGAAATAAAATAGTAGTGGAGAAAATATTGAGAGGAAGAATGGATAAAGATCTGTTATCAGATAGTGCTCACTCTCTATTATAAGTAGGTGTTACTGCCTGCTTCTTAGGGCATTAACAGCTGTTAAAATCCTCTGAGGAATAGGGCTATTAACTGTTGGTAACACCGTGTCACCATTTGGTAATAAGGCTATTACAACTCATGCCCCTATTCACACCTGCCTAACGCAGCCAGAAAAAACATACCTACCCCCGCTGTCTACCTAATGTTTCTGAAACTATAAGATGCTAGGAAACAACAGTGACAGTGCATTAAGCGTTCTGATTGGCTGACCCAATCTCAGTATCCAATACTGTTTCATCTGTCGAATCTCTTCACACAGTAGTTTGCACCTCTGGTTTTTAGATGGATGTCACAGGAGTAATACAATTCACAAGGCTTGTCACGATAAGATTCTGGTCAAACATGTTATAATTGTGTATATAACTGTATGCAACTGTTAATTTGAGCTTGCCTCCACCGCACGATTATACCACCCCCACTGCTCCCGTCCCTCCCCAAAACTCTAGCGACCAAGAGGGTCATGCATGTCTGCGCTGGATTCAGCAAATAAAACTAAATAACTCTTTAAACTAAAAAAAGTGAAAAAATGCTTATTTTTGACGTTCATTTTTGCGGACTGGTGAGGTGGAATGTGTCTGTATTCAGTCAGCAGGGAGAGCACACCGGTGCATATGGGGTGGCTGGTTTTGTGTGTGTGTATGGGTGCAAATGCAATAGGTGTCGCATTTGCGAGAGATTAGGCTATTGGCTTTGTAAATGACAATGCCATTTATTTATGTTGTCAAAGCCAACACATAAATAAAAATGTTGTCATTTACAATGCCAATAGCTTTAACTTTTCCAAAGGCGAAACCGTTGCATTGTAAATGCTTGTTTCCTTTAGGGTATATCCTTATTGAATTCAGTAACTATACGCTTTTTCCTTTCTGGGGTCTATTGAATATTCTAACTCCTAGAACCTGTCTGCACTGAGTAGTGGGGCGGTCCGGTTTGCCTTCGAATGAAAAGTGACGATGTTTTGATGTTATTTCTGCATTGAGGATGTCTTTATGTGTATATAGTTAAAATGTTTTTACCTATTTGCACGTGCTTACTACGGGTTATAGGTATAGATAATTTATAAATGGGATTACCTTGTGCGATGCCAAGTTCACGTTAAGACTTTCAGAAGTTTGACAGGATTATGTTGCCATAGCCTGTTATTTGAGATTTACTGTATGTAGAAATGAAATGTGTTAAACCTTATATAGACTTGTCTAAATGAAATTTTATTTATTGCAATTTGCTTGCGGTTGTGCACCTGTTTGTTCGTTTATGCTGTGTGCCCTGATGAAGGTGTGGCCTGTATACTGGCCGAGCACCGAAACGCGCGTTGGCGCCCAAAGTTGGTCCTGAAACCTTTTCTTCGAGTCCCCCGGTTGTTCTGGGGTGACTCTTTCAGGACCGAGTGCATCATTGAATATCTGGCAATTGTTATATGTTATGTTGATGATGAATGTTGAATGCATGAGTATGTGTGGGAATTCATGAATGTATTAAATAATTTCTGATTGCATGGAGACATATGAGATTTTTCTTTGAATGTATCGTGGAACAAATGGGTGTTTAAAATTGAATGTTATAATCGCCTTTTGAACAGTCATATGTATGTTGTGATATTTTTGTTATCATGTCTCTTGTGACTAAAGATCATATATTTATATACTAAAAAAATGAAAAAATAAAAAAATACGTTTGTTTTATAATGAGTTGGCTTTGGACAGTTTGATTTGCTTCTGGTCTGGGTGAGTTTGGCACTGCATTTATTTGCTAGACAGGACCCCTAGTGGGCCTTAATTATTAGTTAAGGGCACTCTTTCCTCTCCTTTTTATATGCCTGGACAGCCAAGTCTGGAAAGACTGCTTTTTCGGCAGTTCTGTTCTCCAGGACTTCCTGGTGTGAACTTAGTTCGTAGACCCACCTCCGGTGTTGGTATTGCTGGGGTATCTATTCTAAGGTAAGGAATCTATAACGAATGGTCTCTTTGAGATGAACAAGTTACTTACCTTTGGTAAAGATGTATCTGTAAGAGACATACATTAGTTATAGATTCCTTAGTGCCCCTCCCATCCTCCCCATTCTACAAACTGACCTCCCTTACAGGCCCTAGTTTTGTGCACCAGTGGTCAGTGACTTGCATGGCTCTGCGCTTCTGGCGTGGAAAGTCGTGTCAGAACTGATGTAAGCGCAGGGGCGCATCTGCGTAGACTCCGCAATGTCATCTCGGCGACCATGATGAACGCGGAGTTGACCAATGCCACCTACCGACGCGCAGGGGTACTGCTCCGAAAAAAATTCTCTGGATCCAGTCTGACGCATGCAGGTAATTCTAAGGTAAGGAATCTATAACTAATGTATGTCTCTTGCAGATACATTGTTATCGAGGGTAAGTAACTTGTTCATTCAGGCTTTGATGCTGATGTTTCTGCCTCTATCCTGGATTTCCGCGAGACTGAGTCAGGGCTACTGGGCCTCATGGCCTCCTGCAACCTGCTTGTGACACATGCCCGTTGGCGTATGCGGGCTCTGCAGTGGGGCCTGAAGTTCTAGTAGATGGAACATCAGGGGAATCTCTCTGACATGTTCCAAAGCCTTTCTACCCTCCTATCAAGGGAAGGCTAGGGCAGGTGTTTACAGACAACACCACTGCTATGTGGTACTGCACAAACAGGGCAGGGTGGTGTCATGGACCCTTTGTCAAAAGGCCCTGCATCTCTGGACATAGCTGGAACGTCAGAGCATTTACCTGGTGGTTCAACATCTAGTAGGCTCTCTGAACGCCACAGTGGACAGACTCAGCCTTTTATGCCTAACAGATCACGAATGGTGTCTCCATCCGGAAGTGGTGTAAGATCTGGGTATGGAGAGTATGATATCCTGAACTCCTGAGCATGAGTATCTGCCCTCCAGTCATGCGGTCTCTTCTGTTGGATCTCCTGCTGCAGCAACAGGGCAAGGTGCTGCACCGAAACCTGTCCACTCTCCATCTCTATCTGTTGACATTCAGCACAGCACAGACAGTTGAGGGTGCTTGATCTCTCTCCTGAAGTGGGTGTTGTAATTCTGGCAGCCAGCCCCTCGTCCACCAAACTGTTTACGCCTTTAGATAGAATAAGTTTGTGACTTGGTGTACGTCTACATCGTTTGTACTCTCTTTTTTGTTTATCCCTGGCATTGCTTTGGGCTCAGTAAAAGAATATTTGTATGCCATTTCAGACTTTCTATGGTTTCCAGACCGTTAAAATCTTAGGGTTCGAGGCATGTGCAGTGTAATTAAACATGCTTTGCATATTCCGATCTAGTTTTGGGTCCGGATGTTTGCAAGTAGTTTTTCTTCGAAGAAGTCTTTCCAGTCACGAGGTAAGGTGACTCCGCCTTTCGGTGATAGTGCACATGGGTGTTAGATTGTTTGTTTCCGCCATCGGGTTTGGACGTGTATTGTTGCGCTCCGGTTCTAAACCGTTCTTCTGGTTCTCATTGGTGTGCAATCCACTCTACCCTCTACGGTATTGTTATCGTACAAGCATCCCTCTTCACTGGATATCTAATCACTTGAGAAACATTCTATTTTCGGTCAGAAACATTGGGCGTTCCTCTGGCCTAGCCGCACCAGTCTACCCTTCTGCTGATGAAACAAACTCAGTTCAAACTCTGTCCTTTGTGCCGCACCAAGTACCCTCACATCCACCTACATCAAGTTTGTAACTTGTGCCTCTCACCGGAGCAAAAAGAGGAAGACAGCGACGCCTGTAAATATTTTCGTTCAAGAAAACTCAACGCAATCGTCTGGCTCGACAACGAGAATTGCAACACCAAAGCATTCAACACACTCCGGATTTCTTTGGCGAAGGAAGAGATCAAAGCCAAGTCAAGTCAAAACAAGCTTAAATCATAAATCATAAAAGCAACAGAGCAGCAAATTTAAAAATTAAAAGCAATGTGACAAAGTTCATAAAGTTAAAAGACATTCAAGGGTCAGAATCTGTAACAGTGTCCAATGTATGTAGGTATAAAAATTCACACCAATATAATTCATACACAATATAAAAAGATTAAATATAGTTTAAAATAGTAGCAGCAAATACAAACTAGTGGGGTCACCCTTCCAGTTGCCTCGGGGATAGCATCCTGGTCCTCGTACGCATGGCTGCGACCAGGAAGCTAGCAACCCCGAGGATTGTCCTAGTACTACCTAATAACTGCAAGTAGAGTAAAGCAGGGCGTACCTGGACAAAACCTACATCTCTTAAAATGGGTGCCAAAAACCTCATTCTACTCTCTTTGTAGTGGCTACAAAACATAACAAAATGCATGAGGGTCTGCTTAGAAAAATTGTCGCAGTTACACTGGATAGACTCGTCATGAACACCCCACACAGGGAAATCACCCAGGGAATATTGGATTATATTGAACCTAAATCTAATGAGCAAATGACGGCGGAATGGTCTGCTCACGATTTTTAAATAGGGTTACATTTGGGGCGTGGTTAAGAGGAGGAAGTTAGCTCTAGCTCTGGGTTTAATTAATTCTTTATCCTCCCGTGTTTGGGTTGCCCTCCTCATAAAGTTTTCTTTGATGCATTTCAGGTCATCCCTAAGTATGGTATTTGGATGACTAAAGAGGTCAGGCCTGCCAAGTCTGCCCAACTCCCCCTTTACGTATTCCAGCCACGGAATCTTTGAGGCATTATCCAAGGACATGCAATCCCTAAGAATAGCATGGTTTAGTGTAATGTCCTTGTTTAGCCAAATTTTGGTCCAACATACTAGGGGTGCTAGTTGAAGCAGGTCAATGATATATCCCAACCCTAACTCAGTGTGTAATGATAGGACTGGTGTAGATTGTGGAACACCCAATAAAGACCTGAGAAAGTGATTTTCTACTATCTGTAGTTTACCGCAATGAGAGTAACCCCACAGTGGGGCTCCATAGGAGGCTATAGATAAGCATTTGGTTTTATAAACCTTCAATAATGCCTCCATCGGTCGAGACCCAAGACGCTTCGCAAAGCTCAAAAGTGCGGAGGTGGATCTAGTGACAGCTAGAGATTTCGCATCCACCTGTGGGGTCCACGAGCCCTTCTCTTCGAATATCACTCCAAAGTAGGTAAACACTTGTACCCTCGAAATCCGCTCTTCGCAACAACTAAAAGTTTTCAACTTTTTTGGCCTCGGTCGCTTCCCTGCCAGCATGATATGTGATTTTTTGTTATTGACCAAAAGATCTAACGAAGACATGAAGTGGCCAAATGCGTCGAGAAGCCTCTGTAGCCCCACCCCTGTGCGGGCTAAGAGCACCGCGCCGTCCGCGTAGAGGAGTACAGGTACTGCAGACCTCCCCACATAGGGAATATCAGGTGTGGACCCCTCCAAGGCTTTATCTAGGGAGTTAATATAAAGGGTAAACAGGAGTGGCCAGCATGTGAAGGTTCAAACACTGCTCTATTGTACCCCGTTTTTCTCTGAAACCATATTGCAGGTCAGAGAGCACCCCCTTTTCCTTGATAATATCGCCTAATCTATGTAAGATGAATCTGCCAAGAATCTTTACCGCAGAATCAATTAACGAGATTGGCCTGTAACAGGCCGGGTCAGATCTGGAGCCCTTCTTAAATATAGGGATAATGGTTGAGGTGGACCAGGTTTTTGGGAATCCCTCATTAACAGTTGAATTAAAAACGTTTGTAAGAATTTTGGCCCATAATGGCGACTGGGAGCTGTATAAATCTGCAGGGACACCATCTGGGCCAGGGGCCTTATGTTTGGTCATTTCATCAATTGCCCTGGTGACCTCAAATTCAGAAAAAGACAGAGGAGATGCTTCGGCCAAAGGCTGTTGGGGACGGAGTATGGCTAGCCCATCTTCACTATTATATATTTTACTGAAGTGATTCACCCAGGCATCCTCGGGAATCACACAATCCAAAACGGTGTTATTAGAGGTAGCAAAATAAGGGTGATTTAAAATCATCCAGAATTGGGAACTGTCTCTCAGTACACTAACCGTTGTTAAATTGTCCCAGGCCTCGCTTTTTATTGTTTTTTTCGTGTCTCGATATCCTGTCTATATTCTTTTCTAAGCCGGCCCACCAACTCCCTGTCTCTTGGCTGCTGTTTAAGAGCCTGAAGGAGAACATTGTTTTTTGGAGCACTCCCTGTCAAACCATCTAGGGCTAGATGAATCCGCTCGTTTCTTTGTGGTCGTCAGGTCATGGCTGATTTGCGTGCATATAGAAGTAAAAGAACTAATAATGGCAGTGCCTTCGGATGTACTATCGATGCAAATTGAGATGTCAGCTTGTCTGATTTGTAGGAGGTTATCCATAAAGCTATCCGGGACAACCTTTGCCCAATTTAATCTGCGGCCCTGCCCACTAGGGACTAGGTTATCAGCACTGTCCCCCAGACGCTCAACCTGGGAGAAAATGTTGGCACCCATGTCCATGGTCAAGACTACGGGATTATGGTCACTGAAAGGGGAAGTACAAACATCATAGGATACCACCATATCGATTAGCCCGGGAGTAATGAAAATATAATTGATAATTGTACTGGCATCCCTGCCTACAAAGGTCGGTGCCCTCTCATCTCCCCATGACCCTTCAGCCTCATATAAATTTAGATTTGCAAGTAGATCTTCCAAGTCCGCTCCCTGTGCAGTGTGCTCGAAGTGAGTACTGACAGCTCCCGGGGGGCCTAGTACCTCTTTGGCCAAACAGCCCCAGCCACATGGGTGAACATTAAAATCTCCCATTAACAGGATAACGAATGAAGCATGTTGCTTTGACTTATATGTTGATAAAAACAAAAATAGGGACCTCAAATGTGAACAGTTTCTATCCCTTGTAGGGGCATTGTAGTGGTTAACTATCAGAGTTAGCGGAGAATTTGGCCTGATCCACTCAATGCATAAGATGTTCTCAGAGGTACAATCAATCTTTCTAGTGACACCTGCCAATTTTAAAGTAAAAAGTATATGCAGCCCTCCTTTGTGCCTGCCACCCTCCCCAGGGGTTGCCTTGACTGAAAAACTCCGGAACCCGTCCAGAAAAAAGTTGTCACTAGCGTCCCATGTTTCCTGGAAGCCCAAAATCTCATATTGGGACACATAGTTTACCCATCTTGCATCTGTGGCTTTCTTCCCTAGCCCTGCGATGTTCCAGCTTACCACTGATATGTGGCGATGCCTATGTGCAGGGGTGGCCTCCTGGATGGAGGGCACAGTGGATGGTTGTCAATCATTAGAATCTAGGGGAGAGTCAGTAGAAAGGAGGGAAAACCTATTGCTAAGTAAGATCCCTGTCCCCTGATTACCAGTGTGATATTCTTGGGTGGGTGGAGCTACTACGGGAATTGGTCTCGCCCGCAGCAGAGCCTGGTGGGTTTGGTAGGTTATGTGTGGTAAAGCCCCTAATCGTCCTGCATTTCCTATCATGTGTGGAATAGGCGGGTGAGATAATCGTGGCTGAGGATGAGGGTGTGTGGGAGGGGGATAAAAATACCCTAGTGGGAGTGGTCTGATACCAACACCAACTAGGTCAGAACCATCCCAGAGGAGAGTATCTGCTATGTTACATCTATTAAAGTTAACAATTACACAGTCTCCAGGGATGCATTTAGCCCTCCTTCCCACCCAATCCACCCTTCGAGCAGCTATAATATGTTTGCCCACATCCACACTCCCGCTACTGAACTGTGAACACCAATTTCGAGTTCTTTTTAGAAGCTCGGGCTCAGATTCGCTCTGGTGTGGTTTAAGGCACGGGATCCCGGTCAGGATGACGACTAAACGGGCAGCATCTGGGGGAAGATCCACTGGCCGGGTTCTTCTTTTACCAGGATCATTGGGTTGGTACCCCTGAGCTATTGGGGTCGCTACCTCACTTGGTGCCCCAACCCCTACACCGTCAGCCTTTGGTGCCCCCCGCAGAGGTGCAATCCTATCATCATGTGCTATGACCATGGGGGCACAGTATGTGCTATGCGATTGCATTTGCGAGCTAACTGGTCCATTTGCTGTCATAGAGACCCCCCCTTGTAGCTCAGATGTTAAATTACTTTCAAGGTGCATCTCGCTGTGTACATTACGCTCCTGTAAGTATTTATCAATCTTTTCACATTTACTCAAAATGTTATTCACACATGATTTCAGGGTGTCCACAATGTCTTTCGCTATGTCTACAAGTAATAGTTCCAACCGCAACTCAAATAAGCCCTCGATCATTTCGGCCAGTTTGGCGTAGGCATCTTCAGGAATCAGTTTGTCCGCTCTGCCTGAGTAACCCTTACGGATTATCTTGCCTCGTTTATTTTTAGCTTTGGGTAGTGTATAATTAGTCAGTTCAGGATGTACAAGTTCATTACTTGATTGAGGAGGTGGGGTGGTAATCCTGGGTATGGGGGGAATAGTAGGAGCCCTAACAACAACATTGGGTTCCAGTGGAATATGGGATGAGGACTCGGGAGCGGCTGGGTCAGATGGGTCCCCGTACTCTGGAATGGGCTGACCAAGTCCCAATTCTTTTTCCGCATTTGCAATTTCGTCATTTAAAGCCCCCACAGCAGATGTCAGGTAAGATATAATAATCTCAGATTTCCTAGGAACCTTTGCCTTCTTACCGTCTCCGCCGTTCATGATCAGCTTGCGTTTCCCCATTGGGAGGAGCAGGGTCTCTGGCCCTGCCCTGCCTCCTCCTGCCAAAGACTGTCCCGCCCTTGTCTCGGGCTTCTCCCGGTCGCTCCCGTGCGCGACTCGCGGGGCGAGAGGGAGGTCAGCTTTTATCTAGCGCCTCAGGGCGCTCCAGGCGCGCCGCCCCTGAGGCTGCTGGGGGCTGTAGTTCAGCGAGGCTCCCAGCGCTCCCCGTCTGGAAGGCAAAGTGCCGCCGTTCACCTCACGGCCCGCCCGTTGGCGTACCAGGTAAGTTGTCCGCTCCTGGTGTTCCTCCCTGGGCTCGCGGGAGGTTAGCGTTTATCTAGCGCCTCCGGGCGCTCCATGCGCGTCACGGGCGCGCCGCCCCTGAGGCTGCTGGGGGCTGTAGTTCAGCGAGGCTCCCAGCCCTCCCCGTCTGGAAGGCAAAGTGCCGCCGTTCACCTCACGGCCCCGCCCGTTGGCGTACCAGGTAAGTTGTCCGCTCCTGGTGTTCCCCCCTGGGCTCACGGGAGGTCAGCGTTTTATCTAGCGCCTCCGGGCGCTCCAGGCGCGTCACGGGCGCGCCGCCCCTGAGGCTGCTGGGGGCTGTAGTTCAGCGAGGCTCCCAGCGCTCCCCGTCTAGAAGGCAAAGTGCCGCCGTTCACCTCGCGGCCCCGCCCGTTGGCGTACCAGGTAAGTTGTCCGCTCCTGGTGTTCCCCCCCCTGGGCTCGCGGGAGGTCAGCGTTTATCTAGCGCCTCCGGGCGCGTCACGGGCGCACCGCCCCTGAGGCTGCTGGGGGCTGTAGTTCAGCGAGGCTCCCAGGTCTCCCCTTCTGGAAGGCAAAGTGCCGCCTTTCACCTCACGGCCCCGCCCGTTGGCGTACCAGGTAAGTTGTCCGCTCCTGGTGTTCCCCCCTGGGCTCGCGGGAGGTCAGCGTTTATCTAGCGACTCCGGGCGCTCCATGCGCGTCACGGGCGCACCGCCCCTGAGGCTGCTGGGGGCTGTAGTTCAGCGAGGCTCCCAGCGCTCCCCGTCTGGAAGGCAAAGTGCCGCCGTTCACCTCACGGCCCAGCCCGTTGGCGTACCAGGTAAGTTGTCCGCTCCTGTTGTTCCCCAAAGCATTCCAGAGTCGGATTCTGATCTCACGAACAATTTGGAGTTTGAAGACGTGCCTCCCGGACAAGGTGCTGTGAGTACTGAAGACCCCTTGCCCCCTAAAACCAAAAACCTTAAGGCTACATCACCACCCCTGCCTTCTGGAAAAAGTCGTCACTGAGATAATGTTTGACGCCCTGCATCCTGGTTCAGCACCAAAACAAATCATCAAGCCTTCCGGCTCTGGACCAAGTCAGCCGAAATCTTCTACGGATCCAAAACCCTTTGGTTCCGAGGACAAATCTGGTTGGGACCCAAAACCCTCCGGTCCAAAACTAAAACATGCTTTGGAGCCGAAAGCTTCTGCAAAAGCAAATCTAGCTCAGTGCCAAATTCAAAGCATAGCCTCTCTGAGCCTCCCAAACCAATTTTAGACCTTCTAAAAGCAAAATTGGATCCTAAACAAAAGATGATTTATATCAATCCAGGGCTTATTTCTGCTAAAACACCAGCTAAACGCAAACATCCTCTAGAGGACCCTGCATATAAAATCCCTCTGAAGAAGAAAAAAGATATGGCTACCAGCCCTGCTTATCCTGCCTGCAATCCCTCCACCTCCACCATCTTCTCCTCATTTACCAATTCTAGATCCTTTACATAGAACACCTCAGGGATCTCCACATACACAGCCTGAAGGGGATAATGATTACACCATTAACCCTCCATTAGATACTGACCCAGACCTTTACCCTGCAAAGCCATCACCACCGGACGATAATGTGGCGTATCAAGAGCTTTTTGCTAGAGCAGCAGAGTATCATGGGGTGGCCTTGCATAAAGAGTCATTAGAAGAAGACTTTTTATTTGAAACACTTAGGTCCATATTCAGGTCAAGTCAAACACTCCCTATTCTAAAGGGCATGATGAGGCATGCAGAAAACAGCTTCACAGACCCTGTACTAGCTCGTATTTTAACTCCCAGAGTCGATATAAAATATGAACCTTCTCCATCTGATCCTGTGTTTATCAAAGGACCTACCTCTTGGCTCCTTAGTAGTGGCCAATGCTTGCAAAGGATCGATCTTATCCGACATGTTTATTGCCTAGAGCTTACCACCAATCCTCCAAATATTCCACCTCTCACTCTCAAACTGTTGTCAAACCACTTAGTTACTCAAACAAGAGGTGCAATCTCTCTTGGAAAAGGGAGCCATAGAACCAGTTCCATTACAGTACCAAGGTTCAGGGGTTTACTCACTCTACTTTCTAATCCCCGAAAAGGACGGTGCCTTAAGACTAATTTTAGATCTCAGAGTATTACACCAGTACATACTGTCAGAACATTTCCATATGGTAAAACTTCAACAGGTGCTTCCTCTTCTACATCAGGGCAATTTTATGTTTACGTCTACTTTCATATTTCGATCCATCCAGCTCATCGCAAATATCTCAGATTTCTGATAGCAGGCAAACACTATCAGTTCAAAGTACTCCCATTCTGAGTAACTACTGCTCCCAGAGTGTTTACCAAATGTCTAGCAGTAGTTGCAGCTCATCTCCGTAGACAACTAATTCACATCTTCCCATATTTAGATGACTGGCTCATCAAAGCCAGCACACACCACAAGTGTCTAAAACACACTTGGACCACGCTAAACCTACTCCACCTTTTGGGCTTAATGGTCAACTCGCAAAAGTCTCATCTACAGCCTTTTACAAATACACCACAAATACACATTCAAATACACATACTCTCACCACTCCCAATGCAGCCAGAATTCGCAATATTCAAACTGTTATTACAGTTTCAAGCCAATCAAACCTTACCCGCTAAAACTTTTATGTAACTGCTAGGAATGATGGCGTCCTGCATTGCAATAGTGCCTCACGCAAGGCTACACATGCGTCCTCTACATGAATGTTTAGCACGTCAGTGGAATCGGTCACAGGGACAATTAACCGATCAAGTGTTGGTAGACCGCCGCACCCATCGTTCTCTGCAGTGATGGAACCCACAAAATGTATCTAAAGGGTGGCCTTTCATCGACCCTGTTCCATAAATCATGCAAACAGCAGACGCATCTTTCACAGGTTGGGGTGCCCATCTCCACAATTGCACAATTCAGGGTCTCTGGGACAACCAGCACAAACGTCTCCACATTAGTGATCTAGAGCTTCTAGCAGTATTTCTAGTGCTGAAAGCTTTTCAATCTCATCTCACAGGCAAAGTCTTCCTAGTCCACACAGACAACATGACAGCCATGTACTCCTCGATGACGGCGTTCAAATTGGAAGCTAAAAGATTCCTAATGAGCAAATTCTTACCGTAAGAGGGCTAGGCCCACTTTGCTCTGTGTCATTGCTCCTGCTACCATCGGATCTCCATTTGTTATGGCTCCTCTTTACTGCTTATTATTACCCCTCTTCGTTGCCTGCTTACACCTGTTTATTGTATTACTGTCCTTTTCCCACTCGATGTTCGTTATTGGATTTATGTCCTCCCTTCCTTCCTATTGTAAAGCGTTCTGATACCCTTCTGGATCTTGTTCACGCTATATAAAACTTTATAAATAAATAAATACTATGTTCAAAAACAGGGGGGGGGGGGACACACTCTCCAGCTGTCGAGTTTCAGAACATCTGGAGCTGGGCAATTCATCACAGAATTAATCTTCTGTCAGAATACCTTCCAGGAGTCAATAAACAAATTGCCGACCTCCTCAGCAGAAGGAGGCAGCATACATGAGTGGGAACTTCATCTGCAAGTTCTCCTTCCATACTTTCAAAAATGGAGATTCCCACAAATCGATCTGTTTACCACAGTGGACAACGCAAAATGCCCAGACTTCTCCACCAGGTTCCCACTCCCTCCCTCAAAAGACAATGCCATATGGATCAATTGGTCAAAGATATTTGCCTATGCTTTTTTGCCTCTCCTACTTCTTCCATTTCTGGTTAGAAAGCCCAGGCAAACATCACTCACACTGATTTTAATAGCTTCTGCATGGGCCCGTCAACCATGGTAGACCACACTTTTGGAACTCTCAGTAGTTCCACATCAAAAGCTGCACCTCAATTCCTGCCTTCTCACTCAGAACCATGGAGAAATCAGACACCCAACCCCCAAGGAGCTCAACTTAGCGATTTGGCTCCTGAAGTCATAGGGTTTGGATATTTAAATTTACCACCAGACTGTATGACTATTCTAAAAGAAGCAAGAAAGCTCACTACCAGAGCTTGTTTTGCAGCAAAATGGAAATGATTTATTTATTGTAATAACAAAATTAATCCTCTTGATGCTTCTGTTCAAAACATTGTTTGTTACCTTGGACACCTACAGCAAACTAATCTAGCTTACACATCTATTCAATAGCACCTTGCAGCAGTGGCCACATATTTGCAAAACAGACAGCATTTATCTTTGTTCAAAATCCCTGTAATTAAATCCTTTATGGAAGGCTTAAAAAGAGTAATACCACCCAGAAAACCTCGGGTACCAGTATGGAATCTCAACATTGTACTTACAAGACTTATGGGTCCACCCTTTGAACAATTACACAATTGTCTTTTACAGTTCCTTTCATGGAAGGTTGTCTTCCTCATTGCAATCACTTAATTAAGGTGCCTTAGTGAGCTTCAGGCATTAACTTTAGAAGAACCCTTCTTTCAGCTTCATATAGATAGGGTAGTCCTTCGCACCAACCCAAAATCCATCCCTAAAGTAGTTTCTGCTTTTCTTCTTAACCAATCACATGAGTTACCTGTGTTCTTCCCTCAACCTGATTCTGTAGCAGAACGAGCCCTTCACAAACTTGATGTCAGAAGAGCATTATTGTATTATATCGAAAGGACAAAAGAGTTTCGTAAAACAAAGCAACTGTTTGTTGCATTTTTACTACATCACAAGGGCAATCCTAGCTTTAAATCTGGCATTTCAAGATGAATTGTTAAATGCATTCAAGCTTGCTATGCAAAAGCTAAAAGAACTTTATACCCCCTAGAGCGCATTGACTCGCAAAATAGGGGCATCTAAGGCTTTTTTAAGGAACAATCCTATAGCTGACATGGATAAAGCAGTAACATAGTCTACACCACACACATTCACTATTGTGTGGATGTATCAGCAGGCCAACAAGTCAATGTAGGGCAAGCAGTGCTAAAAACACTTTTTCAGTCAACTGCAACATCTACTGGTTAACCACCACTTTAGGAGAATACTGCTATATAGTTTAGGCAAAGAATTTGTATCTACAGCACATATGCCTCGAACGGATTATGTTACTTACCCAGTAAGCATCTGTTCTTGGCATTTAGAGCTGTAAATTCATTCACCTCCCGGACACCTGTAGTTGTTGCAGTTTTCATCATTTACATTGTATGGACATCTCTTTACTACACTCACTCCACTCTCACCCTCTTGCGGGAAACCAGTCTAGCAATAGAGTTGATGCCCATGCGCACTATCACCAAAAGGAGGAGTCACACCTCGTGACTGGAAAGACTTATTCGAAGAAAAACAACTTGCAAACATCCGGACCCAACGCTTGATGGCTGGAGTATGCAAAGCATGTGAATCTACAGCTCTACATGCCAACGACAGATGCTTACTGGGTAAGTAACATAATCCTTTCCTCCTACGCCCTTGTTAAACCACAGTGGGACTAAGTTTTTTTCTCATGTGTGCACCTTATGCACAGCTGCCCTCTTTGGCTCCTCACTATCAAAACCATCTTCCTTGTGGCGATATCTGACAGCAGGGTTTGTGAACTACTAGCACTTTCAGGTAATCCTCCCTACACTTCATTCTTCACAAACAAATTGGTTCTTAGAACCAGAACATCCTTTTTGCCAAAGGTAGTCACACCTTTCCACGTTGGGCAGAACATGACCATGCATACCTTTCCTACCCCCGAACCATACTAAGGTAGAGGAGAGACTCCACCACCTTCATCCCAAAAGAGGTTTAGCGTTTTCCATTGATCATACCATAGATTTCTGGGTGGACAATTAGATTTTTGTTGTTTTTGCGGGGGCATAGAAAGTGAAGGTGAGTCAGAAGAGAATAGTCTCATGATGGATCCTCCTCTGCATTGAGATCTGCTATGTTATGGCCAAGAAACAGCCCCTGAGGGCTTAAGAGCTCATTCCACCACAGCTAAACCTGCGACCGCTGCATTGGCTAGGGGGTCCCAGTACTCGACACCTGTCAGGCCACTACGTGGGGATCACTGCCCAAGTTTGCCAAACGCTGCTGCCTCGACAGTCTGGTGTGGTGAGATGGGCCTTCAGGACTTCTTAGTTTAAAGCAATCCTCAGATCCACCTCCGGAGAGAGATTGGGTTGCTATCTATTGCAAGATGAGGAATCTGCTGCGAGTACAGTCTATCAGATGGAAAGTCTTGTAAAGAAACTGATGTCAGCCCGCTGGGGTGGCACCTATTTAAGACACCACGCACGCCACTTCTGGTGTTGATGACACACACCCAAACAATGCAACCTAGCAGCGCGCAGCAGTGCTGCTCGGAAATTTCCAGATCCAGTATGAAACCTAGGAAATTTTGTACGGTAAGGGAATATGCAGCTAGATAGAGTCTTTACCACATAAGTAATTACAGAGAGTAAGTAAACGTGTTCATTTATGGGAAGTAGATGGATGTAGCCATTATGGGTTTCTTATGGTGTTAGCATAGAAATCTTTTGACCAAAGTCAGATATTGATTTAGTGTGAACAGGTCATGTTTCAAATTAGCCCTTGTTCTAAATCCTGGCTGCCCCTTCCATTAATTTTATACCCAAATCAGAGCATGGCTTCAGGGGATGGGGACTGGAAAACAGTACTTGCGTTATTAGATGCTGATCACATCGATAAAATATTTAGAACTACAAATGCATTAAAGAAACTTACTGACAGCTCAGTTTCTTTTATGAAAAATCCTAGATCCCCATACTAACTTTTATAAAACCTACATCCTCACTCTAAGTAGCAAATTTTCGGAGGCTTAAAACTATTCCTGTAAAGTGTCCTGTTTTGGATCCAGCTTCGTACTTTTCTTCCTTACGCTTGATAATTCTGAAATATGGACCTCCCTTCTGCAGACTACTTGGTTTATGTTAGGTCTATCATGGTGCAATTTTTTTATTTGATTCCAGTTTGGACAATAAATCATACAGCTCATTAGAACCTTCTGTAATAATCCGAGAGTTTTTGTTAACCCTTACGGTGCTGGCACCTGGGGAAACCCAAACTTTAGCTGTTTACAGGTTGAAGAAAATAGGTTATGCAGGGGCTTGATAGGTTTACTGAATAGCACATCACAGTTTATATTTAATCAGGAGTTAGGCCCTGGTTCTCTTCAAGATAGAGTTAAAGTAGCCACCTATCCCCCTTTCGTTTTTTATATGGTCCAACCCAGCTGATTGTCTGAATCATAGAATCATTAAATTGCATGAAACCTGATGCTTCTTTTAACATTACTTGCTGAAGTTTTATAAAATTGCAATAAAGATGCGGATTGCGCACTCCTCCGTTTAATCCCAAACTGAAAAGGTGTGGTGTGCTCCAGGGATATCACTCCCCGACATCAGAAGTGTGGTAATCAGATTAATGTCTGTGGCACTTAACGTAAGTGCCAGCTCCTTGGGCACAACCTTTTAGAACATGTTCCTCTTTGTTATTCCGAAATAAAGAAATTCTTTCACATAAACTCTTGTTTCAGATTCTTCTTTTCATTTATTTCATGTTGTCTTCACATGAAAACGATTTTTCTCAAATGATTATAATCAACAAATTTCATGCTTTAAAGTTGATACAACACATCTAGGTACATCACTACCCAATGCATTTCGGATGGTCTGTCCTTCGTCAGGGGTATTCTGTAAACAAAATGAACATTCTATGTATCAAATCCTCCAAAAGATGTCTAATTACATATAAATACAACATAAGTGCAGCGAGTTTCAAAAGTGCTTTTAAATCGCTTTTCACATCCCAAGTTATATTCAACGGTTATTCAATGTGCTTTGTGTGGTGTCCGAGTATTCATAAAAAGTGATAGACTCAGTTACGTGTCTAAAATAGAATATAGCCCATAGTCTCGGTAACCCAACCATTAGGGTGATCTTTCAACGTGGTTGCGTGCAAAAAATTACGAACATAGCATAAATCTCAAACGAAAACAGTAACATGCATTTGTGCGCATTCTTTCTGGAACTTACTTGTGAGGTAGTATAGACCCATACGTCTACTTTGTTCGCCCCTCGCTACAGAGTGTAGAAAGTACCGCACTATATGCGGAAGTGAAATCACCCGTGTGCTACCAACATAAAAAAAGGACTCTGTGAACGGCGGCCATCTTATAGTGGTGTGAATCCCGAAACGGATAAGAATATGAAAAGTGTGATGTGTAAGTGATATAACTGACGATTGACTTAGAGAAAAAGTGATTTAAATGAGTAAAGGATGTTACTCTTGGGGTGAAAGATCAGTATAGTACATTGCATTTTCAAACATACACTTTATCACACAAATGTTTCTCAAAGATAACATAAAAACTCCATCCGGTCATTTAAACCATAAGGTTTGGAAGATTGCAGGAACTTAATCCAGTGATTTTCGCGTTTCAATAGAAAGTTGTTATTGTCTCTGTCATCACGCTTTTCCACGACCTCTACAGCAGCAAGTCTGAGTTGGCTGACGTTGTGTTTGTTTTCCTTAAAGTGTAATGCTAGAGCAGATTTTGTATTTTCAGTTCTTATATTGCTCTTATGTTCATTGATGCGTACTTTCAGTTTACGTGAAGTTTTTCCAGTGTAAACCAGTCCGCATGGGCATTTGATTATGTAAATTACATTTTCTGTGTCACTTGTAGCATTCAATCTTAAATTGATGTTAGTGCCCTTCATAGGATGTTTCATCGATGGCCCTTTTATCAGGTTATTACAATTTTTGCAGTTCAAACATGGTTGGTTGCCTTTGAAGGTGACAGAAGAAGTTGTTTTGAGCTTCTTGATAATTTCTTTCAGATTGTTCGCCCTAGTATACGCAAATAGTGGTTGGTCTTGATTGAAATCCTGTTCAGTACTGACAATTGGCCAATGCTTCAATATTGAGGTTTTGTATGCTTTTGAAACAACTGAAAACTTCGAGACAACTACAGGTCTCTTCATTTCATCTTTTCTTCTGACCGCTAAAGCGTCTTGTCGGGTGATCTTGTCACATCGTTCCTTGGTATTGGTTAGGATTGATTGAGGGTAACCTCGTTGTCTGAAACGTTCCATCATATTGGTAGCTTGTTCTTCATATTTATCTGAATCAGATACTATTCTCTTGACCCTGAGTAGTTGGGAGAATGGAAGATGGTTCTTGAGAGGTTTTTGATGGAATGACGGATAATGCACAAGACGGATAAACACTCAAGGTCCCTCCACAAGTGCAGAATCATCTAATCTTACTGCGGTCCCTTTTTTAGTGGAAGGAGAAGGACAAAAAGAAGACCCAGGAGGAGCCAGGCAAAAAGAAAAGGAAAAGGAAAAAGAGACGGAAAGGGACCTCAGGAACACAACACTCAGCAAGAGAGTGGAGAAGCCAAAGAAGAAACCAACCTAGTTGTGAACATTTCATCTTACACTCTGTCAGAACAAGAAATGAAAGTATTACAAAGAGGCACCTCCTTTATTCCAACCAGCCACACCAACGAACTAGAGCTTGAAATTAGTCTATTCAAATTCATGCGCACCTTGTGCTTAAGACATTTCTTTGAGAACATCGCACCAACAACAGATAGTAATCAAGCTGACCAATTGAAAGGACTACGAGCAAGAAGTAAGTTCATGGCACCTGTCAGCCACAAATCTCTGGATATCTTTGAAAACCTAGTAAAAAATGATATTTCGAGCTTCAACTTTACAAGGAAGAAAAAATTTATCAACATGTCTAACAAGGAATACTCGGTTCTCAACAACTTAGCCAAAAGAGAGGAGATCACATACCAGTCAGCAGACAAAGGGGGTGCCCTAGTCCTGATGGACGCTACCTACTATCGAGAACGAGTACAAGAGCATCTTTCAGATACCAACACCTATAGTCTGATGCAACAAAATCCAACTCGACAATACATGGAAATATTGGTTAACATTCTAACCACATCACATGCGAATAGTGTTATCAATCAAAAAACTAAACAGTATTTGACTCCAAGCAATCCAAGAACCCCTAGCATGTACATGCTACCGAAAATTCATAAAGATCTAAGACACCCACCATTTAGACCAATCGTTTCAACTCTGGGTAGCATCCATGAGAATACTGGCAAATTGATTGACAAATACCTACAACCTTTGATCCAACTATCTCGCACTTATGTGAAAGATACAACAGACTTTTTGCATCAGATAGATGGCATCACTTTTGAAGACAATGAACCCATCTGGTTATGCTCCATAGACGTGAAAGCGTTACACACCAGTATGCCACATGATCTTGGCTTGGAAGCTATAGAGAACATTTTACTAAACTCTGATTTAGAGGTGGATTTCCAGCTTTTCATCCTGCAATTGATGCATTTCACTTTGTATCAAAGTTATTTCTCATGGGAGGGCCAGTGTTATGCACAGTTGTCTGGAACTTCCATGGGCAACTGTGCAGCGCCGGTCTATGCGAACGCATTCATGAAACATTTTGAAGAGAACTATATCTTGAATTGTCATCCTTGGGATACACATGCCAGGGTGTTCTTGAGATATATCGATGATATATTTGTCCTATGGAAAGGCGATCAAACATATTTAGAAACAGCATTAACACAACTCAATCATATCAATGATCGGATACAATTCACTGCCGAAAAGAGCCAAAATATAATCACTTTCCTGGATGTGAGTGTCACAAGAGTAAACAATCATTTGGAAACCAACATATACAGAAAGGAAACAGATAAAAACAACACACCGCATTATACGTCATTCCATCAAAAACCTCTCAAGAACCATCTTCCATTCTCCCAACTACTCAGGGTCAAGAGAATAGTATCTGATTCAGATAAATATGAAGAACAAGCTACCAATATGATGGAACGTTTCAGACAACAAGGTTACCCTCAATCAATCCTAACCAATACCAAGGAACGATGTGACAAGATCACCCGACAAGACGCTTTAGCGGTCAGAAGAAAAGATGAAATGAAGAGACCTGTAGTTGTCTCGAAGTTTTCAGTTGTTTCAAAAGCATACAAAACCTCAATATTGAAGCATTGGCCAATTGTCAGTACTGAACAGGATTTCAATCAAATTTTCAAAGACCAACCACTATTTGCGTATACTAGGGCGAACAATCTGAAAGAAATTATCAAGAAGCCCAAAACAACTTCTTCTTCAAAGGCAACCAACCATGTTTGAACTGCAAAAATTGTAATAACCTGATAAAAGGGCCATCGATGAAACATCCTATGAAGGGCACTAACATCAATTTAAGATTGAATGCTACAAGTGACACAGAAAATGTAATTTACATAATCAAATGCCCATGCGGACTGGTTTACACTGGAAAAACTTCACGTAAACTGAAAGTACGCATCAATGAACGTAAGAGCAATATAAGAACTGAAAATACAAAATCTGCTCTAGCATTACACTTTAAGGAAAACAAACACGTCAGCCAACTCAGATTTGCTGCTGTAGAGGTCGTGGAAAAGCGTGATGACAGAGACAATAACAACTTTCTATTGTAACGCGAAAATCACTGGATTAAGTTCCTGCAATCTTCCAAACCTTATGGTTTAAATGACCGGATGGAGTTTTTATGTTATCTTTGAGAAACATTTGTGTGATAAAGTGTATGTTTGAAAATGCAATGTACTATACTGATCTTTCACCCCAAGAGTAACATCCTTTACTCATTTAAATCACTTTTTCTCTAAGTCAATCGTCAGTTATATCACTTACACATCACACTTTTCATATTCTTATCCGTTTCGGGATTCACACCACTATAAGATGGCCGCCGTTCACAGAGTCCTTTTTTTATGTTGGTAGCACACGGGTGATTTCACTTCCGCATATAGTGCGGTACTTTCTACACTCGGTAGCGAGGGGCGAACAAAGTCGACGTATGGGTCTATACTACCTCACAAGTAAGTTCCAGAAAGAATGCGCACAAATGCATGTTACTGTTTTCGTTTGAGATTTATGCTAGGTTCGTAATTTTTTGCACGCAACCACGTTGAAAGATCACCCTAATGGTTGGGTTACCGAGACTATGGGCTATATTCTATTTTAGACACGTAACTGAGTCTATCACTTTTTATGAATACTCGGACACCACACAAAGCACATTGAATAACCGTTGAATATAACTTGGGATGTGAAAGCGATTTAAAAGCACTTTTGAAACTCGCTGCACTTACGTTGTATTTATATGTAATTAAACATCTTTTGGAGGATTTGATACATAGAATGTTCATTTTGTTTACAGAATACCCCTGACGAAGGACAGACCGTCCGAAATGCATTGGGTAGTGATGTACCTAGATGTGTTGTATCAACTTTAAAGCATGAAATTTGTTGATTATAATCATTTGAGAAAAATCGTTTTCATGTGAAGACAACATGAAATAAATGAAAAGAAGAATCTGAAACAAGAGTTTATGTGAAAGAATTTCTTTATTTCGGAATAACAAAGAGGAACATGTTTTATAAAATTGTTCATAAAGCAGTGGGGCATTTCGAATTCTTCTGTTCACCATGGAATATTTATATATCAGGCAAATGTTGCATTGAAAAAACCGTTTATTGGAAATGGAAATGGAAAAAGAACTTAATAAAGCGCGCTGCGGCCAAGCGGCTTCCTGGCGCTAGGGACTTAACCAGACTCACAGAGGGGAACCAGGGAGGCTAACCAGGAAATGCCTGGGAAAACAAGAAAGATTTAAGAGCTTTTCGAAAGTGAGAGAAGATGGGGATAGAACGAATAGAAAGAGGAAGACTGTTCCAGAACCGGGGGGCCAGAACCGAAAATCGGGTGCCCCCTGTTCTGGATTTATGGAAACGGGGGATGTGCAGGAGGGAAAGAGAGTAAGAACGGAGAGTGCGGTTGGGGACGTGAGGGGTGATGAGAGATCCGATAAAGAGAGGGGCTGGGTGAGTGTGAGCCCGAAAAGCCAAACAGGCCAGTTTGAAGAAGGATCTAAGGTGCACAGGAAGCCAATGAAGGGACTTGAGTGCAGGGGTAATGTGCGCAGATTTAGGGAGACGAAGAATGAGGCGGGCTGCCTGATTTTGAATGGCCTGGAGACGGCGGGTTTCATAAGCGGGTATGCCCACGTACAAGCCATTCCCATAGTCAAGGCGGGAGGTGATGAGAGCCATGACTATGGTTTTGAGGGCGTCCGTAGAGAAATACCAGGAGATCTTCCGGATGAGGCGGAGGGACAAGAAGCAGGAGGATACAACAGAGCTAATTTGGGCATGCATAGACAGGTCGTGACTGACCTTGATGCCCAAGGTTCGGATTGAGGAAACCGGTGAAGGGGGGGAACCAAAGGAAGGGGGCCAGTGAACCGTGGACCAAGGGTTAGAGGAACCACCCATGAGGACAAGCTCCGTCTTGTCCGGATTGAGCTTCAAATAGTTGATGCTCATCCAATCAGATATAAAAACTAGAGTAGAGCAAAGCTTTGGGAGAGAGACAGAAGGGGAGGAAAGATCAAAGACGAGCTGGAGGTCATCCGCGTAATTGGACAGGCAAGATGTAACGTGACTTTCAAGGATCTTGCCCAGATAAGGAAGAAGCGAGATAGGCCTGAAATTGGAAGGGTCCAGGCCAGTTTTTTTGAGAATAGGAAAAACTATAGCAGATTTAAAAGATGAGGGAACAGAACCCAGAGCCAAAGAGGTGTTGAGAAGGGCAAGAGGAGGGGCGGGGCAGCTGGTGAATAGAGTTTTGAGGTTTCGTGCAGGAGCACAGTCCGCCGGAGAGCCAGACTTCACTTTAGTAAGTAGATTCAGAAATTGGTCCATAGAGATGAGTGGAAAATGATCCAGAGAAGAAGAGGGCAAAGGAGGGGAGCAGGAAAGACCAGGATGGGGCACCGTAGGGATATTGACTTTTATGTTAGTGATCTTATCACTGAAATAATCATTGAGAGAAGAACAGAGGGTCTGAGATGGAACGAGGTTAGTGCTAGTGCGCTCAGAGGAAGCTAGGTTGTGAACCAGGGAGAAGATTTCTCGAGTTTTGTTGGCCGAAAGAACAACTCGCTCGGTGAAATATTTGGTTTTGGCCACGAGGATCGCTCTTTTGTAGTTGTTAAGGAGCAGTCTGTTCTTAGCGCGGAGAATGGGGCAATAGTTCCGTCTCCAATGACGTTCCGACCGCCTAAGGTCAAGTTTGAGAACTTTGAGCTCACTAGTGAACCATTTGTGCGCATCATAGGGGCGGACGGATTTGACCTTCTTAAACGGGGCGACCTTATCGCAGGAAGACGAGAGCCAGGAACTAATGGCATCTGCCTGCGAGTCCAGAGGGAGGTCAGTAAGGACAGGGGCTGAAGAGGCCAAGGATAACGAAAGAGAATTGAGGTCAGTTTTGTTCCAGCTGCGGGCAAGAACATTTTTAGGGGGAGGCAGCTTGTCGGCCAAAGCCAAGTGAATGGAAAAAGAAATGATAGAATGGTCGGACCAAATGCAGGGGAATATAGAAGGGGGAGAAACGCCGCAGCGTAATGACCAGATTTGGTCCAGGATATGGCCCTGGACATGGGCAGGGGTCAGGATATGAGAGGAGAAATTCAAGCACTGGAGGGTAGCAGAAAAATCTTTGGAAGACCGGTTTTCCCTGGGGTCCCCTGGCCAGTAATTGAAATCGCCGAGCAGGATAACTGAAGAGTTATTGACCGCCAGCGTGGCCAGAAGGTCCTGTAAAGCAGCTACAAATGACGGCATAGGTTGAGGGGGGCGGGTACATAAGGACAACGGTGAGAGGTGCTGGAAGATTTAAGGATCGAGCTACCAAGAGATCCACGTTAGGTATGGGGGGGTCAGCGAGAAGTTGAAATTGTAAAGTAGAACGGATAATCATCGTCACACCGCCTCCCGCCTTGCCAACCGGGCGGTCTGCTCGGAGGTCGTAATAGGTGTCGGGGAGGATGGCCAGAAGATCCGGAAGAGAATCAGAAGAAAACCAGGTTTCTGTAAGAAATAGATAGTCTGGGGAGTCTGTGTTCAGGAGATTGAAGAGTTCCATCTGATGCTTAACTGCAGAGCGGGTATTAAGTAGGTAAGCATAAGCTGCCGAAGGGGCAGGTGAAGGGCGAGTGGCGAGTGAAGGGTCAGAAGAAGGAGAGGTGGGGTTCTGGGCAGGGGAAAGGAAAGTGGACTGGAAGAAAGGGGAACAGAAATACCAAAGGAATCAAGACGGTGCAGTACAGAAGGGGAAGGAGGAGAGGCAGCAAGATATGCGGAGAGTTGGGCTGAGGAGTAAACCAAAGAATGGACGGAGTCCGTGGCCCCTGGTCCCGGGCCATCGCGGACGGGCGCAGACGGGCTTGCCTTAGGCGCGGCTTCGGCGCGCAAATAGCGCGCCCGTCCGCTGCGCGTACGTGGGAAGCACATGTTTTTATGGAGGAGTTCAGGGCGTGGCCTGGCAAAGGTGGGCGTGGCCTGGGGTGAGCCTCGCTGATGGCGGCAAGAGGGAGAGCCTGTCCCGCAGCAGCGTTCAGCTCGGCTACGCGGGGGTCAGGAAAGCAAATAAAGCCCCAATAGCAGGTAAGAGTGGGCAGCAGTTAAAAAATGAACACACAATCACAATTTTTAAAAAGATCGATTTTTTGTAGTTTTTAGCGCTAAGCTCCCGGCTGTGCCTCAGGAGTGTCTGGGTCGAACACAGAGCTCGTAGTCAGCTCCGTTTAAGTACGCGAGTGGGCCTGGCCTGGCAAAGGTGGGCGTGGCCTGGGGTGAGCCTCGCTGATGGCGGCAAGAGGGAGAGCCTGTCCCGCAGCAGCGTTCAGCTCGGCTGCGCGGGGGTCAGGAAAGCAAATAAAGCCCCAATAGCAGGTAAGAGTGGGCAGCAGTTAAAAAATGAACACACAATCACAATTTTTAAAAAGATCGATTTTTTGTAGTTTTTAGCGCTAAGCTCCCGGCTGTGCCTCAGGAGTGTCTGGGTTGTGTCTGGAAGACAGGCAATTCGAATAAACTACTGTTAGTGTTTTTATAGCTGTTAAATATGTTGTCAGTATTGAACCTTATTTAAAATTGGTACTTAATGTTTGGGAGAGGAATTTTCCAACTAGGTTTAGGGTTGGCATTGTTAAGCATTTCCTATTGTTGCCTTTAGCATGACCTTCCACTGATGACATCAGACAGTTTCCTGCTGAACATTTCTCGATGTAAAACGTGTTGCATGTTTTTGTTTTGTAAATTATGTGCCCTCCCTACCTTGTAAAAAGCATCTCGTACCTTTACTGAAACAAAACATTTTTTTTGCTACTCGTTACTGCCTCCTTATATTTTTGTTGTTGTCATTTTTTAAACTATGGCTAAAAAGTTGAGAATAGCAATTTTAACGTAATTTTACAGGAAGTGTAAATCAATATTTATCAGGAGGGTACGAATGTAATGGATGGGTTTTTTTGGTAGTCTTTTTAACCAAAATGAACTAATATAATACTGACAGTGCGCCCCTCTGTTTCCTCTTTATAATATAGCAAGTTATCTTGGACATTACCAAAACCTCTGGTTTTGTGGTAGTCTCAATATTCTAACATGGGAACACGTAGATGTTTTCCAAGAACTTCAGATGAACATCCCATATTAACCAAAGTATTCACCACACAGTTAGGACAATCAGACATTCCGAGTCCCCACCAAAGAGGACTCTTTTGTGGTGTGGGCTTGTGCTAACAATCTCACTCATTCCCCCACTTTCTGCACATTTTGCTCCATATGTGATCTGTCTCTCAGTGCCTCAATATTTGTCTTTATTTGTGCAGTTATTTTGTTTGTTTTAGACTGGAGGTCACTGTGCTGTCCTTCGGCCTCACCTTGAACCCTGGATATTTATGAAGGTGATGGTGCTTTTGTCGGCTCATGTTCACACCTCAGGAATGCTCCTATTCCTGTACCTCGACCACTACTTGTTGAAGGCAGGCACGTCAGATGACTTTCTAGCTCCTTTTTAGGTCTCGCTGGTGTTAGCAGCACCAAGCGCTGCGTCCAGCGAAAGACCGTATGTTGTTAACTTGGACAGGGGATGGGTACGCGCTTTCCCTCTGCGATTTCACCTCGTGGATGTGCACGTAAAGCCCTGCGCCGTGCACATCTCCTGTCTCACATTCACAGCAAGTCAGCCTCTCGCAATCGCATGTGCACACACACAGCCACACTCACGCATGCCCACACACAGCCGTACTCACGCATGCCCACACAGACACACACACACGTGCACACACAGACACACACGCATGCACACACACACACGCATGCACACACACGGAGGCGCACACACACACACACACACACACACCCACCCCCCACTCCACCCACCGGGCACACGCGGGGCTTCCCTCACTGGGGCGGCGGGCACCAGCAATGTGCCCCGACGCCCCCCCCTCACCGGGTCTGTCGGACTCCTCTCGTCCCGCGGTAGTGGCGGCTGCACGGGATTCGTAGGCGGTTGCTCCCTTCCCTTCACAGGAGTGCGGGGTAGGCTCCCTGTGTGTGCTGGTGGCCCTGCCCTCAAGCAGGCAGTCCCGCCTGGCTTCCTGTGTCTCGCCCGTGCAGAAAGGACCCCACCTTCCACAGCCCTTCCAGCTTCTAAAAGTGCAGCTAGGGGGCGTGATGAGCTCATAGTCCAGGTGCACCATCATTTCGGTTCAGGTAAGACTCGTTGATTGAGGAAGTAGATATGACACAGCACACAGTGTAAGCAGTTGGTTTTGGTTTAAAAATAGAGAGAATAGAAACCTAGAATTTTGTGGTCGAAACTAGGTACTTCCCCAGCTCTGCCGCTTGTTCCTTTGTATTTGCGCACTGTTTATTTACTTTTGTAGCACTCGCTGTGTGCTTTTCTTTATTTCTGCATTGCGACAATTTCACTTTAAATTTAAGGGGCAGCAGAGCAGGTACGTGTGAGCCCGGCGCGCTGTTGTTGGCCATTTACTGAATTTCATCTTGTTTTTTTTTTTCAAATTCCTTTCTCGCCCCTGTTAATTGTGCCTTCCTGCATCTATAACCTCTCCCTGCAGGAGGGCAGCCCAGTCCCGAGAAATTACCATTTTACTGCACAGCACAGCTTTCACTTTAAATGTAAGGAGCGGCAGAGCTGAGCGCTGCACTTCAACACACAGCGATAGTGAGTACACCTATTCATTCCCCACCCTTTAAACACCCTGCAGCCTGCTGTCTGACATCTCCTCCTCCGGGCAGCACCTTCTATAAATCTTCATTCTCTGGCCTGTGGTTGCCCTGGTTTTTGTCCTGCTCTGGATGCGGTGGGTGTAGTGCACTCAGCATTTCCTGTAAGTACTCCCAGGGTGGCCGCCCTCTGCCCCAGAGTCTCCTGCACCCACAAACAGGTTGCTGTTTTCCAAATAAACACTTCTCTCGAGTTATTGGTTGTTCATTATCTAAGCAAGCCACAACAGCTGTCTGGCCAGCGCTGATGGCTGCAATATCAGCTCTGATTTATTTTGTTTCTTATTTTAACACCGAAATCTCCCAACTTCAACAGGAATTTACTGTATGTATCCTGATTGTTAAATTAATGTGGGCTGCGTGTTGTAGAATAAATGGCTCGCTACGCTGCAGTACGGGATCCTAAAACCAAACTGAGTTGTTGCTTTGGTTACCAGTCCGCATAGTGTTTATTGTCAAAGCTCCAGTGGCTTGTCTTCGCTGTGCTATCGGTTTTCACTTCCTGCTTTCTGCATGGTGTTTGAGGGCAAATAACCAATAAAATCGTCCAGATAATTGTAGCTTTACGGCCCTTCATCGAACACTTTTGTTAGTACAATGCAAAGCTTTTAAAGCAGTAAATATTGTGTTTTTGGGATACACCAACATCCCCTCACACTTGCTTAAATCTTTTGAGTGTACTGTGCACACTTTCTCTGCCATACATTACTTTATGGGTTTCCTTGGTGACTGCGCACACTTACTCTGCCATTAACTTATGGGTTATCTCTGTTACTGCCCACACTTACACAACAACAGGGACCAAATATTACCTTTAATCAGTCAAGACATTGGTTAAGACTTTGGTTATCTGTAAATTTTATTGACCAGTGCACAATAGGAGATAGTGTTAAATACTAAATGTGTTAATTTAAGAAAGAAAGGTAACATTGGAAAACATAAGAAAAAATATTGACATTTACAATGCCAATAGCTCTAACTTTCACAAATGCGAGACCGATTGCATTGCAAATGCTTTTTTTTGTATTTATTTCTTGTACGTTTCTCCATGTATCTCCTACTTTATTTCTTTCCCATTTTATTTTAACTTCTTCTCTCTTTACCTTTGTACCTTTCATTTTCTTCTTGCCTTACTCTCCATCTTTTTCTTGTTGTCTGTTTTCTCTTGCCTTCTTTCCTCTTTCTCCATTCTGATTTCCTTATTTGTCTCTTTATGCCTTTGTCATTCTTTTATTCTTCTCCTTTCATTCATTCTTTTCACTGTTTCGTTTTTTCTTCCTTTCATTTTCTTCTCACGTATCTTTTTCCTTCACCACCTTTGATTTGCTCCTTTCTCTATCTATTTATCCTCATTTATTTCTTCTATTTTCATATCCTATCATTCTCTGCCTTATTTTTCTTTCTTTCCCTCTTACATTTTTTTCTGCACTCTGTCATCCTTCCCTCTGTCTCTTTCTCTCCTCTCCTAATTTTTCTCTCACATTCTCTATCCCTATTTATTTCTTGCTCTTTCTCACTTTTGCTGTCTTAGAGCAAAGGGACAAAAACTGATCCGCAGGGACCACAAATGTACACTTTTTGCAGTACAGCTCATGTGTCATCAATGCTGTGTGCTGTTTGTAGCAGGAATAGGGTACTCTAGGGGCAGTACCCTACGCCCTCACTCTAACTATCGCCCTCCCTCTATCTATCCAGTGCCTTCCCTCTATCTATCTATCTTTCGCCCTCACTCTATCGCACTCACTCTATCTATCTATGGCATCACCACAGCATCACTCAGCACCACCATAGAATCACTCAGGGGCACCACAGAATCACTCAGGGGCACCACAGAATCACTCAGGGGCACCACAGAATCACTCAGGGGCACCACAACATCACTATGCGCTACCACAGCATCACTGAACTCCACAGCATCACTCGTCAGCATCACTCGTCGCCACCACAACATCACTCAGCTCCACCACAGCATCAATCTGTGCAACCATACAACAACTAGTTCAAATATGTTCTCTCAATGTTTCAAGCTTTATTACAAATGTCACAAAACGATGTTAAAATTTCACTTCTGTTCTTAGATTTTCGTCACAACAAAATACACTGAACATTATCTTCACAAAAGTTATTTACAAAAGTTTAAGCTATTGCCATTATAAATCACAATAACTTTTATTTAAGTATTAATTATTTAAAAAAAATTAAGACATTGTTACTTGTAATATCAATACATCTAAGTCAAAACCAACACATAAATAAAATATTTGTCATTTACAATACCAATAGCTCAAACTTTCCTAATGCGAGATCTATTGCATTGCAAATGCTTGTTTTCCGGGTTGTTCTGTCAACAAGCCGAAATATCTCTCTTTAATGAACTCCGCTTTTTAGGTGTTTCTCAGACAACTTCAGCATGTCAGTCGAGGTAGCCCAGGACCTTCAGTGGAGGATGAAGGATTTCAAGCTGTCTTGAGGCTCACTCATGTTATTTATCTGGGACACAAATGTGTGAATCTAAGGTGTTGTCTTTGTCCTCAACCCAGGGAGAAGATTGAGGTCTCATGTCACGTGGTTCATGAGATACTGCATATGTATTGTTCGCTTTGTGGAACAGCCTCTGATGTCTTTTGCTTTCTTTCTCTAGTTCTTCAGTTGTTTTGGGGGGGTCATTCAGTAGTGTATGTCTACTTGTGGATAACTCGAACATGACAAAAGGCAATATGTCTCACTAAATATAGTAATTGTTCTTGCGCTTATATAACCAACTGATTTGTTTTGCAGAACAGATTATTAACTTATGGAGAGAAAATAATTTCAGCTGGCAAATATTGCTTAAGAAAATTATTGGCACAATTTAAGAAAATATTTTTTAAAGACCGTAAAGAATATCAGCTAACAAAGTGATGAGTTGTCATTCGTAATGTATAGTTGCTTGATGTGTGTTAGTTGTAAACTAGGCTAAGTGGGTTCAGCCGGCCTAGACACCTAAATAAATTACTGAACTGTTAAACATGCAAGTTTAGTGTTTATGTCTGTTAATAACTGCCTAATAAACCCTTGGGTGCCACAGTTGTGGAGGTCACTGGTTATGTTGTGGCCTCCAGAATTTCAGAAGAAGCATAATAACTCAACAATTGATGCCAAGCATTGCAATGAAGGTAAAACCAAAATAGGACTGAAATTAACCAGACTATTTGTGCTTTTGTTTTCATATTTCACATGCGTTTAAGTAAATTAGTTGCATCACAATATTTCAAACTACTCATAATTTTCTCTCCCAATATATAGGACACACAAAAAATTTTGAGAACTCATTTGAGGGATCTTCCAATAACGCAGGAGACATTACTCTTGCATTTTATTCTGCTCTATTCTCTTACTCTGGTTGGGACACTCTCAATTACGTTACAGAGGAGATCAAAAACCCCAAAAGGTAAATGATTGGTATTCTATATTTGTATTTGTCCATCTGACACTCTGATAAATATTTATGTATTTGCATGTTGTACTGTAGTTTTCTCAAAATGCAATGAAGAAGTGGATGTAATAATGTATTGTTACAGTATTCTCTTTTTGTACATGTGTGGAATGATTTGTCATGTAAAACTCAGTTTCATTCTGTGTAGTTCTTTTTTGCAGAAATATACAAAAACCACTTTGATCAACATATTATCCAGCACATCAAAATGGCCAAACCTTGTTACCCAGTTGGTGTATTGAAGATGTCTCAGAGGCACTGAAACCAACACTTTTACTTCTTACATGCCTATTTCTTCATCCTGTAAATTCTTGGGCAAGTGGCCCATCAAGGCCAGACACCTTCAGAAACTCTGCAAGATTTTTATACTAAACTGACTTTTTGGTTTGTTTGTTATAAAAAAAGAAACCGTTCTTGATATTCACTATTCAATTCAATTCAATAACTTTATTTGGTTATTATGCAGAAAAAATAACCATAAAAGTACAATTAATATATCACAATTTCAGAATTTTAAAAATATAGAAGCAATCATGGTGCATTATAAATAAACTGATTAAAATTTCATACATAAATTGATTTCCGTGCCCTAAAAACATTCTTTAAAAACACAGAAACAGATTAAAATATTATCTAGTTTCTGGATTGCTAAAAAGGCAGGACGACATTGCCTAAGTTCCATACTCTTCAATAATGGTACAATCCATCTTGTCCTAGGAATAGTGTAAAATTTACAAAATAACAAGATATGCATGTCCGATTGGCTGGACAGATCATCGCATGGACATATACACAATTGTCTTGCCCAGTCATTCATCTTGGGGAAGCTTAGGAATCTAAATAGGATATTTAACCTAAACTGTGTTAAAAGAAACCTTTCAAAATCACTCATGTGCTGCTTAACAAACGGTTGAATATTAAAAGTGGTCATTGTTAAATGGTGAGCCACCACAGAAATCTTTGTCATCTCGGTATTCGTTCTATATTCTCCCAGAAACGTCAGGCAAAGATTTTTAAGTTCCTTCCTGGAGACCTTGTACATAGATATGAGATCACTATAATATTCTTGGTGGCCTATTTGTGTAAGAAACGTCTTTACGTAGTATAACCATCTTATCTTGCTAACATTATCAAGACTCATCGCGTCCTTCAAAACCAGACGGTTAAAAACACATTCCTCAGAAGTCCATACCCTGTGCCACAAAAGAACCGGTTGTACTTTGATAACATCTTCTAAATATGGTTGTCCAAGTTCAGCATGGCAAATGTACGTGGATACACTATCTGGGACTGCTAAAAGATACCTCATGAAGCCGTTTTCTGCCACCTGTAGCGATTTCACATTTACATAGCCCCATATTCCAGCACCATAGGTTGCAATTGCTACACACGTTGCTCTATAAACGCATAAAAGTTCCCCAATCGGTAGTCTGTCCATTTTTCTACAAAAATTTGTCAGGGCCATTAAGGATTTACAGAACAGCAACCTTCTTAATTTTATCGCGTTAATCAATGATCCGGACTGATCAAACTGTATTCCCAAATAAGGACATTCACTAAATTGACAGTCTGTCTCTTTATGCCATATACAAAGGCATGTGTCTTTGCATATTCCATAGAGCTTAAATATAGGTTGACTCTTAGGATCAAGCATTTTAACAAACTATAAAGCTAATAAAGCAGCAACCCTTGACCCCCTTCCCTTCATAGCCCCTCTTCTTCAACAGTATTTAGGACACAAAGATCAGACAATGTCCGTAGGTATTACACTGATTTATCTCTCAGGGTACACTCCCCTGTCAATTCTAGGTATCTCATGATTTTCTTTAATGTATGTTTCTCACCTCTGTTGGATGTAGCTTATCCTCAGTCTTTGTTCATGTGTGACGTTATTGATAACTACACATACAGAAAACCCCCTCTCTTTAATTAGGTATCTAGCTGATGTTTCCATAGTCATTGTGTCCTAATTCTTGCTGCGCTGCATTGCTAGAGTTTTAGTTGATCGTTTTTTTCATTTGCGGTGCTGCTATTGACTTTGCTACAACTAGTGGCTGCCAATGCTACTTTAGAAATGTTGGGGTATTCCCACCAAATTTGGAGTAAGATTTCCGCATCCTCTTTAACAGTGGTCAGAACCACAGGGAACATTCTACTTATATTGTTTAGAGTTACATATCAATTCCTCATTACCTTAAGAGCAGTTCCCTTATAAAGTGTCAACTTGTTTCACACTATAGCCATCCAGAGAAATTGTCATGCTTTATTTAGTATATTTTTGAAAATTACCCATTTTCTAATTTATCTCCAAGCCTTGTTCAGGATTCTATAATATTTAGGTCAACCTGGAACCACACCTTTAAATCCCTGGAGAGAAGAACAGCTCTTCAAATTCAACTAACGTTCTGGTTCCCATCACCATGTTAGCAATGTGTAATGCCCACTGCCTGTTGTTTGTACCTGTTCTAGCATTCCAAAGGTATACTTACAATTCTCACAGTACCTAATCTGTTCCTCCTCCTATGTCAAATAGTATCCTACAGCCTCCTGCCTGTAAGTGTTTGCATGTATCCCCTCAGTGGTCAGCAAATATTTTTGGCTGGAGTGAATGGGTGATATTTGGGGATGGAATGATGTAAGCTTTCTAGAAACTCCTATGGAGACCTGCCTAGAACAGTATTAGTAACTTGGCTGTAACATATTCAATGGGGGATGGACCTCTTAGGGAGCCATATTTTGCCCTCTTGTGGCCTTCCGTGTGGTGACCGACCAGTTTGTGTCTAATCTTTACTAGAGGTTCTCTGGGACCATTCTATAGTTCTAAATTGAAATGTTCTGTAGTAATCTTTAACATCAGGGGATCAGGCCTCCGCCCATGTGTTGGCATCCTCACACTTTTAATGGAAGTTCTAGTAGGCTTCCTCTACCATATGAAGTCTAGATGAAAGTTCTGTGGCAACTGAATGGTCCTTTTTTTTCTCTCCTAATCAGTAGTACTTGAAGGATCTGTATTAGTTTTGGTATTGTAGACTTTTTCAAAGCAGCTATCCTACATAGACACAGGATTTGTGTGTCCAGCTATCTATGCTTATCTTCTCTAATGTTCTCAAAGTGGATTAATGTTGGCAGATAATTGTATAGTCAATGGAGGAGTTCTATGGGCTCCTAAATATTTCTGTAATCCTTTTATATCACTATAAGCAAGTCTTTTGTTTTTACTTCTCTGTTTTGGTAAAAGTTCTGCGTTCTCAGAGTTCACTGTCTAACCTGAAGCCTTCTGAAATCTCACCAAGAAATCGAGTAAAGGAGGGACTGGAGTGGCTATTGGACACGTAAATGAGTATACCATCTGCAAATTGGCAAACCTTCTATTCTATTCCTCCAAAATCTAACCCCTTGGTGTCAGAGCCATCACCACTGGCTCAATTACCATAACAAAAGAGATGGGTGCATCGGTCATCCCTGTTGCATTCCTTTTCATATTACAAATGTATCTACATGACTTTAATTACTGGTATTCTGGCTCTCAGCGTCCCATATTTTTATGTTGGAGTATCATCTTTTTATATTTGACTTTGCAACAAGGTGAGCAGACCTATTGATGTTTTCAGATGCTGGTCTGTTCTAGATAGACCCCAGTTAGTCCTCATGTATAATGTCTGGTAGGATTGGGGCCAACCTTGAGTCCAGAACTTCCCCGTAAAGGTGGAAGCCTGTTTTGAACGATGCAATAGGTGTGTCACATTTAGGGTTGATAGTCTTTACCAGTTTTTGGAATAACCTTAGATACACTATGTTGCCATGGTCTTATTTAATGTAATTAGAAACACTTGTGTTGATTGGCCAAGAGATTTGTCACTTTTGGTCACTTATGGCTGAAAATACCTCTGCCTCCTTTTTCCTCTGGCCATCTGCTACAGCGCAGAAGTGTAAACTCCCAGCATATTTTCCTGCAATGTGTTGATCTCATCTGCACAGGAGAACAGTTGATTACAAAAGTCTTGGGAAATGGTACTCTCCTCCCTAGTCACCAAATATTAGTTTACTACACTTGTCCCTGAAGACACAATACCCAGTTTTTTTTGGTCTACCTTTTGAAACGTTTGCTAAGACAGTATGTACTAGATTGTTTTATTAATATGGTGTGGCGAAGTACCAAAAGGTTTTTTCCTACTTGTTCGCTAACAGTATATTTAATTGAACTCTAATATTTGACACACTCTTAAAATCTGTCCTTGATCCGGTCTGTTTTCTTCATCCTCTTCCTCCCTCAAATCCGTTTTGAACCTATTATGCATCAATTCTCTATTTCATTTCTGTGCAGTAGGTGCAGTGAGAAACCTACCTTTAACCACCGCTTTCAGATTTCAAGTACATGCCTTTTCCATGTTACATACTATTTCAATTCGCTGGGAAGAAAAGTAAATCTTCATATTTTTTAAATTACATGTATTTTCTGCTTTCCTTATCAGGAATCTTCCATGGGCAATTGCAATTTCCATGCCAGTGGTGACCGTCATATATTTACTTACTAATATTGCTTACTATGCAGTACTGGATATTGATGATATTCTTGCAAGTGATGCGGTGGCTGTGGTAAGTTAGCATTTTCATATTTTATATATTTGTGGAAAGGCATGTGAAATTGCAGGGGCAAATCTATGTAAACTACTTTGCTGTGCTAGTAACCTGAACAACAGAGTTAAAAACATAGCTTCTGAGGGATACTTCCTGCAGATTCCTTACCTTATGAAAACCCTCCAGGGTCTAGACTGGATGCAGAAATCTTTGTCCACATCAATAGCACTTAATCACTGGCAGGTGGTGGCACACATCTTCAGTCACGGCTCCATTCGCCTCAGATATAATGTAATTGGATTATATATGGCACCATTTTGCCCAATAGTGTCAGTTCATTTTTTCAGGCATTATCGGTCTGGAGCTCTCTGTAGCTACTGAATAAATTACTCCATGATTTTGAAGCATCTACATCGGATGTCACCTTCAAATGTCTCCGGAATTTAAACCCTGTCAACAATATCGTAAGAACATATCTTTATTATATCCCCATGATCTCTGCATGTGGAGTCTAGAGCCCGATCATGACCGATCTACTTGTGACTTAGTATGTCCACTGATCTGAAAGCCATCCAGGCATTAGGTAAGTCTTCTGACAGAGATCAAAGCTTAAAGATGTCTTCCTGATAAAATCCCAACTACACCTGAATGCCTGTTCTGAGGGAAGTTTGGAGACTCTGTGGTGCCATTCCTTTATGCCAGTCTTTTCTGCATCATCATCTGCATCATTGGCTCAATCCCGGTTCTCAAAAAGTTTAAACTGGAGTTCTCAGCTTCATCTGGGGAGCTTCTCAGATCAGGGCCTATTGAGGTACCTTGCTGTCTGACTTCAGGATTGCTCAGAAGCCCTCTAGGTCATTCCTTAAGCGAGGGCGTCATTGATTGGATTTGGCTGTTCTGGCATCACAGGAGCCAAGAAATCAAAGGTTACGAATAAATATTATTTCATGTTGGGCTACCCTTTGTTTTAAAGATATGTTTGCTTTGTCCATGCAAGACTTTCTGGCTGGCATTCATGCACACTCCACTAGGGCTTTGATGCTTGCCAGGTATGTCCTGCTGATGTGTGTTGAGCAATAACTATTGGTCTTTGCATATGTTTTTTAAACCTAATTGATTATTTTCAAACAGCCCGGGCACACAGTGATGGCCATTTTCCTAAGGTGTATTGCATCACTTCCTTGATTAATTAGCACTAATCAGTCCCACCCTCTGTAGCATCAGTGTATTTCTTTGGGTCTCATTCATACAGAGGAATCTATGGTAAGAAGTTACTTACCTTTAGTAACCGAATTTCTGGTGGATAATAGATCTTCTTGCAGATTCCTCGCTTCCTCTTCCTTTCCTTTTGAGATCTTACCAGTCATGAGATACCAAACAGAGTAGTGATATCTGTTATTATTGTCACTGTTGTAAGCTCTTTTGGTTCATCACCACACGCGTTGGTTGGGCGTGGAAAATATACACGTTTTTTACATTAGATGGTGCCAAGTACACCCTGATATCACATCTATTGTGAAGAGAACCGTGACTGTAACTGTGTGGCATGACCTGGCGGAGCTGGACAGCTCTTGTCGAGTAAAATGTTCTCTGGATCTATTCTGGAAGCTGGAGGATATTCTTAAGGTGAGAAATCTAGTGGAAGATATTACCCGACAGAAATATGACTGTAAGTTACTTTTTCATTGCCATGTTCCCTGGATGTGTGATTGTAGGCAAATCATATTTCCCAGTTAACGTTATAAATGCAGTGTTACGAATGAAGAATGATCTATAAATTGGACTTGTTTACTTTAGAATTTTGGACATTATGGAAATGCCAGGGCATCGACCCAGGAAAATAGCACCGGTCTAATTTATTTGCTGATCTTGGATGTATCCTCCCTGCACCAACACACACAAAGTAATGAAAAAATGTTTCACTGTAACTTTGTCTTACATTTGTGTTGTGTAATGTACCACCCCACCTTAGTATGACCTGCTGAGAATAACCAGAGCTTGTGTTTAGCAAGGTTCTTCAGCATTAGGTTAGCACACTCTTCATAACTGTTAGACCTAACATCCCTGGTGTGTGGTCTTCCCCCAAATTTTGTGCCTTCACCCATCCTGTTACTGGAATTCTTATTGTGTGTGCATTTGAACTCTGTGCACTTCACCAGTGCTAAAGTACTTATGCTTGTCTTCCTAAAACATGGTAAAATTGGCATACATCTTATTGGCACTATTAATTTATTTATATGTCCCTAGAAAATGGTCTACATCTACCCATGGCCTGAAAATTAAATGATAATAGTGGCCCTGCAGCCCTCATGGTGTCACCCACTAAAATAGAACTTTAAAAAAAGTTTCAAGCCTGCTATTGCACTTTGTAGTGCAATTTTGAACTGACAAATCAACCTGTGAAATAAACCTTTTGCCAGGCCTAAACCATTCTTTTTAATACTCTTGACTCACCTCTAAGGTAGGCCTTAAAATCCCATAGGGCAGGGTGCATAGCATTTAAATACCAGGACATGTGGATTTAAGGTATATATGTCCTGGTCATGAAAACCTCCTAAATTCTCTTTTCACTACTGTGAGGCCTACCTTTCCCATAGGATAACATTGGGTTACCTTACTTGATTTGTGCTAATGTTTGATTGGGGGAACAGTTCAAAAATGTCATGTGTGATCTCAGATAAATTGTAATTTAAAATGTTATATAATAGTAAATTTGGATTTTAAATCACAAGTCTGAAAATGTCACGCTAAGAAATGTATTCTACGTCGCAGCAATGTAGGAGACAGATCTGGCCGGTGTGCTATATAAATAGAACACCTTACAAACTAATACAAAACTTTCAGGTTGGTGAGTGTAAAGTGCGTTTTCTGGCTCCCTAGCATCACGCTCGTTTACACCGAGCACTTTTTTTTTTTTTTTTTGTAGCCTTTTTCTTTTTTTTTTATAATTCTTTTTATTTGCTCATTAGTGGCATAGTTATATCATCTGTTTACATATCAAACAGTGTATATGAGTTCTGTACATTATACATCGCTTGTCTTTACCTTCACAGTATTGCTCATACGTTGCTTCGTGCATTGATATCGTTACATACATTAGTATCTATAACATTAATTTATTTCCATTTCTCAGGCCATTGTTGGCAATGCACATATTCCCCCTCTGTAAGTGTTCCAGCCTCCCCACAATCTTATCCACTTTTTAGGACAACTCCTGTGCACATGTATGGTCTTTTCCGCCACCATGGCTTTGTCCATGTCTTTGCACCACTCCGTGAGCGTGGGGGCGATGGCTACACCCCAATGTTTAGCGATGTTTCTTTTGGCCAACATCATTCCCAGTGTCTCCCAGGTCTGTGTTGTGGAGTTAAGGTCCGTCGCTTCCCAAATTTTTAACAGGCAACGTTTGGGCTCTGGAGGGACTGGGTTCCCGCTTACCCTTGTGATGATGGTCATGACTGATTTCCAGTATGACTTTATAGCGGGGCAGGCCCAGAGTGTATGGAAGAATGTACCAATTTTTAATTTTATTTTATTTATTTAAGCTTATATCGCGCACAGCTACCCACAATGGGTTTCCCGGCGCCAGGGATAGACTATAGAAGAAATCGTCCCACATTGCCGCAGACAGAGTTGGGTGTCCGCTTTCTCTACCATATAAAGAGTAGCTCTGGTGTAGTAAATTCTATGGAGGACCTTAAGCTGCATGAGGCGTAGTTTGGATGCAATCGCTACTTCTCTGGGTGATGCAAGTGCCTCTTGCCAATCAGTGTCATCTAGCTCTCCTAATTCCTCCCGCCATTTGTCTCGGAGCCTTTGCATGGGGTCAGGTATGTTATTAATAGTCTTCTGATATGTCATGGAGACTGCTCTCGTATCTATAAGATCTGTCAATAGTCTATCCTCTAACGGCGAGGCCTCGGGTGGAGTGGTGTCAGGTGGAATTGCCGCCTCCAGAGCGTGCTTGATCTGGTGGTAGCAGAATTGCTCCGTCTGTGCCATCTCGTACTGGTCCTGGAGCTGTGTAATAGGGATCACCTTTCCCCGCACCTAGAGATCCCCCACCTTGTATATTCCTATATTGCCCCAATGGATGAAGCCTTTACTCTTACCCAACCTGCCCAGTAATGCCGTGACCCAGAGGGGCGTTGCTTGTGTGATCTTATTGTGCCATCCTAATGTTTTGCATACTATGTTCCATACCTTGAGTGTGTGGTTTGTTTGGGCCTATGAGGGCCGGGGTCTTGCTATAGAGTGCTCAATATAATCCCTCCTCTCCCAACTCAAATCTATCAAGGCTGTAGGCTGGGTCCATGTGGGGGATATGTAGCCAATTATTAATCACTATCAATTTGTACGCCCAATAGTATGTTTGTGTACTAGGGAGTGCAATGCGGCCATCGTACCAGGTTCGGAACAATTTTGTCATAGCTATACGAGCTGGTTTATGATTCCAGAGGAATTTGGTGATTACTCCCTCTATGTCTCGGAAATAGGACTGGGGCACCAAGAAAGGCGTATTTTGAAGGGCGTAGAGGGACCTCGGGAGCACCATCATTTTAACAAGTGCTGCTTTCCCCAGGAGCATTAGTGGCAATGATTGCCAGTGTTTAGTGTCTCTTTGCAGCCGTTTCAGGGGGGCTTGGAGATTCATAGTCATGAAGACCTCTGGGTCATGGGTGACGTGGATTCCCAAGTACTTGAAATTCTCCTCAGCAATTGTTACGTCACAGCCAGCCAGTACTGCTGATGGTGGCCCTTTCAAGACAATTGATCGTGTACCCTAAGTATCTTCGATATGAGCCACATATGTCTAATATGAAGATAGGGAACATTTGGGAGAGATCAAATAGAGGAGAATATAGTCTGCAAATAGGGAGATTCGATCCTCTCACCCCTCAGTCCAACGGAGCCCGCGAATGACAGGGTCTTGTCGCACCCAGGCCGCCAGAGGCTCTAGTATAAGGGCGAAGAGAAGCGGTGACAATGAGCAGCCCTGTCTCTTGCCTCGGTGCAGTGGGAACTCTCTGGATATATGCCCATTAGCTACTACATGGACCAGGGGAGTGGTATATAACAGCCTAACTCAAGAACAGAATTTTGGTCTGAACCCCAACTTTGTGAGGACTGCAAAAAGAAAGGGCCATTCGAATGTATCAAAGGCCATTCTTACATAGAGCACTTTTAACAATAAGTTTATCTTCCTATTGCAGGGAAGATATACAGCCTTTGAATTACTTGCAGCATGTAGGTGCAGGGAATACTGTACAAAGAAAGAAAACTATCCGGTTTTGTTCAATTCAGCATCCCTTTTCAAAGGGTATTCCATATGACTAATGCACAGAGTGCGCTGATGTAAATAACCTCCATTAACTGCATGCAAGTGATAATATCCCTGAACTGTTGGGGGGCCCTGATACCTATTGAACCTACTATTCAATGCACTTGCCTTCAGTCTGGACACAAGCATTAGTAGACTGTCTCTGTCAGCCATGCCTGCAAGAATTAGCTGGGCAACCCCCTGCTACTTTAATGCGGTTTGCCAAGTTCGTCAACTACCCTCCGGTGTTCACCAATGTGATAGAGGCAGTCGCAGCCCATCTACGTAAATCAGGGGTGTCAGTCTTCACCTATTTTAACGACTGGCTGTTGAAGATGAGCTCGCCCCAGACTGTCTTCTCTCACCTCCAGACTACAGCGAATCTCCTGCTTTCTCTGGGATTCACTATCAACATACCAAAGTCACACCTTACTTACTCTCAGACGCCCCCCTTCATCGGAGCTGTTCTGGACACAGTGCAGTTTTGGGCCTGTCCTCCCGAGCAGCGAGTCCAGGATATTCATATTATACTGATATTTCAGCCTTTATCCTGGATTTCGGTGAGACTTACTTTGATGCTGCTGGGCCACATGGCCTCCTGTATCCTGCTAATGACACACGCCAGTGGGCATATGTGGCCTCTGCAGTGGGACCTGAAGTTCCAATGAGCGCAGCATCAAGGGAATATCTCTGACATGGTCCAGATCTCTGAGAGAACTGCGCAGGACCTGCAGTTGTGGCTGACCAAACGCGATTGTGTCCCTAACTCAAACAGATCGCACAGTGTCATATGCGTCACTTCTGGGATGGGGTGGCAATCTGAGAGAGATGGAGATCAGAGGACTCTGGTCTTAATCCTGACCGCACTTCAGCTTGCTGGAGCTCCGAGCAATTCGCTTGGTATTGAAAGCATTTCTTCTTTCCATTAAGAGAAAGCTGGGTCAGGTGTTCAGACAAAACCATTGCCATGTGGTAATGCAACATACTGGCCAGGGTTGAGTCGTGGCCTTTGGCAAGAATACCTGCATCTCTGTATGTTGCTGGAACAGCAGGGCATTTCCCTGGTGGTTCAACATCTGGCAGGTTCTCTGATCGCCAGGGAGAACAAACACAGCCGCTGATGCCTAGCAGATCACGAATGGCGTCTCCATCTGAAGGTGGTGCAAGGTCTCTTTCATCAGTAGAAAGAGCCCTTGGTTAGACCTGTTGGCCTCCACAGAGAACCGGCAATGTCAGCAGTTTTGCGGGCTGGAGTTTCCAAGGCGGCACTCGCTCAGCGACTCTTTTCATCTTGAGTTGAACTTAGGCCTACTGTGTGCCTTTTCACCAATACCACTGTTGTCCAGAGTGTTCAAAAAGAACAGGAGCGACTGTACCAAAGTCATTCTTATGGCTCCTGACTGGGCATGGAGATTCTGGTATCCTGAACTTCTCCAACTGAGCATCGATCATTCAATAAAGCCTCCCAATAGGGAGGATTTTCTGTCGCAGGGAAGGGTTCTCCACCCGAACCTGTCAAGCCTATGCCTTCTTGCGTGGAGATTGAGTGGGGGCAGTTAATAGCATTCAACCTTCCTCCCAAAGTCTGCAATGTTATTTTGGCAGATTGGCGACCCTCTCCCAAGACTTTATATTCCAGCCAGTGGCAAAAATGTGTAAAATATATACAAAAAAGTCTGTTGATCCTCTTTCTACTTCCCTCTCTCAAGTCCTTCTCTTCATTTTGATCCTTGCTCAGCGAGGCTGAGCCCTGGGCACTCAAAGTGTATCTTTCTGGCCTATCTGCCTTCCAGACCAAACCCCTTTATTTAAATCACCTTTTGTAAATAGATTTCTTAAAGGGCTTCTACATATGTTCCCACCTGCTCCATTCATCATGTCACAGTGGAACCTTAATTTGGTTCTTACCTTCCTCATGTATTCTCTGTTTGAACCTCTTTTCCTATGCCTTCTCCTACTGCTTACTATCAAAGCAGCCTTTTTGGTGGCAATAACTTCTTCCAGGAGGGTGAGAAAATTGCAGGCTCTGTCATCCAGGCATCCTCACCTGACCATCTTCCCCAATAATTTGGTGCTTTGCATCAAAGTGAAGGCTAGTGCAGATGTTCAGACACCTCCACCGCCATGTGGTACTGCAACAAACAAGGCGGTGGGTTTTTGGACCCTTTGTCAAGAGGCTCTGTCGTTTGTAATTTGGTTGAAACATCAGGGCATAACCCTGGTGGTTCAACACCTGACAGGCTGTCTAAAAGCCAGGCAGACAAACTCAGCCTAAAACAACACACGGTTTACTAATGGCATCACCATCCGAAGTTGGTGCATAGTGCTGTTCAGTAGTGGGGAGAGCCTTGGTTAGATCTGTTTGCCACAGCTTAGAATGAGCAATGTCAGCAGTTTCCAGTGTGCTGCAGTTTCCAGTGTGCTAGAGTTTCCAGTGAAGGGGCAATACTCATGTACAGAAGCATATCAATCATCAGTGCCATCCGAGTAGTGTGTTTTAAAAAGTTCTAACATTTGAGCCCAATCCAAAGATAATGGCTTTCTCCGCAACTCCCTACATTCTTCACGGTGCGGTGCCTCCCTCTCAGGGAAACATCACTTACAACGCATTCATTACAACGCACTACCATTACAACGCACCCATTACAACGCAAACCATTACAACGCATTGCGCTGGGGGGCGCTCTAGGATAGGGAATATATTTCATTTACTATCCAACACCTTCCCTACTATCCACGGGGACTGGAGTTGGAATAGTAAATTAAATAATTCACTATCCAGCGCTTAAAAGCACTATGCGTTGTAATGGTATGCGATGTAAAAACCGCGTTGTAACAGCAGGCGTTGTAATAGCCTGCGTTGTAACGTCACCAATCCCCCTCTCAGCAGTAGCCTACTTTACAACTTTTTCCCGCCATTTCCCTCTATTTGAGGCCTTGGCTGATTTCCATCTTTGTGTGATAAGCCTCTTGGCTAGCATGAGAATGAGATTTATAAAATGGTGTAACACATTTGCCTTCTTAGGAAGCGGAAGGAACCCAAGGAGGCATGCCTCAGGAGTGTGCCAAGTGGAACGCTCAGAAAGGTGTGTGAGGCCCTGTAAAACCTCCGGCCAGAAGTCCACATGGGCGGGGCACGTCCAGAACATGTGAATAATGTCTGCCTCCGAGGTGTGACAACGAGGACATTCTGATGTGGCATTGGAGTACATACGGTGTAACACCTGAGGTGTGAGTTGGGCCCTATGCAGGATAAACAGTTGAATTGTTTTTAGCCTTGCATTACGGGAGACACGCCTGGGATAGTCAATGATCTGTGACCATTCTTTTTCTGCAATGGCCCGGGACACCTCAGTTTCCCGTTTTTGACGAGAGATAGTAAGTAGACTCCAAGATGGGGTCGCAGCCCCCGATACAGCCATTGGAGCAGATGACTACCATGTCCCATTATGTGGATTGATTGCAGTAACCCAAAGGTCGGAGGTTCCCTCGTATTCACTAACCAGTATCTACGCACATAATGTGTGATCGCAGCTTGTGTCATTTCCATCTAGAAATAAGTCCCCAACAGTGGTCGCCTCAAATTCCAACCAACTGCGCAGGCTTGCATCTGACAAAATTCCTCGCGCCATGGGTAAGCCACAGAGAGGTATATTCGGAGCATAGGGCAATGATTTATTAGTATACTTCAGTGCCAGTTTTCAATAGTGGAATGCATTATGTAAAAGAAATGGAGGGTCTTGCAGTTTAGTCAGTCCAGGGCATAATAAGGGTTGGAGCCTCCCAGCCCGTAAAAGAGCGGGCGAAAAACGTATTTCGAATAAATTATGACCAGCTAACCAATAAGCCAGCCATTGTAGTTGGGCCACTATAGAATAGGATTTAAAATCTGGTGAATCCATTCCACCATCGAGCTAATCTATGTCTGCCCTGTCCCCAAATTAAGGAATTAAGTAATTTGTCTAACACTTTATAAATCCAAGCGGGAAGCGTCACTGGAAGATTTGCGAATTGATACAATAGTTTAGGAAGCATTACCATCTTGGAGATGGCCACTCGACCCACCGTGGTTAAAGGTAAAGTATTCCAGAATGCTACTTGGGGTTTGAGATTATTAAGCGCTCGGACAACATTTTCATCAATTGGGTCCAAAGTTGTTCTGTAAATATTAATCCCTAAATACTTAAAGGTAACTGGTTCTACTCTACACTGCAGAGTAGAGTTCAGGCCTCCTCTACGCCTTTACGCGTATGCCACTCCTGCCCAGAGTCCTCAAGAAGATCAGGAACGACCGGGCCCAAGTCATACTTGGCGCTCCTAACTGGGCTCGGAAGGTTTGCTGTCCTCATTTATTGAGCATTGTCATCGGTCCACATGTCAGATTGCCCCTTTACGAGGATCTACTGTCACAGTAGTAGTATAGCGTTCTCCACCCAAACCTGTCAACGCTCTGCCTTCATGCGTGGAGATTTGGCGGCAATAGTCAACAGCTTTCCACCCAAAGCCTGTTAACTTGGCAACCAGGCGTCCCTCTACCAAGACTGTATATACCTGCCGTTGGGGCAAGTCTTTGGCATGGTGTCACCCTCTTTCTCCTCCCCTCTCTCGGGTCCTTCTCTTTATCCTTTCTCTTGGCCAGCAGGGCTCTGTTTTGGGGACCTTAAAGGGCTATCTTTCTGCCATCTCATCCCTTTTGCGATTCCCAGATCAGCCATTCCTGTTCAAATCTGCTTTTGTAAATAGGTTTTTGAAAGGTTTGCAACATGTTTCCACCTACTTCCTTCATTATGTCTCAGTGGGACCTCAATCTTGTCCTTACCTCACTGATGTGCGCTCCCTTTGAGCCACTGCACAACTGTCCTCTCACCATGAAGACAGCCTTCCTAGTGGCAGTAACATCTGCCCGGAGCTGAGGCTGCGACCACTGCTTTAGCATGAGGAGTTCCAGTCCTGGATACTTGCCAGGCAGCAACGAGCGTTCTCTGCACACGTTCACAAAGCATTGCTGCCTGGACAGTCAGGACTGTTAGGATGGGCATTGTGCTTGTACCTTCCTGCAAGTCTTTCTAGTGTGAAATGGATTTGCAGACCACCTCCAGGTAGGTATTACTTTGATACCTATTCTTCAGTAAGGAATCTGCGGCTAGAAGTCTCTATTAGGTGAACAAGTTACTTACCTTCGTCAATGCCTTATCTGGAAGACACTATTTACCCACTGAATCCTTGCTGATCTACCCATCCTATCTGCTCTGCAAATAGATTTCTAGGGACAGAGCTGTTCCTCTTACAGGCCCCTAGTTTTCCACACCATTGGTCAGTGTTCTTCGTGGCTCCACGCTCCTGGTGTGGAAAGTCATGAAAAACTGACGACACCGCGCTGGGGTGGCGCCTACTTAAGCACTGCGCACGTTAAATCCAATGATGCCACGTAGAGCCGAATTAAACCACCTACCGGCACACAGGGGTACTGCTAGCAAAAAAGTTCGGGATCTAGTCAGATGCCTAGGGATAATTTGAAGGTAAGGAATCTGCAGCTAAATAATCTCTACTAAGTAAGGCGTTACTGAAAGTAAGGAACTTGTTTTTTAAGTCCGGAGGTAAGCTAGACCTTGTGTGTCTGACCCGTGCTCCATTTCAGCTTTAACCTTTAACTATGCCCTGATCTTGTGCGACCAGATACTCGTTGGCTCTTAGAGTGACTAAATGTTTTCTATTGGTGGGCATCCAGTAATTAAGGATTTTGATTGCATGATGATTAGGGGTGGGCCGCAAATTCATTTCCGCTCGTGGAACTTGTGAAAATTCGGCATTTTCATGTTCCGCGAGGAACGCGAAAATGTAGAAACTTCCGTGACGGAACGGAATTCGGGGGGCATGACATGGGCCGTTCCTAGTCATAAAACTGTGGTGGGTCCTCGTGGCTCTTTCTTTCCGTCCGTTTATACCTAGATCTCGATCCTACTGACTTGCTGGCAAACTTCCCCCATTTGTTCCCCAGTGAAATGAATCCAAAATCGAATGAAACTCTGTTGCTGGAAAAGCAGTCTGTTTCTTTCATTTTTCTCTTTCAAAGTGCAGCGTCTGGATGGAGACACTTGCAGGAGCCAGAGTGTCCACTTCTCTGCCTCCCTCCATCCCTCCCTCTTTCTTTCCGTCCATCTGTACCTCTATCTCGATCCTACTGACTTGCTGGCAAACTTCCTCCATTTGTTCCCCAGTGAAATGGATCCAAAATCGAATGAAACTCTGTTGCTGGAAAAGCAGTCTGTTTCGTTCATTTTTCTCTTTCAAAGTGCAGCGTCTGGAATTCTCACACAAACACAGTTGCGCCACGATACAGGCGATACTTTTAGGAAGATGTACCAGTTAGGGAAGCAGAAATCATAACATTCCGTTAGAAGTCACAAGAGCTTCGGTGTCAGTGGTCATGTGGATATGCATATGTGGGAAAAACAGAGGCAAACACGGCACGCCTCTGTGAACATAAAAGCAATATTTGTATGAAGAATCAAAAATCAACTGTCACTACCCATTCCAACCTCAACAATCACAACATAAGTCAACTCAGATTTTTGATCTTGGAACAAGTTCTCATCATATCAGGAAAGGACAATACACAATTTTTGGTACAAAGAGATACCTTTTGGATTAATTATGTGGACTCTGTCCATCCCAAAGGTCTGAATGAAAGTTCAGTGAGGATTCACCAATAAGCATCATCGAAAAGTTTACCTTAATTCACATAGCCTGCCAGTGAGTGCGTGAGTCTAACCACTAGTTGGATCCAACATATTGACTTTTTCTGAGTAAACCTGCCACGCACCCTGAAACACAATGTTGTATGAAGAAATATCCAACATTACTGAATACAGAGCAGAAACATTCTGTTTTACGAATGATGAAACCCAACAAATATACTTGTTGATAGAAGAAACAGAGCACCAGCACTAGTACGGGATCAATTCAATCAAACATCAACCAACTATTATATATCTCCCAAAAAGCGATCAACGCCAACACACTGATTAAATATCACAAAGCACAACAAATTCCAAGAGACCTAAGGATATCCCTAAAATCTCTATGCAAAAATAACACCAGGTTTACCGAGAAGTGGTACGCTATACTAAACAAATGTTCATTAGACTTAATATTGTTGATCGTCGAAGAATTGTCAAAACTTCTGGAAGATCTTAATAAAGAGGTTAAACAGCTCAAACAAAAACTAACTGACAAAATGTCGAAAGAGAATTGGGTAGAAACACTCAATGATATCAACTCACTACTAGATAAATACACCAAAGAAATAAATGAAAGAAAAATCTGAAAATTCAAGCGAGACACCATTGATTACAAACTATGCGTGTAGAAGACAACAAAGACCAAATGTGGGACGATTCACAGATCCCGAAGCCTCATCTTCAGATGACTCGCAATATAAGTCAACCTCCTACACAACGAGACAACAAAAGAACTGAGAGAGAAGGGCCATTTACATCTGCCGGAACAACAAATGAGATCTCTTTTTTAGAGAAAGGCCAAGGACCACAAGGCGAACCAGGAGGGGGAGGTTCAAAAGCAAAACAACAACCAGTGGCGAAGGGTACAAGAAGCCAAAAACCTTAGTAATCAATATTTCAAAATGCCATTTAATGGAATTCCAAATCAAGACCTTACAGAAGGGAACATCTTACATACCCACCTACCATTCAAACTCCTTGGAAGGTCAAATCAGTCTTTACAAATTCATGCGTACTTTGAAAATATGACATTTTTATGAAAACCTAGTGAAAGAAGGAGAATGCCCACAAACCGACACCTTACTTGGATTATGCAACAAAATAACCTACGTAGCTCCCATCAGTCATAAGGTATTGGATGCTTTCGAAGCAGTTGTGCAACAAGATCTTCGTACCATCTTTAAACAACCTAAACCTAAATCCACAAACATTACACAAAAAGGAAGACTGTCTCTTGACCAAATAGCTTTGAATTCCAAAATAACCGTCAACCAAGCAGACAAGGGTAGTCATGGATATGGACTATTATTTGGAAAGTGTCAATGCGCATGTACAAGATGACCATGTTGATATGAAACTATATTTCGACCCAACAAACGAGTTTCAAAGAATACTCACTAAAGTAATTGACAAAGTAATGGAACGAGGAACTATCACGAATGTAGACAAGACATACCTTAACAAAACTAATCCGACCATACCTTACATATTCTTGATTCTGATATTCCACAAACATCCTACAAAACCACCATTTAGACCCATTGTATCTACCATTAATTCAATTAATGAATTAATTGGGATATACTTGGATAAGCATTTTCAGCCTCTGATACAGAATATGTCTACATATATCAGGGACACTACAGACTTTTTAAATATCTTGGAAAATATGAAGATGGGTTTAACACAGGACACGATTCTATGCACTATTGATGTCAAAGCACTATATACATCAATACCCCATAATTTGGGTATTCAAGCAGTACAAAATTTTTTGATGCATTTGGATAAGGATGAGGACCTCAAAATGTTCTTGATGGCGCTACTACACTTCACACTCTTTCACAGTTACTTTAAATGGCACAATACATTTTTCATCCACTCTTCGGAGACATCAATGGGAAGCTGAGCCGCTCCAGCGTATACAAACTTGTTCATGTACAGGTTTGAATTGGATCACATACTGAACCAACAAGAGTGGGTTGATAATCTCATCATGTATCGGAGATCCATCGAAGATATTTGTATATTATGGAAAGGATCCCACCAAGACTTAACAGAAGCAATTGAAAAACTAAATACAGTGGACGAGAGAATCAAATTTACTTTAACGATAAGCAAAGAAATGATTACATTTTTACACACCCTATTCACAAGGCAAAATGGACATCTTACTACAAGTGTGTACACTAAACTAACTGACCGTAACAACTTACTTAATTACAAGAGTTTCCACCAACCTTCTCTCAAAAAGCACTTGCCGTTTTCCTACATGTTAAGGTTAAAAAGTATTTAATCTAATGAAAAATTGTATAATTATTTGCCTGGTTACCACAGTCGAATAATTCAGACAACGGGTATATCCTGAAACCATTTTGTCGGAGGCTGTACATAAGGCACAAAATAAAACACTGGAAAGCTTGTTAACCAGCACAAATCCATCAAAAGAAAAGGAAAATAGAATGGTTTTCGTATCTAAGTTTTCTACTCGTAGTTACAGGATTAAGAACACCATACTGAAATGCGGGCCAATATTAAGAATGGAAAAGAATTTCAAAGGCATATTTGAACACCAACCTAGATTTGCCTATCTACATACAAAAAACTTGAAACAAATTCTCAATAAAACACACGAGAAAAAAGAACAAAATCAACGTGGTACTCTACCCTGTATGAATATCAGAAGTTGTAATTCCATTATCAAAGGCAATACCACATTACACCCCACTGGAGCTACCACCATCAAATTAAGTGACATCCACGTGTAATAGTATTAACGTGGTCTATATGTTGAAATGCCCATGTGGAGACACATATGTGGGAAAAACAGAGGAAAATCAATGTACACCTCAATGAACATAAAAGCAATATTTGTACAAAGAATCAAAAATCAACTGTCGCTACCCATTTCAACCTCAACAATCACAACATAAGTCAACTCAGATTTTTGATCTTGAAACAAGTTCCTATTCTATCAGGAAGAGACAATACACAATTTTTGCTACAAAGAGAAACCTTTTGGATTAATTACCTGGACACTGTCAATTCCAAAGGTCTTAATGAACATATGGATTTAAGCTGTTTTTATAACACATTAACTTAATAAACTGACCGTCAAAAAATATTCTGTATAGGCGCAGAATTTCAAACAAATGTGACATTTAGTTTACCTATCAAATGCATTAACCTGTCAATCTCTGTGTCATACCGTAAAATTGTTACACATTCAGCAAAGCGGTAAATGGTATAAGGAAGATTATAGCGTTTGTTAGTTCAAGTTAGCACTTTGTTTATTTCAACAGCTTATAGTCTGTATGGAGCAGAAAAATCATGGAAACACCAATATTGGATGCAATATTCTTTAATACACCGGTATTTTCACTAACACATTGATACTATCAGTACAAAATGCCTGAAGTGTCATTCACCATAATACCTTTCGTCACCCTATAGTTTACTGTTATTATACACTGGTACTTTTAACAATGTTCACAGTGTTAGATGAGTCTATCTTCGATGTTCATTCACTTCGTAGTCTTGACGGTGACACGTTTGTTTCTTCTCTTCCGGGTCAAGTGTTCTTTCATATCCGGTTCACCATACACACGAGAGCACTTCAACCACGAAATTGCGGCAATAGGTGCTCGTAACTTCACGTTTCTTGAACGGGTAAATTTAATCACAACCGCAAATATTTTTAAGCATTGGCATCTTTAAATATTGATAACCTTTAACCATGTTCTTTTCAGGTTAAACCTTGAAAATACTGAAGATTGATACAAGCCTTTGTCCTTGCGTCTTCACCGTTTCAGTAAGTTTTCACTCGCGCTCATATCACGGTCCGCTCACGCTTTTTTTTTTTATTGCATGAACACGATTAAACAATTGCCCTACTTTCTTTTAATGGTTAAACCCGGGAAATATTAACTGGGTAGATTTGTTTCTGTAAGTCATCTTCATCTTTTTATTAACTTTCACTCGCGTACGCACTACGGTCTGCACATGGTCAGCAGCATGAGCTTTAAAGTACTGACACAATTAAAGCCGTGGCAATATCTGGGCAAGATTGTTTTAAAGGTTAATTCTTGTGAAACCTTTAACACGATAACCACAATCTGCAATGGCATTAAAACTGTTGTATGTTTATGGGCACAAACGGGGGTTATCTTTTGTAGCATGTGACGTCACATTACTTGCAACAGTTAAATATCCCGCATGAACCTTTGAAGATATAAGTATTGACTCACTTCCACCATCTATAGCTCGTTGATTTCTGTGTAACTTAATAAATGAACCCAATAGAATTGAGCTCAAGTTTCGTCTGTATATTTTTTTTAGTATTAAGCCCCTGACGAAGAACGTTGCCCGAAATGCAGTGGGCGTATTTAAGTTGCAATTATGTGAGTTTGATTGGAATCATGCTAACGGATGCAACGACATGAAGAAAGCATATAAATCATGAAAAGCAAACAAAATAAATTAAAATAATTCTTGTGAAGAACTTTACACTTATTGAAGAACTTTATTTAAAGAGTATTTTGAGTGTGGATTGGGGACGCCCCCCACAATTTTGGGATAGCCCATCAAGTGACATGGATTCACTACAGCCATAGGCCCTCCCTAAACCTTTACTACCCTTGGTCCTAAGGTTTGTGGAGCTTGTTGAGAAAACATCTCACTCCAGAAACTACAAAGGAACCACCATTGGATTTGAAAATTGTTACAGCAGCAAGACAAAATCACACATCCGCACGCACCTAGGACATAAATTCCTTCTGGTAGGGATATTAAACGTATAGATGTGGCTGGTAGGAAAGTTTGTTTCGCTTTCTCTACAGCCTTTAAAGCAAAATATATGAAAGTGCTTTGTGGTAGTCCTTACAGAGCTTCTCAGGTGACCTTTCCAGAGAAAGAAAACCATGTGTTAGGCAGACAGTCCAAGAAGGAATTCTTCTAGCCAACCAAATAATCAATGCCTTTTTGGATTCGGCAGACCTAGATACCGCTGAATGCTGCAATCAAATCTCACTGAAAAAAACATCCTGGCTATGTCTAAATTCTCTAAGGCCAAAGGCACAGCACAAAACAATGCTTTTGGAAGATCTTCTACAAGTACTTGACAAAGGGGCACATGTCTGTTAATTGTACTCTGTGTTGGCTGCTTTTGACACAGTGTATTATGAAACTCTCCTAATTATGCTAGAAAACAGAATGGGACTAAACCAGGAGGTGCTCAATTGGTTAAAATCTATTTAGTTTGGCCTCTCTAACCTAGTTGGATAATGCACATCTAAAATTCAAGATTTTTCACCAGTCTTTTTTTAACCTCTTGTTTTAATCATATGCTTACAGCGATCTCAAATCTATGCCCTTCAGAGAAATACATGCTTCTAGAAGAAGCGTGTTGAAATGTAGTAGATGGTGTACTGCTCGAAACTTTAATCTTGCAATTTTCTTGGTTGGATTAAACAAGTAACAGCAGGTGTAAGTTATTTATTTTAAGTTGCTGTAAATAAACTATAAAATGCCATATCAGCAAATTGATTTTTAGATTTTGGGTCCTTATTACTTTGATCTACTCCTGGAGAATACTTTGTCTGTGCCTTGAACTAGGATATTTACTTGACATTTCCTGGCATTAGGGCAGCTGCTTAGACATAGAGCCCCAGAGATGGCAGCTGTTGAAAGCAAATGAAAACATCTGCACGCCTATTTGCTGTCTACTGGGTTCAGGTATTCTCCTATAATAGGGGTGTCTTTCATAGATTCACATGCTTGAATATTCCCCGTCGTCGAAGTGGGAGTCCCACGGTACATAAAATAGCAGTAATATATGCATAAATAGATGAAAAAATTACATAATCCTACATATATACATATAGAGCAATTAGATATAAAGATATCATAAAGTTAAGAAAGTACCATAGAACAGAATAGGCCCATAGCAGCCTAAGGGAGAGTTCACTTTAGTAACATATCAGAGTTATTTTAATGGTCCACATTCCAGCCAATCGGGCTACAGCACCCTCTAGAACCTTCTCCTCAGAAGCTCAAGTCCTCAGATTTTCGTAGCACAAAGTGATCAAAAGTGCATGAGGAGAAGAGAGCCTCTGAGGGGAGGAAGGGTGGTTCGCATGTGAATCTATGAAAGACACCAATACTGGAGAACCACAGTTTACAGGTAAGTAACTTATGTTTTTCTCCAGTGTTAGGGGTGTCTTTTATAGATTCACATGCTTGAATAAGAATAGAAAGCAGTAAAGCACAACATGAGTCATAAAGGTAGCATAAAACAAAGTACATAACTCAATTGTGCATACTATGATTCAAGAGGAAAACCTTTGACTGGAGGCGGGTAGCAACAGAGGCTCACCTTATTGGAAAAGATTCCGTAGCACCACTTGTCCCACAGCCGCGTCTGCTGATCCGAAACAGTAGTGATTTGTAACCGTGTATCTGCTCGACCACATGGCAGCTCTGCAGATGTGGCGTTGAGGCACTCCCGCAAAGAGGGCTGTGGAAGTTGACACCGCCCTTGTGGCGTGAGCTCGTACAGGAGTAGAGAGTACTTTTCCAGCCCGTTGGTGGCAAAAAGCCATGGCAGAGGAAATCCACCTAGTGATGGATTGTTTGGTAACTGGCTGTCCTTTACAGATTGGGCCATAGGCCACGAATAGCTGATCTGATTTTCGAAAAGGCGCAGTGCGCTGAATGTAGAATTTCAAACAACGGTTTAAGTCCAAAGAATGCAGGGAACGTTCTGCAGGAGACTGAGGATTAGGGAAAAATGTCTTAAGGATGACAGGTTCATTAAGGTGGAAATCGCTTGGAACCTTAGGAATACATTTTGGATTGGTGCGTAGTGTAACCACTTCTTTAGAAAACTGAAGAAAAGGAGGTTGGATCGTAAATGCTTGAATGTCACTGACTCGCCTGGAGGATGTTAGTGCGAGTAGAAGAGCAACCTTCCACGTGAGGAATTTTAAGCCAGCTGAATAGATGGGCTCGAAACGAGGTAGGAGGAGCTGAGATAGGACCAAATTTAAGTGCCAAGCAGGCGGAGGGCGAAGAATGGGCGGAAACATCCGAAAGAGGCCCTTGAAAAACTGTTGGATAATTCAAGAGGAATATAATGACGTGGAACCATCATGACGGAAGCGGGAGAGTGCTGCCAAGAAGACTGAGTGGAATGAGAAAGTCCTGATTTTGCAAGGGACAGGAAAAAAGGCAAAATCTGTTCAGGCTTGGCGGTCATTGGATCCAAGGCTTTAGTGTGACACCAGACACAGAAACGCTTCCACTTCAGTTGCTAGGTTTTAATGGTGGATGGAGCATGAGCGTGAGCCAGCACTTCTCTGCAATCTGCGTCGATGTTTAGATGTGCAAACTCCTTGTGTTCAGGTTCCTGGCATGTAGCTGGAGATACGCCTGATCTGGATGGCAGATTTGCCCTTACTTCATTGTCAGGAGGTGAGGCAGAGGATGAAGCGGAATTGGATCGCTCTGAGAAAACAGGAGGAGATCCGTGAACCATGGGCGCCATGGCCACCTGGGTGCTATTAGGATGACATGACAGGGTTTTCGACTTTCATAGGTCATTTCTACTTGACAAATGTCTTCCTCAAAGAAGTCTTTATTTAGGCAATGTTCATCCTGTGGCAAACTGAGACTGTTTCATGGAGATCCACACAGTAAATGCATTTACTGTCTCTATCCGGACCATGAAGTCAAGAACTGTAAGTACTGCTGTACTTTTTCTAATAAAACTTTAAGAGACAGAGAGGCCCGTCTCCTTCCGTGGCTACAGAGGTTGAAGACATCTGACTCTGTGGTTTTGGAGGTTGAGTGTCTCTTCATTTCATTCCAAGGCCTCTCAGAAGCGTGGGTCTGAGAGGGAGATGCCCTCTCCATTCCTCAAGATAAGAAGACTTGCTGAAGTCTCTAAGAATGTCTCCCCACAGGACTTGCCTCCAACGCCTACGTGACCTGGTTCTCTGGTGTCCCAGTCCAAAGCCGTGCCATCATCTTCAAAAACGGGCACTGGCTATTCGACGGGGTCGTCAACGACGACTAAATCAGTTGATGCAGTCTCTACGTCGACGACGACATGTTCAATGTCTTCAGGAACTATGTCGACGACGTCCACCTCGTCGACGACGACTCATGAGGCGAGACCCATTACTTCCATCATTAAGATCTCGTCGACGACTGCCAAGACCTCATCGTCGACAAAGAAGCTTCCGTCGACGCGTCCATCTTCGTCGACGCCTACATCTTCGTCGACGAAAGCTGCACCATCGTTGACTGGACCCAGCCCGTCGACGGGAACCTCTTAGTCGACGGTGACAACTCCATCGACGGTTGCTTCCTCGTCGACGGTCTCACCTTCGTCGACGAGTAAAATTACGACAACAACATCCTCGTCGACGGTGACATCTGCATCAACGCTACCCTCTTAATCGGCGGCGAAAAAACCTTTGTCGACGAAGTATAAAGGGTAGTCACATCTGTCAATGGCTACGGATTCTTCTTCAGCAGACCCGGCGCTGACAATTCAGCCTCCTTCAAAATCTTCTGCCGCTTCGTTGACGAGATTGTCAACTCCACACCATTCACTGGCCACAGCCACCACCTTCACAGTGGTCCCCGCTTCAATGGTTAAAAGACGGGAACCTCTTCTGCATTTAAGTCCTGTAAAGAGTGGCTCTGCTCTTCCTGAACAATTGTTTCAGTCCGCGGAGGAGGACTCTAATGATGGCTCATATGTAGATGATGCGTTTCGACCCGCGTCTAGCCCCTCTGAACTTAACATCAAGTGCCAGGACTATGACGAGGAGGGGGAAGGGGAAGATTCTTCTCCACTATCGAACTCCAGGACGCATAATTTCATGTGCCGATTCACCACAAACACAGAAAATATCTTCGTTTCACAGTCTGACACCTGCACTTCCAGTTCAAAGTCCTGCCGTTCGGCCTTCGCTCAGCACGAGGGTCTTTACAAAGATCATGGCTTCGGTAGCTGCTTTTCTGCGCCTGCAGGGCATCCAATTTTACCCTTACCTAGACGACTGTCTTATAAAGGCTCCCTTATACCAGGTGGCGAATCAGCACACTCAGGTCTGCTACTCGCTTTTTCGCACCTTGGGCCTTTCAGTCAATCGCCAAAAGTCACACTTTTGCCCATCACAGCAGCGAGATTTTCTAGGAGCCTTGCTAGATTCTCAACTAGCAAAGGTGTTTGTCTCCCAGGAACGACAGGACCGCATCCTCAAGATGGTACTTTCCCTGCAGTCAAAACAGTACGTTTCTGTCCGGACGTTAAAATCATTCCTGGGCATGGCTTCCTCTTGCATTCATCTGATTCCACATTGCAGACTACATATGAGAGTCGTGCAAGAGAATCTAGACAAGCAGTGGTAACAGATCTCGGGGTCGTTCAACGACAAGATTCACCTCACGCCCGCATTCAATCTGCACTGGAGTGGTGGGCTCACCCTCCAAACATCTCCATAGGACGACCTTTTCAATAGACGACTCCGACACTGATGCTCACGACAGACGCGTCATTGGAGGGTTGGGGAGCACACCTCGAAGGTTTGTCCATCAAAGGAAAGTGGACTGCGCTCCAACGCACGTGGCACATAAATCGCCTAGAACTTCTGGCAATTTTCCTTGCCCTAAAATCTTTCCAGAGGGTAGTGCAGGGCCAATCGCTGCTGGTGTGGACAGACAATACCACCAGCATGCACTACCTCAACAAACAGGGCGGCACGAGGTCTCTTCTGCTCTCCAGGCAAGCACAAGAAATATGGGACTGGTCGATTCGCCATCAAGACCATCTCTCAGCGATCCATGTGCCGGGTGTCTCCAATGTCCTAGCGGACTCACTCAGCAGTTCTCTCACAGACAATCACGAGTGGGAACTCAATCAACCAACTGTAGAGTTCATCTTCCGTCAGTGGGGCCAGCCACAGATGGATCTTTTTGCGACTGCCTCCAACAGGAAATGCCAACGCTTTGCAAGTCGTCATCCCCACAGAGAGTCGAGCGGGAATGCATTTTCGATCAATTGGTCGAACAAATTCATCTACGCTTTCCCTCTGCTCCCTCTAGTTCTGCGACTGTTACACAGGATGAGGCTTCAACCCTGTCATGTCATCCTAATAGCACCCAGGTGGCCACTGCGCCCATGGTTCACGGATCTCCTCCTGTTTTCTCAGAGTGATCCAATTCCGCTTCATCCTCTGCCTCACCTCCTGACATTGAAGCAAGGGCAAATCTGCCATCCAGATCCGGCGTATCTCCGGGTACATGCCTGGAACCTGAACACAATGAGTTTGCACGTCTAAACATCGACGCAGATTGCAGAGAAGTGCTGCCTCACGCTCGTGCTCCATCCACCATTAAAACCTATCAACTGAAGTGAAAGCGTTTCTGTGTCTGGTGTCACACTAAAGCCTTGGATCCAATGACCGCCAAGCCTGAACAGATTCTGCCTTTTTTCCTGTCCCTTGCAAAATCAGGACTTTCTCATTCCACTCAGTCTTCTTGGCAGCACTCTCCCGCTTCTGTCATGATGGTTCCACGTCATTATATTCCTCTCGAATTATCCAACAGTTTTTTAAGGGCCTCTTTCGGATGTTTCCGCCCATTCGTCGCCCTCCGCCTGCTTGGCGCTTAAATTTGGTCCTATTTCAGCTCCTCCTACCTCCTTTCGAGCCCATCCATTCAGCGGGAATAAAATTCCTCATGTGGAAGGTTGATCTTCTACTCTCACTAACATCCTCCAGGCGAGTCAGTGACATTCAAGCATTTACGATCCAACCTCCTTTTCTCCAGTTTTCTAAAGAAGCGGTTACACTACGCACCAATCCAAAATGTATTCCTAAGGTTCCAAGCGATTTCCACCTTAATGAACCTGTCATCCTTAAGACATTTTTCCCTAATCCTCAGTCTCCTGCAGAACGTTCCCTGCATTCTTTGGACTTAAACCGTTGTTTGAAATTCTACATTCAGCGCACTGCGCCTTTTCGAAAATCAGATCAGCTATTCGTGGCCTATGGCCCAATCTGTAAAGGACAGCCAGTTACCAAACAATCCATCACTAGGTGGATTTCCTCTGCCACTGCTTTTTGCCACCAACAGGCTGGAAAGACCCTCTCTACTCCTGTACGAGCTCACTCCACAAAGGCGGTGTCCACTTCCACAGCCCTCTTTGTGGGAGTGCCTCTACGCCACATCTGCAGAGCTGCAACGTGGTCGAGCAGACACACGTTTTTATGAAGCACTACTGTCTCTGATCAGCAGAAGCAGCTGTGGGACAAGCGGTGCTACGGAATCTTTTCCAATAAGGTGAGCCTCTGTTACTACCCGCCTCCAGTCATAAAGGTTTTCCTCTTGAATCATAGTATGCACAATTGTGTTATGTACTTTGTTTTATGCTACCCTTTATGACTCATGTTGTGCTTTACTGCTTTCTATTCTTATTCAAGCATGTGAATCTATGAAAGACACCCCTAATACTGGAGAAGAACATAAGTTACTTACCTGTAAACTGTGGTTCTCCAGTATTGGTTTCTTTCATAGATTCTCATGCGACCCACCCTTCCTCCCCTCAGAGGCTCTCTTCTCCTCATGCACTTTTGATCACTTTGTGCTACGAAAATCTGAGGACTTGAGCTTCTGAGGAGAAGGTTCTAGAGGGTGCTGTAGCCTGATTGGCTGGAATGTGGACCATTAAAATGACTCTGATATGTTACTAAAGTGATTTCTCCCTTTGGCTGCTATGGGCCTATTCTGTTCTATGGTACTTTCTTAACTTTATGATATCTTTATATCTAATTGCTCTATATGTATATATGTATGATTATGTAGTTTTTTCATCTATTTATGCATATATTACTGCTATTTTATGTACTGTGGGACTCCAACTTCGACGACGGGGAATATTCAAGCATGTTGATCTATGAAAGACACCAATACTGGAGAACCACAGTTTACAGGTAAGTAACTTATATTCATCTTGAAGATTGGTCACTCTGGCAGTCCTTCTGCTGCTAGCTGTTGCTTACTTAGATTATAGCCCTGCAGTTGCCTTCCCTTATTGAGTGAAGGGTGCACCGTGGCATTTTTATTATGTCTCTTGCCAGTGCTTATTATTTTAGTGCCTATAAAGACTACAATTTTTTTTTCAAAAATACGATTTTGGTATTACTCAACCTGAAAACCATTAGGGTGCATCATTGAATTTGTTTTTCCAAATGTATTTTTCTCTTGTGAGAAATATAAACTAAAGTATAGTGCAATTCTATAAATTGTATACAAAAATGTTAAATTCCTCTAGCATATCGTGACTTACCAGATCACTATGTTAAGAGGAGATGCACCAGTGGATAGTGTTTGCGCTGAACAATGACCGTTTCCAAATACACTTTACGGTAAATGAAGTTAACCTGTTTGAATACAAATCAAATCAAAATCTTTATTCTGATTTATGTACAAATCCATAAAAGCAGAGAAAAACAGCGGTAAAGTCACATAATATATCCACATATATTGGTTTAGATAAAACCAATTATTTACTACAAAGAATGAAAAATGTCCTAGCTATCGTAACGGATAGTTTCAATTCTATTAAGGACTCTTAAGACGAGGATTATGCTTTTTCTTTCTTTACTTTTATTAACAGCAGCCATTTTAAAGTCATCACAACAACTACTATTCCCATGATACATCCGGAATAAGGCAAAAACAATAGTGTCCACTTCTAGAGCATCTCCTGCTCCCTGCACCAATCACAGCTTCCCCAAGGTGCTGATAGTCCTTCCTCAGTGTCAGACCTTCCTCTTTCGTTGCTGTAGGTCAGCCAATTCAGAGGTTTCACTAGTACTGTTTCCCCGCATCTCCTGAAACGCAAAGCAGAGCATAAGCTACAATCATGGCTAACGTTTAGCCTGCAAGGCAAACCGCATATCAAAGCATCACATGACAGTTGAGTATCATAAAGCATTAAAACAAATTACTTACTCCAATACGGGGGAGAGCAGGAACAAGAGACTTTGTACCCTGGGTGAGATAATCATCTCCTCAGAGTCCTTAATAGAATTGAAACTTTCCGTTTCAATAGCTAGGACATTTTTCATTCTATGACAGGACCGAAGGTGAGGATTATGCTCGTTTAAAGCTTGCTCACCACCAAATGAGCCATATCAATAATCGGTTTAAAATAGAACCGCTTAAAAGTGGAGTCTGAAGACCTCTCTGCTGCATTCAGAATGTCTTCCAGACGAGCTCCCAGGGTAAACGCCTTAGAGGCCATCGCACCTCTTGCGACGTGGGCACCAAAGATTGGAAGATCAATGCAAGCCTCATCTCACCTATCGGGCAATGGTGGGAGACAAAACCGCTTTATGAGTTTTCCTAAATGCAATGAGCAATTGTCATTCCCCTGGAGAACGGAACTCCTCCGACCTCTCCTCATATGCCTTGAGGCAAGCCACTACACACAGCTTCAGGGAGTCTGGGAACGCCAGATAAGAAATAGATCATGTCCCACACTTTGTCCGCCTGCAGACCGGAAAAGTAACCCCCATGGGGGAAAAAATCCAGTTGGTAACATCAAGGGCCCTGACTTCAGAAACCCTTCTGCACAAGATACGGCAAAGAAGCATCGCCAATTTTGCCAACAGTTCCTTCCTAAAGAGGAATCGATTTGGTTGCCATGATCGGAACAAATTTAAAACCCGGTTAACATCCCAAAGTTAAGAATACCGGGGCTAAGGCGGCAGCGAGAGACGAATGCCCCGATGAAGGTGGATTACCAAGGGGTGTTCACCCACCGGTGACCCGTCAACTACGGTGTGACCTGTAGAAATGGCCGAACAGATAGTATTGATAGTTCTATAGGCCAAGCCTTCCCCCACCAGAGAGGCCAAAAAATTCAGAATTGAGGTTATATCTGTCGCCACGGGATTGAGACTCCGTCGCATACACGAACGATACCACCTCCTCCAGGTGGAATGATAGCGCTTGACTGTGCCCTCTGCCCAAGCCTTGGACATAAATCTCTCAACCGCTCCTGAAAGGCCAGGGACCGCTCAGCGGCCCCTGTAATCCTCCACGCCATGAGGGTGAGACATCCCTGCTCTATCAATGGATGAGGAGTTCCGGCTGGATCGAGCAGAAGCGATGGAAAGACAGGGAGTGGGATAGGAAAATCCCAGGAAAGTTCCAGAAGAACCGGAAACCAAACTTTAGACCTCCATATTGGGGACAAGTGAACCACCTCTGCTCTCTGGCATCGAACCTGGGCTGAGACTCTCGTGAGCATGGCAAACGGGGAAATAGGCATATACCTGTTTGTTCTACCAATCCTGCAGAAACACATCCGTTTGTGCTGCCAGAGGGTCCGGTCTCCAACTGAAGAACCTGGGCAGCTGATGTTCCAGGCACGAGGCAAAGAGGTCCACTGTAAACAGACCCCAAAGAGACTGTAGATCTCCGAAAACCCCCAGATGCAATCTCCAAAGACTCCCGTCGTGGAGGTGTCGAGACTGAAAATCCGCGATCTGATTGTCCCTGCCCGGAAGGTACTGCGCCGTCACTGACACATGATGGTCTAGACAATACCTCCAAAAGTTTGCCGCCATGTCCGAGAGAGCCCTTGAGCATGTGCCCCCCAGATGATTGATATACCGTACCGCCGATATATTGTTCATCTTGAGCAGGACACAAGTACGGACCGAGTCTTTGGTCCAGCATTGGATCGCAAACGATCCCGCTAACAGTTCCAAACAGTTGATGTGCAACCATTGTTCTGCAGTGGACCACACACCGCCGGCTGTAAACTCGCCACACCGTGCGCCCCAGCCTGATCTGCTGGCGTTGGATTGGATAACGATATCTGGCGCAGAACCGAAAATTGCACGTCCATTCCAGGCTTCCATGTTGGAAAGCCACCATTGGATCTCCTCCTTGGCCTCTGTATCGAGGAATACCTTCTGGGAATAAGAGAGGCCTTTGCGAAGGTGCCGCGCTTTGAGGCGCTGCAAAGCTCTGTAATGGTGAGGCCTTGGGAAAATGGCCTGGATGGGCGCTGACAAAAGGCCTACAATGCGGGCTATCTGCCTGACAGAAAGATGGCGTTGGACAAGGGCCCTCCGCAGATCGTGACGAATTTTCGTCATTTTCCGGGCTGGAAGGCTGAGAGTAGTGGTGACTGAGTCGATGGAAAACCGCAGGAAGGTCACCTGCTGAGACGGAACGAGCATGGATTTCGACTCGTTGATTACGAAGCCCAGACCCTGCAACAAGATGACAACTGTCTGGAGCTGACGAGCCAGGACCGGCGGGACAGTGCGACATAAGCAAAATGTCATCCAAATACACTATTAGTCTCATCCCGGACGCACAAAGCCGCTCTATTACCGGACGCAGAACCTTGGTGAAACACCAAGGAGTGGAGGAAAGACCGAAAGGGAGGGTGGCGAACTCGAACACCTGGCCTCACCAAAGAAGCTGAAGAAACCTCCGATGTGGAGGAAAGATCGGTATGGTCAAATACGCGTCTTTTAGGTCTAGCCGTGCCATCCAGTTGCGTGGTCTGAACAGGTGGCGGAGAAGATGGATTCCCTCCATCTTGAAGTGTCTGTAAACCAACCACTCTTTGAATTCGCATAAATTGATCACAGGTCTCTGGCCCCCGTCCGCCTTGTCCACCACGAAAAAATTGCTGATAAAGCAGTGAGCATGGTAAGTGGACTGCACGACTGCATCTTTGCGCTAAAGAGATTGGACCTCCTGATCGACTAAAGCATCGTCCTCTGCCGAGGACGCGGAGGAACCTGCTGAACCGGGTTGCCGCTGAACTCTATATGGAAGCCTCGGACAGTTTGGAGCACCCATGCGTCACCTGAGACAGAAGTCCAGACCTGGAAAAAATGCGCCAGCCGGCCCCACTTTTAGTTGGGAAGAAGGGAGAACACTCACCGGAAGAACTGAAGTCGCCTCCGCCTCTGCCACCACGGTTCTTCCCTCGTCGTCCTGTCGTCGGGTAAAAGTTTTCGAATCTGGCCTGGTCCTGATAGGCTGCCTGGTTGGAGCCTCCTCTCTGTTGGTTAGGGCGGCAGGTCGAGCGGCCCCTGCCTCGACTGGCCCCTCTGAAAACCCGCGGGCGAAAAACCTTTTGGATAGGCGTCTGCGCTCTGTCCAAGAAGTGAACGTGTTCACAAAGCGCCCCAGCTCCTTCATAAAGGGCTCTCCAAAGAGGCCTCCCTAGGCCACGGCCCCCGCCTCTGAATCAGCCAAATCACCCAGCTTGTGATCCACTTTTATCAATAGGGATCTTCGCCGCTCCGTCGACAGGGCGCAGTTGGCATTCCCCAGAAATATTATTACACGCTGGGCCCAGGAGGAGAGGTGTTCTGGAGATATCATGGAGCCCGACGATTTAGCTTTCTCAGCCATATCCAGAATTTTAGTGATGGGTCCAAGAATATCCAAGAGCTTGTCTTGACAAGCTCGCCAAGATCTATCAATTCCCTTTTTGAGGTCCACCCCTGCGTCCTTGGCTTGCTTGGCAGGAGGCAGTTGAGGGGCAGTGGCAGCCGCGCCTGTAGAAGCCAGACTGGCCTGGGCTGCTCTGGCCAACTTGTTGCAGGCCAGCTCAATCTTACGCGAAAGGTGATCCTCCAACTGAGCCATAGCCTGCCCCACCGCTTTGTGTATAGAAGAATCTACAGCATCATAGAAATCTTCGTCCCACTGCAGTGCTGAGAGAGAGTCTTCCTCCCACTGGCCATCCTGGTCATCCACGTAAGTATTATCGTCATAGGACTCCATGACAGAGTAGAAAACACTCACTGCGTAGACAATCGGGGACGAAACAGTACTTTGGCCACTAGTGCTGTCCGGCGGAGGGGAGCTGCGCAATAGGGAAAGCTGGGGGTCAGCTGCAATGTAAAGAAGCCAAGCTTTCGTCTGGGAACAAGCCCGGGACCCAACAGCCCTGGTGCAATAAGTAAACGGGCAGCCTGTTCAAGAATGGGTCCCACCAGGACTCAAGCTGCGAGTACAGACTCCTAGGAGCGTAGAATAAGGCCTACAGTACGGACCCCCGAGACTGGGCAGCAACTCAGTCTCCAACAAAGTACTGATCTATTTAATTTAGGCGTTCAGGGGGCATTAAAAGAAAAGGATGCCTAATGGCATAAATACAGGCCGCAAACGGTCTCAAGGACAGGCAGAGGCTCAAATTTGCTGTGCGATCCGAGATACCAACGCGCGGAATGCGTGAAATCTCTGGAACGCACAGCAGCACGGAGGACATAGACGCGCGCCCTCTAGCGGTGACAGCACCCACCGCGAGCCGCACCACCGCTAGGGAGGAACACTCCCACGGCCGTAGAACGAGTCAACCGAGTAGCGGTTGACTTGTTCAGTAAGCAACTCTCAAACCTAAATAAAATTCACCAAAGGAAAGGCATAAATCAAAGCAACCGCTGAAAGAAGAAACTGCGCGCGTAACCCAAACCGGCGACGTGCGCCGGAGGCACAACCGGAGCGCGAATGCGCCGGAATTCCTGAGGAGAAAAGGATTAAAACTCCCCAGAAAAGCCAAGAGCTTAACAAATAACGCTGGGTCAGCGATTAAGAAGCAAGTGGAAATCAATTCAATAACCGGCACACTTGAAAGGCAACAGTAATGTTACAAACTGAGAGAAAAATAAAACGTGACTTATCTTTGGCTGCAGCAGCAAAGGAAGAGGAAGATCTGACACTGAGGGAATACTATCAGCGCCTTGGGGAAGCTGTGATTGGTGCATGGAGCAGGAGACGCTCTAGAAGTGGACACTATTGTTTTTGCCTTATTCCCGATGTATCATGGGATTAGTTGTTGTGATGACTTTAAAATGGCTGCTGTTAATAAAAGTAAAGAAAGAAAAAGCATAATCCTTGCCTCCGGTCCTGCCATAGAATTTCAATACGAATATTCACATTAAAAACAGTTTTAAAAAAAAAAGAGACCAAACAATTCAGTGCAACGTCGCAGTGCAAAAGAACAAATCAAATATTGCAGTGTGATCACCGATTCCTTTTGTACTAATTTAAGTCTCCTCCAGTTAAAAACACATTTGATTTATAGAAGGAAAGACATTCAATATGTATTTAGGGATCTAAAGTGCAAAGAGAGAATCTGGGAATCTCTAGTACATAAAAAATCCTTAAGATTCAGAGTTTATATTTCATTGGTTTGCTCTATAAAGTGCTAACAATAAAACTGAACAGGAGTCTATCATTAGGCATCTCAATTTCCAAAACAACTTTCTTCATATCGTAGGCAATCAAAATGTGTCAATGATTTAGGAATTCTAATTACCTTCTTTATGTCAACAAGAATTGTACAACATATGTGGGTGTTAGACAGATTTTTTTAAAAATTGAAGGCCTCCTGATTATAATAAAGCCTTGTTTCAAAAAGAGAAGACTCAATTTGCAAGATATGTCTTTATATAATTTGCAGAACAACATGAAACAAATTGTCATTTGTCTAGCCTTTCCATCACATGGGAGATTCATAGACCGCAAATCCGATTTGGGGAAAGCCACTAGGTGGTAAAGCTGCTCTAGGCGTAATCTAGTTGACAGGAATCTATCCTGAATGTTAGTCACATTAACCAAGTAGCCTTGGATCTCCTGTTGGGATAGAAACATACAATAGCTATCCACTGTGGGCTTCCTTATTTCCTGGGACTCGCTAATGTCCTCTTTTCCCCCACAAAACTAGATCTTATTTCTTTGAAGCTAAACTGTACAGTACTGTATGGGTCTGAAATGGTAAGGCTTTCTCCCAGTTCTTGTAATAGAACATTTACATACTGGAGCCATGGTATCTTTTTGTAATGATGAAGTCCAAGACAATCCCTTATAATATCCCGGGGGCAACTTGGTGCCGTGCTCTGACCAGGTCATGTACCACGTAGTTAGTGTGTTAAGTTTAATTGCATCTTCCATATATTCTATGTTACGGTCTTTGTGTACAATATAGGCAGGGGTTGAGCCTGGCACTGCCAGAAGCCTATTTAAGAAGGTATTTTCTTGTGTCTGTAGCAAGTTGCAGTTTGTCCTGCCCCAAACTGGGGATCCATATAAAGCAACTGGGAGATATTTATTTTTATATAATTTCACGATTTCTCTTAAAGGTTTGCTGCCTATTTGTTTTGGCAGAACTAAGCACAGCAGCAGTAACCCTTAAAATGTTTAGATTAGCAGTATTAAAATATGATGTCCGGTCTCCTCTCTGTGAGAACAGTATACCTAAGTAACTAAAGGTCTTTACTACTTCTAGCTTTTGGCCCTGGACATAATAGATTTTCCGCTTTTTTATTCTTTTGCCACAAACCATAGAATAGGTTTCGTTTAGATTAAGTTTTAGACTCTACCCTCCATAAATACTACAAAATTGTTTATCAATTGCTGGAGACCATTTGCTGTCCTGGATAAAAACACATTAGCCATCACCCTAGAGGCCTTGGGGATAGTCTTCCCTGCGGGCAGTTCCTCCGAATCCGGAGGAACTGCTCACTCAAAAAACACTACATGAGTGAATCAGAAGATCTGGCAGAGCGCCTGGCGGACCGTGGCTACCCGAAAAGATTGGTGAAGAAGGCAAGGAAACGGGCGTGGTTCAGCTCTCGCGAATCCCTACTCCAACCGCAAGAAAGATCGAATATATAGGAAGAGAGATTGATTTGTGTAACCACCTTCTCCACCCAAAGTAACGCTATAAAAAGAATTATCAACAGGCACTGGAACCTTGTCGCCGACGACATTGGACAGGAAGCACCACCCATGCATTCATTTAAAAAGGCCAAGAGCATTAGGGACCATGTCGTTAGATCATTTCTGGATACACCTACATCACCCACAGTTCTGTCTCTTTGGAATCTACCTCCTGTCATCGGCCACCACAGATGTGGCCATTGCAAGGCCTGTGCGAATACGATCCAAACAAAGGAATTCAACTACAAACATAATATTACCTTGAAGACGCACAGCAACTGCAACACGAACAATGTAATCTATGGAATTGTTTCCCTCAGTGTTTTGATCTACGTAGGCCAGACCCAACAAAAGAGCAAGGCGAGGATACTACAGCGTTGTAGTCGGATCCGCTTCGAGGTGGCTGGCGCACCATTAGTTTCAAACAAGCTGGCCATACACCTGAAAGTTTCAAATGAATTGTAGTAGAAAAGGCGACAGTGGGACCAAGAGGAGGAAACCTTGGTCAGATTCTAAACATACGAGAATCCAAGTGGATGACCCTTTTTGATTCCATAGACAATGGACTGAATGAGCTTGACAGCAGCTATGCACAGTTAGCCACCATATGCTAATAATCTTTTGCTATGAAGAATATCCCTCTAGCCATATCATGGCATCATGATAGCAGTTGTTTACCAGACAGTCTTCTGTCTTTCTGCCATTTCTCTTCGTCACTGACCCTCGTCTGTCTTAATGCCACTGACACACTGCAATGTAAATCTCTTATTTCATTGACCCTAATGCATCTTTACTACCCTGCGAGGCAAGTCCATGCAGACTCTCTGATTTCACTGGTCCAAATGTATTTTTACTACCCTGCAAGGTAAGTACATACAGATGGGCTTCCCTCTTACACAAACAATGTATTGCATACCGTGCTATATTTTATGTATCAACATTACTGTAGAGTCATGCTTTAGCGCCTATGCCATTGTGTTGATAGGCACGCCTAATACATATGCTCAAGTTGTTGACCAGCATATTTTACAATTTAACTATCTCTTGTGGGATCAGCAAGTATTGAATCTATGGGTTGAAGAACTTATAACCATTTGCCAGCACCATAAGTGGTATTCCATGTTTGCTTGTTGGTCCTGATTCTTTTATCTGCGGACATTGTTTACCGACCCTATGATTAATATGTAATATGTGATCGGCCCCATCAGTTAGCTGTTATACATATAATTATATTCATAGGCACCACGTTCAGAACTTAGCGATTCCGCCTTTTTCTTGCAACTAATTCCGCACTAAGTTTAGGAAGTGTTTTTACTATTGTCATTTAGTCATTAGAAAGACGCTGCTTGAGTCTTTCTTCACTTATTCTCAAGCATTCGGCGTAGCACTACGTGCACGTGCCCTGCCGGCTTTTTTTAATCGCTCTTCAACGGCGCCCCACTAACGCTCCTCTGATGACAGCTGACATTCGGTTGTGACCGCAAGTATATAGGTACGTCTCTAGGCCCCCACACGGACCCTTTGGACTCCATTGTTTAGTCTCTTGTACGGCCTTGGTTTTAAATGAACATTACGGCTGGTTTCTTTAAGTTGACACGGGTTTTTTTTAACTCTCTCCCACAGATACCGAGGGTAGCTGATGGCACCCTGACGGTTGCATTGGATTCAATTCCCCGCTTCTGATTACCTATGGTGTCGAGTTTTTAAGGGTAGCAATTGGCACCCTGGTCTATGTATTTTTTTGGATTTTTTGGAATAACAGCACACCACTTGTAAGTAGTTTTCATTGAGTTTGTCATTTGCTAATCGGACTGGCTGCCTGCCTTCCGCTGTCTCACCCCCTTCTTGAACCCATTTGGTTTTGCAGATCTTACAGACTGCGTTCCATGACATGATGCAACTACGTGTCCTGTGATATTCAAGAACCATGGTAATTCGATTTCCTTTATCTCACTCTCCACCGTATTACACCATTCCATGTATGTTTTGATCCCCGAGGGGATTTTGCTGACTCTGGTGTTTTGTATCTTTACTCTATAGACTGTGCCCTAGCCCTTTCCCTGTCCCGAGGAAGACCCTCCTGTAAGGGCCATTGCAACCCTAACCTGTTGTGGGGTCGAAACGAAGACAGCAGATCCCCCCACCAGCTTCTACCCCTAGCATGAAAAATGTATTGCCCTTTTGATAGAAGCATGGTTGTCTAAATCTCATGCACATTTATTTGTGTTTTCTTTGGTTCTTGCTACTGCAGGTTCCTTATTCAAGACTGTAATAAGGATATTTGACCTGTATATACTACACTTCGTAACCTTACACTACTTCCCAGCACTTTACACTCACTCCCTATTCCCTTTTCTTGGGCATCTAATATGTGATTATGCTAACATGAGCTGTGCGTGCTGGTGCGTAGGTACTTTGTGATTAAATAGCAAATGTACACTTTATTTGATTCTATGTTTTTATATATTTCTATTGAATTGTTTTTATTGTGCATTGTATCCTGGGACCCCTCCTCCCTTTGTACTACTAGTTACCCAGGTCCCAGTGACTTTCTTGGGTTCACCCCTTCTTTGTAACGCTGGATAAAAACACAGCATCATCTGCATATAGTCAGATCGGGGTGAAACTGGTACCTACTCTAGAAGCGGCTGCTTTTATACTCTGCTATTCATGTCACCGCTTCTAGTGTTTATTTCTACTACCTCCAAACCGCACCATTTTAAATCATCAATAGTATGACCTACCTCCCTCCTATGTTCGGTCAGGGGGGCACCTTTTTTCTGGGTCCTGATGGCAGACCTATGTTCGTTCATTCTAATGCGGGCTTCTCTTGAAGTCTCGCCAACTTAGGCAAGATTACATGGACATTTTATTAAATAAATCAAGTTCTTTGTACGACAGTTCATAAAGCTTTTGATTTTAATAGAATTATTATTGTATGTGATGCAGCTTCCTCTGATTATGGTATCACAGTTGACACATCCTTTACACGGAAATGTTCCTGTGGGTAAGGGTGCGTTATTAATACTTGACTGTGTATTTAACCTGACCTCTCTATATGTGTGTACTAAACCGTTTCTTATATGACTGTTTCTTCTGAAAGAAAACATGGGTTTCGGTAGTTTCTCCTGTTTATTATTAGTAACTAGATACCAATTCCTATTATATTTTTGATTTTATTGCTAATAGTGCTGTAGTTGGTAACAAAAAGTATTGGTTGTTGTTCAATTTTGCTCTTAGACAGATTCTCTCTATTGAAGTACCTAGCTCTTTTGTATGCGTGGCGGACCATGCCTTTAGGATATCCTCTCTCCAAAAATTTATTTTTGACAGCATGAGCATGTTTGTCAAAATCTTTCAAAGTCGTGCAATTTCTTTTTAATCTTAAAAATTGACCAAAAGGAATATTGTCCTTTTGGCATGGCGGATGGTTACTTTTAAAATGGAGCATTGTGTTCCTGTCCATAGGTTTGCTGTATAATCCAAGAGAAGGCCCTGGCCTGGACCACATCCTTCCTCTCCTGCAGAACCCAGAGCGTCCGCTTCCCACCCTTCCACTCCAAGACCATCAAGATCATCTGCGGCGTTCCACAGGGATCCCCTCATTCCCATGCTGTTCAATATTTACATGGCACCACTCGCCCGACAGCATAACCTCAACATCATCTTCTACGCCGACGACACCCAGCTGATCATCTCCCTCACCGAAGACCCCTGCACCGCCAAAGCCAACCTCCACAGAGGAATGAAGGACAGCAGGCTGAAGCTGAATTCAGACAAGACGGAGGTCCTCATCCTCGGCTCCACCCCCTCAGCCTGGGACGACTCCTGGTGGCCAACATCGCTAGGAACAGCCCCAGAACCCACCGAGCAGAACCCACCGACCACGCACGCAACTTGGGGGTCATCCTCTACTCTGCCATCTCCATGGCCAGGTAGGTCAACGCCGTCTCCGCTTCCTGCTTCAACACCCTACGAATGCTCTGCACGATCTTCAAGTGGATCCCCTCTGACACGAGAAAAACCGACCCCAGGCCCTCGTCATCAGCAGACTGGACTACGGGAACGCCCTCTACGCAGGAACAACAACCAAGCTCCTTAGATGCCTGCAACGCATCCAGAACGCCTCGGCACGACTGGTGCTAGACGTCCCCCGACGCACCCACATCACACCCCACCTGAGAGACCTGCACTGGCTCCTCGTAAACAAGAGGATCTCCTTCAAACTCCTCATCCACGCAACAAAGCCCTACACAATGCCGGACCAGCACACCTCAACGGTCGACTCAGCTTCTACACCCCCACCCGCAGCCTCCACTCAGCTAACCTTGCCCTAGCCACAGTTCCGCGCATCAGAAAAACCACCACCAGCAGCAGATCCTTCTCCTACCTCGCCGCCAAGACCTGGAACACTCTCCCTACCGGCCTACGACAGACCCAGGACCTGCTGGCCTTCAGAACACTTCTCAAGACCTGGCTTTTCGATCAGTAGTAACCCCCCTTCCCAACCCCCGCCCCTGCCCCCCAGCGCCTTGAGACCCTTACGGGTATGTAGCGCGCTCTGCGATTGATTGATTGAAATAACCCTTGAGGAGTTATAAAGGACCTTAGATGTCTAGAGTCAAGATGCAGATTGATTTGATGATACGCAGATGTCATATCTAACAAACTGAAAATGTTGCCCTCCTTCAAGGTGGAAACCATTTCAGTGTTGTTGGGAAGCCGATGGGGATCAATCCACATTTGCTGGTTGAGATCGTGCAAATCTACACATATACGGACTGATCCATTAGCTTTTGCTGCCTAAATGATGGGGACAAACCAATATGAGCACTCAACGGTTTAGAAAACTCCTTGTTCACTAAGTTTATTCAATTCTTCCTTTGATACAGCACGCCAAGCAAAGGGACTTTCCTAACCTTGTGAACAACAGGCCATGAATTATCCATTAACTTGATCTTATGTGCGTAACCCTTCAGTATGCCCAATTTCTTTTGAAAAACTCAGGATATTTTTTCTCCCAGATATTTTGTTCTTTTACTGAAAGAATGGGCAAATAATCAATCCTTAACACTACTTGAGCAGGATTGTTAGGGTCAAGCAAAATACCCAAGTTCTTCTGGTCATACCAACCTAACAAACACAAATCATCCTAGGCTACATATACAACCCCGTCCGTGCAATTTGTTAAACTTGAAACTAGCGTTGAATTCTCCCCCATCATCCATCATTTTTCCGCCACAACCCACTGGGTGAATTTTAGAGGCGCTCTGTTGAACTCCTCTAAAATGATTATGCCATACTTTTTCACTCAACATTGTGTAAGGCGATCCAGAGTCCACCATAACCTTCACATCCACACCATTTATGTTCACTATGCAAAAAGGTCTCACAAAATTGTTTGACCCAACCGCACACACGATTCGTCAACTCCCATCTGACCATGAGCATTTCCCCTTCATCGCTGGTGAAATGCTCCTCTTCACCATCTTTGCCAGAACTCACCCCGTGGATCTTGTTTTGTTGTGCTCGATTTGAAGATCTGCAAACTCAAGCAAAATATTCCTTACGCCTACACTTGGCACACATGTGGCATTCTCCAAATGAGATGAACTACCACACCGATAACATTCTAATTGTCTGAAAGATTGTCTTTTGAAAGGTTTGTCTGGTGCCTTTCCCGCATCCTCTTTGACTTTTTCTTTCATATACTTGGACTTCACAGTCAAAACATAGTGATATTGGGACAGTCATTTGATTCATGAAGGAGGTTGTGTACTCCATCCTGGATGCTGCATGGCCTTCTCCAACGTCCTATTAGGTTTAGACAACAACGCTTCCTGTATTTCTTGTTGTTGGTTTTCTCCACTAATTTATCCCAAATCATTTCTTCCTTGAAATCTCTGTATTCACATGAAACAGCTAGAAGTCTTAAGGCTCCTACATAACTAGCAGCTGCTTCACCCGCAATTTTAATTCTTCTGTAAAACCAATGGCAGTCCATTATGACATTTTTCCTTGCCTTAAACCTAACATCCAGAGCCTTTATGGCTGTGGCAAACTCATCAATCACGCCGTCTCCCGCTCCTTCGCCTTCCCTTGACAAAACCCGTTTAGAGGGAATGTGTCTGAGAATTTTCCGCCTTTCTGAACCTAGACAATGGCGAAAAATGGCAAATACATTTTTGTGAGTGAAAGTATCACCTTCTAACACATCCAAATACGCCTCAAAGGCTTCTTTCCATTGCTCCCAATCCAACTCTGGAGTGGTTGGACTAGGAGAAAAACCAGGTGGAGAAACTAGTGAATACTGCATGACTTATTATTTTCTTTCTTACTCCTTTCTTACTCTTTTTGTACTTAATAGCCTAGGATAATGAGTATTGGTGCGATAACTGATGTAAATAACGCCACCTTAATTTGTGCTGATGAGCCTGTCACTGTGGAACAGGTAAGAAAATGTGCTATGATAGCACGCCCAGACAGAATATGGAGAAAATGAAGGACAGAACTGAATTGAGAAATTGACACTGCCACGAGGAGGAATAATGCGGGCCAAGTGCTTAACATACTTTAACGATGAACCAAGTGTGCGTATCATTGATGGTGACACTCAGGTTATACTAGTGTGCACATCACTGATGTGAGGCTCAACTTAAAATGGCCACAATGTAGATGTACGATTTCTACAAGCTGCCCCAATTCAAAATGTTCGCGAAGAAGGAACGATGACATCAGAATGTAGACGCCAGGATGAGGGGCTGGTATTTGCACAAGCTCAACAGCAGCGTGTGGCACAGAATCAAAGCAGCGCATGTAAGACTCCACGCACCCTCAAAATTCCTAAAATGTACATTACCTGCGGCAATTATGATGGACCACGGAAGGCTGACCAAATCCTCCCGGCTAGGAGAAGCCTTCCACTCCCTTTGTTGCTGGAGGACCCGTGAAGGCAGAACACGCTCACTCAGTCGCACGGAAAACGAGGAGGCACCTGAAGGGTGGGAAGTTCGTCCCGCTCTGCTCCTACATATCGCCACTACAAGGACGTTCTCTCGAATGTCAGGTAGCAGTAATTTATGAAAGTATGAAGGCAACAGGACGAGATGCAGCATCCACCACAAATCTCACCAACTGACTCCCTATCCTCCATTCTAATTGCCATGGCAACCGAATCCCAGAGATAATGCAAGAACCCAACATAAAGCAATGGAGATAGGGAAAAAAAAACAACGAAAGTTGTGAACAAAGGAGAAAAAAATAAATAAAGAAAACAAAAGGAGGTGCAGACAAATGTGAGAAAGTCAAATGGAGAAAAGGAAAGTAACGATTCGCCTCAACACAGCAGGGGTTGGTCAGAATTAGCGAATTGCAAGTACTTTTTTCCCTCATCATTTCCCTTTAAAACCATATGCAAGACCTTTGACTAAAAATTCACACTTCTAGGGACTGTGAGAAGTTGGCCTGATATATAGTGCTCACTATTCTAGTGATCACTGTGTATCATTCCAAACGACCCTTATTGATGATTGGTTGTAAGTCAACCTTATAGACCAGCTATCCTAGTAGCGTGGACAAAAGCAGTCTTTAGGCTAAACTCTAGAGGGCGTGTTAAGCCAGCTGTTTTACCATCACATATACCCCTTGAACACCAAGTGAAAGGACACCACACAAGTTGTTATAAAAATAAAGGATATTTATTAATAACAAGTCTACCCTGAACTCTTTATGAGTCAGGGAGCTAAGCACAATACAACACTCTTACGAAAATACTACAGGTTGCACAATTTACACAAATGCCAGAGGGGCACGAAAAACCATATACTCTAAAAGTGGAATGCGAAATGCTAGCAGGTGAGTAACACGATCCAGAGGCTTCAGGACCGCTAGGACTACACTACTGAACTCTAAGGTTAGGAGCAGGAGACCTAGGGAACTCTGGTGCAGAGTGTGCACTCTCACGCGGGATGCGGTACAAAGTCTGTGGATGCTAGCAATTCTAAAGTTACTGTTTTCGGACGAATCCGACTAGGTAGACTAAAAACGTAAAAGGATCTGGACACTTGAATAGTGAACCTGCGTTGGCGCACCGAAATGCTCAGGTTACCTAGCCCAGGGGCTGCGGCTGCATAGGGTTCAAAAGACGTCGGGAATCCTCGTTGTAGTCTATGGAGCCTGAAAGAAGATGTTGCTGGCAGGCGACCAGTGAAAATGTTCGATGTGATCCAAGGCTGGATCGGTGATGGAGACGACCTGAAAGCAGAGGGGACTCAGTTCTTAATCACTAGCCAGTGATTGGGTGGGCACCAGGATGGCACCAGATGAGGTCACCGCGATCAGGTGAGTGGGCGACGCTGGACTCTGCAGCCACACGGGCCAGGAGGCATTGTCGGCGACCAGGCTGGAGGTGCGAGCTGTCCCACGAGGGTGTCTGCTGTCGGCAATGCTGGATCCAAGCTTGGAGCAACAAACCTTGGCAAAGGCAAGCCCACGCGGTGGAGTCAAAAAGGCGTCTGGAGTGGACCAGGAGGGTCCGGGGTGCTCCTCTTTTGGAAGGGAGCAAGGGCCAGTCTGGAGCAACCAGACCAGCGGTGAAAACGTCGTGGAACGTCGTCAGGAGGGTCACTGGGCAACGGGCAAGTGACCGGACAACGTGGCAAGCAGCGAAAGAGCAGAAGGGCCCCATGCAGATCTCGTGGATGCTGGGGGGCTGGACTTCGGTGCTGGAGCTACTCTGGGTTGGGGCTTCTCACTCCCCAGTGTACTCACTCGAGGATCCCTCGGTGGTCGTGCTGGTTAAGCGTCGTGCAGGTTTAGAAGATGGCCGGTCCCTCAGGTCTCGTCACATCCACGAATCTCAGCTGCGCTGATGATACAGGTAGAGGTCAGAGATGCCAGGGAATCCGGGTCTCGTCGAGCTGGTCGGTCTTGATCCGGAGGATGGACGTGCAGCAAACTGCAAATGCTTAGGTGGTGCCTGCGGGTGCAGGGTGGCTACTCCTTAGCCACAAGGGAGAGTCTTCAGAGAATGTCAAGAGTTCCTTTCGTGGAAAGTAGTTCAAGATTCAAGATTATCTAATTTGGGAAGGGGGCCAACTCCTACCTTTACCCTAAGAAAAGGGGCTGGCACGCGACTAGGTCCTGTCCATGGGTGGGACCAGGAGGGGGGTGGTTACACCCCTCTCCTTTGTCCGGTCTCTCCCCAGCTCAGGGGCTGGGGTGCCCCTGGAACTGGTTTGAGCCGGCATATGCACAGTGAGCACCGGAGTGCCACTTGCAGTCACCTTCCTCTCAGCCCTGCCTACCTGGGATACACAAAACCGCCCCTGACAGGAAACCCTTTGTCCGAGCCCTCCTCGCTGGAAGGACTCCCAGCAGCAGGAGGTCAGACTTGTGTCTGTGGTGGCAGCATCCATTTTGTGATGCTGAGGCTCGAGTTAACTTTAACCGGGGTTCACAGTTACATACATGTCGTGTCCCTCTAGAAGGGTGGAATGCTAACCCCGTCGCCAGAATTGGCGAGGGGTTAGTATTCCAATTCGTATGACACCTTACTCGACATGTTTTGATAAGGCGATACCAAAGTTAGCAAATAACTGCGAGGATTATAATGCACTTAAGAGTATATGGTACACGTTATCATGGAACAGCTATTAGGACTTGGTTCCGCAAGCTACGGGCTCAGCTCTTGCCAGAGCACCATCTCACATAATTCCAAGCACTCTGCCTTCAGGATTGTTAAGGCCTGCCATAGGAGTGACTGATAGGAATATATGTGTCCATTTTAGGGTTAGATATAGGGATACTATATCTAAAGCAAAGGGTGATTACACCACCTTGCCCCAGCTGTCGTGCAGCCAGTTGTGTCAGATTTGGATGGCCAGCCAGGGGTGGCATAATACATGCTTCAGCCCCTGGTAGGCCCTGGGTACACCGATGCCCTGGGTACCTATAGTACACTGTACAGGGACTGATAAGGTGGCCCAGTATCCAATTAGATATGTACCTAAGGTACATGGAATCCATTTTACAGAGAGAGCAGTGGGCCTGGGGTCCTGAATAGCAGGGTCCCAGGTCAAATAAGTCGAAAAACCAACAAAACACCAGGCAAAAAGTTGGGGGCAACCATAGTCAGATATCCACCTTCCTACAGGGACTGTTTGTCTCCCTTGCTAAGCACTCTAGGTGCCTTCGAAGTGTTGTCGAATGTGGGGGTATTTGACATTTCTGGCTACTTCCCTGGGCTGAGGGCTAAAATATGAATGTACATTGCACTGCAGAGCTCCTGGAAAAACGGGACACGAAAGGAAAAAAGCACACAGAAGTATCTCTTGTTACTAGAAGGTTGCGCTCACAGTACAAGCAAACAACTCTTTTTCTTAAACAGTTCAGACAGTTCTGTTCTGTCCTGTGCTGCTCGCTCTGCGAGGCATGCTGTATTAGGGTATGAACTGGAAGCCCTCCCACTCTCCGCCCATAATTGTCATTGGCTTGTGTCATTGTGCTTCATAAAGGCTGGCTTCTGATTTGTAAATTGGCTCATCTGAAAGGGACACGTTAGTGATAGATTCCTTATCATAGATTATCCCCAGGCGTCAGACTGGATCCAGAAATTTTTGCGTAGCAATACCCCTGCACGTCGGTAGGCGTCGTCCGCGGCCGTCGTCGGCGTCGTTAGCGCCGGAATGACGTCGTCGGAGTACTTGGACGCCGCCCATGCGAACTGACGTCATTTCTTCTTTTTTCCGCGCCAGCTAGCGCAGAACCGGAGAAGCTCTACCCCTAGTCATTTATTGACTTAACTTTTGATCTTTTTGATCATTTCTTTCTTCGAGTCTTCGACGCTATCAGTGCCGGTAGGGATGCCCGGTTTCAAACCCTGTTCGAAGTGCGACCGACTGATGTCGGTTACAGACCCCCATCGCCAGTGCCTGAAGTGTCTAGGCCTCAACCAGGACGACCGCACCTGCTCCGACTGCCGGGCCCTGACGTCTAAAGCTAGGCGAGAGCGGTCCCGCAAGCGACTGACTCCGGCAGTCGGCCCTGTGCCATTCCAGGTCCCGGTCCCACGGGAGGTCGAGGGACCTGTCGCGCTGTCGGAGTCATCGCAGCTCCGGGAGTGGACATCGGTCGTCAGGCTCCAAGTCCTCAGGTAAGAGGCATGAGAGGTTGGAGCGACGTCATCGCTCCTCCGACCCACCCCGACGCTCGCACGATGCAGCTGGGTTCGGGCGACACCGCCCACGTGGCTTTGCGGGAGTCACCAGCGTCGCCGCCTGCCCCACAACTTCGGGTCCCTGGGCACGGCGCGATGCCAGAGGAGATCGAGCGGTACCTCATGGCCATGAGGACCCTCCCTCAGCCGGGTTCCGTGGCGCCTACGGGCCCAACGGTCCCGGCTGGAGGCCCTAGCGGGTCCGGCGCTTCGGCCCCGACGCCGTCGGGTGCTTCCGCCCCAACGCCGCCGGCTTCTTCGGTCCCGGCGCCGCAGGACCTCACCGGATCCGCTTCCGGATCCGGGTCGTCGCCGGTCGACCTCACGGCCTCACCGGCGCCGACCCCACGGGTGTCGCCCCCGGCGCCCGCTGTGGACGCCGTCCCCAATGTCCCCTCCGGTCTGACTCTGGCGCCTTTCCGGCGCCGCTTCAGACGGCCTTTGGAGATTTTTATTTCCATGAGAAGGCCCCGTCTTTTAATCCTGCCTTACAGGAAACGGGTGATGAGGGAGATTGGGAGTGCCAGTCTCAACAGGACTGGACATATGAGCTTGGGGAGGCCAGTGGTATTGACACTTCGCCAGACACTGGATTTGTCTCCCCTCCGACCGTGGCTTTGGAAGAGGGGTCTACATATAGTGTAGTGTTGACAAGGGCGGCCAAGGCCTTAAACCTTGAGTTCCCCATCGCGGCCGTGAGGACTAACCTCCTCACTGAGGTCCTCAAACCGCAGACAAGCTCCAGCGAGCCTCTGCTAACGTTCAATGAGGCCTTATGTGACGTTCTTGTGGGCACTTACTCCAAGCCCACCACAGGTCCGCCTGTGGTTAGGAACGTGGTCAGACGCTATCGCCCGGCCCCGGGCCACCCTTGCTTTTTGTCCACCCATCCCACCCCGAGAGCCTGGTTATCCAGGCATCCACTTCCCAGACCGCATTCCTGTCGGCTCCACCCGATCGGGAATCCAAGATCGGGAATCCAAGAGATATGAGCAGTTCGGGAAGAAGGTGTTCTCGCCCCTAAGCTTAGGGCTGCGGTCTGTCAATACCGCCTGTCTCTTGGGCCGCTACACATACACCCTGTGGGACGCGGTCGCGGACATGCTGCCACAATGTCCGGAGGAGATCCGGGCTAAACTCTGCCAAACCCTTGTGGAGGGCCGAGATGCAGCCCGATATTCCATCCGGTGTGGCTGGATACCACGGACTTACTGGGCAGGACAATGGCAATGGCGGTGGCGGTTCGACGCCACGCCTGGTTGAGGTCCGGCAACTTATCGGCCGATGTCCAGGCCACACTTGTGGACATGCCTCTTTGATGGCCGTCGCCTCTTTGGCGACAAGGCAGACCATGCGCTTGAGCGTTTTAAGGACTCCACGGCTACGGCCAAGTCCTTGGGGCTCTTGGCCACACGCCAGCAATCGGGTGCCTTTCGCTCCTTTCGTAGCCAAGGAAGGGGTGCCCCCACACGTGCTGCCAGCCACGCGCCGCAGAATGTTCAACAGCGCGGTGGCGGCCGCGGAAACCGCCGTGGCGGCAGTCGGGGACAACGGCGAAGCCAGTCCACACCACCCTCCGCAGAACCCTCCTCAAAACCTTCCTAGTCAGAGTTTTCGCCGGTGGGAGGCAGGTTTCGCCATCACCTCTCCCACTGGCGCACTGTCACGTCGGACAGGTGGATGCTGCAAATCGTCCGAAGGGGCTACTCCCTCCCCTTCGAGGCGACCCCTCCAGCCATTCCACCGCAATTCCACCGCGTGTGGGGGGGATCACTTGCAACTTCTGCAAGAGGAAGTCACGGCCCTCTTGGCCAAGGGGGCCATCAAGCGCGTTCCTGGGCCCGGAAGTAGGGTGTGGTTGTTACTCCCACTTTCTTTCTGGTACCCAAGAAGGGCAAAGGGGGCCTACGCCCTATCTTGGACCTGCGGAACGTCAACGGCTTCCTCCGGAAGGAGAAGTTCAAGATGCTGACTTTGGCTCAGGTCTTAGCTACCCTAGACCCTGGAGACAGGCTGGTAGCTTTGGACTTGCAGGACGCTTATTTTCACATCCTCATCCTGCCGGCCCATAGGCGTTACCTGCGGTTCACGGTAGGCCACGAGCACTTTCAGTTTACCGTGCTCCCCTTCGGCCTTACCAGCGCCCCACGGGTGTTCACGAAGGTGATGGCGGTGGTCGCAGCTCATCTGCGCAGGTTAGGGGTGTCAGTCTTCCCCTACCTCGACGACTGGTTGTTGAAGGCGGGCTCGCCCCAGACAGTCGTCAGCCACCTCCACACTACGGCCAACCTCCTGCACTTGCTGGGGTTCTCCATCAACGTGCCGAAGTCGCACATGTGTCCCTCCCAGAAGCTCCTCTTCATCGGAGCGATTCTCGACTGGACGCAGTTTCGGGTTTACCCACCCGAACAGCGGGTTCGGGATATACAGGCTCTGATTCCAATCTTCCAGCCTTTATCCCGAGTCTCGATCAGGTTGATGCTGCGGCTCCTGGGGCTGATGGCCTCCTGCATCCTTCTGGTGCATCACGCCCGGTGGCGGATACGGGCTCTGCAGTGGGACCTGAAGTTTCAGTGGGCCCAGCATCAGGGCAACTTGTCCGATCATGTCTTGATCTCGGAGGGCACTGCGAGACAACTGCAGTGGTGGCTCTCGGACCGCGATTGGGTCAGTGGCAGATCCCTCTCCCTACCCCACCCGGAGCACGTGGTTGTGACGGACGCGTCCCTCCAGGGCTGGGGAGGCCACATGGGAGAGGCGGAGATCAGAGGCCTCTGGTCTCCGGCGGAGTCCCGGCTCCATATCAACCTTTTGGAGCTGCGGGCGATTCGTCTAGCACTGAAGGCATTCCTCCCCTCTGTCCGGGGGAGTGTAGTGCAGGTGTTCACGGACAACACCACCGCCATGTGGTACTGCAACAAACAGGGCGGGTGGGGTCGTGGACCCTATGCCAGGAGGCTCTGCGCCTCTGGCAGTGGCTGGAACATTAGGGCGTGACCCTGGTGGTTCAACACCTGGCAGGCTCTCTGAATGCCAGGGCGGACGAACTCCGCCGTCGGTGCATGATGGATCACGAATGGCGTCTGAACTCGGACGTGGCGCAAGGCCTCTTTCAGCAATGGGGAGAGCCTTGGTTAGATCTATTCGCCACAGAAGAGAACGCGCAATGTCATCAGTTCTGCACGTTGGAGTTTCCAAGGCGGCACTCGCTCGGAGACGCTTTTCGTTGCGAGTGGAGTTGCGGTCTATTGTACGCCTTACCGCCTATACCACTTCTGCCCAGAGTGCTGAAGAAGATCAGGCACGACCGGGCCCAGGTTATCCTTGTGGCTCCAAACTGGGCACAAAGATACTGGTATCCCGAGCTACTCAGCATGTCAGTCGATCCCCCGATTCGTCTGCCTCTTCGGGAGGACCTTCTGTCGCAGCAGCAGGGGACGGTTCTGCACCCGAACCTGTCCAGTCTCCACCTACAAGCTTGGAGATTGAGCGGCAGCAGTTGAGGCTATTTGACTTGCCTCCCGAAGTCTGTGATATCATTCTGGCAGCCAGGCGTCCCTCCATAAAGTCGGTATACGCCTGCAGGTGGAACAGATTTGTGGCATGGTGCACAGCAAAGGCTGTGGACCCACTCTCTGCACCCCTTTCTGAGGTTCTCCTCTTTCTTCTTTCTCTTGCCCAGCAGGGCTCTGCTCTGGGCACTCTCAAGGGGTACCTTTCTGCCCTTTCCACCTTCTTACGGCTACCTGATCAGCCTTCCTTGTTCAAGTCCCCCATTGTAAATTTGTTTTTGACGGGCATCACACACATGTTCCCTCCTGTTCCCTTCGTGATGCCCCAGTGGGACTTGAATCTTGTGCTTACTTACCTCATGTGTGCTCCCTTTGAACCGCTCCATAACTGTCCTCTCCGTCTTCTTACTCTGAAGACTGCTTTCCTGGTTGCCATCACCTCTGCCAGGAGAGTGAGTGAGCTCCAGCTATGTGGGCCTCGCTGCACATGTTTTCAAGATACTACCTCCTGGACAGCCAAGTCTGGAGAGATGGCTTTTTCGGCCATTCCGTTCTCCAGGACTTTCTAGGGTGATCATTGGTTCGCAGACCGGCCACCAGGGTTGATATTGCTGGGGTGTCTATTCTAAGGTAAGGAATCTAACACTAACCTGTTTCTTTCAGATGCACAAGTTACTTACCTTCGGTAACGATATATCTGTAAGAAACAGTAGTTAGTGTTAGATTCCTTACCGCCCCACCCATCCTCCCCGTTCTGCGAACTGATATCTAGGGTTAAGGTTCATCCCTTTTAGGGCCCTAGTTTCATATCACCAGTGTTGGTTTTTATCATGGCTCTGCGTTCCTGGTGCGGAAAAGCTATGTATAAGAACTGACGTCAGCGCGCGAGGGCGGCGTCTAAGTACTCAGACGACGTCATCCCAGTGCCAACGACACGGACGCGAAGCCGCAGACGAAGCCTACCGATGCGCAGGGGTACTGCTACGCAAAACTTTCCGGATCCAGTCTGACGCCTGTGGATATTCTAAGGTAAAGAATCTAACACTAACTACTGTTTCTTACAGATATATCGGTACCGAAGGTAAGTAACTTGTGCACCACTCACCGCTTATATACAATCTCAGCAGTAGCGACTGCATACTTCTACATATACTTCACAATACCTTAGTTTGCAGTCCAATCAAGGATAGATTCTCGCAATGTTCATATGATTGTCAGCAGTCTGCTGAGTGTCGTCCGCCTGCTCAGTCGAGTCCTGTGAGTTTTGCAGTCCATATGCATGCTCGTCATCGCTGGATAGGTCACGCTGGCTGAAATTTGGTGCATCTTCAACCCCCAAAGAACCGCTGATCTCCGCTACTGCCTGCAGGGCATCTCGCTGTCCACTAAGAATCAATTCCGTATGTGGTCCCATTGCTTGCGAGGGCGGTGTCCAAACTCCTGTCGATCTTCTCTCTCTCCGTCGGCGGCGGAAGGGGCCCCTTAATTTAGGCATAGTGTTCGACGCAGAGGCTTCCCGAGGTCCAGCAGCAGTAAAGGTGTCCTGTCAGTCTTCTGCTACCTCCGATGTGGCAAAGGAATGCGTCTTGTCACTTGCCACCACTTGCAAGCACGCCGGGAAGAACATAGAATATTTGAGGTCATGTTGCCGAAGGCGTTTCTTCACTGCCATAAATGAGTGCCTTTGCCTCTGCACCTGGACGGTATTTTCCGGAAAGAACATCATTTTATGATGGTCTATTTGAATATCTTGCAGCTTCCTGGTTTCCCGTAGGATGGAGTCTCGATCCCGGTAGTTGAGAAGTCGGAAGAGCATGGGCCGTGGGTTTGACCGCGTGGGGGGGGGGGGTCTCACAGGGACTCTGTGTGCGCGTTCTATGACCAAGTGAGGCGAGAGGGTTCCTTCCAGCAGTAGGTCTTTGAGCCAATTTTCCATGTGCAGCGTGGACTCCCTTCCTTCCCAGCATTCCGGCACACCCACTATGCGCACGTTGTTTTGTCACGGCCGCCCTTCAGCGTCCTCATCTCTGTCCTCCAGGAACTCCACTCGGTTGAGCAGGTCTCGTACATGTTGGTCTGTCTGGGCCACTTGTGGTTTGATGTCAGTAAGTGCAGTTTCCAGGACGGTAGTGCGGTCTGTCAGTTTCCGGTGATCGGCATGTAGATGAGTAAGGTTGATTGCCACCTTGTCGATTTCAGATTCCAGAGAGGTGCGGTTCTGATTGATAGTTTCTTCCAGCCGTTCCATCGCAGCAAGCTCTGCGTCAAATTTATTCGCCGTTTGATCTGCGTGTCCATGCTTCGCCATTTTGTCTGTTTAGGTGGTAGTTGTTGTGGGGCCTGCGTTCCTCTCGCACCGGTCCGCCCTGGTGCCACCCAACATGAGTCGTCAATATCGCACTCCTATGCCGCTCCGTATATGGCAGGATTTCAAGCAATGTTCCCGGGGCGCGTGCTTCACAGCGGGATCTACACCGATGTCAGGAGAACATGAATGGCAGCAGTGACTGTCTCACAGTCCAAGGCTGCGGCGGCAGGGTGCTACCGCTACGCTCAGATATGTTCACCTCAGCTTAGTAACCAGCCGTAGCTCACTGTCATTTGGGTTGCTTCTAGCGGCAGCGGCGACGTTCGCTTCAGGGAGGGTCAGGTACAGTGTGCGTCTATGGCTTAATTGTCTGCAGGCGCCAGCCAGTCTCACCTCTGGTCACTGAACCAGGCGTCTCGCACAGAATCATGCAACTAAGGAATGAGTGTCCAATTTGTTTCTATGGGCCAAGAGGCCCATAGGAATGAATGGGGATACATTCTCAAATTGCGATTTTCTATGAGAAAATCGTAATTTGAGAATTGCAATTCCAAGATCGCCAGGGTGTCCAAAGGAAACCTGTTGCACCCCTGGAATGTGCCTGTAAGTACATGTGGCGCACATACATGTCGTAAGGTCATGTCTGTGCGTCACATGACACTTTGAAGTTTAATTTTTTTTTTATTTTGACAGGAAATCGCAAAATACCATCTACTTGGAGTAGGTGGTATTTTGCGATTCCTTAAGCCAAAATCGCAATTTAAAAGGCACCCCTACATAGCATTTAAGGAATCGCAAAATTGCGATTCCTCAAATGCTTAAGCAAAATAAGGAATCGCAATTTTTGCGATTCCTTATTTTGCTATGTGGCACCTACATACTAAAAGGCCGTTTGCGATTCGCAAATGCCAGAATTCTGCAAATTCCGGCGTTTGCGAATTGAAAAACACCTTTCTACATATGCCCCATTGTCATTGACAATGCCAATAGCTCAAACTCGCGGAAATGCAAGACCGATTGCATTGCAGAAGCATGTTTTTATTTGTTTCTCCATGCACAGCTTGTCTCCTCCTGAGGAAACGATGTAGAATGGTGCGCTCTGATGAGCCTGCATTATTCCCTGGCTGCGCCTACCACCCCGGCAGACGGGTGCGGCTTTACTAGAAATACATTATGAAGGACTCGTTTCTTCTCTACTAGAGTACTGAAGTGTAAGGTTCAGAACATACATGTTTTTGATCTTTACTCGAGTTCAATTAAATCTAAGCCTTGTTTTCCATTGGTTGGTCTTCCTTTATGAGCATTTCCTAGTGCTGCCAAATCGTACACATGCTGTTTAAGAAAGGGTAAACCTCCCTATTATCTTAGACTCTTGCAAGTTTAACCAGATAAATCTGATGGTCCAGTAGGGCACACCGGTGAAAAGGGCTGCTTGCGTTTAAAGGAAAAAATGTGAGGTTACTCTGTAAACGCAGGGAAGTGAACACGTTCGAAGGAAGCTTTTGTGAAAAAAACAGAGCCTTGTGACCCAGTAATGAACACACAACTGATCACCGAGAGTTAACAGCCTCGGAGTCTGGATTTGCCCTTAATACGTTCTGCGTGATCTCATTTCTCTCTGTGCCCAGGCCAGGCACTGGATTTATGTGTAAGGCGCTTTGATTGAGCACGAATAGGAAGAGATCAACACTTCCGGAGATAGGCGCCATAAATCAATACTTCAGCTGGGCGTTTGCATATCCAAAATGCCTTAGTAGGTGAAAATTATCCTATTTAGAGGTGCAGTTTTGACCACTATTGCGAAAACTTCAAGAACTGCAAATGTTTGTTTTTCTGTGCAAAGATTTGAAGCTGTGCAGTGCAGACCTTCGGCCTACTAGACTATGATAAATTGAAAGTATATTAAGGTCAAAATAAATAATTTGCGTACACCGCTTCATATTGTTGGAAAAGGGGAGGGGTGTAAATCTGGGTGCAACCAAATATTGTTCGCTAAAATTAATTTCCCCTGGCTGCACTAAGCAGAGGGAGCAGGCCTTGCCCTGGTTTACTTGCAGGGATCTCGGAGTACTCGGCCTTGTTGGAAAGTAATGGACCCAACCTCCAATGAGAGGTACCTATGCTCACATGATAGCTGGTGCATTAGTCTTTTGCATTGTCTTATGTATTTGAATGCTCCAGAGTTATTTTGTGAGTACATTCGGTTTAAAAAAAATATATAGTTTCAGCAAGCTGTCGCAATTACGGATGTCTGCATGTCGTACGTTTCAGGTAAGTTATGTTTATTTGAGAAAATAACTTCGTCTCCTTCTGGGGAGAGAAAGCCTGGGCTAACTGCCACGCGTGGAATACTGGCATGTTCACCCGCTAACATTCCACTCTGGGATTCCATGCCAAGACTCCACAGGGTACCACACAAGACCTTAACGAGGATAGCCTTGATAGTAGGATGTATGTCAGAGGCCTACTAACCAGTTACATCTTTAGTCAAACACAGTGAATAGGAGAAGCTTTGTATAGTTGACTATTTTAACAGACCAAAACGACACTTAAAATGAGGTCAAGCTGCAAACACCAGAATATGACAAAGTAAGCTTAATAAACCAAGTAAAGTGATAAGATACTCAGCGAAGTAGTAATCTAACGTAATACTTGTCTTACTTGTAGACAGATATACATTTTGCACCAGATATGAAAAAGATCATTTAAAAAGCTTTTTTATACATACCTTTTATATGGGGCCTTTTTAATCTATTCCTTTCTTTATTATGTTAGACCTTCGCTGACTTAGTATACGGCATATTCAGTTGGACTATCCCCATCGCTGTAGCTCTTTCGTGTCTTGGTGGACTCAATTCATCAATTCTAGCTGCATCTAGGTAATGTACCTCCATGTTTATTATATACATTTATTTGTACCGGAGTTTTATGATTTACTTCAGTTTCTCCTTTTATTAGTTTGATTTTCTTTGTATGTAATCGTTTTCATATTCACTGTATGTATGACTTCAGTGTCCAGGAAAGAAAGCAAAATTTAAATCTGAAATTTATATTTCTTCAATGTTTTTTTTTAGAAATTGTATGGTTAGACTTTGAAACCCTTCCAACTTGCCACTTGATTACTTTTCCTGCAGCTGTTCTAGAACTTTAAAGGAAATCAGACCACGGTTAAATAGTGTTTTTTTGTATATTTTTTATTTGCGATAGACTCTATTACAAATGATTGTTGAACACCTTTGCTTGAATTTATTCTTTTCTCATAATTTCTATATTGTCCGCTAACTTTTGCTCATACATACTTTTTTTATTTCCCATTCCTTAATTGTATCTTGTGATGGTTTTGAAGATCGTTTCCGACAATGTCTCACTCCTTGCCTTTAGTGTAATCTGCTCATTTTAGTTCGTCATTTCATAGATTCATATGGTTTATTGCATGTGTTGCACTTGGTTTGCAGATGACCTCATTTTCTAGCAAGCCCTTGTCACTGCATTATCTGGCACACACCGTTTGACACATCTTCACTGAATATACTAACCCTTTTTTGCTTTCATCCTCAAAGGCAGTGTCAGAATGGTTTTGACCTCATTCTAAATCATGCTTCTGCCCAATATTCTGTTTTGGATCTCTGCTTTTACTCACGGTTTCAAGCCAAACAAATGGCGGGAAGCCTTTCCTCGAGATAATTCCGCTAATACCTTGCAACGTTTGCTCACTCAGTTTGGACGTTTTTGTCTCTAATAAGGCTCGTCGAGGAAACGTTTGGATTGTCTGAAGGATTTTAAGCTAGGTAGTACAAAAAATTCCCCATTTCAGCAAGTTTAATTGTAAGTGTATTGGCTGAAGTGTCTTGTGTTCAACATGTGCACAAGATTGCCATTGTCCTGTCAGTCGAATGGGCCCTATTATCTTTCCACTGACCGATGGGTGGCTCCTTATTTAGTGCCACTATCAAGAAATATTTGAACAAACAATTTATGAACCTTTATTTGGGGCTAAGATTTTATCATATTGTGTAGTCCAGATGGAGAGCCAGAACAAAAATGGTTTCATTAAAAGGGAATTCTCCAGATCAAACAACCCCACGTGCACAGTTAGAGATGGAACGGAGGCAGGCAAACAAAGTAGCCATTTAAAACAAGCATTGGCATAGCCAATAGGTACAAAGACCTTAATGTTGTAGTAAAATGTGTGTTGTTTTCAATATATCAACTTTAAAAGGCTGAGGGCCTGAGATGGTGCAAATAGCATTGTATGCAACTTTTGGCTGAAGTAAAGTACTGTGTTTTCATTGTGTAGTTTGTGTGAAGGTGCGTGCAGACATGTCCAACCTCTCGATGCTCACTGCATCAAGGTGTGTGCAGACACTGTCTAGTGGCGCCATATGCACACACAGTCACACAGGCATTCCTACACATATTGGTCGCGAGTGGCCCACTCATAAACCCCTCTCTCTTGCACCAGGTACATGAAATCCGCCTGCACCTATTTTCTAGGGTGATAAAGTACTATTCAGTCATGTGAACAGAACAGAGACCTTTTACTGTTTTCCTTCCTTTCAAAACATTATTAATTTTTCCCGCCTGTTTGTAAAAGTGTAAAGTCAAGGTTATGTAACTATCTAGAAGTTCTCCCCCAAAGTTGCACAGTTTGTCAGCTGGGGTGCCCCATTAGTAAGGCCTCCGCGGTGCAAGGTGAAACTATGTCTTTCCGCTCGGTGTCGTCTTGTTTTGTGCAAAGCGTAACGGGTGATTAGTGCATATTCAGTCAAAGCATTGCACGTCTGGATGGAGTGAATGAAGGCCTGTTGTTTCATAAACTTACGAACACAGGTGTTACTGGCTGCAGTGAGTGCTCCTGTTGCATTCCAGATAAAATGTGCCTTACCGTGGCACTGCACTGTGTGTTGGGGTTACAGGTCTTCGTGTTTTACAAACGGATTTTCGAAATTTGAACAGGGTTCTGAGAAGCAAGTTTGAGTATTTTGAAACTCAAGTTCACTGTGAAATTCTTAAAAGCAAGATGGAGATACGCCTTTTGAGGAACTGATTACAAGAATACCTCTTCTTTATTTGAAAAACATCCCTGAAATGGGAAGATAGCTATTTGTCATTCCTGCCAAGCGCGAGGACCGCAGTTGTGGGTGAAAGAAGTTTGTCTGAAATGTGATGTTCCCGGGCACGGTTCGGACAGAGCGGACCGGCTCAATCGTGCAGCCATCGCACCCTCTTTGAAAGGGCCACGTCCATTTAAAGGGGCCTTTCGTGTCTGCATGATAATTTAGATGCAAGGCTCTAAGTGGCCCAAATTAGCGCCATCCAGGGCTTTGACGCTGCTCCCTTTACGTGTTCTAGTCTTTTCGCAATGCCAAACGCGGCATCTTAATTAGTTTGCGAACTCCTTGTCATTTTCACAAATTTCAGTGGGCTTGCAGTAAATACATGCAACTGTATCTGCGATCACTTTTTAGGAAATGATACGTGAGTGAAATTTATTCTAAGTGAAAAGTGTAGCTGCCTTCGTGTTTTCTTTTTCCCCTGGCTGGCGTCACGTAATCAGATTTTGGTAAATTAGTGCCGGCTGTGGGAGGGAGGTTTGAAGCCCCGCTGTTGGCCGCGCAGCATGGGTTCTGCAAACACTGGGCCCTATCTCGAGTGAAGCACTTTGGATCTTACGATGGAGGGAGGAAGGCCCTGCGCGCGCCGTCACCTTACAGTTTAATAACAAGCAAGATACACGAATCAAAGGAAAACAGACAAGCGCAGCTAAAGTGAAAGTGACCACGCTGTGTTTAATTAGTAACCTGAACCACGACGAGGAATGCAGCTGCCACCCTGCACGCCGCTGCTGGCTCCAGAGAGCAAAACACAGTGGGAGTGACATATTGGAAAGGAGGTGGGACATGCACCCGCCTTTGGCCATTTGCTTGCTTTCATTATTGAAAGACACAAACAAAGGCCAATCCAATTTGTGGGAGGAGTCAGACCCACACGGAGAAGTTTAGAGTGCTTACAAGAAGTCTCCCATAGACCAGCACATGCGTGCTGCGCTAGAATCGACCAAAAACGTGTTTTCTTCAACTTGAAAAGATTTGCTAGTAGTGTACCCCCTCAGTCCAGCCTCAAATGTAGCAGCAGGAAGAACTTTAGCTTGTAAATCTCGATCATTTCTTTTATGACGGATGACCCAGTTTAAATGCACATTTTTAAAAACCCTCTCTATTCCTGCTCATTTTAAGTTTAGCATTTGCAACCTGTTGCGCCCATATGCTATTACTTGTAAATTGGCCCCCTAGATAGCAAAATGTATTCACTCTGTTGACTAGGGAGCCTTCGCTATAGAAGAGCCTACATTTATTTGGTTGTTTCTCGCATATCATTGTAAAACTCTTTGATTTGTTGATTGTAATTTTTTTAAATGCCATTTACTTCCCGAATGCTGTCAACAATTTCTGCAATCCATTGGGGTCTTAGATGTTAATACGTCATCATCAGTGTATAAAACCGGAATAGGGCGCCATGTTATGAGGGTTACATCTGCCTGAAGCACCTGCAAGGCTTCATCCACTCCATTAATAAAAAGGGAAAATAATAAAAGGTCTAATACGTATCCATGTCTAATACCCTTTCCTTTATTAATATCAGGTGTGCTTTTGCCCCATGGACCATAACAGATTTTGCTCGATAGATTCTCATAAATGCGAGCCAAATTTCCCCAGGCCCATTTCTCCAGCCTCTGTAACGAAACCCTGCTCATCAATTTTACAAAAGCGTCCAGGAGGGAAATGGGGCAGTAGCATTTAGAATCTGATCTGTCACCTTTTTTAAAAAATGTGAATGTTTATTGACACATACCAGGACTGAGGAATTACAACTTTCAGCAGCAGCGTTGAGTACCCTAGTTAAAATAGGTCCCAATAGTTCTTTGTATGCCTTAAAAACATTTCATTTACTGGGACCTCTTCCGGTCCGGTGGTCCTTCCACTAGCACTAGAAATGATAGCACAATTGTCAATAGAGATGTTAAGTGGGATTCAATGCCAATTGCAGGTTCTGTCAGTCCCCATTTCTCTTCCCACATTTGAAGTATCATTAAACATTTTGGAAAAATGTTTCACCCGTGCATTGTAGGCTACAAAGGCATTAAGTTCTGGGATCTTATCAGATTTGAAAATAGGGACATTAGACGTATTCCAAAACAGCTTACTATTGCTTGTATCAGCAAGCTAGTCTCAAATTGGACCATGCCTCTTCTTGTAAAGACCTTTTCCTCGCCACAGTTACCTGCTTATAATTATTGCGGGGAGTCTTGATTAACACAGTATCTCTAGGTGAGCAATGTAAAGTCTCTCTCAGCCTTTGAGCGGTCAGAGTACATAGTGGATCCAACCATTTCCCATGTTTAGCTAGTACGTCTCTAGAGCTTCTTGTCAGGAGGATGTTAAGACAACCGCGGATGCTTTTTAAAAATATTTAGCATATGTTCCTGGGTTACCACCTCCTCCAGGCAATAGCTTAACTCTGATAAATTCCTCTTAATAATTTTCCTTAGAAAGCTGTTAAGTTCCACTCCTGCCCATCTAAATCGTACCCGGTTTGGCCTAACTGGAGAGATGTTAGTAGCTGTTTTAAGTCCACTCCTTTATGACCCCAGAACGAAAAAGGTATTGCAATCGTTATGGTTGCGAAGTATAGATGGGATAATACAAGGGGTGCCAAATTAATTACTGACGGCCATGCACATCAGTAGATGATCAATTACAGTGCAGGCAGCTCTACCATTAAAAGAGGGGATCCGTACCCCATTCCAATCACTTTTGCTCTCAAACATAAAGAGATCATATTTAAAGATAAGTGAATGCAACGTATGGCCATAGTCATTGTGACAGAGATGCAACAAATCGTCAGCTCAATGGTAACAGTAGACCATTCTAACTCCCCACCATGTTCTGCAACCCACATATGTTCCATGGAGCAAATAAATAGCAGTCCTCGGATCCATTATTACAGCTAACCATTCGACACTAGATGGAGCATTGGAACTACAGGGCTCTGCATCTATGACTGGACTAGGCCATAGAATCTTTGCCCCAGTAATATCCTCCAAATCATTTAAACAGGATTTATTAAGTTCTAGCAACCTGGCCACCGGCTCAGTTGTGTTTGCTTTGTTAGATTCCGCTCCCACTCTTGTCATACCTCTCCCCCACCATACCTTGTTGGAGTCTGTCATTATCATGTAGTGTAGCCAATACTTGGAACCTGTTAGATGTGGCTAGTGGGGGAATAATCTGATTAACCTCTCTATCCACCTGGTGGCTATTTATTTTATCACTGGGCCCTGTTGCTGGGTGACATAAATGGCGATAGAAGAACACCAATGGGAGTAATCCAATATTCCTGGAGAAGGGGAAATAGGCATGAACCTTGCTAGGATTTCTCGTGCGTGGTCTGGATGTTGTAGACTAATGATAATGCAATCATCTTTAAATGTCTTCCTTAAAGGCCCTACCCGCCCCACTCTCCGGGTTATCAATATTTGTTGTGATCTATTAGGGGAAGAACGTGATTCTTATCAAACCAATGCACTACTTTATTCATTAAGGATTCAGAGGATTCATTTTGCACTGGATTCAACAATGATCCGTTAACCATTACTGCTACGTAAGGGCAAGGGCTGGGGGTAGATTAAGTGTTACAGGGTCAATGTGAGTGGATTTCACCTTAGTTACTGGCAGTGTCTGGGTATCGCAATATTAGTGGGTAATGAATTGTGCTGTTCCCTTTTATGTATTTTATCTATTCGATTTTAAAATGGATAAGAAGTCTCGTTACTTGTATCTGTGTACATTCCAATGATGTTTTTTATACTGTTGTATGTATTTGAATGTCTCTTTTATGGCCTAAAAGGCCGAAATAAAGATTTTTGGATTTGGATTTGGATATTAGTGGACACTGAAGTAGTACTATGGACAGCCACTGATGTTGAAGCTAAGAGGGGTGCAGAAGTACATACTAAATGCTAGAATAAGTTATCCCATTATTAAGCCTTTCAGATATAATTTATATTACAAATGATTTGTTTAATAGTTTCTAGGCTCTTATTAACCGGCAGAATTATCTCATGCGACATCCCATTAATAGACATAAGCAAATTATGTGCAGTTGTCACAGTGTCTTTCATAGATCTTGTAGGGTTCCTGGATAAACGATGACCAGCTGCTCCCTCTGACTTACCCCAGCTCCTTTCCCTTTAGGCCCATTATGCCTTTTTCTTTTGGTCGGAGGACCGTCATCGCAAGATTTCGCCTAAGCTTGGAACCATGGCAGTATTGTAGCTAATGACGTCTATCTGAGGAGTAATTATTGCTTATTGAAGTTAGATATTAAAATTGTGAGAGTTCTGCATTGTTTTCAAAATCCTGCGAAAATCCCACAGTTGAAGCATATTAAGATATCTTTGACCAGTTTACAGAATGAAGTCTTGTCCATGATCCATATAACATTTCCCAAGATGCCAAGATAATTTTATGCACCTGTAATATGAGTCTGAAAAGGTTTGAGCTTTCTGAAAGTAACAATTAAAGCTACATCTAGATAGTTGAGAATCCTACATTGCTATTGTTACAAGGGCTCAAGATAGGTTGTTGACTATAAGGATACATTTGAACAGACTACCTCTGCTCTTTGTTATCTTTGGGAAATGCTTTTCTCTCCTCTATTTGCTCTTGGGGCATACTCGAGCAAGAAGTCAAATTGCACTTTTTGTCTAGCCGAGAACAGTTTTCGCTCTTTCATAGAGATAGTGCAATCTATAGAGAAAGGGTCAAAAGATCTGCCACCCTCAACCGATTGTGTCATTCACACATTGATCAGCCTATATTCATCAGTCATTGGTGATAGTAATTGGCACTGAAGATGTACAAGATTATACTCTAAAAGGTATTTAGCGATTTAATTAGTGTTGCAGTCAAATGGTCCTCAAAGGGAGGTTTAAACTCCAGTCGCATGCGGTCTGCGCTGCACTGAATCGCGTTTAATAAAACAGTAGTGATATAAATAGTGAAATGAGTAACCTCCCCTTATATGATACGCACCGCTTACTATTTCTGTTTGATAACCTTGGACAAATATGTCAAACCATTGTCTTTTCTGCTACATTAAATAAAGTTCTGGGAAGTGCAAACAGCATGAAGAGGTGAGGGGTATAGAGCACTGGAAGAAGTAGCTTCGCTCCATAGTTTCTAAAAGGCTGATGCAGTGTCAGACTCGGACAGAAAATAGGCCCTGGCAGCTGAATTAAAGTGCTCCCCTCCCATTAGTGAATCAGATGGCTAAAACAGTGGCACATGTTTGCAAATAGGGTCGTTTTGAACATACAAAGACTTGTTGAATAGGCGTTTTGCAAGGTTGGGGAGACTGCATGCATTTTTGGTTGCTGCAGGCAATGTTTGTGGTAATATCCAGGAAATCAACAATAAACACCAGCCCACTGGACTATAAAACAGGCCCACAAACCTCCAAAAAACGGACCCACATACTGATCTGTCACACTAGTCCTGTGGGCACTGCTTGATTTTCTTATAGGAAAGTCCAAGCCTGGTCTGATAAGGATGAGTAACAGTCAAATGAAGGGCTGACTATCAGATCTACAGCCCCACCAGGTTTTTAGAAGCTAATGATAGTTACTTTGGCCTGCAGGTGTATGAAGGTGAAAATGATTGGTGGAGGGATTTGTTACAGAATTGGGTGTTGGTGAGTGGAAAGTAAGGGGAGGCGGGCCTTGCCATGAGAAGTAGCATTCTGAGGAGGTGCTCAATTGCAAGAGCTGAATCTGAGCCTGATATGGGAGATGTCAGTGACTAGGTAGAGAAGATAATGGAGGTAAAATTACAAGAGATGAACATTGATTTTTAGAAACCTTACTCTTACTAGTGGGGTGTTTCCAGGAAAAGATAGTGATACGTTTTTTTGTAATTTCCATACAAAATACGACCCAGCATTAGTTGTAAAAAATTTTTTTTACATCTCATGAAAGTACAGGCTTGATAACAACTTTTGAACTGGAAGCAGTAAACCTGGTGGGCTGTAGCCGACGAACCACCTGAACATTACATGGGGAGAGTACGTTCTGGGCAACAATCAGTACTATGAGATGCACACGATTATTTGTTGTTAGTGGGTTCCAAATCTTAATTCATCATCTGATATTGCACATTCAAGAATACACACGAGGAATGCAATTTATGATTTTATTACAATCAACGTTCTGTCCTAGTACAAATAATATTTATAGTTGTAACTATAAAGATGAACAAAGTACTAGCAAAGAAAGGGATGAATAAACAAAATATTGCAAATAATTGAAATACTGTAGCTTTTTTTCAGAATTTCCTTGCATGGAAAAATTTAACCAGTCACTGTTCTTCAACCCCTCTCTTCTTGCCTCTATCCAAGCTGTTTTAGCACAAGAAAGAGGTCTGTACGAGTTAATTAAAATGGCCTCCCACCCACATCACTTAGCAGAACACCAGTCATGATTGTTCTGTATTGAGAAGGTCGTTCTCTGTGATCAGGACATTATAGCATACCCAGCAAGCCGATAATGCCAGGGTGGTTCTGAGATGCCTGCCTGTGGCCTTCACAAAAGATGTTTACTGCTGTGCTTCCTCAGAACAAGTCTCACAGGAAGCCAACGATCTTCCTCTTTGCCTTATACTTGTCTATACCAACCTTAAATATAGGCCTCACGTCGAAATAAATAAATGATGTCAAATACAAGAATTATCATATTAATCTTGTTGCACCTTCACTTGATTTAGAAAATTATTATATAATTTGAATACATATATGAATAAATAATGCATTATCACACTATAGTAAAGCAAATGTCATAAAGCATGCATGTGCAAACCAAACAAAATGCAATATATGTTTATATATGAGAAATGTGCGCTCAAAATATATGCAAATCTATCAATTCAAATCAATATTTTCTGTGAGATGCCACAAAGCCACAGTTCATTTATCAAATGTATTGTGGATCATATAAAATATATCTAAACTGCCACTAAAAAATTCCAATAATTTTTTTTAAACACGGTTATAAATCAAAAGTCACACAAGATGAATACATAAAACTTTATATAATTACTGAAACAGAACATAACAGAGATATGTTAATTAAACATACATTTTATTCAGATAGTTATCTCCTATACAAAAGAAATAGGAAAGTAGTTAAGAAGCAGTTGAACTAAGTCAAGAAGAGTATTGACTATATACAAAAGCTTTGTCTGTTAGGTGCATCAGTTGCATGGAGTCTATGGTGGCAGTGGTTCTTTGCAGTGACTGTATCATGCCCCAGTAAAGGTACCGCTTTGAGTTAGAAACATTATGTTACAATACAGTAAGTGGCATGACATTTCTCTGGTTCTTTTGTGGTAATAAAGTTACTTAGGGTTCTCAACCCTCCTTTTAAGGCTGGCAACCACTCCAGAAAACCCATTCTTGTGCTCAAGGTATCTTGTTGTGGGACTGTACGTACAGAGCAACACCAAATTCCCTTCTATAGGACTGATAGGGCTATATGAGGAGTGCCCATCATTGTCCTGACCATACATAGGTTCAGGAGTTACCTAGTTGTGGGATTAGGAAGCAAGCCAGTGCAACAAACTTCTAATTTTCTCATTACTCAGCAACTACAGTTAGGTGATGAGTACATGCAGTTCTCCATAATTGGATCATTCTTATATTGACATGCTTGAAATATTCCTGGCCGTACAGGAAGTATTCCAGGAGTATGAGTATCAGCCACAGATCTCCATAGCTGACAGCCCTCCTCAACTTGATGGACTTCTTTGTTACTGTAAGGAATCAAAGGTCGTATATGGGCCTGTTCTGTTTGACAACTTTGCAGGAGATAATAGATATCTTTCAAAGGTTGATTCCTCAACAGCATGCCTAAAGTTGTTGAAGATGCTGGCTGTGCTTCCACTGGCGGTACCCCATCAAAAAAAAGAAGTACAAAATCTCAGATACAACCCCAACCCTGCCTTATGGACTACCCTTGGCCAGATTCGTTTTTTAGCTCAGAGACTCAACGTAGATATAAGAACGCAGTAACGACATCAATGGCATCTCCTGATGGCGGATAGTTTTTGGTACATGACTCTGGCATGTTTCCAGGAATGTGGCGAATCGATGGAGGCATTGAGGATGGATATTTGTGCTTCGCTCATCAGTAGGAGTCCTTTAGGGAAGTCATGGTGGGACAAGGGTCAAATGGAGCCTCAGAGTGGATGATATTCATGGTATGTGGAGAAGTGTGGCTCACTGGTTAGAGCAGGCAGTCCCTGAAGCAGAGGTCCGACCCGGGACCAGGGTTCAATTCCCGACGCGGCAGGGTCTTGAGCTCAAATGTCCATGGACTCGATAATTCTCGCTTCGGTGCCTGACCTAATCATGGGTTCACACTCTGCAACTCTGGGCATTAAGCTTGCTTAATCTCCACAACGGCCTCCCAGCGGCGGGATGCCTGGCTTTCACCTTGGGGATGCCCTGTAGGGGCTATCTCACAGGGAAAAGCCAGGACGGGTTCCCAAGGCAAGCGCGGAGATACCCCTTCGGGGGTCGATTCAGGCGCTATATAAGAAACATAATAACATAATAATAATAATATGAATGAATGAATGAAAGAAAGAATGAAAGGGGATTTGTAGTGCGCAACTTAGCCCAAGGGCGTCAAGGCGCCAGACGATGCAAATATCAAATGATAAGTCTCAGAATCGCCAAGTCCATGGCTTAAATATAAGCCTCTCGAAAAAGCCAGGTTTTCAAGTCCTTGCGAAAAAGTGCCAAAGAAGACTGTCCCACCAGGTCAGGAGGAAGGGAGTTCCAGAGCTTAGGTATAACGGTGAAAAAGGCTTTGCCTCCCCATCTGGCTTTGGCAAATCTAGGCACATGAAGAGTTTTTGTAGAGGACCGAAGGGCTCAACTGGGGAGGTAGGGAACAAGGAGGGACCTGATGCCTTCTGACCCAGAGCCATATATGGCCCCATGGGCGAAGCACAGAAGCTTAAGAGACCCTAGCCCGAACGGGCAGCCAGTGAAGGACCTTCCTAGCCAGGGAAGCAGAGGATAACCAGGGAAGATTGAGAACCAGCTTGGCTGCAGCGTTCTAGACCATCTGTAGTCGGTGGACAGAGCTCTTATTCATGCCCACGTACAGTGCATTACAGTAGTCTAGTCTCGATGAGACTAGGGCTACCGTGGCCTGCTTCCTCGCATCTAGAGAAAGATAAGATCCTATCTTTCTGAGGATCCTGATGATACCACAACAGGTGGACACGGTCCTACTGACCTGCCGGTCAAAGGAAAGAGTGGTATCAAACAGGACCCCCAGGTTCCTAGCCAAGTGCGAGGGGAGCGGGCAGTCCCTAAGGGATTCCAGCCACCAATCTTTAGACCAAATGTCCTGGCCACGCCCAAAGATCAAAACTTCGGTGTTTTCTCCGTTGAGCTTTAAGAAGTTTTGAACCATCCAGTGAGACATTGCCTCCATACAGGTTCTAAAATTGAGGGCAGAATCATTCACCGACTGTGTTAAGGAGACCATAATCTGGGTATCGTCGGCGTAGGACAGCACCTCGAACCCATAGGATCTCACTACCCTGGCAAGTGGGGCCACATAGATATTGAAAAGGGTGGGGCTTAAAGAAGACCCCTGCGGGACCCCACATTGCACAGCTGTAGAAGGTGACAGAAAATCACCCAGTTTCACACTCTGCTCCCTTTGATGGAGAAAGGAAGCCAGGAGCCTGAGGGCAGAGCCACCCACACCTATCTCCCTAAGCCTGGAGACCAGGATAGCGGGTGACAGAGTGTCGAAGGCCGCAGTCAGGTCGAGTAGAACCAGCAGAGTAATCTGGCCCCTGTCAACCCTCGAACGAATGTTGTCAACCACCACATTCAAAGCAGATTCAGTGCTGTTGGCTCTTCGAAAGCCGTGCTGTGAGATATCTAGTAGGTTCGAGTCATCAAGAAAGGTGGTCAGATGATGGTTAAGGTGGATTTCTAGTATTTTAGCCGGGGCCGGAAGCAAGGAGATAGGCTGAAAATTGTTAAGGACCGCAGGGTCCAAAGAGGTTTTCTTCAAAAGAGGCTTAACCACTGCCAATTTCCAGGAAAGGGAGAAAACCCCTTCCGTAATGGCAAGGTTGAGCACCTCTAGCAGGGGGGGGGGGGCAAAAGCACCTCCCTGCAGCTCTTCAAAACCTTCAGCGGACAAGGGTCCAAGGGAGAGCCCGATTTAATGTTGTCAAGGAGGCGGTTAGACTCATCGAGAGTGAGCAGAGGAAAGGTGAGCAAGCAAGGTATAGATTCAGAAGGAACAGGCGCTGAAAAGGCCGATGAGGGAAAAGAAGAAGAGTCTAATTCCCGGTTGAGGAGCTCCAGGGAGCTGTAAATGTCATCAATTTTTGTGTAAAAAAAGGTAGAGATCTTATTGCAGAGCTCATGGGATTCCACTATGGACTCCACCTTCTGAGGGGCCGAGAGGGAATCAGCGATGGTAGCAGCGATGTTTACGGTGGTGAGGACAGGCCACGAGGTTAGGGGTCATTCATCAACCGTGAAGGGAAGTTGTGTTGCCACGGTGACAGGGTCCAGTTGATGGTCAAAGTTTCAGTACATGGAGTTTTTTTGTTACAGATGAATTCCAAGTTTGTTTCAAATGTATTGGAGGGGGTGATGTTGCTGGTGAAATCTTTGATGGCGAAGATTTCCTTGCTCCTGTTAGTGCTGCGTCAATGCGCTCTGCAAGAGCTGCTCACTTGGTTTTCCTTAGCTACTGGCGGTAGCATATCTGATAGACTTCTAGCCACAGGTTCCTTAGCTTAGAATTATCCCCATATGTCAGATTGGATCCGGAAATGTTTCTGTGAGCAGTACCTCAGTGCGCTGGTAGGTGCCGTGGTTCAACTCCGCATCTGCGCACGAGGTGACGTGTGGGTTGCCCATATAGGTGCCATAACAGCATGTTGACATTGTTTTTTTTCAGATTCAGGATGTGCTACCTCTTAGTTGTTTTTTAGCTTCACTTTTTTCGACCTTTTTCTAAGTCTTTTTGGGGTGTTTCCTTCTGGTGTGGCATGATGTCATCATGGAAGGCCGGCTTCAAGCCCTGATCGATGTCGGTGACTGACCCGCACCTTGTATGCCACTGCTTCCTCGAGCTTGATTCTAATGCCTTCCCTGATTGCCGCACCATGAACCAGAAGGGCTTTAGTGAGTAATCCCTCAAGCTGCTGGTGGCTCAACGTGCGAAGGAGCGATGATCAAGGTCCCCGTCATAAGGAAGCCCCCCCTTCTAATCTGCGACTCCCTCATGCAGCCGAAAGGGCATTGTCCCACTTGGGCGCCAACTGGAGCCATGCCTTCCAGGCTGGACACTGAGCCCTATTCTTATGGGCTAGGACTATTAGGAAAGTGGGAGGGGGGGTCACTGGACCCTATAGAATTACCAACCTATGCCACCTTGGGCTGGTTTGAGGATCTGGATGAAGCCAGTGGACTGGACACTTCTTTAGATACTGGCATACTTTCTCCCCCTACCATGGCTACGAAGGAGGAAGCATCCTTCTCAATAGTGGTGTGGAGGGCGGCCGAAGTCCTAGACCTCCGCGTGCCCTTGACTACCGTCAAGACTAATGTCTTGACAGAAAATCTTCAGCCAGGAGTTTCCCCATCAGAACAATCATCACCTGTCCCACTGGCAGTCCATAACATCGGACAGGGGAGATTTGCGGATCGTCCAAAGGGGCTACTCACTCCCCTTCATAACTAGCCCTCACCCATGCCACCAACTTCAACAGGCTGATGGAGGATCACTTCTCTAATCCCTTAGGAAGTAATGGTCTCTTGGCCAAGGGAGCAATAGAGAGGGTGCAGATGCCAGAAGTAGGTCCTGGTAGTTATTTGTGCTACTTTTTAGTGCTCAAAAGGCCTTCATCCTATCCTAGACCTGCGCCCTCTCAATTTCTTCCTCAAAAAGAAGTTCAGAATTCTCACGCTAGCTCAGATCCTGTCTGCCCACGACCAGAGACACTGAATGATACTTTTGGATTTACAGGCCGCATACTTTCAAATCCTCGTTCTATCTGCCCATAGGCGTTACCTGTGGTCCACAGTAGGCCACAAGCACTTTCAGTTCGCAGTGCTCCCCTTAGGTCTTACCAGCACCCTTCAAGTGTTTAACAAGGTAATGAGACCTGTTGCAACTCATTTGCGGAGATCATGGGTGACCGTCTTCCCTATCTCAACGACTGGCTGTTGAAGGCTTTCTCGCCCCAGGCTGTCATCTCCCCTCTCCAGACTACGGAAGATCTCCTGCAATCACTGGGTTCACTATCAACATGCCAAAGTCACACCGGACTGAACAAGTGCAGTTTCCAGCTTAACCACCCAAACAGCAGGTCCATGGTATTAAGGATTTGATACTGATGTCTCAGCCTCTATCCTGGATTTTGGTGAAACGGACTTTGAGGCTACTGGGCCTCATTGCCTCTTGAATCCTATTAGTGACACATGCCCGCTGGCATATGCGGGCTTTGCAGTGGGACTTGAAGTTCCACTGGACGCAGCATCGGGAATCTCTCCAAGGTCCATATCTCGGAGGGAACTACAAAAGTGGTGGCTTACAAACTGAGATTGGGTCAGCAGCAGACCCCTCCCTTCTCTTCTCTAAACAGACCTAATGGTAGTGACAGATGAGTCACTCGTGGAATGGGGCGGCAATCTGGGAAATGTGACCAGAGGTCTCTGGTCTCCTGCAGAATTCAAACTCCTCATTAACCTATTGGAGCTCCAAAGGTTCTAATTGGCATTGATGCCTTTCTTTCCTCCATCAAGGGAAGGCTAGTGCAGGTGTTCATGGATAACACCATTGCCATGAGGTACTCCAACAAACAATGCTGGTTGGGATTGTGGACCCCTTGTCAAGAGGCCCTGCATTTCTGGACATTTCTCTGTGGTTCAGCATCTGGCGGGCTCTCTGAATGCCAGAGTGGACGAACTATTGACGATGCCTAGTGGTTCACAAATGGCGTCTCCATCAGGAGGTGGTGCAAGGTCTTTCAGCAGTGGGGAGAACCATGGTTAGATCTGTTCGCCACCGCCAAGAACATGCAATGTCAGCAGTTCTGCTCCCTGGAGGTTCCAAGACGGCTCTTGTTCAGGGACGCTTTTTATCTCAAGTGAAGGTCATGCCTCCTATACGCCTTTCTGCCCATACAACTTTCTGCCCAAACTTTTCGAGAAGATCAGAAACGGCCGGGCCCACGTCATCCTTGAGTTTCCGGACTGGGCACAGAGAGTTTGGTGTCCCAAACTGTTCAGCACGGCCATCGATTTCCAATCAGGCTGCCCCTTGGGGGGATCTCCTGTCACAGCAGAAGGAGAGTGTCCTCCACCCGAACCAGTCAACTCTAAGCCTTCTTACATGGAGATTAAGCAGCGACAGTTGACAGCTTTCGATCTTCCTCCCAAAGTCTAACGTTATCTTGGCAGCCAGGGCCTCTTTTCTGCCTAAAGTGGTCACACCATTCCATGTTGGTCAATCCATCACTCTGCCTACTTTTTACGCTCCACTGCAATTTCACCGACTGGACCCAAAAAGAGCTGTTGTTCTACTTTGACCACGCACAAGAGTTTTGGGTGGACAACCAACTCTTCGTAGGGTATGTCAGACATCAGAAGGGACTGCCCAGGCAGAAGCAGACAGTCTTCTGATGGATCGTGCTCTGTACCAAAATCTGCTACACTTGCTAAGAAGCAACCCCCTTAGGGTTTATGTGCTCACTCTACCAGAGCAAAAGCTGCAACCACTGCATGTGGAGTTCCGGTCCTGGACATCTGTCAGGCAGCAATGTCTGCCTCCTTGCATATGTTCACAAACCACTACTGCCTGGACAGCAAGATTTCCGGAGTTGAGCATTTTGCCCGTTCGGTCCTGTGGGACTTCCTCATATGACATTAGTTTGCAGACCCACCTATGGGGATGGTATTGCTTGGGAATCTGTTCTAAGGTAAGGAATCTGCAGCTAGAAGTCTCTATCATATGAACAAGTTACTTACCTTCGGCAACGCCTTATGTAGTAGAGACTCTGTCTAGCCTCAGATTACTTGCCAACCCACCATTCTTCCTCGCTCTGTGAATGGATTTCTAGGGACGAGGATGTTACACTTTCAGTGCCGTAATTTTCCACACCAGTGGTCATTGTTCTTCGTGGCTCAGTGCTCCTGGCGTGAATTGCAGCTAAAAGAAACTGAGGGTTGGTGCATATGTAGGCTCTGTGTACATCACTTCTGGTGCGGATGACGTTGACGTATACTAAAATGTCTGGATAAAGTTTTGCGCCTGGGGATTAATCTAAGGTAAGGAATCTTCTACTAGAAAAAGTCTGTAGCAGATAAGGCGTTACTGATGGTAAGTAATTAGTTCATTAGGGCTGACTGGAAGATGTATTTATCTGTGGTGTCTCAACTTGTTCTCCATTTGTGCTCCAGTTGCATGCAGTGATGTTTTGTAAGCCTGATAATAGCACTCCTAAACAACTAAAAGGTTGAAATTAAGATTGCAACATTTGAGACACATTTTACTGATTTTAGAAATGGCAGGCTATTCATGATCCTTTTTTAGGTCTCGCCTACGCTGCGCGCATGCGCTGCATAGGATACCTTTAGCCGTCGTACAGCTCTTTTTCCAAGCACATACTCGTGCTTGTGGCGGCATACAGCTTGCGGGAGTGCGCAGCTGCACGCCACAAGCACAAGTGTGTGCTTTGAAAAATAGCAAACAGCTACTGCTTAGCGCGTGCGCACATGCCCTCCCCCCACCCTCCCACTTGTTTACGCGTGCACCACTCGCGGATTTCATGCGCTCTACCAGCAGCCCGACACTTGTTTGATGAAGGCTGTAGTCTGAGCCTGGCCATGACAAGCTCAGCGTTTTTCTATGGGGCTTTTATTTGAGAGACTTCTGTGTTGCTTTACTCTACGCTGAGGATCATGAACACCATCTTAGTGAGTGAGAACAAAAAATGAAAAAAAATTGTCCAACAGTCAGTTCTGTTTATATTATTTTATAGTGTTAGACTTTTTTTTAATAGCCTACACCAATTAATCACACCAGCTCCTGTCCATGCACAATTTAATACTTTTCTTTTTACCAGCCCCCACAGCATGAAAGTCTGAGCAGAACTACCATGATTCAAACCTGTGAGTTCTGCAAATATCCCCACAGTGGGCTCTCGAGTCATGCTGTAGTCTTGCTATTTAAGATCCTTAGTCACCTTTCTTGGACATATGTTGCTATCAGCAGTGAAGCAAGAAGCTGCCCTACTTAATTTTATGCTCCTCCATCCCACTTGGTCTCAATCTGAGAGGATGTGGCTTAATGGGCAGACACTTCTAGTGTGTTGTCTGTCGTATGCCTTCCCAGCACTGAAAGTATGCCTTGTCAATTTCAGAGTTGGTCCCCCCATCGGCATTGGAATCACATCACATCACTGACTGCCCTCCATCCCAGCGAGCCACATAAGTGAATCGGCCCACGCGGTACATGCAGCCCCTCTGTACCTCTCCACATAGATTTTTTCAAACAACTCCTCTTTCTCATTATAGGCAATTAATGCCTCCTGACAAAAATAACAAGATCAGTTACCAGAGTTCTGCTGACATTTGCTCTCCACTCGTGAGCGATCCCCCTCTTCAACGTGTGTGCTAAAAATCTCTATCCTCCTATGTTCCTAAAGGTTCTGTTCCGTCTCATTAAACAAATCCACCTCCCTGGACCCATTAACCGGCGTCCTGCGCACCTGGGGTTCTTCCCCCCTTTTTGCTCCCCCACTGGTTACAAATAAAGGACTTCAATGTACACACCAATTGTGTGACAATTATCAATCCTCCTTTCCACTTCACAAGTAGATTAATTGTTTAATATTAATCAGGCAACATGGGGTCACTCTGTCTGACCCCTTTCTTTCCTTTCTGTAGAGATATTTAGTGCTCACCGCCTGTCCTGATTACTCGGTACAAAGGGAAGGGGTCCCAGACAAGAAAAATAGTTTTGAAAAACCTTTAAAACTTTTTTACAATTAATGAAACAGAAAAATTAATGAATGCAAAGGAGATTTATTCAGATTTGCATTATTCCTTCAACTGGTTAGAATTCATATTACATTCAGTTATAAGCATACCAAATTGTAAATCAATCTACGTGGAATAATGGGGGGAGGAACCCCAGGTGCGCAGGACGCCGGTTAATGGGTCCAGGGAGGTGGATTTGTTTAATGAGACGGAACAGAACCTTTAGGAACATAGGAGGATAGAGATTTTTAGCACACACGTTGAAGAGGGGGATCGCTCACGAGTGGAGAGCAAATGTCAGCAGAACTCTGGTAATTGATCTTGTTATTTTTGTCCCCTTGTACCGTTAATTACCCAGGTCCCTTTGACTTTAGTGGGTTCAACCCTGTTTTCGATAATCTGTCCTGATTACTCGACTGAATGAAATGGAAACGCCATCGACCTACCTAAACTCCTCTTTTCATTATATAAAATACTTACAAGAGGAGTGTAGTATTTTGTCCTTTTATTTTAAAAAATTACGTTTTAATGTTTTTCACTCACTAGAGCACTTATATATTCCCTTTTTTGCAAGCACTGGTTCGTTATAACTTTTTAAAATAATGTAAAAAAGTTGAAATGTTGCACTGAAAAAAATAATTGCATCTAAATCATTTTCTGATGTCCTGCACCAAACTTACCTTGCTTAGTAAACTATTTGATTTGGGTTCTAAATGTAATTCTGAGTAATATATGTATAAAAAAGAGAAGTTTCAACGATAACTTGTATACGACTCACTGTCCTCAGTGAACCATTGTTTCTCACATATCTATGCATATATGGGCATTTATATAGCAGCGTTTAATCAAGCAAACAAACTTTACCAACCTTTGTTTGTGTTTATATGAATTTTAACTTAATTACAATTAATTAACAAGCATTTCCAAAGCCAATAGGTCTCGCTATTGGGACCTTATAGGTATTTAGTTATGCAGCACAATATCCTTGGTGCAACAACATCTGAAAGAGACACGTTAGTGATAGATTCCTTACCTTAGAATATCCCCAGGCGTCCGGAAACGTTTGCGTAGCAATACCCCTGCCCGTCGGTAGACGTTGTCCGCGTCCGTCGTCGGCGTCGTTAGAGCCGGAATGACGTCGCCGGGGTACTTAGACGCCGCCCTCGCGCGCTGATGTTGGTTCTTTTTTTCAGCGCCAGCTAGCGCAGATCCGGAGAAGCTCTACCCCTTAGTCACTTTTTGACTAAACTTTTTTGATTTTTTGATCTGTTTTTCTCGAGTCGCTCGACTCCTACATTGCCGTAGGGATGCCCAGGTTCAAACCCTGCTCCAAGTGCAGCCGACTGATGTCGGTTACCGACCCCCATCGCCAGTGTCTTCAGTGTCTAGGCCTCGACCACGACGACCGAACCTGGTCCGACTGCCGGGCCCTGACGTCTAAGGCTAGGCGGGAGCGGTCCGGCAAGCGGCTTGAGCTCCGGCAGTCGGTCCCGGTCCCACAGGAGGTCGAGGGACCGGTCGCGGGGTCGGAGCCCTCGTAGTTCCAAGAGTCGGCATCGGTCTTCGGGATCAAGGTCCTCCGGTAAGGGGCATGAGAGGTCGGAAAGGCATCATCGTTCTTCCGACCCACCCCGACGCTCGCGCGACGCAGCCGGGGGTTCGTGTGACACCACCCACGTGTCTCCGACGGAGTCGCGGGCGTCGCAACCTGCCCCATACCTTCCGGTCCCTGGGCACGATGCGACGCCAGAGGAGGTCGAGCGGTACCTCAAGGCCATGAGGTATCTCCCTCCTCCGCCGGGCTCCGTGGCGCCTTCAAGCCCAGTGGTCCCGGCCCGGGGGGCCTAGCGAGTCGGGTGCTTCGGCTCCGACACCGTCTGGTGCTTCGGCCCCGGCTCCGCCGGCGACTTGGGTCCCGGTGCCGCAGGCCCTCACTGGATCCGGTTCCGGATCCGGGTCATCGCCGGATGACCCCACCGATGCCGGCGCCACCTACGGGCGACGCCGTCCCCGATCCTGCCCTTGATTCGGTTCCGGCGCAGGAGCGGCGCCGCTGGGCGCCGCTCTCGACGTCCTATGGAGACTTTTACTTCCACGAACCGGCCCAATCCTATGAACCTGAATTTCAGGTGATGGGTGAAGAGGGAGATTAGGAGGGGTCTGTGGACCCTCTGGCACAGGAGTGCCAGTCTCAACAGGACTAGACATGTGAGCTTGGGGATGCCAGTGGACTGGACACTTCACCAGACACTGGTTTTGTCTCCCCTCCAACCGTGGCTACGGAGGAGGGGGCTGCCTACAGTGTAGTGTTGACGCGGGGGGCCAAGGCATTGGGCCTAGAGCTTCCCGCCAAGGCCTTGAGGACTAACCTCCTCACTGAGGTCCTTCAACCGCAGGCAAGCTCGGCTGAGCCTCTGCTGCCATTTAATGAGGTCTTGTGTGACGTTCTTTTGGGCACTTGGTCCAAGCCCGCTACAGGTCAGCCTGTAGATCGGAACGTGGCCAGACGCTACCGCCCGGCTCCGGGCGACCCTTGCTTCTTCTCCACCCACCCCACCCCCGAGAGCCTGGTTATCCAGGCCTCTACTTCCCAGACCGCATTCCCTACGGCTCCGCCCGATCGGGAATCCAAGTGGTACGAGCAATTCAGTAAGAAGGTGTTCTCGTCCCTGAGTTTGGGACTACGGTCAGTCAATACCGCATGCCTCTTGGGCCGCTACACCCACACTCTGTGGGACACGGTCGCGGACGTGCTGCCACAATGTCCAGAGGAGGCCCGTACTAAACTCGCCCAAGCCCTTGCGGAGGGTCGAGATGCGGCACGCTATTCCATCCGGTGTGGGCTGGATACCACGGACTCACTAGGCAGAGCGATGGCAACGACGGTGGCGGTTCGACGCCACGCCTGGTTGAGGACCACTAACTTTTAGGCTGATGTCCAGGCCACCCTTCTGGACATGCCGTTTGATGGCAGTCGCCTCTTTGGCGACAAGGCAGACCATGCGCTTGAGCGTTTTAAGGACTCCAGGGCTACTGCCAAGTCCTTGGGCCTCTCGTCCCCCCGCCAGCAAACGGGTGCCTTTCGCTCCTTTCGTGGCCAAGGAAGGGGCGCTCCCACACGTGCTGCCAGCCACGCACCGCAGACTAATACACAGTGCGGTGGCGGCCGTGGAAACCGCCGTGGCGGCGGTCGGGGACAACGACGAGTTCAGTCCACACCTTCCCCTGCAGCATGCGCCTTAAAACCCTCATAGTCCGTGCTTTCAGGCCCATGTAACGCTAGTGGGGGGCAGGGTTTGCCATCACGACTTCCACTGGCACACTGTCACGTTGGACATGTGGGTGCTGTCAATCGTCCGAAGGGGCTACTCCCTCCCCTTCGAGGCGACCCCTACAGCCATGCCACCGCAATACCACCGTGTGTCGGGGGATCACTTGCAACTTCTGCAAGAGGAAGTTACGGCCCACTTGGCCAAGGGGCCATCGAGCGCGTTCCTGGGCCGGAAGTAGGGTGTGGTTGTTACTCCCACTACTTGCTGGTACCCAAGAAGGGCAAGGGGGGCCTACGCCCTATCTTGGACCTATGGAACGTCAACGGCTTCCTCCGGAGGGAGAAGTTCAAAATGCTGACATTGGCTCAGGTCTTGGGCTGCCCTGGACCCAGGAGACTGGATGGTAGCGTTGGACTTGCAGGACGCTTATTTCCACATCCCCGTCCTGCCGGCCCACCGGCGCTACCTGCGTTTCACGGTAGGCCACAAGCACTTTCGGTTTACCGTGCTCCTCTTCGGTCCTACCAGCGCCCCACGGGTGTTCACGAAAGTGATGGCGGTGGTCACAGCTCATCTGCGCAGGTTAGGGGTTTCAGTCTTCCCCTACCTAGACGACTGGTTGTTGAAGGCGGGCTCGCCCCAGACAGTCGTCAGCCACCTCCAGACAACGGCGGACCTCCTGCACCAGCTGGGGTTTTCTATCAACGTGCCGAAGTCACACCTGTGCCCCTCTCAGAAGCTCCTCTTCATCTGAGCGGTCCTCTACTTGGCGCAGTTTCGGGTTTATCCTCCCAAACAGCTGATCCGGGATATTCAGGCTCTGATTCCAATCTTTCAGCCTTTATCCCGGTCTCGGTCAGGTTGACGCTGCGGCTTCTGGGGCTGATGGCCTCCTTCATCCTTCTGGTGCATCATGCCAGGTGGCGGATACGGGCTCCGCAGTGGGACCTGAAGTTTCAGTGGACCCAGCATCAGGGAAACCTGTCCGACCATGGCATGATCTCGGAGGGCACTGCGAGACAGCTGCAGTGGTGGCTCACGGACCGCGATTGGGTCAGCGGCAGATCCCTCTCCCTTCCCCATCTGGAGCACGTAGTTGTGACGGACGAGTCCCTCCAGGGCTGGGGAGGCCACATGGGAGAGGCGGAGATAAGAGGCCTCTGGTTTCCGGCGGAGTCCCGGCTTCATATCAACCTTGAGTGTAGTGCAGGTGTTCACGGACAACACCACCGCCATGTGGTACTGCAACAAACAGGGCGGGGTGGGGTCGTGGACCCTCTGCCAGGAGGCTCTGCGCCTCTGGCAGTGGCTGGAACATCAGGGGGGGGCCCTGGTGGTTCAACACCTGGCAGGTTCTCTGAATGCTAGGGCAAACGAGCTCAGCCGAAGGTGCATGATGGATCACGAATGGCGTCTGAACTCGGCCGTGGAGCAAGGCCTCTTTCTGCAGTGGGGAGAGCCTTGTTAGATCCATTCGCCACCGAAGAGAACGCGCAATGTCATCAGTTCTGCGCGTTGGAATTTCCAAGGCGGCACTCGCTCTGGAACGCTTTCGTCGCGAGTGGAGTTGCGGTCTGTTGTACGCCTTTCTGCCTATACCACTTCTGCCCAGAGTGCTTAAGAAAATCAAGCGCGACCGGGCCCAAGTCATCCTTGTGGCTCCGGACTGGGCGCGAAGGTACTGGTATCCCGAGCTACTCAGTATGCCAGTCGATCCCCCGATTCGTCTGCCTCTTCAGGAGGACCTTCTATCGCAGCAGCAGGGGACGGTCCTCCACCCGAACCTGTCCAGTCTCCACCTCCATGCTTGGAGATTGTATTGTGATTCTGGCAGCCAGGCGTCCCTCCACAAAGTCAGTATACGCCTGCAGGTGGAACAGATTTGTGGCATGGTGCACAGCATAGGCTGTGGATCCTCTCAATGCCCCTCTTTCTGAGGTTCTCCTCTTCCTTCTTTCTCTTGCCCAGCAGGGCACTGCTCTGGGCACTATCGAGGGCTACCTTTCTGCGCTTTCTGCCTTCTTAAGGCTACCTGATCAGCCTTCTTTGTTCAAGTCCCCGATTGTTAACAGATTCTTAAAGGGCATCACTCATATGTTCCCTCCTGTTCCTTTTGTGATGCCCCAGTGGGACTTGAACCTGGTTCTAACTTACCTGATGTGCGCTCCCTCTGAGCCGCTTCATAACTGTCCTCTCCGTCTTCTTACGCTTAAGATTGCTTTCCTGGTTGCCATCACCTCTGCCTGGAGAGTGAGTGAGCTCCAGGCTCTTTCCTCTAAGCCTCCTTTCCTTTCTGTCCATCCGGACAAGGTTGTGTTGCGGACAAAACCCTCTTTCCTGCCTAAGGAAGTCGCAGCCTTCCACATCGGGCAGTCCATCACCTTGCCCACCTTCTTTCCACCTCCGCATCCCTCGAAAGAGGAAGAGAGGCTCCACTGTCTGGACCCAAAACGCGCGCTCTCTTACTATCTGGATCGCACACTCCAGTTCCGGGTGGATGACCAACTCTTTGTTGGTTACGTGGGCGCTAAGAAATGACGGGCGGTGCACAAGCGGACCATCTCTCGGTGGATCGTATTGTGCATCCAGGCGTGTTACTCTTTGGCTAAAAAGAAACCTCCTGTTGGGCTGAGGGCCCACTCCACTCAGGCCACGGCGACTACTACTGCCCTGGGCCGAGGAGTCACCTTGCAGGACATTTGTCAGGCAGCTACGTGGGCCTCGCTGCACACGTTCGCAAGACACTACTGCCTGGACAGCCAAGTCCGGAGGGATGGCTTCTTTGGCCGTTCCGTTCTCCAGGACCTTCTGGTGTGATTATTGGTTCGCAGACCCACCACCGGGGTTGGTATTGCTGGGGTATCTATTCTAAGGTAAGGAATCTATCACTAACGTCTCTTTCAGATGCACAAGTTACTACTTGTGTAACGATATATCTGTAAGAGACATTAGTTAGTGATAGATTCCTTACCGACCCACCAATCCTCCCCGTTCTGCGAACCGATATCTTGCGTTAAGGTCATCCCCTTTCAGGGCCCTAGTTTCATGGCACCAGTGTTGGTTCTATCAAGGCACTGCGTATCTGGCGCGAAAAAGCTGTGTATAAGAACTGACGTCGGCGCGGGAGGGCGGCGTCTAAAGTACTCCGGCGACGTCATTCCGGTGCTAACGACGACGGACGCGAGGCTGCGGACGACGCCTACCGACGCGCAGGGGTATTGCTATGCAAAAGTTTCCGGACGCCTGGGGATGTTCTAAGGTAAGGAATCTATCACTAACTAATGTCTCTTACAGATATATCGTTACACAAGTAGTAACTTGTGCATCAACTATTGCATGGCTAAACACTTATAAGGTCCCAAAGGCGAGACCTATTGGCTATGCCATTGCTTGTAATTGATGATTGTGAACAGTGCAAAGCATGATGGGACATATCAATCTGTTGAGACACCACATATTTCACCTTGCAAAGAGTAATGGCTTTTTTTCTGCGGTTTCTTTCAGACTTTTTTTTGTGGGCGCCCGTGAAGGTCACCTTCCAGATTTACTGTCTTTGATCCATCTGGAGAGGTTCACTCCTATCCCAGCCCTTCTCTTCAATGTAAGTATGCTGTTACTTACCAGACCTGGTTGTAAATCATGTATTGAGAATGTAATTACAGTTTGCATCAATACTACAGTGTATTGCCAGTGGGTGATAATTCTGCAAACATAACCGCTATCAAAGTTGTGCTTCAGTGTGGACGATGCATAGCGCGAAAAGTGCACTGCCGACTGGATAGGGATTAGTAACACTTTTACCATTTCTGCTACCTGCCAAAACCAGTTAAAATGTTTTGATACTTTCTTTGCTCTGTTTTTGCAAAAATGTACACTTACTCTGCTTTGTTTTGTAAAGCGTTCTGCTACCCTAATCTGGGACTTGTTCGCGCTGTAGAAAACTCTAAAAATTTATAAAGAACAAATATGATTTCCTGTTTTAATTCCGTTTTGAATTTGAGCTACACAATGACTATGAGAGAACTAAGGTATCATACAAATACACTACTCTGGTTCAGTATATTAATACGGATGATGGTGCAACTCAATGTTCCTGAAAATAAGGCATGTACGATGTTGAAGTCTCAAGCTACAATAACTTATACATTTTTATTTCAAAAAATTATTTTTATAGAAATAAACACTGCGTTAATTCAGCACATACACAATACACAATTTACTTGTAATCTTTGTTAAAGCACACAAAACAATTGAAATCCTCTCAAAACCATGTGATATTCTGAGAAACATGCACTTAGACCCATAATTCATTCATACACTTAGCCATTTTACGTTTAGCAATAATTTTAATATTGTGCAATGAACTGGCAATTATTAAATTATTCCAAGAAAAATGTAACTTTCTTAAAACTGCTTTGTTTGTGTCAACAAGATATATTTTGCAATTGCGAATTATATGTCTAGAGATTTCGTTGACAATAAAGTAGCTCCTGCATCAATGATGTGATCTATTTCCATACATCCTAAAAATTGGCGAAAAAATCCCTTTTCTTTCACATAAAATAAAAAACGATCTAGAAGGAGGTGAATTAAAGAATACTTCATTTGTAGATCACAGAAACACTACCTGTTCTTAAAGATTATTTTCTTAAAACCAAAGATTCTTGAACTATGGTCTATTTCTATTCGGAATAGATAGATTGTTTAGTGTAGTAGTTTATCCTGAACCTGGTGCAGATAGGGAAAAATATCTGCACCACTCAAATTCCCATTAGACTTGTCAACTGAGAAATACCCAAAAGAATGGTCACCTGAATTCTTCCTCGTAAGATAGTCCCTATCTCCCTATCCCTGACTTTTGAGTCTTCTCTTAACCCAGTTCAAAGGACACCCTTTACCTTATTAAAAGGCATAGTCCTCAATCCCCCCCAAATACTTACTTTCCCAAATTGGATTTTTTAGCCCTCGGTCACAAAAAAATCATCAAAGTGTGACATAATGCCCTGCAGCATCCAGTGGTGATGCGAAACAGAAACAAAGCAATTATATTTAGCTTGCACAGTGAGCAAGCCTAACCTTTATAAGGTGGGTTTTGGGGGAGGGGGTCCCCCTGGGAACATTGAAAAAATTAGTGTATTTTTTCTGTGATAATGTACCTAAAATGCACTTCTTATAGGCATTTATAAAGGAAAAATGAATTAAATATTTCATAGAATTTCTAGGTTGCCAAGCAAATTTGACTTCCGAAGGGGGTGACTGCTTTGGCTCTACCCGTTCCTATATAAAACACCTAAACATCCACAAAGAAACACACTTGCAATTTTGTTCCTACATATAGAGCAGGCTTGTCGCTTCCTTTTCTGCATCAGCTTTTCAATGTTGATTGCATAATAATTTTCATGACATATTAAATGGTTACAAGTATAAGAAATATCCATTTGAATCAAACATTTAATTTGACGTAAATCAGCAAAAACTTTGTATTTATGAGCAAGGAAGTTTTGTTTAAAAAACAACAAAAAAACGAAGTAAACAAACATTGTACTTGAAATAGTGCCAACAAGTGCCAAGTAAATAAGTGGGGCAAGCTGCACGCTGGCCACAGCGTACTTACTGCCAGCTCGCTTGCTGCTTAAATGCAGCTCGTCAGACAACGCACCAGGTGGTCAGGGCCCAGGGCAGCTATAGTTTGAATTAATAATCAATTCTACTGTAGTGATGCAGACATCACCACTAGTCTGACCCTGATGCTTTGGTCTTGACAGTACTACAAAGGTGGATGGTGCACATTCTTCAAAATTTCAAAGTGTATTTCTGTAACATGTAGAATCTTTGACATAAACATGTCACAGTATAGCTCCAAACTGAGAAGCATTTATTAATAGTGATCGTGTTTAAACATGAACTTAGAATCATTCTGCCCCTGCCCTCACCTAAGTGACAGTGCCATTAGTACACTAAGTAGAAAGACAGTTGTGGGGAACTCTGTATCTGCTATATATGTGCTGTACGGCTGGAGCAACATTACAGTCTATAAAATGAAACCTGCCATGTTTTTTAGAGCTTGAAAAGAAATACATCTATTGTCTTATCTCTGAAAAAGCTTACCAACTAACCCCCTTAGAGTCCAGATGCTTCGATTACACCAAAGTCCATTATGCACAATTCAATGCCATCCACCCCAAGACATTTCTGATAAACTATCTCTCCTAACAAAGCCAAATGAAAAACCGAATTACTGAAGAATAATATAATAATTTGATATAGTCCCTCAACCAACTAGCTAGTTTGGAAATTCCTGCGACGCCAGCTCCATATACAGTCTAATGCTTTACTGGTCAGTTTCTTTGATTTTCTGCTCTGTGTCTCTGATAGTTTCTAGGTCTTGCCATACTTTGTCACTGATCATTCCCAAAAGTGTAACATTTTCTTCACACTAGGAATCTGGTTCACAAAATAATCTATAAAACGTACTTTGCAGATTCCCAGTTTGGCTCACCAAATAGGAATAACACACATTCAACCTTCTCATAAGTTTGTCCCTGTTATCATTCCCTTTATCTCTTTCATTCAACCACAGCAGTGACAATTTGGTTTCGGCAACAGTAACCATTTGATACCAGCTTCTATTCCAGTCAAGGATTGAGAAATTCCTGTTACAATAATTTGAGAAACTTCTGCTGAAACATCAGAAGGGGGCTTGGAATAAATCCACACCAATGTGCTGTATGACTGTTTTTTACAGCATTTCACTCACCTTAAAAAACTGAAAAATTCCCAAATCTTACAATGCACAGTGTTGTCTTTGATGGCCATCTACGCCCCAAAATATCCCTTGATATGAGCTTTTTCAGTGACAAAAAGTTCTGGTATGCCTATTTCCAAATCACTTCTGTTAAGGATTCAAACAATAATGTAGTAATCGAATTGAAACTGCATGCCACCAACCACATGCTGCGATAATAAACTAGCAGTAGAATAAACCTGCACCCTACCTAAATTTGGAAAAGGCCCTATAATGTCTAGAATTAGCTTCAATTACAACCTACTCTAGAAGGCTCCCAGGCTAATGTATTTCGTCTTTAATACATTCTGTAGTTCAACATCAGGCATTTGAAGATGCAGGAAGTCATGACCTCACAAAACTACAGTCTGTTAAATGAAACACACTATCTTTTTTGTAGCGCTCACATTCTGAATGTATACTTTCCTCACCAGGCTGTCCTGCGGGATGGTGAGATGAGGCCAGGGTTGGTGTGCTGCTTGTCTCTGCAGAGGGGTGTCCAATGAGGATCCCTAAAAATACTGCACACGATGAGGAAAGTGAGTGGAAAACTCCACTCTGGCAGATATGCTATAAAATAGAATACACAGAGCAGAAGCATGTGCAGTGTATTATGTTTGCAGAATGCTGCACTAGATGTGATGTCACAGGGTCATGAGTTGTCTTATGACTGTGTGACCTTTCATAATAGTTACAAGGCATTATTTGTGTATACAAAATGCAGCATTACTATAGTAATCATAGTACAATAAAACGTGCTGTGATTATTGTACGTGTACGTTGCTTAGGTTGTAAAACATTTCTTTTTTTATTACTAAATAACCCCTCCTTTCCCAACATTATCACAGGGATGGGTGGGTCAGTAATGCTTGATGGCCCCATCCCATTTAGTGCCAACTTGGGTAAGGGTGAGTAGTCATGTTGCAGATTGATGTAAGCAGCCTCTGGAGGTACAGGGCTTAAACTGTCCCCGCCTGGGGCTGCTTTAAAACAGGACTCTGCCTCACACCATTTGTGAGAGGTCTCAAAGGACCTCCACATATTGAATCGCAGGGCTGGCACGGTGCACCATGTCAGTCTTTGTTTCCATAGGCTATTGATCACTTATGTGACACATGCACATTAGCCCACGTGTCACAAGAAACCTGACTGCCTGTCATGTTTGACGCCCTTGCCTGAGCAAGTGTCATCTATCACCATCAGGCAGCAGAGCAGGAGTCTGATTGCTTCCACATTTCTACTAGAATTCTAAGAAACATCGCCACTGGTGTTACTTAGCATGCTAAGAGAAATGTGGAATCTGGTAGCTTGCCACAAAACAGTCTGGCTTATCTTAAATCATTGACAGACTACAGGGGCTGTCCAACAACCCTGAACCAGGGACAATTGATTATGACACCTAACAGGAGGTTCAGGTGAAGAAGTCAAAATAAACAATCAAACTTTAAACATAAAGAAAATGAAAAGACAAGGAAAGAAGCCTCATATGCAATTTAAGCAATTTTATTATTTTTTATTATACAGAAATTTAACGCTCAAATAATCTCCTGTCCTGATGATGACCGCACAGTAACCTAGCGGTTGAAACGCTGTCGACGCTTTTTGTGGCCATAATTTGTGAAGGACACATTATTTTGTTTCAGTTGTTCTCTTTGTATATATTATGTTTGTTTGCCACTTGTTTGGCACGTGAATTGTTTGTTTTTGTTTTGCCAACATTTTCCTTGAGCGTTATTGTTTTTTCTTGGAACCTTTTTAAAAAGTATATGGATAATAAATTATAACTGTTTTTGTAAATTTGCCCATGTGTGTATATAGGCTTCTTTCCTTTTCTTTTCATTTTCTTTATGTTTAAAGTTTGATTGTTTATTTTGACTTCTTCACCTGAACCTCCTGTTAGGTGTCATAATGGCTTATCTTAGAGGCAGTGTGTAAAGTATTTGTGCAATGCTTCAAACAGTTTTAAAGTGCAAACACCACACAAAAAGGATCCCACATCAAGTTAGGAAAATATAACTTTATTTAATAAATAAAACAGGACCAAAATGACAAAATTCCAGAACTGGAGATGTGCAAGATTTAAGTGAAAAACGCACTAAAAAGCACAAAGCGCCAACTGTGGATGTCTGGTTACTCCAGTCCACGGCAAAGATACAAGTTCAGGCCAACTGCTACTGAGAGTGGGCTGGCTACAGCGACCCAGTTAGGCCCGCTGAACAGATTATCTTAAATCCTGGTTTTCTGAGCGTTGCGAGGATCAATGTCGAAGATGCAATGCTTTTGTTCTGGCATACGGAAAGGCTGCAATGTTTAGGCCCACGTTTTCGTCGTCGTAGAACCTCTCAACAGGGCTTGCATTGCAAAGTCTGGCGTTGAGGATACGGTGCGCAGTTGGGGCTGCGTGCCAGTTCCAAGTAGCTGTGAGGCTGCAATGCAGAGTCCAGCATCGTCCTCTAGGCTGCAATCGATGAGGGATGGGAGTGCTTGTGCCAGGATACATTGCCCAGTGGTCATCCAAGGGCATTACGGGTCTTTGCAACTTGTCCAATTCACGCAGCAGCTGAGATACTTCGATTCTGCTCGGTCTTGCACCGTGCAACAGAGGAGATGTGCGTGTTCCGCTGGATCCACAAAGGCTGGCAGAGCACCTTAAGCCTATTTCCAAGGATCCAGAACTGGGGCGGCACCACTTGGCAGGGTACCCAGGTGCAAGGTTGTTGGAACTCTGTCCCTGAGGCTTCAGATCAGGAGGTAGCCAATTTGCCCTTGGAGTCCCTCTGGGTTCTAGAGATGCAGGTCCAGTCCTTCTCACTTAGGCAAGAGAGCAGGAGGTAAGCACAGCACAATAATTATTTTTCTTGATAATGGCTCCCTGTGGGTTTCTTCAGCTCGACAGCAGATGTTCTAAGTTGTATCTCACTGGAAGATAACTAGTGAAAACAGCATCCAAAAGTGATGTTGGTGAGGTTGTACAACAGGAAGTGTCCTGAGTTTTATTCCATTAAATTCGCTCTTAATGGTTGAAGGGGATGCATTCAGGTTCAGTTAGTCTTGGCTGTACGGTTTCCAGTGTTTCTGTTAATGTTGAAAGTACTTCTTACGGTGCAGTAGGCTAGGACACAGCGGAACCTAATCATCCCAAAATGGATTAGGAGGCTCTAGTATGTCAATCAGTGGCAGACAGTACTTGGCCAACACTTTCTCTCTAGCACACAGGATGATCCTGCTTTCACAGCTGAAGTTTCAGGTCCCCCACCCTCAATCTTTGAATGCAGCATGTGTGGAGTTTGAGCTGTGACTGTTAGGGTCCTTTTATCTTCCTGATGAAGTTATAGGCGTCCTCTTTGCTGCCCGAAAACCTGCTACAAAATCAGTTTGTGCTTCACTTGAACAAATTTGTTGAATAGTGTGAAGGTGTGAATTCTTTTCAGTCTTGCTTTGCCTGGATCCTGTGATTTGCTCTGTCTTTTGCCTAACGGGGTCTGTAAGGGCAAGAGCTACAGTTAAAAGAAATCTGACTACCTAGCCCACTTTGGCGTATCTTCTTGACCAGCCATCCTTGTTTAAATCTCCACTAGTGACCTGTTTACTAAAAGGCCTACTTATTTACTCCCATTCTGTTCATTTTTTCCTCTGCGGGATTTGAAATTTTGGCTTTGCAAATGGAATCCCTTTTCTAGCCAATGCACAGTTGTTGGATTTTACTTCTCACTGCAAAGACAATACCGTTAGTGGCAATAGAGTCAGCCCATAGAATCAGAGAACTTCAGGCCTCTCAGTTATCCCATCTTTCACTATTTTGTACGTATACTCTAGTCCCTCGTTCCTGTCCATCTTTCTTACCCAAGATGGTATCTGCATTTCATTTAGGCCTGTCTGTTATTCTTCCATCTTCCTTCCCTACTACTCCTCCTCCAACCATGTAGGAAGAGCGACTGCATAGACAAAACCCCTGGCATGTGGTTTTCTACCTCATCGATTGCACTCAACAGGGCAAAGTGGGTGATCAGCTCTTTGTGCCCAAAGCGGGCAAGGTAGTAACCAAATGCACCATGTTGTGTAATGAGTTATCCTCTGTACCAGCTCTGCTAAACCTTAGCCAAAAGATCCTCCTGAGTACTTATGCTCACTGTGTGAATTCCTTTTAGTTTTTCACTACCATGACAAACTTAAAAACAGATGTCTATTTTTTAAGTACATTGCACCCTGCCCTGGCCTACCTTAGATGTGACTTATATTTACTAAAAAGGAAGGTTTAGGCTTGCAAAAGGTTTATTTTGCCCGGTCGAATTGGCAGTACAGGCTACACTGTCAGGCCTTAGACAGGTTTTGAAGAGCTACTTTAGTGGCTGCAGGCCCACTAATGACATTTCATTTAGAGGCCTTGGGTACATGTAGCACGATATACTAAGGTCTTATAAGTAAATGAAATGTGCCCAATCAGGTGTTAGCCAATTTGACTATATTTTAGGGAGCAAGCACAAGCACTTTAGTACTGGTTAGCGCTGGTAAAGCGCACAGAGTTCTAATGGCAACAAAACGAATTTCCGAAAACAGGAAGGGTGAAGGTAAAATGTTTGGGGGAGGACTACCCCAAGGATGTCCGGTCTAACAATGATAAATCTGCAGGAACTTGTATCCATTATGAGAAAGTTACTTGCCTTCAGTAATATATTTCTGTTTGCGACATACGTTTTCTGCAGATTACTCAGTCCTCCCTCCTCCCCAGTGAATTAGTGTTGTGCGTAATAGGTTCCCTAGGTATGCAAGCAAATTATGCGTGGTTATGGTTATTTTCCACTCTTTGTGATTGATGTTCTGTTGGTTCCATGCAATATCCCTTAATGGTGTGTGGAGAAAAAAATAGCAAAAAGTGACATTACCAAGCCGATTGGTTCTTAACTATGTACTCCAATGTTGTCACTGCAGCAGATGGAGTCACAGCCAAATCTGCATGTCACCACAATGGTAATCCTGGAGAGCTACTAGTGTCTGGCTCCTGGAGGATATTCAGAAGATGAGGAATTTTCAAGAAGATTGCCTCTCAACCAGAAACATTGTTACAGAAAGTAACAAAAAACTTTTCTTTAGGCTCTTTGAAGAGGATTCTCTAAATGCCCAGGTCTGCTTTCACAGGAACACCTGTTCAACAAAGGTCCTATTTTTTCTATTAAACTGTCATGTTCATAGGTTATCTTCTCAGTGTAACTTTCCCTGTTTAGGGTATTGTAATTACTTTTGCTATATGAGATTGTATCACTTTATCATGTAATTTAAAAACTTCAAGAAAGGCATTCAGTGCACAGAGGATTTTTTTCCTTTTTTTACATCTGATCCACAGTCACTTTACCTGCCACTAAAACTATCAGTCAGTGCATAAAAAGCAACCAGCACCACATAAAACCAATGACTTTGGCAAAGCACAAGCCTAATTGTAATAACCGTATTGTCCGAGTCTGCAGTGCCCATCAGCATTGATGTGAGAACCCCTCAGAAGACTATTTCTCAAGCAGATGGGAACCACGCAACCAATTTAGACTGCATAATGGTTTTCCTGCCTCTATACCATGCTGGATTGGATCTGAGAATCCTTGGATCAATCTGTGCATCCTTAGCCAGGGGATGTTGTGTTGGCGCACCTAGAAACACTTGCTCTACATCTGATGTACCAGAATTGGTGCCAAATCCTTCTTAACACATTTGAATATAGGAAGCGTGCGAAAAAGTACAAAAACAGCAAAGCGAGAGACTGTCTAAATATTGCCTTAGGTACTATGGGTACTCTTATATGCTAGCTCATTCACAATACCATTTGTGGCTATTTTACCGTGCCACATAGTAGTGGGACTAGAATCTGAAATAAAAGCTGTTAATGTAAATATTTGTGCACAGGTCATCTGATATATGCTTGTGGCACATAAGAACAGCTATGATTGCTTGCATTAGCAATGGTGTTCTGATCCACAGGAAATATTAAAGTTCATCAGCAGAAAGACTGGTCCATTGGTGATTACTGGATCTCTGTCCTGAGCTTGGTTTCTGCTAGTGAAGCAATGAGGCCTAATCCAGGAGTCCCACGCCCCCCCCCTCCCCCTCCCTGTCCAGGTAGCATTCATACCAACTGAGTGTCACATTGTGCTGGTAATCCCTGGAAAGGTAAAAGCTCTTTGTCACTAGAACCTCCTTACCCCAGTTAAAAATAACCTATTTCACCCAGTTCCAGTTGTCCTTTCCTATAGAAAGAGCACTACATAGGGTGGAGCTCTTCTTAGTGCAGTGATCCATTTTTGTTGCATCATGAGGTTGAGCAAATCTCACTGTCTGAGTATTGCTCTGAGGATCACTGCTCTTTGCTGCTGTGACGCTTGATACTGTCACTTCCTTCAGGAACACCGTGTTTGTGGAATGTGTAGCTGTAGATACTCATGCTGTGCATACTCCTGCCATCTAGTGTTGGGCTTGGACATGTACAATTTGTTATTCTCCAAAGTTTTTCGAGCCACAAGGTATAGTGACTTCCCATGACTAGTAATGTTCATGGTCAGGCTTATCTACAAAGTTGCAGCGTCCACATCTTTCTGTATCTCAATGACTGGCTGATCGTGTAAGCAAGCAGCAGCGTTAGGCTCACACACAGATCATCTTAGGTCTCCTCCATGATCTGTTTCACTATCCGTGTGGGCATATCCCACCTTCAACCCTCACAAGTATAAAAAGCGTATCCAAGTCCAAGTAGAGCTTTTGTTTTTGCTGCATCTTTTTCAGTCAATTTGTCGTCTGAGTTAGAACAGGGAGGCTCCTCATAGGCATGACGATCTCTTGCATCCCCATCGTTTGCCATACCTAACTATACATGCGTCTGCTTCAAGAGTGCCTAGCGGTATAGAGATCACAAGGAGAGGGTCAATGGGAAGATCTAGTGTTGATTTGGGCCAGCACGCATCGCTCTGCAGTGGTGTAACAGCTACAATTTAGTGCAGAGCAGGCTTTTTTTTTTACCGTATTCCTCAAGTGACCATTACCAAGGACACCTCTGTCACAGGATGGGGAGGAGAGGGGGGGCACATCTACAACATGGGTCTCTTCAGACCTTCCACATCAACTACCTGGATTTGTTTGCAGTTCAGTTGGCTTTGAAGGCCTTCCATCTGCCATGTACATCACAAGACAGTCCAGGTCAAAATAGACCACATTTGCAGAAACGTTTGCTGAAACAGGGGTACGTACTCTCTCCACCTTTCCTGTTAGCATAGAACATTTGACATTTGGCTATCCACCACAGAGTATACCTGTTAGCGGAGTTGCTCCCGGAAGCAGACAGCAACTTTGCAGACCTGCCTAACATGATGATGCAACAGGTCTAAGATTGGGAACTCCACCATAAGTCCTGCTCACCTTCTTCTATGATTGGGGTTTCCCAACATAGATGTTTGTGCATCCAAAGAAAACGGCAAATGCCCAAGCTTTGTCTCCAGGTTTCCACACCCATAGTCCATGGACAATGAACTATGGATAAACCGGTCAGAGATATTTGCCCATGCATTTCTGCCTTGCCCTCTTCTTCCCTGTGTGATTCACAAGCTTCGGTAGATGTCCCTCACCTTTGTTCTAGTGGTGCCTAAATGGGCCAGGCAGCCGTGGTTCACAACCCACCTCGAGTTGTCTGTAGTTTCTTATGAGAAGCTCCCCAACAGGCTAGACCTTCTCACTCCACATCAGGGCACTCTTGGGCATCGCAATCCCAGGCAGCAAAACCTGGTTATCTGGCTCCTAGGGTTTTAGAGTTTGGTCATCTGAAGTTGCCTTCTGAATAAATGTCCATCCTCAAGGAAACTTGCTGTCCCACAACTAGAGCATGCTATTCTACGAAGTGGAAAACATTTGCCCACTACTGCCTACCCAAAGACATTGACCATCTAAAGGCAACAGTGCAGGACATTGCATATTATCTGCTGTATTTGCATCGCTCAGGACTAGCTTACACTTACATTTGTTTACATTTAGCTGCAGTGGCAGCATACCTATAAAACAGGGAACACACTTCACTTTTCAGTGTACCAGTCATCCAAGCATTTTTTAAAGGACTTAAAAGGGTTCTTCCTGCCAGGTTACCTCGGTCCTATCCTGGAAGCTTAAGCAAGTTCTCACTAGACTTTGAGCCCCTCCATTCATGCCCTCTCCAATTTCTTCTTGGAAGGTAGCTTTTCTGATTGGGGTCACTGCTTTGAGGCATAATCCCAGCCCCCTAGAAGAGCCTTTTTTTAATGTTACTGCTGATAACAGACCTAGTGTTGGTAGACGGTCAAACATATCGCTCTCTGCAGTGGTGGAACACCAAAAACCTTTCCAAAGGGCGACCGTTCCTAGAGCCAGTCCCTCAAATAGTCTTGACAGTGGACGCATCGCTCTCCGGCTGGGGAGCCTACCTACTGCAACACACCATGCAAGGCGGGTGGACACCACAACAAAAGTTACTCCATATCAATCGCCTGGAGTTAATAGCTATATTCCTATCACTGAAAGCTTCCCAAAAGCAAGTATCAAACAAAGCTGTGTTAGTCCGCACGGACAACATGACAGCCATGTATTACATACAGAAACAGGGCGGAACACACTCCCTGCAACTCTCTCAACTAGCACAGGACATGTGGTAGTGGGCATTACCTCACAACATATTCCTTCTAGCCCAGCATGTTCCAGGAGTACAAAATACTATAGCAGATCTGTTAAGTCGTCAGACACAACAGACCCACTAGTGGGAACTTCATACGCAAGTTCTTCAACCATTCTTTCAGATGTGGGGACAACCTCAGATAGACCTCTTTGCCACCCACAAAAACGCCAAATGCCCAAGCTTCGCCGCCAGATATCCACACCTACTGTCCAAAGGCAATGCGATGTGGATGAACTGGTCAAACGGATTTGCGTATGCTTTTCCACCTCTACCACTCATAGTAGGCAAACTACAGCAGCATTCTCTGACCCTCATCCTAGTTGCTCCAACGTGGGCCAGACAGCTGTGGTACACCACACTGCTACAACTGTCTCTAGAACTGCACCAAAAATTATACCTGTCTCCACACCGTTTAACACAGAACCGTGGAGAGATCAGGCACCCGAACCCAGCTCAGCTCAACCTTGCGATCTGGCACCTAAAATCCTAGAATTTGAATATCTTAACCTTCCTCCAGACTGCATGAATGTCATAAAAGAAGCTAGACGTCCAACCACTAGAGCATGTTATGCAGCTAAGTGGAAACGCTTTGTAATATATTGTCACAACAACAATATTAATCGCTTAGACGTGTCTATTCAACACATCATAGGAAACTTACTGCACCTCCAAAGATGTAACTTAGCCGACACGTCTATTAGATGGAGAAGTGTGGCTCACGGTGTAGAGCAGGCAGACCCGGAAGCTGAGGTCAGACCCGGGACCAGGGTTCAATTCCCGACGCGGCAGGGTCTTGAGCTCAAATGTCCACGGACTCGATAATTCTCGCTTCAGTGCCTGCTCTAATCATGGGTTCTCACTCTGCAACTCTGGGCATTAAGCTTGCTTAATCTCCACAACGGCCCCCCTGCGGCGGGATGCCTGGCTTTCACCTTGGGGATGCCCTGTAGGGGCTATCTCACAGGGAAAAGCCAGGACGGGTTCCCAAGGCAAGCGCCGGGAAACCTCCGGGTAGCTGTGCGCTCAATAAATGCAATAATAATAATCTTGCTGCAATAGCAGCATATCTGCAAAACAGACAGCATCTATCTCTGTTCAGAGTGCCTGCTATTAAAGCCTTTATGGAAGGCCTTAAGAGAATAATTCATCTCAGAGTACCACCTTCACATGTGTGGAATTTAAACATTGTTCTCACACGGTTAATGGGACCTCCCTTCGAACCCTTACTTAAATGTGAACTACAATTTTTAACATGGAAGGTTGTGTTCCTAGTAGCTATTACTTCTCTGCAGAGAGTTAGTGAGCTACAAGAACCAACCATTCAAGAACCCTTCTTGCAAATGCATCATAATAAGGTCGTTCTCCGTACTAATCCCAAATTCCTGCCCAAAGTCATTTCTCCCTTCCACTTCAATCAATCTGTGGAACTGCCCATTTTCTTCTCGCAGCCAGTAGCAGAAAGAGCTCTTCATACCCTAGATGTCAAAAGAACATTGCTATACTATATCGAGAGAACACAACCCTTTCGTAAGACCAAACAACTTTTTGTGTCTTTCTCACCACCACATAAGGGTAATCTCATTTCAGAATCTGGGCTAGCTAGATGGATTGTCAAATGCATACAGATTTGTTACAACAAAGTTAAACGTACGTCATATGTTCCTCTTAAAGCCCACTCTACAAGGAAAATAGGGGCTTCAATGGCAATTTCAGGGAACATTCCCCTAGATGACATCTGCAGAGCAGCTACATGGTCTACACCTCACACATTCACAAAACACTATTGTGTAGATGTGCAAACCAAACAACAAGCTAATGTGGGCCAGGCTGTTCTCAAAACATTATTTCAAACTACTGCAACAGATAGGGGGGGTCGCTGCTAAGAGTGGGTACTGCTATACAATCTATGCACAGTGTGTAATCTGCAGCTCATATGCCTCAAACGGAAAATGCTACTTACCAGTATGCATCTGTTCTTGGCATGTAGAGCTGCAGAGTTACACACGCCCATCCGCCTCCCCGGCTACCCTGGTCTGTTCCAGTATTATCTTAATTGGATACAGCTTACATGGACATCCTTCTTTTTCTTGCAAAGCTCCATCATTTCCTTAATGGCGAAAAACAATCTGATGAAGGAGCCGATGCCCATGCGCAATGTGGTCCAAACGAGGAGTCGCCTATCTTGTGACTTCCAAAGAACTTTTCAGGACAACTGCAAACATCCGGGCCCAACACTAGGTGGCGATCTATGCACAGTGTGTAACTCTGCAGCTCTACATGCCAAGAACAGATGCATACTGGTAAGTAGCATTTTCCTTATGCAGGATGGTTTTTAAGAAGAGGTGAAGATGATGGTGATCTCCATATTTGTGAATAGACATCGAAACCCCTGATATTAGTTGACCAGAGTGAACCTCACAGTGGAATCCTTGGAAATACTACATGTATTGCAGCTCTACTTGACATTTCTTTATAGACCCAACAATGAAGAATAATTACTTAGAAAAGAACCGGTAGATGTGGCCACAGACGCTCAAGCAGCATTCAAAGGTATAGATTAGCCAATCATGACGAACTGTATCATTAGCTGCAGAGGATCCAGTATGATTAGAATACATGCATCCCTCACCTCATCCTGAGTGCAATGCAAGTAATCTAAGATTCACTGCTTCATCTGGAAAGAAACCAAATTGATGGTTGGCTAAGAGATGTTCTTCTGTAAGTGTTGATTTAGTTCAAACCACTTTTCTAAGTGACATTTCAAATCCAGGATAGGATACAACCCGTTCTATAGTTGGCATGGAAATCCAGTTAAAGCTGGGTTTTCCGAAGAATGCAGACCGTTTAACTAACGTAATAAGTCACGGAAACCTTCCTCAGTCAGAAGCATTGACCAGACTGCACCACCGTTCTGTGTGTTTAATGGTAGCAACTGCACATAATAGTGTGTATGTTTAACCTGATTCATGAGCAAAGTAAGATGCTCTTCTCTGCAAGGAGTAGAAGTATTCCAATGCTGATTGATTCTGGAGGAAGGAGTCCATTAAAAGTCAAGGAGGTGAAAAATTTAATTTGGTCAGTGAAGAATTTAAATGTGTCCAGTGATATAACTTGATAAGGGTTTGAAGGGAGTGGAGTTTGGATGAGTATAGTGAGCAAGGGAATTTGAAGGGTTAGAAGTCCTATTGTTTTACATTGATGGTCAGGGTACCTGGTTTAGAACTTATCAGGGTTTTAGGTTTAATGAGAAACATGGGCATTTATATTGTAACAAAGTGTTTCCATGTTGCAGACGTCTTTCATCATTTCCAACTTCAGTGAGTATTGTCAGACTTAGTTTCACTTAGTTGAAACTTTGTTAGCTTAGCAAATGATGTTTTGTTCCCCGAGTAAACTATTGCTGTCTGCAGATTGGCTGAGTAGATTTTCTTGATGGAGATGATTTACTCTGGTCGGAGGTGGTTGTTTTTAATTGGACTAATACAGACTTTCAGTATGTTTTTTTCAGTTGCTGAGGGATCAAAAGTTTGTTTAATATCCTCCATATGTGTGTGTGGGTAGGAAGGAAAGATTAAAGAATATTATTGAAGGTATTGAGGTGGACTGTGTAGTTGTAGATGAGCCTAAGCCTTGCATTGGTCATTTACTCGGTTATGGTGAACTTTGCAAGAAGATTTTGTTCGAAGTGAGCACTTGATTTGATTGAATCAGAGAGCTGATTGAAGAATTTGGCTTTGATTCTGGGTGGCTGGTGAACAGCAACTTTGAAACATTTTAAAGATTAATATGTGCAAATTAGAATTTGTTTTCTACTGATTGGGTTATTATGAATGACTCCATTACTACCATCTTGTTTGATTTGTCTGCTTTTACATATTATAGAGTAGCCTTGAAGGAATAGAGAGTTCAAGATGGAGTTGATTTTGAGGCAGATTTCTATAATGCATAGACAATTGAATTTGTGAGTAAGGGTCACATCAGAAATGTTGGGGTGACGTGGATTGGCAGATGTTGCATAGTGGCATGCAGATGAGAATGGATCTAGTTTCAAGATTGCCACCAAAAGGGAGCTCCAAGGAAAAGCTCTGATGTTCGGGATCACTAATCAATTAATATCCCCGTTTAAACTCTGCCATCCACCTCATGGCTATCTACTTCCGCAACAAGAAACTTACAGGAACTCAATTTGAAATTGACTCTACTCATGTGCGCATTCTTTGAAGTTCTCTTCGACCTGGGGTTCATCCATATCTGGGAGACGGATACAGTCTGCCCTATGCTCCCAAGACCGACCCCTTTAGCAGTTCTCCCTGCCTGCCTCGTCTTGTCTAGGAGCTGCCAATCATCTGCTGCTGATGCCTGAGGGATAAGTAGGAGGCCCAGGGGATTCTTGGTACAGCTGTGCAATTGGCCCTTTGGAAGATCAAAGCTGGAATTGGGACACCCCCAAACCCCCCACCTCCCGCTATTGCCCCCACCGGCCTAGTGCCTAGTGCTTAGGGTCGACTTGCCCCATTAAAGTCACTGTAGCTGGGTGAGTGCCTCGCTTTCTGCCCACTCTTGATTCTGCCCCGCTCGCTACTTGTGTGCTCGTCTGTCCTGCCCGCTGCCCCTGACTGGCCATTAACATGGCTTTCTTGCCACCATGTCAGCGCAGCACTGAAGTGGTCTGAGTGGGGCTGGTTGGTGTTGCCGGACCACCGCATGGGGCCTGCCCACACTTTTTTTGTATGTTTTCTTTGGTGTTTACAGGGCTGCCTCCCTCCGCCTGAGCTGACCCTGTTGTGCAGCATGCTTCGTCCTTGCTGCCCTCGTCACCTCCATTCCCCTTCCCTCTGGCACCTAGCAGGATCTGTTGCGGCTAGTCCTTTGGTGGAGACCTGGCCCAGCTAGCTATGCCACATTCAGATGATTAAGCGGTGGACTTGGCTGCCTATTCCCCAGAGCTGTAATTTTATGCCACAGATGCTGCTCCTAATTTTTGCTGAACGCTAAGGTCTTTCCTCACGGTCTTCAGCCCCCTCCTTTGTGTTGCTCCCTCCAACACCACCATTTGCAGCCACCTCCTCGAGGTAACTGCTCACTATAACGTTGCTCTTTTCCTACACAGGCCTCTAGTGCTGTTGCAGTTTTAGGGCTCAGGTTGATTTCGCAGGGAAGTTGCCTACCACCCATTTTATGGCTCTCCCGTACCTCTTCCAAGCACTGGGCTTTATTCATAAGATTGCGGCCATTCTCCTCCTGAAACTGTCATATGACTATCAACTCGATGTTCACTGAAAGCAAAAAAAGGACTCGATCATTCCCAAAAAGTACATTGAAAGCAAAAAAAGGACTCGATGTTCACTGAGCAATCACAAGATTGGTACAAGCCCTAAGGAGGGTCCTTCTTGTAACAGTATTATTCTGATCCCCACTCAATCTTAATTAACTATATTAGCCTTCAATGCTGTCTCTCTCACTGCCCTTCATGTACTTGCCCTATTATAAGTATTACAATGCTTGAGCTGCATTTCCTCACCCTGTCCACACCTCCTCCGATCTCTCTCACTAGCTACAACTCCCTGAGTGTGGGATGCAGGGCTGCAGACTGGATTGATTCCCAGGTCAACTATGTACCCTCTTGCGTTGCTCCCATCGCAGTTGTCAAGAAATTATCAAGACAAAATGCTCAATACTAAGACTTGAACCCCTAATTTACTCATTTAGCCCACTCATTTTCTGATTTTAGTTTCTTGTTCAGTCATGGATCCTAATTCTCTAAGAGCACTTGACTCGTAAACTGGAGCCGGCGGGCCACAATGCTTATAAAATGATATACCCTTCCAATCTAAAAAACATTGCTTGAAGAAATTAAAAAACCCTTCTCAATTCTCACCCAGAAACTGTAATCTCTGGTCCCTATTTCTGCACTAAAAAAGGAACTAAAATAAATGATCTTATCCTCCACACGCAAAGAAGAGCACAATGGAGGAAAGCCCTGTACTGCTTGCTACCAGTTACCACATCTAGGAAAGCCACTCATGTCTAAGACTCTCGGTAGCTCCCTCCCTCGCTTACAGAGCAGATGCAACCATCTCATGTATAACAATTGCAATATCCTCATCCAGTCCTCAGACTACAATTTAGAATTATATGATGAAAGTTTCTCTAGCATTACAAATGTGGCAACTAGCAATGATTCCACCCCATCACAAGGTCATCCGACTTCTTTAGATAACCCACAGGGACCCCACTCCTCACTTGGATCCAGATTTGGCAAAATTATACTGGACCTACAACAACTTAAGGCAGGCTTACAACACCTTATAAGCATCACCTAGCACCTATTAAGCATCACCTTAGAGCTGTCGAACAATCGTTGGCCCAACCGGACTCCTGGGAATTGCAGTCACAACCATGCCCAATCCACTTCGAACTGCACTAGGCTTCTGTCTTCCCCCAGTGCACAAAAACTGGAGTCTAGAGGGAAAGACAGAGCTAGGACGTCCCCCACTCAATAAGTCATCAAACAAAACAAGTCCTAGTTCTCACTGCAATATTTTTTAAAGATATCTAGAGATCACTGGTTGCTTGTAGATCACACCAGGGAGTTCCTTCATCTAGGGATACTCATGATCTCTTAATCTATTGCTTGAATAAAAAGCAGCCTCGCTCTGATCTCGACAGTACAAGACAGCACAAGACTCACATACACTTTGAACGGACAAAAAAATGTGTGAATAGCGAGATGGCACCTCACGGGCGCACCACCAATGGGACCCCTGGTTGGTACTCACCAGGATGGCCCTGTTATCATCATTGGTGCCATCAAGCTTTAACGGAAACGTGCCTCAAACCCAAAGTGTAAAGACAGTGCGTGGTGCAGTGAACACAACTTATATGTAACAGAAACTAACAACATTAAACATTTAAACATATAAGATACTGTGCAACTAGGACTTCAAACTTTACTTCTGTTCCTTTCTCTGTTGCAAACAGTAAAACACTTAAATTAAAAAAGGAGAGTGTGAAGACTACCTATCACTTCACACCCCACTTACAGCCGACATGTTTCATTGCCGTGGTATAAATCAGGCAATTTCCTCAGGGCCACTCAATTTGAAAGCCACTGCTAAAGACGCTGTGCTGCCAATGCTGTAATACAAACAGACATACATATATGGGGTTACCTGTCTGGCCACCAGACTGGGAGGTAGAAATTAAAAATTAAAAATTAAGCAGTCTAACTTTCATGCTGTGCTTGCTACAGAGTATCATAATTACCCTTTGCGTGGTTTAACCTCTCCTACCAGCCAAGAGGAAAACCATAGGAAATGTGCCCCCTTCGGTGAGCGAAGTCCTATCTCCCTTCACTAAGGTTGCTGCAAAAAAATGATAATAAGCCAGGTCGTCAAGCCCCTTTTACAGCGCAACCATAATGCTTAATAATACAGTAAGCAAAGATTCTCCCCGTATCAAACAAAACCCTCCGATCTCACCCGTGGAGAATAATCGTTCGGCGTCTTCTCATTACTCGAACGCCGAACGAGTGTTGGAACTGTTCTATTTGTGTTTTTCAGTTCCGATTTTCGGGATCTCTCATTGGCCGTCAGTGCCGATTTTCGGGGTCTCTCATTGGCCGACAATGATCTCCACTGATTGGTTCCTGTTGTCACATGGAACCCGCGGCCATGTCAGGTCGGGCCCGTTTACATGGCCCAGTGTTAAATTCATGGGGTTTTATGACGAGAACGCGGTGGCTCCCAATAAATGTAATATTTCTCGAGGGGCAAGGACAAAAGCGCTCCGAGTTTTTTAGCGCTAAACGCCCACAAATTCTAATCCCTATTAAAGAAAAAATGTTGTTCTATATTTAACTTTTGGAGTTAAGGATTTATTTTTTAATTTTGGCTGTGTTTAGTTACTCATTACGCCACGACGTGGGCGGACTCATAGTATGCACATATGTGAATGTACACTAGATGCAATATGCATTATCTTGTGGTCTTCATATTGTGGTTCAAGGTTGACCACCTAGATCAAGTAACTTTATGAATCACGTGGGGGCCATATTGGAATGGTGTATGGGGAGTGTATAGAATGAGTTTTTTTGCTATAGGTGGTACCATTCTCATGTACTGTTCCATCATCTCCTTATGTATTAATTTGGGAGATGTATACGGGATATAGCAATTGACTGAGCCAAGGAGCATTCACACCGTTTATCTCAACGCAGCTTGTTCCACTCCAAGAGCTCATTAAGTCCTCTCTGCTCACTATGCTCTTGGTATATCCAGCGTGCCTGCTTGGTAATCAAACGTCTCTCTATGGTCTGAACGTCACCCATTACTCTTTCCAATACCACCCAAGTGAAGGTGTGTTTGTTACGATGGCAGTGCTGAACCAGTTTGGTAGTCAGTTTCCCAATCCTAATTGTGCTGACATGTTCTTGGATACGCAGTTTGATTTTACGCGTAGTGAGTCCAATATACTCCAATCCGCATTCACATCTTAGTCTATATACAACATTGGAAGTGTTGCAATTACTAAAGTGATTGTTCTGTCTTCCCCCAACCAACTTGATCTCTACAATCCTGACTTCTCCCCACCGTGATGGAGAACCATACCCTTCCCCAACTACCCCACAGACATTCACTCCCTCCTTCTCTCATATAATTCTCAACCCTCTGACAACACAGACTCCTGGAACAAATTCAAACCATTCATGTGAATCCACACAGAAAACCTAGGCCCATCTCTAGGTCTGTAAACAACTCAAACCTCATGCGAGTTACCGACACCCAGACTACCTTAGCAGACACCATTCCTCACCTGAAATGCTGAAATGCTTGCTGCTCAATTGCAGATCAGCTGTAAGCCACACAGCTGATATTGCGGTCCTCATTCTTACACATAATCTTGGCCTCTTAATTCTGCCTGAGACATGGCTAAATGATTCCTCTGCTCCGCTCCTATCCTTGATTTACTAGTTCTTCCCAATCATGATATAATAAGATTAGAAAGAACCCATAGGCCAGGGCGAGGTATCACCTGCTTATATCCTAACAGTCTATCAGTTTGTTTCCAATTCACCTGTAACACTGGGACTTCCACAGGGTTCACAGCTGTCAACCACCCTCTTTAACCTGTTCATAATGCCACTAACTGAAATGCTGAACCTATCCCACGTTCACTATTGCATGTATGCAGACAACACCCAACTCTACCTGAAAATCTCTTCCCCATAAGCTATTCGGTCTCTTAACACAAATTCTAAAAAATTTTAAAAAATTGGCTGACATGCAACCAACTAAACGCTAAAAAAAACAGAATTCCTAATTGCCTCACCCAAACAGTCCTCTGATATCCGGGAAAGGGTGAAGCAACTTAGTCCTCTCTTAACTGCCTTCCACACATCATAGAGCCACGAAATCTTTAGAAATAATCCTTGACAAGAACTTAAATATGCAGGAGCACATCAGTGCAGCCACTAAAGGAGCCAACTTCCAAATTAACATCTGAAGGAAATTAAAAACCTTCCTCCCCCTCGACTACTTCAAATCAGTTGTTCAAGCCCTAATGATTTGCAGGTTAGACTATGAAAGTGCAACCCTCTGCGGCCTACCTAGGTAATCTGGCTCCTCTAAGGGCCTCGCTTAACTCTCCTGCTAGGCTCATCACAGGATCTAAAAGATACAACAACATAACTCCTAAATACAGTCTCTAAACTGGCTCCCTTATGAGGCAAAGATGAATTAAAAATTGCCTGCATGACCCATAAAGCCCTACACTTCAATACCCCAAGGTACTTGGCAAAAAAACTGGAGCTATCTGGTGGCAGTAGATCTTCTAAAAGCTCTAGCACCTTACTGCTGAAACCTCAAATTCTGTTAAAAAAAAAAAAAAAAACAAGCGAGCCTTCTCGGGTATTGTCTCAAATCTAGGACTCCCTTCCCCCTGGAATCAGATTGATCCTCCTCAACCAAGCCATTTAAAAAAGGAAGTCAAAGTCCCTCTGATGAACACATTTTTGCTCTAAGGCTCATGTACTCTACTAGGTGGCCACATTAGGCCACATCTGTTATAACCATGTAAAGTATTGGACTTCTAAGATCATATATAGCTATATGTAGCGGGGGGACATGGGCTCTCTGATAGCCTCCTGCCTCATTTTGGGTCCCTCCCATATTGTTTCTCTCTAGATTTTGTTATCTGTTTTACTGATTCTATTCTTGACCTCTTGTAAAGCGCTTTGATACCCTCTTGGGTCTTGTTCGTACCATATAAAATTTGTTATATAAAGAAATACATTTAATATGGGCTTGTGGGTGGGCTAGACATGGATTTTTTGCATGTAAATAAGCTGTGAATGTTTAGAGAGTAGTCAATGGCATATGACAGGCATGGGATGCAGTACAAAGTTTAGATCAGAATTTAGGATTTGAGTATGCAAGGTACTGAATCTAAAGTGTAGGAAGCAAGAAAGTGTAGAACACAGACAGGGAGTGTAAGAAACCCTAAGGGCTCAATTAAGAAAGGAAACTAGGAGCAAACAAGTGGTGATTAGAATTTGGAACAGGCGTTGTTTCCGAGACTGGTGGGTGTAGATCTCTAAGGCCTTTAATGAAGAAGAACCACGTCTGTGAATCAGAAGATGCTGTAAAGTTGAGTATGACGCTGTTGGGTGAAGAGCAGACAAAAGGAGAGAGCATACTATGTTGACCTCTTTAAAGTAGTAGTTAAAATTCTAGGTTAGCATTTCGTGTACCTTGAAGTTGCAGAATTAGATTGCGGAGAATGGCCCTGGAGAGTAAGCTATTTGTTCAGAACAGTGCATTTTTGCTTTAAAAAAACAGATAAGCAAATGGCAGAGTTTTAGCCCATCAAAACAGGTTTGTGCGTGGATAATGTTGAGACAATCCGTACCAGTTAGAAGGAAGGTGATGTTCTATAATATCACATTGCACTTCCTAGAACACAAGATAAATCTAGTTTTAGAAGGAATGGAAGGGACAGACATATCTTTAACCGACATGACCTGCATTATAAAAAAGGGCAGAATGAGCTGTGTTATGTAGAGTAGAATCTGATTTAATACTGGCAATGCATCAAAGCTTTGCTGCTTTTGAAATGTATCTCAAAGTTAGACCGGCAGAGTAGGGTTTAACAGTGAGCCTAAGATGGCAACACTGAGGAGTTCAGTGTTCTTCACGGTGGTGTGAATGTTGTAGCAGGAACATTTGAAAATGCAGCTGCAGGCATTCCCCAGCCACAAAGTGCGTTTCTATGAGGGACAGAATATATTACAACAGTCAACAGACTTTGAAAGCTAAGAGCAGGGAGACTGGAGTAGTGACAGAGAGCTTCCTGACTAAACTCCAAAGTGGTCTTTGAATTAGCGTATGCTGGGAGCCTCAGTAGTAAATATGCGGAATGATGGAATGTGGAACCGTGCTCAGCAGCGCTTCATTTCCCAGTATACAGTGTCCACAGCAGCTGTCCGGTTAAAAGGTGACATGATAAAGGAAAGGAAAAAAATGTTCCTTCTTTTCCTTTTTTTTTTTTTTTTTTTTTAGCAAAATTAGTTTTTATTTTGTTAAAGTGCAAAATAGGGGCTTGTGTACCAAACAGAATAGCAGTGCAGTGATACAGGAGAACGGAAATTAGGAAGGTAGGAGATCTGAGCATTCAGGATGGTGTTATATAGTGCTAACTTGAGGAGAAACTGTATCTAACACACCCACTCCTGGACTCTACCATGTACATGCCAGTCATGTGCAACAACTTTAACGGGCCTAGAACAGCTGCATATTTAAATATAAAGGGAAACAAGGGCTATGTAAACCAGAATAGGAGTCGCTCTAGGAGGTTATAAAACAAGGGGTGACTGCATCCTATGCGAAGAATGATTCCCACACTGCTTCGAAGATGAGCAATTTATCGTTAAGTTTAGTGCTAGCCACTTTGTGGAGCTCGATCAACCATTCAGTACTCATCAGGGAAGAGGGTTGCCGCCACCAGCAGAGGATATATAATTTGGCTACAACAAGTGAAGTTGCGAGCAATTGTTCCTCATGACAAAGAGCTCAGATGTGTCATGTAGGAAGGCACGATGGGGGTGGGAGGGTGAAGGGATGGAGAATGCGCTGTATCTGGCAGAGCTGTCTTGAGAAGTTCATCCAGTAATTGTCTAGTGCTGGACATACATGATTTTGAAACATAAAAATTTCAACCTGGATTCCCTAAGGACTTGATTGTGCAACAGGAGCACATTCGCCCAGTCCTTCGGTGAGTAATCTCTGCCAAGTAGTGTCTGGTCCTGTTCAAGGGAGGGCTTGACTTTAGCAATTTAATGAGGATCCTATACAAGCCAGAAACTATGCCCCTGTATTGGCCCAGTGCATTTAAGTATCGAAGGATCGTCACCAATGTGACTCCATGGGGAGTGCTCCACATGCAGAGGGCTGGTTGTCGATACTGCCAGTGTTGCGTGCTCTGGTATCTCGCATTCCAGCTGAGCACCGGGAACATCTTGAGCAGCCCTCTGTCTTGCATCTAATCCACCTATCTAAGACTGCGCTTATACTATTAAGCACTAAAGATCAACCGGCCATGTGTACAATGAGCCATTTTGTGCCACAGTAAAGATTTGTGATTAGGTAAGGATGGGATGTCCATGAGCTTGTGAGCCTCTCTCCAAGTAACCGCCATTACAGATAGTATTTGGTTCAATAAGGCCCCAAGGTTAGAGGTGGTATGATACGGAAGAGGAAACTGATTGGGACAGTTATAGCATCATTCCAGTCTCGCACTGTGGAGCCACCCATCCAGGACTCAAATATACAGCCAGTTGAGTTAAATGAAATGTAGGTTAGAGGACACAAGTCCTGCATAGTGCATTTTGTCAGTAGGGTAATATTATCCTTAACCATGTAAGAGAGACCACTGTTGATGCAAATTCCCAAGTAGTGAAGCTCCACCGATACTCGTCTCATCTTATAGCGCTTGATACAACCATTGGTGGTCCAATCCAGACATCATATGTGCACTACCACCCGGCTACACAATACAGAGACTTGACAGACCTTTACAAAGAGGAGGGGGATTGCCATTATACACCGAGAGACCCTCACATGTAGCATCTCGGAACTACCCGACATCAAAGGAGCCGAATGTCTAGCCTTTAACTTACAGGCCCATGACTCCTTCACGTTCTCAGGAGCATTAACATATCGCCCATCAGGTCAAGCGAGCCACTTCCTGGAAAGTATGGGTGAAGTGCTCACTAGTTTGACGCTTAAGGCCGCCAATTTCACTTTACTGGGAGATTTAAATCTTCACCTTGACAGCACTATTGATCCAAATGTACTGTGTTTCAAAGACATTATGCACGTGTTAGAGCTTACAATTCTTACGACTGACCCCACACACATAGCGGGCCACGTATTAGACTGTGTCTGCTCCAATCTTAACACAATTAAAGTCTCCACTCCCCTGCCCCAAACCTGGACCGACCATAAATTTATCGCATTTCACCTCAAAACGGAAGAAATTAAGATTGCAAAATCAGACATAATTAGAAATGGGAAACCAACTCCATGCTGGACTAAAATCATTGAGCACCCAGATTTACCTAACTGGGTTAAAGAGAACAAACCATCGATAATTGGAAATGCTGCTATTGACAACCTTAGCTATGAAAGATGGATGAGATCCATAGGGGAGAAATTAACTTCTGGAGGAGCCAAAAAATCTAAATTCAAACAAGGGAAAACTTCGGCCTTTTGGTATACTAATGAATTAAAAGATACATTACGAACAGTTAGTAGACTGGAACGTAAATGGCGTAAGCACTATAACAATGACGACCAGGATAATTTTAAAATAGCAAGACTGAATTACCATGCACTAATTAAACACACCAAAATAAATTACTTTACAAATAGGATAGAAGCCTCACAGAACAATCAAAAGGAAATTTTTCGTATTGTAAAAAGTTTTCGAAATCCAAAATTTCTATCTCAGGAAATACCCTCGTCACAGACTTTTTGCAATGAGATTGCAGATTACTTTGAACAAAAAATTGTTAACATTACGAACATTTTTCCAGCTATCCCTTTAAATGATGAAAACATCGTACAAGAGAATAATTCCAGGATAACCAGATGGAACACCTTCGCCATGATCGATCTGGCAGACAACTTACAAACTATGTCAAAAATTAAATCTGTCTCGCCACTTGACCCTTGCCCCCCCTCACTGGTTCATGCAATCAAAGACGAGGTGAAGCCCATGATCAATGCTATTGTCAATGCATCACTCCAATCTGGAGAAGTCCCCAGTACATGGAAAACTGCGATAGTGAAACCATTGCAAAAAAAGACCCTACATGATCCCTCTGTTCTAACTAATCTGCGACCCATTTCTCAACTCCCCCGCTCTATGTAAATGTGCTGAAACCCTGGTTAATAAACAGCTTTCAACATTCTTGGAGGTAAACAACATCCTACACCCAAATCAGGCAGGTTTCAGAGCAAACCACTCTACAGAATCAGCACTACTATCAACAACAGAAACCATAAGAGCTGCACTAGATCAAGGGAGGAAGGCAGTTCTAATCCTCCTTGATCTATCTGCAGCATTCGACACTGTGTCCCATGCCATTTTATTACATCGCCTGGTGGAGGCTGGCATAGGGGGCACCGTGTTGAACTGGTTCAAAAATGTTCTGTTACATAGAAAACAGATAATCATGTTAGGACAGTTCCACTCTGAGGAGAAGGAGATTGGCTCAGGGGTGCCTCAGGGCTCAATTGTGAGCCCCACTCTATTCAATCTTTATATGGCACCCCTGATCAACCTAATTGCTTCCTATAATGTGAGCACAGTTGCATACGCAGACGACACTCAATTGGTCCTGGTTCTGGATGATGATACAGATAAGGCCGAACAGGTTCGACTTTGAGTGTTTGACTGCGACTTTCAACTGGATGCATGATAACCATCTTAAATGCAACTCTGCTAAAACAGAGATCCTACCATTTGGGAAAAACAATCTCTTCTCTCCACACACTTGCTGGCCATCTGATGCGGAAGCTCCCCCAAACACCATCAGTGCAACTCGAAACTTGGGCATAAGATTCGATGACATGCTATCCTTTAAACAACAATCTAAAAAAGTAGCTGCCGTCTGTTTCAACATCATAAAAGGCCTACGCAAATTCTTTGATTACCTGCCTCTGTCTGCCCGCCGCACAGTAGCAATTGCTTTAATCACATCAAGAATTGACTACTGTAATAGTCTGTATGCAGGGGGGGCTAAATCTACCCTGCATAAATTACAGATGGTTCAAAACGCGGTGGCTCGGCTGGTCCTGAGGTGGCCCAGAAAATCATCAGCGTCAGCCGTCTTGGATATGCTGCACTGGCTTCCCATCCAGAAATGTATATTATTCAAAATTCTCGTGATTACATTCAGATGTTATCACAAGCGTGGCCCAAAATATCTGTCCAACAGATTTCACAGATATCACCCCATTAGAGAACTCAGGTCAGCCACGGCCAATTTGATGACTGTCCCCAAGTTCAGACTTGCCACCAAGGGCGGAAAATCATTGGCAGTTCTAGGAGCCAAAGCCTGGAACACACTCCCTGCTCACCTTCGCTTAATCACATCAGAACAGATCTTCAAAAAATCCCTAAAAACTTGGATTTATGGATTGGCCGAATCAAAGTGCAAAACCCTTGTTTAAACTGTATACAACACCTATAGTTCAGCTAAAACATCTGATAATCTACTAGCAATGACGTCGCAGCACCAAGATGCTCCCTGGAGTGACAGTGCGCTATGTAAAAACCCCCAAACATCAAACATCAGCTCAAGACATAGGAAAAGTCTCACACATGGACCCATTTATCTTGTAATGCAATATGTGGAAGAAATCTTTGATGAGACACCACTGAAACAATGGAAGATCGGGTGGGGCAGAAAGAGCAGGATGTCATCCACATGGAGTAGAACCTCTGTCTTACCTGCTGCTTTCGGGTTACCCTTAACCTCTCAAGCCAATTGAATTGCTACTGCCAGAAGCTCCAATGCTAGAAGGAAGAGAAGGGGGGAACAAAGGGCACCCTTGCCTTGTGCCATGGCGAATCTCGAAGGACTCTGAGACAACCCCCACATGCAACCTCCACTGATGGCACATTGTGCAGAAGGCTGACCTTGCGTATAAAATCCTCTCCCAGGCCCATGTAAGACATGACATAGAAGAGAAACTGCCACTGTACATAATCAAAAGCTTTCTCCGCATGTAAGGAGAATGCTAGAATATCTCTGTCATTAGTAGTCAACAATAGGAGGTGAGGCAACCTCCTCAGATGATTGCGGGAACTACGGCCCGGGACAAACCCATATTGTGTTTCATTAATAAGGTGAGGGATCACCTTACCGAGATACATCACCAATATTTTATCCATGATTTTTAGATCCATGTGAAGTAAGGAGAGCGGACGATAGCTGGCACGCTCTCAGTGCTTGTTGTCCTTGAAGAGGCGATTCATTGTTGCTCTATCGGATAATTCCCCAAGGGAACCATGTACCTCATCCTCTTGAAAGGCTTGGGTCAGTTCTTTCCAATTCTTGTAAAAAAAATCCCCACTAACCCATCTTTCCCTGGGTACTTGCATAAAGGGGGTGCCAAACGAGCCTTGGTCACCTCACCCTCTGCAAATTCACCTGCGAGGAAGGTGGGTCTCTAATCATTTAGGACAGGCAGATATAGTGGTGCCATAAGATTTTCAACGAATGCAGAGACATCTCCCGTTTCTGAGGCATACAAGGAAGTGTATACAAGGAGGTACCCTTTTGCGTCACTGATCACTTTGATTAATTGGGATGCCCACTGTTGCACTTGGGCGGCCCACAACCTCCCAGCTTTAGCTCCATGATTGTATCCACACTATTGGATTTTGCTAAATGCCTTTTCTGCAGCCACAGTGAAGAATGAATTCATGTGTATTTTGGCGAGTTCCAGCTGCTTCTTTAGAGCTGGTGTCTCCTTGCACACTCTTTAAGAGTAGTGATACTAGACACGAAAGGGCAGAGGTCTGCGTGGATCTTGTTCTTTGCCAGTGCCAAAATGTGCCTCATTCTCCTTCGGGTCGACTTCCCTGCCGCCCAGTGTACCCCACGAGGAGGTAGTGATCCTTTGTTCTCTGAAAAGTACAACCAAATATCTTTTAGGAAGCTTCTCCTTGCTCTTGGGCAGCTGATAGGCGAACCCCTTCTTATTACACTGTGGTAGGGGTGGCAATATGGCATTAATGTTGAGGCCTAGGAGATCTGGGCTGTGATCAGTGAGGCCTACTTCCAGGATATCGTATTGGGTTATATGAGATAGGAGCCCTCCATGAATAAAATTGTAATACGTGATTGTGTTCTATGGGGGCAGGAGTGAAACAAAGCATGCACGATTGACTGAGTAAAATATCTATCTATTGTCTCCACGACTCTGATGATCAGTTTTATCTTGGTGAAACAAAGTTGCCATGTTTATGCGGTTTCAGAAAATAAACCCTTATTGTGAATTCGAGAACGTTTCTAGTGACCTCTGTGCTAGCTGGCACTCACAATTAAGTCTAATATAGTCGATAGAGACCTAGTAGACCTCAGTCCTACGTCACATCTATACGATATGTTATTCCAATGCGCAGAGCCTATTAGGAATATAGGAACTACACTACACCAGGGCAGCGGGACCGTCCCATCCGGCTGAACCAACCGGTGCTTCAGTGACCCAAAGTGGAGGCATGCGCTGCGGGCTTGGTGTGGGTGCATTTTCAGGTGAATTCTGGCTTCAAATAGCAGCCAGTTTAGAGATTTTAGCTCAGGGGATATGTGGGCCCTTCTTTTTGAGCCAGTGATGAGTCTCGCTGCCGCATTAGTAGAGGCTCTTAGGGGAGCTGTAGTAGCTTTGGGGAGACCGCATAGCGAGACACTTCCATAGTGCAGCCGAGGTAGAACTAAAGCTTGAACTTCCATCTTGAAGTCATTGTCAGGTAGGAAGGGTTTCAGCTTCCTTAGTGTATTAATCTGAAAGTTTGCTCCCTTCGTTGCGTTACTAATGTGTTTCTGCATATTGAGGTTGCAATCCAGTGTTATACCCAATGATTTCGCTGAATCCACAATGGTTGGTTGAATGTTGAGTGCTGTAAGGTGTTTGATCCAATCGTGCATTATGGGGACTTTGGAGGGTGGGGCAATTAGGAGGAATTCCGTTTTTAAAGCATTCAATTTGAGGTGATTCTCAGCCAGCCATGTTTGGGTGGTCTTAAGAGTAGTGTTAAGCAAATTAATGTCGTCAAGGGTGTTGATCTTAAGGTAAAGTTGGGTATCTTCAGTGTACATGTGAAATTGCACGTTGGACGCTTGTAGCAGATCGGTGAGTGGTTCCTTGCATAAGTTAAAAAGTGTTGGGGATAGCGAGGACCCTTGTGGGACTCCTAGCTTAACTGGAACGGGTTTGGTCAGGGTGTTGTTGACCTTGAATTTTTTAGTCCGGTTTTGCAGAAAAGAGGTAAACCAGTTAAGCACTGAGCCTGATAGACCCATTCTGCATTCTGTGATTCAACAGATCTATCAAGTTCTTGTGTTTGACCATATCGAACGCTGAGGAGAGGTCTAGTAGGATAAGAAGGCATGTTCCGTTTTGATCAAGTATTTGTAGTGCATCATCAATGATGTGTGTCATGGCTGATTCCGTGCTGTGATCTGCAAGTAAGCCGGATTGGTGTTTGTTAACAAGGTTGATGTGATCAATATGTTTTGTCAGTTGGTGGTGAACACATTTTTCCAGAAGTTTGGCCAGGGTGGGAATATTGGAGATAGGGCGGTAGTTGTTTAGGTCCTGTGGTCTGCTGTGGGTTTCTTAAGGATGGGAGACACCTGCCCCACCTTTAGGGAGTCAGGGATACAGCCTTGTAGAAGTGAACTGTTGATGATTTCGGTCCAGAGAGGTAGAAGCAATGGGGTATGTTCTTTAACCGCATTTGCGGGGAGCGGGTCGGTGAGGTGATTGCTAGGATTCATGGCACTGAGAAACTTGCCTATAGCATCTTCAGAATAGGTGTAAAAGGAGGACCATACCGCATTGTTATTTAAAACAAACTTTGACGGGATTTGTTGTGTTGCACTTGGGGGTAGAAGGGAGGTTTTGGTGAGAGGGCAAGAGAGAGAAATTAGATCATTGAGGAGATCTTTTTTGATGTTCTCAGTCTTTAGATTAAAGTAGTTAGAAAATTCTTCACACGTGGTTTGTGGGTGAGTTAGGTCTTGTGGACGTTGAGGTGCGTCCTTAGATTGAGTTTTGATTAATTCAATACGTTTTTGGGTCGATTTCTTGTCTGGTCAAGTTGGTGGCTGAATAAGTCTGCTTTGGTGCGTTTGATCTTTCGATAGTAAGCATTTCTCTTTCTTTTTAGAGTCATGAGGAGCTTGGCGGATGGGACCGATCTCCAGTTGCGTTCAGCAGTTCTGAGAGAACGTCTATCCTCGTTAAGAGGACTCTTGAACCAGGTTTAAGAGTCTTTTGTGGAAACACTCTTTGGTTGAAGGGGAACAAATGCGTTAATTATCGAGGTCATAGAGCTGAGGTAGTGGTTGATGAGATCATGTACATTGGAAGACCCAGCAGGGGGCAGAAGTAGATTGTGGCTTGAAGTGGGTACTGTGTTTGGGTTGAGTTTTTTCCCATCTCTTTTCCATACTTTAGGTTTTGTGGATTGGGCTGAGTTAAGTTTGACTGTTTCCTTGATAAAGAAGGTGATGATGTGATGGTCTGACCAATCACAGGGGAGGATCGACTCCAAGTGAGTGGAATCGCTCTTAGAGATTATTAAGTCCAGACTTGCGCCTTTATTGTGTGTAGGGCTGTTGCAAATTTGGTTGAGGTCTAAGGCGTTGAAGTTTTTGAGACTGTTGACCACTGTATCGTTGGGGTCGTTCCAATGGAGGTTAAAGTCACCGAGGAAAATGTGGGTGTTTTGTCGACCGGTGTATGTTGTGATCATGTCCATGAGGTGTTCTGTGAAGACGAGGTTGTCACCAGGTGGAAGATAGATGATGGTAACGAACAGAGAGGTTTGCCATTACTGTTGATGTCGAGGATTATGTATTCACAAGAGGGGTGTACCGAGGATATGGCTCTGTTTACGGTGATGTTGCTCCGGTGTACACATGCAATTCGTCCTCTTATCTTACCAGTCCTGTCCAGTCTAATGATGTCATAGTTAGGGGTACTAGGATGTCGATGAGAGGCGAGGAGGATTCTGTTATCATGTATCAGTGAGAATTATCAGGTCCAGATCAGTAGAGATAATGAGGTCCGCTATGTCAGTGGCGTGTTTAGAGGCCGATCTGCAATTCAGGAGTGTGCATTTAAGCCGGGGTGTGGCAAGGGAAGTGGTGTGGTCCTGCATGATTGGGACTTTACAGAGATTGTGTCTATGATTCCTCTATTGTTGTGGGTAGAGGGCCTATGAGGGTTGGAGAGGATAGAAGGGATGGGCATGTGTGTTAGTGAAACGGGGGTCACAATGAAGGGTTCGTAGGAGAGCAGGAGAGAGCGAAGATCGTTCTCCGAAAAAGGATTGTTGGTTCGCATTGGGCGGGAGGATAGATTACAGGAGGGTACTCATTTCCCGCTGGGAGCATTATGTTTGGGGGTGCTAGGAAGGTGAGTTGGGGGCTTGCTAGGTATACAGGTTCTGTAGGATATGGAGAGCCCTGGTTGTCTCGATAACATCACTTTAAAAGCGTTGAGATACTCTTTGATTAAGTGAAGTGTGGACATGATCTCATTTAATCTAGTGTCTGGTGTGGTTATGATTGGGGTGGGAGTTGGTGAAATGAGTGTTTGTGTGTCTGCGGTGTGGGCAGGTTGGGTGTATAGACTGATGCAGGAGTGCGTGGGTTAGTATGTGAAGATGTGTGTGTGTGTGTGTGGGGGAGGTATGTTGATGTTGGTGGCTGAGTGGTGGGTTTGGCATGTTGGTGGGAGGATGTGTGAATTGCAATTGGTAGTGGTGGGTGTTCAGAGGGTGGACTGATGTCTGAAAGATCAAGGGGTGACCCGTAAAGTGCAGGCGAATGAGCTGTGGGGGATTGGCTAGCATGGGTGGAGTCCTTGTTAGGTGTGTTATTGCGAGTAGGTGAAGAGGTAGGGGGAGAGAGGATTAGGGGTGGTTATGTTAGAGGGGTGGGGAGCTATGGTGGTTCCCGTAGTGGGTTTGATTGCTAATGGAGATGCGGATGTAGAATCGGTCTTGCTATATTGGGATTGATAGGTCTGGGGCAAGTTCGAGTTGGGTGTGTTATTGAGAGGAGGGGGTGAGGTGGGGGGAGAGATGATTAAGGATGGGGTTATGTGAGCGGGGCGAGGAGCTATGGTCGTTCCTGGAGTGGGTTCCGTTGCTGATGGGGGTGCGTATGTAGTTTTGGTCATGCTAGGGGGGATAGGTTGAACTGGGAGGAGTCAGTGTTGGGTGTGGTATTGTGGGGGGTGGATAGAGTAGAGTGAGAGATGAGGGAAGGGGTTGTGTAGGAGGGTTGAGGAGCTATGGTCGTACCTTGAGTGGTTTCAGTTGCTAGGGGGGGTGCGGATCTAGTCTCAGCCATGATGGGTAGAAGAAGCGTGCAATATTTTGGTGAGGTGCCACTAGGTGTATTAGTGGAAGTAGTCGTCGGGGTAGTGTGGGTTGAAGAAGCGGTTGGATCCGATGCCCGTGGTGGTTGGAAGAGTGGATTTGTGGGGGGAGACGAAGGGGGTTAGAGCGGTAGCACCTCGAGTAAATGTGGTGGGGGTGGATTGGAAGGCAGCTTGGGGATTGTCCACTTGTTCTTTAATGATGGGGAAGATGTTATCCAGGAGATTTAAACTACGGTCCGTGGCTTGGATGAGGATAGTACCGTTGTTGTAGATAGTGATGTTTGCTGTTGCTTGGAAGAGTTGGGAAGGGGAAATATTAATAGCTAGACTATTTGCCGATTTTCTCGTGGAAGAAATCGTAAATGTGGCTAGGAGTACTTTCCTCCATTGTGCTCTCCGTTTCGTGTGGAGGATGTAGTCAATGGTTGTGTGCCCGTTGCGTGGGGAGAAGTAGGGATCCGCAAAAGAGTTTCAGGGTGTGATTTGATAAAATTGTGTTTGAACCGTTTGGCCGATTTTTTTGTGAGGCCAGGGGGATAGATGATGTTGTAGGTGTGAGTGCTGTGAGTTCCATGATATGTGTGGGCAGATAGGTGCAGTAGTCGACTAAGGTTTAAGGTATCCAGAGGGTAGAGCAATGAGGGGAAGTCAGGCTAAGATGTCAGACTCCTTAGTAGGAAAATACTTAAGCAGGTAGGTAGTCCTCTGTTAGTTTCCATTAATGAGTAAAAGCTAGTTTAGTCCTACTTTGCTGTTCATTCTATTGTAGGGAGGGCTATGGGGTAGCGAAGTCCTATTTTCCTGTTCATGAACCAAAACAAAGTCTATGGTCCTATAGAGGAGGGTCAAAAGCGACCAGAAATAAACAGAAAAATTAAAGCAGAAATATTTATTGTCAATTGCACGTACTTACAAATACCTCGATCCTGAGGAAATGGCTGAGGCTTTTTCTGGAGCAGGCTCATTCGTTTGACTTGGAGTGTCAGGACCCCTTGAAGCGTGAGGGGCACTTTTTTCGTGTGTTCGAGGGGGACGAATCAATATGCTTTCCCTATTCTCACTGATCCTTTGGGGTGGGACATCCGGCTGAAACAAAAACGTATTCTCTGCGTTATGAGAGTCTCCACAGGGGGGCGGGGTCGCCCAACGATCACTTGTACCGGGCCGGTCCGTGTTGTCTCACTTCTGCGGGGCTCCAGCACGGCAGCTCTGTTGTTATTGTGAGGGGGGGGGGCGAATTTTCCGTGGCAACAGGACGCCACCTCCTCCGGGTGCAGCTGGGGTGTGATGGATTCAGCCCCGTAGCGAGGAGGCAGGCACACACATAACGGGGTAGGGCAGGGTGATCACGCCCAACCTGCGCAAATGCCTCAATGGTGGTGCAGGGAGAACTCGCCCTCTCAGTGCAAGTGATGTGCTTCCTTGTTGGACGCGCCACCACAATCTTCCGGCTGCCACAGCCCAGGGGGCCCGAAGTCACGTCTCGGGGGCAGGCTGCGACAGCGACACAGGTCCAGCCGCCTCGTACAGGAGTCCGCCGTCCCCGCAAACTCGTCCCACCGTCTTCTGGTCTGAGGGCAGGCTGTGACCACGACCCAGAGGTCCAGCCGCCCTGCTCTGAAGACCGTCGTCCCAGCAATCAAGCCCCGCTATTCTCTGGGAGTCACCATCTTAAAGGTCAGCAGCAGCAACTGCCCCACGTAGGGTCCTGCAGTAATGCCCCGAGGGATGCCCGGGACCGCAGTGTGCATCAACAGGTAGCTGACCTCCGGCGGGAGATCATGCAATCTTCCTGGATCGACGATAAAGAGTCTCCCTTGTTGCGGCCAGAGTGACGCCCTGTCCGGGGTCCACAGGCAGGTAAGCGTTGGGAGTATGATTGTAGTTCAATATTTTGAGTAAAATGAAAGTAATATGAAAGTTAGTTGATTCCAGATGATGCTGTAAAAAAAACAATTACTCTTAATGGGTCTGTTGCAGTCGTTGGTTGCCGCTGACAGGGATATTTCTAAATAGGGAAATAACAATCTCCGCCTGGTTGGCCTTCCAGAAGCCACAGAGCCCACCCAAGTCAACACTTTTGTTGAAGACTGGTTCAGAACTTAGAAGCCCGCGAACGCCCTGTCCCCCTGGTTTGTTGTGGAGCTGGCCCACCGTGCTCTCGCCCCATGACCACCACCAGGAGCCCCACATCACCCAATAATTGAGAGGATCCTTAACTTTAGGGACTGGGATGCCATCCTGCAGGCGGCCCTCTCTCGCCGAGAACTACTCCACAAAGGGGCCAAGATCATGATCTTTCCTGATTACACCAGAGAAGTGCAGGTCCACAGGACATCATACATTCACGTGAAACAGAAGCTGCCCTATTGACTCCTCTTTCCCAGCCCGCCTCAAAGTGATGCTCCAAGGCAAACCTTAGTTTGAAACGCCAGAGGTGGCGTGGACGTGGGCAACTGAGGATTGCCCAATCCGCCCAACGAAGATTGCCCCTGTGGTGGAGCCTCAAAAGTGACCACGGAGAAGTGCACCTGCAGCCTCCCGTGGGTGATGCACTGGGTATAGTAGAGGCGCCAAGCCCGTGGAGCCACATCAGTCTCTCCGGCTGGCTCCCCCCAATAGAGGAGTGGATCTCTTGGACTCCGAGATAACTCAAACGGACTAGACCTATTGACCGCTGTGGATCCCAACAACTCCCCAAGGCCCAGCTCTGAGGACACCGATCTGTCATGTAGCTCCCAAATCTGAACCCAAGTACTGCCACTATGAAGAATTCAACCTGGAGGAATGCTAGTCCTTGAACATTTAGGGGCCCATTATGTAGCCCTACACTACACCCTGCAACTAACTAATTAACTGTTCACACTTTAAGCTTTGTGCACTGGACAACAGGTCTTTCATTTCGGGAAGTATGGGGTGGGGTTTGGTAGGGGTTCTTGACTGGGACTGTTCTCCCAGTCTTTAGTTGTGTTATTTTGTTTTACGACAGCCTCATGCACCACATCCAAGATCTTCCCCCGGGCGGTCCATGTAACGACCCCAAATGCGCCCAGCCTCCATATGGGCCCATAGACTTGGTCCATCCTAACTATCCCGATTGCTGGATCCTTGCACCATCACTATGTGACAATGCCTAGTCCCTCTTGTGGTGGTGAACCCCTGAGAGTCCGCTCATGGAATGTTAACTGCCTGTTAGACAAAATCAAACGGACAGAGATTTTAAAAGATGCACGGAGGTTTAACCCAGATGTCCTACTTTTACAAGAGACAAGCCTGATGGAAATTCGATGTCCCTTTCTGGCACGTCAGGGGTTTGACAGAGTGTGGCACTCTGGATTTTCCAGGGGCATGCGGGGGACGGCAATCCTCTTGTGGTGCTCCTTTCCCTTTTTACCAACCCAGGTGATTGATGACCCTCAAGGCTGCTTTACTACCCTCATAGGTACTCTTGGGGACTCTGCTGTCAACCTAATGTCACTATATGCCCCTCCGGCGAACCTAGAGCACGCCCTTCGGGCTACGATGGAGACATTATTCACCCTCCCTCAGGGCCTGACCATAGTAGGGGGGGGGGCTTAAATGCTGTCCTTGAACCCACCGCAGATGTCACATGTGTCTCATCTTCCCACAGGAAATTAGGGGTCAAGCGCCTTGGAGCTCCACACTGGGCCTTTGTGATGTCTGGCACATCTGGCACCCTAAGATGCTACAATATACGCACACTTCAGCTGTGCTCCACACCGGCTCTCGCATTGACCTCCTCTTTACGCCTGACCCAGACTCTCGAAATTCAAATCTAGGCGCATGGAGTGTCCGAGTTCTCCTTGCTCCTTCTGCGGTGGGAGCACCCCATGGGAGCTCTGCAACCCTTATAGCAACTAAACGCCTGGTTCCTTCAGGATCAGGACTACAAAAAGGAAATTGGGGAAGAACTGAACAACTACTTCCGCACCAACTAGGGCACAGTGCAACATCAGGACACGCTCTGGGAGGTGGGCAAGGCCACAATTCGGGGATACGCCAAAGGGTTCCTCAAACACAAACAGCAGGTCCAGGACCGCCAGCTCTCAACTCGAAGCCAGAGCCCTCCGTCTGGAACTGACGACAGCTGTGGTGGTGCAAGGAGAGGCGGAACGCCAACCGCTGCAGCTAATACGCGAAGAGATCAAAAATATCTCCCTTGAATCTGCCAAATTGGTTTGGAGATCCTCGGTGGCCAGGGTCTATGGGTGGGGAGATGAGAATTGCAAGCTACTTCACTGGCTCGCTACCCACCCCATGGCCAACCTGATAGTACCCGAAATCTGCGTTGCACAGGGACACATTTCTCACTCTCCTGCAACAATCACACTAACCTTCGCGAACTATTATAAGATGCTGTACTCAGCAGATCACTCACATACACCACAGGGTAGCTCCTCCTTTTTGCAGAATTTCCCCCTTCCGTGGCTCTCAAAGACAACTTAAAATCACGGACGAACCTATCACAGCTGAGGAAATCAATGAACCAATTTCCTCACTCGCCCCCGGTCCAGACAGGTTTCCCGCAGAGTACTATACAGCATTCCGCGATATCCTGATCCCACGACTCCATGCTCTCTTTGAGGAAGGAACCATCTCATCTATCACGGGCACAGCTACCATTGTGGTCATATCCAAAGTAAACCCTTGTCAAGAATTCCTGTCATGCGAGGGGTGGAAAACGGTAACCAGCGAAAACGGACTACATCTCCCAGGATGCTTAGCGGTTGAGAGGTTATGTAAACAGGAGAGCTGTTACATAACTCAAGGAAAACACGCCCTTATGTAAACAGGAGAGCTGTTACATAACTCAAGGAAAACACGCCCTTATGTAAACAGGAGAGCTGTTACATAACTCAAGGAAAACACGCCCTATAAAGGGAGGAACCGAGAGGTACAACGCTGTCGGATATTGTGTTTACACCGACGTACCTGCTTCGTGAAGAGCAGTGTTCCGGAGTGGTGCTCCAGTAAGGCAAGAACGGAGGTAGGTCGAGTCGTTACTCCCTGGGCCGTGTCTTGCCCCATCGTCACCTGTGAAGGACCCGGAAGCTCTACCGGTCAACCATTGAGCTTCGCTTTTTGACTCGGCTGAGTCAAAGCGCAGTGGCGCTTTTGCTGGTTGGAGTCGTAACTCCCAGCCCGACCAGAGATACAGGGACTGCCAGCTGTAACGCACACCAGGAGGTGTTTGCCGCATTACAGACTCGGAAGTCCACAGGATCGATCGAGCGGCTGCTCTCGGTTCAGTCTTCTTGCTTTTGATTGGGGTATCGGTGACGCATCACCAGGAGGTGACTCCGCGTCCCGGTTCAGTCTGAGGAAGAGGTTGAGCGGCTGCTCCCTTCAGGTAGAGACCCCGGCTGGGTGTTTCCCTGACTCCTCGATTCTCCCCAACACTCTTCGTGCCCCTCACAGCCTACCGATTGGCATTGTCGGCCATTTCATTTCTGCCCTCTGTTGGCATACGCCGGGATCGGCGTATATGCAGAGGACGGTTAGGACCATCCGTGCTGTGGGCTGGTAACGTACTTAGCCTGGAGGATTCCAGTGACTATAAATTTTGTTTACTCTTTGTATTATTTTTGCCTTCATTAAAATAACTAACCCTTCACAAGTGGTTGCGTCCTCATTATCGTGTCTGTTAAACGATCCTGAGACGTTCAGGGCGTTACAAAATATCCGACCTTAATAACACTAACTGTCTCCCGGTCGATAACAGACATGGCAACACTTGATGATGTGCTGGCTGCTTTAGCGACCGTGCAAGTTGAATTGGCTGCCTCCAGGCAAGAAACAGCCGATGTAAAAGCCAGACTGGATGCTATCCAATTGGACCCGCTCACGCCCAGCACCGCCCTCACGAACCAGACCCCTGCGGTAGTAGTGGAAATGCCGGTAGCCATCCCCTTGGCAACACCAGAGAGGTACAGTGGGGATCCTAACACAGTGCAGGTATTCCTCACACAAGTGGCGCTACATTTATCGTGCAAACCAAAGGCGTTCCCCACGAGTCAGGCTCGTGTGGCTTTCCTTATTTCCTATTTGGCTGGAAACGCGGCACAATGGGCCGTACCTCTGGTGAGCAGGGACGACCCCATCTTATGTGATTGGGGTGCTTTTCGCGAGGAATTCCTGAAGGTATTCGACAGAAGGGCTGACTCGTACACGGCGGACCGTGAAATGCTTGAGTTGAGACAGGGATCCAACGACCTGGTGCAGTATCTCAACGCGTTCCGAAGGCTGGTTGCGGAAACCAAGTGGCCTGTTGCTAAACAGACAGCGCTCTTCCATCAAGGGCTGTGCGATGAGCTCAAGGACGCCGTGGCTCATATTGACCCTCAACCCAAGACATGTGAGGGCCTTATCAACCTGGTATTACGGCTGGAACATAGGCTAAGTGAAAGAAAGGGGGATCATGGGAGAAAAGGAAAATCCCTTCCATCCTATGTGACGGTGGGAAGTCCTGAAACTTCCACCGCATCCAAGGGAGAACCCATGGACATCGGCGCAATACGAGCGAGCATCACAGCCACGGAGAAAGAGTCACGCCGTAAACAAGGATTGTGCCTATATTGTGGCAAAAAAGGCCACTACGTACGTGAATGCCCTGCCAAACCGAAGACGTCACGTTATCGGGCCAACCGGTCGGTAACAGCCGTGGTGGACATACCGGCGGAAAACTAGAGGACTCCCAGACCAAAGAAGGGGCATCTCGGAGTCACTCATCCATCCCTTCACTTTCCAACTCGGTCACTAAGGGACAACGACACCTGTTTCTCACGGTGCACGTGGGAGTGCATGACCGGTGGATACCCGTTGTGGCCATGGTGGATTCAGGGGCCACTGGCATGTTTATGGACCACAACGAGGCATGCAGGCTAGGGCTAGTGCTTCTTCCCAAAGCTGTACCCGAAGAAGTCTATGCTGTAGACGGAAGGCGATTGGTGACGGGGCCCATCGGGCAGCACACGGGGGTCCTTCCGATGAGATATGGGAGGAACCATTTGGAACAAATCGATTTTAACATCATCCGAGCGCCCCAATATGGCGTCATATTGGGATTGCCGTGGCTACAGAAACACAACCCCTCTGTGGATTGGCCAACACATCGCATCGAAATGACGTCACTGTATTGCACCCTGCATTGTGGAATACGAACGGAATCCCTTGACGCAGATGAGAGCGGGAGTCAGACGGTGGCTACAGCGTCAGAAAAAGATGTGGCTCTCCCCCAGGCTTATCACAGTTTTGAGGATGTATTTGATGAGGTGAAGGCGGAAGTGCTACCACCACATAGACAGTTTGACTGCCAGATCGACCTGGTGCCAGGGGCCAGCGTTCCCAGCGGCAGGCTGTATGCCCTGACGGAGCCTGAAAACGTGCATCTCCGGGGGTACCTGGATAAACTCCTCAAGCTAGGATTCATCCGCCCGTCCAAGTCTCCGGCCGCCTCGCCACTCTTCTTCATCCCGAAGGCTAATGGGGAGCTGAGAGCCTGTGTGGACTTTAGGGCATTGAATGCGATAACCATAAAAAATCGGTACCCCTTGCCTCTCATCAGTGTACTTCTGGAACAGGTCAAGAAAGCTCGTATCTACACCAAGTTGGATTTGAAAGGGGCATACCATCTGGTACGCATGAGGGACGGAGACGAGTGGAAGACCGCCTTTAAGACCAGGTTCGGCCTTTTTGAGTACCTCGTCATGCCGTTCGGTCTGTGCAACGCCCCAGCAGCCTTTCAGTACTTTCTGAATGAGGTATTCAGAGAGGAGTTGGATATCTACGTGGTCGTATATATCGACGACATCCTCATCTATTCGTCCAGTGTGGAGGAGCACGTACACCACGTCAAAACTGTGCTCCAAAAGCTGAGGGAAAACATGCTGTTTTGTAAACTCGGCAAGTGTGACTTCCACGTCACATCCGTGGAATTCCTCGGAGTGATGCTGAGTCCAGAGGGACAGGAGATGGCAGAACGAAAGATCAAGGCGGTGAAAGAATGGCCGGTGCCCCAAAGCGTGAAGGACGTCCAAAGTTTCATTGGCTTCGCCAACTTTTACAGGCGGTTTATAGATGGATTTTCAGGATTGGTGGCCCCAATCACACAGCTACTGAGGAAGTCCAAGGAGTTTGTCTGGTCCCCTGAAGCGAACACAGCCTTTGAGGCCCTGAAAAGCGCCTTTGGTAAGGCGCCGGTGTTGGCTCACCCCGATCCGGATCTCCCCTACGTGGTGGAAGCGGACGCATCGGATGTGGCGCTGGGGGCTATCTTGTCCCAACGCAACCACGACACAGGGGTGCTTCATCCCGTTGCGTACATGTCCCGCAAACTCAACGACGCCGAACGCAACTACCATATTGCGGAGAAGAAGCTTCTCGCAATCAAGGACGCCTTCACCGAATGGAGGCATTGGTTGATGGGGGCAAGACATGTGGTATCGGTGTACACGGACCATCGGAACCTACAGTTCATGACGGCCACAAGACACCTTTCTCCCAGGCAGCTGCGGTGGATGATCTTCTTTGCGGGGTTCAACTTCCGCATCACATATCGGCCGGGGACGGAAAACCGGAAGGCGGACGCCCTGTCCCGTCAATCTGCAGTTAAGGAACCATTGCCTGCGACCGAGCATTCCATCATTTCCCAGAGGATGGTATTGGGGGTTATCCAACCGGATACTTTCCTGAGGGGAATAAAGAGGGATCAGGTCATTCGCATGGCGGAGGTGGCTCCTCAGTCACAGAGAATGGCAGCTGAAGGACGGGATACCCCTGAAGGGCAGGTGCCTATTGATACCCACGCCTAGGCTAAGGAAACAAGCATTCATCTGGTGCCATGACTCTCCATGCGCAGGTCATTTGGGCTTTGAAAAAACGGTGGCTAGCATGGGACGGCATTTCTGGTGGCCAACCATGAGAGTGGATGTCAGGAGGTGGGGGACAGGAGTGTCCTACGTGTGGTACCATGAAGGCCGACCATGGCCGAACCCAAGGGCTCTTACATCCACTTCCAACCCCGGATAGACCATGGGATAGCATATCACTGGACTTCGTGGTGGGCCTACCGGTGGACCAGGGGATGACGGCAATACTGGTGGTGGTGGATTACTTGACGAAAATGGGGCACTTCATCCCCTGCAAGAGAGTCCCTACGGCCGGGGAATTGGCGTCACTACTCCTAAAGAATGTGGTACGACTGCATGGATTACCTGGGGTGATCGTGTCGGACCGGGGGTCGCAGTTTACTGCGCAATTCTGGAAGACTTGGTGCACTGCGCTGCATGTTAAGACCGCCCTCTCCACCAGCTACCACCCTCAAACGGACGGCCAAACCGAGCGCCTGAACCAAACGCTCAAACGGTATCTGCGATGTTTTGTGGACCAGGGCAGGGAAGAATGGGTCGACTTGCTATGGGTTGCAGAGATAGCCTACAACAACGCCACTCACAGCTCCACACAGTCATCTCCGTTCTATAGCAACTATGGCCAACATCCCAGGTTTTTGCCATTTCTACATCCGTTCAGAGAGGACAGGATTCCCGCCACAGCGGACAGGGTGGCACACATAAAAGACACGTTGATGCGCTCAAGGGCTGTCCTAATAGAGGCCAAGAGAAGATACAAGGCTGCGGCAGATAGGAAGAGAAGGCCCGGGCCACTGTACCGCACTGGAGACTACGTCTGGATATCCACAAGAAACATGAGGTTTCAAAAGAACAGTGTGTTCCATCCCAAGTACATGGGCCCCTATCGAATTACCAAGTATATGGGTCCCGTGAACGTGAAGGTGTGCTTGCCCCAGTCATTGCGGATACACCCTGTCTTTCATGTATCATTGCTCAAACCAGCACCCTCCAAGCCGTCTGGGACACCTAGGCCGGTATGCGTGGAGTCGGAGGTGGAGTATGAAGTGTCGGGCATACGGGCGTCCAAATGGCGCAGGGGGAAGCTGTGGTACCTGGTTGCGTGGAAAGGCTATGGCCCGGAGGAGCAATCGTGGGAACCGGCTGAAGGGGTTCATGCTCCGCGCTTGGTCTCCTTGTTCCATCGCCGTTTTCCTGCCAGCGCTGGTCCCGTGGGGAGACGCTGAGAGGGAGGATGTACTGTCAAGAATTCCTGTCATGCGAGGGGTGGAAAACGGTAACCAGCGAAAACGGACTACATCTCCCAGGATGCTTAGCGGTTGAGAGGTTATGTAAACCGGAGAGCTGTTACATAACTCAAGGAAAACACGCCCTTATGTAAACAGGAGAGCTGTTACATAACTCAAGGAAAACACGCCCTATAAAGGGAGGAACCGGGAGGTACAACGCTGTCGGATATTGTGTTTACACCGACGTACCTGCTTCGTGAAGAGCAGTGTTCCGGAGTGGTGCTCCAGTAAGGCAAGAATGGAGGTAGGTCGAGTCGTTACTCCCTGGGCCGTGTCTTGCCCCATCGTCACCTGTGAAGGACCCGGAAGCTCTACCGGTCAACCATTGAGCTTCGCTTTTTGACTCGGCTGAGTCAAAGCGCAGTGGCGCTTTTGCTGGTTGGAGTCGTAACTCCCAGCCCGACCAGAGATACAGGGACTGCCAGCTGTAACGCACACCAGGAGGTGTTTGCCGCATTACAGACTCGGAAGTCCACAGGATCGATCGAGCGGCTGCTCTCGGTTCAGTCTTCTTGCTTTTGATTGGGGTATCGGTGACGCATCACCAGGAGGTGACTCCGCGTCCCGGTGCAGTCTGAGGAAGAGGTTGAGCGGCTGCTCCCTTCAGGTAGAGACCCCGGCTGGGTGTTTCCCTGACTCCTCGATTCTCCCCAACACTCTTCGTGCCCCTCACAGCCTACCGATTGGCATTGTCGGCCATTTCATTTCTGCCCTCTGTTGGCATACGCCGGGATCGGCGTATATGCAGAGGACGGTTAGGACCATCCGTGCTGTGGGCTGGTAACGTACTTAGCCTGGAGGATTCCAGTGACTATAACTTTTGTTTACTCTTTGTATTATTTTTGCCTTCATTAAAATAACTAACCCTTCACAAGTGGTTGCGTCCTCATTATCGTGTCTGTTAAACGATCCTGAGACGTTCAGGGCGTTACAACCCTCCCCCGCCCTCATGTGCTCAGTATCGGCCAATTCACGCATTAATACAGAGGTTAAAAACTATGCAACGATCCTCGCTACCCGTATGAAACAAGTGCTCCACACCACATGTAGCCCTCGCCCACCGTAGTCTCCTTTCACCATACCTGGCCCTAGTGCTGGTCGATCAGCCAGGGTCGGTATAAACGGAGTATTGTCAGACGCCTTCCCGATCGCAAGAGGAACCGGACACAGGGATGTCCCCTTTACCCCTCTCCTCGTTGCCCTCGCGATCAAGCCTCTGGCTTACCTCTTCCGGATAGATGTCCAGATTCAGGGGTTGCGCTGGCAGGACTCCCACAAAAACCGGATCGCCTTCTATGCAGTTGACGTTCTCCTCTATTTGGCTGCCCCGGCCCGTTCTGGACTAAGATCCCTTCAGATCCTCCATTCTTTTGAGAGGTCGTCGGGCTTACGCCTCAAACTGGCCAAATCCACTGAGGTGCCTCTCCATGCCTCTAGAGAATGCGTGGATTGGCAAACCACCATCCCCTTGCGAAGGCTCTCATTCAAATACCTTAGTATCTGGGTGACGCTTCTCCCCGAGCTGACCTGGTCCCTCAATCTTACCCCACTCCTCACACGTATAAAAGATGACCTTTGTCGATGGCACACTCTTCCACTTAACCCCCTCGGTAGGGTCGCTCTCTTTAGGATGATGGTTCTTTCCCGTCTTGTGTACACCATTCAAAATCTTCCACTCCACCTCTCTCGCAGCTGGTTCCGCGACTTGGATGGGGTAATCACGACCTTCCTTTGGGGTGTTTCGAGATCATGTCTGGCCCTCACAACTTGTCAATGGGCCACATTTTAAGGTGGTATGGGGATGACAAATCCCTTTGTGTACTACTTAGCCACCCTCCTTAAGGTGATCCATGACTGGTTTAAAGGCGGATGGTCGGATCCAACTTATCGACTGGAACTGGAGAGCATTGCATTCTCACAAGTCCAGGCCCCAATTCCTCACGCTCTACCATTAGTTACCCATACAGTTCTCCTGGCATGGCGCTCTGTGCTGCAACACATTCACTGGGGCGCTAAACTTTCACTACAAACAGCGCTGTGGCACAGCACTTGGCTGTGGGAGGTTGTGACACCAACAGGCTTCCAGAAATGGGACTTGATCAGTATAAATTGCCTGGGAGAGATATGGTGAAAATTGCAAAAAACTCTCCACACCACTGGAGTCAACTATCTAGGCTGATGAAGGCTGACAGCCAGAAACCGGTCCTTGGATGCTTGATTCCGGTCTGGAAAAGACATGGCTTGGTAGTTCGGACTGGACTGTTACCATGAGGCACAGGGTCAGAGCTGATTTGCATATAACCAGTGTCTAACCCAGGGTGGTGTGGAGTGCAAAAAAACGATGGATTTAGGCCCAGATCCTTGTACTGGGGTGAATGTATAACATTGTTCTGCATTCTGTCCATCAACTGTGTTTTTTGCAATTTTCACTGGGAGATATATGGTAGCACCTGTCCTCCTTTTGGGACCTACAACAGGCATACTCCTTACACTCCACCAAATTCTTCCGATACCTTCAGCTGCGACACGCCCTAGCCCTCCACATCCCTGACAACACTACAATCCCTGAATTTAGCCCACTGATGGCCAAGCTTCTCATGGGGAACTTGGGAAAAGGAGGTAATATCCCAAATGTATTGTTCCCTGATAAACAATTCCCCATCCACACTAGAATCTATTAGAGCCCCCTGGGATCGCTGGCTGGGTCCACTGGAGGAGGAATACTGGAGAGATGCTGTGATGGCTCATAGGACACTCACTATATTAGCCAGGCTCCGCCTCATTCAAATCTACTACCTTCACTGCGCATATCTTACCCCGGTGCGGCTCCACAAAGCGGGGTTCCTCCCATCCCCACAATGTCCGCACTGTAGGGCAGAGCCAGGTGACTCTTACCAAATGGTCTGGTTCTGTGCCATCCTTTCTAAATACTGGGCGTCAATTGTATCTGAACTGAGTGGCATACTGTGGTGGGAGGTCTCTCTCAATCCCCTTGTCCTTCTCCTAGGGGTGATGGAGGGGCTGGATGGCTCCTGTGCTGACAAACTATTTCTAGGAACAGCTGTTCTAAAAGAGATATTGCAGCACCTGTAAAGAGTCGACATCTCCCTCTATGGCAAAATGGCGCAGGGATGTGGACTGGTGTGCTGTCCAAGATAAAGCTGTACACGAAGCAAGAGGGTGTCTGCCTTAACATGAACGTATATGGGGCAAGTGATGGGACCGCTGGATGGAGTATCCGCAACACGGGTGGACTCACACTCCAAACATCCAGATGGGGAAATCCACTTGTAAATGTATTGAAATCTCTGATACGTCAAAGTGGTGCTATGTTTACTTTAAAATGCCATTAAAATTGGTTATTAAAAAAAAAGAAAATCTTACGAAGGAATGTGTGATTATACGAGGGAAAATTTGCCGATAGAGATTCAACATATAACTGGAGAAAATTATTAGCAACAGCCGCTGAGATAGTGCCCTGGGGACAAATGGCATCCTCAAGCACAAATTCGCAATATTGGGCAAATAAACTGACTATATTATTTAATCATATTCTGGTGAGCAAAGAAATTCCAGATAAATGGAGGGGCTCAATTCTGGCCCGATCTTCAAAGCTGGACAACCCACGTACCCTGCCAATTATAGGCTAATAGCCTTAATGGACTGTGAGGCAAAATTATTTGCCAAATGCCTGTTGGCAGACCTAACGTCTTGGGTGGCTTCCAAAAGTCTGCTGCCAAAAAATCAGACTGGCTTCATTAAAGACATGGGTACTATTATTAATATTCAAATGCTAGCACTCTTAATCGAATTGTCAAGACGTCGCTCATTGAATCATCATTTGTGTTTTATTGATTTTCGCTCTTCCATTGACACAGTGCAAAGGAATATTCTTTGGGATAAGCTATCGAAATTGGGAATTTCACCTAAACCTCTGAGAGCGATTCAACTGCTGTATACGAATACCTGGACGAGAGTAAGGTTGGGCACGGCACAACCATTTAAACAAAAACAAATATTAACAACGAAAGGTTTGAAACAAGGTTGTGTCTTGGCCCAAATCTTGTTCAATCTCTATCTTGCTGAAATCTCTTTAGGTTTGAATAGCATTAACTCACACTCTCCATTGGTGGCTGGCTTCAAGGTCTCCCATTTATTGTATGCCGCAGATAGTGTTGTTGAGCTTTACAAAGGTGGGGCTGCAGCAGTTCATTAATTCTTTATGCCTCATCCCAAGGGTTAAAGGTCAACTTAAAGAAGACTAAAACCATGTTGGTGTCAAGAGGTATAGCAGCTCGCCCAACACTGATACTTGGGTGTCATATTAGACGCAAGGGGCTCATTTAAGAACCAGTGTGCGGCACTACAGAGAAAAGGAACAATTCGTTAACTGCAGCATTTGTACCCTCCGGAGCAGCTTAACAGGGCTTTCCCTCAAGACTCTCTTACCAGTTATGTCAGTTAAACATATTCCATCTCTGACATACGGTGTGGAGATCTTAAGAGGGAAGGATGATAACATCATAGATAAGCTTGTGACAGGAATCTACCATCGCGTGTTCAACCTCCCTCAGCAGGCATCACCATCTCAAATTTGATTAGAGTTTGGGCTTAAGACAGAATTTAAACAGCCTAGAGGCATATGCTAAATTCTGCCACAAACTTAGAAGAGATAATAAATCTACCCTTATGACAGTGGTCTGGGAGGCTATAAGTGACTATAAACACACGCAGGCTCATGAATACTACAAATTGGTTTTATCTACGTTTAAGGCAGAACAATTATGGGCCTTACCCCTTTCTCAGATGGTATTTAATAAAGTCATCAACGGGTGCAGTAAAAAAATGTCTTCACTAATGGACCGAGAGGTGTTGGCGAAGAGATCCCATGCGTGGATAGTATTTGCATCATACTGCAAGCTATGCCCTCAGAATTATCTAGGGGACCTGAATGGTCTAAGTTCTTGTGACTCTGGCTTGGCAGTTTCTAATTTCGTGGTGACGCACCAGCTTGGAAAAAGCTAAGTAGTGAAGGGACATGCCGCCATTGTATTTATAAGAGAGAAGACATTTGTCATATAGTTTGTAGTTGCCCAGCCTTAACAGCTGAACACAGAAGTCTTTTGAGGCAGGATTTTATTAGTCAGACTATACGAACATGTCGACAAGCAGTTATAGGCTGCTTGCAGGGAGAATTTTTACAATTTACTGGCAGATTCTTGAAGTTCGTAGATATAGCAGAGAGAAAATTGGCTAATAGTGCCCGGTAAAGAGATCTTATCGTTATTATTCAATTGGCTTGCGAAATATCACAAATCAACTAGGACCCTCTGTGTGCCATACATCAGGATCGGATAGTCCTATTCATAGTGTGCGGCAAGTTGGTTACAAATAGATTAATTGGGGTATTCTATATAAGATGATGTTACCAGTAAACGCATGTTACGATAGGTGTGTTTGATGGCCTGGATGGCTCTGGGGCCGACAAACGCTTCCTTGTGACTGCGGTGGCAAAACAAGACCTAGCGGCACTCTGGTCTCAGGCCAAGCCCCCTACTGTACGGAGGTGGAGACGGGGGTGTACTGGTATGGAACTCAAGAGGAACCCCTCTTTGAAGTCCGGGGCTGCCCTGAACTATTCAAAAAGATTCGGGGTAAATGGTTCAATCTATTGTCCTGAGGGGTGTGTGTGTTTATATGTATCGTGATAACCTTGCACAAGACTCTATCCTGAAGAATGATATACAGGTCTCTGTCATCTTCCTTGCTGTTGTATACCATCCAGACACTGTGCCCGATTTTGCTGCTAATGTAAATTTGTGGTTTTGTTTAAAAATCAATACATTTGATTATCCCCCCCCAAAAAACGTTTCGTTTAAAAAAAAAAAAATTAACTAGATGAATTGAGGGTTCTTATGGCGGGATACATTTTATTTTACCCATGTTGGTTTTTAAAAAATGGTTCAATAATGGATATGTATGAAATGTATGACATTTGTCTAAAGGTGTTTTAGTGTAAGTTTTTATCAAATGAACAATACATTTTTACATTTCATTTTCATTTCACTGCTCCACCAGCTCCATCTCTTTACTAATCACCCCCACTTCCCCTGTAGGAAACCATTCAAAGTGGTTCCCTTGCACGGGTAAAGGATGGTTCGTAGTGGATTTTAATTTCCCTATATTGGAGCAAGGAGGGCAAAAAACAGTCTTAGGCAAACCCTTAAGAGTGGTAAAAGATACAACAGTACCTTATGGAGGTTGTAAGGGGGTTGGTCCAGCCCAGCCTCTTTCGGTCAATGAGGGGCACAGTACAGGCCTGCCCTTGTCCTGGGCTTCGCCCAGGTGCAGCCTGCGCTGCATGTGGAGAGCTGGCGCTTAATAGTGCTTGGGGCCCCTTCTTCCGCCTTGCAGGTATAAGGAAAATGCCTCCTGCCATGCAGGCAGCTGGCACTTAGAGTTCACCCTTGATTTGAGGCAGGTCCCCGCATTTATTCTCTAACCAGGTTAGTTCACTAGCTTGTCAGTGCTGTTACCACCTATATAATTGGAAGATTTTCCCAAGTCTCTCAGATCATGCTACTAAACCTTGATCCCCTTCCTTGTAGCTTTTCTCTATAACTGTTGCTCATGTTTTCATATTAGTCTTCCTGCTTGTCCCCCTCTCCTTGCAATTTGTATTGAACTCCTCTATTTCTCTCCTTCCAATTGCCACTTATCCCCGTTGATTGCCTCCCTTCACTTACTGTCTTCTCTTTTTTTAATCCTGTTTGTTATTGTCTATATCGTTTTTAGCTGTGTATATGTTCTCGTTTCTCTTTTCAAGTGTTTCCATAAGGGCCTTTTCTTGTAATCTACCCTTATGCCACTACTCTTTAGTTCCTCTCGCCATCCTGTGACAGATTTCAGTCTGTATCTCTACATACCCTCAAACTTTAGAATATCCCTATAATGTGTGCCTGCTCTTCTTCTGTTCTCTTCAAATCTGTGATGTTTCTTTAGCCTGGTTTTTCATTCAAATTGTGTTATCAAATTTATGGTCAGCTCTTCTCTTAAGATCTACATTAATTTTGTGAAATTAAAATCGGAAATGATGATTTTTTGCCAAAGAGTACACCGTAAATGTCACATGTTTTCAGGACACTCTTGGCATGTTACTTCAGTTACACATTCCCTGACAAAAATCTAATGCAATTTACTTGACTGTTTATCACTTGGAAGTGCACTCTAAAATGCCATGTTGATAATACGTTTAAACAAAACATTTTTTTCAACTGTTGTCTTAGAGATCATCTTTTTTCAGATGTACTGCCCTCAGCTCTAGACGGTTATGATATAAGTATAGGGATGTCTATTGTAGGATCACAAATTAAGTGGTGCTTGTTACATTTTGAGTAATTTATCTCAGATTCTGAACAGTCTTGATGCTCTCTGTTGACTTTTAAAGTTTGTTAGTAACAGCAATGGTAATGTTGCTATGCACACTGTTCTCTAGAAAGTCTGTTCTTTCAGTTAGGTTGATATACTGATGATTAATACATTGTCAGTGTATTTTAGAACATGTATAATGAGCTCTTAACATACAGCTAGTATTTTAATTGTGTTTCAATATTGACTTTTGATAGTGTGCTGCAACTCTCATCTACTTGTCCGTGAGAGATGTCTTCCAGCTGATTAACTACTACAGCTTCAGTTATTGGTTTTTTGTTGGTCTGTCCATTGCTGGGCAGATATACCTCCGCTGGAAAGAGCCAGACCGCCCGAGGCCTGTCAAGGTATGTACACAAAAAAGGTGTTTTGGTTTTGTAACAAAACTTGTGTATTGTGACTACTGCTGTTATTAACCTAACCTCATACGCGGATGATACTCAGCTGATACTCGCTGTCAGAAATGACGGGGAAACAGTGGCGGAAAATTTCAAGACAGGTATGCTGGCCATTGGAAAATGGATGTCCGAAAACTGCTTGAAATTAAATTCCGACAAAACCGAGGTGGTCATTTTTGGCCACCTCAGCCCAAGCTGGTCCCCCACTTGGTGGCCATCATCTTTCGGAGCTGTACCTGAACCAGCTACGAAAGTGAGAAACCTGGGTGTCATCTTTGATGACAACCTAAATTTTATGGCTCACGCAAACCAGACAGCATCCAATGCCTTCTACAAGCTACGGTTGGTAAGGAAGATTCTCCCGTTTCTCCCTACCAATGTAGGAAAGACATTGGTTAGCGCAATGGTCCTGTCAGCACTGGACTATTGCAATGGCTTGTTCGCAAACGCCCAAGCGAAAACAATCAGGAAGCTGCAGACAATCCAGAATGCAGCAGCCAGACTTCTCCTCAACATTCCTAAATTCAAACCTATTTCTGAATCCTTGAGGAGTCTCCACTGGCTACCTGTTAGGAACCGAATTAAGTTCAAGACGCTATGTATCGTCTATAAAGCACGACATCATCAAGCGCCTCAGTTCCTATGTGACCATCTCGTCCCGTACATTCCTACTCGAATGCTACGATCTGCAGGACAGAACGACCTGATTGTGCCTCGAACCAGATTGGTCAACTGGGGAGATAGACGTTTTTTAGTCACCGCCCCAAGATTGTGGAACATGCTTCCACAAAACATAAGGTCAAGTCCAAACTTATTGTCCTTCAGAAAGAAATTGAAAACTTGGCTATTTAACCTCTGAAAAACTATATAGATCACATAGGAGAGTAATTCAGTACAGCGCCGAGACGCCTGCGGGCAATTGTTCGCGCTCAATAAATGCCAAAAATAAATAAATAAATAAATATTTTTTTTCATTCCGCATGATTTTTTTGTATTTTGCTTAAGACCACTATTTGTTGGTGTTCAAGTTATCAGGCATAAAGTTACCATAATCAAGTTTTATTATGAAGAAACTCCACTTATAAACCTACTTAATTCTAAATATGTCCTTCAAATTTTGAGAACAAAACCTGGTTCTCCACTATTCAATCTTAGAGAGTCACAAACATAAATCATTCCTTGTAAACTGATAGGCTTCTATCCACAAATTCCTTACCTTGGAATTATCCGCGTGGTCATCCACACATGAAGGGATATGGGCAGTGCTTATATAGGCTCCACCCCAACACGCTGACACCAGTTAATTTAGTTCTGCGCTAGTCAGCGCAGATCTAAAGAGAGCTACACGGTCATTTTTTGACTGACACTTTTTCAACTTTTTTTCAAAGTTTTTTGCGATCCTTTGTCTTAGAGTGGCAGGGATGTTAACAAGCCAGCTTCGAGCCCTGCTGTGCCTGTCACCAACAGATGTTATTGGACCTGCATCTTATTTGTCTTTGGCCCCTCAAGTGCAACTACGATGAGAAGACCTGCATTGACTGCAGTGTCATGCACCCCAAGGCTTTGATGGAACGGTCCCTCAAGCTCCTTGCTGGGCGACGCCACAACAGTCTCGTTCCCGGTCAACAGGAAGGTCCTGGAACAGTCGCGGAGCTCTAGATTCTGGTCACACTCAAAGTAGTCTTCGAGTAAGTACCACAAAAAAGAAGCAGAGCAAGAAGCCTGTCCATTGAAAGCATCTGATGAAATGAGCGAGCGTCTTCTTAAAAGGCCTGGATCTGCGGTCTGGATCCACGGTAGAGCCTGTGCCTGGGCGGGCTGACTCTGCGTCTCCCGAGTTTCAGCGTGCCTGAGTGACCCCCAACCCAACTTTGCAAATGTTATGAGGCCATGCACCTCATATTTGGGCAACCTGTCCCCACAAGCGCACCTGAGGGTCGGTAGTGATCCTCCGCTGGCAGTTCTGCCCCCTACACCAGTCGGGCCCCTTGGATCCACAGCCTGATACAGACTTGCGCCAGTTGTAATGTCAACTCCCCGACTCTGACACAGAGCTGGTGGGAGTTATCCGATGCCGACTGGAACCATGCTCTCTTGGCCAAAAGCCTGAGCCCTCTTACTATGGGTTAAGGCTTGGGGTAGATTTGGAGGGGCCACGAACCCTGAAAAATACCATTCCCTAGACCCTAACATGGACTGGTGAGGAATTGGCGGACCCCAGTGGACTGCACACCTCCCCAGATACTGGCATGGTCTCTCTTCCTACTGTGGCTATGAAGAAGCAAGCGTCTTTTGCAATGGTGCTGAGATGGCTGGCCAAGGTACTGGACCTTACCCTTCCCTCAGTGGCAGTTAAGACTAACTTCTTGACAGAGGTGCTTCAGCCGGAAGTGACACACTCAGAACCTTTTCTCCTATTAAATGAAGCCCTTTCAGATGTCCTGCTTGGGAGCTGGTCTGAACCCTGCACAGGTGATCCTGTGAACAGAACAATTGCCCGCCGCCATTGTCCCGCCCCAGGGGACCCCAGTTTCCTCACACAGTACCATACCCTGGAAAGCATGGTGGTCCACGCCTCCTCTTCCCATGGAAATCCTGGCACATTGTCTACCACCCCACCAGATAGGATATCCAAGAGGGTGGTTACCGTAGGATAGAAAATGTTTTCTTCTTCCAGCGGGGCACTGCAGTCCGTGAACACTGCTTAGCTTTTGGGTGGTTACTCCCATGCACCGTGGGATTCAGTTGCACAGGTGCTGCCTCTGGTTCCAGACCATGCTGTCCAAAGGCATTGCCGATGGGAGGGATGCAGCCATGTTCATGATCTGATGTGGGCTAGACACGAGTGACTCGCTAGGCAGACGAGTGGTTTCTTCATCAGTGGCATTATGGTACCATGCCTGGCTGAAGATGACTGGCTTTACAGGGCATGTCCAAGCTTTGCTTAAGACATGCCCTTTGATAGCTCCCTTCTCTTTTGAGATGAGACTTACTCGGTGCTGGAGTTCTTCAAGGACAACAGGGCTACAGTCAGATCCTTGGGCATTTCCATGGCCCCTGCCAACCCCAGTCCACCTTTTGCTACTTTTGTGGCCACAGAAGGGGCTTCCAGCCACGTCTTTACCTGCTCAGCCACCATGGAACGCCAGCTTCCCAGCCTCTGCATGGCAGAGGGCACTGTACCCCCAGACCCTGGGGCAGTCCACCACACCTCCCCGGCAGCCGCAACCTTAAAACCTCTTTAGTTCTTTCTTCAACCATCATAGGCAACCAGTGGGAGTCAGGATACACCACCACCTGCACCACAGGAGGTTGATAACATTAAACCGCTGGGTTCTCCATTGTCCGAAGAGGCTTCTCCCTCCCTTTCGGGACTACCATGCCACCCACTTGCTACAGACTGACTGAGGACCATCTCTCCTTCCTCAGCCAGGAAGTAAGCGCTACCTTAGCCAAGGGGGCCATAGAGAGGGTTCTGATGCCAGATGTTGGTTGTGGTTGTTATTCCTGTTACTTTCTGGTGCCTAAAAAGTCTGAGGCCTTTGTCCTATCCTAGACCTGTGCCCTCTCAATTCCTTCCGCAAGAAGGAGAAATTCAAAATGCTCACACTTGCTCAAGTCCTGTCTGGCCTGCACCCGGGAGACTGGATGGTAGTATTGGACAAATATTTTCATATCCATATCCATGTACTGCCGGCCCGCAGACATTACCTGTGGTTGGCAGTGCTCCTTTTTGACATTACCAGCTTTCCTCAGATGTTCACCAAGGTAATGGCAGTTGTAGGAAGCCTGCTTTTTATATAGTATACCAAAACAAGTATGTAGAAGGTCAAGACTACCCTTATTAGTTTACAGGGCTTAAATTAATAATCCCAAATGCTTTCTTTTGTGGTAGTGTAGGCGAGCAATTTAGGCTTATCAGAGGATAGTGTTAAGCATTCGATGAACGCACAGTCAACAGATGAGAGACACACTCAAGAAGAAACTTGAGACAAATTTAGAAAATAACAATTTTTTTTTTTGTAAACAGATTTTATTGTTGTCCACATTCAAAGAAGCAGGGCACAATCCGCCAACATGCCCATGCAGGGGCCCATAAGACAAGGAGCACAGCATGCACAACACAGCCAAGTTAAGGGGGTCAATACTTCACAACGACTCAAGTCACCTCTGGACCGTGCACTGTAAGTCTATAACAGTCATTGCTTGAGCTGCCAGGGGCGAGTCCCAGTAGAGTCCAGAAGGAGGAATCCCCACGTGCCATGGCACATCGTAAAAACCTTAGGTATGACAGGCACTCCCACCTTCAAAGCTCCATCCATACCAGCGAGAGCCTCCGCTAGTGTCGAGTCCCGAGAGCACCAGGACATCTAAAGGTGGACATTTAACCCTTACTCGAACAATAACAAAGAAACCCCATGCACCTCATATTTGGGCAACCTGTCCCCACAAGCGCACCTGAGGGTCGGTAGTGATCCTCCGCTGGCAGTTCTGCCCCCTACACCAGTCGGGCCCCTTGGATCCACAGCCTGATACAGACTTGCGCCAGTTGTAATGTCAACTCCCCGACTCTGACACAGAGCTGGTGGGAGTTATCCGATGCCGACTGGAACCATGCTCTCTTGGCCAAAAGCCTGAGCCCTCTTACTATGGGTTAAGGCTTGGGGTAGATTTGGAGGGGCCACGAACCCTGAAAAATACCATTCCCTAGACCCTAACATGGACTGGTGAGGAATTGGCGGACCCCAGTGGACTGCACACCTCCCCAGATACTGGCATGGTCTCTCTTCCTACTGTGGCTATGAAGAAGCAAGCGTCTTTTGCAATGGTGGTGAGATGGCTGGCCAAGGTACTGGACCTTACCCTTCCCTCAGTGGCAGTTAAGACTAACTTCTTGACAGAGGTGCTTCAGCCGGAAGTGACACACTCAGAACCTTTTCTCCTATTAAATGAAGCCCTTTCAGATGTCCTGCTTGGGAGCTGGTCTGAACCCTGCACAGGTGATCCTGTGAACAGAACAATTGCCCGCCGCCATTGTCCCGCCCCAGGGGACCCCAGTTTCCTCACACAGTACCATACCCTGGAAAGCATGGTGGTCCACGCCTCCTCTTCCCATGGAAATCCTGGCACATTGCCTACCACCCCACCAGATAGGATATCCAAGAGGGTGGTTACCGTAGGATAGAAAATGTTTTCTTCTTCCAGCGGGGCACTGCAGTCCGTGAACACTGCTTAGCTTTTGGATGGTTACTCCCATGTACCGTGGGATTCAGTTGCACAGGTGCTGCCTCTGGTTCCAGACCATGCTGTCCAAAGGCATTGCCGATGGGAGGGATGCAGCCATGTTCATGATCTGATGTGGGCTAGACACGAGTGACTCGCTAGGCAGACGAGTGGTTTCTTCATCAGTGGCATTATGGTACCATGCCTGGCTGAAGATGACTGGCTTTACAGGGCATGTCCAAGCTTTGCTTAAGACATGCCCTTTGATAGCTCCCTTCTCTTTTGAGATGAGGCTTACTCGGTGCTGGAGTTCTTCAAGGACAACAGGGCTACAGTCAGATCCTTGGGCATTTCCATGGCCCCTGCCAACCCCAGTCCACCTTTTGCTACTTTTGTGGCCACAGAAGGGGCTTCCAGCCACGTCTTTACCTGCTCAGCCACCATGGAACGCCAGCTTCCCAGCCTCTGCATGGCAGAGGGCACTGTACCCCCAGACCCTGGGGCAGTCCACCACACCTCCCCGGCAGCCGCAACCTTAAAACCTCTTTAGTTCTTTCTTCAACCATCATAGGCAACCAGTGGGAGTCAGGATACACCACCACCTGCACCACTGGAGGTTGATAACATTAAACCGCTGGGTTCTCCATTGTCCGAAGAGGCTTCTCCCTCCCTTTCGGGACTACCATGCCACCCACTTGCTACAGACTGACTGAGGACCATCTCTCCTTCCTCAGCCAGGAAGTAAGCGCTACCTTAGCCAAGGGGGCCATAGAGAGGGTTCTGATGCCAGATGTTGGTTGTGGTTGTTATTCCTGTTACTTTCTGGTGCCTAAAAAGTCTGAGGCCTTTGTCCTATCCTAGACCTGTGCCCTCTCAATTCCTTCCGCAAGAAGGAGAAATTCAAAATGCTCACACTTGCTCAAGTCCTGTCTGGCCTGCACCCGGGAGACTGGATGGTAGTATTGGACAAATATTTTCATATCCATATCCATGTACTGCCGGCCCGCAGACATTACCTGTGGTTGGCAGTGCTCCTTTTTGACATTACCAGCTTTCCTCAGATGTTTACCAAGGTAATGGCAGTTGTAGGAAGCCTGCTTTTTATATAGTATACCAAAACAAGTATGTAGAAGGTCAAGACTACCCTTATTAGTTTACAGGGCTTAAATTAATAATCCCAAATGCTTTCTTTTGTGGTAGTGTAGGCGAGCAATTTAGGCTTATCAGAGGATAGTGTTAAGCATTCGATGAACGCACAGTCAACAGATGAGAGACACACTCAAGAAGAAACTTTAGACAAATTTAGAAAAGAACAATTTTTTTTTTGTAAACAGATTTTATTGTTGTCCACATTCAAAGAAGCAGGGCACAATCCGCCAACATGCCCATGCAGGGGCCCATAAGACAAGGAGCACAGCATGCACAACACGGCCAAGTTAAGGGGGTCAATACTTCACAACGACTCAAGTCACCTCTGGACCGTGCACTGTAAGTCTATAACAGTCATTGCTTGAGCTGCCAGGGGCGAGTCCCAGTAGAGTCCAGAAGGAGGAATCCCCACGTGCCATGGCACATCGTAAAAACCTTAGGTATGACAGGCACTCCCACCTTCAAAGCTCCATCCATACCAGCGAGAGCCTCCGCTAGTGTCGAGTCCCGAGAGCACCAGGACATCTAAAGGTGGACATTTCACCCTTACTCGAACAATAACAAAGAAACCCCAAAACCCTCAACTCTCCCTCCCCCCGCCCCCCCCCCCCCCCCCCCGAACACCCTCTCCCTCCTCCCCAGTGGGGAAAGTGCCATAGAGTAGCGCGTCAGCCCTTGAGGCCTTTAAAACTGGAACAAATGCAAGGCCCTAATTGTAGAGGGGCACACCGCAGATGGGAGGCCCTTAGAGAGGAACGAGACCAGTGGTCCCCAGCGATATTCGAAGTTCTTAAAGTCCTCTCGAGAAATGTCTGACATGCGTTCCAGGCTGAGCAGTTGCCACAGGCGGGAGTGCCACAGTGACATCGCTGGTGCCTCCCTCTGCTTCCAAGCTTTTGCTATTGCTAGTTTAGCAGCCCCTAAGCACAACCACATAATTCTTTTATCGGCTCTAGTTTGGTGTTCTAGCTGGGGGCCCCGAAGGCCCAGAAGAGCTTCTGCCATCGTAGCCGGGACCGGGTATCCTAAAATGGATTTTATCTGAGCAAGGATCTCCTCCCAGAACGGCCTAATGGAGGGGCAGTCCCACCATATGTGTTGGAAGTTACCCAAAAGTCCACACCTCCTCCAGCACCTATCTGTTGCCCCTGGGAAGATCTTAGCCAGTCTAGCTGGGTATAAGTACCAGTCTGCCATTACCTTTAAGTGTGCCTCCCTCAGTTTCGTGGAGCTGTTAAAGCGAAAGATGTCTGCCCACAGGTGCTTCCACTCCTCCTCCCCAATGTCCTGCTGAGCCAATCCCTCCCACCAAGACATAAAGCGTGGCCGTGGTGCGGTCTCTGTGGAGAGTAGGAGCTTATACAGTGCCGAGATTGCCCCTTTCATAGACTTAGCCTTGAGCAGGAATAATTCGAATGTGGTAAGAGGTCTGGTGGCTCCATCCCTAACCTATGGACCTAGAGCCCAGTGAAGGAGTTGTGCATGGTTGTAGCGCTCCTGGTCTCCCACCCCATAGTCCCTCTTGCAATTGTCAAAAGTAAGTGGGTCGTAGTTGTGGAACAGGTGCGTGAGTGCGAGACATCCGCCTGTCCTCCAGGCATCGAACGGCCCCTCTCGGAGCGCTGGAAGAAAGGAAGAGGTGAAGTGAATCGGGGTGAGAGGTGACGGGAAGGACGTCCAGCCCTCCCTCTCAGCCACAGTGTCCCACACTTTTAGGGTGGTGCGTGTCGGGGTGCTGATGTACGCATTGAGGGGTCTTTCCTTTTTAGCACGCCATATCAAATCCCAGATCGTTCTGCCCGTTACGCTGCGGTCCATATGGAGCCAGTGCTTCTCCGATTGCATCTGTGCCCATTCAACCAGGATGCGCAATTGAGCTGCTTTATAATAGAGGCGAAGGTCTGGAAGCCCCGCTCCCCCCTCCCTTTGTGGGCGCCTTAGCATGTAGAAGGAGAAACGTGCCCTTCCCCCCTGCCACACAAACTTTAGAATCATGGTCTTGAGACCTGCAAAGAAGTCCTCCTACAGTTCTATAGGGAGTGCCTGAAATAAATAGAGCAGTTTGGGTAGGAGGGTCATTTTGATAGCATGTATGCGACCCAACCAGGAGAGAAAAAGCGGCTTCCAACAGAACAGTTCCTGTTGGAGTCGGGTGATGAGTGCAGGGAAATTGGCCGCATATGATTGATCGATCCTGGGAGTCAGCTGGATCCCTAGATACTGTAAGGAGGAGGGTGCCCAGTCTAGCGGAGATAGCGCTCGAAGCTGCGAGGCCTCAGCCTGAGAAAGAGTTAGGTTGAGAATGTAGGACTTGGCCAGGTTGACCCTGAAGCCTGCCACCCCCTCAAAGGAGGTAAGCACGTCTTGTAGATGCGGGAGGGAACCCAGTGGATTGGACAGAGAGAGGAGGACATCATCCGCGAAGAGCGAGATTTTGTGGGCCTCTCCTGTGAAGGGAAGACCCTCTATCCCTTGGTGCTCCCTGACCGCTATAGCTAGGGGTTCTATGCTGAGGGCGAAGAGTAAGAGGGACAGAGGACAACCCTGCCTCGTCCCCCTGGAGTGCCCAAAGGGGGCCGATTGCACCCCATTGACCGAGACCCTAGAGCACGAGTGCATATAGTTGGCCTGGAGCATTGTAATAAATTGGGGGGAGAACCCAAACCTCGTCAGGGTGGACCACAGGAAGCTCCAATCCACTCGGTCAAACGCTTTTTCAGCGTCAAGACCGATCAACACTGCAGGTATTCTGAATCTGTTGGCCTTCTCTATTAAATGGACGATGCGCCTGGTGTTGTCGTGAGTTTGCCTTCCTTTGATAAAACCAGACTGGTCGGGGTGGATGATAAGCGGCATAAGGTCGCCCAGTCTCTTGGCCAGTATGGAGGAGTAAAGTTTTGCGTCCACGTTAAGGAGGGCAATGGGCCTATATGAGGCACAGTGGGAGGGGTCCTTGCCTGGTTTGGGGATTACCGAGATCGCCGCCTCGGTCATGGAGGCCGCCGAGTTGCCCTCCGTGGCCATACGATTGAATAGGCGGACCAGGTGGGGCGCAATCTCGGAGGTAAAGGTCTTATAGAAGACTGCAGTGTACCCATCTATTCCCGGCGCCTTATGGGCCTTGAGCGATTTGATAGCTGCTAGGACTTCTTCTAGGGTGATAGGGGCTACGAGGACTTCGTTCCACCCCGGGGACACCTGTGGGACGGGCAGGTCCCTCAAAAAGGCGCCCTGGCAGTCAGCGTCAGGGGTGTCCGCTGTATATAAGGACGCATAGAACGCCCCAAAGAGGTCGGCCTTGTCCTCATCTCTGTGATGAAGGTTCCCCGCCCTATCACGTATTCCCCCGATATATTCCCTCTCCCGTTTATCCTTCAACTGCCTGGCCAGGTGCTTCCCCACTTTGTCCCCCTGGATATAGCTAAGGCTGCGCAACTTGAGGAGGGTGAACTCCGCCCTGTTGTTATATATGGCTCGCAATTTGCCTCTAAGGGCCGTGAGTGCTCGTAGTGTCTGTCTGGTGGGTGTCCTTAGCGCGCTGTTTATTAAGGGCCGAGTTAAGCGCAATGCATTTACCCCTTAAAACCGCTTTGCACGTGTCCCAGGTGTTATACTCGGAGGTCTCCTCCAGGTTATTGAAGGAGAAAAACTCCCCGATTGCCTCCCTCAGTTGCGTGCAAGATTCCTTGTCCCTCACTAATGCTTCCGGGAAGTACCATTGCGCTGGTTTCGGGGCACCACCCAGCCAAGTTAAATAATAGTGTACATCCCATGATCAGATACGGAGATGGGGAGGATCTTTGCATCCTGCAGGGAGCCCTGTAGGGACTGACTAGAAAAGATGTAATCGAGTCGTGAGTAGGTTTGATGTACATGGGAATAGAACGAGAAGTCCCGGGTGTTCGGGTGTACCACTCGCCAACTGTCTAGGAGCCCCATGTCCCCCATCAGCGCCTGGATAGAGTCTGGGAATATGCCCATGTCAGATCTTCTAGTGTGTGTACTGTCTAGAGTTGGGTGCCAAGCAAGGTTGAAGTCTCCTTAAAGGAAAACAGGACCCTCTGCAAAGTCTGTCACTTTACCCAGAAGTGTAAGCAGGAAAGTCTTTTGACCAGTATTGGGGGCATAAACTGACACAAGAGTGCACACTTTACCCTTTAAGCGACCCTTGACCATTAGCCATCTCCCTTCTTTGTCACTCTGTGTGCACATAGGTTCGAACTGCGCGGCCGGGCTGAACCGCAGCGCTACACCTTTTTGCTTAGTGGTCGCAGAGGCTTTATATATAAGGGGGTACTTCTTGTGTTTGAGTCGGTGGTCTTCCGACTTCAGGAGGTGTGTTTCCTGCAGAGCGACAATATCGAAGTGTTGATCTAGCACATATTTCCACACTTTCTGGTGCTTCTGCGTGGAATTCAGGCCCTAAACATTCCAGGTCCCGATCGTTACAGGCATTTAGGGACAGGACCTGACCACCCCGCTGTAATTGCCTTCCCCTGCCCCGCCCTCCCAACCCGGGGCATCTCTGCACTCCTCACGTCCCTTCCACACAACCCACTTCGTCCTGCGAAGGTGCCAAGGTAGATCCCCCCCGGCCACTCTTTCAACACTGCCTCGGTGAGGGCCCCTGTCCACCCCCGCGCCACAGATAGTAGAAGGCCTCGAGAGCCACAGTACAGCATCGCATCACCACGTATTCCCCCTCCCCTTATTCCCTCCCAACAAAATAACAGAACAACAGTCCCCAACTGGAAACAAAGAACTCGGACCATGACTTCTGTCTCCACCCCTCCAGTCCAGAACTGCAGTCAAAGAGTACTTGTAATGGATAGTTGGCAGTGGAGGCTCGACGGTTCGAGACCCCCGCCCCATTCACCACACCTCGTGCCACAGTTATCTGTGTATAACCCCCTTACCGGACCTCATGAGCCTGCCCCCGTATCTTTGGAGACTTCTTGTATCGCTGCTGGCTTCTCCTGTTCCATTGTCTTTAGGTCAGGCTTGAGCGGTTTCCTCGACGATCGGCCGCGTCGTACCTTCTGCCAGCCATCGCTCGTCGCTTGAGAGGATGCGGGCGGAGATCCTGTAGAGCCGCCATTCCCGTCAAAGCCTGGGTGGGGCTCCTCGTATGGTATCCCCAGCACTGAGCAAGTGTCTCTCAGGGAGCGCAATTGATGGAGGGTCCCATTCCAACGGAAGATCAGCCTAAAGGGGTGACCCCATGAGTACTGGACCCCTTCGTTGCGTAGGAACGTGGTTGCGGGTTTGAAGGATTTCCTCTTTTGTAGCGTGATCACTGAGAGGTCCTGAAAGAGTTCCAGAGCCTGGCCTTGGTACTGAATGGGCTGTTTAAGGCGCGCCGCCTTCAAGATGCGGTCTTTTAAGGTGTAATCGGGTAGAAAAGCTAGAATGTCAGGGGGAGGCCCTTGGGACCTAAGTGCCGGGCCTACCCGGTGTGCTCTATCAATGCGGATCTCGAAGTCATCTCCCACCTCGAGGACTGCCCGGAACAGACCTTGTAGATAGCTTGCAACATCTCCCCCCTCAGCCGAGGAGGGCACGTTCCGAACCCTGATGTTGTTCCGCCTGGAACGATTTTCTAGGTCCTCCGTGTGGGACTGGAGGTCAGTTTGCTGGTCATTAAGCCGGACAATTTCCTGTCGGAGAAATTCCACTTCTTCGCTCCTAGCTTGTCCGGAGAGCTCGTTAGCCGCCACTTGTTCCCCTAGGTCATCAACATCGCGGCGAAGTTCCTTGTATTCCCCCGCCATGTCCTGTCGAAGGGATTGAATGTCCTCCTTGAGAGAGTTGAAGAGTGCCTCCATGAAGGCCTTGGTCGCCGGGGCTTCTCCCCCATCCTGGTCGGTCCCTTTAGTCGGGGGCCCTTGAGTCTGCTTGTCTGGACTTTTCTCAGGTTTGGGGTTCCCTTCCGACAGCAAGTCCGTGATAGTGCGGTTCCCCTTGCGGTTGTAGGCCGCCATCTTCCCTCTCCTTAGCAGCTCCACTACTGCCTGGCTCTTTGCTTGTTTGTCAGGGTGCAGTCGAGTCGTCTGGGTCTAAAGCTGCGCCAGGAGCCCAGCTCGATCAGGTAACGCAGCGAGCCGTCAGTGGCTCAGGGCACCTAGGCCAACGCTCTCCCCCGTGGCCCCTTCAGTGTCTCCAGGCCCTTCGCGTCCCCCGGCTGCCACCCCACCCCCGAAGACGGGGGACCACAACTCGCAGTGCGCTGCAGAGGCGTTCGTCGTCTCGGGGTCGCTTCCTTGATCCGTAGTTCTGCCGCGGGACCCCAAACACGACCTTCGGGGCCCCGTTCTTGCCGTGGGTCGCGGGCACCTTTTTTGGGGGACCAGACCGTGCCCCCCGACCTCTCGTTCCTTTGCGGGGCTCGCTCACCCCACCCTCCGCCTCCCGGCCACAGAGTGCAACAACAGCAGGCCGCTCGATGCAGCTGAAGTGGACCACTTCGGGCCCCGGTGCCAGCAGTGCCCCCTGCCAGCCCGGCCTGTGCCCCCTCTCCGAGGCGAGGAGTCCCCACGGGGGTCGACGTCGGATGCGTGCACCGATCTCTTGGCTGGGCTACCTTCACATGACAGGCCCACGCTGCATCCGCCCGTGCATCACTGCTCCAGTCTAGCCGGCCCTTCCTGTCCTCAGGCCCAAGCCTCCACTTCTCTCACCGGGTGCCCCCGGCGGTGCCAGGTCCGTCACACTCCCCGTTGAATATGGCCGAGTCTCGGGCCCTCAGGTCACGTGTCTTCAAGCTGCAGCCTCCGGGCCTGCGCCCCCCTATCTGCTAGGCCGCAGCCGGGACCTTTCCTGGCAGCTCCCGCCGGGCCCTGCAGTGTCTCTCCCGCCTTGCCGCTCACCAGAGGTCCCGAAGCGGAGCCGGCCCGTTGCAGCCCTGGATCGCTCCGACCTCGCCCCCCAGGCAGCAGCTGTGGTGCAGTCTCTCCGGGCCGCACTACAGGACGGGGAGTCGGGCCGCCCACCTCCGGCCGCCGGGCCGCAGCCGGGGCCTCTCGTAGCCGCTCTCAGCCGAGCCACCCTGCGGCTTCTTGTACGGGCCTCCCTCTCGGCCCCAGGGCACAGATCTGGTCACCACTCACAGCGGACCCCCTCAAGCGCCTAGGTCAGCCCCGGTGACCTCTTCTGGTGCTGCAGCGCCGCCGTGGACCTCCCGGGCCCGTCCGCAGCACGGGAGATGGGCCGCCTCCTGTCCTTCTCGGCCCAGCGCCGCTTGCCGGTTCTTGGGGTTCTCCTCTCTGCCCGTCGGCGGCTGAGGTGCTGTCTGTGCGCTCTCCCCCACTCCCGGCTACAAAGCCCCGGGTCCGGCTGCAGGGTAGTCAGCGATTTAGGCAGGGCATGGGGGTCCGGGACGGGGAGCCTCCGGAAAACGCGTCCACCTAAGCCGCCATCTTAGCCACGCCCCTTCAGAAAATAACAATTTTACATATATTTTAATACCAAGACCTTCCTAATTGGGTAAGTACTTCGTAATAGCAATTTTTACAGGTAAGTAAAATTGTAGCATAAATGCGTTTTTACGTGGTAATTTTTTCCTATGAAGAAAAGGGCATATACTGCACAGAGGTACTTGCAATTGTATTCCAGGGGTCCCCTTTAGGACTTAAGGTGCTGGGAGAGCCAAAGTCCCACCAGCAGTTCAGGTTTACCTGCCCTGGAGCATCCGGGTGCCGAGGTGCTGGGTGGGTTGGTAGCCTTACACACTACACTATCTGCAAAGATGGGGGAGGGGTGGTACCACCTGGAAACAGGCTGCAAAGGGGGCCTTGGAGACAAGACTGGGAGCTCCAAGCAGGATGGCTCCGTTTGTCGGGTCCTGGGAGCAGAGAAGCACCGTTGGTTGATGTGGACCGGTGCTGGGGAGCTCAGTTGCAGAGGATTTTGGTCGGCTGATGCCCATGTGTCAAAGTTACCCACAGTCCTCGGTTAGTTCTGTAAAGAGGAACAAAACAGGAATGCTTGGCAACTCTCTGTACTGGCCACTTGCCTCTGCGATGCTGTTGTCACTCGCCGGCTGCTCGGCCTTTGTGGCATTGGAGTCGGATTGTACTCAAGCTTAGGTAGCTGCAAGGGGTTGGTTACCATGGTATTGGTGCAGGGTGGCTCTGGTTGGTCCTGGTGTCTTCTCGTGTGGTGGGGAGACGAATATGACCTCTTGGAACACAGAATGCTTGGCCACTCTCTGTACTGGCCACTTGCCTCTGCGATGCTGTTGTCACTCGTCGGCTGCTCGGCCTTTGTGGCATTGGAGTCGGATTGTACTCGAGCTTAGGTAGCTGCAAGGGGTTGGTTACCATGGTATTGGTGCAGGGTGGCTCTGGTTGGTCCTGGTGTCTTCTCGTGTGGTGGGGAGACGAATATGACCTCTTGGAGCACAGCGTCTTCTTCCTGGCCAGGTGTTGGTCTGTGGACCCGGTGAACAGCAGATCAAATGCGACAGAGGCTTTGAAGTTCCTCTGTAGCAGGCATTGTTCCTGGCCTCAGAGAGCGCTGACACTCACCTGCAGGGGTCAGAAACATGTCTGCGGTCTAAGAGGGTAGTAGGTGGTGGGTTCCAGGGTACACCTCTAGCGGGCACTCTCTGTGCATGTTTTAATAAAGCCACTACTGGCATAAGTATGGATTTATTTATACAAGGTGTTTGATACCATACACCATAGGTTTAAGTGAAGCAGTCGTGTAGCTGGGGAACTCTTAATGACCATTGCCCAGTATATGTACTTTAAGGTGACTACCCTATTGACTTGTACTATCTAGCGATTGAACTAGACAGCACAGTGGCAAATCTGTTCATGCAGATATGTCCTCTGATGTAATATAATGCACTCTGCCATAGGGCTGTAAGTCCTGCTGTAGGGGTAACTTAGATATATTGAATGCAGTGTCTAGAGGCATGGCACATAAGGTGTGTGTGTCATGTCGTGTTTTCACATTTGTATACGTCATTTCACGCAGCCTAAATGTTAGTCTGCATGAGTTTGGTGTTGGGCCCCTTAGGGTGGCACAATACATGCTGCAGCCCTTAGGTACCCTCTTTAGTACCCATACCCTAGGTACCATTTACTAGTAACTTACAGAGACAATAAAGGTCTTGCCAATTGGGGAACAGTTAGTTTGTTTTAGGGAAAGAACACTGGTGAGCTGGTTAGCACGAACACCCCCTGAGATTAAGTGGAAACGCCTGCAAAGGACATCTGCATGGGCATGGGCAATGCTAGGTCTGTGATCGACCGGTAAAGTTCATTCCCTATAGGCAGAAGGACCAGCTCAACAGTTTTGGGTTTTCACCTTTTATTTGTATTGGCTATTTGAGTGGCCTATGGTCAGTTTGTACAGGTAAGTGAGTCCCAAGCAGGTATGGTCTCAGCTTCTTCAGGGACGAAACCACAGCAAATGCTTTCCTCTCAGTGGAACTCTAACGCTTTTCTCTGGGAAGTAACCTCCTACTAATTAAAGCAACAGGCTGGTCATGGCCATCATCTTTGATCTGGGATAGGACCGCTCCTATCCAATGTTCAGAGGCATCAGTCTGCACTATGAACTGCTTTTTTCTGAGTGTCAAAAGCCTTTTGACAGGTAATTGTCCAGTTTACCTTCTGTGGTTGCTTCTTGGAGTTCAACACTGTGACGGGTGCCACAATAGTACCATATTGTTTCACAAACATTCTGTAGCATGCAATCAAGCCAAAAAATGCCCTTACTGGAGTCTGGGTTGTTGGCGCTACCTAGTCCACAATTGTTATGATTTAGGGTTGTAAGGGTTAAATGTGTCCTTCACGTACAAGGTAACCCAAGTATACAAAAGAACCCTGCCCGTTCTGGCACTTGCTTGCCTTGATAGTGAGACCTGCACTCTGCAGAGCCTCAAGGACCTTGCCAAGGTGGATCAGGTGGTCCTGCCAGGTGGAGCTATTACCAGCAATATCATCAAGGTATGCTGCACTAGAAGTCTCCAACCCTGTCAGGACTTTGTTCACCAACCTGTGGAAGGTGGCAGAGGCATTCTTTAATCCAAATGGCATTACAGTGAACGGGTAATGTCCATATAGGGTAGAGAATGCTGACTTTTCTTTTGCTCCTAGAGTCAGACCAATCCGCCAGTACCCTGATGTCAAATGGAAAGTACTGAAACATCTAGCCGCTCCCAACCTGTAAACTAATTCATCAGCTCTTAGGATAGGGCGTGCATCTTTCTTGGTAACAGCATGGAGACCTCTGTAGTCCACTCAAAACCTCTGCTCTGGTTTAGCCCCCTTGGAATAGCCAAGGGGCTTTCAGAGGGCACAATCTCCCCACAGCTTCAGCATCTTCCTGACTTCAGCCCTAATGCTTTCCTTAACTTGGTCAGACTGTATATTTAGTTTTTGATAGGTTGACTGACTGTCTCTAGTGTCCACATCATGGGTATACCAGGTTGTCTGACCAGGGGTTGGGGACTAGAGCTGAGCATACTGCCTTAGAACTTGTCTGCAGTCAACTTGCTGTTGAGCATAGATGGTGTTTGAGAAGACAACTCCTTCAACTGAAACATCTTTAGCAGTGTGGGAGAGAAGGTGAGGGAGAGGTTCACTCTCTTCTTCCTAATCCACATAAGTGATTATCAGTATGGCCACATCAGCCAGGTCATTGAAAATTTAAGGTGCTTTACATGGATGACCCTGCAAGGGTTACTGCAAGTGCCTAGATCAACCAGGTAGGTGATCTCATCTTTCCTCTCAAGGATTGGGACCTCTTTCCTCTCAAGGATTGGGACCACTCAGTTTGTTCTGGAGGGCCCTAGTGGCACAAGCTCCAACACATATACCTTCTGCCCTGGGTGGCCCTCCACAAGTGCAGCCTTTGGCACTCCACAAGTGCAGCCTTTTGGTCACACCAGAGCTTATGGAGCTCTTGGCTGGCCTCATGTTTTTGGTGGATTTCCCCGTTTCCTCTGCCATTCCTGAACATAGGCCAAACACATAATTCACAGTGTCTTGTTTAGACTTTTTGAGAGATATTCCCAGCCTTCCTTCACTAGGCGTAGTGGTCCCCTGACAGGATGGCCAAACAGAGGTTCGAAGGGACAAAAGCCCATTCCCTGCTGTGGCACTTCTCTTTAGGCGAAAATCAGGTATGGCAAAAGGACACATCACCTCCTTTTGTTTTTCAGGGAGTCCTATGATCATGCATTTCATGATCTTGTTAAATCTCTCAACTAGACCATTGGTTTGTGGGTGGTAAACTGGTATGTCATCCCAAACTCAGCCCTCATGGCTTTTAGGTAGGCAGACATGAAGTTTGTACCTCTGTCTGACTACCCCTCCTTAGGAAAGCCTACTCTAGTAAAGATACTGGTGAAGGCTCTGGCAACTCCAGGAGCAGTGATAGTCCTAAGTGGGATTTCTTCAGGATACCTGGTGGCATGATCCACTACCACCAGTATAAATCTGTTTCCTGATGCTGTTGGAGGGTCAAGGGGACCAACTGTGAATCCCTACCCTTTCTAAGGGAACCCCAACCGGTGGAAGTAGAATTAATCTGTCCTTTGGGTGCTTACCTGGCTTCCCACAGGCTTTACAGCTAACACAGGAATCTGATAGAGACTACTAGCCGCAGATTCCTTCTCGTAGAATTATCCCCAGGTGTGAGACTGGATCCGGAAACTTTTTTTTGCCACAGCATCCCTGCACGCCGGGGGCGGGGCGACATCACACGACTCCGCCCAGGCATCGTCCGAGTACATGACGTCAGCAAGGCCACATAAGACCCGCCCCGGCGCGCCCACGTCAGTTTTTTCCTTTTCCGCATGCAACTCAGATCCGGTCCTTGCTAGGGGCCTGTTTCGGGCCCTTTTTTCTCCATTCTTTTGGTGGAACAATGTCCGAATGCCTTCGGGCTTCGAAACTTGTAAGTTTTGTGGACGTCTTATGTCAGCGTCGGACCCGCACCTCATTTGTATGTGGCGTTTGGGGGGAGGATCACAGCACCATTGACTGCGAGGCCTTTCAACAGTTGAAGCTGAAGTTGCGGCGGGAGCGCCGCATGAAACTTCTCTTGGCGTGTCTCTCTAGGTCGACGTCCTCCCCTCGTTCTGCTTCGGCAGACGGCTTCAGGTTCAGCCGTGGTCATAGTCCTCGCACTTCTCCGATGTCACGTAAGCATCGCTCCCCGGTGGGTAAGTGTTGCAGTTTGTCCCCGGGGGCTGGGTTCCGGCCTACCAGGGGCGTGGACTCTCCGCGGGTGATGCGTCCCTGCGTGTCGTCCTATCCACCGTTTTTCGGTGTTGTGGCGTCGAGAGTCCAAATGGAGACATACGTGGCAGCTTTGCAGGCCTGTCTGGTGTGTTCCCCTCCTGGGGCGTCGGCGGACCCCTCGCCTTGTGCAGGGCTTTCCACGGCACCGCCGGCGGCTCCGGTTCTGATTGGTTTAGATCCAGGCTTGGAGGGTGTGGTTCTGTTTGGGTGCAGCTCCGCTGGGGCAACTCCTTCAGGCCACGGCATCTCTGCCTTGTCGCAAACTCCTGCGGGAGTCCCTGTGGTGTCGCGGGAGGTCGCCGGGGCTCGGGTCACATCTCCAAGCCCCTCTCTGTCCCTGGACAGGGTGGTCCTGTCTAAGGCCGAGGTGACGCCGCTATGCTGCTGGCAGCAGCTGGACCGTGCGGAGCCACAGGGGTCGGTGAACCCTCTTCGCCCTGCTCCGGGTCGAGGCCGGGTGAGGACCCCTCACCCCTCTCCGGGCCCTTCTCATCCTCCCCCGCAGGTGGCTGCCTCGACGGGGGGCGAGTCGGAGGTGGAATCGTCCCTAGCACTACCTCATGGGTTGCCGAGCGATCTACACCTCATTCTGGGTCGAGGATGGCGGATGGCTTCGTGTCACTCCCCAGGGCCATCTCGTTCCCCCACGTGGATGGCTAACTCGGTGGAAGTCAGGTCGGCGCCTTCTTGGGGCCGGTGCGCGGTGACTGGGAGGAACCTTGTCCGGCGACGCCGAATGGTGCGGGCCCTCCGCCTCAGGCGGCAGACTCTACGGTTCCGCGCAGGGGTCGTGCCGCGGACTTGTCTTCGGACGCTCCTTCTTCTCCGGAGGCAGCCTGTATTTTGGTGTCATCCTCCCCGGAGACGATTCACCGTAAGGTGTCTTTTTCACCGGCGATGGCGGGGAGCTGGCGACGTTTATTCTCCGCTCCGCCCTGGACATCTCAGAAGTATTGGGTGGGCCATGGCTTCCTCGGTCGCTCTCCGTCACCATGCTTGGCTTCGGGATGGAGTATTCCCTGAGAATATTCGGGAGCGACTCATTGATCTACCGTTTGATGGCAGCCTGTTGTTCCATGCCCCGGCCGACTCCGCCATCCAGAGGCTCTTGGCAGGGCTCTGTCCTCCCGCTCCGCCTTATCATCACCCTCCTCCGTCCCCTCCTTAGTGATTCCTGATGCGGGTGGATTCTGGGCCTTCTTTGGCCACTTGTTCTGGCTGGAGAGTGCGTTTTCTGGCCATTGCGTCCTTCTTTGGGGACCTTGGCATTGTTGGCTGCTTGACGGCCCGTTTGTTGATCATATCTATGTGTTGGAATTGTTGCGCAAATTGCCCTGAGATTAGGCCTTCTGCTTGCTTGGCCTCTTGTCAAGCCTTTCGTGGGGGTGTTTTTTCCCAAGTGGCTCTTTTGTTTGTTCCTCTGCTGCGGAAGTTCTTCCAAAGAGGATTCCCATGGTTGGAGCTTATCGTATCCTAGGTCATATGGCTTGCGATCTGCTGGGAGGTTCTGGTCGTCTTTGGGTGCCTGTTCTCCATGGCGTTTAGGTAGGTTACTCTTGCTTCCTGAGGCCGTGTGCGGGGCCACTCGTAATGGAGTGCCCGGCCATCTCCTTCTCTCCCTGCTCCTGTCCTGAGGTCTGGGATGACCCTGTGTTTTCCCTAGCCAGGTGCCGCCTACTCGGCCGTCCTGGGGTTTGTTTGCAGGCGCTGTTCTGGCTGGCAGGTTGCTCTCCATCTGGAGTAGATTTGCCTTCTTTTCCCTTGTTTCCTTAGGCCCTCTAGGCTTCTTCTTCCGCTCTTCCTGTCTTGGCATTGGGCGGACGCTCTGTTGCCTGTGGGGGAGTGGGGTGCTTCGGCCTCTCCGACCTTGCCTTGGTTCCTCTGCAGTGACTGTACGGGCCCCTTCTGCCTTCTCCCTCCCTACATCCCCTTGGGGTTGGTGGGGGTCTGCTTGTGGGGGTTCCCATTGCCTGGCAGGGGCGAGGTTCTACCTGTTCCACAGATCTGGTTCCCTGTGGGGCCCTCTGTTCTGTGTTGGCTGGTGGGGTCCTTTCGCAGACCCTCCTTTCCAGGGGGTATTGCTAGGGTATCTATTCTACGTGAAGGAATCTGTGGCTAGTAGTCTATCAGATGTACAAGTTACTTACCTTCGGTAACGATGTATCTGGTAGAGATGATTCTAGCTGCAGATTCCTTCACGGCCTGCCCTTCCTCCCCTATTCTGCGAGGACCCTTTGGTTGGTCTTCGGTACTCGCCTCCCGGTGGGGGGTTGTGTCTCCTGTGAGTGCCTTCTTGTTCTTGACGGGTGGCTCCATCTTGGGGCGGTTCATTCCTCCTTGGTTCTTTGGAGGATGGGGTTCCGGTGCTCTGGTGCCCTGCTGCTCTGGCTACTCCAGGTTTGGGGGGGGGGGGGGTTTGCTAAGAACAGATGCATACTGGTAAGTAGCATATTCCTTTTCCGCGCCAGTAAGCACAGATCTGGATTGAGAACGTACCTTGGTCACTTTTTGACCGCTATTTTGAGACTTTTGTCTCCCCACTTTTTCTCCTGATGCATGTAGGGATGCCCGGCTTTAAGTCTTGTGGGGCCTGTTGCCGAAATATGTTGGTGGCGGACCCCCACGATGTTTGCCTCTACTGCTTGGAGACCGATCCCGACTCCCGGGACTGTCATGCCGTCTCCCCAAGGCCTTGTGGGAGCGGCGCCGGAAATTGCTGGAGGTCCAGCATTCGTCACATCGCCCCTCCGGGTCTGGGGGCCGTTCCCGGGACCGCTCGCGGGACCTGAGCCGTCTCTCCTTAGACTCCAAGTCTTCACCTTCGGTGTCCGGTAAGCGACACCATAAAAAGAAGTCGAATAAGCTTTCTGACTTTCCCCCTGTCGCTCCTTGGATTCAGACGAGGGAGACAGATGCTTCGCCCCTGCGGGTCCTCTAGACAGTACAGGTGGACTTATCTTCGAACCCTGGGCCACTGTCCTCTCCTTCTTCCGTGCCTGTGGAAGTGGTTGGTTAGTTTTTTGTGGTGTTTGGTTGGGGTGGTTCTTACCCTCATTGCATATCGGGACACTCTCCTTCCTGAAGTGCTTCAGCCGGTCACTTCCTCCACAGAGCCACTGCTGCACTTTAATGGCACACTCACTGCCGTTCTGTTCAACGCCTAGCCGATCCTAAGGGGCTCCTGTGCATTCCAGGTAACCCTGGTTATGTCACACAGCACCCATAGCCAGAGTGTCCGGTTGTCCAGGTCTCTGCCTCTCTAAATGGCCTTTGCACCACTATTCACGCTCTGTGTAGGGCACTGTGGCACAGGTGCTGCCTCCGTGTCCTGCGGTGGCTCGGACGGTGCTCTCCAAGGCAATTGCCTAAGGGGACGATGCGCGACTATCCGCCCGACTCCATAGGCAAGAGCCTGCGTGCCCTAATAGGCTGTTTCGGGCCGTCCAAACGAAAAGGGGTGGCAGGATTCGCCATCTCTGCCTCTGGCGCATACATCACTTCAGACACATAAGTTCTGCAGATGGTCCGAAGGGGCTACCACCTCCCCTTCCACATTACCCCTCCAAACATGCCAACTCTATATCCCCACGTCAGGGACCCTCTGGCCAAGGGGCCATCAGGCGCCTTCCGACGCCGGATGTAGGTCGTGGTTGTTATTTCCGCTACTTCGTGGTGTCAGCGGAGGGCAACAGCTTACGTCCTGTCCTACAGGTTCGGGACGTTAATCGCTTCCTCCGAAGGGAGAAGTTCAAGTTGCTCACACTGCCTCAGTTCTTTTCTACATAAGCCTGGATTGTACATTATGCCTGCTGGACGCCTCCTTTGCACTTCCCGTCCTGCACGCCCTCGGGCTTTACCTACACTATGGCTAACCTCCTGCATTTGCTGGGGTTCCCCATCAACGTGCACAAGTCACATCTGCTTCCCTCTCAGAGGCTCCTCTGCATTGGAGCGATTTTGGACGCGGTGCAGTTTCGGGGTTATCCTCCCCAACAGCGAGTCCATGGCATTCGGGCTATGCTTCCCACCTTTCAGCCCTTATTCTGGGTTTTAGTCAGCACAACACTGAGGCTGCTGGGCCTCATGGCCTCCTGCATCCTGCTGATCAATCATGACCAGGTAGCGTATACAGGCTCTCTAGTCGGCCTGCAAGTTCCAGTGGATGCAGCATCATGGAAATCTATCCGCCTATGTCAAGATCTCAGGGGGCACTGTACAGTACTTGCAGTGGTGGCTCACGGACCAGTTTTGGGTCAGTGCAACTCCCTCTCCTTTCCCCAACCGGGGCATACAGTACTGACAGATGCGTACCTCCTGGGTTGGGACGGTCGTTTATCAGGGACGGAGATCAGAGGTCTCTGGTCTCCGGCGGAGTCCAAACTCCATAACCATCTTTCGGAGCTAAGGGAGATCCTACTTGCGCTGCTAACATTCCTTCCCTCTGTCCGGGGATGTGTAGTGCAGGTGTTCACGACAACACCACCGCCATGTGGTACTGAAGCGAGCAGGGCGGGGTGGGGTTGTGGACCCTATGTCAAGAGGCTCTGCGCCTCTGTACGTGACAGGCACATCACAGCATTACCTTGGTGGTTCAACACCTGGGGGTTCTCTGAATGCTAGGGCGTACAAACTCAGCCTCGGAGTCTGATGGATCACGAATGGCGTCTGACATCGAGAGTGGCGCAAGGTCTCTTTCTGCAGTGGGGAGAGCCTTGGTTAGATTTATTCACCACCGACGAGAACGGGCAATGTCCTCAGTTCTGCGCGTTTGGCTTTCCGAGGCGGCGCTCGCTCGGCGACGCTTTTCGGAGCGAGTGGAGTTGCGATCTGTTGTACACCTTTTCGGCCATACCACTTCTGGCCAGAGTGCTGAAGATGATCAGGCGCAACCGTGCCCAAGTTATTCTTGTGGCTCCGGACTGGACTCGAAGAGTATGGTATACCGAGCTACTCAGTAGGAGCATCGATTCCCCCGATCCGACTGCCTCTTCAGGAGGATCTTCTGTCACAGCAGCAGGCGACGGTCCTTCACTTGAACCTGTCCAGCCTCCACTTCCATGCATGGAGATTGAGCGGCGACAGTTGACGGCTGTCGTCTTTCCTCCCGAAGTCTGTAATGTCATTCTGGATGCCATGCATCCCTCCACTAACACGGTATACGCCTGCCAATGGAACAAATTTTTGGCATGGTGCACAGCAAAAGCTGTGGATCCCCTTTCTGCCCCTTTCTGAGGTTCTTCTGTTTCTGCTGTCTTTGGCCAAGCAGGGCTCTGCTCTGGGCACTATCAAAGGTTATCTTTCTGCCATCTCCGCTTTTCTGGGGATTCCTGATCAGCCTTCTCTTTTTAAGTCCCCTGTTGTTAACCGTTTTCTCAAGGCATTACACACACGTTTCCTCCTGTGCCTTTCATAATGCCTCAGTGGGACTTAAATCTTGTCTTGACTTACCTCATGTGCGCTCCCTTTGAGCCACTTCATACCTGTCCCTTACGTCTTCTCACCTTAAAGACTGCTTTCCTGGTAGCTATCACCTCTGCCAGAAGAGTGAGTGAGCTCCAGGCTCTTTATTCCAAACCTCCTTTCCTTTCAGTTCATCCAGACAAGGTGGTTCTGAGGACCCGTCCTTCTTTCTTGCCAAAGGTTTTCAGGCCCTTCCACATCGGGCAGACCATCACTTTGCCCACCTTCTTTCCGCCTCCGCATCCTTCCAGGGAAGAGGAGGTGCTCCACCGTCTGGACCCAAAACGTGTGCTTGCTTTCTATCTGCTGCGTACACAACAGTTCCGGGTGTATGATCAGCTCTTTGTTAGCTACGTGGGTGCCAAAAAAAGGTCGGACAGTGCACAAACGGACCTTTTCCCGGTGGGTCGTTCTGTGCATCAAAGCATGTTACTCCTTTGCCAAGAAGAATCCTCCTGTGGGGCTGCGTGCTCATTCGACCAGGGCATGTGCAGCCACTACTGCCTTGACAGTCAAGTCCGGAGAGACGGCTTCTTTGGCCGTTTGGTCTCCGTGACTTCCTGGTGTCATTTTGTTCGCAGACCCACCACTGTGGTTGGTATCGTTGGGGTATCTGTTCTAAGGTAAGGAATCTATCACTAACGTGTCTTTTTCAGATGCACAAGTTACTACTTGTGTAACGATATATCTGTAAGAGACATTAGTTAGTGATAGATTCCTTACTGCCCCTCCCATCCTCCCTATTCTGCAAACTGATTACTAGGGTTAAGGTCATCCCCTTTTAGGGCCCTAGTTTTATGCCCCAATGGTCAGTATCTTGCATGGCTCTGCGTTCCTGGCGTGGAAAGTCATGTACAGAACTGAGGTCAGCGTGTTTGGGTGGCTCCTAAGTACTCTCCATGACGTCATCCCGGCACTGACGATGCCAGTGAAGGACGCGGAGACGCAGGACGCCACCTACTGACGCGCAAGGTTACTGCTAAGCAAAACTTTCTGGATACAGTCTGACGCCGGGGGATATTCTAAGGTAAGGAATCTATCACTAACTAATGTCTCTTACAGATATATTGTTACACAAGTAGTAACTTGTGCGACAATCCCTTTGGGTATTTTGGGATCAAACGTTTCCACTCTCTATTTACTTTGATGCCTCCACTTATGGGTCCTAAAACCATCTTAGCCTTTTCTCTTTCTACTACTAGGATTTTGTCCTCAAAGGCTGCTCTTTCGGCTCGCCTCACCAGGACTATGTCCTCTTCATTTCACTTCTTCCTGAGTGGCCTGACCTATCCCCAGTAGGGGAAGACACTCTAGGTACAGTGTTAGGGTAGATGTAAGGGGTTTCCTCATCACCTTCTCTAGTTATGATGGGGGGACTACCCTAGGAGTTATGTTTCCTGACAAATTTTCCCTTATCGCATCCTCAGCTGTTGGGTTGTCAGTGTCCTCTGTAAGATGGGTGGCATCAAACTCAGCAAGAATCTCCCAGAGCTTGAGTTTTGTTGGGTCTGAGACAGTATTCATTTATAGTTTTTGTAGCGGAGCCTTAACTGCTGCGTTTTAAGCTGCAGATAAGGGGTCTAGTCAAGCTCTTGAGCAATCATCCTTGTGGAAGTCAATCAATCAAACCGCTTTATTCGGTTTCAGCATATAAAACCATAAAAGTTATCGATACAAAAATTTTCATAAAATGATTACAATATATATCACAATTAAATTGCCTTCCAAAAAGTCCATGTTAATTCAAAACCTGAGGTACAAAGTTAAATACATATACCCATGACCCTCGATAAAAAATCTAAACAGATAAAATAATGAGTCAGAGGGTCTTTTCTAGGGTATATATATAGTAAGGGTGACATGGACCTGGCCTTCATAGCAGATTTCAGGTAACTGATAACAAAAAAGATACAATCATCATGCAACAGTTATAGATAAATAAGAGCTGGACGAACCAGTGTAAAATTCATCCTCTTTAAAAGTGGGGCAATAATAGCTTTCCGAGGAACATCATATAATTTACAAAGTAATGTAAAGTGTAGCAGATCCTGTGGAGACTCACCGTCGCAGCCACAGGGTGCAACCAACTGGCCTCTGCTACACCCTCTCGGTATGGACAAAAAAATTTAAAAGATCCAGGCGGAACCTGTTCAATAGAAACAGTTCATAAGTACTTAAAAACCCCAGAATATAAGGCTCAGCTGTCGGTGTTGTCTTCAACATAAAACATTTGCGAACACTAGGTTTCTTCAACTCCAGCTCTTCCCCTCCAGTTTCCTTAAACTGCTAAAAGACTCACTTATTGACCCCACGTCCCTTTTAGTTACCATTTTGGGGTTAGAATACAATTCGGCTCTTCCTAACCTTGCCAAACTGCTCTTGATATATCTGAGACAAGGTATGTGGAGGGTATGGTTAAGGTTCATACATTCTTTTAAAATCAGTTGACTCAACGAAGATTCCTCGCTCAACAACATTTTCATCCAGAAGGTTATGGGGTGAAGGGCCAATGTGCCACTTAAGTAAGGCACCCCCAGTTCTTCATGTACCACTAAATTAGCGTTTCAGGAATGCGGTCTCAGCTACTTGTATATCTGTGGCAACATGCCCCAAATTCCGCTGCCATAGGAAGCTGTTGCGACACTCATGGCCTGATAGATCTTTATAAGTGCTGCAGTGGGTATCTTGCCTAATTTCAAGGCAACATTTAAAATAGCAGTGTTCACCCACACCGTCTCCCCTCTGTCTTTGCTTTAAAGGGTCCCATTTAATCTGCTTGTTCATTAATACTCCCAAATAAGAGAAAACATCAGTGCGGGGTACTTTAGCAGAACCAACCCTAAATTGAAAGGATTTTTTGGACCGATGCCCACCTGCATAACATAAGATTTAGAGTAATTGATAGATAGGTCCTCCTCTGACATAAAGGCAGAGAATGCGTCAAGCAGGGTTTGTAGCACCCTAATAGTTCTTGAAATACGGATCGCATCATCCGCGTATAAAAGGACTTGGAGACCGCGTAGGCCATCATGCTTTTATTTTTAACACTGATAGAAAATCTTTTTTAAAATATTAATTTAGAAAACTTTATAATAACTAAACTGCAGTTCTGCTTCCATGTATACAATTTTGTGAACTGTTTGTGCATTCTTTTGTGTAAAGCAAGCTGCATTGTGCGGCTTGTAGCTTATAATTGTAGATTTTGCACACTGCTATCTGAGTGTTTGTAATTTTCTATGTTAACCTGATTTATGTGTGTGATGGTTTCAAGAAAGATTTGCATTTAAAGACAATACTTTCTATTTCATTTTAGCATAATTCATATGTGTATGTTCGAAGAAAGGAGATATCAAAATCATAATGATGAATTTAGGGTTAAATACGTTAACGAAAAGTGATAAATGGTGTGCACCTTTAGTGTGTGCATGCAAATTGTAACAGTAAGAATGCAGCTATGGCTATATACACAAGTACCCAGCAGTTGTATTTTGTGGTATGAATTGAAAAATGAAGTTTAATTAAAGAACAGGAAATCCAATTAAGACATGTGTCCTTGCATACAATGTATAAACCCTCTTTTCCCATAAAAATGTTGAACCATGAAGGCACAACAAAAATGTATTTTTTTTTCTTTACAGCTAAGCTTATTTTTTCCAATCGCGTTTTGCGTATGCACAGTGTTCCTTATATTGGTACCCTTATTTACTGACACAATCAACTCGCTGATTGGGATTGGTATTGCTTTGTCGGGAATTCCCATCTACTTTATGGGAGTCTACTTGCCAGAAAACAAAAGGCCCCCCTTCGTTAAAAAATGTTTAGGTAAGTTCACAAGGGATGCAGTAACATGATTGGTATGCAGTAGTCTTATTTCAGTGATTATGATTTGGATATTGTTTGACTAATGCAGGTGGTTACTATGTTTTTTCCATACTTCTTAATTTGCAGATCATCTTAAAGTAAGAGTAGTTGACAATAGTGAAAGATCTTCAAAAGGCCTGCTGTACATAATGGCACACAAAAGGCTAAAGATTGGGTGCAGAGTCAAGTAGCAAAATCTGATATTATGTATGTTCTCTTTGTGCCTCAATAAAAAGGAACACGTGTCATAAAGCATGTGAATATGGGCAACATTAAGCACTGTATTGGTAGTCAGACAATTATTCTTGCACACTAATACTATATTTATCCTTCAAAGGCTTGCCATTAACAAACATGAGAACTGAATTGTCCAGCCCAGACGTGGAATCTCGGCACACTTTTCAAAGGGGAAAAAAATGATTTTCACTTTTAATTTGAAAGGTGATATCTTCTTACTTAATAAAAAAATATTTAGCACCCTGGTAAAAGACTATATTGGCCAATTCCATAAAAACAAAAATACTAACCTATTTAACTGTTAGGAAAATCACCAAGGGGAAAACTAGGTGACTAGAAAAAAACAGCTTTTAAAGAAAATTGTAGGGCAATGTACATATGGAAAACTGATTTTGCAGTGTTAAGTAATACTAGTCATCTGTTATCCCATCATGCTTTCCCTGCCCCCAGTGGCTCTAGTTATTTTTCCCAGCTCTTGTTGACAGGACTTTGTGGCATTGATTACCATCAGGGAGGCATTCGATATCGAAGAAGCATGGACTTTTGACATTGAGGAAGTCTACAATGTAGAAGCACCACACAATGTTGAGGCATATTTTTACATCAGCCTCTTTACCGATCTACAAAATTAGTTTGCAAGCTGACATCAATGACGTTCATTTGACTTTAGACTGAGCATTTTCTTGCCTACGCCCCTTCCAGACACACTGTTCCTGTGGTTGAAGTATCAGATTCCCTGCCTCCAAGAGACCACACACCTTCTCAATCTTCTCCAAAGCCTGCTTTGCTGGTCATTCCACTGGCTATTCCAGCTGCAGGGAAACGAGCAACACATCGTTGAGTCCTTACACTATGGTTCACACAGGTATGCCAAGGGGATCTAAGACTTCTAGGTGTAGACCACATTCTCAGATTCCAATCTAGACTCCATTATAGACATCACTCTCATCTTTCAAGACACTCTGGAAGATCTCAAGAACATATTCTGTGACTTCAAGTTTTTATTTGAGATCAAGAACCAGAAGACTTTCCCCAACTTTGGCAGGTTCCCAATCATCCAGAATTTCTCTGATTGATTGCATCAAAACTTTACTGTGATTCTTGATTAGAGTTGATGATTCTTGATTAGAGTCGCTAATCGAACATTTTTAAGACCCCTCCTTCCTCTCGTTATAAGTCGCTTGGCCCTGTAGTGAAACTATTTTTAGCTCCTTCTGTGAAGGCTGCATAATGTTTACTACAGGAGAAACACACCCCTCCAGAGCATGATCCATTGTTCATCTGGTCAGCCTCTCCTCTGTATTCAATCTTTGTCTTGGCTGCAAGATAGAATCATGCAACTCATCCTTTTTAAGTGTTCCTTCTGAAAGGAGAGGAAGCTCTGTGGAGAGAAAAGTCTGTGGCATATCACCACAGTAAAAGAAAACCTGCCAGTGCTAATCTATTGGGGGAGATCAGACTGGTCCCTATGGGATCTGCTGCAGCATTTCTCTGATTGCTGCAACATTTCTTGACTAATTGTCTTGAGAAAGACGTGAGAATTTCATGGCGATATATATGAGATATATATATATATATATATATATATATATATATATATATATATATATATATACACACACACCTGGTAAGGCCGGTCTCAATAATATTTTTTGTTTTTGGTCAGCTGAACACACACGTAGGCTCCGGGGTGTAGGTAATTTTACTACACTTACTCTGTGAGTAATACTGCTCATTTTTTAGTTATGGGTTTTTAATATTGCGTTGAAGGTCTACGAGGAGTCCATGAAGATTTGAATATATTTTTTATCTTGGAAATACCACATTTCCCCTGAAGAAGGGTTCGGAGGAACCGACATGCATTGGGAGTGTTGTTAACAATTAAAATGTGGATATTTATATTTATGTTGACACATGCATATCTCTTGTAGATGGAATTTATTATGGTTAAGCTTTGTTGAAATACAAATGAACTGTAATCCGAAATTTTGATATATATTTTGATTTATCTGTGATGTAGTTCTAAAAAATGATGAAACAATCATAAATATATGATTCACAAATATCAAAGAAGTGTTGAACTTTATCGAAGACACAGGTGTCCTAAGCAGTGCATCACGCAGGCAGTGGTCTCCATTGCCTCTCATTGATCCTAAAGGAGGGCATTATGAGCTCTACTCAAATCATTAGCGCTGCTGCGATGCTTCAGGTGTAGCCCCATATGGCCATTGCCATGCCCTAGCACTAAGAAGCTCATCTTGGCTCTGTCCTACAGGCGTCCAACCAGAAGTTCAATAAAGGATATTGAATTTCCCTTTTTCAGGCAACAGGAGACATGGCAGACATCAATATTGACAGCTGCAGGTAAAACCTCTGCAGAAGGCAAGCGGTGACTCCTTAAATCTCCCTTTTCTGCTACCAACTCAGATGGGGAAGCATTTCGAACTACTTGGGATGATATCTCAAAAGACAGATGGGTGCTAAATTATTGCAAAATGGCTACTCGCAAGTTCAGAACACCCCACTTGACAATACCACCAGAAAAAGGTTACACCAACACCACCTGAACAGACTTTAGCAGGATCACAAAATAAGGCCGTGCAAGGTTCTACCTCCTCAGAAAGGTTTGAAAATGTATGTTAGAAGCTGTATGTGGTTGTTGATACACATGCTGTGCTGTGCATAATCCTGCTGTCCATTGGGTGTGTGCAAGTTTACAAATTTTTTTTTCATAGAAAGTCATTCGAGTCATGAGGCTTTGTGGCTGGTCCTCTTGCTGGTAATGCGCATGGTCATATTCTCAATTGTTATATGCTTTCTTCTGCCATCTGGTTCGGATGTGTGCCTCCATGCTCCGATGTGACTCAGTTGTGGTGCACTGTTCTCTGTTTTCACAGTTCCTACCTCCATCTGTAGCGTTATCAATAGCGTTCCTATCCCCCCTCTGTTCAGACTGAGGACTACTTAATCTGCTAGGTGAGTTTTTTTCCCATCAATGGCCACATGGGCCTTCTCCCTTCGGGGCCTTCTTTGGTCCATAGGCGCATCTCCCCCACCATGTTCACAAGGTGTTGTAACTGATACCTTTCTGCTACTGTCCTTGGTTTCACGCTAAATACCCTCGGACCAATCTCCATCAGGTTTGTAATCTGTGTCTCTTCACCCGAGCACAAGACTGATTGCGACGCTTGCCCCTCCTTCCGTTCAAAAAAAACTCATCACGACCGTCCAGCTCAGCGACTCGAAATGTCATGGAGGAACAGAGACAACACACTGGACCTTTACAGCACAGAGAATATCGAGCAAGAACAAAATCCTCAAGCATTGGCTACGGACGAAGGGCCCTTCGCCCAAACAACTGCTCCAGCTCTGATCAGGATATGCATGATCTTCCACTAGAACACCCAGGTGTGAGTACTGTACCACCCTCACCTCACCACTGACTCCAAACCGAGCAGCCCTTCTCAAAGGGTCTAACAATTTCTCTAAACCACCAGAGACAGACTGCTGGGCCACCACTGCCTCCGGGCCAAGGTTGGCATTGACCAACTTCGGACGTACCTCCCAGCTCGATGCTGAAGAAATGTTCAAAACAAACCACTTCGGCACAGGCCACTCCTGCCTCAGAATCAAGCAGGCCTGCAACAACTTCAGTATCATACACAAATCGATGTCGGAGCAAAAGCCATTAGTGCCAAAACAGTTGACACCGAGAAAATCGGAATCGGAGCAGAAACCACCGGTGCCCAGTAGCAAGTTTGGCCAGTGGTCACCAACTGCGGAGCCCACTCTTCAAAAACTACAGTAAGAGATTAATACCCTTTACAAACACCTTATGATCCATCTCCATACTGGCTTGATAATCACCCGCCCTCCTGTTTCAGCTGCCCAACCATAGGGAGACTGGGCCATAGGGATACCTTTGACATCCTGTCACAGGATGATCCCTGGGATACCTAGGATACTGACCCACCAGCGGACAGATATCCTGACTTCTACACTGTAAAACCCTCCCCTCCCGATGATGCCACTTCCTACTACGCATGACAACTTTGTTTCCCAAGAATAAAACGTATATTCAGAGTTGTGGAAACATTAGATAACTATTTTACTCAGTCAATCGTGCATACAGAGTTGCAGAGAAAATAGAGAGACGGGCGTTTCAATTAAAGGGGTTTATTGAACAGTCTTCTTTCTCATGCAAGAGAGGTGAACTGCTACAATTGTTAGACAGAATTCAAAGTATAATGCGTACAGCGTAAACAGTAGTATAAAATAATACATAAATAACACAGGCTAACATACTCAACTGGTGCTTCTAAAATAAGTCTACCCCAATGTACCTAACCTAGGTCTTGTATGAGGGAAGAAGTAAGTGTGGTCTTTAGCATAGGTTTGGTTTTTGCCAAGAATTGCCAAACGTTTCTCTAGGTTATAATCCGCTCCATACCTTAGAATGAGAGAGGTTGGTATCTCTTTCACAGACTTGATTTCCCAACACCCGCAAGGGGAGTCCGAAACACTGGAGCTGGATTGTCGGCAGAGGAGGACCGCTTCTGATCAGTGCGTCAGCTGGAGAGTTGGCTTCTTTCGGCACAATCTTGTAGCGAGCTGCGTCGTGCAGGTAGGTAGTCGAACTGCACCGGACCACACCATGCTTTTCTATAGCAAGTGAAGGTATATTTATACCTTGAAGGTGTTTAGGAATGCCAGCTTTGAAGTAAAGTTGGGTATATGAACGTCATGGATGAACCCCTAAGGAATAGTTGTTCATGCATAATAATGAATTTCTTGGAGAAATCAATATCCAGGCTAAGGGAAGTCCCTTCAGCTTAAGAGTCTGGTTTTCCAAGAAATCGTTGTGACTTAGATGAACGGATAGAAGTAGCCATGCCTGTATTTGGACTGTATGGGCTATGCCTAAATAAGGACTGGATTTCTATGCTATATAAGGGCAATGTGAATTGTACCTATATAAGGGCATGAATCGGGAAATGCATACAGGAATTTAAATCGCCACACAACACCCACTCCACTTTCTTATGTACGACTTCTACTAAATACGAAGTCCTAAACATGTGGAGAAGTGTGGCTCAATGATTAGAGCGGCAGACCCTGATGCAGAGGTCTAGCCCGGGACCAGGGTTCAATTCCCCGCCTCGGCGGGTCTTGGGCGCAAAATTCCACGGACCTGATAATTCTCGCCTCAGTGCCTATTCCAATCATGCAACTCTGGGAAATAGTTTGCTTAATCTCCACAATGGCCCCCACATCGCTAAGGATGCCTGGCCTCCACCTTGGGGGTGCCCAGGAGTGGACACCTCACAGGGAAAGCCAGGATGGGTTCCACAGCGGTATTCGTACAAGCGCCTTGAGACCCTTGCGGGTGAGTAGTGCGCTATACAAGTATCAATTTACATTTACAAACATATCTAAAATATATCTACACAATTGTTTATAACCCACCCAAAACACATAAAAATGCACTGGTACTGGTTGTACACAAAAGAGCATTGGTGATGTACGCATTCAAAGCAATGTTTCATTCTAAGCATATAATTGACATTTGAAAATGCTATCTGAATGAATCATGAAAATATACATTTATGAAATGGCTCGTAAATACAGACGAAAAAGGTGCCGAAGCAATTTCATGTCAGATTACATAAAAACTGTTTGTATGTGGACAAGGTCAAATATTGTCTCTGGAAGTTTTTTCAAAGAATTTTTACTCTTTATGAATAGTTCTACTATAAGCAGATTACTTGTGCCAAAAAGGAAAAATACAAATTTGGAAGAAAAAAAAGAATTATCATAGAAAAAAGAGTCCCAAAGTTAAAACTTGTTTTGAAAAAATGAAGGTCGAATTCAAAGTCTCTCAGAACACTGTGTGCCAAATCCAAAGTCAGTGGTAGTGTTTGGAGAAAACATCAAATCTTCTAAGTCTGTAAAAAAGTTGTCTACCATTGTTGGATTACCTCGTTTAGAAGATTAACCGGACATAGATGTGAAGCATCGCCTTCAGAATTGGTCGCATCAGCAATGGTCGTAATGGATGGTACCTGCGCGCCTGTTTCCTCTCGTACCTCACCATCAGCATTTTGCGTCTGTGAGATCTCAATGAATGCCGTCATCAGAATTGGTAGCCGCTGGGGACAACACAGTGCATGGGCTGGTTCAAGCAAAGTATCAACATCCGTAGGCATGACTGATGGGATTGTGAGACATGTGTCTAATACGCATTCTTCTCCGCATAATAGGCAGTGTAGAACAGGTAAGATGCAATCTTGCCAAATTGATCTGAATGACAGAAACCATGTGGTATTTAATTCTCGTACACTAGGTAGTCCCAAAATTTGGACAATGCGCTCACAACATTTCATCACCAGTAGAGTTGTCTCCATGGATAACTGGGTGTCGCTGGTGAATTGGCTTGCCATATCGCAGCACTAGGAGCAACAATAGTATCCCTGCAGTGAGTCCCAAAGTGAGAGGCATTCCGCCAAACAGAGTGCACGAAGTTTGGAAATATTCCTAGGACTGCTTCAAAAGGTGCTAACAGTCCAGAAAATACGGTCTTAAATAAATGTACAATACCGCTCGTATCAGACATGTTTAAGATACGACTTAACATTTTTGAGAAATGTATAGGGCAGTTTGTAGTTAGGAGGGCATGTATCTCGGCAGAAGTCCTTGCGACTTGCAGATCATAGGTCTCTTTGGCCAAGGTCAGTGGCACAGTTTTTTGCAGAAGAATGGCTTTCATTCTGCTTAAAGTATCAATTCGTATAGAAGAGATGCTCAGTGAAGGCCGTAAAGGCGACTCCTTGTCTGTCTTGGTTTTTGGAAACAATACTTGCATACAGCAAGTGACCCTGGCTGACACAGTTACTAGATATAGTACGCCTGGCAACATGCCACAACAGCTGTGATTGTTCAACATGAGGTAACTTCCATTTGAAAGTTGTCCAAAAATTGGATCAATCACTGCAGCTGGTGAACCTTGCAGGTGGCAGGATAAATTGTTAGAGGAACCATCACAAGTCCCGTGTAAGTTTATACCCTGACAAAGTAGAGAACCGCTTTGTAAGTTTTCACAGTTTTTACCGCTAAGAAACACTTCACGTCCCCCACTCCAAAATCTATGTGTGTACGGTATTTCCCAGGATGTCTTGATGTATTCTTTACCCAACCTTTCAGATGTGCCTGCTGGTATGTGTTTTAGGCAATACTGAAAATTGAAAATTGTAACAGGCAGAGTAATTGTTCCATGTATAATCCATTCAGTAACTGGCTTTTCTGCGACTATAAATTGCAATCTTTCCAGTTTTTCAATGCTCAGCACTGTATAGTCTGCTCCCCTCTGTGTTAATTTGATCTGTTTATCAGTGAGATTGAATTCTGAAAACAGTGACATAGAATTGATTAAACACCAAGGCACATTGCCTGAACGAAGGTTTTGCAACTTCCAGCCTAAGCGTGATAGAACGTAATTGCGACTGACCATGTTGCAACATGACCAAGTCCTGTTCCATGATGTCTATGGCAGAAGACACTATGCTGTCCAATGAATATATACTGGACGACAGAGTCGTTAACCCATTATCAACTACAGAGAGAGTTTTCTCTAAATTAACACGATCAATTTCTCGTATTCTTTCTGCAGTCTCTGCTTGCGTAATCTTCCATGCTTTATTGTAAGCAGCATAGATACCAGCATATATAAAACGTTTTTGACGCAGTGTTATTGGTCCTAGCAAGAATTCCCTAAGATCAGCGCCATGTTTAAGTAAAGATAAGTGTTGCTTTACACCCTTAAGTGTAGATCTATGTAGCCAATCAAGGCAGAGCTTTCCTGCACTGTATGTTGTTACTATTTTTGGATGCTGTCTTTGAACATATCTTGGGTCTGGCCTAGTGATTGTGAAACCCTGGGTTTTGTTCAGGAACCTATCTTGACAGTTTTGTGTCTGTGGGCCAGATTAACCATTTATTCCAATCTGGATCTGTTCTGTTGTGATGCAAAATAATAGTATGTACATCGACCTCCCCCTCTGAAGTGTTACTGCTATCAGGTGTAGGTATGGACAGATTGTTCAGGTCTTTTATCTTGGCTAACCTAAGACAAGACGTCTGTTAGACAGTGTCATTCAAAAACATAATTTTCTCAGGGATGATACAGGCTCTAAACATAGCTTCTATACCCTGGACCTGCCAATCTTTTGTGCCACAGACAGTTTTCGTCTCAATGTTGTCTTTCCAAAAGTCGAAACCTAGTTTAGACATTTGAGTATAAAAGGCTGCAGAATAAATCTGTTTGGTATTTGTCAACATACTGTTTTGCCTGTTTTGTTTACATTTTTAAAGTAAAATGATTCAGCATTGGATACATTGAACCCTGAAAAGTACGGAAATTTCTTTGCAAATGTTTTTGAGCTACCCTTTGGTGGCGTAGAACAATGTTCCCATTGGTTGTACATTAATACATTTATAGGATTTGCTGATTTGTGCAAGAAATGATGACCATAATGATTATAACAATACATTTGTTCATAGTCTGATGAACCTTCTAAATATTCATGATTTGTAAGTACTGCAGACATTTCTAGGTCTGACATCATATTATTAACAGTCTCAAAGTCCCAATCATCAGAAAAGGTACTAGATAAAACAAAGTCACTTTATGAAATCTTGAATAAGTGTGGAATCTTCAACAGCTCTTGACGGGCCAAAAATGTCAGTCAGTTCTGTCCCAAGCTATACCCCCAGGTATAGGAACGGGAACGGCTGTGATGTTCACTGATGACAAGTTTCTTTGTTCAAGATGGGATGATTTGTGTGGCTTGAGGAGTACGTTGATGTTCTTACCTGCTGTGTCCATTATGACATGTCTTCCGTTTATCAGCATTCCCAAAGTTATTATCCGAGTCAGCCAAAGTTAAGAAAAAGCACACCCAACAGAATCCAAAGTTCAATCCATGGTGAAACCAGATAAGTCTTTTCCAGGTGATGAAAAAGGTCTGTTGCTTGTTCTTTCAAAATTCTTTTTGCTGGCGTTGTGTCAGGTTCACTGGGATCCTCAGAAAACGTATCAAAGTTAATGAAATAGCCAGACGCAGTTCTGTCACTTGTTGGAATTGCATCAGGATTCGTTGAAATTGCTGGAACCTCAGGATCACTTGTTACATTTGTGTAGTCAGACTCTACTTCATTGCGGACAGGTGTTTCTTGACGAACTGTTATTTGGGTTTCAAGAGGTACAAGTTCCATAGCTTTGTTGCTTAGTCCTTCATTTCGCACTGCCGATTCTTCAAAGGTGATGAGTCTCTCAGTTTGAACCTCTTGGATTGTAGCTAGAGCTGGGCGTCTGCTACATTGGCGGACTCCACTTGGCCTACTGCTTATTATCGGTCACATGATGTGGTTTGACCAGGTCGATGGACACAAACCTGTTCTCCTTTTTACTAGCAAGGGGCGGCAGTAATACTGTTCTTGATCCGAGGATTGCTAGGACAGGTACTGGTTGTCTGTAAGGGGGCCCAAATTCCTTCTTGTCCGCGATCTTTTCTCTGACTAGATCCCCAAGCTTAGGAAACCAGACAGGCCTTGCTGGGACGGTCGTTTTTTCCTCAGTAGTGGTGTTTTTCAGGATCACGTTACTTTGTTTCGTTCTTATTTCTTTTAAGTCCTGTAAAACAGCCAAATGATCTTTGATATCAAACGTTTTCTGGTCCACCACTAATTTCTGACAATCAAGGTCCGCAATCAGCATCCTAGTCCCAAAAAGGACCTCATATGGAGTGATACCCCCTAGAGAACTTCTTGGCAAGTTATTAAGACTACGTTGGGCACTTATTAAATGTTTGCCCCACCTGTCACCTGAACCGAATACCCTAGCTTTTATAGATTGCTTTATGTCCCGTTTTTTTTCTCTCCACAACCAAATTTCCCTCAGGATGGAATGGACTAGAGTACCGCAATGCAACACTCAATTTGGCCATGGCATCCTTGTTAGCCCGAGAGCATGTAGCGTGCCGATAAAGACTCGCAAATCTTTTATAACAGTTTGAGTGTCAGCCGAGCCCTGAGGCCACATCCAAATGAACCTTGAGCACGAATCCACTGCGACCATGATATATTTATAGTTACCATCCCTCTGTAAGGGACCGCAGTGGTCCCGGTAAACGCAAGCTAATGGTTTATCTGGAATCAACAGTGGCGTCTGCGCAGGACGTTTCACAGAAGAGACTTTCATCTTTTGACATATTTCACATTCCAAAACATAGTTTCTGGTTTGTTTCCTCACGCGTGTCTACCAGTATCTCTGTTTTAATAATGACACTGTGTCCGGAAACACATGCATGAGCATAGGCGAGCCTTCATGTGCTGCTAAAATTAGTCCTAATCTATGTTCCATGTTTGGAAATACCCTATCCCCCACTCCAGGGATTCGAGCAAACGGAATATTATATGCATCAGTTCTATATGAGTATTTGAGTGGAAACCCTTTAGGTAACGTTTTTACGCTGTCTTTGCCAGAAGCATTGACAGCCAGCATTATTTCACTGTCTATTTTCATTTTTGAACGAGTGATTGCAGCTACGGAAGCCGTTTGCACAGCTGCCTTCACAGCTTCATCATCCAATGAATTCCCTACAACCTGAACGCCATCACGTTGATGACTCAGCGTATGTATCACGCAAGTTTTTTGTAGTCTTTGTCGTAACTGAACTACTTGTTCCCAAAGCAGTTTATGCTTGAGTGCGCCACCTTTTGCATCTTTGTAACCGTTTTGAATCCAGTTTTTCAAGTATTCATTGTAAGATTGAACACAATAATACGAATTGCACACTATGAGTGTGGGGAGTTCGCGGTCCGTACTCTCTAGTGCCATCTTGAATGCTTGTAGTTCAGCTCGCTGAGCTGTATAATCTCATAGAGATTGCATTTTAGTGACCATTGGTCGGAATTTTCTATCGCGCCAGCGACCTTTAACGATCGCACATGCCGCACTATAGGCTTGTTTACTCCTTGTAGGTTGAGCTGATCCGTCAGTATAAATTATACATTCATGCTGCTCTAGAGGCAGAATTTCAGTAGGCAGAGGGCATTCTTGTTCGTATTGTAGAAATGATTGTGTTTTCAAATAAGGATCAAAAACGTATTCAACGTCTGTTGCAGCAAGAGAATTAACCCATGTATCCATCTCGGATGTAAAGCTTTAGCATTTGGAATGCTCGCTTTTGTCACTGCCTCTAAGGCAGGTACAGGTGTAACGACCATCCGGAGTGTTATTTCATATAACTTATGTGGAGAACTAACCCTGGTATCTGCAGTTTCAACTTGAATGTATTCATTCAAGTCCACTGTCTCCATATGATCCTTCAGGTTCTGGCGAGCTATGGTGACTTCTGCTGCGCTGTCCAACATTGTCTGAGCCCATTCTCCGTTCTTGAGTTGTGTCCTCAAGATCCTCTGCATGTCTGATTTTTAGACCTGCTACCTTCTTTTTGGTGAATTGAGGTATCTTGTTTTTCTGAACGTGTTGATCGTCTTTGGACTTTACGCGTTCTTCCTTGTTTTCTGACCATCCTCTTCTTTTGGATTTCTGTGACGAAGTCTGAAAGGTACGAGAGGAACGTGTATCGGTATCTTGATATCTATCAGGTTTTCTCAAATTATCCCTATTCTTGAGTTTGTGCCACCTTTCAGAGGGCTCCTTTTGAGGAGACCTACCTCTGGAATGAGAATGTTTCTCTTTAGAAGTTTAGTGTTTTGCCACTTCTTTTTAGAAGGAGTAGGAGTTTTTTTAGTAAAGACCTTTTCAGGACTTTCAGACAGTTGGGGTTTAACTGGTTTCCCACCCAGACTGTCTCTGCCTAATACTTCATAGGATTTTTCAATTATTCTGGCTAGTTGTTGTGGTTGCTCAGTTACATCAAATTCACTTAACTTCTGGCGGATCGCCACGGACGCTTTTTCACCTTTAATATTAGCTAATATTATTGCTGAGATCTGTTTGAAATCTTTCAGTAGTTTAATACCCAGATTTAAGGCAGGCTCTGCCCCGTATTCGTTTTGAATCTGTTTCAGGACGTCCGTTATTACCGCCGTGGACGGAACACCGTGTGTTTTAGTGTAGATTGCAGCAAAGACTGTACCCCAAGTGGTGCAGTCCTCCAGATGAGGTGTGATCCCCATTGGTAAACAGATTGTTAAAATTCTGTGTTTCTCATGAAGGTTAATATTGGGAAATACTGCTTCGATTTGAGTAATTTTTTGAGCTATCCAGAACGGAATTTGTTCCTGCTTTGCATCTAATTTACCAATGACTGAGTGTAAAGTCTGTGGTGTTATTTTTAGTGTGTTCTCCTGGTGAGGGGTATGTTGAGGAATCATTATTGCAGGTTTGACTGTGAGAGTCCGCATGACATATTGAACCAATTGTCTATATATTTTGATTAACTCTTTAAGTTGAGTTAGTAAATCCTCATCTGACATTTCTTCAATGCCAGAATGTGGTGTATAGCTGGCTAAGACCGGCCAGGTTGCTCCTCGTCTACCTAGTGGACCGAGCTTGGTAATGTGATTTAAATGTTTTAGGGCGCCTTTAAACCAGAGCTCATGCTCCTGGTAAGTTAGTGGACTTTCTATATCCTCGAAAGGAATATATTCCTCTGGTGGTTCATTTTCTTTGTAGAAGTGAAACATCTGTGTTACTGGATTTGCTTCGGGGAAGACTATCCACGAATAGAATACCTCTGTCTGGGGCTATTCATATGCCTCTATCACAAAAACTATCCAACCACCTCTCGATGTTAGGCCATTTTTTATAAGTTTTATAGTGATGGCTTTCCTTAAATTCATAGGAATGCATATAGCATCCCTGTCGGTTTCTTGGAAACCTGTATAGTTTAAAACTGTGTTGGCTGGATCAGCCGCTGCAGAGGAAATAGAGAGACAGGCGTTTCAATAAAAGTGGTTTATTGAACAGTCTTCTTTTTTCATGCACGAGAGGTGAACTGCTACAATTGTTAGACAGAATGCAAAGTATAATACGTAAAATGTAAACAGTAGTATAAAATAATACTGTAATAGCATTGTCTGGTGCTATGACATATAAAACATACATAAATACCACAGGCTAAAATACTCAACTGGTGCTTCTAAAATACGCCTACCTCAATGTACCTAACCTAGGTCTAGTACGACGGAAGAAGTAAGTGTGGTCTTTAGCATAGGTTTAATTTTTGTCAAGAATTGCCAAAGGTTTCTCTAGGTTCTAATCAGCTCCATACCTTAGAATGAGATAGGTTGGTATCTCTTTCACGGACTCGATTTCCCTGCACCCTGCAAGGGGAGTCAGAAACACTGGAGCTTGATTCTCGGCAGAGGAGAACAGCTTATGATCAGTGCATCAGCTCCTTCGGCACTTGCTTTAGTGAGCTGCATCGAGCAAGTAGGTAGTCGAACTGCACCTAACCACACCATGCTTTGCTATAGCAAGTGAAGGTAAATTTATACCTAGAAGGTGTTTAGGAATGCCAGCTTTGACGTAAAGTCGGGCATATGAACGTCATGGATGAACCCCTAAGGAATAGTTGTTCATGCATAATAATGTGTTTCTTGGAGAAATCAATATCCAGGCTAGGGGAAGTCCCTTCAGCTTAAGAGTCTGGTTTTCCAAGAACTCATTGTGACGTAGATGAAGGGATGGAAGTAGCCATGCCTTTGGGCTGCATGGGTTATGCCTAAAGAAGGACTGGATTCCTATGCCTATATAAGGGCATTGTGAATTGTACCGATAAGGGAATGAATCGGGAAAATGCATACGGGAATCTAAATTGCTACACAACAACTGAGCATTTAGAGCATGGGTACTCATAGTACGGCCCGCGGGCCGGTGTCGGCCCGGCAAGCCTTCCTTGGCGGCCCGCGGACCTTGCAAACATCGTACCCATGTATTATTTTCTTTTTTAAAGAGTGTCTGCTGCAGCGCGACTGAGAGTATCTTCTGCTCCGTGGGGGCCGGGCTTTTCTCGCATAGCCAGAGTGGAGCTGCAGGGGCCTAAGATGAGGTGAAATACAACAAAGCCTCATTAGCATGCAAATGGCCTTTAATGACCTGTGAAGTGCTTGGGTGCGGCTGTGTGTGTGCGCGCGCCTGGAAGCTGTCTCAGCCCAGGCTGACACACAGGCAGGGTTAGATGACAGAGGTGACAGAGGGAGGTAGAGGGAGGGAGGGAGGGAGAGAGGGAGTGAGACAGGGAGTAAGATGGGGAGTGAGAGAGGGAGGGAGTTGGGGAGGGGGAAGTGAGGGAGGGAGGGGGAAGAGAGGGGGGAGTGAGAGAGGGGGAGTGAGGGAGGGAGTGAGAGACAGGTAGAGGGAAGGAGAAAGACAGACAGAGGGAGGGAAACAGAAAGGGATGAAGAGAGGGGGCGAGGGAGTGAGGGAGGGGGAGAGGAAGCGAGAGGGAGGGAGCAAGAGGGAGAGGGAGGGAGGGAGAGAGAGAGGGAGTGAGAGAGACAGACAGAGGGATGGAGAGGGAAGGAGGGAGGGAGAGAGGGAGGGAGAGGGGGAACAAGGGAGGGAGTGAGAGAGAGGGAGTGAGGGAGAGAGAGGGAGTGAGGGAGAGAGAGGGAGTGAGGGAGAGGGAGGGAGAGTGGGAGGGAGAGAGCGAGGGAGGGAGAGAGAGAGGGGGAGGGAGAGAGTGAGGGGGAGGGAGAGAGTGAGGGAGGGAGAGAGAGAGAGGAAGGGAGAGAGGAAGGGAGAGAGGGAGAGAGTGAGGGAGAGAGAGAGATAGAGGGAGGGAGGGAGAGCGAGCGAGAGAGGGAGGGAGGGAGTGAGTGAGGGAGGGAGAGAGATGTGTGTATGCTGGGTCTGGTGGCTCAGTGGACGAAGGCACCCGCTGCAGGGACCTGTGATCAACCTCATGGTCATAGTTTTTTTTGTTGATCTAGCCCGCACCCTCCCCCACGGACCCCGCCCCCACCGGTGCGGCCCTCCGACACAAACCACACTGTAAATTTGGCCCCCAAGAGAAAGTTTGTGAGTACCCATGATTTAGAGTATGATTTCCTTTTTGAACCACTTTTATCCACACAACGCTCTGCTCAGTACCTCCCTATGCTCAAAGGCATGCTCCTGTTACATACCAGACATCTTCTACAACGCAGATCGAGCAAGGGACATTACACCAAGAGTAGATAAAAAGTACAAGGCTTCCCCAACTGACCCACTTTACATCAGGGGCCAGCTTTCACCTGTAGCTACTGCACGCAAAAGGGTAAACTCTCAGATCACTGGTGATGCCCCTCCACCAGAGAAGGAGAGTAAGAAAATAGATACCGTAGGCAAAACGATAGCTGCGCAACCATCCAACCATTGGCAGATTGCCAATTCTACTGGGCTGCTTTCACAATATGACCAGGCCAATTGGGACAAAACGGAGGCACTCCTCTAATATATCCCAGGTGAACATAAAAAAAGGCTATGAGATAGTCTCAGAGGGAAGCAGATATCAAATACCACCATACGCTGTGCCCTAGGTGCTGGGGATGCTGCTGCTAGGGGTGTTAACTCTAGGGTTTTTCTTCTCAGGGATGCATGACTTCGTGTCCCTGGTTTCTAACTAGAAGTACACAAAATCTTCCTGACTTGTCTTTCAATGAGTAACACCTCTTTAGGCTGCAGGTAGATACTTTGCTAGAAAAAAATCAAAAAAGGCAATGAAACAGTGAAAGCAATGGGTACCCTTCAGACACCATTCACATTGTGAGCCCTTTCGGGGCACATCCTATCGTGGATATTACAAAACCACTTCCCAGAAACCTCTACATCATACCTACGTTTACAGTCCCAAAACATCTCTCCCAGGGACTATTTTCGAGGCTCCTACCCCCCCCCCCCCCCACCCCCCCACCAGTTGACAGTCGACTCCAAAGGTTCTTTCCCACTTGGCAAAAAATCCCCTCCATCCTGTGGGAGTTAGATGATGTTCAACATGGTTATTGTCTGGAGCTTACTTCTACACCGCCCCAGCGTTCCACCTCGCAGACACAAACTCGTCCCACATCACTAAAGGTCATCAGGGAAGAGGTCCAAGCGCTCCTCCACAAAGAAGCCATAGAACACTTCCCTCACCATCAACAGGATACGAAAGTGCACTCGCTATACTTCCTCATCCCAAAGTAGGACATATCCTGATATTACAACAAGGCTTCTTCATGGCCACTTTCAACCTCAAAGACTTCTATTTACACATTCCAATTCACCTGGCACATAGCTGGTAGCTCAGATTTGCAGTAAGCAGACCTCATTACCAATGAAAAATGTCCTAGTAGACATGAAAGAAAGCTTCAATTCTATTAAGGACTCGTAGGCGAGGATTATGCTCTACTTTCTTTTTTTTTGTGAACCTTTATTTGTAGCACATGTGATTACAGGTATGGGCCTACAACCATCACGGCCAGCCGCTAGATAAAACCAAAACATTACAAGCAATATGCATAGTTGTGACAGTTCGGAACCCAGAATAATAAAATGACAGTATATAGTTTGTGAGCGGACACAACAGCTTGAATCAGGATTTAAAAGGTTCATTTTCAAATAAAGAACTAAGGAGAAGTGCTGCACAGTCGCAGCCAGTCCCGCGATAGTGTGCGAATCAGGATATCAGGAACAGTCGCAATACGGGGGGCATCAGGGGGTAAAATATACATAACAGGAGAAGTGGAAGCACAACCCCATCGTGTAACAAGTCTAATCCCCTCCCCTCAACTCCAAACACACCGCAAGGAACATGGGCGACGGCGACACTAGAAAAGAAGAAAGACTAAAGGGCCATAGAAACAAATTCTAATCTAACACCCATCCCGCAACCCCCCACCCTGCACACCCGCAGAAGGCCATGGCCTACCCCCCAGCCGCGTGCCTGTCGCCCTAATAGAACCCGAAATATAGAAAGATAGGGAAAAGGAAGAAAAGAAGAGAAAATAAGCGGAGGAGGGCCCTCATGCGCCGCCCGGCCCCGCCCTTCACCCCTACACTTCGGAAATCCCAAAAAGGAAACAATACCATAAGGAAGAATAACAAATCCAGAGCACAAGAACAATGAAATATCGATCGAAGATACCCACTGCACCGTCTGTCAGCAATAAAGCAGATGGATTGTAAGCCACCTCATCCCTGACCCTGTCTGGCAGTAGTTCCGCCCGAAGTCCTCTCGTTAATCAATGTAAAGCACAGTCCTGAGGGTCCAAACAGTATGGATGAGCCCGGACGGGGCAAAGCCATAAAAGAGTATAGTAATCCAAATCTATCCAAATATAGAAAGCAAAGATCAGGCAACAACAACGCCGGTCCCATGAACCTCCCAAAGCTGGCAAATAATAACATCATCCAGGAGAGGAGAGTCAAATAGTCTGGCCACCGCCGCGACACAACCAGGCCAGTCCAAGGAGGAAAACAGCGCTCCACCCCCAGCCGCCAGCCGGACACGTGTCCCAAGGATACATCCATACGAGCAATCAAGACAGTCCGCACGGGAGCCCGGTCTTCAAGTGACCCAAGGCGCCCCAGAGGATCCGAAACCTCCTCCCTGGACACAGCAGCAAGTCCTATGCTCTACTTTCTTTATTTTCCTTACCAGCAGTGTTCAAATTTAGCAAACAGAAAAAAATATATTTCCCGGAGAACCCAGGGAAATGTCCACCAAAGTGAACCAATGAGAAGTCCGAACCACCACAAAGGCACGAGGCTTCTGGGAAGTATTCTCTTTCTTGACTGCGACGTTTTTCCATCATCGAACTCCCTCAGTACGACTTAGAGGTTTCTGAGCCTACAAGAAGCCAGAAAAAAACTGAGATGAACCTGAACTTGCATACCCTGGGTTTACTTAGGAAAGATCAACTGGGTAAGCAACGCAACTCCATTAATATTGTCTTACACAAAGATACATCAGCAAAGATAACAAGGCTGAATACAGGACCCTGAAGAAATGAAAACGTGAGGAAATATTATGCATTACGATGAACTGGAACACCCTTAAACCTTTCTCCCCTTTAACATGGGTGGGAAGATGACGGATATCATCAGGAAACTCTGGGCGGTAATCCTCGCCTCTGTGTCCTTAATAGAATTGAAACATTCCTTCATGTTTACTAGGAAATTTTTCATTCTATGCCACGTAAAGTGACATGTTTCCTCAATTACTCCTCCCATGAGTCCTTGCATTGAGAGATGCTCGGACTGGACGCCTCTGTTATCGGATTTCTTCCCTATTGCCCCTTTACTCTGGAACAGCTGGTAGCTACTTTTGCCTGTTGGAGCTCGTAATCACCTTCCCAGTAAATGACTGGGGCTTATTTTTCGCAGCAACAACCTTAGCTGACCAATAGTGGAACAGTGTGCATCGACATTGCGCAATCTCTTACAAGTGTACCGATTCTAATACAAGCTAACACACTTACAGGTGTGCTCGGACACACCCCTCAGTACGGCGGTCTCTCAAATCCAATAAATATTCCGTCACTTGCAACAAACCATTCTACCATCCGACTGTTCTAGTGGGAAGGTTGGGATTACTTCAGGCGCCTCTCCTTGACGATGTAAGTAAATGGCAGCATACGACCCAGTTCCATGGACTGGACATTTTTGATGAGCAGGGTTAATTCCCCCTTAGTACGTAGGAAAAAGGCTATTAATTTCCTACTTCACATTGGAGCCTAGTTATGTATATCTATTAACTATCTAACTTACATGTCCCATAGTGTGTGCCAATGGGAGATGCCCACCCAGAACAGGCCATGAAGCAGAGTTCCCCAATGGCACTAGGTAAAGTTAAAACCTGCACAGGAAATGTGTACGTGTGTTGTACTCCCGATTGTCCTTAGCACCTTTGTACACATGCTGAATGTGAATGCGTGATGTCATGTGTGCAACATATTTTTATATATTTTCATGTTTTCAAATACCTAAGAATATACTGCAGGACTGACGTGTACTTTAATATGTAAATCACATGTAATCTACCTGTCTTCCCTAATGCCGCTGCTGTGTTCTACGTTTTTGTCCATATCCGGTATTACATGGTCATTTCTAGAAGAGCAGTAGGTAGTCTCAATATGCATTTTCACACCTTCACTTTAATTATAGCTATTCATGAGCAAAGCCCTGACAAATGAACAAACCCTATTTAGGCTGTCCAAGGGCAGAAACATGTTGGCACCTCAGATGTACATAAAGGCCATAGCACCCACTCACATCCTCTGACTATACTACAATTTCTGTTATTCTCTATCTACACCATCCATGTGCTTATTGTAGTCTAAAAGGTACCCAGGTTTGCGCTCTTCAGCAACCTGAGCCCAAACAGTCACAGGTGAACAACTTTCACCATGGATGGTAGTCTGCATGTAGACATCCTGCCTGTCATCAAATTTCACGACTAGCAGTTTATCACTACACAAGACACTGCACTGTCCCCTCAAGTTTTTTTGTTTCTTTTTTACAATCAAGCACCTTTGCATGATCTTTACGGGTAGAGCGGATTGTGCCACAAGCAAGTATCAACCTTGACAATTCCTTAAACAATTGCACACCAGTGTAGAGATTATCTAGGTACAAATGGTGACCTTTGTTAAAAGGTCTCCTACCAAGTTCCTACACAATATTTTTTAACTAACTTCGAAAGAGGACGGACAACCAGGGGGCTCAATAGTGAATCCCTACCAGTGGACACCCAGAAATATAGACATATCCTGAACAACTCTCAGACAACATATACATCTTAATACCATAACGTGCCCTCTTGCTAGGAATTTTCTGCCTAAAAACCAAACGTCCTTGAACAGCACCAATGACTCATCAACAGCTATTTCTTTCCCTGGAGCACAGATCTCTGACAATCTACAAAGTGATCAAGGACAGGCCGAATTTTAAAACGATGGTCACAATCTGGATGCTCTTGTGGCAACGCTAAAGAATTATCAACAAAATGCAGCATCTGAAGCAAAAGCAAATACTGATCACGTCTCGTAATTGCAGGAAACAGGGCCATTGCCATTAGGGACTGGTAGACCAATCCGAAGACAGGGACAGCTTCCTTATCAAGCCCATCCAAAAAGTAAAAACCCCAAAACTTCATCTCATCCAGATTTGTGGGAGTCCACCGGGTAGCTCTAGAGCAGGGATTAAGTCTAGCACTGATGTCCCTCAAATACTGTTCAGGTTACAAATTTGTCTGCTCAACAATCTCATCCAAAAATACATCATCCATAAACAACTGAAAAAAATGTATAGGCAAAAAGTTTCAACACCCTGCAACACCTCTAAAGGCAGGTAACACCAGCTGCACCATGTTTTGGTCAACCCAGAGTCCAGCACTTCCAATGGGAAGCCTTTCAGCCCCAGGCTGCAATCCAGATGCCTCTTGCTGCACTATCGGCACATTAGTGTTCTCCTACAACAGGCACTTCATCACACTGAGAGTAGCTTTATCATCAGGTGATTCCTCTTAGATAGAAGATTCACTGCCAAAATCTTGCACTTCCTCCTCTACCTCCGATGCAGAGTCAGTCTCGTAATCCTGGTCAGAGGAAGATTCAAAAAGCGCGGGGGGGTTGGGGGGATGGGGGTTCGGGATTTTTGTGTCTTTTTGGTTTTCTGGCTTTGTACATCGTTCTGGTGGCTTGTGCAGGCTCCACAGTGGAACCTGCTCCTCCAGTGAGTAATGCATTGGGGATATCTCTCGGAAACTGTCTATTTTTCTAAGAGGTGGCCTGGGATCTTTAGGGGTTGCCGATGGGTGTCAACATGATTTGCGGCAGGCCGTTCCTCTTGCATGACTTAATACTGGAATGGGTAACTGGGTGAATTGAAGGTCAGAGGCCTCTTGTTTACAATGGAGCAGGGGCACCACATCAATGTCCTTGAGTTAGTGGGCCTTCTGGTTGGCTGTCAAGGCCTTCCTGCTGCCCATCAAAAACAATATATATACTCCAAACAATGGTTCACCTGGAATTCATTCATTGAAACCTTCTAGATGAGCAATCAAATATATTCAATTAAGATAGTAAAACCCCTAATACACTCTAGCCTTTTTGGTGCTTTAAATTAAACCAGAAAATTGAATTAACTACACATGTAGTGTATTAATTTGTTGACCACATACAAATTGTACAAATGTCACATACAAGGTTCAATAAGCAGATACATCAACGAATGTGCGCTCTGTCCCAAGGTGCCAGAACAGATAGAAGGAAACAGGTGAAAATGTTATGTTCAGGCAATAACTTTCAATAAATATGTTTATAAATGTGCACATATGTGGATCAATAAAAATGGCAAAAACTTGTAAGCCAGCAATACTTAGTGTGCTTTGGTGTCAACGGCATTTCAAACTCTTGAGCAATGTCGAGTTTTCTTTAGGACATTGAGCTAACAGGGACACCTGGTTAAAGGGTAGTCATGAGGTCTTGATTGGGTGAAGGAACCTGGATGTGTAGGACTTCCAGAGATACACAAATTGTGATGGATAAAATGTACTCACTAGGCTGTACTTGCTAACGAATGGTGTCACAGTGGGCAATTGATTTGTGCTTCGACCCTGTGGGTCAGTTAATAGGGGACACGTGTTCTTAGTATTGAATATATCCTGCGCGAAAATGTCGCAGAATCCAGGCTGCCACTGACTAAATTAGTCAGCAGTGGCAATATTGCTGCTCCCAAACCGGTGCGTTATCCCCGAATTACAAGCTACGCTTTAACCATGTTAAATACTTGCACAGGCTATATCGCTCATCCCTTTAATTGCATACAAAGAAAGAAGCACCTTACAGACAGTCAATGAACAAGGTGTGGCATGGCCGATGCCGGCTTTCTAGATGTGGCATGGCTGTGCCGCCATCTCCCCCCACCCCCTTAATCAAGGACTACAGGGATAGTGTCTGTATGGTAATTGAAGACATAACTGACACACTACCTGTCACCCCTTATGTGGTTTTGAAATGAAATGAAAGGTTTTATAAAGCGTCTGTATGCTGAGGCGACTTAGCGCTAACTGTCATTGATCTATACAAGAGGGGTATAATAAACGATTATGGTTTCGGCGCAAAAAGCCATGTTTTTAACGATTTCCTGAATGATTGTCTGTTGGTTTGATTTCAAAGGTTGATGGGCCGGGTGTTCCATAGTTTGGGGGCCAAATAAAAAAAGCTTCTGCCACCCCATTATACAGTACTTACCCTGGAAACCACGAGTAGAGAGCCTGATGATGACCTGAGGTTTTGATGTGGCGTCTAATATGCTTACTAAGATAGACGTGCCCAGCCTTGTTCAACGTCTTATGCACAATGCACATTGATTTGAATTGTATCCTTGCCTGGACTGGGGGCCAGTGCAGGTCTTGAATAGTTTGGGTTTTAGGGCTGAATTTAGGAATCTTAAGCAGCAGTTGTGCAGCTGTATTTGTAGTGTTTGCAGCTTGCGTATGGTTCTCTTGCTTGCCCCTAAGTAGAGAGTGTTACAATAATCGATTTCGATAGCACCAGAGCAATGATAACTGTTTTCCTAAGATCCATAGGAATGAAAGGTAAACTTTTTCATAGAATCTTCAGCATAAAGAAGCACGATGAGGTGATGATGTTGACCTGGTCAGATAGGGATAGGTGGTCATCTATCATAACGCCAAGGTTTTTTACTGGCAGTGGGCAGGGCCCAGCTGCTTCCGGCCACCATGAGGAGTTCCAAAAGGAGATATCCTACCAAACAAAACCACTTCAGTTTTGTCAGTATTGAGCTTTAAGCAGTTATCTCACACCCACCTAATAATGTGAACCATACAACTGTTAAATTTAGTTGCCACAACCTCCTGAAGATAGAGACACCACTATTTGCGAGTCGTCAGCATAACAAATGGCTGTGAAGTGGAGAAAGCCTAAGAGTTTGACCAGTGGGGTGGCATAGACACTAAACCATGTTGGAGGTAGTGAAGATCCCTGGGGCACGCCACACAGCAGGTGTGGGGATGAGATTTGTGTTCTCCCATCACTATAGTTTGTTCTCTGTCAGTTAGATAGGATCTGAGAATATTGGAGGCTTTGTCTGTAATCCCTATTAGAATAAACAAGGAGAATTGCCAATACTGTGCGAGAATTCAAATGTTTGAACGGAAATTGAACGCTATGTCGTTCAACCCAAAGACCACTATTTCAGTCAAGATTCCTTTAGAAAGGTAATTTATTTCATTTGTTAGATTTGTTATTTTTGTATTTTTGAATTCTTATAAGGAAATTTTAGAAGCAAACAAAGATTTTTGTCAAAAAGATTTTGGGGGGTAAACGTGAAAACAATCAGTCAATAGCTGCAACTTGTATCTAATATAACAACAATACACTACTCTGATACAGTTATCAGAGTGTTCAAGAAGGGTTACAAGGGTGTATTTTGACATGGAAAACAGGGGGGTACAAGTACCCAAGTTGCAATTCAAGAAGTATAACGTATAACAGTAACACTCATAGACAACAATTTGACAATAGACAAACACGTAATTGGGAAAAGGCAGGAGGGAAATGTACCTCAATCAAAAACAGGTTATTTAGTATGGGGGCCCTATACACAAGTCCTGCTCACAACAGGGGGGTCTATACAACTAAATGCAGGGAAACAAGGTTGTAAATTTCGTTTGAGTGAACGACCACCAAACATTTTTATACTTCAAATATTTTTAGAAAACGATTGTTAGCAAGGAAACAGAATAAATCTGAAACATTGGGAGGGAGGGGGGTCGACGCGTTTCGAATCTCTGCAAAATTCAGAGATTCTCTTCAGGACCAACAGACAAAATCTGAAAACCAAAAATAAACAAACACTCTGTCAGATGCACACATGAGCGACCTTCAACTCACATACGGGTCAGCATGTTCTTCAGTCATACCTGAGTAATCTTGTGTTAGTGTCCAAGTCTTGGTGTCTGAAACAGAAAGATTGGACATGTCTAACAATGTGGTAAATAACCAATGTGATAGTTTTTAAAACAAAAGGGGGGCTCGAGTCACTTTAAGTACAATCAGGGGGCCACTTACAATTTTTGATGTTCCCAACGTTCAAAATGGTTGAAAAACCAGGTGGTGAATTTCTCAAGATTTCAAGAAGAGATTCTTTGTTATTCTGTAAGAAAAACGTGATTGCTTAGTGAAAGCAGGCAGTGAATCGTGGAAATAATTAACAAGAAATATATCTTGGCCGGGGGTAACATTTAGCTAATGTCCGTCATTTGCTAAGAATCAATAAAAGCAATAGTTCGGATTGCCCACGTCGCGTCCTGGCAGGGGGTGACATTGCCGGTAATAAACCATCGTGATTGCTTAGTGAACAAACGGACCTCGCGTCATGGCAGGGGGTAACATTGCCGGTAATACTACATCGTGGTTTAATTAAATATACGCGTCGCTTGAACGAAATGGCTTGAGGCGCTTATTATGTCTCGAACAAGGCAAAATGAATCGCCTATTTACCTCAAGTGTTCCTTGAATCCTCTTTGACAAGGTGTCGCCCTCAGTGTTAGCACCGTCAATCGAACATGTCCGGTTCAGCGTCTTTTGAAGGAAGTTGATATTAGCGTCTTCTCATACGGGTATTCATGGGAATTGTAGTTGTTGATGGGAAATTTAGTTTTTTCAAAGGAAGTTGAGCGAGGAGACGTTTTGATGTTCGAAAGAGGCTAAGTCGCTGCTTTATGTTACCAAAAAACGTGGAGTGTTTATTCTTCGAAAGAAATTTGTTCACAAGTTCAAAACTAATCAGGCCGCATTTAAAAGTCGGACGAAAATGTTGCAAGTCGTAGTTGAACAGCTAAATCAATGTGCAAATGGTTCAAGTTTCGACGTGTCATAACACTTGATTGTCACTGGGGATCGCGTAACTGTTGGTTGGAGTGAGTAAATCAAAACCTTACATGCAATGTAAATAGATGAAACTCAGTGGCACACTGTACACCGTCAAATGAAATCCCTATTAGGACAGGCAATGAATAAGTATTTTGTGATTAACCGTGTTGAACGCGGCTGAGAGGTCAGGCAGAATCAATATAGCTTTCCCTCCCCGTCCAGTTGGACACGTATCTCCTCAGTGGCAGTGACTGGGGCAGACTCTGTGCTATGTAAGGGCCAGAATCCGTGTTGCCACATGTCTAGTTTGTCATTAGACTCTAGGAAGAAGAGCAATTCTTCGTTAAGAGCTTTTTAAAGAATTTTAGATGGAAACGGTAGATCGGAGATGAGCCAGTAATTGCTAACCTCCATAGGATCGTGAGTCGGTTTCTTTAAAATAGGCCTGACCAGGGATTTTTTCCAGATAGCAAGGAAATGTCCAGCGTCCAAGATGTTGTTAAGAAGGGGCGTTACGTAGTCGATATACCACCCAGGGTGCGTAGGCTTGTTGTTATGATGCGACTTTTTAAGAAACACTTACTAGCGTGACACTGGGGTAAGACCCGCTTTACCCTCGATAGCTGGCTGGCTTGCTGGCGCGGTGCACTGCCAGGACCAGCTGACAAGGCATTGGCTGTTTTTGCCGCAGGCTTGCAGGCCCTGTGTTATATTGTCCCCTCTTATCCATTACCTGGTACCGTACCCCGCATGAAGGCACGGTGATGATACAGCCAGATGTAGCGGGGGAGGGAGAGCAATGGCTCTGAACGCTAAATCCTGTGGCGGGGCTCCAGAGAAATGCATGGGGCCAAGGACTGAGCTTCCCTCCATGCCAGTAAAGAAGAGGGAGATCCTTGCAATATTACCAATATTACTTTGGGGGGGGGGGGGCAACATAGACAACTTGGCCCTGTGATATATTGCCCCATCTCATCCTTTACCTGGCAACACTCTCCGCTTGACGGCACAGTGATGAGACAAAGCCGGATGGAGCAGGAGGCGATCAATAGCTCCAGATGCTAAATCTCTGGTGGGTGGGGAGGTCCAGGGAAATGCGTGGGGCCAAGGACAGTTTCCCTCCCTGCCAGTGAAGAGGAGGGAGACCTTTGAAATATTACTGGAGGGGGTCATCAATGACCACCAGGCCCACAAAAAGCGCAATTACTCAAAGGCTGTGCACTTGCAGCACTTCATCCTGCATGTAAACAATGTGTGGTATCTATTTGTGTTGTATTGTTGTATCACGTCATTTCCTTAAAATCAAATAAAAAAATGTAAAAACTATCTCATAAGCCGTGGAACCTTGACCCGCCGATTATACACAGAGCTCTGCAATAAACATTCTATTTGTCATCTCACTCACATCTTGCCCTACAACATAGAGGTTGATTTATTTGTTTGCTATTTTTGTGTGTATATATATATATATATATATATATATATATATATATATATATATATATATATAAACATCACTCTCCTCTGCTATAAAAAAAATACTTCTATTAAGATGCACGTTTGTCTGCAGTTTCCCCTTTCCTCAGTCAGTCAGAATAACTTTATTCAGTCTTTTACGACCATAGAAGTATACAAGATAACAACATACAATTCATTGGGATGAGAGAATAAAAAGGTAAAGTGACATCCAGCCCCATAATTCAATACTATTGCAAAATTCAAATTCAATAGGCCCAGTAGGGTGCATGTGCAAGGGAAAGTCATTTCTAATGTTATTGAATCAGTTTGTTTCTCAGGTGTTTTTTGTTACATTATGCATGCACATGCATTCCTTTAATTTTTTCCACACTCCATCAAGTCCTCAGTCTTCCACAATAAGACATTTTCTTGCTGATGTAAAGGACTGTTTCTTGTACGAATTTCTATTTGATTTGTTATCGAAAGAAAACATTCTATAAACAAGCATTGGAAATGCAATAGGTCTCGCAGCATTAGAGTTAGTGCTTTTAGAATTGTTTATGGGTTTTTTTTGTAAATCTTTAGCATTTTTGTTTCCTGTAGCCAATGCTAAAGAATTACAAATAAAAAAAGCCATAAACAATTCTAAAAGCTCTAACTCAAATGCTCCGAGACCTATTGCACTGTGTGAGGGTGAGGGGTTGAGGGTGAGGGTGGGTGAGGGTGAGTGAGGGTGAGGGGTTGAGGCTGAGTGAGGGTGAGTGAGGGTGAGGGGTTGAGGGTGAGTGAGAGTGAGGGTGAGTGAGGGTGAGGGGTTGAGGGTGAGGGTGAGTGAGGGTGAGTTAGGGTGAGGGGTTGAGGGTGAGTGAGAGTAGTTGAGGCTGAGTGAGGGTGAGTGAGGGGTTGAGGGTGAAGGTTTGAGGGTGAGGGTGAGGGGTTGAGGGTGAGTGAGGGTGAGGGGTTGAGGGAGGGTGAGTGAGGGTGAGGGTGAGTGAGTGAGGGTGAGTGAGGGTGAGGAGTTGAGGGTGAGTGAGGGTGAGGAGTTGAGGGTGAGTGAGTGTGAGGGGTTGAGGGTGAGTGAGGGTGAGGCTGGGGTGAGTGAGAGGTTGAAGGTGAAGGGTTGAGGGTGTGAGGGTGAGGGGTTTAGGGTGAGTGAGGGTGGAGGGTGAGGGTGGGGGGGTGAGGGGGTGAGGGTGTGGGGTGAGAGTGAGTGGGTGAGGGTTAGGGGGTGATTGTTAGGGGGTGTGAGCGTTAGGGGGTGTGAGCGTTAGGCGGTGTGCGGGTTAGGGGGTGTGAGGGTGAGTGTGAGTGAGGGGGTGTGAGGCTTCGGGTGTGTGACGTTGCGTGAGTGTGAGTGTGTTTTTCTTGTGATGTCCCACTCTATTTTGATTCATTCTCCACTAAGTTCGGTGATTCATTGGGGGTGCGTGGCTAGCCGAGCTGCGAGATGGCCGCCATGTGAGCGAGCTCCGCCGACCGGGGGATTAATCCTCTTAATTTATCCTGCAATACAAGCTGTAACTGGCGTGCTGTTCACTCTACACGGTGGGGTAAGCTTTTGTGGCCCCTCGAACGAAAAACAACGTAGCGAAAAGTGTCCCGCTGGGCGAGATCCGGAGGAAGGTGGGACCCGATTGGGAGACACTGAACCAGCCGCAGGCGAGCACCATTATCTCGCTGCTAAAATCGAGCCCGAGGCGGAAAGCGAGACTGAAGGCCGCAGCTGTGGGAAACTGCGGAGAACGAACCAAAGCACGCAAAGGTGCCTGGGGCTGGCGGACTGCGCTGCCTCGAGCACCAGATCTACACATTGCATGCATCAGCAGATTGCTCTCCTGAAGCTGGCTGCCTGAGCCTTTACCCTATACAAAATTGCGGCACCCCGCAGATTGCTCTCCTGAAGCTGGCTGCCTGATGGAGTGGAGAGCGGGCGGGCAGAGAGAGTGAGGGGGCGGGGCGGGGGTGTGGGAGGAGTGCGGCTGGCTGCCTGATAGAGTGGAGAGCGGGCGGGCAGAGAGAGTGAGGGGGCGGAGCGGGGGTGTGGGAGGAGTGCGGGACACAATTGCTGCGAGAGGGGGCTGTTTAAATATAACTTTTAGATGCTGGCGCCTGAGCCTTTACCCTATACAAAATGGCGGCACCCCGCAGATTGCTCTCCAGATTGCTCTCCTGAAGCTGGCTGCCTGATGGAGAGGAGAGCGGGCGGGCAGAGAGAGTGAGGGGGCGGAGCGGGGGTGTGGGAGGAGTGCGGCTGGCTGCCTGATAGAGTGGAGAGCGGGCGGGCAGAGAGAGTGAGGGGGCGGAGCGGGGGTGTGGGAGGAGTGCGGGAACAGACGGGAGGGGAGGAGAGTAGGAGGAGGAGTAGGGGAGGCACGGCCTAGCGGCCGTGCAATCAAGAAGTGAGGGGGCGGGAGAGTAGGCAAGGCAGGCGGCTGGGGCCATGTGCACGCGCTTTTAAGCTCAATGCGCATGCGCATTGAGCTTAAAAGTCACGGGCACTGCAAGGAATCGCCACGATTCCTTGCAAGTTGGGGAAAGAGTGGATAAGTCCCAATACTCTCGCTTGCTCGATGCGCATCGACAGGCGAGACCTAAAAAGGCCACATTCAGATGATAAGTATTTTAAGAAATGACTCTCACATGATCAACTTTAACCATGCCTTACATTAATTGGTTGCGTCCTTTGGATAAATCCCTGCAGCATAATTTTACCTCAGAACAATGCAGGCCTGTCAGATCATAATTCTTATTAGATAGCAGATAGGAAAGACCACCAGGAAGCCTCTGACTGCAAGTGCATTCCAGATCCGAGAGCCTCGCCCACAAAACGTGCTAGGAGAGACAAGTCTTCTGTAGCTTCAAAGTGTTTTTTGTAAAATGTCATCACTGGGCAACACCAAGGATACTGAGAATTCTGAATATGTTCCTATAGCAATTGAGGCCAGGATCCTCGGGGTAGGGTGTCAAGACCTTTTCACTTATTTTACCAGTGCCCAGGTGAGACCAGTTTTTCCAGGACAACGTATCCAGTCTGATGCTTGAAATTGCAATGGATCCAGCCTTAATAAGGCCTAGATAGGTACTTCTGTACCTTAGATACCCATTGGTGGTAAGCCAGTAGCCAAAGAAATTGTATAGGCTAACAGGGTCATTAGGCCAGTAACTGTTCACGATCTGGCTCTACATAATTTGTAGATAGTCCTCCGCCATTAGCAGGCCTCAATTATGATGGTGCTCAGTTGATAGAGTTCCGTTTTGGTTAATTTCTTTTACTACACCATCTCTCATGCACTTGAGGCTAACAGGGACTGAAGTGTGCAATTCTGTGCCACACTGAATATTTTGAGTTGTATCTCAAAGTACAGTGGCTCCTGACCTCTTGGCTTGGATAGCCAAAGCTCTTAAAGTTTAGTTGGATCTTAAATTCATCCCAACACAAATGTTATAGCTCTGCTAATGGATGACCAGTAGGTGGGAAAGAGAGAGCATTGGATCTTTAGCGAGTCAGAGCAAAAGGTTCAGGATAAGCTTGGTCTTGCAAATCTTCCAAAGGTCTATTTAAAGTGAGATAATAGATTTTCAGTCTAAACACAATGCTCCTTAATGTTAGTGTCCATTAGTTACATTGGCAGCGCCTCTTGCAGAAACGTTATGTGGTGTAATTCATAAAACATAACCGCAGTTCAAAAAGGCCTCTTACCATTTAACATTCAGTGATGGAAACCAAAACAATGGACAACTGTAAGGGAAAATCAGTAATAGAAACCTTTTTTGGGCGAGGGAGTGGGGTAAATGAGCAGTGTTGAACTAGGTTTTGCCTGTTCTGCCGAACCTAAGATTGTGCTTAATGTTAAGTGGTATAAAGTTGTAAAGGTTATCATGCTAGGCATAAGATGCTCTTTCACCTCAGTAACTTATGTCCAGGACATTAACACAGTTTCAAATGTTAATTTTAGAAAACATTTTTTGAGACAAAAACATGCCTATAATATGCCATGTTTTAATGTAGCTGTAAGTTTTGAATCTGCATTGGATCTTACTTTTGACTGTGAGAAGACCACGTGTTAGAACTTAATTTGGAAGCTGAGGAAGAAAGAATCCGTGCCATAGGCTTTGCTCTACACACTGAGAACATTATGAATTTGTGACTTTTAAATTTCCAGAACTGTACTGTTTCATCGAGCGCAGTTGGTTAATCAACCCTCCTCCCATCTCTGTAGAGCTATGGATTCCAGTCCAAATGCCTGCCCTTTAACCTTGAATCGCCTCTAAATTTGATAAATGGAAATCATTTTTGAGTTCCATTTTCTTATTTTTCTTTCGTGAAAGAATTGTTTTTTCTTTATTTACCTATATGGGGATACAATCCTAATCTACTTTCTCCGTCAATTGTAATAGCTGTCTTTTATGTGGTGGTAAAAAGTGATGCAAAGGCCAGCTCATCATATTGTGTGGTTTGTCAAAAGAAGATTCTGTTGTATTTCTTAAGAGATATTTCAGAGGCGACTGAAAGAGGGGGGGAACCCATCACCGGCGGTCTAAACTGAGCCTACTTGGCAAGAAGATAGAACCTTTTTTATTTTAGATCCCTGCCCACCTCAGCTGTCAGAAGAAGTAATTTCCCTACCTTGAAACATGTAGGTCCCCCACAACTTTATTCCATGGGAAGTTCATATGTGAAGCAATGCCATCACAGTCATTCTTGCATTGAATGTGAAGGTGTTGAATATTTTGGGCTTCGTCGGCATTCCGCTTAATGTTGTCACATTGTGCCTTAAGGGTCCACCTTGGCTTCAAGGAACTGTCAACAATGGGTTCTTCATCAAGGCACTATGGTGCTTTGAAGTACAGCCGAGTGTCTGTGCCATATCAACAGCACCTGAAAGCTTCAAACCCACCGGAAGATAGAGCTCCTCAAGAAGATCTAGAGGCTAAATATCATTGAAAAGAGGCAGAATGTCCTTCCAGCAGACGAGTCTCAAAGACCAATACTACCAATGGTTGTACCATCACATGGGCCACCAAGACCAATTCTGGTCTCTGCTAATAAAAGTACATTATCTTGTAAAAAGGCCTACAGACAAGTTAGTATCAGACTGGACCTTTGTACATTAATACAGGAAATGCATATAATCATTTTAGAGGTTACAGCTGAAAGCTCCAGCAATGTAAATCATCTTTTGGAACGTCCCAGGGATAGGTTGGTATCATGCTCAACCTTTGTACAAGCATCTCTCACGAGGAAATATTTATAATCTTTTGAGACGTTGCAGTTAAAATTGGCAGTGCTATCTATGGTTCTGTTGGTTTCAGGAATCCCTCAAACATGGACATCTTTGAGCATGGAAAACTTCCCCGCCTTGGTTTCAGTCAAGGCCATGAAAAGAAGTTGGAAAAAGAAAAATGTCAGGCTTTGAACCAGATCCCCTCTTTGTGATGGCGGACCAGCATCCAGGTTCTATGATGCTTTGGCAGGGTGGAAGAGATGCATGATTCTCTATCAACATCTGTAGCCCCTTTAGAAAGACAAGCTGAGTATGGATGCCATAGGGAAGAAAGAATGCCAATGTGTGTCTGTGTACTATAATTCTTTGGGCAAGTAGTTTGTTGGCCTTCCTGGGTGGCAAGATAACATTTGTGGGATTTACTAGAACAATTTTTAGACCTTCTCTCGAGAGATCAGAAATGTTTATATCAAAATTCTACCTATTTTATAACAATATCTGGCCATGCAGTTCTTCAAACTTTATAGTTCCTGGTTGTTTGTTTCAGTGATTCTTCAATATTTCTAGTGCATAAACGGCCAGTCTTAGAGGCGAAAGTATTGTCCAATTTATTATCAACTAAACCGGCTTCAGGTTGGGAAGGCTTGCTTAAGAATATTCTTAAAAGGGTGACATGACTTTTTGAGAATTTAAGAGATTAAGTGAAGTTACCACTGCATTCCTTTTTGTTTTACCATTGCTCTATAGTATACCTTTATGGGATATTTCATGACATAGGGTTGGACAACCAGTGCAATTGAAATGACTTAATGCCGCCAGAATTTAAAACAATTAAGAAACACACCAAGGCAAGATGCAGTTAATTAAAAAAGAGATTTGGATTAGTTGAAAAGAGATCAGAATGGTTAATGCAATCTGATGGAGGTCAACCAGCTGTCATTATAAGATTTGATGGAAACTGTCCCTCACTCATTTTGAGAACCAAATAGTTTTTTTTTTGTTTGAAATTAAGTTTCCCGTTTCATTATGCTTTGTATATTATTTCACATCTATCACAAACAGATGAATGTCAATGCAGGACATAGAGATTGCTCTGTGAATTACTTTTCATGTAAACATTTCAATCCTAAATATGTGTACTTTGAAGAGGCTGTGCAGAGGTAGACCAATGGCAAGTTCTAAGTTTGGCTTAAAGCTATTTTATGGCTAAAAGGAAGCATGTGAATCTCAATAAATACTAATACGTGTTTTAGTTCATTTAAATGTTTAAACATTATATGTATCTTCATTTGTATTATAGCATTCTTATATTTTTTATTTTGTCCCAATGTAGGTTTCCTCACTCGTGGAACCCAGTTGGTTTTCTACTGTGTTTTAACAGAAATGGATCACACGGAATAGAAATAATAATTTGGATCTTGCTAAGAATGTTGGATTTCTTACAAAACACGGCAGATAAAACTAGCTCAGTCTATGGGACCAGAAGGCAAATATAGCTATGTTCCCTCCGCCAGGGATCATAGATCTGTCCAAGTCTGTGAAGGGACCCTCTTATAGCAGAGAGGTGTTTGTGAAGCTTCTGATTGCACTGTATTAAAGGTACCAGTCTGTGAACGCCATTGTAGAAGACAACCAACATGGCAATTATTGCACAGTCCGAACTCTTCTTCCAAAACGTAAGCCTTAATGTTAAAAAGGATTAATTTAAAATGTCTGTCTGTGGGATGGTGTGCCAAACTAGAAAGATTTTAGTTATTTTTCAGAAAAAAATGAGATGAAAAAGAAGTGCCTCCAAAGCTGGGGCTCTTGCTGCATTGATTTTCAGTTTTTTTATTTGAAATGCACGTACAGTAGCTTTCCTGTAAACATGAATACTGTTATTTTGGGTTCCCTTTACCTTTGTGCACGGTCTTATAACTATAAATGCGTGAGAGAATTCCCCACCACACCCTGTTCCTTCCCCCGTCCCAGAGGTAGCCCCCCCCCCCCTAAATAAAGGGTGGTGGGGTTGATGGGGTCGCGCGGGAGGCATTGCGTGCACTGAGGAGGGGGTGGGATACATTATTGAATTAAAAAAGTACCTTTTGCTGCCTGCTGCCTCCAGCGTCGCTTCGTGTGTGCTGCCTTTTCTTTTCCTGGGACTCAGACTCCCATCCAGTCGGATTGGTCTGACCAGGCAGGAAAGACAACCTGCTCAGACCAGAGAGTCTGTGGGGTTTCTTCAGCCTGGGTGCCCAAAGCCGCTGGGCTGGAGAAAACGTAAGTGCGCATGTGTGTTTTGGTCGGCCTGATTCGGCCGGCCAAAATATATTTGCGCATTTAGGGAGTTGAGTGCTCATAGCACTCCTCCTCCCCCTCCCATGGCTCAGCCCCACCCCGTCCAACACTGCTGGCTAATTGCTGCAAATGTAAAATAAAACGATGCAAGAGCATAGTTTTATTTTACATTTGCTGGCTGTGAGCCTGGCAGTGGGACGATTCTCCTCCACCATTACGGAGGAGCTACCACTGCCCTGTACATGCCATCACCTGCATTCCTCGGCTGATCTGTTTTTCGGACACTTTGCCTCTGTAATATTTTGACCATAGAAGCTACCAAAACTATTTTGGTTGTGCTTTTTCTACTTCTACCCTATTCTGTAGCAGCTCTTTTTTTGCTCAAACCCACCTAAAGCCTCAAAGATTTACTGTTAATAGTCCTGGAAGTCTGCTTCTATTGTTTGATCACACAAAGCCTGCGTATGCAACTTACGCATTGAAACAGGACTAGCCTTTTCTGGTTATAGATCCCTGGCAGCTCGCAGAGTATTGGTTTTGTTTAATGAGACTCCTTTGAAGGTGTTTATAAGCTATTTCTTTGAGTTACGTTGAAATGAGTGGTTTGGAAGGGAGCACGTTCAGCAGAGTCTAGCAGTGCCAGTGAGGATGCTAGCTACCTTAGGGATGTTTGACCCCACTATTTAATGGGAAACCAGCCTGTGTTCACAAGTAGCACATCATTAGGTATACAAGACATTCCCTCTGTTCTGTAGGACTGAATTCAATCCAAACCTTGTATATATATATATCTCAGAACAAGTCCTGAATCCTCGGACGCCAGAAACGGGTACAGACCACAAAAACGTGCTCCAAGTCAGCAATTTAGTGCAAGAATCTTTATTCAGTTATGGTCTTCGCCAGCATGACGCGTTTCGGCTGCAAGGAAGCAGCCTTGATCACGTATATATATATATATAATATATAATGTTGTGGTTACATCCCTACCGCAATTTAGTAGAGCGCATTCTGAAGCACGAAACGAGGATGCCTCACAGCCCGAGTTGAAGCGTAAAACCTTGAGCCGGGGGAATCGAAGAAGCAAAGGCGGTGAGTGCCCCATTCAGTCTATTGCATGTCGGCAGCCGCGTAGGCGCACTGAATACAAAAAGATACTGTTTACCACACGCTAAATCAGGAATGTTTAGCGATACAGAGAGAGAGGAGGCAGGGGCTAATATCTTCAGGAGAGACCAACGCAGTGTGACAAATGCATCTAAAGGGAGTACGGGTAGCAAAGCAACTCAGAGTACCTTGAGGACTCTTTATAACAGTCTGGAAAAGACATACGAAAAAGAGATCAGGAAGTGGGGGGAAGCCACTAGTCTGCAGAAATACCTTGATGTAAACCGCATTTAAAGAGGTCTACAAATATACACTGTGTCCTCATATGAGAACCCAGCTCCAGCATTACTACAAGAGTGGGCGGATTATACAATGGGTGGATCCAAAGGAATAGTCAAGATTTTGATCAAATATGCATGGAGTGATGGGACAAACTCCTAGAAGAAGTTAAAAAGCTGGAGTCAATGATTAATCTAAATATGGTTGTTGTTCTAAGTGAAGACCTCAGACAACGAATGACGAAACGCCTGATGGGCTATAATGGGTCAATCAGACATAGGAAACAAACTAAATTTCTGAGAGATGAACGTGACAATGAGTCGGGACGCATTCTGACATTTGCCAAAAAGTTTGATGCACCAAGAAAAGAATTAAATCAGGCATTGAATCGCTTAACAGCAACACAAAGAGAAACATCAGAATCTGAGATGGAGACTTCGGAGGGAGAACAAGCAACAAGAACAGGAGAAAAGGGGTCTGTAACCAAGCCTACTTATTTTCATGAGTACGAACTAATAAGGGAAACCCATCATCGACCACCTCAAACAACGCACCCACCCAGAGAGAAGAGAAGGAAGACAAGAAGGGGGAGGAAGGGACGGGGAGACCTCCTGGAACAGGGAAGTATACAGTGCAAACGTGGAGGGAAATGGAACAACCAACAAAAACTGTGATAAATCTATCAAATAGAATTTTGACATTTGATGAAACTTAAGTATTGGAACGGGGTTTGAGCTTTTGTCCAACCATGCAATTTAATTATACACAGAAACGGATTGACTTGTTTAAATACATTTGAAAGCTGAAATTTGAGCTTTTGTCCAACCATGCAATTTAATTATACACAGAAACGGATTGACTTGTTTAAATACATTAGAAAGCTGAAATCGATGAAGGTACACCTCCAACACCCCAAAAAAGTGGACTGCCAGGTCCCAGGACCAACAGAGGAAAAGGACCTTCTCCCAGGGACAGACTTGGAAACTCTTTTGTTATTACAAGAACTAGGTGAAGGTTCTGTTCCCCAATCACAAGGAGTAGACGATAATATAGTGGATCTGCTAGAACAAGCTGGGATATCGCAAAAAAGCTTTGTCCACAATCTAAGAACAAAATCAAGATTTATTCCACGAACTCTTCTCGACACCATCGACATTTTTCAAGAAATTGTGATTGAGGAACTAAAAAAACTACAAGCAGAGAACTATGAAGGATATAAAAAAATATTTTGAAATCACAATGGGGTGGCAATCACGAATTTGAAACAGGACGATTCAAACCTTTGGTGAAGAGAGGAGATCTAGTCCTATTAAACAAAGAGCAGTATTGAAATGAAGCATTCAAACAACTTTCAGTGAAGGACTGCTATGTTCCAATTTCAAGGATACAGTATGAAAAAAGTATTTTCCTTTTTAATCGTTGGAAAAATGGTGGGACAAAGGAGTGTTGGAATTGGATGACTATTGATTCATGTATTGTGACTACCCTGAGTTACTGACCTTTTTATCACCTACCCAAAGTAAAAAGGACACAAAGTATCCCCCGGGTCATCCAATTGTCTCCTAATAATTGTTTTTGGGAGAATGCTTCAACATATATAGACTGTTTCCTTTGCCTTCTAGTGAAGTACCTGAGCTTTTATGTAAGGGATGCTAAAGACTTCCTTAGAGCTCTTGAAGGCATACAGTGGGAAGACATGTTGCTGATTACTCTACATTTTACAAGCTTGTATACGTGTATAACACATGAGAATGGTCTCCGTGCAATTAATTTTTACTACAAGAAAGAGCACTGAAGTACCAGGGATACAATCGGACGTTGCTTAAATATGAACATATTTTTTTTTTGCTGGACAACTGTGTCTACAAAAACAAGGTACTACTTATGGGCACGTGCTTCGCTTCCAGCTACGCGAACCGTTTCGTGGGCTGTTGGGAAAAGCACATGGCCTGGGCAGGGGGCAATGAAGATTGGATGTGTAGCATGTCCCTATGGTCTTTCTACATAGACAATTTATTTATCATCTGGTGGTGCCCCTGTAATGAGGCAGAAAAATACATATTGGCTCTAAATGAGAAGGATCTGAACTTAGTTCAAGAGCTGCATCAGTGCGACACGTAGTATACTTCGATCTGACAGTATACATAGAAAACACCGCACTACATACAACTCTATACCGCAAACCAACGGCAAGGAACTCCATACTCCATGCAGGAAGTTCTCATCCATCCTTAAAAGACCATTTAGTATGGAGCCATTTCATAGACAAAGCCAGAAAGGGATTCTTTCCATTTACATGCTGCAAAGCATGCAAGAACAGCCAAAAAGTACGTGAATATACAGTCTTGAATAAAGGAATCTAAGGTGCAGATTAACAAGTTTCTCACTTGTAACTCTGATTTCTCAGTATATTGTCTGGTATGTCCTTGTGGGAGACAATATATAGATAGCACTACACATTCCACCATAAAAAGAATAACAGAGCACTTGAGGGCAATTACAAACCTAGTTCATACACACCCAGTGCCTCGCCACTTTGAACAGGAGCATAACAGTTACAGCAGTCTCCTGAAATGTTTCTGTTTAGATCAAGTTAGAAAAGGCGAGAGAGGAGGGGCCCGAGTGAGGAAACTCAAGAACTTGGAGTCCAGTTATTATTATTTTTTTAAACTCTTTTTATTAGCCTGGAGTCCAGTTATATAATACAGTTGCAGAGTAAGGCCACGAGATGATTGAATAATGAAAAGGAGATGTGGATTCACATAGGATGAGAGATAATGAAGAGTTTGAGTTATGAGGGATGGAATCATGATAATTTGTCAGCACAGTGCAATACATATGAAATAAACATGCAATCAAAATTATTGTTTAGAGAGAAAAAAAAGAAAATATGGCGACCATACATATGACATAATAGACAGTAGGCTCATTAAGGGCTCTATTCAGAAAGGGAAAGTATTGTTTTTATGAATTTTGATGTATTTATGAATTAAGTTTGGAAACATATCTCTCTTAGAAACTGTTTGCCACCTCACTCAGGTCAACAAGCACTCTAATGATGACAATAGATAAATGTGCATTTTGAAAGATGGCTTCCTATTCAGGGCTCAATCGTGGGAACGAGGTGGAATATGAAGTGAATCATTTTCTGTGATAAAGTGAGAGAAGTAGCCCTGTTTCATATCCCTTTCAAGTGTCTTTTGAAATCTGGATATCAGTGTATAGAAGTTGTTAAACACTTTAATGAAATGAATGGACAAATTAACATGTTTAAAGATGGCGGCCACAGAAGCTTACACCCATATGATATATTAACCCTCCTCTGTTTCGCTGAAATTCCTGAATGAATTTTGTTATCTTTATTTAAATGAATTGTTAATGCATTAACACAATTGACATTGAGGAAGGCGACCGTGCAGAAACACGTCTGTCAAGCTTAGTGCACTGTGGATTAAACTTGGATCGATAATAAGCTTCAGAGTGCGCTCTACTTATTTTGTTATAGTGATGTAACCGCAACCTTTCCAATTTGCTCTGTGATCCACCCTCATGGAGAGCGGCACCCGCGATGTGTGGAGCGCCAGCTGGTGGAACTGGTTATGAGGAATATATATATATATATACATATATATACACACACACACGCACACGCTTACCTTAACAATACTTACCATGCGTGGTAAAGGAATATGCGTGATCCAAAAAAATTGCCTGGTAGTTCCTGTGTAGTAGAGGCTGTTTCCCTTTGCTTGGAGACTGCCGCCTTACACTCCAGATACAGAATAGAGGGTTGATTATAATCAGTTAATCTCTGAACATATAAACTCCATTCGCTTGAAATCTTGCCTGGTCTATGCTACCATTTCACACAGCATCTTCTGCTGGATAGTGTGTTGCACAGGCGGTGGGAACAGTGGGCGGCTGAGATGGATGCAGAGTGCATGATTTGCAGTTTACTGGTCAAAGCTGTTTCTGGACATGTCAAAGATGGATTCAATATCACTGGTTTTGTTCTTTATTTAATTCAGCTTGGTCAAAGCAAGAGGCTCAAACCCCCACACAAATCCAGGTTCGTGGCAAACTCTGCATACTCGCAGTTTTTGAGCACATGATTTGAGGGAGGAAAAAAGCGACCCATATCCATAGGGTGATGACAGCACATTCTAATTTTGAGCACCTTGGTTAGGGAGGAGGCGCATACAGACTAGAATCTCTAATTCTGAGATACAAAACTCTGCAGGGTGCGGTAATTGCGCGCCTTGCAGTATCTCAAATGGCGGGTGTGGTTGCTGCAGCAATGTTTCACAGGACTCTGAACAAGCTTTTAAGTATTTCAAATGGTTTGCATTACATGCATTATCTATGTGAATATAAAAAGGGCACAGCCAGCACAGGGGTGGCTTGATAAACTATTCTCGCGTTGAAATATTTGCATTTAAGATTACAAAAAACGTATACGAGATTGGATTGTAATTATTAGGCCCACACACAAATGTAGAGTGGGTCTCGTGTTGGTTTACTAAAATATGTTTTATTACAAATATATTGCACTCCAAATATGGCGTCATGTGTACAGATACTTAGTTGTGCCTCTGTGAAATCCAGTGTAAATGAAGGTGAGTTTATACATAGAAATGGAATTGCTGCCATTATTTTGCTGTGCATTCCTAAAACGTTGATTGTCCAAAGCAAGCATGTAGGCTGTTCTAAGGCAGTTACTGCCCATTCACTGACCTCTGTACTCTCTAGTCTACCTCGGCAACAAGGGCTGCAACCCTGTCTTTTCAGGGAGAACTTTTTCTGGGCATTTTAAGATATTTGTAGTTTTTTCTTTTCATTGAATGTTGCACATCACTTTCCCTTGTGTGTTTTCTTATTGTTTATTTTCTTTCAATGAAATGATGGTGAAAGCCAATGATTACGTTCCTACAGTTTGGGTTTTAGCTTGTACAACTGTTGCAAACAAACGAAGTACCCAGAGGAATTACGAGGCACTTTGCATTGGATTTATTTTACGTCGTTGCTGTTTTCTGCTGACACAGATGTATGCTGGAGCTATACTTAAGCAGATACTTCTGGAATGTACATTGATTTAAGAATATTATTGTATGCATATAAAAAAGATCGATGCGGTTCATTTGTTAGCGTCTTGTTGCCATCATTTGGTGTATTTTTTTTCACGGGTCAATGGGTACAAACGAGTAATCTAACACAAAAATGATAAAATGTTGTTAATGTGCGTCCATGCTGATAAGTCAAGGTGTAGAGTGCAAACACCGTGTTCTGCTGCTTTGTTTCATTGCTGCCCTAATCTGTGTTTTTATGTTGTAAAGAAGTATGTGCTCACAAATACCTGTGCCAGAGAAACATGAAGACAGCCAAGGAACTAGCCAGAGGGAAGAGATCAAATTGACTTTCTGGTTGCCATACTTTTCTCATATGCAATTATTTTGTTTGTATAAAATGTTGTTGGGCAGCACTGTACATATTTAATATGAAAAGCGGCTAGAAGTACCTAAAACGTGTTGGAAATACATTTTTGCAACTAGGTTTAATGAACTGTATCTGCAGCTTTAACTCCTTGTTTTTTGTGTGTGATTTAGAGCTGAAAGTTTGGAAAATGCAGATTTCTGTTTCAAAAATTATGTTTCCGCATGGTTTTGACATGTTACACTAAACTCCACAAAAACATCCTATGTCAGGAACATGAAGAGGTTTTGCTAATATGTGATTTCCCAGACGATGGATTTATGTAGGGTGTTTCTTTTCCTATGTTCAAGGTCTCCATGCTTTATAAGGTTTATTTTTTATTTAAAATTGTTGCAATAAATTACATATAACACCAAACCTTTGTGTGCATAACTTTTCTTTTTGCATAAATACATTGCAATAGAAGTGTACCTTAAACTTAAAAGAAAGGTAAAGGTCACATTAAAAGCTATCTCCTCCCCAACCTGGCTTCTGGCCCTGATCTTAACAAAGCGTATAGTATTTGTTACACACTAAACCACTAAAACCTGTATGTAACATATTTTTACCTGTCGCGATCTCCCTCATAACTACCCCATGTTATTCATTCACTGTCAAAGTACTTCTGTACTGTCTTTGCTATGTGCTGGGTTGCTTGTTAAAACAGTTATTTCGTACATAAAATACTAATCCACGGTTAAGTTGAATCTAATGAACAAATTAATTATTTCTATGGTAAAATTGAGTAACTTTTTGAAGTGGCAAGCTAGCTTCAGAATTTACTACACAACCTCAGAAAGCTAGGCTGACCACTTTCAGAAATTTCCCTCTCTATTAATAAGTGTCCTGAGTTGTAGGAGAGAATTATAGGCTTGCTTTCTTTCCTTTAATCATTTTTAACTTAGAACTGTATGAATGATTTACCAGGATGGTGAGAACCTGTGTTTGATGATCTTCTAGCTTATCAGACCGAACTGGGAGAGTTCTTTCTTGTACACCAACTGGATGAAGTGACTTAGCAAATGGTAGATACGAAGGAAAGGGCTTGAAACTTCCAGCATTAGGTAGTTTTTCATATTGTGAATACATTTGGCCAATGAGTTAATCGACATATCGGAGTAGACCAGCTTATGTCTGGGATCAATGCCATGCAGCAAGACCACACAGGATAATCTGAGACTTTGGTCTGGCTGTAGAGAGACAGCTCTCACCATGCTTCTGATGAGTGGTGTAGTCGCAGGACGCCAGCACAACAGATGGGCTCCCAACCATGTGTATTGAGAAGTGATTAGGCCTTTTTGAGATCTGGTTGTACAGATTTCATTGGAGAGATGCATGGCGTGGTTCTGATCTCTGGAGATGGCAATGTGCATGATTACCAGTGTCCATTTTTGCTGTTTAGTGACTGTAACAGGATAGTTAATGTTTAAGAAATGTAAACCTATACAGCCAGCCAGGTGTAAGTAGCCCGGGTCACTGGACTAGCAGTTAATCCGGATCGACATTTGAAGGACAATCTGGAGGCGAACCAAATAAATCCTGCGCCAGAATTAACATCTGTCTTATCAATTGTTATTTCCTATCTGATTAATCTCTGTAAACTGTTTCCATGGTCATCTATATGTGATTGTAAGAAACCAAAACCTGCACACCAAAATAGGGACCTAGATTTCAACAGAAGAAGGCATGTTCAGGTCACCCAAAATTCAGAGGCCATTGATATTCATGGCATTGTCTGTGATGGCATCCAAGTAGGCCAATTTTTCTGGGGATTGTGTACAACGGGGGTTCTTATCCTTTTGACTTCTGTGGACACCCGCCTAATCAATACTGGAATCTATGTACCACCAATGAATCTTTATGGGCATCCAGGAACCCCCACTGAAGTCATTACTTGGGAGTTGTAGTCCTCGGCCTAAGCAACTTTATTTTTATTTTTTTTAAACTTTATTTACCATTTCAGCATGTAGTTGCAGTACAAACATAAGGGCGCACTGTCAGTGATAGATTTGAATGGGTATAACAAGAGAGTCTACCATATCAGTGCAATAATGTCAGGAAATAGGGAAAAAACAAAGAAAAAGGGAAGTAAAAATCAGTGGTTAATGATTGTAAATAAAAGCACAGTGTCCAGATGTGCCCTTTAGAGGCTACCTCCATCAACCCACCACCCAGCCCTCCCGTCAAGAGAAACAAGCCCAGACATATGCACTCAGCCAAGTAAACCCACCACAGAAATGATGAGCATGGATGTTATTTTGAACCGGTGGTTGTGATGCCCCGGTCAACTATCCTACCCCAGCCGGGACAATGCCCTGCTCCATCTGTGAAGCAATGGTTTGGCAGGCGGGCTCCGTATAAGCCCTGAATGGCCCCCATATATCTTTGAGACGTGATGATCGGGGCAGCACAGAGGAGTATATTTCACTGTGGGCACTGTTGTCCGCCCCCAGTGTAGTGCTATTTATCTTTTGGCTAGCAGCAAACTAAGAGCGGCAACTCCCCAAATTTATTTGGGAAGTTAACCACATATCCCAATAATGCAATCTCTGGAGTTGGAATGAGGGTTAGTTCAGTCATATCTTCCTAAGCAAATTCAATGATTTGAACCTCAACAGTATACAAAAAACAGAAACAAGCATTCATCAAACAAATGCACAAATTCAGATATATTTTTTTAAATCCATAAACAAATACTGATTTAAAAGAATCAGTGTGAATCGAAGCGTTAGAGCCTTTCTAAATTCAATTGGGGTCACCAGTTGTCTATACTAAATATTGTTTAATGCACTTGCCCAGCTCCCACGAATCAGACTGAGGATACCAAGTTAATGTTTAGCCTCCAATTTTAAATTCCTTTGAATTAACTGAATGTATTAAAATTGTAATTTTTATTTTACACTCTCCTTGTTTATTCATATACACTTTATTAATCTGTTCATACTATTTAATTTTTTAAGCAGTCACGGGTCCCCTACAAAGTTGGCTGGCGACTATTCCCCGCCCCCTCCGGACCACAGGTTGAGAACTGAAGGGCTGCAGATAAGTTGAACCATCTCACAGCTGCCGCTGAAGCTTTTTTCTGCTTTTGGAATGTTGCTTTACTCCACCTTACTGCAGAGACAGAGCAAACACAGTATTTTTTGTTTATGTTCAAATACTTTTTATTACATTTTCTACATTAAGTGGTGGTACATGGTATCACAAATATAGCACACAAACATATCTAGCTAGTCCCATATTAAACATTTTCATAGTTTCTTGTTAAGTATAGAATAATATGGTGCCTACTACGATTGCATGTGTGGTAGCCAAATTGATAATGAAAGTGGGAACATAAAAAGTTCAGAAAGTAAAACGTACCGATATAGAGAGAAGGAAGAGAGGCAGGAGACTTTAAGGGAAGGACAGCTCTGGGTGTGGTGACTTGAGATGGATGTAGTGAGTAATGGCAGTTTATTGATTTAATGAAGGATGATGAACGTTGGTGTGAGAAATTTGGCCAAGTACCGGTGTTGGTGAGATGTTTATGGGGCTTGTGTGATAACATGTAATCATGTAGGTTCCTACAAATTTTAATGATTGAGGGAGTCTTTAAACAGAGAAATGTGTTGAGAAAATTGTTGATTCTTATTATGGATTGTGTCCAAGTCCACTTGGTGTGTACCGATAATTGTCTAAGTCTTTCTGTTCAGGAAGGATGGATTTAAGGCATATTGTGATAAGGATTGCAAGAAGCGAAACGTCACGTTTTTTGAAGAGTGTGAGTTATCATTGTGGGTAATATACCAAGGGCGATGGAAGGGCGATCAGGTGTCCATATGATGTTTAGTATTTGTTGAAGAAATGAGCTTGTCATTCCAGAAGTTTTTGATCAGATTACTTTCTAGAATCATATGTTTTTAAGATCGCCTATTCTGTCTTCACAACTCCAGCATAGATCGGAGTTGGATAGGCCCAGTTTATGAAGTTTCGCAGGAGTGTGAGCTGTTAGAAATCTACACTATATAAGAGAGTGTTAATCAATGTTTCGTCCCAGTTAGTATCTGAGGGAGAGGGATCAAATGTGGTGGAAAATAACCATTTCCATTTTTCTTGTACGGGGATTAACAGTTTCGAGGTTTTGGGTATGAGTGATGAGTATATTTTAGATGCTACATGTCCTCTAGTGTTTCATTTATATAGAACAGATAATATGTTTAGTTTGTGAGGAGGTTTGAGTTTAGAAATTAGGGCTTTGAAGTGTAATTAGAAAAAAAATAAAAAAAGTTGCCATGTTTACATTTAATGGTTGAGAAGGGAAGGGGATCAGATGAAGGGCTGAGTTATTTTATAAGGACTATGCCCTTTTCTGCTCATGCGTTATAAAAGATTGTTGTGCATTCAATCTTGAGTTTAGGATTATGTCAAAGGGAAGGAAATGTGGAGTTGGATATTTTTTGATTCAGTTTATCAAGTTTCTGAATTGCATGAGCTATGTCTAAAAGTAATGAGGCAGAGTGGTTGGTAATAACTTTTTTGTTAGTATAGAGATATGGGTTAGAAGGTATATGAAGTTTAGTTCAATGGACAGCCAAGTTGGTTCATGTGTGGAAGACAGGTTGAACCAGTTCATGCCTAACCCAGCCAGAAATGCTATTTGGTATCTGCTATAATCTGGTAAGTGAAGGCCACCAAAGGGTTTTGTTGGTCTGAGTTTCTGAAGTGCTATCCTCTGTCTTTTGGAAGACCATAAGATGTAATTTATAGTATTGTCAACCTTTTTGAAACAATCATTGGCAGAGGAAGTGGGGCATGCTTATGAGGAAGTTGATCAACAGTAAGATCATCATTTTGGTAGCTTCGTGGCAAAGCCACCATGTAATGTATTTGGGAGACCATTTGTCTGATAAATGTTTGATATGTAGAAGTGTTTAATGTTTGCTATATCTAATGGATGATCTTGGATTCTTTTTTAATCAAATACCTAACTAATTCTTTTTTGCTACCATTTTAACCTTCTATCGCTAGTTATTGAGCTGTTGCAGTGGCAATTAAGTGGGAGAATTTCCTTCTTTTCTTTATTGAGGGCATATATGGATACCTGTGCATAATCATGTATTGTGCCTAGGATAGCTGGTATGGCTGTCATGACTTGTTCTGTGAATATCAGTGCGTCACCGCATGTCCTGCTAGGCTTTGGGGGCTTGCTGTGAACGGTATTCCCTGAGTATTTGTATTTATGCTTAGACTAATAAGAAGTGGTTCTAAAACTAATAAAAACACTAGGGGTGAAGAAGGGCTACCCTGTCTGGCGTATTATTGAAGGCTGAAGCTGTTCGTTAATTGACCATTGATATTTATTTTAGCCGCAGGATGATCGCATAAAGATAGAGCTTTTTGGCAAAGATGTGTCCTAAATTGTGTTTAGAGTTGTCGTTGGAAATTCCACAAAACTTTATCGTACACGTTTTCTGTTTCAAGTGTTATGGCCAAGGAAAGGTTGTCCAGGCTATTTGCTTTTTCCATAGCATGGCTGAATAATCTAATGTCTGCACTGAATCTGCCTTTTATAATGCCAGTTTGTGAAGGGTGTATAATTAATTTACGAATTGGTTCCAGTCTGAGTGCTAACATTTCTGCAATGTTTTTCTAGTCTGCGTTTGTAAGAGATATTGGGCAAAAGTGTTTCGGTAGTTTAGGGGCTTTGATTTCTTTTGGAATGAGTATAATAGTTTCATCTAACTGCATATCTGTGAGTTCACCTGTGTGGGCAAAGTGATTGAAAAGATTCTTAAGAGAATGCATTTGAGATGGTCGCCAAGTCTGGTAAAAAGTAGTGGGGAAGCCGTCCGGGCCAGACACGTTTCCGATTTGTAATTAAAAAAAAGTGGCTTTAACAATCTCTTGATAGGAAAGTGGCTTGTTCTCTTCTGTGATCATCAATTTAAGTGATCAGTAATTCTTTAGGAAACTGTACGCCTTCCTCTTATGTTGCATTATTGCTTTTGGAGTCGTATTTAAGATGGAATTTGTAGAAAGATACATTATCTAACTCATTAGTGGAGATTTGCCCTTTGTTGGTGCTAATGGTTGTAATTTTGGGGTTTGATTTGTTTTGTTCCAGGAAAGAAGATAAAAGTTTCAAGATTTTTTGCTGCAACAGAAGTTGAGGTGTTTGGTTTTTGGGATGAGGAGGTGAAACCTGTTTGCTTAATATTTTCTTAAATTTCAGTTGTCCAGTGTTTGTTTAGACCGATTCCAAATAAATTCTTTTCAGTGTTTTTGACCTCTAGGTTCAATGGTTTAATGTTGTCCTCTGTTTTTTCTGACCGTAATTTGGATCATGGTTCTGCAAATTGAATCTTTTAGGGTATCCCAAATGATTTGTGGGTTAGAAGAAGAGTAAAAAAAATTGAGAAAGGTAAGTCATTATTTTTCGGTTAATTATTTCTATAAGCTTGGGGTTTTCAGCAAGAATATTTTGAATTCTCCAGATTTTGGGAGGTGGAGCAGATTGTGAGAGATAATATTATCTAGTTATGCAGGCATAATCATCAGATATCAAGATTGGTAAAGTTGTAGGGTTGAAGGAAGTACATATGCTATCCTCAAACACTAATAGGTAGTCTATTCTTGAGAATTAATTATGAGGATGGGAGAAAATGTAAAGTCCTTCCCAGTAGGCTTAGTTGTGCGCCTTAAGTCTGTGTGTTGGATAGGTTAAAATCTTGTTTATGTGACTTATTAGATCTGAGGATACATCTGGACATTCTATTAGTAGTTCCATCCCAGGGGATATTGAAGTCATGCCCAACAATTATTTTGGATTTATGAGTCGTCAGAGACAATTTTTTGGTTAATTGTATCCAAAACGCAGGGCTGTCGGGTGTGGTAGCATATATATTCATCATGTAAATCTCAGTGTGATCCTTTTGTAGTCTACTAAGTAGCCATATCTCCTTATCATCAGATCCTAGGGATATGATTGGACAGTTTGAATTTTTGGATATTAATGTTGCTAGACCATTCTTTTTCCTGATTGCTGGATCACAGGCAACATCATTAACCCACCCGTTACATAATAAAATAGCTTCCCTCATCCCTATTTTCATTTCTTGATGGAGCACAATGTCTAATTTTAGTTTGGGACAGTAGTCTAGTTTGTTGGTCTTTTAACCAGGTGATTGAGGCTGTTCGTATGGAGCGATATTATTTTAATATTCTGCTTTGTAATTGTGTGTCTAGAATATGCACACTAAGTATGAGATAAGGTACAGGTGTACTTAAATTACTTTATTATGAGTACTCCTTTGGTGTTCTGGGTTGACGATTGGTAGAGTGATTGAATAGTGAATTAAATTACCATGGTCATGAAAGGTAAAGAGAATAAGGGTAAGGATAGGGAAAAGAAAGAGAGAAGCCATAAATTAAATCTGAAGAACCTCTGCCCACCCAACTCACCCCCAGGAATGCATTAAGACAATAGAGACCATGAGTTACTCACTTTGGAACCACAAGGTTGCACCATATTTAAGGTTGTAAATAACCATTGTTAAGAATAACAGTATGCTAAGAGTAACATATGAAGATTTACAAGTGAACATGTGCAGAAACCCTAGAGTATATGGCTGGGTCACACTATAAAAGCCATAAATGACTGTATAGTGAATTGAAGGCAAGTTTAATGGATCTGATGGAACAATAAAAAATGTGAGCTTATCAGTTTAAACATTGTTGGAGCCCTCCAGATTATCTGTATTTAAGTTGTATATTGTGGCAGATGTTTAACATTGTTAATATAAGCTAAGGCTGACCAGTCTATATAACGCTATACAATGAGTCTTCCCCACCTGCTCTCAACATTGTAGTCTGGAAGGATTACTACTAAGTGGTAAGTATTAAGTATTTGAGGTGTCTTGAAGTCTGATTGATATGACAGGTGTGCATGCCTTTTGAGTAAATATCAGTAGGGAAAGAGCTCTGAGTACATTTATGAGGTTTCAGATGAAGGGAGGTTTATTTTGGTTAGTGAGTTAGTATGGCGTAGTGTAACTCCGAGGAATTTCTTGTGTAGTAGAGAAGGTTTTAAGTGGATTGAGAGATGTATCAGACTTGTGTTGAGGCACAGAAACCCAATAAAGACCCAGTTCTCTACCAGGGGATCCTCATCAATAGTCATAAGCACTAGAATATTCCCACCCATGCGCGGGACCCTGGAAACACATTCATATATGTGCCCCACATATATGTGTGTGTGTGTGTATGTATATATATATATATATATATATATATATATATATGTGTGTGTGTATATATATATATATATATATATATATATATATATATATATATATATATATATATATATATATGTGTGTATATATAAGGAATTGCAGCCTTATCAACACCAGAGCTGTATAATGCTGTAAGAACTCCCCATTATATCATAAAACAAGAATAAGAAACCGGAGAAAACAACAGCAAAACATGTTTTGAAACTGTTTTAATGCTCAGCAGTCAGTAGAAAACTCACATAGGACTGAAACATATACCGCTCCCAGGCTGCGTTGCAAAAACAGTCTAAAAAGACTGAAAAGCTAACTCATAGCAACATAGAGACAAACGGGCACCGTGCCTTTAAAGCAGTCATGACCCCCAGCTTCCCATCATTCCTCAGGGGTGACAGTTAGGTCAGTTCTTTCCGGCTCCTTCAGGAAGGATCCTGGTTACACAGCTCCACTTCTTTCTGATTTTTGTCAGAAATAATCTACACTTTTCAAAAGATTTCTAACTTACTTCGACGTCTTCCACCTTCTGAAGTAAGGTTCTGTCTTTTTTTGACAGATTTGAACATTTCTTTTCCACTCAAAATGCCATCTCTTTTTTAACCCTGCCCTTCTTGTGGTAAAAAGGTGGCCAGGTCAGACTCTCATGAGGTCTGTATCCTTTGTGTGCCTAAAGACCATGACCCTAAGACCTGTCCTCATTGCCAGCCCCTGTCCAAAAGAAGCAAGATCCCTCACCCTTCTACCTCCGCGTCGGGCTCAGCTCTGAAAAATCCACCACCTGTAGGTCATTTGTCTAAGAAAAGGCCATCGACTATGGCCGCCGTCGAGAAGACATCGACATTCAGGTATGTCATCAACGTCGAAGAATCGTGACCCCCTGCCGTCGTCGACCCGGTGACGATCGGCGTTGAGGAACAGAAGCCCTCCGCCATTGCCAACTCAGCGAAGATCGGCGTCGAGGAGTATCCGCCCTCTGCCGTCGTCAACCCGGCGACGATCGGCGTCGAGGAGTAGAAGTCCTCCACCATCGTCAGCACAACGTTCGGCGACAAGAGTAGGTTCCCCTCCTTCGTCGTCACTTCATCGGCGACCGACGTTGAGGGGCAGGAGTCCTCAGCCGTCGTCAACCCGGCGACGATCGGCGTCGAGGTTAAGGTCTCCTCCACCGTCGTCTCGACGACTATCGGCGTCGAGGAGCGACACCCCTCCACCGTTGTCTCGACGACGATTGACGTCGAGGAAGAGGAGCCCTCCGCCGTCGTCATCTAGGCGACATTCAGCGTTGAGGAGCAGAGCCCCTTCGTCTGGATCTGAACGACGGCGTTCGCCGTTGAGTCGTCGTTCAACGTCGAGACGAAGGATGTCCAGGTGTCGGCTGCAAGGGATCCACGTCGAGGAGCAGAGAAGCGTCAAGACCGGTTTCAACATCACACCGGAGATTGATGTCGAGGAGGAGGTCCGGTTCGACGTCGATATGGCACACGCCTGACGTCAAGACCCGCCTCAGTGAGGTCTAGAGAAGAATCAGTGTTTCTAGTAACGGAATCAGCGTCGCACCATTCGTCCTCTCGTTCCTCCAGACATCCTTCTGTGAGAACAGCCTCTCCAGAAGCCAGCAGACCTGCTCATCAGTCTCCATCACAACACGGGGATACTTCTCCTGCTGGGCACTTGTCCCCGAGGTGGCTCCTCCCCTTGCATCACTGGAAAGATTCTGGAGCGACTCAGCGGATGCAAGAATATACCAGTCCCATCCATAGTTCACCCCTGCAAAGGTTGGGGCAGGAAGTGGACAGATCGTGCTCCCCCAGGCGTGAGGTACGCTGGGGCAGATCGCGGGACAGATCGCTTTCCCCTAGACGGGAGGAACGCACGGGCAGGTAGCGGGAACGAAGACACAGTTCCCATTGCAGAAGAAGGGCACTGACGTGGTCTTCTTCCACCCGATCATCGAAGAGGGATTATTCCCCTACCCTATCGGACAGCCCTGTATCGAGAGTGTCTCCGATAGATGACTTCAACACCTACCATGATGTGCTTCAGAGATGAGCTCAGAAGCTGAGCATTGAGATGTCTGCCCCTCAGGTGGCAACAACGTTGATCTTTGAGACTCCGCATCAGAGGGCAGCGTCTCGTCCATTGCTCCCCTTGGTCCATGGGCTTCTAGAACCCGTTATGGATATCTTCCTGACGCCAGCTATAATCAAGGCCGCACCGGCTCGAATCCAGAAAAAATACAAGCCGGCTTACTCAGACCTTGTCTTCTTGAAGACAGACCCTCCTGCGGAATCAGTGATCATTGCGGCAGCGAGAAAGACTCATGCTGTTGCGACGTCCTCATCGGTTCCCCCGGACAAGGAATGCATGTCCCAGGACTCTTGGGGACGTAAGGTTTGCAGCTCGGCGCCTTCATCAGTAAAAGTCTCCAGTGCAGCAGCCTTATTAGGTCACTATGACGGGGCCTTGTGGGACTCCTTGGCCCGCTTCAAAGAAAAGCTTCCAAAAGAGGATCAGAAGGACTTTGAGGAGATCATCACAGAGGGTTCGCTTGTTGCCAACCAAATGATCAGCACGGCAGCGGACGGTGCTACACTATCGGCGCATTCTTATGCCCATGGGATTTGCACCAGGAGATCCTCCTGGTTGAGGCTAACAGCACTCAAACCTGAGGCACAGCAGAGAATCCTAAATCTCCTGTTTTCCGGCTCATCTCTGTTTGGCACCTATACAGATGAGGAAATGGGCAGGATGAAGGCGGAACTTGATACCCTCAAAGCCATGGGCTTGGAGAAAAAGGAGTACAAACTCTGATACAGGCCCAACCAGCGCAAGAGATACCAACAGAGGGTTCAAACCCCTCAATGGTCCCAAGGGAAAAACAAGGCAAGTTGCAATATCAGAGCCGTAAATAGAACAGAGGTAGAGGTGGTCACCAGCAACAGACCTCTACCACGGCTAGATCGGGAGGAAAACCATGAGCAGTGGCTTCCTCTGGCAACGTTGCCCACTCCAGTGGGAGAAGTGCTTCACATCATCTGGCAGAGTGGTGCAGCATCACAAAAGATCATTGGGTGCTCAATATACTGCGCAATGGATACACACTACATTTCCGTGTGCATCCAAAGGACATTCCTCCAAAAAGATCTCGTCCTCACCAATAAAAGTTGCTCCGACAGGAAGTGAAAACCCTTCTACAAAACCAAGCCATAGAAGAGGTTCCTTCCGCACAGCGGGGGAAGGGAGTCTACTCCAGGTACTTTCTTGTGCCCAAAAGAGATCAGGAGCACAATTTCAGACTTATCCTGGATCTTTGCCTACTGAACAGTCATCGTTCAGAAGTTTCGCATGTTGGCTCTTCATCAAATATGTCTACATCTGCAACTAGGAGATTGGATGTGTTCGGTGGACCTCCAAGATGTGTACTTCCACATACCCATTGCTCCACATCATCGCTAGTATCTGCGGTGTGTGGTCAGACACTGTTAGAACTGGCTATTTCTGGTAGGCTAAGGCTGACGCCAAAGCCAGGCAGAAACCACCATTCTAGTCAGGGCAAGGAAGTCACACGCCAAGATAACCTCTGCTCACCCCCTTGGTAGCTTGGCACAAGCAGTAAGGCTAAACTCGGAGGCAATGTGTAAAGCATTTGCGCCAGCGCACAACAGCAACAACATACTAGGCACACCACAAAAGAGACTCCACACAAGGTTATTATAAAAATAACTTTTGTATTGTAAAAACATATCAGATAAAATCACGCATATACATTGTGCCAACTGGCACGGGCAATATTCACAGGGATTATGTACACAAGACAGGGCCACAAGGGCCACTGTCATATTCAGATATAGCACTTCTAGATAAAATGTAGAATAAAAAATAATAATCAAAGATAACAACCAGTAACCACTGGTAACAGGAACCAGGACCTTACTAGGACCACCTGTACTAAGAAAGCAGAACCACCTAAGTATCACACAGCATTAGGGGTCTAAGAAAGAATACATTACTCATGATGTAATAAACCTACATTCAGAGGAGTAGAAAAGACAACCACCTAAGTATCACTCAGCATTTAGGGGTCTAAGAAAGAATACATTACTCATGATGCAATAAACCTACATTCAGAGGAGTAATAAAGAAGAACACATGATGACTAAACATTCAGTGGTGTTAAGAATAGAGCACATGATGCAATAAAATCACATTCAGGGGTGCAGCGCAAGAAGACACATGATGACTAAACATTCAGAAGTGCAGCGCATGGAAAGAAAGACAGATGATGCAGTAACACATTCAGAGGTGCATAATAAATCAATAGCGCAAAAACTCACATTAGCAATAACTATTAAAAAGCATAGAAATCACATTGCGCCAACCCTACATAAGCCACTACCTGTGGCAGTCCCTAGGCCAACTGGCCTTGTGGGGCAAGGGTGCCCTGGGTCCAATGTCAGGGCGCGCTGCCATGCAGCGCCAGTCCAAAGTACAAAAAGCCTAAACGTGGCAGCTGCCCACAAAGTGCTGGGCAACTGTGTACTAACAAGCTGTGGCAGGGCTCTCAATAGCCCCTAGAACAAATCTGCGCCACCTGAGCCACACAGGCTCTAAAACAACATTGCGCACGTTGGAGCCACACAGGCTCTGGCCAACACTGGTCAAACGTTGGAGCCACACTGGCTCTAAAGCGACATGCCCCCTGGAGCCTCCCTGGACTCTCCAAGCGTTGGGGCGACCCACTGCCAACCGGGGCCGCCCTTGAAGCCCTCGTGGCTCTAGATACAACTGGGCCCTTTGGGGACGGGCAACGACAATCTGCCCCGATATGCCCCGAGCCCTCTTGCTCTCCAACAACAATGTGGCCGACTCGGGAGCCTCTCAATCAATAATGGCCCCCGGGCCTCTCAGGCTCTAAATCACGTTGGGGCGGCCCACTGCCATCCGGGGCCGCCCAATCTCCAGGCCCACAGCTGGTGCCTCGCATCGGCACCACAACAGCCTCGCGGAGCCCCCTCCCAGCCGCTTGCACTCACCGGCTGTCATCGGCGGGGGCTCCTCTCTGCAGGCGGCGGCGCAGGACTTCCCGGGGGCTCTCTCCCGGACATGGGAGCCCCTTAGCACCACTCCTGCTTCCTTTTCTCTCGCCGGTCTTCTCTCCGCGGCGGGGGCAGGCACCGACAATGTGCCTCGCGCCCCCTCCGCTACCGCTCCGCTCCGCCTCAGATGCCACCGGGCTCCCTCAGCTCACGGGAGCCCGGCCGACCCGCCGCCATGCTTCTCTCCTTTCTTCCTCGGCCGGCAGCGGGGGCGGGACTTCCGGCCGGCCGCGCTGCGATTGGCCGGCCAACCACTTCCGGGTCGCTGCGGGCAGCGCAGCGGCCCTTCTCCTTAGGCAGGCAGGCGGGGGCTGAGTTTACCGAGGAGTGGGCTCCCTCGAGTAAGAATCAAGATTAGCGGCATGGCCGCGGGGCAAATGCCGGGTGGGCACCGGCTTAAGAACAATCACGCAATCGAGGTGGGCACTCGTAATTAATTAAATAAATACGGGCATAACGCAGGGTGGCACCTGCAACATCTCACGCAAAATGCGTGATAGCGACACGCTCGCTGCGGATGAAAAATAAAGCGCTCTCAAGCGCTAGGAGGCAGAAATAAAGCGCTTCCATCGCGCTGGGGGCACTGACAGCCTCGCAAGCCCCCAGAGATGACTCCTACATCAAGAAAGGTCCCAAAAGTCTTGAGGCATCCAGGAGGCAGCACAGCAGCTCCTATTAAGGGAAATCCTCCAGCAAAGTTCTTCAGGAGTCCAGGACCAGTCCATCAGGAATCCAGGGCAAAGCAAAGTCCCCCCATCAGCCCAGGCAAGGCAGAGGGGTCCCCCAGAGTCCTCCAGGCATCCAGGGGCTGGGCAGCGCTCGCCCCTGGTAGATTCAAGTCAGAAACAAGAACATTTTGGAAGGGGACACAGCCCCTTCTTATACACAGAAAATCCTTTGAAGTCCTTTGAAGCAGGCAGTGTGAGAACCAGCTGGACTGGTTTAGAGGGAAGTCCCCTTCAGTATCAGGGACAAAGGTGTCAGTCGCCCAGCGGGAGGTGGAGCCAGCTTTGTAGTTACACAGGAACAGCCCTTCACTATCAGGTGCCATCTCCTCCCACTTCCCTGGCAGCAGATGCTGCCTTTCATCCATGGGCTGGCTTCAGACAACCTCCTGGGCTCTCTAGCCCCTGTCATCCTGAAACCAGACAGTCAATCCACAAGCAGGCCCAGGCACTCTGGGCCAGGCTCACCAGCCAATCACACGCTAGCACCAACTTACACAAATATGCCAACTTCCAAAAGTAGTACTTCTAGACTAGACACAGTCATGCCGCATACATCATTTTGCAGCATTCACTCTCACGAGTTGATACATACCAAACTCGCCCCTGCACTCCCCACACATCAGGAACTACCATGGGCATACATATTCCCCATTCATTCCTATGGGAGGGCAGGTCACTCACCACACATTCACAGAGAGCTCAAGCACTTTACACTGTACCACAGTGAAAAAGTGCGCAGAGGCCTAAAATCACCAACCCCAGGTTCCATAAACAGGCTAGGAAAAAGCAAAAAGTCTAGGGGTGAACCTGCCCAACGGGCCGGGTCCAACAGACACAAACACTATCAATACAAGGTCTTACCCTTTGGGCTCAAATCTGCCCCACGAGTCTTTACCAAATGCATGGCAGTGGTGACAGCCGCCCTACACAGAAGAGGTCTGTTTGTCTACCCTTACTTGGACGATTGGCTTCTCAAAGGGCCATCTCCTCGACAAGTAGGGAGCGACTTCCAAGTTTGTCTGCAGCAGTTACATGATCTTGACCTTCATGTCAACATGAAGTTAGTGCAGCAGCCCACCCAGACGATCCACTATCTAGGATCGACTCTGGATACAAACAAAGGAAGAGCATTTCGGAGGAGAGACTTTCTTCAATGCAGCGGAAGTGCAGGATTCTACTCCAGACAGAATGTCCAGCGGTCCGACAAGTTGCATCTCTGCTGGGGTCAATGGCCTCCTGCATATTTCTCATCCCCAACGCCAGGCTGAGAATTCGACCGTTGAAGCAAGATCTAGAAGACAAATGAGATCAAACAACGGGTCGCTAGGAAGATCGGATCGTGCTCTCCCGAACAGTGAAATCATCCATCAAGTGGTGGACTCGGCCTCAGAATCTGTTGGTGGGAGTCCCTTTTCACCAGCCAGTTCCAGCGCAATTGTTGGTAACGGATGCATCTCTTCAGGGATGGGGGCTCTCAAATGCAGGGCCGGTGGTCCACAAAGGAACAGTCCCACCACAAAAACATGTTGGAGCTGCGAGCAGTCCATCTTGCTCTGAAAGCTTTTCTGCCTTCGATCAAGTCCAACTCGGTCCTGATCCAAACAGACAACACGACCACCATGTTTTATCTAACCAAACCGGGAGGTACACGCTCTCGCCCTCTCTCCCTGGAGGCTCAAGCGATCTGGCACTGACTACTAGCTCGAAACCTCTCCATAGTAGCAGTGCACCTTCCGGGAGAGCAGAATGTCAAAACAGACGCACTCAGTTGCCACTTGGAAGATCAGCCAGACTGGGTGCTACACGACGAAGTGGTGGCAAATCTTTTCCATCATTGGGGTCGTCCATCAATAGATTTGTTTGCAGACGACAAAAACAAAAAATGCCACGCCTTCGCATCCAGATTCCACAGTCCAGGTACAAGGGGAAATGCGCTTTTGATGGATTGGTCAGGGACATTTGCCCATGCCTTTCCTCCCCTGCCTCTGATCCCAAAGGTGGTGTCCAAGCTCTTCAGATCCAACATGTAGATGATTCTGATAGCTCCAGACTGGCCGCGGCAGTGGTGGTACCCGGACCTTCTTCAGCTATCGATGCTCCCACACAGGAGGCTGCCTTACAGAGTGGACCTGCTGACCAAGATGGACCGGAGGATTCTCCATCCCAGCCTTCCCTCACTGAACTTGGCAGCATGGCTCCTGAGGTCCTAGAATACAGACACTTGAAACTGCCGCAGGACTGCATGCTCATTTTGAAAGAGGCTAAGAGGCCCTCCACAAGAGCATCATATGCGTTCAAGTGGAAGAGGTTCTTCCTATGGTGTGTTGAAAATCACTTTGACCCTACGAAGGGGCAGGAGAATGTCATTCTTCCTTACCTTCTCTATCTAGCTAAAGCGGGTTTGAACTATGCCTCAATCAGGGTTCATTTGTCAGCCATTACGGCGTACAGAAAGTCACCCAGCCAACCTTCCTTTTTCCAAATGCAGGTGGTTAAGGACTTCTTACAGTGGTTGAAGAAAGTATATCCCCCTATTCAAAACCCTTCTCCTCCATGGGAGTTGAATCTGGTGCTGTCCAAATTAATGGGTCCCCCATTTTAGCCCATTCACAAAGCCTCTTTACAGCACCTGACATGGAAGGCCGCTTTTCTGGTAGCGATAACAGCAGCGCGCAGAGTAAGTGAAATCCAAGCACTGTGTGAAAAAGAGCCTTATACCGTTTTTCACCACAACAGGGTAGTATTAAGGGCTCACCCTTCCTTTTTGCCTAAAGTTGTATCTGATTTTCATATTAATCAGTCAATCTCCCTACCGTTCTTTTTTCCAAACCCCGCGACTCCTGCGGAGAGGTCGCTACATTCCTTGGACCTCAAGAGTGCTTAAAATCTTACCTAGAGGGTACCAAGGGCATAAGAAAATCGGATCAATTGTTTTTAAATTATGGTGCCGTGAGAACGGGCTCCCTAGCCTCTAAAAGATCCATTTCAAGATGGATAGTGTCCTGTATAAAATTGGCTTACCCGCTGGCTCATAAACCCTTGTTGTTGTCTCCTAAAGCACACTCCACTAGGGGAAAAGCGGCCACAGTCGCTTTCTTGCATGATGTTCCAATGTCAGAGATTTGCAAGGCTGCAACCTGGAGATCGGTTCACATCTTCACAAGGCATTGCTGTCTAGAATCAGATTCCAGGGCGGATACTCAAGTGGGCCAGGCCTCCTTGAGGCATCTTTTCGGATGGGGGTCTATCTGTCCAGGCTTGGTTAACTAAGCTGATTGGTTAATTTACCGTTATGTTCCTTTGCCCGCAGGTGGATGAGGTAAGGCTCGCTATTCTAGGATTACAGGTAAGTAACTAATCATTATGTCCTTGTGGGTGCTTTAATTGAGATTTTTTTGTGAGTTATGGAGTTTCTAAAGTTAGCAGGGGATCTCTGCTTCAAGAAGTGATGTCCAACAGATGTTGCATGAGGTTAGTTTCAAGACAAAATCTATGTGATTCGAGCATAGTCTGAAGGTATAGTTCAGGTAACCATTTGTGAGTAGATTTCAGATATAAACTTGTCTAAATCCACCAAATCTTCAAAAATGTTATGTTTTCCATTGACGCTTGTTCAGTTTTGATGATATGAGGAAGGAGAATTGAATATAGAGAGAGAGAAAATGCATTTCTTTTTTTAACAGTATCTTTAGAGTGATGCTCCTTCCCAAGTTATTTCCTGAGCCTTTTTCTTATAGCAGTACAAAAGGGAGTGGTGATGGACGGAGGGTAAAGAATGGTGATGGATCAAACCCAGATCTTTTGACTGGGTGTGAATATTTGATTGGTTCAGATGCTCCGTCCATCACCACCCCCTTTTGTACCGCTTTGGCTGCCATAAGTGTGGCAGGGTATGCTCAGACGTGAATCCCTTGCTCACTTTACCACTGGATTCAAGCAAGCCGGGCTGAAGACAGCTGGAATGCCAGAAACCGGTCCTCGGAATCTTGTTTCCGGTCCAGGGAAGGCATGGCTTGGCAGTTCGGGCTGGACTGTTCCCATGAGGCACAAGGTCAGACTGATTTGCATATAGCCATGTCTGAACTGGGGTGGCAGAGTGGGCTAAAGAACGGTGATGGATCAAACCCAGATCTTTTGACTGGGTGTGAGTGTTTGATTGGTTCAGATGCTCCGTCCATCACCACCCCCTTTTGTACCGTTTTTCGTATGGCAGGCAATTATCATTCATGCATGAGCATATTGTACGGGTCAAAAGATGAGCGCTCTAGAGAATTTCTGAGATTTTGATCAGAAGTTAGGGATTCTGTGAGCCCTTGAGATTTTGAAGTCACTTACAAAGTTGAACCAGTGTCTGAATTAGCCATTGTTCCAAACATTTCCTGCAAGATGTGGCCAAAACCAAAAATGCACAGATTTTCTCTGCTGTTGCAGTCTTCAAGTTTGTTCTATGGCTGTCGTCTTTGTTCACTTTAAGCTAGGTTTTTAGCATTTGTCAAGTGGTTGTCTTCCAAGGAGCCGAAGTGGGATTACATTTCTGTCACCCTCTCAAGGAATATGTGAAGATATATTTTAATGCAGGACTTGTCTGCTTGATTTCGTTGATTGAGCGAGAATATGTAGGGCATCAAGTTTTTGTATAATCAAATCCAAAAAAGCGGTGAAGTCCGATTTGCCCTTAATGGGGGAGTCATGATTTGGAGTTTCTGATTTAGTACATTTTTGACCTACCTTAACTTCTTTATGATTTGTGTTTTTTGGCTCTGTAGAAGCCTACTCTGGAAATACCAGTCTGTCAACACGTATGATAAAGAGAGAATTTATGACAAGACAAGATATAATACAATAGTATGTGCAGCACAGAGACAGACAGCAAAGCGGCTAAATATCCAACAAGGAGAATACTTCCAAGGCCTTTTATTGATGCAATCCACCAAGGAAAACGTCATTAATTATGCTATATATGTTCAGTAGAAGTACAGAATTAAGACATTTCTTTAAAAATTAAGCCAAGGGACAGCTTCTGCCCATCAGTAGCCTCAGCGCGTTAGAGAAGTACAGAACACTAGGCCAATCAGAAGAGGCCAACACTGTGTGATGGTAAAGCAACTTCACCCCACATCCGTGACCCCGCATGCTGTCACAACGCGGGTCATTATAACGAAGCGTAGTCACTCACTAGTTAATGGAACTCACATGTCCTTGATGCTGTTTACTCTATAGTGTAGAAGATAAAATGTGATGTACCCTATTACTCTGCAAGTTATTTTCTACTAGGCACTGTTGGAGCAGGTGTGCACAAATACTTGATGAGTCAATACATGTAACGTTTCATTATTTTCTTTCTACTCAGTCAATATAGTCTGCTTCCTTCAATGCATGTTGTACATTTTTATTATTCTCTGTGGCATTTCCAAATCAGTGGTAAAGGTTGAAAGCCTCAATGTCCTTCAATGTTCCTAGTGGAAGGTCTTCAGATGAATCCGAATGCACAATGAGCACAAATAACTGTTGGTACTCGTATCCATATCTTGGCCGTCTTTGCAAAGGTGCCTTAAAGAATTGCAAATGAAACCTTTCAAATGGTCAATCCTGTACCTTTTTTTTTTTTTGCATCAGAGGTCACCAGTACTTGAGCATAAGATACTCTAAAACTAAGGTGAGGCGCTCTAGAAAGGACGCTCCAGCATAATCTTTCAGCCAGAACCGCAGATGATGAAGGCGATGAATACTTGCAGCTACCTAAAAGACCCGACTCTCCTATTGGGGCGGACGCTAGAAACTTTGTTTCAAAACGCCGTTTGTGCTCCCCTTGTGTAACATAGGTCACCAGTACTTGACTGTTCACAGAGCACTTAAAGAAAAAAAACATGAAGATCCTTGAAAGGTAGGTATCCGGAGACCAGGCCTGCTTGCACTCTTCTGATTCTGGGATGGTGTGCAGCAGGAACGGCCTCTTTTAGCTCCTGCTTGCGGTTGCTGCTTTGTTGGAGCGAAGATTGTACCTGCAGGGTGCCCCTGGATGGTGCAGGTGGCACCTTGACGTTCATGCTCCTTCCGGCTCTGGTGCTTCTGTGGTGTGAGGGTTGTGGGTCCAGGAGCTCAGTGGCGTCTGATGTGTGCGTTTGGAGGAATCTTGACAAGAAGATTGCAGCACTGGATAATGAAGACCCAGCCATGCATGCTTATGATGGACAACAAAATAGCATCCCACAACACATTCTTGGTCTGCCTCCAGCTTGTGGGCATACTGCTTTGTAGTAGTAGATCCGAGTTGCTTTAACTGCACTGTCTCTAGTTCATTGCAAGAGCCTCGGAAAGATGAACTAAGCCAACCACAGGGTTGATACGTCTCTCATTAGAGAACGACAGTCTGTGATAAAAACAATTAAACAACAAAATGTAGCAGTGGGTCACGAAAAGAAATGACTAACTAAGTATCTGAAAAAGGCAGGAGAGAGAACCAAAATTAGTGGTCAATCTAAATCAACTTATTACGTGACTAAATAATATAACACTAATCAAAAAAAGAAAAGAAGAGGGTACTCTTTCCATGTGAAAAAATACCCATCAGTTGTCAATCAATACCGCCCTGTTCATCATCTGGGATCCTTCACACCAGGAAGGAAAGATTTTGTACCCACTGCAGATGAGAGAGATGTATACAACTCATCTGACCAGCGAGGCCCAGTGTTTTCTATAGTGTATCTAGGTGTAAAGTGACAACTGTAGAGCAGTGCATAAAAGGTGAAACAAATAATAAGTGAAAAGAAAGTGTGCTTCAATATCTAAAATTGGATAGTGAAGAGGCTAGAACACTTTAATAAACACCTCCTCACCCCCAAATCAATAAAAAAAGAGTGCGACTTTAGTAGTTTCAATAGATAGCTACTACTCAATGTGTGCGGTCAACATGTTTCTGCAGACTAAACGGAGCCCCAAGGGTATCCTGCTGCTTTCATCAGGACCATTATCGCTACTGCTCACTTTTAGGTGAAAAAGAAAATGATTTATCACCTGGGTATTAAATCGGTCAGCATTCTCCTGGCAAGATGGCAGGAGAGAAAAACTCCACCTCACCTGGCCACAGTGCAGGTAATTGGAGCACCGCTCTTCCTGTCGGTACTCCAGACGTCCTTCTGGGCTGTCTCCCATGAGGCACAGGATCAAGACTGATTTGCATATGGGCATGTCTGAACTGGGGTGGCTTGGTGAGCAAAATAACAATAGATTAAACCCAGATCTGTGACTGGGGGTGAATGTTTTGCCATTGTGCAACATTCCGTCCATCATCTTGTGTGTTTTCCTGAGTTATTCTGGCCTCTTATGTGTCACAATCTAGAACAGTGAATCCATTTAGGATGTCCCCAGGACGTCACTTGGACAAGATCCTGTCCTGCTGTAGTCTGCCACCCTTCTTAGTCATACTCTGCAAAATGTGTCACTGTAAGACATGTTTGTATAAATGCTTAACTGGCGTTTTCTTCAAAGCAGTGGTGATATAGGTGATATTTCACATAGTGACATAATCACTTATTTGACTTTCCTATTTCTGCCGCAAACTCCACACGTTCTTCCACTATCTAATTTCTTAAGTACTGTAGCGTGTCACTCATTCTGGCACTCGTCAAAGACCGTAAAGTGGACCCTGGAATCTAATTGTAGAGAGGTCTAATTTGCAACCTGGGGCAAGGGAAGTCTGTCGTACTACGCAAGCGGGCTGAATCCTCAACCCACGGAACTAGCCTGCACCGAACCCAGCACAGTGCCTTGAATTGATATCAGCCAAGAGGTGGCTGAGCAGGAGGGTGTTTGTGGTAGAGTGGGCATAACGGGAAGCGCTGCATATATAGTCCGTGACTGAACTGCACAATGTGAAGCCAGAAAACCTGTATTTAATCCTGGCTTCTCCATTTTACCAAATTGTGTGTTCCTAGGCAATTTATTTTGCTTTCTCTCCTTTTCCTTTATTATCGCATATAAGAGGACCTCGAAATATAGGGCCACAGGATACGTACTTCAAATACCCTTCCGTGTGTTTAACAAATTATAACATTCTTCATTTATATCGGAACCCCAGGCCACCCAGGGGATGCACATAACAACTGGCTTAGTTCTTACTTCAGTGTAGACATTTCTGTCAAGGTGGGGAAGAGTGAATATCTCCAAAATCATGATTGAAAACTATTACATAAAACAAGATTAATATTTCTCCACGAACTGACATAATCTGATGTACACAGGAGAAACTGTTCTGCATGTTTATGAAATACATTTCTTGAATGTTGGAGACATCTAATTAAACTCTTTATACTTTTCCTGCAAGATCTGGTCCTGAAAGTGAAGAGCACCCTATCTACTTCCCTTCATTAGCTTCTCTTGACCTTAAGTAAATATTTTTCTTCTTGTTTAACTTCTTTTAATGTTAGTGCTTAGTCTGGTGGGCAGCAGAATGCTGTTGACCAGGGACCGCATGTGAAGACCAAGAGGGCTACATGTGGCTTCCAGGCCTGTCTTTAGATATCAGTGGTGTAATCTATCACACACCCTCGCAGTTTTGCTTCCTAAAAAATGTGTCCCACCAGCCCCACTTTGTAATTTAGTAGCTTTTAGCGCAGTCCAATGTGATCTGTCATTATTTAAAACAATGCCTACTGTTCTAAGGGACACTAAGAGGTATCTGGCAGGGGTGGGGAACCTTGAAATGCCATCATTTGGGACCCCTACTCATTGTGTCACCCCCCCTCCGCGCTGAAAAGGGGTATCAGCTGAAAATAAGTACTTCACGAAACAAAACATAAACAGACATATACGAAAAAACAAACCTGTCCTCTGACATTCTTGCACCTGAAAATAAAAGTGTTAGGAAACTAACTTTTGCACCAAACTTATGACCGTACAGATATACATAATTACACTTCTCTTCGTCTATCATTTATGAACTTTATACAAACTACAAATTGTAAGATGATTCGATCCTATTTTATTAAAATACATTAAGTATTTGCATTACTTTCCATTATCCACTACAAAGAATGTGTTTAAACTGACAATACCAACTATATGTTTCTGTACTGTTCATAACCACAGGAAACGTATTGCATTATGTGGTTTTGGTCTGGGCTCAATGCCTAGTCTCTGTGGCCAGCCAGGAGCGTCAATTCAAAGGCAGCCCAAAGCAGTAGTCCTTAACCATTCTTCATATCATAATATCAAAAGCCTTGCTGAACAGAACATTGCTCAGTGACTGTCATCTGACTTTCCCCAGTGATTAGAATGATCAGGAGTCTCAGGAGATGTTAATACTTGTATTTGTAACGGAAATAAATGGCCATTAAGTTCTTGAATAAACCTCTCAAATTTCCATATTTGGGCTATGACCTGTTGAAGGTTACGCATTATTTGTGCTGAATCAAAATTGCACATTTCGCTAGCATTGAAATAGAGCTGATCCTGTTGTGCGTTATATGTATCATGCACATTGTGGTCTCCCAGGCTAACCCCAAACAATACGCCTGATCTTCTAGTGCATTGTTCATAAAGGCCATAGAATAGACATGAGTCCACTGCCATGTAATCACATGCAAGGCATAGTAGTTCTGTTATCTGATGTTGTGAATCTACACATTGGGGCCAGTCAGACATTTCGACTTGCGGATCTGTGAACTTGTCTAACAACATTGTAGATGCAATTGAATCTGTTGCTGTGGGCTACTGTGTTGGACCTGTATTCTGAAGCGTATTCTGGTCCTGCCTGTTGTCCCTATTCTAATTCGGAATTTTCATTAAACATATTTGTTTGTACGCCATTGTCGCACTTTAGCAACCATTTTCAAGATATTATGAAGTGTAGGGGCCGTTGTTGTGGATAGGGGATATGTGTCATTGAATCTTTGAGGCCAGCAAATATTATGTGTTGTCCACAACAGAACTTCTACCCCTTCCTGCGAACGCTGGCAAATAACATAATGTAGAGCTTGATCGTCACATGGTCCAGTGTATCCCTATGCATTAAAAACAGGAAATCAGATGAGGCCAGTTCTGTTCTCGTTAATTGAGCGACTATTGCTCTTATTCTTATATTTAATCCCGAGTTCTGTGCACTTGAAATCGAGAGAGAACAGGCTGGTTTCTCGAATTCCTCTCTTCTGTCTAATGTTCACCAACTGCTCTGATATTACCATTTCTGTCGATCACTTCCTCATTTGCAAGCCGCAGTTTCAAAATCTCTCTTGTATTAGCGAACTGTGTGTGTTCTATGGCGGAGGCAGAGTATTGAAGAACTTTGTTTTAGGAGGTGGTCATCGGTATGTCTCTATAACCTGTATGTTTCCCAGCACTGGCACCTGATCTTTGTCCTGCAATTGTACACTTCCACAGGAAAACCTCTTCACCCCAGCAGTTGTTTGAGTGCCCGTGTATAGAACTAATAGCTGTCACAAATATGACAACAATGCTGTATCATATCTGTCTGTTGATGGAAACTGTATGTCTATTCTTTTGGCTGTCAAATCATGCCATGCTAATTTGGGCTGGGTGGCTACTGTTCCAAATCGCTTGTGTCCCAGTGGACTTCCCATGACGCTGGGTGCAAGCAGCTGACCCTATACTAGCTACAAATGTTCAAACATACTTCATTTTAGTGACACAAAAGAAGCCGCTACCCAGGGGTAAGGTGAAAGAAAACAGACAATACATTCAGTATCACACTCTGCCTTCCATCAGCCAACCGCGTTTGTTAATTAAAGCAGAGTGCAATGCACCAGGCATAACAACAGTTAATTTGCTACAAGTTCACCATGGTGCATTCACAAGTGAGAATAGTATAGAAAAGGAGCGAAATGAACTGGTATTGATGTCCTTATGCTGTCAGAGGAAAGAAGACAGAAAAGTGAGAAAGAGGCAGTATTTGAATCTCGTTGTCGGGGTACCATTCAGCGTTTTAGTGCAAAAGTGGTAAACTCTGCATTCAATCCATCCATACGCATTAAATATAAACTCGGAGTATGCTATCTCTGCACTGTTTTCTATGGTAGAATATACCCAAGGATCCTAGTCTCAATAGAGAAATAGTAGAAACAGCAGGAGAAAAATGGGGGTGTCAAGTGTGATAATTAGTACCACACAGGTGTAGGGTAACGTACAATACACAGTAAACGTCAGTCTGTTGTGTATTAACATAGCATTGACATTTTATAATAACATTTGTAGTAAGACTGTTGGTGATCAGTCATTTGAGATGTAGCAGTATATGAAAAGTCAATCACAAAATGCCCGTAATACCCCAAAATACTAATAATCTCAATTAATCGGAAAACACCATGTTACAATTGGAGAACAGCACATCAAAATAACAGTAATACTAATAACTGCAAAGAACACAATACCAACCCCCTCCCTGTTGTGAGTAGGTGGACACCTAGTCTCATCTGGTGACCTCCCCTGGTGTCCAGCAGGAAGCAGTGTACCAGAGCTGACCGCCCTCTGGCTACACTGAAGAATTTACCAGTTGCAACAAAGGCGGAGCACTGCCTACTACCACCTCTGTGATATCATCTGGCACTCAATACCTGTGCCAATCAAGGGGAATGACTCCTGCTACCACCCTTTAAGGAGCAATACCTGCTACAACTCTTAAACGAGGAGCAATACCTACAACAGCCCAACCCTGATGAGGAAGTGCCTCTATCAATACTCACCTAGTGCTGTACCATCCGGTAATGCTCACTTGCATCTGTGTTACTCACAGGCTGAAGAGTTCTGTCCCTGGCCGGGGAGCCTCTGCAGGCAAGACAGGGAACTGCAGAAATTCGCACTCCCTGGCACACAGTCAGAAAGGTACTGCATAGTGTCAGGAAGTTACTTCTGGCAAGGGAAAATGCGGATGGATGCCATAGGCAGGGGCGAAGGCTCTAGCTCAGCAACTAAAATCCAAATTCTATGGCAGAACCGGGAACCGAGGATTAGGCTTATTCTCTCTTCTCGTTATTATCCATATAAAACTCCAGCATCCATTTTTTAAAAACATGCAGTCAGTAAAAAACTACATTTCCCATGAACAGTAGGGAAACCGATAAACACAGAATCCATCCAATCATGCTTCACTCCATTGTATAACGTCCTGTGTAGCCCTTCTAGCCTCCTCTTTCTTTGCTGCTCCATCAGCAGGACAGATAAGTGCTTGGTTATCTTCCTATATCGTTTAACATTTATTGCGGGCGCCGCGGGAGCTCTCCGCTCCTTCGTGGTCGCCCTTGTTACCCTAATTGTTTGGTTAGCGGCGCAGAAGCCTCTACTCCTACACGGCCGCAGCAATCCAGGCTCGCTCGTGCCGAGTGTGGTCTTTCGACCGATAGAAGGCTCGCGCTTTGTTTAATTACCTGTGCATCCCCAACAGCAGCCGGAACACGGCAGTTTCTCTAACTGACATTGCTAAGTATTCTGGCTGCGGTAACTGACACAGGTGAAGCACCGTTAATTAGTGCTTGAGTGAGCGAAGTTATTTTTAGCCCCTTCTGCACGCGAGTCAGCAAACTAGGCTTTTTTCTGCTTGTTAGTGACAGAACAAAGGGAGATTAATTCTTTCTGCGTGCTGGTGCCGGAAGGGATTACATCCTGCGGGGTAAGGTTTTATTGAACAAGGGACACCCCAGGCACTTGATTACCCCTACAGATCCCAGAGGGCAATCCCAGTGGTGTATTTGGTATTACCAACCATTATCCCTCTAGTTACAGTGGGACGTCTGTTCCCTTACCTAGATGGATTCCATGGATAATGAAGAGACTGGAGAGTAAATGGAGGAAGAGGTTACCTACCTCCTCATAGACTAAAAGTTCTGCAAAGTGATGGATGCATCCATCCTCAGAGCTGTGTCGCAGGCGGTTGCCCCCCTGGAGAAGAGACTGGTGGCACTCCAGGCGCAGTGCCAGCATCCCCTCAAATCGAGGAAATATTCCAATGGGCCTCTGGCCCCCCTACCTCCAGACTAGTCGGCTACTCCCACCGGTTACCTCTCCCCAGAGCTTGGAGAAGCGCAAGTGCACAGATGACCCCGAAATCGATCTCAACGCTTTTGCCTGCCTCAAGAAGGCTTTTTTGGATGACAAGCCTATTCTAGATTCCCAGACACCAGGTTCATCAGGGATGGATCCGCTCACACCGCCACGAGCGGACCAAGGGCAGGGCGATGATTCCCCCCCAACACTTCAGATGGGGATGGGGACAGTTCTAGACCGTGGCGCCCGACGGCCAACCCCCTGGGAGGGTCAGACCTCCCTGCAGACACCAGTCTTGCGTCACAACCGAATTTGCTGAATCTTACACCTGAAATCTGCAGAGTGGTTCCCTGTACCCCAGGTGGCAGCCTACATGGCTGCCACAAACCCTTAGACAAGGAAGTGAGGGGCTATCTTAAGGCAGAATGCCCCCGGTCCTCCTTGGAGGGGAAAGTGGCTACCACACCCTAAAATGGCCACTTTACTCGCCAAGTTTTTCCGTGACCCCAAAAAGACCATTGGCCGATCCTGGGGTTCATGCCAGGATAAACTCCTGGGCAACGCCTGTCCTCTAGCTAAGATTATGGATATGGCAGAGGACGCCATGGCCTCTGGGTCCCTCATATCTCCAGAGGTGCTTTTCAACTGGGCGCAAAGGGCCATCATCTTCTTGGGGAATGCAGACTGTGCGATCTTTACAGAGAGGCATAAGTCACTACTCTTAAAATTGACCCAAAATTAGGAGAACGTTCTACATTGGAGGCAGGGACAATAGCCCAGGGGAACCTGTTTGAAGACATGTTTATAAAACAATTAGGGAGATTCGTAAATATGTTTAATTCCCTTGATAAGGCGCAATTCTCAATCAAAAGAATCTTTACCCCCGTGTTTTTGCAGCAGCCGGTTGAGGTAGGGGGCGCTCGTCCGTCCGTCCTTTTCAAGCAGCCTCCAAGGATGGCGACTCAAGACGTGTCAATGGCAAGACCTCGGCAAGTGTGGTAATTTCTACCAGACAAAATCATATCCCCGCTTCCGTGGAAGCAGGGGCTGCCAAAGAGGCAACTTCAACAACAGCCAAGGTAAGGTTTATTTATTTATGTATGCGATTTGTAAAGCGCACAAATACCCCTGGGTGTCTCAGCACTGGGGACAGCGAGCATGAACCAGACAACAGAAGAACTTATTGATTAAACAACCATGTTTTTGTCAATTTTCTAAAAGCAAGTAAAGACTGGCTGGCTTTAATATCAATTGGGAGGGAGTTCCAAAGTTTTGCTGTGGCAACGATGAAGCGCTTGTCACCCCATGATGCAGTTTTTGTACGAGGTTGGAAGACCTGGCAGGTATTTCCATTCGGGGACCGTTGGCCCTTTTTCAATCGAATTGGAAAAAGTTATTCTCAGACGCATGGATGTTGCAAATGGTGGAGGGTTTCCACTTTTAATTTTATGGGACCCCAACCCAACCCCATCTGCCCACTCCTTTAACCTTTCCACCCGAGCAGAGAGCATTGGTGAGTCAATAAATAGACAGCCTATTACAGAAAAGGGCAATAGTAAGGTCAAAAATTCACCCCTGGGGATTTATCAGCAACCTTTTCCTGGTGGAAAAGAGGTATAGCGGGCAACGACCGGTCATCAACCTCAGGGAATTCAATTCCTGGCTACTACTGTCACTTCAAGATGTAGGGGACCCACCTCCTGCGGGACTTTCTCCAGGTATCCGATTGGAGGGTCCGCCTGGACCTAAAGGATGCTTACCTGACGGTACCGATTTTTCCCCCACACTCACACTTCCTGCAGTTCTTGTGGGACTCCCCGGTATTAGAGTTCACCGCCCTTCCTTTCGGTCTCTCTTCGGCTCCATGGTGTTTCACCAAACTGATGAGGCCGGTCATCAAACATTTACGTGCTCGAGGAATACGACTTATCTACCTCAACGATATCCTGCTCATGGATCAATCCCCGGTGCGGCTTTCCACCCATTTTCAGATAGCGAGAGACCTGCTAGAATCTTTAGGGTTTGTGGTCAACGAAGGGAAATCAACCTTGATCCCTTCCCAATCAATGGAATTCTTGGGATTCGTGGTAAAATCGACCAAGACGACCCTCAGTTTGCCCTCTCGGAAACTTACCAAAATCCGAGACGAATTGCGGAGAACCATCTCCAAATCTTACGTATCGCTCCATCAATTGGCACAGATTGTGGGACGCCTCTCGTCCTCGAGCCAGGCGATCTTCCCGTGTCCTCTTCATTACAGGACTCTGTAACGTTTAAATATCAAGCATCTCTGGAAATGCCTTTCATATTCACAAATGATTCCTCTCTCGATCGAAGCAAAAGAGGAGATGAATTGGTGGCTACCCTACATGGAGGCTTGGAATGGCAGAGATTTTAGGCTCCCAGCCCGACCTTGTAGTCGAGTCAGACGCCAGCGGCTCCGGATGGGGCGTTCAATGTAGAGAGTTCTCTACCGGCGGAAATCGGTCCTCCACCGAGTGTTCTCTGCATATTAACTGCCTGGAATTGATGGCAGGGTCATTCACCATCCGTTATTCGACCAAAGAGAAGGTGAAATTCTCAGTCCTTCTCAAGATGGACAATGTGGCGGCAGTCCGCTACGTCAATCACCTAGGAGTGACAAGATCGAAGACGTTGTCAGATCTCGCCCAGACCCTTTGGGAGTATTGTTTAGCCAACCAGAGTTCTCTGTCAGATGAACATCCCCCGGGAAGGTCCAACCAAGTAGCCGATTGGCACTCTTGCCAATAGAGAGATGCCAGCTTATGGAAACTGAATCCCCAGATCTTTCAGCAGATCCAAGCAGCCAGATGGGGTCCTTTTTTTGTGGATCTCTTTGCATCCCGGCTGGACTTCCAACTCAACAGGTATTGCAGTTGGCGACCGGACCTGCATGCCACAGCCCTGGATGCCTTCCTCCAAGATTGGAGCAAGGAGCAACCTTATGCCTTTCCGCACTTCGTCATGATAACCAGGTTGACAGCACAGGTACGCAGGCAAAGGGCAGAAGTAGTAGTGATAACCCTGATTTGAAGATCTCAAGCCTAGTTTCCAGCGAAGATGGAACTTTCTTTGGATGTTCCAATCCCTCTACATCTAGTGCCTGATTTTCTCCAGGATCGCCAGGGCAATCCTTACACTCTAGTCCTAGCAGGGTCGCTCCGTCTCATGGCCTCGAGGGTTACAGGTGATGCTGGAAAGTCCCAGGCTTCCTCCTTGCTCGCTAGATCCTGGGCAGACAATAAGAGCAAGCGATACAATTCCGCCTGGTCAAGATGGTTGGCTTGGTGCCACCAACGCCAAATTGAACCCTTGGGTGCGGACATTGTCCACGTGGTGAATATCTGGCAAACTTGGCCTCTCAGGGCTTCGCATATCGATCCATTAATACCTATAGATCGCCGATCTCGGCAGGGCACCTGCCAGTGGACTGTCACCCGTTGAGGAGCATCCGTTGGTTAGGAAATTGTTGAAGGGTGTCAGAATCCCAGTCCCTCCTGCACCCAAGTACACATCTCTATGGGACGTTAACAAGGTTCTATCCTTATTTCAGTCCTGGCCTCACAATAAGTACCTATCCAGGAAGCAGCTGTCTGCAAAGTTGGCAATGCTACTGTGTTTGTTATCATGCCGCCGAGTCTCGGATGATGTCTGGGCCCTGGATATAACAGGTAGAGTCTTTACCCCAGATGGGTTGTTGTTTCATATTTCTCGCTGAACAAAGTGTCATTCTAGATTTGTGTCTTACCCATCCTTCGACAAAGTCCTAAGTTGTGTATAGTTCGCACCGTTAAAGCATATGAAGCTATGACTGAAGAACTCCACCCACACAGGGAGAAGCAATTTCTAATCGCGCTCACAAAGCGGTTTCGTCCCCTACGATTGCCAGTTGGGTCAGGGGTGTCATGCAAGAAGCAGGGCTTGATACTTCCCATTTCGTAGCCCACTCAGTGAGAGGGGCTTTGGCCTCAAAAGCCTTCTGTCTTAATGCTCGCCTTGAGGATATTCTCAACATGGCAGATTGGTCAAATGACTCCACCTTTAAGACGTTTTATTTCAGACCGGTTCCCTCTCTGGCAAGCGTGGTGGTGGATGAGCTTTGAACTAGCCTAATCCTCGCCTCCTCATCCTGCCATAGAATGAAAAATGTCCTAGCTCTCGTAAAGGAAAGTTTCAGTTCTTTTAAGGACACAGAGGGGAGGATTAGCCCACCCTAAGATTTTCTGCAAATATCTCCCTTTCCCAGTTACTGAGAAAATGTTTGTGACATTTAATAAATGACTGGTTATGAACGCAATAATTGATTATACTGTGATGGATGTCATAATGTTGACTCATATGTTACTGATGCTGCTGAGGTTCTATTACCGTGGCAAATAAAATGTACCTCTTTGTCAATAGAAACTGCCGTTGCAGGAAGAAAGAGGAGGCTAGAAGGGTTACACAGGACGTTATACAATGGAGTGACGCATGATTGGATGGACACTGCGTTTATTTATTTCCCTACTGTTCATGGGAAATGTTGTTTTTTACTGACTTTGTGTTTTCAAAAAATAGCTGCTGGAGTTTTATATGGATAATAAAGCAAAGATAGAATAAACCTAATCCTCGCCTCCGTGTCCTTAATAGAATTGAAACTTTCCTTTACGATAGCTAGGACATTTTTAATTCAGATGCACACGAGTGAGAAAAGCACATTCAGGCAGCATAGCTGGAGAGAACAGCACTGGAGGTCAGAACCATAATCCGGTCGTCAAGTGACAACCACAGCACAGAGCGAGGAAGATAGCAAGAGCTATTTTTGAGCAAGTGCCTAGCATCAACCCACGCAGTTCTCAACAGTATGGTGACCTACCGAAAAATATATTACCAAAGCCACAAAAACCAGGCAAACAAAAGAGACCAAGACAACGGTAAAAAAAGCTGTTTAGCAAGGTAGGCACACAAGAACTGCATAGAGGAGGACAAAGTCAACAGAAACGAGAGATAGGATAATAGTAACAACACCCATCAAGTGCAATCTGTTAGATTATCTATCTATCAAATGTTGAAGCCTAGTCAAGAAATGAATCTGACAGAATATCGACGGAGAGAATATCGACCTACAGCAACATCGACGCTGGAATAACCAAGGCAAGTATATCGACACCCTATCTACAACATGGTAAATACAAAAATATCGAAACTAACATATCGATGTTAAAAATATCGTAATTAAAAATATCGTTTTTTTCTGTAAAAAAAAGTAAATAAATTAAACCTATTTAATCATGTTTAAAATTAATAAATAATACATATTTAATAATAAAACTTTAATTAAAAATAAACCTACAATATATGATATATATACTTAATAACAATATTTATTAATTATTTTAATTAATTATAAATTAATAACAAATACCATAAATTACAAATAAATCTACACACACAAAATAATAACGTAAATAAAAATAATTAATTATATTAAATAAATTCAAAAATTAAATATACTTTCAATAATATGAAAATTAATTAAATACAACAATATCTAAAATAATACAAAAAATATTAAATACATAAATAAAAATACTATTTAAAGTCCCAAAAAAACGACATTAATGAAAACATTGGATAGCGTAGAATGTAAAATTACTTTTCCCACTCCAGAAAATTAAACAGTAGGGAAAGCATTAAATAGCATAGGGGTAAAAATTACTATTCCCACTCCAGAGAGTGCAAAAGTAGGGAAAGCGTTGGATAGCGTAGAGGTAAAAATTATTATTCCCACTCCAGAGAGTGCAACAGTAGGGAAAGCGTTGGATAGCGGGTGGGTAAAAATTATTATTCCCACCCCAGTGAGTGCAACAGTAGGGAAAGCGTTGGATAGCGTAAGGGTAAAAATTACTATTCCAACTCCAGAGGTTGCAACAGTAGGGAAAGCATTGGATAGCGTAGGGGGGAAAATTAGTATTCCCACTCCAGAGAGTGCAACAGTAAGGAAAACATTGGATAGCGGGTGGGTAAAAATTACTATTTCCACTCCAGTGAGTGCAACAGTAGGGAAAGCGTTAGATAGCGTAAGGGTAAAAATTACTATTCTAACTCCAGAAGGTGCAACAGTATAGAAAGTGTTGGATAGCGTAAGGGTAAAAATTACTATTCCATCTCCAAAGGGTGCAACAGTAGGGAAAGCGTTAGATAGCGTAAGGGTAAAAATTACTATTCTAACTCCAGAAGGTGCAACAGTATAGAAAGTGTTGGATAGCGTAAGGGTAAAAATAACTATTCCAACTCCAAAGGGTGCAACAGTAGGGAAAGCGTTGGATAGCGTAGGGATAAAAAATTACTATTCCAACTCCAGAGGGTGTAACAGTAGAGAAAGCATTGGATAGCGTAGGGGTTAAAATTGCTATTCCAACTCCAGAGGGTGCAACAGTAGGGAAAGCGTTGGATAGCTTAGGGGTAAAAATTACTATTCCCACTCCAGAGAGTGCAACAGTAGAGAAAACGTTGAATAGCAGGTGGGTAAAAATTACTATTCCAACTCCAGAGGGTGTAACAGTACAGAAAACGTTAGATAGCGTAGGGGTAAAAATTACTATTCCAACTCCAGAGGGAAAGCGTTTGATAGCTTAGCATTTAAATTTAACATACTTATAAATAATGTTTATATTTAAAATAATGTATAATTACATTTTTAAATAAATCTACATCATTTACAAACAATTATTAATTATTAAAAGCAATTACATTTGAATAATTAATTAACAATAAATTATCAATACATATTAATTAAATATTTCTCACAAAATAATACATATTAAAGAATTAAATACATTTCATTACATAAAAATATGATTTAAAATTAATTCACAATTAAAATGTATTAAACAATATACCAAATAATACTTTTTTTTATAAAATATTGATTACCAATTAATTACACATTTTTCAATTAAGAAATAATTACCAATTAAAAATATGAATTCCAATTAACACAATTATTTACCTATTAAAAAATGAATTACCAATTAAAAAAAATATTTCCCAATTACAAACATGAATTACCAATTTTAATTTTTTTTTATTAAAAACATTAATTACCAATTAAAAAAATAAACTATCAATAATATAATTAATTGTCAATTAATAATTAATGTAAAATACGTTATTTATCCATAAGAAAAAAATTATAAATCAACAATTAATTACAATTAAATTACTTACCACCCAATTCCCCTATAAACCCACTACAGAAATCGAAACAAAATTAATAAAAAATTATTTATAATTCCTATAAATTAATAATTAATTTAGTATATTTAAATTACTTCCCACCCTATTCCCCTATAAACACACAACCCGCTCCGGTACCAAAACATAAAATGTACTTAAAAATAACATTAAAGACATATTAAATAATTAATTTATCAATTAAAAAAATAATTTCCAATTAATAATTAAATTATCAATTAATATAATTAATTGGCAATTAATAATTAATTAATCAATTAAAATAATTAATTGGCAATTAATAATTAATTAAAAAATACTTATCCATAAAAATAAAAAAATCATGAATTAATTACAATTAAATTACTTCCCACCCAATTCCCCTATAAACCCACAACCCGCTACACAAATAAAAAACATACATTAATTAAAATTAATTTATAATTCCTAAAAATTAATCATTAATTTTGTATATTTAAATTACTTCCCACACTATTCCCCTATAAACCCACAACCCGCTCCGGTACTAAAACTTAAAATTTACTTAAAAATAACAGTATTAATATATAAAAATAATACACATATAATTTAAAAAAATTAAAATACTTAACAAAAACATATTACACATACATAATTAAAAACATAAAAATAATACAAACATCGATATTAGTAATATCAAAATTCGATATATATGCTATCGATATTACTAATTTCGATATTACTTACATCAATATAAATAATTCAATATTACTTACCTTAGGGTCGATATTCTGTCCAACGATATTCTTGACATCGAAATTCTGTACCTTCAATATTTGCAACACGATATTTGTGTAGGTCGACAATTAGGACTCGATATTTTGACTGTGTGCCATCAATCTTATCCTTGGGCAAAACGTCTTCTCAAAAGTTTAGAGGTAGGTACACAACCTCTTAATAAGACAAACTGAGACATGCTAGTATCAGAATTGGCAGTGGCGCGAACAGCCCACAGAAAGTTTTCAATTTCTGCCTTGCAATTCAGACAACTAGCTTTTGCTAACGGCACATTCTGTTTAATGACCCTGTTAAAACGTTCCACAAGGCCATTGCTTCTAGGATGATAAGTTTTTTTTAAAACCTATTTTATTTGTCAAAAGCACATAGAGTGGAGCTCTGTAACCCAGAGGTTTCGGTAGCATCAACATACATTATCATGACTTTGACACTTTTACTTATATAGGAAAAACATATTGTAAAGACTTGCAATATAAATCAAGACAAGAAAACACAAAAAGATATACAATACCCCCACCCCCTTGCACTGCTAACCAAGCATGATCCGTATTTACAGTCAGAGCAACAATCCTATGCTCACAACAATTTATTTCTAAAAAGGCTCTATCTCACCAGATGTATACAAAGAAGAAAAAAAAACGCTATGAAGGAGGGGAGAACATTGGAGCCGGTCTGAGCCCTGTACTGGGACAGGCTCCAATTCCAGTCCCCGATAGTCAGCCCAGTGCTTCCATATTTTATCATGTTTCCGAGGACACCCCCTCGCCAGAAAGATAGGAGCCTCCAAGCCCACCCAGAAGTCTAGACCTGTCTTCCAAACCGAAACAGAGGGTGCTACTGTTGCCTTCCAGGCTCTAGCAATGTCGCTCTTGGCCTGGGTAAAACCTAGGAGCATAAGGAGATGTTTATACACGTTGCCCCAATATTGTCCATGACGTGCCGAAGAGCCAGCTTAGGTGACCAGGGAGGTCCCAACCCAAAACCTCCGACAGGCAGGTCATTACTCCCCGCCAAATCCGCACCAGCGCGGAGCAATCCCATATGGTATGGAGTAAGGTACCCCCTTCATGCATGCAGCGAAGACACACCGGGGAGGCCACCAAACCCACCCTGTACAGCCGGTCTTTAGTAAAATACACCCTATGGAAGTATTTAAACTGGATAAGCATGAGGCTCATTGCAATGGCTGCCCCACGAGGGGGGCCTCCGTCCAGTCCTCCTCTTCCAGCGAGCCCACATCACTCTCCCAGGCCTGTCGGAGACGCTGCAGGGAAGGGGAACTATGTGTGACCAGGGACTGATAAATTTTAGAGATCTTATGGTCCTGCAAATCACCCATGAAAACCTTCGCCTCCACCTGACTGAAGTCGTCCAGCGCCTCCAATCCCGCTAAACTAGGGGAAATAGCATGTCGAAATTGCAGATATGTAAAAAATTGGGTATGTGGCATTAGAAATTCTTTCTGCAAGTCCTGAAGTGACTTCAAAACGGGCCCCAGCATAACATCGCCCAAGGTAGAGATCCTAATCGTGTCGCAATTGCGGAATCCAGCCAAGGCCGCCAACTGCGGCAGACTTCCATTGTGCTTCAGCGGGGTCTCCCGGGTTAGATGGTTTCAACAACCCATCCTCCTCAACGCCTGCCTCCAGATCTTAAAGACAAGCTGTGTGACAGCCGGCAAAGAACGTCGCAAAGGCGCAGAATATAGGAGCATATGCAGCGAGTGATCACCCATAAACCGGCGTTCTACGGCATAAGCCAGATCCAATCTATCCCCATACCACCATTCGTTAAGGGACCAACAAGTGCGACGCCATATAGTACGAGAGAATGTCGGAAGTCGCAAGCTCCCAACAATAAGTAGACTGAAAACAGGTACGGAGAGCCACCCTGCCTACCCTACCCCCCATAAAAACGGGCCCAAGACTGCATTGACCCGGCGGAATCATCCTGGAGGGATAGAATATGGATGATTTTGTAGCTGATATAATAAACGCGGAAGAGAGACCATCTTAAAAATGGCAGAGGGACCATCTATAGACAGGGGCCTATGAGACCCAGTCTTAATATCCTCGCACACCCTGTTCCACACCGGCACCAGGTTCCTGTCCCATGCGGTCGGCTGCAAATTGGAGAGGAACACGCCAAGATATTTCAGCCCCTGTGTACAACCCGTACCGTGGAGGCCCATTCACCAAGATTATCCACTACTCCCAAGACCCAAAGGGTGGTCTTTCGCTGGTTCATATAGAGGCCGGAGATCTCACCGAACACTTGCATGATGCAGCAGCCGCGGGCCAGTCCTGTCCAAATTGGTAAAAAAAAACAATACTTCAGCGGCGTACAGGGCTATGCGATCCAACAACCCATCGGCCCATTCGAGACCGGCCACTTGCAGGTCCACGCGCACCAAGGAAGCAAGGAGCTCGATGGCCAAGGCGAACAGATATGGAGACAATGGGCACCCTTGCTTGGTGCCTCCACCAATAATCAAGACAGACGAGATAGAGCCAGCCACGCGTACAGACGCCGTTATATCAGTATAGAGTAGGGTTAAATAAGACAAGAAGCAAAGCCCCAAATTCATCCTGCACAAGAGTGCAACTAGATATTCGCAGCTCAATGAATCAAAGGCACGGTCCATGTCCATAAGCTACAGCACCGCACGCACCCCCAATCCCCTGACTGCTGCAATAGCTACATGCGCTCTGCCAATATTATGGCGGGTCGCCCGCTGGGGCATAAACCCGGCTTGATCCGAATGAACTAAAGAAGAGATATGGGGTCGGCGACGGTTGGCCAATGCTTAGGCCAGGACCTTGGCCTCTGCATTGAGGAGGGAAATGGGGCGATAGGACGCGTGATGTTCGGGAGGTCTACCGGGTTTATGAAAGACCACCACCTCTGCGTGCTGCCAGCCACTGGGCAGAAAATCATGGTCCCTGGCTTCCTCCACCACATTGTGGTAGTGAGGGCCGAGTTGTAGGAAATATTGTTTAAAAAATTCATCCGGGAAACCGTTCGGACCTGGGGCCCTCCCGGGGTGCAACTCCCGAAGGGCAGCACCCGGTTTGTCTTCTGTGAGTGGACCGTCCAGCTCCGCACTGACCTAGCCTGACAGGGCTTTAGGCGGGAGATCATCCAAAAAACGGCCTATTACCTCGGATGGCAGGCATTCCCTAGGGGTATACAGGTCTGCATAGTATGAAGCAAAGCTCTCTGCGGTGTCAGACGGGTCTAATATCGGCAACCCATCCGTTCCGATAAAATTTCCCGGGTGGATCTGGGAGCCAGACCCTCCTTGACACAATCTGTGTAGTAGCTTAATTGACTTGTCTCCCCACTGGTATATCCTACTCCGGGTTGCCAACTAAGCCTGGCGGGCTTCGTCTAGCAAGAGGGATGAGTAGTCTTGTTGCACGAGCAGTAGTTAGCGGTGGACCAGCCGCCCCTGTTACGCCCCTCCAGTCCATGATTGCAGCTTCAGCCCGAAGAGTGGGCTTCATTGCCTCCCAAAGTAATGGCCACTGGCGAATGATCCGAGAGCCCACCCTCTTGGCAACCCCCGGGAAACAAAAATGTAATCAATACGGGTGAAGGAGTCGTAGACCGCTGAAAGATAAGTGTATCCCTGGGTAGTACCATGCAGTCTGCGCCATCCCAATCCTGGGCCATTACCGGGGAGTAGAGCTTGGTGGGGTGGGGTGGCGAGCCATGGGGCCCAGCCAGGCCTCCACCTCCAACTAAGGATACATCCACCACATCATTCCAGTCCCTGCTAACCACCGCCAGGCCCTCTGGGATATCTGCCCATATGGTCACAAGTTTCTCTACGAACCCCCAGGAAAGTGGCGGTGAGGCATAGATACCTCCCAATATCACAGACTCGCCTCCCACCACGCCCTGGAGGAAAAGGTACTTGCCCTGCGTGTCGCCCCATGTCTTGGTGTGAGTGTAAGGGATCCGTCGGTGTATCAGGACTGCGACTCCTCTGGACCCCTGCACAAAGCCCGATTGAAACACTTGTATGTACGCAAAGCGTTGAAAACAGACCGCCTTTGTCCCCATGAGGTGTGTCTCCAGCAACATCAAAATATCAGCGCTGGCGAGCTTTGCTTGTTTAAGAATTGACCCCGCTTCATCTTATTCAACGCCCTCCTGACATTTCAGCTCAGCACGCACAGGGACCCAAAAGAATCTAGTGGTCTCCCCAACAGAGCAGCCATGGAAGGACTTCATGTATATGGAGAACATTGGTGGCCCAAGAAGGGTACCATAGCAAGACTCCAACATGCAATAGATCAGTGTGATGAAAAGGAAAAAAAAGCAACAACTCCACAAAACAACCCAACAAACCCCTCTCCCCACCCTATACCTCAATAACAGTGAAGTATCTGTCGTGGCAGGTAGAGCAGGCTGACCCCAACAGGAGGTACCACCCCTCCTCGCCAATGGATCCCCAACTGACAGCCCATTGTTCTCTGGCCCCTATCACTATCTGTGAATGTCCAGCAGCGATACCGGCCATCTTTGGTCGCCTCCGGACAATTCTAAGCTCCTGAGGACTTTAAGTGTATAGACACAATATTGATCAATCAGCTGGTGCCACTTTTTTTTAGGCAGAACCCGCACGTAACAGGGCATCGCCGGACTTAGAATGCCTACTGGGCCTAGAGCGTCGAGACCCCTTCCCCTTCCTCTTGACAAATGCAGATTCTGAATCGCCCCACTCGAGGACGAGTCAGAGTCTCTCCCAGGCAGCGAATGAGGGCGCAGCCGCACTGTCTCATCCGTCCACCGGAACACCTCCTCCGGGGAATCGAAAAAATGAGTATGAGAGCGATAAATGACCCGCAACAGGGCTGGATAGAGCAATCCTTAGGGAAGCTTGAGTTCTTGGAGGCGGGCCTTGGCCACCAGGAATGACTGCCACTGCTGTTGGACCAATTTCGTATATTCAGGGAATATCAGGATGCATTCATTATCATACAGCAGGGGTTCTTTGGCCCTGGCCTGGTTCAGGATACGGTCCCGGTTGTGATAGTTAAGCAGTTTTGCAATCGCTGGCCTTGGGCGAGCTCCCGGCGGGGGTTTCTGCATCAGGGCCCTGTGGGCACACCCAACGACAAACAACTTGGACAAGGAGTCTGGGGGTAGCCAACTCTCCAGCCACAGGGTAAGGACGCACTCCATAGCTCCACTCACACCCCTCCGGAAAACCAACAAAGGGCAGATTGCTGCATCGCGCCCGTCCTTCCGCATCCTCCACCCTCAACGCCAGGCCCCACTGAGTACTCTCCGAGGACGTCACTCGTTGCAGGATGGCAACCACGTCCTCCACCCCGAGATTCTCATTTCAGTCTCAGTGATACATGCCACAGCATTCCGCAGCAGCATAACATCGAATCACATCGCCCCATTTTTTAAATCATAGCTGCAAGGAGGGTGGCATTGTCTGGCACAGCACCCTGGGCCCCTCCCGATGCTGCTGCAGCCAGAGCCGGCAAATGTATCCATTGTGCTCTGCTTGGTTGAGCCCCCAATGGTCCTGTCTCTTATCATGGTGGCCCAAGTGTTCCCTCACAACACCAATACCAAGTGATCGGGCACCGGCGTGCCCGTCCCCCATCAGTGGGCAATACAGGTGGTGCAGAGGCAGCCGAGGCACCAGGCAGCGGCCCACACGGCCCGATCCAGCAGCCGAAATGATCAGGGCAAAGACAGGGCCCAACACACACACCACGGGGCCACCACGAAACGGGCAAGCAACACTGTCCACAATAAAAGGGAACCCCCGTGGCCCAGCTGTCCTCCAAAAAGTGGGAAAGAGGAAGCCCCGCCGGCCCCCGCGCCCACGGAAACATGCGCAGGTTGGCACGCACCTCCCAGGCAGTGTCCTCCAGGCAGGCGAGCCAACCGCCTGGGGGAGGTCTATGGGGGGCCCCTGAATGTCAAGAAGCAAGGCACAAAGTCATATGTATCGGGCCTCTCCGCACCGTGACGGTCGACTGCAGGCCCGATAACGGGTAACAAGGAACACCCCCCCAACAAATGCAGGCCCACCCAGAGGCGCCCCTAAGGTCACCAGGAAAAAGCAGAGTACTTGTCGCACAACGGTCGCCAATCAACAACCCCACGCTGCCCGAAAAAGCCACAAAAGCCCCATACAAACCTGCGGAGGGCGGGACAAAATGAGTCCCACACAGGGAGCCGGTCCGCACAAAGTCGCGGGCTCCCAACGGCCCCAACGCAACAGCAGGGCTAAGGCCACCAAAGGAGAAATCACAAATTGAAGGGAGGTCACTCAACCCGCTCCCAAGGGCATCATGGACATGCCAGCGATCTCCAAAGCTTCCCCAAGCCCCCAAAGAACCTCCCCAATTGCCCAATCTGACCGCCGACGGGGAGGATTAGCCCTGTGATACAAAAGACAGGGGACTAAGGATGAGCTCCGTGGACGTGCGGAGTCCCGTGCAGCACTCCCTAAAAAGCACACGCTATGGGGGCCACACACAAGGTCGCGGTCTCCTTGCCATCTTCAGGCCTCAGCAGAGGACATCACCGCACCGCGGAAAAACACCGCTCAGGGCGCGCACTGGTGCAAGCACTGGAACACGTCCTTGAGGGCTTCAAACCGAGCCGCCGGGAGGCCAAGAATCCCGCAGCCGGGGAGTCACAAAATGGCGATATCCGTATCCCCTGACTCACGGACCTCCCTCACACTCCCCTGTGGTCCGATCCAACCGATAAACGGGGGTGGGGGGTCCCGCACAGCAGGGAGACAGGAGCGCAAGAAAGGACAGCCTCCGGCGGGGATATGAAGGTCCTGCACAACACCACTCGAATGGACAGACCAACTGCCGCAGCTCCAACCACTCTTGAGAGCGTCAACAGGGCTGTACGCAAGGCCGCGGTCCCAGCACCATCTCCAGGCCCCATGGGCGATCGTCACCACCACAGGATATGTTGCGGGTCTGAAATCACAGATAAGCAGCACCGAGTCACCACACCTCCAAGACAGCTGTGCTGAGGGTATTTACAGCCGGAGGAGCAGGATCAATGGAGGATGATGTGTAGGGCTGGACGGAGCTTACTTAGCAAACCTCCGCCATGCTGGCTTGCTAAGCCACGCCCCCAAGTTTTAACATGTTTAATACTAACAGAACGTAGAAAATCTTCAAATTGAATTGAAACGAATTGGGGTCCATTATCAGTAAGGAATTCCCCAGGAACATCCTCTCTTGCAAAAAGTGATTTGAGAAACTTAATGACAGAGGTGGAATCAGCAGTTCTTACCCGCTTGATCTCTGGCCAACGACTGTGACAATCCATGAGAACAATACCATACTCAGGTAAGTTAGCAGACATATACAAAGGGCCAATTATGTCAATAGCAACCGTAAACCAGGGTTTGTCAGGAATCTATGGCTTCAACAAGAGAGGAGAAGGTTACTTGCGATTTGTCAGTAATGGAGGAATTCCATGCAATCCCTAACAAAATGCTCCACCTGTCTGTCCAAAGCCAGCCACCACAAATTTTCTCTTACCCTTATTTTCATGGCACGCATACCTATGTGGCCTTCATGAGCTAACGTAAGAACCTTGTTACTCATGGCCTCAGGAACAACTTATAGTGATGATCTGTACAGCAGACTGTTCACCGTGGATAACTCATCGAAAACATGCTTGTACTTGTAGGCATTATTGTGTTCATCAATGTTGTGAGACCATACTTGACTTAAAATTTTCAAAATTTCCTTAAATTCCTGTTCACATTCAGAAGCTTCTCTCTCTGAAATGACATCCTCAGTTTGACCTATAACACAACACAGCTTGTCCTCTCCCTCACCAAGGACCCCACACCGCCAAAACCAACCTCCATGAAGGAATGAAGGTCGTCGCCGACTGGATGAGCGACAGCAGACTGAAGCTGAACTCGGACAAGACCAAGGTCCTCATCCTCGGATCCACCCCCTCGGCCTGGGACGGCTCCTGGTGGCCGACTGCACTAGGAACACCCCCAACATCCACCGACCACGCACGCAACCTAGGGGTCATCCTCGACTCTACCCTCTCCTTGACAAAGCAGGTAAACGCCGTCTCCTCCTCCTGCTTCAACACCATCCGCATGCTTCGCAGGATCTACAAGTGGATCCCCACGAAACGAGAAGAACGGTCACCCAGGCCCTTGTCAGCAGTAGACTAGACTACGGGAACGCTCTCTACGCAGGAGCCTCAGCTAAACTCCTGAAACGGCTCCAACGCATCCAGAACGCCTCTGCGCGCCTGATCCTCAACATCCCTCGCCGCAGCCACATCACACCCCACCTGAGAGACCTGCCTGGCTCCCTGTCAACAAGAGGATAACCTTCAAACTCCTCACCCATGCACACAAGGCACTCCACAACACCGCACCAGCGTACCTCAACAGCCAACTCAGCCTTTACACCCCCACCCGCCAGCTCTGCTCCGCAGACCGCGCCCTCGCCACCGTCCCCCGCATCTGAAGAGTGACCGCCGGCAGCGAGTCTTTCTCCCACCTCGCCGCCAAGACATGGAACACCCTCCCAATCCGCCTACGGCAGACCAAAGACCTTCTGACCTTCAGAAGACTTCTCAAGACCTGGCTCTTCGAACAGTAGCCGCTTCCCCCCCTTAGCGCCTTGAGACCCTCACAGCTATGTAGTGCGCTTTACAAATGCTATGATTGATTGATTGATTAAACACACCAATTCAAAATCATCATGAGCATCGTTCGCTTCAACAATCTTGTTGCTGACTGAAGCTAACCGAGATAAACAATCAGCAAGGAGATTTCTTTTGCCTGGTACATACTCAATGCTAAAGTTGTGTTCCATAAGTCTGAATTGCCATCTCGCAATTCTAGAGGGTAGCTTTCCCTCCCCCTTTAGTGGTGAACATGTCAATAAGGGGTTTATGGTCAACACGTCCCAAAGTTTGAACCATACAAGTAATGCTTGAAAAGAGTGACATGCAAGAGCTTTGCGCTCAACCACGGAGTAAGAAGGCTCAGCTCCATGCAAACTCCTCGAGGAAAATGCAATGACCTCATCTTTGCCATCTCTATTTTGCAAAAGGTCAGCACCTAAACCTTATTGGCTGGCATCAGTCATGATTATGGTTTTGACACAAGGATCAAATGCTTTAAGGGGAAGACCATGAGCTAATTCATGTTTGATTAAATTAAATTCCTTAGAAATGGCGCTACAGAGGGTGGACTTAAACAAACTTCGGAGAAAGCCACTCAAAATGCAGCAGATATTGCAGAACTCCAAAGCGCCACCAAACAGTTGCAGCAGCAGGTCCAGCGACTGTCCCATCAGCAGAAGTTGGTAACGGCTCGACTGGAAGATCAGGAAGGAAGGGCCCGCAGAAACAATATACCCGTGGTGGGTGTGCCAGAGAAGATGGAGGGGCCGAGCGTAGACTTGTTCCTGGAGGATGTCATCCTCAAGCACCTTCAGCCAGTACATGTGATGTATATTGACTCTCCTATGTATGCATTGACTGTGCACCAGATGTGGCGATGGGCATTGTCCTGGAGGTTGGCCCTCAAGGGGGGGTCCTTACGATGCGGTGGAACCATTGAGGGGCCACCTGGTAATGTTTGGGAGGAGGGGAGGATGTTCAAAATATGTGGGTTGGAGGCCTGTATTTTTGTATTTGCACTGCTCAGGGTATTGGGATAGGTTGTGGCGGCTAACGTGTTGAAGTGTGGGGCCGACGGGAACCCTCACGTTGCGGGACACAGTAGCAGTACTCCCCCCCCCCCCCCCCCCCCCCCTAGGTTTTCATTGTACGGGCTACAGGCGCTCTGCTTGTTGGGGGATGTCGGGGCACGTTGGCCAGCGTAGCAGGGTAGCAGGGAGGGGGGTGGGCTGTTCTAGGGGTTGGGGGGAGAAGGTTGTTCATTTGTCTTTCTCTTTTTTATTCTTATATGATGTAACAGTTTTGGCTCCAAAGGCACTATTAGTGGGCAGGCGGGAAGTCAGGGGAGGGGGAGGAGGCACCCATCTCTTCTGATGTTTGTGTTTGAAACCTACAGTGCATGTACCACTCGCACAACAAGTCAGTATTTTGTCATGGAACGTTAATGGCCTACAGAACAAGATAAAACGCACCATGGTGCTCCAATACCTTCACAGATACGCACCAGACATTGTCCTACTTCAGGAAACGCACCTGCTTGGGAACCATTGCAAGGCCCTTAATAGATCTGGCTATTTGCTGCGGGCACATGCCGGTTTTACTACTGGCTCAAGGGGGGTGGGGATACTCATTAAGAACTCCCTATCGCTGATAATTGGGCGGCAATGGTTAGACCCCTTGGGGCGTTATGTGGCACTGATGGCTCAGTGGGAGGGGAAGACTATGCCATCGGGGATCCTGCTCTTAGGAGGAGACATGAATGCAGTAATGGCTAGGGACTTAGATAGATCACAGATTCAGCCTGCCAAGTGGGGAATTTGTCATTTCCTGGACTTTGTGCATTCTATCGGCCGGGTGGATCTCTGGAGGGCATATAACCCCCATGTTCGGCAATACACACACATATCGGCGGCTCGCGGCTCAAGGTCCAGGATTGATTACATATTCATACAGGTGGTAAGGCCAGAGGGATATCTGACCATTCCCCAGTGGGAGTAAATCTACGGGGCCCAGAGCAGGAATGGACTAACCCCCCGACTTGATACGTTTTTATTTAAAGATCAGGAGTTCCAGGAGGTGTTCAGGGAGCGGGTAGACCAATACTTCGCTGATAACATAGGTTCCGTCAGATCTCATGGAGTAGTGTGGAAGGCGTACAAGACCGTAGCCAGGGGTTTTGTGCAGGCGGAGGTGGGAAAACGTAAGGACAAATTTGCGCAAATCGACAAACTAGAACTGGAGCTTCAGGCCCTAGAGGAAGCTGGAGGGGGGACTCCTGAGCAGGATCAGGACAGACGGTATAGGCGGCAGCTCTTGGAGAAAGAGATACGAGATGTGCTTACTGACCTGGCGAGAACACGCACCCTGGCCATCCAGAGGAGAGTGTATGGCTTGGGGGATAAGGCCAACAAAATGATAGCCTGGCTGGAGAAACGGGATCGAGAACGTAACTGGGTGCCAGGGATTAGACGGACGGACGGACGGGACTGTGCAGGACACTGGCAAGGGGATAGCGGAGGAGTTTGCACAGTATTATGAGGCAGTTTATAGGTCACACACTACCAGGCGTGAGCAGGAGTGCCGAGATTTTCTGGCTCCCTTACAGTTGCCCACTCTAGAACAAGCAGATAGGGACATTTTGGAGTCCGCGACAACAGTTAAGGAGGTGGAAGAAGCCATGGGAGACATGCAGGCGGGGAAGGCGCCAGGGCCTAACGGGTTTCGGGCTGAAGCGTTTGGGTGCGTATCGAGTAGAATCGCACCTCTTATTTTGCGCATGTTTAACGAGGCCAAACAGGTTGGTAGACTTCCTAAGGAACTTCGGTCTGTAACAATCGTTGTAATCCAAAAAGCCGGTAAACCGCAGGATCTGTGCAGTTCATACAGACCCATATCCCTACTTAATTTTTAAACGAAGGCACTTAGAAAGATCCTGGCCACAAGACTAGGGGCGGTTATCCAGTCAATGTATCCACCCGGCCAGTCGGGCTTTATACCCCATAGGAGCACACAATTAAATCCAAGGCGCCTGTTCGGAGTATTGCAGGAGGTGTCCGCAAGACCTAAGGTGCCGGCGGCCTTATTATTCCTCGATGCCCATATGGCTTATGGCAGTATATTTATATGCAGTTCTGGAGAAAATGGGCTTCGGAGACCATTTTCGATCGTGGGTAAGGCTGTTATATACAGAACCTCTCGCAAGAGTCCGTGTCAATGGTGTGTTGTCAAGGGAGTTCCGCCTGAGCCGGGGCACACGTCCGGGTTGCCCCCTTTCTCCCACCCTGTTCGCTTTAGCGCTGGAGCCGTTGGCGCACTGGGTAAGGGCAGACCCCATGGTATGGGGCATAGACCTGGGAGAGGGCTGGGAGGAGCATATCTCGTTATACGCTGACGATATCCTCCTGTATGTTCAGAGGCCGGCCGCCTCAATTCAGAGGCTGATGGAATTTCTGCACGAGTTTGGTACCTACTCCGGATACCGTATAAATTGGGACAAGTCCCTGGGGCATGTACTAGCGGGGCCGCAGCCACATCTGTCGGTAGACTGTAGGGGCTTGGCCTGGAAGGAAGTATTCCCATACTTGGGAATCTGGGTCACGAAGTCCGACTCGGAGGTCCTGCACCTGAATGTGTCGGTGAAACTGGAACGACTTTGCGGAGACGTGGAGCATTGGAGGTCCCTCCCACTCTCCTTGATGGGGCATGCCGTTTTATTTAAAATGATGGCACTCCCCCTCCTGCTATATGCTCTGCAGAATACACCCTTCCCGGAATAGGTTTTTAGGACGATTGAATCGAAGCAACGTTCCCTGCTTTGGAGTGGTGGGTGTCCAAGAATAGCTCTTAAGAAGCTACAGAGGAGGTCCTACCAAGGAGGACTTGCTGTACCGGATGTCCGCCTATATTACTGGATGACACAGTTGATTAATGTCAATGGGTGTGTGTTTGCACCGTTGGAGGAACCGACCTCTGCCTCCCCAAACGGCAGTGATGGTTGGAGTGTGGAAACGGGCGACGAAATGACTAAGATGGTAGGCAAAACTTATGGAACAGACTCCTCTGTGGGCCGGGAACTTCCTACCGGAAGTGGCGAAATTTCTGGATCTGCGTCAGTGGAGCCTGACTGGTATTGATGTGCTTGGGGATATTTGGAAACGAGGGGAGATGGTGGGATTTGCGGACTTGCAGGCTGAATTCCAGATGGGGAATGGGGAGTTCTTACACTACCAACAGCTTAGGCATGCCCTGCACCAACACCTGAATCAAGGGGGGCAATTACCTGAATATGCACAGTTGGAGGACAGACTACTGCTAGACCCTATGATTGACAAAGCTATCTCCCTCACGTACAGGAAGCTTATTAATAACATCACAGACACACTGGGGTCCCTGCGGGAAAAGTGGGAATCAGACCTGGGGATGTTGGAGGATGACGATTGGGGGGAGGCCCTACAGTGTCCCCGGGAAGTGGCAATTCGCGCCAGGTTCAGGCTCGTCCAGCTGCGCATCAGTGGCGGCTGGTGAAGTTCAAGAGTGGTTGGGCTGGGCTTGGCTGGGGTGAGGTGCTGGTGGGGTTATTTAGGGGGAATCGCAGGTTGCGTCAGGGGTTCATGTTATCGGTGCACATCATTTTTTGTGAGGTCAGTCATCATTTCCTGATCTCATTCTTTTGCAAGGCTATGGTGCTGGCCTGGACTTACAATTCCTGAAAGATCACGTCTCTAGCTAAGGATGCACATACTTTCATTGCCTCTCTCTTGCTGAGGCCTCTCTCAGCCATGCCACAAGATTGTTTCCCTGCAGTTTGATGTGACTCTGCCAACCCCCCAGAATGCCAACCCACCCAGGCTGAGGACAGGCTGGAGCCCGCATGCACACCTCTATTAGTCACACTTCAGCATCTTGAACAGAAGAATAACTTGATATTTTATGAAAATAGTGTATTTTTCTCCTTGTTATTGTGTTTTTGCAGTTGCTCCAGAACAGTGCTGTCTAACGTGGATTCAAGATGGCTAAATAAAATGCATGTAAGATATTTGGGATAATCACTGGCGATCTGGATACGTTTGATTTAGAAACACAGCTGCCCCCAAACTGCTCTCAACAGTTCAGCCATGCCTTTCATTCCACCAAAATAGACCCGATCCCAGGCCTAGTGTGTCTGTCTGGCTAGTGCTTTCACAAACCCTTTGCTCAACAGTTTGTGTACATCCTCGATGCAGAAATTTGAATCCTCCTGAAGCTGCTGCCAACTTGGAGTGATTAATGGACAGCGAAGCTCAACAACAGAGAGGCTTCAAAAGATAAAGGCACAGGCAATCAGAGAGCAACAATTCAGCGAGCCCTGCTGAAAACTTAGAAAGAATACAATCGGCATAAAATATGGCAAATGTATATGCTCTCAATTGCTGTAAAACGACTGTTTATTATGACGGTAATACACATTTAGTCATCACCCTTCCAGGTCGAAAAATACATTTATATTGACCTGGTCACCTGGATTATGGTCTTCAACATATTGGCGACTAGCGAGGCCCAGTTAATGTTTTTTTCCCTTTACTTACTACGCCTGGTGGTGATCAATTCACAGGTTTGGGGGCTGTGGGGCACTGTTGTACCTGGAGGGAAGCTTCAACAGACACACGCACCTCCGTCTGCTCCTCAGCTCCCGGCTGCCAGTGAAACTACACAAGCTGGAGCTCAAATGGCACCCACGATCCTGCAACGCGGGAAACAGACACCTCGAATCTGGGCAGTGTGTTTTCAAAAGCACTGATGACATACTGCGCAGACTCGATTTCTCAGCTTCCCGTCTGCATGCTCTACCCCACCCTTTTCCAGCTCATCACAGGGTGGGACACACCACACTCTGTAACGAGTTGAGAAAGGGTGGGGTGACCATAATCTCCACACAATGATTGACGTGAAGCCCCCGGCACTGCAGGGCTTCATCCTGAAGCGCCCGGGGCATTCTTTACACCCATGCCATCAGGGGGTGGAGTCTGGTCCTCGAGACAATGTTTTTGCCAAGCTGATGACCTCCCAGGCCTCAGGTCTGTGAGATAGTCAGCCCGGCAAATGCTGTTGACTTTGGACGTTGCTGGCAGTGTGTCACTCATGACTCATCAGTGCGACAAAAAAACAGTAGGTGAGTGACAAGCAAGAAACATTTGCCCAATTTTTTTTTTTTAAAGAAGCATATTTAAACACTTTTCTTTTATTTTGTCAATGGTATGACCTGGGGTAAAAGTAAAGGAGGCGGAGCCCCGACGCCAATGACCCTAAACCGCCACTGCTGCGCATCCTGCATACACCCCACGAACAACGCAGTACACAATCGGCTATGTAGACTCACGCTTTTGCATACGGGGGTGTGGAGAGGAGGGCACCTTCTTCCACATATTGTGGGACTGCGCCAGAATCCGGGCATACTGGTCCAGACTGGCAGGCATCATGTCGGAGGTGGTGGGAGCGGACGTTCCGCTGGAAGCCAGATGGCATGTTTTAGGGGTCACTAGTGACATCACTTGGCCGAAATGGGACAAATTATGGTTAGCTCTGGCGAGTATGGTGGCCAAGAGAAATATCGCAAGGTTATGGGGAAGTGATCTTTTGCCTACGGTGGAAGAGTGGGAGCGAGATTTGGACTGGTGCCAACGGGCCGAAAAGGTTATTTATAAAAGTCGAGGTTGCCCAAAGAAGTGGGAGAAAATATGGGCGGCTTGGAGGAGGTATAGGGGAGAGTGGATGGATTCACAGACGGGTGAGGCTTCAGACTGAGGGGTGGTCTGTGTGGAAATCTGTACTCCATGTCTGAGCACTTCACAATGTGGTTCTGCGGCATCCGGCCTGCGCTGAATCCCTCGGGCTGCGGCTGCAGTAAGGAGGGGTGCAATAAAGACCTGGCGGGAAGAGGGGGGGGGGGTGGATTGTGGATGATGATTACAGTTTGTCTGCTTCGATGTGTTCAATATTGGGGGACCATTAGGGTTATGTCAATGTCTGTTGAGAGGCTCTGTCTTTGTAGGTGGGTCTAATCATTTCCAGCGATTCTGTGGTTGATTCTATTTGTAACTGTCAATGAACTTCCGTTGCTAACTGATGTGCAATGTTATGGAGATGGTTATTCAAATAAAAAGATTTTTTTTTAATTAAATTCCTTAGTGCATGCATCATTCCAAGAAAAACTGATGTTCTCCCTGAGAAGAGATCTAATGTTGTAAGTTTTAAATGCACAATTGGGAATAATACGGGAATAAAATTCCATGAAGCCCATAAAAGACCTTAATTGATCCATGTCGTTTGGAATGCCAAAGTCTTCAATGGCTTTAACCAGGCTGTGTTTGAGTTGCACACCATCATAAGATAACATACCCCAAGTAGTCCACAGTAGTGCAATTAAGTTTACATTTGTCAATGCCAAGGGTAACACCCTCTAGTTTTAACAAAGACAATGCCTGGCACAATCTGTTATTGTGTTGACTTTGATCCTCACCATACACCAAAACATCATCTTGAAAGGCCATAACCCCAGGCATACCTTTAAAAATACTTTCAACCACTCTCTGAAAGAAGGCAGACGCAGAGGCCAGACCAAAGGGCATGCACTTAAATTAGAAAAGGCCCTCAGGATGATGAAAGCAGTTAGATGCCTTGATTCAGTGTGTAATTCAATTTGATGATATGCAGATGACATATTTAAAAAAAACTGAAAAACTTGGCACCTTTGAGAGTAGATGTCATCTGCGTAATATTAGGAAGAGGATGCTGATCAATCCATATGTTCTTCTTCAAATCACGTAAATCTACACACATGCATAGATTGACATTAGCCTTTTTGGCCAGAACCACTGGAGACACCCAATCAGAAGATTCAATAGGTTCTATTACATCACTTGAACACGATCTATGTAATTATTTCTTTAAGTCAGATTGTAAAGCTAGGGGTACCCTCCTGACCTTGTGTATCACAGGTTGAGAACTATTTGATAATTTAATCGTGCCTGAAACCTTTAAAAAGACCCAATTCTTTTTTAAGCACTTCTGGATATAACAAATCCCAAGAGCTTGGTTGGACAGTTTTTACTTGGAAGAAATCTTTCTTTAACATCACCTTTTGAATGTTATTAGGATTAAGGATAATACCAAGATTCCCCACCCAAGAAGACATGCCTCATCCCTTGCTACGTATAGGATTCCCTTGGATGTACTATCCCTGAATTCAAAATCAGCATTAAATTCACCAACATCAATGATTTTTCCACCATAACAAATGGGATGTACACAAGACTGATTCAAAGTTTGCTATGGAAAGGATTGTTTCCAGAGCAATTCGCTTATCAAAGTGAAAGGAGATCCAGAATCATCCAACATTTGTACATTAACACCATTCACAATAATTGTACACAGTGGTCTCTTCAGTTTTTGAGGATTGACACCCCAAATACCATTTGAACAATCCATGGGCACAATAGTGAGAATGTAATCTTTGTTACTAGATGAAAAGTTTTCCTCCATTAAAGACTCAACATTGTGTACTTTCTTGAATGGTCCATTTCTTTTAAGACTTGCTTACAGCGGCAAAATGACAGTTCTTGGAGCACTTAACACATATTTTGTCAATGGCAGGGCACGACACAGCATTGGCAAGATGATTGGTTCTGCCGAATCTGTAACACACCTGTACTTTCCCAGATGCAGTGTTAGTATTTTTTTAATCTGGTTTTACCTTTAAGTCATTAGATCACTTATATTTAGATTTTATTGCACACACATTTTAATTATTGGTGTCAGTTGAAGACATTTGCTCCATATATGTACAAGTGCTTTCAATCCTTGTAGCAATATGTAATACTTTTTGTAAAGTTAGGTCAGGCTTAGATAGAAGTGCCTCTTGAACCTTTTTGTTGTCGGTCTTTTCAAATAATTGATCTTTAATCATTTCCTCTACAAATGCTTTGTATTCGCAGGAAGAAGCAAGAATGGGCAAAGCACCAACGTAAGTTGAAGCTGATTCACCTTGTAATTGAAAACTCTTGTAAAATTTGTGTCTTGTGAAAGTTACATTTTTACAAGCTTTGAAACAATTGTTTAATGCCTTGATGGCAGTAGCATTTTTGTCTACTACATTGTCACAATCCCCAACAATGACAATATCTTTAGGAATATGTTTTAATATGTTGCGGCTTTCTGGACCTAAACAGTGTCTGTGAACAGCATATTTCTTTTTACAAGTAAAAGACTCTCCATCAAGAGCTTCGAGATACGCTTCAAATCCTTCTTTCAGTTTTTCCCAATCTATTTCTGGACAAGCTGAATTGGGTAGAAAATGTGCAGGTGGAGAAATGGATTGGAACATAGCTAAAATGAAGTAAAATAATGCCATGTGAAACTGTAAAATTGTATGCACATTCAGAACACAAAATAAGTAATTATTAAATATGTGCAATGTAAAAAATTAAGTTCAAGTTTGGTGTACAAACACTGAAGAAAAGAGAAAAACACTCAATGAATTGAATCAAAATGAATGGTGTGCAGATCACCAATATCAGCACATGTAGATATTTAATTCGAAAAATGGTGTGCAGATCACTGAGATCGGCATAAACAAAAAGTATGCCTGACTTGAAAAAGTCTGAAACAAAGAAACCGATGCAGGCTAGGGAATGGTGCCTGATTTAAAGATGGCCGCAGGGCGTATGTGTGATGACGTATTGATGTTAGGACGTGGTGTGCGGGTCACTGTGAATCGCACTTGGAAATGTAATGATGGCCGAAGCGCTGAAACAGAACATTCACATTCTGGAAGAAGGAGTGCTCGCACCATCACTGCAGGTTTCCTGGAGGGAATAAAACCCTGGCAGAAATGGCAAAAAGCTCAGGGTGACTATATGCTTCGAGACGCCTTACTGGAAAGGAGAAGGTTGTCCAGAACACCAGCAGGAACAAAGGCAGAAATCTCCGGCACTACAGGAAACAGGATGCACAGATTAATCATTGGTGGCAAGACGATGCACGCGTGGAGGTCCTGTTGACTGGCACCCCGTCGCCAGTGTAAGGAAGTCCGAACACAGGTGAGTAGATGAAAGGCATTTTATTTGAAGGTTAACAAGACAGCAGAAAACGATCAGTCTTTAAGCCAAACTTCTCCCAACTGTCCTCAGAACCCCGGCACCAAAAGGTTCCTTCTATTCTCTTGACATACAGACGTTCCGGACATCGAGAGAATCGAAGGAGAACCCAGCACATACCTTTTAGTCAATTTCTACGGCTATGTAGAAACTGTACGAACATTGATGATTTCACGATACATGCTGAAACTCTCAAGAAAAAACTTCTAGCGAGAGGTTATCCTAAAAGGTTGATCTGTGAGTCAATTAAAAGGGCTAAATACTATAATAGCTAAATCATGTTTGAAGTAAGAACTCTGCAGACAGTAAACACGCTATTCTGTGTTACGCGCCACTCTTGAACCAAAAATATAACACTGGCAGTCAATTCACAATGGCATTTATTGAACTTAAACATGGAAAAACCTATTTTGCCCAAACCATTGTTTGCCTTCAGGAATAACCAGAATCTAAGGAGTCTTCTAGTGAGAGCTAGACCCTTTCAACAAGAGCATTATGTTCAGAAATCTATCACTGGGATGAATCCTGTTCAGGGTAACCATAGATGTGGCTCTTATCAAGCTTGTGATAATGCTATCACCTTAGAACAAACGAAGGTGGGTGATAAGACTATTCAACTACGAGGCATTACAAATTGTAGGACCTCAAATGTTGTATATCTAATTATATGTCCCTGTGGCCTGGGCTACGTCTGAGAGACGGTCAGGGAAATAGGAATTAGAATTGGAGAACATAAATCCAATATCTGCAACCAGAGGGAGGGTGCACCTTTAGTTCGGCACTGGCATGAGCAAGGGCACTCTGAGAAAGAACTGAGATGGACTGTCATGAAGAAGATTGTACCACCTAGAGACATGGATGACATAAGACACCGTAAAAAAAGAGAGGTCTTCTGGATTTTCTTTTTAGATACTTTCAGAAAGGGGTTTAATGAGAGTATACCATGGGAGAATACAGAGTAATCTGTTTCTAATCCAGGCTTTTGTACTGACGTCTTGCATTCTCTAAGTCTGTTGCACCCCTTTCTAAGATGGCAGCCGGATTATACCTTGGGCTATTTGCCCTGCGAGGGTAGCCTGATTCTGGTTACCCTTAATATATTTTTTGCAATGAAGGGAGGTCGTTCCTCACTTGACATTCGTTAATTTCAGTTTAGATGGCTACTCCTTCTGAGAGGAAAAACTTCTTTAGACTTCCATCTAAGTTGATACTATTGGGGTGCGAGATGTGTTACGTTTACTGGTCCCATGTTTGATTTATTCCATCCCCTTCAAGATGGCGGCCATGTTTCTGTGGACTAGCGATTTAAATATAATCTTTTGTCCTATGTTGATTCCTGTGCTGCATCAAGCGTTTCTGAACCAGCTTTAATCCGGCCGTTATGACAACAAATTTACCTACTTGTGCTGTGTTCCTGTGAAAGCTGGGCGCAGAATGCCGATTCGCTTGCTGGTGAGTTTAATCGTTGCTTAGAATGTGCGCAGCATTCTTACGAACTTTCATATGCAGCTATGCGTTTTCCGCATGTTGGACGTCTGGCTGGTACATATATAAACTCTTGGTCACGAGCACTATTTTAAGGCCGGTATGGTTTTGTTACACAATGAATAATCCTGCTAAGTTGTGTTTTTTTATTAATTATTCCTTTTTGATCTAGCTATCTGATTATGTCACCATGCTGAGATTAATCCCTATCTATATCTCTTTTTGGTCTCTTCTTTGCAGCATCGCTTGAGAGGATTTATCGCCTGATGCCTAGAAGAGCTCTATAATTTTGATTACTTATTGGTGGGATTTCGAACCCTAGTGTGTACCAGGAAGTTCCTAAATACTGGATGAATTTTAGTTATATTTTGAGGTAGGGTCCCGCTTGTAGTATCTAAATTGTTAGAGACCAGGATTTCGAGTAGAACTGTGTGTGTTGATTATGGGCATTTTAACTTCCCCCTCTTCCTTAGGATCGAGGGGCCCTGCTTGACCGGGTGCCTCTCAGAATTGACATTTAGGTGCCGATTGCGATTCGGTAAACCAATCATACAACCAAATGGAATCTGTAGCACTTTCCGTAAGACTCGTACAATTCCGTCCGAATCGCGTAGTACGATTTGTATGAAAAATATACAACCGAATCGTTGCGAACCATACGAAAAGCAAGGGAAAATCCGTACGGCACGGACCCTAACAGTGAACTGTACGAATCGTAAACATGCTGTACGACCCGACAAGTACGATCCGGACCGGGGAATGAGAACGCGATTCGTACGGAAAACATTGCGTAGGATCGATTCGTACGGAGAGCCACACAATCACATATGCACCGTACCCCTGCAATCATGGGGTGTACACACTGTACCCCTACGCACCGTACCCCTGCAATCATGGGGTGTACGCACCATACCCCTGCAATCATGGGGTGTACTCACTGTACCGGGGGGGGGGCCGTTTCGTACACAGTTGGAGTCGAAATCTGCTTTTCCAGACGTTTTGAGCTCCCATAGAAAAAGAGTTGTACAGAGTGTTGACGAGACAAATCGTACTTGCTGGGTCGTAAAATACTGCTTCGATCCGTACGGACGTCGCGTACTGCGTGTTCCGAATGCGATTTGTACGGTTTTTTAAGTCGTATGGTCTTTCGTACAATTCGTACGGAGATCTGCTTTGGGTCCGAATCGTACTTCATCGTACATACAGAGACGTTTAAGGGTACGATTTGTACGGGAAATATGCTCCATACGGCTATTTGTAAGGGATTTGACCGAATCGGAATCGGCCCCTTAGTCTACCAACGACTGGGCAGGTACTTTGATGTAGAACCCTCATAAACAGAGGCACACGTAAGCGATAATTGGTTTGTGGTTTGGTATGTCTATTTGTGTGGCCTATCTATCACTTTAAGATAGTATAGCATGCTCACTGGGTGCATGTGGTATTCATGTGAGATATAGGTTTATTTATTCTTTCGTGCTTGGGCAGTTTCTGCATGTTTGTGTTTTCGCATCACAGATGTGGTGTGGCATATTAATGTGCTTATAATTTTGTCTAATTTTGTGGCTATTGTTGCACATGGGACAAGAGGTACAGAGATCTGTCCTGTTTCTCGGTCATGCGAAATTATCTCCTTTTGATGGTATGTTTATTTATTTATTAACATAGATATATCTTTGACCTAGCTATTATTTTTTGTAGGACTAGTGTGCTGTTCTCCTTCTCCTCCCCCACTTCAAACCCTGTTGAAGTCGATAAGATCTGATTTTAGTACCCTGAAGAAGGTATTACCCATATTTTGGTGGTCACTGAAATGTGCGTCGGCGCTGACTATAGCAGGAACACTAGGATATTATGACTCGATTAATGAAACTTTTCTAGGATATATAATGTTTGAAAGCAAGATATGCTGACAGCTATCTATTAGCCTTGTATTTCCTAGTGAATTGAATGTTATATAGTTTCTTCTTTTGTGTATATATGTGAAGAAATTGCCTTTTTGATTATAGAATATATGTACTTTGAATTTGAATTATTAGCTGTCTAAATTTTAGGTGCTACCTTTTGTTCCTGTGGATGCAACCTTTATATATGTATTTCGGTATGTTTGATGATAGAGGTATGTGTATGAATGGAGTGACTTTGGAGATAACTGGATGATGATTTTTTGACTGTAGGGGGTTGTAAGATTTAGATTTGTTTCTTCTTCTTTGGCCATTTATTTTTGTATTGAAAAAGTGTGACGTATATATAATAATTTAAGTTGTGATTAATAACCCATGTAAAAGCAATCTTAATTATATCTTCTTATTAAATATATTTATACCTGGTTTGATGTATGGTGTTCATATAATTAGCTGGCTCAAATATGGGGAATGATTATCCCAGATAAAGAAGCCTCATTTATGAGCTTGGGCAGGGTGTTCGTTTGTATTTTGTATTGACACACACAGTTCAGGTCTTCTCCTACGTACTATTCCGCCCACTACTGGTCTAGGTTTAGTTTGGGAGCAAATCAACAGATGCGCACTCCACGGCCCAGTGACTGACTGGAGTACCAAGACCTTTACCTTTCCTAAAGGTAGTGTCAGAGGAAATGAAACTTAACCCCTTTCACGCTGATGACGAGCTGGGCTCGTCATGGCGTAGCCTCCTCGCACGCTGATGACGAGCCCAGCTCGTCACGTAACATGCGATTTAAAAAATCTCAGCGTGCGAGCGGAATTCCGCTAGCGCGCATGAGGTTAAGAACAATGAAGGACAAGAAACACCCCTGGATTTGTTTAGCACTCAATCATTCACTCCAGGAGGCAGCCGTAGAGTCGTTAAAAACACCAGGAACAGACTAAAGATTAAATCTCTGTAGCCAATAGGAATTTTTCCAATGTGTTTAGTGAGACTGATGCTGGTACATTACCTTTGCATTACCTCTGCATTCTGAGTAAGATTGTGTTAATGACTTAATACCAAAAGCTGCTATTCAACATGGAACTTCTATCCTTTAATGTTAAAGCAGGATGAAAGTCTCAGATAATACTAAACAGAATGCTGTCGCAGATTTTATCCAACATTTCCCCTCACCTGCAGGAGCCACTATATTTTTAATTCCAAAAGCTTCTGGTGAATACAGATCATGTACCCCCAAGCTCAGACAGTTTTTGAGGTCTTTTGAGTTGTCATAAAAAATAGACTTCTTCAAGTGAGTATTGCTCTGAGGTTTTTTTCAAACATAGGGTATTTATTAGTTAAGGCCAACACGTAATTCATGATTGCATCTCGCTTCATCAGGGCCACGTATAATCCTATAGAAAGATGTTAATAAGGCTGATTAAGTCAAGGTTATTTGGGCTGTAGTGATGAAAGAAGTAATCATACATTTTGTTATTCAGACAGAATATTGAGTTGGAAATGTGGACTTATACAAATATCGAGTTGGAAATATCGTGACATAGAAATATTGTGGTCAAGAATATTGAATTTAAGGTAAGAAATAATACTTTAAAAAATATAGAAGTCATTAATATCGCTTTCAAAATTATTGTTTTTAAAATATAATTTTTGTAATTAGTGTTAAGTATTTTAGTTTATATTTTGAATGTATCTGATGTATGTTTTTTATAAGCATTGTTTGTTTTTTAATGTGTGATAAATATTTTGTAGTTAACAATTTTATTTTAATTACATTTTGCATTTTTTAGTTCCATAGCGGGTTGTGGGTTTAGAGGGGAATAGGGTGGGAAGTAATTGATTATTTTTTATTTATTAATAGTTATTCAATGGAGATTTTAAAGTGTTAACTGTGGGAAGTCATTTTTTATAATTACTGATTGATTGGTTGTTTATTAATATTAATTATTTGATAATTAATTAGGGAATTTGTGTAATTGATTTCAGGTGTGGGTTGTCTGGTTTTTTATGGGTAAAGGGTGGGATGTATTTATGTTTAATTATGTAATAATCTGTTGTTAATTTTTATTAATTAATTGATTGTAAATAAATTATGGAAATTGTGTAATAATTCTAGGTGAGGGTTGTGGGGTTTATAGGGGTAAAGGGTGGGAAGTAATTTATGTTTAATAACTAGATCTTAATATTAATTGCAAATGAAATATGGACATTTTGTAATTAATTTTAGGTGTGGGATGTGGGGTATATAGGCTTAAAGAGTGGGAAGTAATTTATGTTTAAATAATTAATAATTAGTTGATCATGAATATTAATTAATTGATATTTAATTAGGGTAATTGTTTATATTTTGTTGTGTGTAAATTTTACTTTTATAGGGGTAAAGGGTGGAGAGTAAATACATTTTACTTTCTTTATAATAAGTTGTTAAATACTATTCGTTTTTTAATTGAAAACACGTTTTAATTGTGTACATAATTTTTTTAGTTTAATTTATGCTGTGGTTTGTGGGGTTAAAGGGGTGAAGTATGGGAAGTTTATTCATTTTTATGAGTTAATTTGTTTTTTAATTAATATTTCTTTAATTGGGACTCAGGACACCGCAGCAGGACGACAGGTTCAAGGAGCTCGCAGACCGATAATTTCGGTCCTCTCCCCCTGCCAGGTGACCCAGGAGGCTTTAACAGCAAATAGCAAGTTAAAGCGGAGGGAATCCCCCTCCATACACGTATAGCACCTTAGCGCGTGCGACACTTTTTAAACAACACTTATCACTTCATATAATTTATATCTTTGCACCTACACATTCTCATTGGTCCTGAGGAAAGCCAGTTGTAAATAAATAAAAGGCCTGGCTGAAACATGTAGACCACATAGGACGTGGGAGCCCATAACTCACTCCACTACTATCCGACTGCCTTTTTATTTGCTAGCAGGGGCCCAGATATTAAAGTTATCCATATACCCTCGGGAACTGGGACCCACTGCATAGCTTTTAAATCACTTTCTTACACACCCCCCTCACAGCACACTCAGAGAAGTATACCAGCTCCTCAGTAATCTGGAGTCGAATCACACCCGGGACACATTCGGTGTCACTGTGGTGGGCCCGATGATGAAGCATGCCACCAACTAGGTTGGTGGGTGAGGGCTTAACAGCCAAACCAAGTGGTTTGCCGTCATACGTACGCACTGAGTCTCCCTAAAAACACAACCAAGCTAGTCCTTTATTGATAATACATATTATGTCATAGGATGCCATATATTCTCATTTGTGACTATTTTTGTCATTATTATCGGTAAGAGACTAGAATACTTATTTACGAGGATTAAGTGTGATAAGTTTACTCTTTCACTCTCATATTAATCCCTAACTGCCCTAATTGTTCACATCCGATTGTTAATCGCTTCATTTGTGTCTGGGTTTTTTCAACACTCTGCAGACACATTTTACAGATGTCTAATCACAAAAATTGCAACAAAAATTCTAAATTGTCTCCTCCTGTAGACACACATAAGCAATTGCACCCTATGCCTACTAAAGGTTCACCCCATCACCATCTACTTCATCTTTGGTTAACTCAACCGCTGAGTCCGCAGCAACTATGAACCGTATTTTGCAGGAAATTTCAACTATCAGCTGCCGTCTGACAGAAATGGATAATAACATTTCTTCCTTCACGACAGAAACCAAATCCATTAGAGCAGATATTGTGCAATTTCATCAAAAAACTGATGGGCTGGATCGACGATTAACTGTAGTGGAAAACAGCCTTGACTCAGTACAAAACAGGGACCATGATCTTCTACTTCTTCCCAGTAAGCTTGTTGACTTGGAAGATAGCAATAGAAGAGAAAATTTTCACTTCTTTGGATTTCCGGAGAAAATTGAAGGCCAAAATGCTCGGTTATTTATATGTAAAATTCTTCCCAAATTACTTGGTACTACTTTTGACCCACCATTGGAAATCCAACGTGCTCATCGTATTGGTCCTCTACGAACAAACCTAGATTCTCGACCAAGGCCTCTAATTGCTTGTTTTCTGAGACATGAGCAAGTCAGACAGATACTAATATCAGCTCGCACACAAAGATCTTACATCTATGATGGTCATCAAATACATATGGCAGCTGACTTCTCGAGAGAAACGAACGGAGGAAGGAAACTATTCTTAGCTATGCAGCCACAACTGCGGAAGATGGATATCAAGTATGGTCTGTTTGAACCAGCTCGTTTCCGCCTTACTAAAAAAATGGTGAATAACAAAACTTCTACAACTCTGAAGACTTACAGCATTTTCTAGACAGTTTATCAGTTCAGGACATGGATGTACAACATATTTCTCACAAGCAGTCTGGTCAAAGTTCTACACAACCTCAACAGTCGACAGATAATAGGCGTCGCAACCATGGAGATGTGCGTCCTCGAGGTAGAGACACAGAGCGATCTTTTCATACACACGAGGATCAAACGTCCGCCTTGCAGTCTGTAGTTACTTTCACACAAGATCAACATAGAGATAAGTCCAGATCCCCGTTAAAATCTGCTACAGATGGCGAATGAATTGAGTCGCTATTTATTGTCCTCATGGTTACGGTCTTAGTTAATATTGTTTTATCAACTTACATGACTCTTTAAGTTCAGGTAATGCTTACTCCTTGTGTTTACATACATCTTGCTCTTCAGTCAGAAAGATGAATGAGTTCTACTTATATTTGTTATAGATGATTATAATATATTGCTGAGTGTTTTTCCTTATGGATATACTCACTATGTTTTTTAATATGGGGTCGATTCCGATTCGGTAAAATCCCCTGCAAATCGTTGTACGGGGCATTTTTGCCATACGTGTCGTACACCTTCAACGTCCCCGTATGTACGATGAAGTATGATCCAAACCCAAAGCAGATCTCCGTACGAATCGTACGAAAGACCATGCAACTTGAACATACGTACAAATCGCATTCGGAACACGCAGTACGCGACGTCCATACGGATTGAAGCAGCTTTTCACGAACCAGCAAGTACGATTCGTTACGACAACACTCCGTACGACTCTTTTTCTACTGGAGTTTAAAACATCCGTAAAAGCATATTTCGACTCGAACCGCATGCGAAACTGACCCCACCCCCGGGTACGCAAGTGCACCCCATGATTGCAGGGGTACGGTGTGTAGAGGTACGGGGCATCGGGGTACGGTGCGTAGGTTTACAGTGCATCGGGGTACGGTGCCTAGAGGTACAGAGCATAGGGGTACGGTGCATACCACATGATTGCAGGGGTACGGTGCGTATGTGATTGTGTGGCTCTCCGTAAGAATTGCTCTTACGACGTTTTCCATATGAATCGCGTTCTCGTTCCCCTGTCCAGATCGTACTTGTCGGGCCATACACCAAGTTTACGATTCGTACGGTTCACCGTGAGGGTCCTTTTCATACGGATTCTCCCTTGCTTTTCGTACGGTTCGCACACATTCGTACGTATTCTTTTTCTACGGATCGTACTACGCGATTCGGACGGATTTGTACGATTCCTACGGAAACGGCTACGAAAATGATTTGTCATACGGATTAGTTTCCCGAATCGGAATCGACCTCATTATGTGCTTTTAATCAATTACTATCTCACTTTTTAAGAACAGGCTCTTTATCCATCTTTACATTGCTGATATTCTTTCTTAAATAATACTAATGCTTTTTCTTATAGTTATTTATAAATGTAAGTTATCAAATGTTGTTTATTATGTCAATACTATGAGAATTGTATTTATGAATGATCATTTTAATAGTTTACTTTAACTTCTGGAATTCATTCTCATTCATTTATTGCTTTTAGACCCGTTTAATGCTTATCTATCTTTCTTAATGAAATGTGCTTATCCTCCTAACGCATACTATCATATGTATTTGGGTCAAGGGAGTTTTCCCTCTCTTTACAGCTTTTCTAATTTATTGTCCTGGCTGATAATCATATCAATTATTTACCCTCCTTAAGGGGTTCGTACTCGTAGTGGTGCTCCAGTGAGCCCAGACCTGCGGTTAAAAGTTGTCGGTAACAGATCTGTAACCATTTTATTTATTCTCTTTTGTATTTTAACAGCCAGATATATACTGCTTACATAGAACAGTTTGATTTCGCTAATATATATCAATAGGAACCTTCTTTTACATTTTCTGATATCTTTCTCTATTTTTCTATACAAATCTTTGCTATATTATTTCTTTGCTTCATCATGTTTCTCCTCCATACGTCTTTTTCTTTTCTTCTCTTTTTCTTTACATATGCTAAACTTTTTTAATCTGTAAAACTCTTATTTTCTTACTTTTATATTTCTTATCAACCAGAGTACTCTCCCTTCCCATACAGCCCTATTCCCTTCCATTGTATTCCTACCTTTTATTTTTCCCACTTTGACTAATACATTGATTCCCAATTCCTTTTGATTGTATCCCATCATGGCTAATATCCATCCTTTATCTACCATTACTTGGAATGTGCATGGCCTCACTCATTACATTAAACGAAAGAAGGTACTTTCATATTTACAGTCCAAACATCTAGACATAGCTTTATTACAAGAAACACAACTCAATGAGATTAAATCTGACAAACCTTACAGAGATTGGGTGGGGAAGGTCATTCACAGCAGCATTCACAAAAATGACCCTACAGATACTAACCCTGTCCGCAAATGTGGAGTTGCAATTCTAACCTGCAGATCACTTGCAGTCACGATTTCCAAGACCTGGTCAGATCCTGATGGTCGATATGTATTTGCTAAATTTTGTATCGGGAATTCTTACATTTGTCTTGGGTCCATTTATGCTCCGATTGGCACTAAAAAGTATTTTTCCTTCAATTGAATCGCCTTCTTACAGAGATTGATGCCTTGCAATACCTCATTTTGCGGGGATTGGAATTTGGTACAGGATCCTATTCTAGATAAAACGGGTTTGTTTGATAAGGTCAATGCAGCAGATAGAGCGGTATTAAATGACATATTTTCTGACAATGGTTTGGTTGATCATTTGCTTCTCAGTCATCCACAAGACTAAGAATATACGTTCTTTTCACCCTCACATGGTACATTTTCCCGCTTAGACTATTTTATGATATCGCACAATGGGGTTCATTTAGTCACGAAATCTCGTATCCTAGAAGCAGCCTTGTCTGATCATTCTCCTGTCCTTTTATCTTTAGATTTAAGTCTATCTCGACCAGGGTGTAAACCATGGCGTATGAACATTCAAAGACAAATGACTCCCAAGGGTAAACGCCAGTTACAATCCAATCTACAGGATTTTCTCCCTATTAACCAGAGTTCTGTCACTTCCAGCAGGACTAAAGCAGAGGCTAAAGCCAATATTAGAGGGCAACTAATGCGCGATGCAGCACTCGCTAATAAGAATAATATTGCAAAGCAGACAGAATTAGAACGAGTTATTCAACTCTATTCCCGTTTATTTATGTTGGATCCTACCTTACATAATCGTAAGTTATTGGAGCAAGCACGTATGTCTTTTAATAGTCTCTTTACATCCAAAGCTCAATTTGTTTTACAAAGGATGAAAGGAATACATTACGAGCAAGGGGAGAAGGCCAGGAGGTTGTTAGCTGCACATTTACGTCAAAGAGAAGCAGCAATGGCTAATCCAGCTATTCGATCAGCTCAAGGTGACATACTTACAAGGCCCCAAGAGATAGTTAATTAATTTGCCTCCTTTTATCAATCCTTATATACCCCAGGGAATCAAAAAGACCTAGGTAAGATGACCTCTTTTTTAAAGGTGAGTCTTCCATGTCTTTCTGATGATGGTAGAGCTCTGCTTGATGGTGAAATCACAAGAGATGAGATCTCTAAAGCTATTGCTGCTCTGCCTTGTAATGCTCCTAGGGAAGATGGCTTCCCTGCTGAATTTTATAGATGGGCAGGTCATAGTATGATTGATATGTTACATGCTGCATTTCTTGAGGCTGATAAAGAATCAGCATTGGGCCCTCTCTCTAATAAGGCAGTTATAGCTGTACTACCTAAACCTGGCGAAGACCCTATTTTTTGCGGTAGCTATCGTCCCATTTCTTTATTAAATTGTGATATTAAAAACTTGGCTAGCATCTTGGTGTCTTGACTCCGCACTATACTGCCTTCTTTAATACATTTCACCCAAGTAGGTTTTGTACCAGGGCGTTCTTCTCGGAACCATCTACACACTCTGGCCCACACCTTGATGTCTGCTAGACATCTTTCAGAAGATACCTTGGCTCTTTCGCTTAATGCAGAAAAAGCGTTTGACCTCATTGAGTTGGAATACCTTTTTACTATCATGTATAAATTTGGTTTGGGTGATCAATTCTTCAATAAAGTGTGTTTACTATATGACAAATCCTCAGCTCAGGTTAGTTGCTGGGGGTTTTTGTCCAATGCATTCTAAATTCGGAGGTTAACACATCAGTTTTGCCCGTTGTCCCCTCTTCTTTTTCTTCTAGTTATGGAACCACTTGCTGCTGCTATCTGTCAATCTGATGATATTATAGGTGTACCTCTCCCAATTGGACTTTCTAAAATCTATTTATTTGCAGATGATATTCTTCTTACTCTTACTAATCTTCCTCAATCTCTTCCATCCCTTCTTCAAATTATTAATGATTTCTCCGCATTTTCGAGTTATAAAATAAATTGGGACAAAAGCGAAGCGTTACCCATTTCTAATGGCACTACAAGGGCAGTGATTCATGGATTCCCTTTTCATTGGCAGTCCTCACATCTTAAATATCTAGGAATTTTGGTCAACAAAGGTTTGGAAAATATGGTTGCAGATAACTTAGCTCCTTTACTTTCTCAAATGCAAAGGGATTTTGATAAGTGGAAAGCTCTGGGTTTATCTCTTTGGGGTAGAGTACAAGCTATCAAAATGGTCACCCTTCCGCGTTTTATCTGTTTTAGGCATGCTTCCCCCCCAGATTTCTTTAGCTACCCTTAGATTAATAGATTCCAAGATTAAGATTTTTATACGGGGCTCAGTTAAACCACTTCTTGCTATAAAAAAATTAAAGACCCATCAGTTATATGGAGGTATGGGTTCTTCCATCCATCGAACACTATTCCCTTGCTCTACACATCTCCCAATTTTCTTATTTTTTGCCAATAACTAAAGATGTTCCACAATGGGTTTCCATTGATTGTCATCTTTTATCCAAGGACTCAGATCTTTCTCTCTTATATGGTAGTGGCACTAGTTCTTCTGACCCCAAGAATCTGATCCTATCAGCCATGCACAAATCTTGGCAAAGGGGGCATCGTATATTGGGCTCAAATGCGCGTATTCATGTTAAGGCTCCTTCTTGGATTAATTCAGCTATCCATATCAATGGTCGCACTTTATCCTGGCCTTTATGGCAAGCAGATGATATCTACTCCCCAGATCAACTTCTTCATGATGGAAATTTTAAATCCTTTTCTAAATTATGTGAGTACTTTAATCTTCCTATACAACACTTCTCTAGATACTCTCAACTTCAACAGTGTCTGAGAAAATACTTGGGACCTCCCCCTTGGGTGTTGCAGGTGTCTCCAATACTATCTTACCTAAATATGTGGGGAAAGTTTAGAGGAGTGACCTCTGGTCTTTATAAAACCTTTATGCTTCCTTTATTTTCACAATCTCTCTCCCATGCTCTTCAAAATAAATGGCAATCTTGTTTATCTTTTTCATATACGGCTTCTGAATGGGACAAGATACTGGAGGGATTACATAAAGGCGTTAGTGAAGCAAGGCTTAAATTTTGTATATTTAAAATCTTTTGTGAATGGCACTGGTCACCAACTAAGTTACATAAGGCTGGATTGCTCTCACACACTAATTGCTGGAGATGTTCCACCTCTGGTTGTGACAAAGTTCATATCATTTGCGATTGCCCAGTAACAAGGTCCTTTTGGTCCTTTATTGGCACACTTTACCCTCCACAATGCCATTATCTTTACCATTTACGCCTGCCACAATCCTTTTTCATGATTTTCAACACTTTCCAAAACTTTCCAAACCACAAATTTGTCTACTACACACTGCACTGGCTACAGTTAAAATCTGTACTTTGCATCATTGGAAGTCTCCTTCTCCACCCTCTCAGGAAGAATGACTGGTGGCAATGATGCAAACAGCCCTACATGAGCGTACAATTTATAACCTTCGGGGGCGGAGATAGCCGCGAAGAGCAATGGCCGCACGGTGGTGAGCTAGCGCATACCCGGACATTATAGACGCACCTTGAGCCTCTACAACGGACTGTGGACTGCGGTTCGGCGACCTCAGCGGCGCATCAGCCTGAGGTAGGGTGCCGGGCCGCTACGTACAGCACGTCGCCCGGACGGGGCTGGCCCCGCCCACCGCTGCGGAGTGGGGACGAAGGACCGATCCGGCGAGAAACGCAGAAGCCGGCTGCAGATTTCTGGGCACGTTCTGGCAATCTCCAGGTACCGCGGCCAAGTCAGTGGGGAGAGGGCATAAGGAGCGGAGCCCCTACTTTAACCGCGATAACAATTGCGGAGCCGCCCGCGGTGCTGCGGCGGCGGGGAATACCTAGTGGCTTGTTGTGAGCCCGGGTGGTGACCCAAGCGGCGCAATAACGGCCCCAGCTGGGGGGAATTGAAGCAATCCCGCGTTAAGAGTGGTTGGCGCATTGGCACACCGAAAAGACTGATCCCACCAGACAACTGTACCCATCAACAGATAGCCTGGCTTGTTGTGAGCCCGGGTGGTGACCCAAGCGGCGCAGTAACGGCCCCAGCTGGGGGGAATTGAGGCAATCCCACATTAAAGAGTGGTTGGCGCATTGGCACACCGAAAAGACTGATCCCACCAGACAACTGTACCCATCAACAGATAGCCCTATCAAGATCCAGGGCGGCGGAACGCGAGTGGACTGGGTGTGCTCCGACGTAGCACCCGGATTCAGTCCTCTAGAACTATCGGCGGTCCGCCAGGTCTGCCGAGCTGCTGGGCCCCAGAAAATGTGCGACAAGTGGAGTTTGGAGGGCGTAATCGAATGGGCCCTGGCGACGGAGGTCAACAGGACGCAGCAAAGAAACGCAACAAACAACACAAAGCTGGGTGTCAGTGATAAACTGAGTGGCGAGGCAAATACAGTACCACGATGGGCAAATCAGACAGAAACCAACCCAAAATAAATTTCGAACAAGCAAAGAAAACACAAGAACAAAATGGCCACGGTCAGCAGCAAACCTCTCAAACTGCGCAGGCGGTGGGAGAATCTGTGACTGATAACATACAAACAATGTTCCATAAGATCCAAACGGCACTGACAAATATTGATGGTAAAATTGACAACCTCATGCACAGAGTAGACCGGGTGTCAGAAGGACTGGACAGACACACTGAGAGGATTGACATGGCCGAGCGCAGGATATCGGACATGGAAGACGCACATGCCCAAATCACTACGAAACAAACGGGAGTGGAGAAACAGCTAGCAGTACTGACCGCTAAAGCCGAAGATTTGGAAGCCCGGTCCAGAAGAAGTAACATACGAATTATGGGAATTGCGGAAACCACCAATACAGGCCCCATGGAGAAGTATGTGGAGAAACTTCTGGTGGACCTACTGGGCAGAGAGACTTTTTCTGAAGTTTTCCTGATCGAAGGGGCCCATAAATCCTTAGCCCCGAAGCCACCAGTGGGCTCTAGACCGCGGCCCATCATCGCAAAAGTACTTAACTATCGAGACCGGGACGCAGCATTGCGTAAAGCGCGTGAACTGGGGACATTGACACATGAGGGAATGAGCATAGCACTATACCCCGATTTTACTCAATCTGTCCAGGAGGAGCGTAAGAGATACCTACAAGTTAAGCAAAAACTCTGAGATCTGCAGATCCCATATGCCATGATGTACCCGGCCAAACTGAAGATCACATGTGATGGAACTATAAAGATATTCAATAATCCCAAAGATGTCTTGAAATACCTGCAACTGAGGAAGCCAAAAGGAGAACGCAGGATATCACCAAGGGACAGACAGCAAGACCAGGGGCCCATGTCAGATGTGGAATAACACAGCCAGAATGATGGACAAAGACACTATGAAGACGGCTGTTGTCTTTGCCTAATGAGAACATGTCCAGAGGTCCTATCACATGGATACAGTGCTGACGTATGTCAGCAGTGTCCGCAACAGGCAGGGGCAGCCCACTTACCCTGATACTCCAGACTTTACACATCACGAGAACTCCGATATGAAAATGGAAGACTCAGATAAGTTGAACGCAGACCACACTGACTTATATGAGACAGTGTAATGTTGGTTTTTGAATGTTTGTTTGGTACAATGCAACTAGAGTTGGGTGATGTTAAACTAAAACGAGTTAGAATGAGCAGAGTGGTCCACAGACGTAGTGCGCTTTCATTTTGACGACAGGCCTCCCCACCCTAGTACTTCAGGCGAGGGGAGGGCTAAGGCCAGGCAGTTCCCGCCCACGTGTGAGCACCACAACTGTTGGTTAACAGGAGGTGAAGGAACAGGGGGGGATGTCTTTGTCCAGGGAGTTGAGACAAAGTGGGAGGGGGAGGGATAAGGGGGGAAAGGTTGAAAATCACCAAGCAGTCTCTCACACCACTGATACCAGTTCACGTGACAGCGTCGTCTCGAGACTGGACCCTATTACACGCTCTGCTCGACACGACCGGAGCACACGAAATGGCAAGGTCACACCAGGTTAGGACTCTGACTCTCATGTCATGGAACGTGAGAGGCTTGCAAGACCCACGCAAAATTAGGAAAGTAATTGCGCACTTAGACAGACACAAGATGTTGTATGCATCCAGGAGACGCACACTGCGCCCCAAAGGGAAAGCAGGATAGGGTATAGGTGGGCTCAATACCGGGTGTCCTCCTCATATTTTAATTATGCCAGGGGGGTGCTGATTTTAGTCAAATGCAACATACCGTTTACGCTCAGTAGCGCGATCACAGATGATATGCGGAGATACATAATACTTAGGAGACTTTGGTGACACTGACCTCACTATTGTCACGTCTTATGGCCCCAACACGGATGACCCAGTGTTTTATGATAATCATTGGACCAAGCTCCGTTAGACTTACCAGAAAGCAGTAATTTGGGGTAGAGACTTCAATACATGTTTAGATCCGCTGCTGGATAGAGCCACCGGCACCGACAGACATGGGAGACGAGCGGCGAGATCTATCATTGAGGGCATGCATGAATGAGATATGGTAGATGTGTGGCGACTGAGACATCCGGGGAGGAAGGAGGGCACGTGTACTTCACTGACCCACAACACCTGGTCAAGAATAGATTACTGGCTGGCCACACTGGAGGTTAGCACGTGGATCACGGAAGTGGAACACCTGCCTAAAACCGTGTCGGATCATTCACCCGTGAAGATGGTGATGGAGGTGCCTACTCATACCCAAAGACAGTTCACATGGCGACTCAGACCAGCAGCACTGAAAGATCAGGTGTTTCAGGAGGAATTGAGACAGGCCATTGAAGGGTTTTTCCAAACGAACACAGGGACAGTGGATAGCTATAGGACGTTATGGGAGGCCTTTAAGGTGACCATAAGGGGACACTGCATAAGTAAACATGCCGGAATACTCCGGGATATCAGGCAACAGTTGCAGAAGATGGAAAGGGACATCCAGACGCTAGAGTATGAATATGCAGACACCCTGCGAGATTCCATTCTAGCGGATACACGCAATAAGGTGACCACATATCACGAACACGCTGAAACAGAGATAAAATACCTGTCCAAGCAGAGTAGAGCCAGAACATATGGAGAGGGAGGACGTCCAGGTAGGGCACTGTCGCAAAAAATCAAGCCAATATCGGACACTTCCTTGACAACACAAATTACTGGCGAGCGAAACAAACGAGTATATGATACCCCCTCTATACTGGAACAGGTCCGCACATACTATTCTGCATTATACACCACTAAAACAACGCATACTCCACTAGACATACATGACTACCTAGATGATGTGGGGCTCGCTTGGCTGTCGGACTCGCACAGGGAGTATTTGGGACATCACATAACGGAAGAGGAATTTACTGAAGCGATCACCTCACTGCCAAATAACAAAGCACCGGGACTATATGGTTTGCCCGGGTTAATTCTATAAGGAATTCAAAGACCTTCTGATACCACAGCTGGCTCAGATGTTAGAGGAGGCATATGAAGAAGGAGCTCTCCTGCCAACGCTGCGTGAGACGCTATTGATTGCCTCCCAAAGCCAGGCAAAGACCCCACGCTCTACGAATTTTACCGACCTCTCTCCCTTATAAACAAAGATGTAAAAATACTTGCAAAAATCCTAGCTACCAGATTACAACCACTGTTGAAGATGCTGATACTCCCGGATCAGGCGGGATTCATACCCACGCGCTCCACAACGCAAAACATACGCACTATATTCACATTGTACCACAATCTGAACCCGGACTTACCGGCAGTGGCCGCACTGCTTGACGCAGCGAAAGCCTTTGATTCAGTGGAATGGGATTACATGATGACTGCACTGTCCAGGATGGGTTTTCCACAAGGCTTTTTAAAATGGATAGCGCTCCTATATGCAGAACCTAGAGCCAGGGTGCGCATTAATGGACATACCTCACAGCCGTTTGCGATAAGCCGCGGAATACGGCAAGGATGCCCATTGTCGCTGATCCTATTTGCACTCATACTGGAGCCGCTGGCCTGTAAAGTCAGGCAAAACCACCCAGAAACGGCACTCCAGTTTAGTCTTCGCCCTGTGAGCATTTCGCTCTACGCGGATGACATGGTGCTGTATGTCAGACACCCGGACACAAATCTGAACCCTTTGATTAGGGAATACATAAAATTCGAGCAATACTCCGGTCTCAGCATAAATTGGGACAAATCCGTAGTGATCCCTCTGACGCCGGCAACATCCGAGCCGCAAATGGATTATCCACTGAAATGGAGTTCGGACCGGGTGAAATACCTGGGAGTCTGGGTCCACTGAGACCCGGAGAAGGTCATAAATGCAAATTACGGAGTGGCAGTGAGCAAATTGGAAGACCAAATTGATCGATGGATTAAACTACCGTTGTCAATGGCGGATCGCATAGCACTTCAAAAAATGGTGATATTGCCCAGATTCCTGTAGCTGTTCTGGAACATTCCGATATGGCTTACACAGGCATTCTTCACAAGACTGCGCACAGCGCTGCAGAAACGTACGTGGGCTGGGAAGCAGCCAAGGGTGAGCTGGAGGGTCCTCACTAAACCGTATCACCAGGAGGGCTTCGCTGCCCCCGACCTACAGCTATACTATTATTGTGCCCAAGCACAACATGCGCACTACTGGACACAACGCACTCTCACATTCCATATATAGCGGTGGAAACAGACAGCGTACACCCAAACAAATTGATACAATACATAGCAGACCCGGTAGCGAATTACGCCACCGACATAATACACCCTGTCAAGTGCACCTCAAAGGCATGGCATACACTAGCATCAAGAGCACAGAAATGGACAATTTATGCACCAGCACTGGCACATTACCCTAATCTATCGGTCACGCTCGAACAGAATATGAGGGGGCTTCTGGGCGAAATGGGATTAACAATTCTAGGTGCGATATTTCCGCACAACACATTCATTTCCCTTCGTGACCCGTCTCCATGTGCCCACCAAACACCACTAAAAACATTTGCATACTTCAGATTGAGAGCAGCAGTGAGAGACCTATATGATGAGTTTCCAGCTCAGCCCAGGCCATTGCAGGCTCTCCAAATACTACTCACTGCACCAACACGAGTAGCGTTAGTAACTAAACTATATAACGCATCACAGAATGAGCAAATAATAGTCCAGGACAGGGCACGAGCAAGGTGGGAGGAGTTGACTGGGTCAGACATATCTGAGGAGGAATGGGACTATAGTTGCGCACAATTGCACCTACTTACGCCGAATTGCAATCTACGCATTATACATTTCAGATACCTCCACCAGAAGCAGTGTGGCTCACTGGTTAGAGGCGGCAGACCCGAGAGCAGAGGACGGCCCGGGACCAGGGTTCGATTCCCGGCGCGGCAGGTTTCTGGACCAGGGTCAGCGGACTCGATAATTTTCTCGCCTCGGTGCCCACTCTGATCAGCGATCACACTCGGCAACTCTGGGCATTAGCTTGCCTCATCTTCACTAACGGCCCCACCAGACCGCCGGGGATGCCTGGTCTCACCCTAGAGATTCCCATTAAGGGACCATCTCTCAGGGAAGCCAGGAAGGGTTTCGCAGCGGTCGAAGCGCCTTGGGACCCTACGGGTAAGTAGTGCGCTATATAAATGCCAATACATTTACATACATTTACATACACACACGCATATTACACGCCGAAGAAACTATATAGATACGGGCTCAGAACAGATGATAGATGCAAAAAATGCTCCGCTCCAGGAGCCGACTTCCTCCATACAGCATGGGCGTGCCCCGCACTGGAAGAGTACTGGCGGGAGGTGACGGATGCGCTAACCCAAATGGTGGCCGAACCAATCCCAAACACACCCACCAACTGTTTATTGGGTACTTATAAGCTTAAACAGAATAAGCGGCGTAAAGTGCTGGCAGTGGCGCTATTACTGGCGAAAAGGCGGATAGCTATGAAGTGGGGTAGCAGGCGACCACCCCGGTTCAAAGATTGGCTGCCTGATTTAACATATTGCAGAGAAACACTGAATACATATGAGGAGGAGTTGCCACAGGCATCTAGACCGAAAGACTTCTGGCAGCCGTTCATGGACTATTTGCAGCATCAATCGGAAGCCTCACTGGAGGAACAAGGTGGGGAGGGGGCTGCAGCCGCACAGGACATTGCACCTTGTAGAGGATACTCCATAGACTTATATAACTGATTGAATGCAATGTGGACTTGGCTTATCGACATGTATAGAGTTGAGGAGAGTGACAGAGGTGTCTTTAGTAATACTGAATACCCTATGGGACTATCCAATGAGATGTATTACTGTTGTTATATGATGTTTCATTGTATGTAGAAACACGAGATGTGAACTGTGCGATTATTGAATTATGCTACAAACTGGTGTAACTGTAAGTACTGCTTGGTGAGTAAAAAAAAAAATATAAAATCAAGTTGATGTATTTCTCCAGAATTGGTCTTCTTTTCTAAAAGCTGAAATTATCAATGATGCCAACTCCACTCTCTCTCCTAATGCAAACACTTGAATTAACTAATTCATTATTTTATATTGTGTATTGCTTTTCTTTTTCCTTTATCCTTCATAATTTCATTTCCCCTACTCCTGTCTTCCCTCCCTTACTCTGGTTCTACTATCTCTCTCAGTTCTCTCATTCTCTTCTTTAAAGTTGATCTTTTTTCTCTTCTTTTTTTCTTTCTTCAACTTTTCATATCAATTTTCTCCTCTTTTTAATTTTTTTGTGCTCTGATATTATTATTCTACTTATCTTGTACAAAGTCATTCTCTTTTTTATATTTAGATGTATTCATATTTTATATTTTATAATATGTATATCAAATTCTTATTCATGTTCTTTATACCATGTATCTACCCACTTATTTATTCTTTTACAATTTATATCTAATATGATTCCTTATTTATTGTATGTATTCGTTCATATTTATCACCAACATATGTATTTAATATTATCAATAATTTTTTTTAAATTATTTCTGTGTTATTTCACGATAAAATTCAATAAACAATTCCAACACAAAAGAAAAGATCACCATGTTTAAGACCTACAAGGAGCCTTCAACCTGGTCCGCATACATGTAGGGGACGAGTGGAAAACTGCCTTTAATACAAAGTATGGACACTATGAATTTTTGGTTATGCCATTGGGTTTGCGGAATGCTCCTGCAGGGTTACACAATCTATGAAATACGATTTTTAGAGATCTGTTGAATACTTTTCTGGTGGTGTACTTCAACGACTTCTTGATTTTTTCTAACACGTTGAAACCATGTAAAAGTCTCATCCCACCTGGAAAAACATTCCCTCTATGTTAATCTTGAAAATCACCTCTTTAGTTTTTTAGTGAGGGTGTTGGTCTGAATACAACTAAAGTGAAATCATTTCTTGATTGCCCCAGACCCGCCTACATCAAGGAAATAGAGATTCATAGGATCCTGTAATTTTCATCATCAATCCAAACACGTTTCCTCTCTGGTGGCTCTCGTTTCAATGGGGTGAAGAACAAGGCCTAGTGTTTAAAAACTGAAGTCAGTATTCACATTGGCACCAATCCTTCTAAATCCTGATGTATAGTTACCATTCACTGTAGAGACACATGCTTCATTATATACCAATGGTGCTGTCTTCTCAAAGACATGCAAGAGGCGAAGTCCTTCATCAAGAAGCTTTTTATTATAAGCAGAAACAAGCACCAAAACAAATAATGTCATTTATGTTCATGAGCCGCTTACTGTAAAGGATGTATTTGCTCACTGGCAGAACTATCTCGTAAAGGCTCTTCGTGATAGCACTCTCTAGACTGACTACAAGAACTTGATGAAGTGTTCCAATGCATGACATGCTTGTCTGTCTCTGTTTCAGCCCTGTTTTCATTATAAACTGCTTATAGAATAGACATGGTAAGACTGATGCTTTATCCAGACCAATAGATAAGGTTTGTTTGATGGAACCAAGCATGCCTTTACCATGCATCATGCCTTTAACCCCTTCCATGCTCATGACTAGCTCAGCTCGTCATGAGTCACAGTGGAGCTGTGCTCATGACGAGCTGAATGCGTCATAACGGCCGCAGCCCGCCCACGCGTGGCTAATTCCCCACCTGTACTAGAGAATTAATCAGTGGGCGGGTCTGTGACGAGCTGAGCTCGGCATGAGCACAGCGCGCCGCGGCCCCCCCGTGGGGGAATTATCCCAGCAGCCAAGGGGTTAAAACGTGTCTAATACAACACATCTTTACCACAATTTTTTAACCCACATATGCCTTTACCGTGAAAATAAAAGTATTTTACAGGTAAGTATAGAACATATATATATATATGACAGCTCCGAATTCCTAGTATTACCCGGCCGGGTTCAGGAAACAGCACTCACGAGCACAGCAATGTGTTAGCAGGGGGGTTTATTCAGAACAGACGCGTTTCGGGAGAACACTCCCTTCGTCGGTATTCACATCAGAGAGGCAGTATGCAGCGCCATTATCTATGTTTGTCAAAACTGTTAAAACAAACAAAGGACTATACCACAAGCGCGACATTAAGCTCCATCTTTGAATGTGCAATTTAGACATAAGCTGTATAGAATTGCTAGCAAGTCAGTTACACCTGATATGAAGCCGTGTATCGTCACAGTTGTTATCTTAAAAATAAACCACATATTATACATATTCGAAAACATTTTGTGGCTAAGACAACAGTTCGTTGTTAAACACAACTCAAACCCCAGACAAAAATCACAAAATAGATGTGAGAACGTCGGGCAAATCTTGCCGTGGATCGGCAATTGCAGCCCCTTAGGACTGCCACAATGAAGGTGTAACAAAAACCAAAGCAATTCTTCAAAGCAAATATCGCTTAAGGTAGCATCTTCCATCACAGAATCTCCAGAATGTAATACATTTCAAAACATCATACTGTACTTATTGCACTCACATAATACTGTAATCCATCTTATCAACCCAAGTGAGAGGCCAATTCTTCTCCCATATTCAGACCTTTTGGCGCCGTAGTCTCCAGATCTATAATATATCGAGACTCAAGTCTCCCAAGTGTGAGCAATCTATTGCCCCCTCTCGGATTTTCTCCTACTTGGTCCAGACAAAAGTACCTTAAAAGATTCCTGTCACTGTCATGTTTAATGGAAAAATGACAGGCCACTGGATACGAAAATTCCTTGTTTACAATGGCCCGCATGTGTTCCAATATCCTTAATTTAACAGGATTAATGGTACTTCCAACGTACCTTAACATGCAGGGGAATACTAGGCAATAGACTGCATGAACAGTGTGGCATGACATAAATGTATTTATTTTCCTCCCACCCTTACAGCCAGGGACCTCATATGTTAATGTCCTTTTACTTGCTGCGCAGGCTTTGCACAAGGGAAAAAGCCTTTTCTGTCCTTCAAAGTGCCTAGTTCTTTGAAGGACACAAAAGGCTTTTTCCCTTGTGGAAAATGCAAAGCCTGCGCAGCAAGTAAAAGGACATTAACATATGAGGTCCCTGGCTCTGACAGTTAGGAGGCATTGTGGGAGGGGTAGTTTGTACTAGGCTTAGTTAAAGCCAATTATCGATCTCCCTACATACGTTTAAGCAACGAATTTGTATATATATGGCAATTACATATATATAGGTTCATAAATGGTAAAGGTATGCGTGGTAAATTTTTTACAGGTCAGGTAAATATAAACTATATATATATATATATATATATATATACACGCCTCTTCCTCATGGGCTTTGGGTTAGGCAGAGTTAAAGCAGGCTCAGTATCTCTTCTCTCCACATAGCGCATCGTCGTCCTGCTTACTGAGCCTGCCTTAACTCTGCCTAACCTACCAAGGGACACAAATATGCTTGTAAATACAAAACGGACATTAAACCTACGAAGGTAACAATTATCTTCCCTTCGAGGCACTGCAAGCCCCACAATGCATAGATTTTGATATTAGCACTATGCCCAACCCACTGAGGACATTTTCAAATAAATACACACCTGAACGAAGTGAACTTTTAATGTCTGTTTTTTACAAAGCCCATGAGGAAGAGGCGTGTCAGCCTCGAAACGCGTCGGTGGCAGCATGAGGAAAATGAAGGGCATGTGCAAGGCAAGCTGCAACGAGGCTTCACTAGTACGACGCTGTGTGTGCTCTTTCAAAATGCTGGGGCATCTTTTGGATATAACTTTTAACGCGGCGGCCCGCCTTGGAAATGAGCACTGTTTCTTTACCTGTGGGAAGTGAGGAAATAGAAATTTTATGTGGTCAATGTGTCCCCCCCTAGAACCCTATCCACGTACCCATGTCCCATGTATGTCCATGTTATCATGAAATTCCCTTCCCGTGCCTGTCATAATGATACCCCTGCATTTCCGTCTAATGTTAGCATGTCAGTTATTAGGCCTTCCATGAATGAAACGTTAATTCTGCACTAAGACCTATGTTGCCAATGCATTTACATGGTACACGTTTAAATAACGCGAAGCACACGTTTTTGTGGCCCAGCCGAGCCAGGCCCTGAATTCAGGCTCCGAGCCTCTCCTGTCTCTGAAAGCTGCAGTTATGCATCCCTGACCTCTCCCTTACTCCCTGCCCAGCCGAGAGGTGCCCGGCCTGGTCTGCCTGCCAAGTCGGTATTTAGCCTACAGTTATCTGCTCAGCCTCTGCAAAAACACATTCCAGTCTAGTGAAATAGGTAAACATTTTCCGCATGCAGAGCATAGGGCCTAGCCTTCCTGTCTCCATGCAAGTGATTTACTGAACCCGTAGCCATAGTAGGCCCATGGCCCCATGCACGAAGAAATATATGCACACACTAGCAGTTAGTGGTGAGCGACTTCTGCTCGAGAGACCTTTACTTCAGACAATACATCCTCCAAAACACAAGATATCAGATATGCCAAAGGTGCAGGTCGTTCTGACATCCCAGACTCCAGACTCCTCTTCTAGTGCTAAAGTCAACCCCCAGCTCTCCCCAGTTACACGTCAATTTCACGTCATGATCAGTTGCGCGCACATGCAGGGTAACGGTTTCTGCTGACCCTGCAGATCTCCTCTATGCATCCACCCACCTATGACACTCCTATGACTCATCAAGTGAACACCCATGTGTACGCCTCTTTACACGCCTTCTTTTACGCCTATGTGTTCTTATCTCTCTCTTTTCACTTGCTCCGCCTGGAGTGTTCCGCCTACCGTATTCATTGCAATTATGTGCTTTTACTATATATAATGTGTGATGTTAATAAAACGTTGGATATCCCTTCCTGAACCTTAGTGGTGATGGAACCCGATTCTCCCCTGGCTCGAGCCATTGAAATAAAGCCCTTTTGACTCGGATACCACGGACTCTGCCTCTCATTTTATGAGCTATCCTTATTGTTAATAATGTATAGAAAAATGTCCCTATAATTTTATTTACCACAGAAGGCTGTGGAAATGAATCTCTTCTCTCCACATAGCGCAACGTCGTCCTGCTTACTGAGCCTGCCTTATCTCTGCCTTACCCTACAAGGGACACAAATATGCTTGTAAATACAAAACGAACATTAAACCTACAAAGGTAACAATCATATTCCCTTCGAGGCACTGCAAGCCCCACAATGCATAGATTTTGATGATAGCACTATGCCCAACCCACTGACGACATTTTCAAATAAATACACACCTGAACGAAGTGAACTTTTAATGTCTGTTTTTCACAAAGCCCATGAGGAAGAGGCGTGTCAGCCTGGAAACGCATCAGTGGCAGCATGAGGAAAATGAAGGGCATGTGCAAGGCAAGCAGCAACGAGGCTTCACTAGTACGACGCTGTGTGTGCTCTTTCAAAATGCTGGGGCATCTTTTGGATATATATATATATATATATCACCTTCAAAAGTCTGTTTTTCTTGCCACTTATGACCGCGAACTCGCAGCGGGGTGACAAACCCATTCAAAAATGCCAAAAGTGATCTCTCCTCCTACGTCCTTTCAAATAGTGAGCAAGGAGCAGTCGGGCTTCCTGCTAGCTGGATCTATCAAAAAGCTCTGGTCTGCAGAAAGCAGAGAATTAATCTGCTTATCTGCACACTAATATGGCTGCAGGGAAACAGATGAAAAATTGCTCTGACAGACATTGAGCAGCCCCCTGACTGTCAGAGCAATGCGGGCTCTCGCAGGAGGCGGGAAGCCAGCTGGCCTTGAGTAGGGGTGGACGGTGAACTGCACTCTGCCGGAGAAGTTCACAGAGTTGTTGGCACACTGCATGAAGCGCCGAGTTCAGCAAAAAACTTGATGACCCAACAATCTGTCAGACGTCCCCGGAATAGGAATGTTCCATTGAGAATGCATCAGGGGAGCACTTCCCTCACATGTTTGCAGTTTCCTTAATTTGTAGTGAAAGAGTTGAGTGAGGCCATTGCGCAGGGGAGAGAGGGGCCACCAAGAGGCTCTGCTTACAGGGTGTGCACAAAGAGGTGGACACCACATGACCCCGGCCTGGAGGCCCACGTCCCCCTACCTGGAATCGCCTCATTTAAGCAGTCCTCAGTGGAATCATTTCACATTGTGGGGAGCTCGAAACCATCTCTTATCAGTTTCCGTATTTGGAGAGTGCAGCACTGGGCAGTGTTTGGGCCACTCCTCAAGTCCTCCTAAGCCCACTTTTGCCGTCCACCAGGAAACAAAGGCAACATCACAGCCTAGCCGACAGGAATCCTTAATCTGAGTGTCTGCCGTCCACTTTACCTGAAGGGGTGGTGAGGGACAGAGTCTCTGAATTAAGCAGAAAGCTCTCACCCAGTCAAGAGATCAGGGCTAGATCCAACACCGTTTTTTAGCTCACTGCACCATCCCAGTTTCAGAACCTGGCTGTATGCAAATTAGTCTGTTCCTGTCCCAGTGCATGATGGGAACAGGGCAAACCAAACTACAAAAGCCAATTCTTACACTGAGAAGGAAACAAGCTCCCGGGGACCGCTTTCTGGCATTACAGCCATCTTCAGCCCGGTTTGCTTGAATCCTGATGGTGCAATGAGCAAGGGTCTCACATCTGAGAATACCCTTCCACGCTTAGGGTGGACAAAAATATTTACAACAAGGGGTGGTGAGGGACAGAGTCTCTGAATTAAGCAGAAAGCTCTCACCCAGTCAAGAGATCAGGGCTAGATCCAACACCGTTTTTTAGCTCACTGCACCATCCCAGTTTCAGGACCTGGCTGTATGCAAATTAGTCTGTTCCTGTCCCAGTGCATGATGGGAACAGGGCAAACCAAACTACAAAAGCCAATTCTTACACTGGGAAGGAAACAAGCTCCCGGGGACCGGTTTCTGGCATTACAGCCGTCTTCGGCCCGGTTTGCTTGAATCCTGATGGTGCAATGAGCAAGGGTCTCACATCTGAGAATACCCTTCCACGCTTAGGGTGGACAAAAATATTTACAACAAGGGGTGGTGAGGGACAGAGTCTCTGAATTAAGCAGAAAGCTCTCACCCAGTCAAGAGATCAGGGCTAGATCCAACACCGTTTTTTAGCTCACTGCACCATCCCAGTTTCAGAACCTGGCTGTATGCAAATTAGTCTGTTCCTGTCCCAGTGCATGATGGGAACAGGGCAAACCAAACTACAAAAGCCAATTCTTACACTGGGAAGGAAACAAGCTCCCGGGGACCCGTTTCTGGCATTACAGCCGTCTTCGGCCCGGTTTGCTTGAATCCTGATGGTGCAATGAGCAAGGGTCTCACATCTGAGAATACCCTTCCACGCTTGGGGTGGACAAAAATATTTACAACAAGGGGTGGTGAGGGACAGAGTCTCTGAATTAAGCAGAAAGCTCTCACCCAGTCAAGAGATCAGGGCTAGATCCAACACCGTTTTTTAGCTCACTGCACCATCCCAGTTTCAGAACCTGGCTGTATGCAAATTAGTCTGTTCCTGTCCCAGTGCATGATGGGAACAGGGCAAACCAAACTACAAAAGCCAATTCTTACACTGGGAAGGAAACAAGCTCCCGGGGACCGGTTTCTGGCATTACAGCCGTCTTCGGCCCGGTTTGCTTGAATCCTGATGGTGCAATGAGCAAGGGTCTCACATCTGAGAATACCCTTCCACGCTTAGGGTGGACAAAAATATTTACAACAAGGGGTGGTGAGGGACAGAGTCTCTGAATTAAGCAGAAAGCTCTCACCCAGTCAAGAGATCAGGGCTAGATCCAACACCGTTTTTTAGCTCACTGCACCATCCCAGTTTCAGAACCTGGCTGTATGCAAATTAGTCTGTTCCTGTCCCAGTGCATGATGGGAACAGGGCAAACCAAACTACAAAAGCCAATTCTTACACTGGGAAGGAAACAAGCTCCCGGGGACCGGTTTCTGGCATTACAGCCGTCTTCGGCCCGGTTTGCTTGAATCCTGATGGTGCAATGAGCAAGGGTCTCACATCTGAGAATACCCATCAGGATTCAAGCAAGCCGGGCCGAAGAGGCTGAAATGCCAGAAACCGGTCCCCGGTAGCTTGTCTCCTTTCTGGTGAAGAATTGGCTTGGTAGTTTGGTCTGCCCTGTTCCCATGATGCACTGGGCCAGGGACAGACTAATTTGCATATAGCCAGGTTCTGAGCTGGGATGGGGCAGTGAGATAAATAACGGTGATGGATCAAGCCCTGATCTTTGGACTGGGTAAGAGTGGTCTGCTTAATTCAGACACTCTGTTCATCACCACCCCCTTTTCTGTATCGTCCACTTTACCTGGTCACAGCAATAGGCACTGCCCTCAGGGAAAGTAAGAAGATATGCATGGATTAGGAATAAGACCACAAAAAAGAGATGGCTTGGAGGCTGAGGCACATAAAGAAGTGGATGATAAAATACTGCAAAGATGTGGTTATGTGGATAATTTTGCAGACTGTGGAACAGTGGTGGTGCGTCCATTGGGGGCGTTGCCCCACTAGCCATGGACGACCGCACTGCCAACACGATGCATTAATAAAAAGGATTTTTTTAAATGAATCTGACCGGCGAGCACTGACTCAGGCACTGCGCGCTACTGGCCCCGGGACAAGCCCGACAGAATAGGGCATCACATAAGGAAGTGGGCCGTGGGGGGCGGGGCTGTGACAGGCAGCGTACAGGCAGAGCAGAAGAATAGCGGAGTACGGAGTAGTAGACTTCACATGTGAAATCCAGGAGAAGTCAATATTTCGACTGGCCCGCACATGCGCACAGTGGTAGACCTTCCCTCAAACCCCCACCCCCCACTATAGCACTCAGAGACACAGGCAGGGACCCGGGGCCCAGGTCTCATTATGGGCAGATAGTATCCTGCTCATAGCCAATCCTGGCGCTGTTAACGCTGCGCCAGGATTGGCTGCAGCAGCAGGATGGTGCTGCGGGTGGTGTTGGCTGCTCTGCTGAGGGGACGCACTGTATGGCCAATCACATATGGCTATATCCCGCCATGTCGAGGTGATTGCCCATTTCCATATGTCACCGCGCGTGGCGCACCTCCACTGCCAACAACAACTAACTAAAGTGAAAGTAGAAGTACTGGTAGTCGATGAGAGTAGACCGCGTGATTAGTTTGTCGTCGTGACTCGTGTGCCTACTACGGACGGTCCGGACCGCCTGCCTGGTGCTTCCTTTGTTTGCACTGCAGTCTGCCACTGAGTCTGTGGCTCTGCGTCGGTCGGAAGAGACATCTAGTAGAAGTCGACGTCGTCACCGCGTCCACATAAGTTTTTTACTGTGCCAGGCCTCCTCTGACCTCTGCCGTGCCATCCCTAACCAGTGCCAGGCTAGCTTCCCCGTACCGTCATTGTGGCCTCCGTCCGACTGGGACTCGCTGCCTAAATTGGATGTAGGGCCTTGTGCAGTATGGAAGGCGAATGAACCAGTGCAGAGTGAGATCCACAGCTGGCGATGGAGTGAGTGAGGCCTAAAACTGGCCCTGCAAGTGCTGGTGCAGTGGTGCTGCCTGCTACGTGAGGGCACAGGACATGCACTGCAGGGTGTGGGCACTGCGAGGTAAGGTAAGGGACTATTGATCTGAACACACTACGAGGAGCATAGTATTAACTGAGTATGGCTTGTATAGAGCTGAACCAGTGACGTGGGAGGACCACGTCTACCGCTCGACCATGAAGGCCTAGTTCTAGTGCTGCATGCGGAGTGCCCTGGGTTGGCACTGGACGCTAAGAGACATGGGCTGGCACTGCAGAATAGGGGTACTGTTCTAACCCTCTATGCCGATATGTAGCATTTCTTGCACATTGATTTACACTGTGTAATGCAACCGGGGCTCATGTAAAGCGCTCCAATACCTTCGGGCTATGTTTCCGGCTATATAAATCCACAACAACAAAAAAGATGGAAGTGAAGAAAGGGCAAGGGGTGGGATGTGAACTGGAGCTAGAAACAAACTGAAAAGAGATCAGAAGCAACACATGAGGATGGAATGACTCGAACGGAAATGCTGATTGAAGCCTTTCAGGGTTTTACATTTCAGAAATGTTGGCCATCTCTCAGCATCTAACTGGAAATCCGTGTTAAATTATTTTATAGAAATATTTTATTCTCCTGGAAAGAATATCTTTGTGTAAAGATGCTTGCATTTGAATCCACCGTGAATAATACGTAGTTGAAGTTGATTTTTAAGGGATGCACCAACTGTTGCCTTCTGACACATTCCACAATAATGAGAGCATCGCTCCCTCATGTTTTTTGATCCCCGCGCCTTAATAAAATGCCACAGAAACACCAACCGAATGTGACAGTTGAGCAGAAAACACATTTCATTTTTTTTTTAATCTAAAGGCAACTGCCTCACCATTTTTTTTAAAATCCACACATATAGCTTATGCTGCGCGCATTTTCTTAGCCTCGAGTATTTCCAGGGCATGCCTTCCAGTTCATGTTTTGAATCAATAGAAACGCACCGCTAATCAAACTCCAGCACACAGTAATAGTCCCCTGGATGTAATTATTAGCTGTGGCATTTCGCTTAAGGGGAGACCATAAATCACGGCAATACCATTGAGGTTGTTAGTATGGGGGAGTGAATGCTAATATTAGCAGTCAGATACGTGAGCGGATATAAAATTAGACCACTTGCATGATTCATTCTCTGTCTGTGTGTTTAATGCATAGCGCTGCCGCTCCGACACACTCCAGTGGGACTAGTACTAGCGCTGCGCTATTAAATAAATAAAAAAATAAAGTACTTTCCAAATCATTAGTGTAATTTTGTATACGGTCAGATACAGCTGACATTCTTACAGTGCAGACCAATCTCTTACACACAGCGGTTGAACAAACTCCCAAACCTGCCTCCAAATCAGTTTCAGGTAAGCACTCGTTAAGTGGTTAAGAGGCATAGGTGCCACTGCAGAGTCCCTCGGTTTTACTGTCTTGTTGTCCTGTGTGGGGTTGCTCTGCAGAGGGCATACGCAAACAGATGTCCCACTCCCACGACTTCCAATGCCCTCTCCTCTCTTACTTCTTCCCTTGTACTTCCATTTGGCGTCTGACCTGCTGGGAGCCGTTTTCCCTGACAGAGTTTACTATGCACCGCACGTTAGATAGTGGGTCCTGTGTCAGAGCCAGTAACAACAACAGTCAGTGAAGGCCTGTGAGGCGTCACGTTCTACAAACCACTCAATGTTCGCAAAGAAGATTTGCAAAGCCCTGGTTTTTAGCCAGAAACTGAGTTTACAAATAAAAAGAAAAACGAAAGCATAGCTATGGCTATGGGAATGTATTAATTGTAGTTTTGTTCGAGACGAACCCGCGTCAATGGGGCGTCAGAGTCCTGTACAGACACATTAGAACAGAGTGAAAAGAACATAGCAGTTTATGCGCCTATTATTAACACAGCTATTCAACGACGCCATCTTCAAATCCGTAGCTCTTTTCCTTGTTTGGTAGTCATTAACGTCTTATTTGTATTTTTGTGAAATAATTTCCAAATTCGATGGATGGAGGAGCAGCAGGAAACTACCTGAATTAAAAACAATTAAATCATTTTGTGTATTGGCTCCTCTCACAATACACTTGTAAAATCAAGGGCTGTGACTGTGGTGTTTGAGCGATTAATTAGAGTTAGTTGCTTTGTAGAGACTTAAGTCAGTGTCATGCAAGGCTTGAAGTTTCATGTTTTTATGGCCTGCCAGAAGCTAGAACTGCCGACTTAGGAACTATGGAACCAGGTTTCAGTCCCAGCGTTGCTCTGACCTCTGCCATCCCTAACCAGTGCCAGGCTAGCTTCCCCGTACCGTCATTGTTGTCAGGCCTCCTCTGTCGTTCCTCTCGTCAGTGCCAGGCCTCGCTCATCTGCCAAATGCCAATCTGCAATCCCTCATCAGTGCCAGGCGAGCCCCTGAGTTGCACCATTTCTGTCTTTCGTAAACGGAGGCGGCGCTGGCGCATGGTTATACTGAATAAGCAGCTATCTATGTTATATGACATCTCTTTAATAATGTAATAACTGCAGTTTCACTATTGCTTTATTAACCTTCCTGCTTTCTGAAATTTGCTTGAAAATGCCGCATTTCTCCACTACTTTTTCAAAATTTTCTTGGGGGGAGAACGCCCCCGAACCCCCATAGGGTGTTCGGGCACGCGCGCTCGCTACGGTGAAGTCTAACAATCATTTTACACCTCACCACTTGCAAATGTCACCGTCCGCCACTGCTGTGGAATGCGGCTACACTGATTTCCTTGACCAAAATTGTGTCACCCCAGGCACATCGATTCAGCTCTTTTAAAATCTTAATGGGAAAGAGGCAGCAGTTGCTAGCAAATGCGAGCTTTGCATTTGAGTTGTTTATGTTGCAGTGGACATGAGTGTGTTTTGCTGCTGAATTCAGTCATTCTTTTCAGCATTTGGGAACAGCTATTTCCCTCATTACATATGGCAACTCATGAAGACAGCCAAAAAAATGATGGATAGAAATAATGTGAACCTGGTATTGTTATTGTGCATTACGACCTTTGTTCTTCTAACAAATCTGTGTTGATGGAAAATTTGAGCTGCGTGCCTGCGGTGTTTGCAATGCCTTCACGGCACACAAAGTGTTAAGAAAGAGGCCTGAATGTTCCTCCTATTTCACAAAACAACAGGGATGGTCCTATATAGGGAACTCCTCTCACCTGCGGAACTCTGTGAAATCACAAAGAGTTTTTTGATGCTTTTGTGGAATTCCACGAAGTGAAACTCCGCAAGCTCCAGCCAGGCCTAGCCTATCCTAGAAAATGAGTTCTACTTTTCTTTGGTCTTTTGAACAGAAACTCTGTCTTTCCTTGCAGTACAATTTGATTCATTAGAACTTCAGCTGCCTTTTGTTAAATTCAATTACTGCTGGTCATACAACTACCATAGGGATCTTTTCATCTCATAAAGGATTCTAGATAGATCATTTATGTCACTCAACTCACACTATTTATTCCAGCATGAAAGATTCAAGATACTTTGAGGATTAATAGCCCCTCGACTCTGGGACCAGTTGCGCCTATCAATTGGTATGTATCACATTCATACGTGTTTAGGCACCTTAATGGTACTGCAAAATGTTTAAATTCTTCCCTGTTTTGATATATTTGTTTACTTCTAGGTGTCTCCTATGTATTTTTCGTCCTGATTATGACCCCGTTTTGAATAATACTTACTTAGGAGGTTGAAACGTCGACAAAATGACTTTTGTGAACTGTGTTTTAATATATTAATGGTAAATAGCAACACTCACTTCACATGTGCCAACTGAAAAATCCTACTATCCCTATTAGCCACATATGTATATGTTTCTGTACATAGCACATATGCACTTTTTGCACCAATAGTCACTTTCACTGCACCGTCACTCTCTAGGAGCACCTTATAATTGTTTTAAGTCAAATTATTTGAATTGCATATTTCAAAGAATACATTGAATTAAATGAATATACAACTTTGAGCTAATTGTATTAGAGGTGTTTGTACCCTGATTCTAACACTCTGCCGTGGTAGTCATGAGCTACACTTCCCCTAAAGGGACCACTGTTTTGTGAAATACAGGCCTAGCTTCAAGGCTCCCACCATGGTCCCATTACACAGGCGAAAAAAGCAGAAAGAGGTAGAATAAAGGTCAAAAACTAGCAGAAAGAGGCAGAAGAGGTCAGAAACGAGCAGAAATAGGGATGATAAAGGTAAGAAAGTAGCAGAAAGAGCAAAGTAAAAGTCAGCAACAAGCAGAAAGAGGGAAAAAATGGTGAGATGGGCAGAAAGTGGGTGAATAAAGGTGAGAAACTAGCAGAAAGAGGCATGATAAAGGTGAGAAACGAGCAGAAAGAGGCATGATAAAGGTGAGAAACGAGCAGTAACAGGCAAAATAAAGGTTAGATACGAGCAGTAAGAGGCAAAATAAAGGGCAGAAAGGCAGAACAAAGGTCAGAAACGAGCAGAAAGAGGCAAAACAAATCTCAGAAACAAGCTTGCTGAGAATTACTGAGTCCTCTTTAGAGGCCCCGCCTCCTTTCTCAAGCACTCTGCACAGGGGCCCCTGGCACAATACTGGTCGGGGATGTAGTCCCCTGGGCTGCTGAAGGACGTTGGGGGCCAAGAACCCCTATGGTTGCCGCAAGTGAGTCCCCCACAGCGGGATTGCTGAGATGTCGGTGGAGACCCGCCTCCTTTCTCAACCACTCTACACAGGACCCTCCTGGTGCCCTACTGGTTGGGGGATGAAGTCCTGTTTGGTTGCTGAAGGTCGTTGGGGGCCAAGAACCCCTATTGTTGCCACAGGTAAGTCCCCCAATAGCCGGACTGCTGAGACACCATCGAAGGCCCGCCCCCCTTTTTCAACCACTCTGCACAGGGGTCCTCTGGTGTACTACTGGTCGGGGGATGAAGTCCCCTTGGCTGCTGAAGATTGTCGGGGGGGGCAACACCTATTGTTGCGATACGTAAGTTCCCCACAGCCAGATTGCTACAAGGTCATCGGAGGTCCCACCCTCTTTCTCAGCCACTCTGCACAGGGGCCTCCTGGCACATATGTGCTTTTTAAGATGGGGTTTAGCAACTAGAAAAAATACCATGTGGAAGATAGAGTGGGGTGAAATCATACACAGTAAAAACGTTACCACAAGATCCGCAAAATACTCATAACTAAGCAAGTTTTACAGGTCGAAAGTATAAATTTTATGGCTGAAACTGTAAAATTGGGTGCAATTTTTCTATTCCTGATTTTCCATCCAACTTTTAATCTGGGGCTTGTTGCAATCAACTTTCTTCTGTGCCCTGTCCTCTCCCAGAAGTGCCTCTCTACTCTTCTGATGTATGCAGGACATGGTTTGCCCAGAATGCCTCCTCTTAGTCTCTTATAGAGTGAATGAGTCAATGCCATCGTAGTCTACACTAAAAATAGTAAATAGCAGAAAAGGCTGAGAAGCTATAGGGCCCGGCTGGAGGCCGTTTGACAACACATTTTTAACCTCCAGGGTGGGGGAGCTGGAGGTCAATGAATCTCCTTGTCGGGTGTCCAGTAAGCACATGATCTAGCCTTAGATTTCTTACCGGCCCACCCTTCCTCTCCACACTACAGATCAGTTCTTCATTTCAGGGCTGTTCCCTTTCAGGGCCCTAGTTGTCTAAACACAGCACTGTCAGTTAACTTCATGGTTCCGCGCTTCAGGCTTGGAAAGTCGTGAAATGTACTGACGTCAGCGTGCCAAGGTGGAGCTTATATAGACAATGGGACATCACAATGACAAACTCAACACCATACTACGTCACACAGAGTCGACCGGCACGCAGGGGTACTGCTAAGAAAAATCTTTCAGATCCAGTCTGATGCCTAGAAGTTCATAGGTAAGTAATCTGTTGTATATTGATTCTTCTTGTAATATGGCTGACAGTAGTCTTTAGCCCTTCCTTAGTGTTCTTACCTCCTTAGCTTCCCAGTATACCTGTGAGTGTTCATATCTGTACCAGAGTGTTCTACCAGTGTCAGTTGATGGTCTGGTCAGCTGGCGAGGTTTTGTACTCAGCTGCCGAGGTTTTGTACTCAGCTGTGTCCTACAATAAATCTACATGTAATCAACTAGAAGTATCTTGTCATCTCTCACCAACCTATTTACAACATTATCCGCGGCTAGATGTCTCTATCAGATTATTTGCAACGTTAATTTACAGACATTAACATGTTGTATGGGAAAAAAACGATTTGCCACCCCCAGTAACTAGGAAGATTGTCACATAAATCATCTCATTATTATGTCAAAGAAATGAAAGTAAACACTAAGCTCCCTCAGATGCCAGACTGACATTTGACCTAGGTCGTTAATGCACAGCAAATGGGACAAGTTAGGTACAAAATGTAAAGGCTGTTTACAGACTATGATCACTTGTGGAAGAATACAAGGAGGTAGGTCGGAAGAGTATGCTCCCTGAGAGGGACAGAGACATGCTGGACAGCTTAAAACAAATAAAGCTAGCAAATAGAAAGCAAACAACTGTAAATTAGTTACAAAACACAACGCCAATTGTAAGCAATAAGTAAAATGCATTTTCAGAGACCGTTTCAGAATGTTCACAATAAGTCTTTCTTTCACAACCAGACAGCTGTGCAGTCTGCTAGGCTTCAACCTAAAAAGAGGTGCTTTCTCTTCCCTCTCAGCCTTGTACAATACTGGGTGGTGTTTTCCATCATTAACCCTTTCTGCCTTTCTCAAGGGCAGAGATAACAGTTTTTACAAACCATCACCTTGTGCAAGGACTGAGGTGGTGTAGTTTAACCCATGGCTTGCCAAAGGCCAGATGGTTGGTTTTTAGAAACCCCTGTCTTGGTCCAGGGACCCAAACACTGCCCCCATCACAGTTTCTTGCAGTCTATAAGTGCATCTATAAATGGGAAATTCAAAAGTCTGTTTTGCACTCTCAAATATGAAGGATATCAGATTAAGCATGGGTAAAGACAGGTCAAAAATAACTGCTCCTATAGTAGCATAGAGCAGCGATTGGTCTTTAAAAAAAAGGTTCAAAGCCAGAAAAACTCAAAGAGAGCAATGCTCATCATAATTTAAAGCTCCAGTCCTGGAATGTCGCACACATTTTTTTTCACAACTTAGGGACATTTAAAAACTCCCACATAGAACAAGATACAAGCAGATATCTCGTTTTTTGTTGTGCACAAAGAGACGCGATGCAGTCCGTTTTTTTATGAACTTTAAAGCAATCTGAGCCACCGCTGACAAAGTAAGCTGCGTAACAGCCTCAAACAAAATATCCGACATCGCCGGCATGGCAAAAGTAAGTGTTGCCTGTAACTAATAAAGCAACATTGTGCCATATTACCGTATATGCAATTCAATGACGTGTCGCTCATTTCCATTCATAGATCGCCCCATGAAAGCGCAACTAAGCTTCCATTTACTGCCAACAAGCATAACTAAAGCATTGGTAGAAATATCGCCTGATTTGCGCAAGTAAGTGCCCCTTCTTTTTTCCTTCCAGCCATAAAATAATGAAAACCACTAAAACCCATCATGTGACTGATGGTAGATCCCTTCTTATTTTAGGTCATGATACTTACATTTTAACTTGCATCTTTTCGCCTGCAACACGGCAATTGCTTACTTAAATCGATCAGGTACATTACTTTGTAGTTTGAGTTAATTGGAAGTGTAGAGCCCCTTCACAGGTTCAACTTATGCCCCCTTTGTTTTTTAGATAAAGCAGTCCACGTCCTGAAGAGAATCGCATCAGCCACCCCGGGAATCGAAACACGTCAGCATTACACAACACAGGACTGTTGTATTTGATTAAATGTATCCGCCCAGTGGAAATGCTTTTTGAATTGTCTCACTACTGGGTTTGATTGTTCTGTTCCCCTTGATAGCAGCCACTTAACTCAGTTATACAATGTGGATGTTTAAGGATATCCAAGTAGCTGCTTTGTTTGTGAATTAAGACTGGTGACAATGTGTGTATAATTTGTTGTTTTGTGCCACTTGTTCATGTATTGTTTTTTTTTATACATCACACTACTTCACCACGAAGTTTGTATGTTTTTGTTTGATCTGTGGCATAAATAAGTGTAATTTGTTATAGACTAAAACTTATCTTACTTCTCTGACCCATGATTTAAATGTGGAGTAAAGTTCATAGAAATGAGCAGCAAATAAATGCCTCGAGCCATTATCAATAACATTTTTGGCTCATAGTCTGTTAAATTAATGTAGCAGCATTTGAAAGGTGACGGCTCGGACACTTCTTGCTCTTAGTTTACTACGGCCCCATCCAGCCGCCTAGGGCCAAACCCCTTGTTGCTGTTACAAGTGCCAGCAAAGCATTCGTAAGAAACACTATTGTCTCAACCAATGAACTCTGAAACATGTTTATAGGTTAACTTATATTATATCGCAGCATTTGCACAGTGATTCATGTATGTCGCAAGGCCATGATGAGTTCTTAGTGTTGTAGTAAGTCTACTCAGTTTGCTGTGCAGGTTAGTAGAGTGTCAAGCTATGCGAGAAGCCTGGGGTCTTCATTGTATGTGATGCTCAGACTGCTGCCTGAATCATGTCATGGGAGATTTGTGGTTGCATTTAACCATGGGTTTAACACAGATAGTCATGTTCGCACAAATTATGTTTTTGCGGTTTTGGAAGAGAATTTTTATGCTTCACTGGTCTGGTTTGGGCTTTGTAGCATAGCCTGTATGAAAAGCCATTGGTGTTGTAGGTGAGGTTTGGATTAGTGCTCCAGTCATGACGGGGCATACATGTAGCTGCACGTGTGCATGGAGTGTGGCAAAAAAAAGTAGAAGATGGAGCCATTCTTGCATAAAGGACAAACCAATCCCTAATCTGACCTATGGATGAGAGCATAATCTGTTGGAGAACGCTAAAGTCTTCATAATTTAAGATGGTAATGGATTATTTTTAGTCTTACTGGGTTGAGCTTGGATGCCTCTACCCAGAAGTACCTTCAGCACACGTTTTTCTGAAGGAAGAGGTAACTAAGAGAAGGACCAGGAAAGAAATGTCATTTTTTGGGAGAATGGTCATAACTGAAGAAAACTAGGACCAATGTATGGTCAAGTAAAGTCAAGTCAAGTCAAAAGATCTGTATAGCGCGCTACATACCCAGAGGGTCTCAAGGCGCTTGAAGAAGGGTAGGGAGTTACTTGTCAAATATCCACGTTTTGAGTTGCTTTCTGAATGCTAGGTGGTTCTGAGTAAGGCGAAGGTGAGTGGGAAGTGAGTTCCAAGTTTTAGCTGCTAGGTAGGAGAAGGATCTACCTCCCATGGTGGTTTTGTTGATGCGAGGTACAGTGGCAAGGGCTTGGTTGGAGGATCGTAGCTGGCGGGAGGGGGTGTAGAAGGATAGTCGTGTGTTGAGGCATTCGGGTCCGATTTCGTAGAGTGCTTTGTGTGCGTGGGTTAGGAGCCGGAAAGTGATCCTCTTATTGACGGGGAGCCAGTGGAGGTTTTTCAGGTGATCAGAGATGTGTTCTTTACGCGGGATGTCTAATATGAGCCTGGCTGAGGCGTTCTGGATGCGTTGTAGTTTTTTCTGGAGTTTTGCGGTGGTGCCGGCGTAGAGGGTGTTTCCGTAGTCAAGACGGCTCGTGACCAGAGCGTGGGTGACTGTTTTTCTAGTTTCGGTAGGGATCCAGCTAAATGTTTTTTTGAGCATGCGAAGAATGTTGAAGCAAGATGAAGAAACGGCATTGACTTGTCTGTTCATCGAGAGTGAGGAATCCAGGATGACACCCAGGTTCCGTGCGTGGTCCGTCGGGATGGGTGCTTTTCCAATGGCCTCTGGCCACCAAGAGTCGTCCCAGGCGGAGGGGGAGGTACCTAAGATGAGGACTTCTGTTTTGTCTGAGTTCAGTTTCAGACGGCTGTGCTTCATCCATTCGGCTACTTCTTTCATTCCTTCGTGTAGGTTGGTTTTGGCCGTGTTAGGGTCTCTGGTGAGTGATAGGATCAGTTGAGGTTCGTCGGCGTAGGAGATGATGTTGAGGTTATGTTGGCGTGCGATGGCCGCGAGGGGGCTCATGTAAACGTTGAAGAGGGTGGGACTGAGGGAGGACCCTTGAGGTACGCCGCAGATGACTTCAGTGGCCTCTGACTTGAATGGTGGAAGGCGGACTCTCTGGGTTCTTCCGGAGAGGAACGAGGTGATCCATTCCAGTGCTTTACCTTGGATTCCGATGTTTTTGAGGCGCTGTAGAAGGGTGCTATGGCAGACTGTGTCGAAGGCTGCGGAGAGGTCGAGGAGGATGAGGGCGACTGTGTCTCCATTGTCCAGTAGAGTTCGAATGTCGTCTGTTGCTGCGATGAGGGCGGTTTCGGTGCTGTGCTTGGCTCGGAAACCGGACTGTGAGGGGTCGAGGGATTTGTTGGTTTCGAGGAATGCGGCGAACTGGTTGTTCACAGCTTTCTCGATGACTTTGGCCGGGAATGGAAGGAGTGAGATAGGGCGATAGTTTTTGAGTTCGGTGGGGTCAGCTGTGGGTTTCTTCAGGAGGGCGCTGAGTTCGGCATGTTTCCAGCTTTCCGGGAAGGTTGCGGAGTTGAGGGAGCAGTTGATGACGTCTCGGAGGTGCGGTGCAATAATGGAGTCTGCTTTGTTAAAGATGTGGTGAGGGCAAGGGTCAGTGGGGGATCCTGAGTGGATAGAGTTCATCAGACGGACGGTGTCCTCAGTGGAGATTGGCTTCCAGTCATTGAGGATGATCAGGGGGGGTGGGGGTCCTGCAGGGGATTGGGTGGGTTGGTCTCCGGGTTGGTTGTCGAAACTGTTGTGGATGTCTGCAATTTTGTTGTGGAAGAATGAGGCTAGGGAGTCGCAGAGTGCTTGAGAGGGGGTGATGTCGTTGGAGTTGGCTGAGGGGTTGGTAAATTCCTTGACGATGTTGAATAATTCCTTGCTGTTGTGGGCGTTGTTATCTAGACGGTCCTTGAAGGCTACTTTCTTGGCATTTCGGATTAGTTGGTGGTGTATGCGGGTGGCGTTTTTGAAGGCGTCCTTGGTGCTGGTGGTTGGGTCTTTTTTCCAGGCCTTCTCGAGGGAGCGACAGAGTTTCTTCGATTTCTTAAGGTCATCGTTGAACCAGGAGGCCTTTTTGCTGCCTAGTTTGATTTGTCGTTTTTTCAGTGGTGCTAGGATGTCGGCGCTGTTGGATAACCATTGGGTGAGGTTGGTGGCTGCTTGGTCTGGGTTTGAGGAGTAGCCTTGAAATAGCTGCATCTAGCCACAGGCAGCCAGAGGAGGGCCCACATGACTGAGGAGATGTGGTAGATGAAAAAGATAACTGACAGCGGCATTCTGGATTGTTTGGGGACTTTGCAGTAAGCAAAGAAAGGGATCAAGCTGTGTGGCATGATTATATACAACACGATGGCAGCTAAAACCCTATGGGGAGTCCTAAATGTGTGAAGATATGTCAGAGTTTGGATCACATAGAATGTATTTGTAGAGCCTGATACAGGTTGTAGACCATACTTATTCCATTTGAGGGAGATGTCTAGTGGGAGTACTTGTACCGGGGGCCATACCGAAGTGGAAAGAAGCTTTGTGTTGTTTATATAGGTGAGAATTTGGTTTTCACGAGATGAACTTAGTAGCATCCAGTGATTCACTGAATGGAGGTGCTGACCCAACAGCAAGAGTGGAGGTCGAAGGGACATTGATTTAGAAAGGTGTGTCTGTGGTCGAAGTAGTTGTAGCAATTAAGGTTTTCAGATTTGATGAGGGCTGGTAGTGGACAAAGTAATACTTTGAAGAGGAGAGGAGAAAAAGTGGAACCTTTTGGGATGCTGGTGTAATTGTTGAAAGAGCCAAGAAAAAGGAGGGAATCTGGTGATATTGGATCTTCGAGAGGCAGGAGGAAATCCAGTCCAAGAACAGTACAATCAATATTGTGTTTGCGTGGTTTAAGCCGGAGAAGGCCACTTAGACTGCGAGCTCCGTAGAATCATGTCACCTGAAGCTTGATAAACCTGGACATTTGCTTACAAACACTGAAATGAATGATGCCCTTATCTCAGCACAAATTCGAGGTAGAGGTGACAGCTCTAGAGCTTGCACTCGGAGCTCACTCAAGTGAGTACTTACAATATAACCAGGTCTAATGGCTAATAACCACCCCCATACTAAGCCTGACCTTAATATGGCAGCCAACCTTTGATACCTCTAAAAGGCTGGGGATATCCATTCTACACTCCCACACCTGACATGAAAGCAATCTTGTTACTGACTTCTATTTATGAATCAGAGTTCTCCAGGCGACGACTTACTCAGGGTATAAGCATGACAATAACAAGCAACCCAACTAACTTAAAACAAACTTCAGGTGGACACAATGTGTATTTACACTGGTGTGAATATTCAAATTACTTTGTGTGACTATTATGTAACCACTGGCTCCTTAAGACACTCGAAGGCCCACATGCATCAAAAAAAGTATTTGCGATTCAGTAATAGCGAAAAATAAGGAAATGCCATTATCGAATCGCAAAACCGAATGCAGCAATGAAATCGGAAATTATTTACGAATCGGTAAAAATCGCAAATATTACAGATTTAGTGTTTACCGAATCTGTAATTGCGAATTCACTATTACAGAATCGGATAATGCGAATTACCCATATTGCTGCATTTCGATGGCATCACAACCAGGAAGTCTTTCACTGATTCAACACACCTGTACACAGGGAGAGGAGGAGGAGGAAGACTGGTGAAGCACACCCTGGAGGAACGGTTTCTGAAAAGGAGCTGTGAGAAAAACACACCATGGCCACTGAAAAAGCACAAAGAGAAGGAGAAGGCAGGAAGAGAAAGATCAAGTTCAGAGACAAGGAACTTGAAATCCTCACTGAGGAAGTTGTTCAGAGACATGACCAGCTGTTTGGGAAACAATCCCTGCATGTTACAGTTAGTGAGGACGAAGATTTGGCTTGGGATACAAGCCAAGGTAAATGCTGTGGGGGGACACACCTTGACATACCAAACCTGCAGAAGAGATGGTATGACCTGCGCAGCCGAGCAAAAGAGAGGGTATGACCTGCGCAGCCGAGCAAAAGAGAGGGTGGCAGACAGGCTAGCTGCAGCAAAAAAAAACTGGAGGGGGACCATCCAGTGAGCGTCCAAACACCCCACTGGAGGACATGGTGGAATCCACTTTGCAGCCAGAGGCAGTTGTTGGTGTGACACAGATCGACAACTCAGGACATGCAGGCACCTCCCAAGGTAAGAGCACAGCTAAACATGTGTGTACGTCAAATGTAATCACAATCTGCCCCAAATGCATACCCTGTGTAGTGTAACACACCTGAATCCATTCCACCTTTTACTTGCAACACCCTAATGCATTGTGGGAGTTGTATGCAGACAAATGTAAGGGCAAGGCATGGAGGGACTAACAGAGCTCTAGTGCAGCAGAGTACAGCAAGGAAGTGACAACAGTAGACTATTTACAGTACATAAGTAGATTTAATATGACTGTGCAGGTGCAGGCGCAATGTTACAAACAAGTGCAAAATAATATTAACTGAACTTGCACTGTTCCAATCACAGATGCAGCACAGGACAGTGATGTGACTGACGACCACGAGTCTGAGGGACACATGGAACAGCATGATGAGGGACAAGACATGCCAGCATCCTCACCCATACCTTCTCCCACTCACCGCAGGAGAAGAGTACAACCACTCCCTGATTTGGAGAGTGATGAGGACAGCAACACAGGAGCCCACACACAGCAGCCAGCACATACACCACCATCACCACCACCACAGCCAACAATGAGGCGCAGTTCTGCAGGCAAAGGCCCAGGGCACTCCTCGCGCATGCTGAGGACGGTGGCGAAACCACCGCAAGTGTCTTGGGTCCAAGATGCTGAGGGTCCAGCGCCTGCAAGGGAAGAACATCCGTATCATGCAGGGCCAACTTGGAACAATGTCAAGACAAATGGGTGGTATTCATGACTGCCTGAGGGAGCGAACTACTGCAATAGTTGAAGGGCACAGGGCCAACAGTGAGAGCCTAGACTGTGTTGCGACTGCCAATGAGGATATGTGTAGGGTCATGCAGGCTGAGCATGTCTCAAATGGCAGGAGGCACCAGAATTCCATGGGACGCATGCAAAGTTACACCAGGGCCATTAATAGGCTGAGTCATACCACAGCTCAGCTTTCAAGGCATGCAGTCAGCATGCAGGTGGAGATGGCCCACTGCTGCGGGGATGTGGCCAGGGGCCTTATCCAGGTCACCACAGCTGTGGAAGGACTACAGACTGCAGCAGCTAGTTGAAACCTCATGCATGCAGGGGGTGACAGTGAGGAGGTCTCCAGTCTGAGCAGCCTACTAGTAACCGTGTCACAGGGTAGGAGGCGAAGTACCAGGGGTCACACGGGCACAAAGGGGTCACTGTTGGGGGTAGCAGAGCCCACTGACAGGGCTACAGGAGTGTGTGGCAGGAGGAAGTAGACAATTGGACATGAACCAATCTGGTGACGTAACCAGAAATATGTTTCCTGTCCACACAGATAAAACTGTGCCAAGTCAATGAGATTTGTTTATCTTCACTCACACTGCACTTGACTGACAATGGTATGTGTACACCAACACAACTACCCACGTAACAAAATAAACCTTCATGAAAATACTGTGTTGTGTCGTGATTACTCACCTTAGAAGTAATGTTGTGTGATTTCTGCCCGTCTCTGTCGCCCCTCTGCTGCATTTGGAACGCATGCTGCTTGGTGTGGTTGTCTTGGCTGGATATCTTGTTCTGGCTCGCTATCAGTCTTCCATGGGAATTCCCCTATTAGTGGCAACGTTGTCTCAGGCCTATACTGTAAAGCCCCACCGGTTTTGTGCAGGATGCGAAACCTAGATTTGAGTACACCAAATGTCCTCTCAATCACATTGCGTGTCGCAATGTGTGCATGATTGTATCGCTGCTCCCTTTGTGTCGTAGGATTCAGATAGGGAGTGAGGATTAAAGACCTCACAGCATATGCACTATCACCTACAGGATGTGAAAAATAGATATATATTAGTTACTGCTAAGTGTCACCATGGCGGACAGGTGGGCAAGACAGTATTACATCTGTTTACCCAGCAAATCGCCTTTTCCAAATTCACCCGCCAGCAGAAGTCTGTGTATGCCACTATGCCTGAAGATGTAGGAGTCATATGCACTGCCAGGGTAACTTGCCACTATGTCTGTGATTATTGTTTTAGAATTGCTGATTACTTGAATGTTCAGTGAATGGTATAATTTCCGGTTCTGGTAGATGTGCTCATTCACTGAGGGGGGAAATATGGGTACATGTGTCCCATCAATAGAACCAATAACATGTGGAAATTGTGCAACCTGATGTGGTGGTGTATCCTCTGCAACATGGCCTTGAGGAAAGCGTTGAAAAAGCGCAATAGGGCACTTTGAGAGACACCGCCAGCTGCTGCAATTACTCCTTGGAAGGTCCCTGAAGCTACGAAATGCAGAGAGCATAGAACCTGCACATGGGTGAGGATGGCATATGTCCCGCAAGTCTGACAATGCAGTATTGGGTCCAACTCAGCAATGTGATCTAAGATTGTGGCAGCATTCAGCCTATATTCATCATAATTTTTTTCTCAGTCTGCCCATGCAAAGTGACACACACTCTAGAAGATTCTCTACTGTATCCTCCTTCTTCTCTGTGCTGCTGCTCTTAGCCTCATCCTCCTGCCAATGACGTAGAGCGCTGCCATTGTGAGACACTCTGATGCATTCTGGGTCTTTTTAAGTAGGTTGCTGATGATTCACACCTGATTTGTTGTATGTGAAATTTTTACCACCTGATATGATTTGTTCCAATCATTCTTTATTTAGGCCATAAAAGATACATATAAAAACATACATTGCAAAACATCCACATTATATTAAAACATTGTGTTAAAACATGCTTTGAAAGAGGAGATAAAGGAATAAAAAAATCAATTCCCTATTGGTGATCAAAAGGTACACTGGCAATACAATTATATAGAAGTTCCGTCCTTTGGTAGTCAGGCTTTTAATAGTTTTCTCCTGATGTGCCACATGGCCATTAAAAAATTAGCAACTGCAAATACTATATGAGGGGAAGTATTTGTTTTCAATATTCTGTGTGAGATCGCAAAGCTCCTTACGCCCAAGTTCCTACATAGAGGCACTAGCCAATGTTTCCTTGGTCTATTGTAGGCTGGGCAAAAGAACAAGACATTAATTTCCTCCTCATCATAGTTGCTACAGCCAGGGCATGTTTTGTCATCCCCCTTTGCCCATTTACATGTAAAAGATTTAATGGGCAATGTACCTAGCCTCCATTGGATGAATAGTTTTCTTGCCAATATCGGGAAAATTATATCCATAAAACTTTCAAAGTGGTAAGAATTCTTGGAGTCCAGAAATCGTTCAGTTAAAATCCCATTGTGGGGTGCAAGCACAAGGGAAGCAAGACTTCTCTCCTTATGAATCTCTACCAGTCTTTTTCGGGAGACTTTTTGACAGCCTAACTCAGGGACCTCCCATAGCTCATGAAGACTCAGTCGGTACAGTTCTTTCTTTACAAAAGCCAACCACAGAATTCTATCACATTGGTTCAGGTTCATTACGTGGATGAGATCTTGCCTGTAGTATGCAAGCTCAGTGGTGGTCCAGAGCCTGTGCCAGAATCTTAGTGGCTTTGATTCCAGATCCTCACCTATGGGGGGAAGACCCACATCTAATCTTAAGGGAAGCAAGGGCGTGCCACGGGGGAGGGCCAGGAGACATCTCAAGAAGTTGTTTTCTACGCTGGCCAGCGCTGTCCCTGCTTTATGTCCCCCATAGCTCTCTACCATATGATGCAGCCGCTTTAGCTTGTGTTTTATACATTTCAACTGCTGGGGTAATAGGTTTGAAGGTAGAAGTGTTTGTAACCTTCAAAATTGCCCCAGACATTTGAGACAGCTTTATCCGAGATCTTGCTATTTGTGGTTCCCAGGATAGATTCTCATGCAGGGTTACCCCCAAATACTGGAATGTTTTTACCCTCTCCAGTCTAATTGAGCTCAGTGATGGATTAGGTCTAGTTTTAGGTGAGGGGTTGAATATCATGAATTTGGTCTTCCCTGTATTGATCTCTAGACCATATTGTCTACAGAATAGACCAAATCCACCCAGGATCCGTTGTATCCCCATCGGGGATTTGGAGAGCAGGAGGGTATCGTCAGCAAACATGATGGCCGGCACCCACCTGCCTGCCAGAACTGGAGAGTCATTGTCCCTTACATTACCAAGGTGGGATATAACATTATTAATATAAAGGCAAAACAGGGTTGGCGCCAGGACGCAACCTTGCCTTAGTCCCCTAAGGACTGGGAACCTTTTTGACAGTGCTCCGTCCCTCCCACACCTGACCTGAGCGAAATTACCATCATGGAGCCTGATTATGGCCCGTAGAAGGTGGGTAGGGACCCCCATCTCTTTTAAAACCTCCCAGAGTTTCTTTCGAGGTACCAGGTCGAATGCTGACCTCAGGTCCACGAACACCATATACAGCCTCCCCCCCTCGATCCTCACAGTTTTCCAGTAGAGGAGTACGAAGCAGAAAATCTGGTCCATGGTGGACGTGTTTTTCCTGAAGCCAGCCTGGAGGGGGCTCAGAATTTCTTTGTCCTCCATCCAGTCCAAGAGATGGTCCAGTAAGAGGCGGGAAAAAAGTTTTTGAGGCACATCTATAAGGCTGATCGGCCTGTAGTTGGCTGGGAGAAGAGGACAGCCCTTCTTGAAGATGGGTACTATCTCCGCCCCCAGCCAAGTACAGGAGATCTCCATGCCTCCTGCAATGGAATTAAAGAGAATGAGGAGGTACGGGGCCCAGATCTCAGGGTGGAACCTAAAAAGGTCGCCAGGCAGTCTATCGAGTCCCGGTGCTTTCCCCGTTGCCAGTCTCTCTATTGCACTGACTACCTCCCCAAGACTAAATTCCAATCCGTCATCAGATTGGGATAAAACGGCAGCAGCCACGTCATTGGTAACTTCAAAGGTATCTTCATAGAGTTTGCCAAAGTGGGCTTCCCACACAGAAGCTTCAATGTTGGGCTCCACTGCAGTTTTTGGTTCACCTGTGCCGATGTTTACCAAGGACCAGAATCTCCTAGAGTCCCTCGTTTCTAAAGCGAAGGAGAGGTCCTGCCATCTGTTCCAGTCCCATTCTGACCTTGCCCGTGCAATTGTTTCCCTATATTCCCGCCTAAGCTCGGCAACCTTGCCCCTATCTGTACCTGCTTTTATTGCTGCTATTAACTCTGTCTTGGCCTTTTTACAGACAGAGTTGTACCAGGTGGAGGTTCGGGTCTTTTGCTTATGCTGCACTACCACCGGGTAGAGGACCTCACCCAGAGCACCCACTAACTCTTCATGGATTTGAGCTAATCTCTTGTTAAAGTCTTGGAGTCTAGGTTGGTTAATTAGATTGTCCAAGTCCTTTAGCCTGGGGAGTGCTAGCTCATAAATGTTCCTGATACTTTCTTGTGAGTTTGCCAGTTTCTCCCATTTTACCCTACGCCTATTGGAGGTGAGAACCAGGTTACCTAAGTCCTCACTGGACTCAGCGGGCTGCGATCCAACTGCAACTGCAGAATACACCATATCTAGTAGAAGTGCATTGTGATTGCTGTCCGTTCGTGCAACTACTCTAAAATCCTGGACCTTGGACCACAAGCTGATATCTACAAAAATGTAGTCCAGCCGCGATTTGTGATCCTTCCTATTGAAGGTACATAGCGAGGGGGTGTCTGAAATTGTTCCACCATTACAAGCCCTTAACGCAAAATTAAGTGTCAGGGACATAATTTGCACCACAACAGGAGACCAAGATTTGTGGTGGGGGGATTGACACGGCGGAACACCCCAGAAGTCATCTTCTGCAGTGAGTGCGCCTTCCCTCAACCCTTGCAGAGGTTCAAAGTGACAATTAAAATCTCCACCCATCACTATCTTACAATCTTTGAGTAATTGGCCCAAAAAGGACGAAAGATCATCAAGTGTGGGTGACTCCATGGTTGCACCGACTGGACGAGAGTACACATTTACAATTGCTATCTTAAAGGCATTGGGCCACTTAAGTAGAACACACTGTATGTCCTGCGAGAACGTAACTACATTCTCCGCATTGCATCCAATGTGACTAGCTACCCACACCGCCAAGCCACCCGAAGGCCTCCCTTTGCCACTCCAGCTGGCTTTGATTTCAAAATTTGCATAACCCGTTCTAGACAGGGGTTCCCTGGCCCAAGTCTCTTGAAAGAGACAAACATCACTATTACCTACTAGGGAGTCCCAGTCGTCAGTATGTAGTTTGTTGGCAATGCCCGCGACATTCCAGGACAGAACCTTTAGAGTTTCGGGTAGAGATTTAGATTTAGAGCCCGGTGCCCCAGTTTTCACATGTTCAATGACCACTGACGGAACAAGGACCCTTGCAATTGTGTTGTTTCCTGGTTGAGTGGGGCAAAAGGTGTTAAGTTCAGGTCAGGCTGGTCAGTGGGTGTAAGTGCATGAACATGTGGACTATCAGGTAAGATATTTTCTTGGGCCCGCGCACTAAGGAGGGTTGGGTTGTCTAGATGGAATGTATTGCTTCCCTGAGTGATAATGGCAGCATTACCTCCCACGATCTCCTGCCCTACAGATTCACTAGTGGTTGACCGAATCTGTTTACAGTGACTTGGGTTCACTTTATTGCTATTAAACCTCGGGGGCAACGATATATTAATGGGGGTACCTAACCGTCATTCGCAATCTTTGAGGCCTGAAAAGGCTTTGAATCTATTGGTGACTTCCAAAGGGGTAAGGGGAGCAGATGTTCCATCCCCCTTGTTTCTAACGAGTGGTCCTCCCTCCCGAAATTACTGCCATAGCCCCTATAAGGAATAGTGTCCCACCCAAATGCGTTCTTTGGGGTCATAGGATTGGGCATCGACGGCAGATACTGATTATTAAATTTGGTGCATGGGTTACTCAATAGGGCAGGGGGTGGCCAAGGACATGACATGGGAGCCACTAGGGCTCTTGGATAAAAGTATGCAAGATCACAGGGAACGATTGTTTTGCCTACGTTCCCTGATATCCAATTAAGGATGTGCCTGACCGCCCCTGGATCTCTAAAGTTTACCACTATGAGATCACCCTTAATGTCTTTTTCTCGGCTCCCCAACCAGGGGAGTCGGCGTACATGCACAATCTCCCCGTTGATGTTACCATGGAGCGGTCTATTCTGGGTGAGCCAATGCATAGTTTTGTTTTTGAGCTGAAGAGGGCCTTCCCTCCTATCAGCCTCAAGTGCAGGGACACCCGTGAGCACCACCACGTAGGGAACCGCTTCTGGGGGTAGTTCGACCTGGCGGCCCCTACGTTGTTCAGCTCTGTTAGGGGACATCCTCCCTCTTACCTCCCAAATGCTTCTTGCAGAAGTACTATTTCTCCCCTTCGGGATAGCGCCAGAAGCATGCGTGACAGGTTGGTGAGCAGGTTTGGAAGATTTTACCCCTTGTGAATTTTGGCTCACTATTTTACTGGGTACATTTAAGTCCTTGCGAGATGCAGGAATGGAAGATGTAGCTGCAACAGCAGGAGTTGGGATTAGTTTAACAGGATCTTTCGGTTGGCCCACTTTGTTGGAAATAACCATTTCCAATTGCCCCAGCCGTTGCTCTATCCCCATTAGTCTTTCTAGAATTGGTAGTGTATATGTCCTAAATAGGTGCTCAAGGGTATCAAGAGAAGGGACAGGCGACTGTGAATCCAACAAACTGCCACTTAGAGATTCTGAGCCAAGTGTCGAAGCAGTCGTTATAGGAGGTGATGGTGTTTCTTGAGGGGCCGTTTGGATTTCTTCAGGTGTTAGAGTGTCCTTTGGTTTGGGCGCAGAAGCTGCATTAGCCCCTTTGCCCTTGCCAAAGTCAGAGTGGCTGACCCTACCTTTTTGATATGCACCACCCCTCCTCCGTCTTTTGTTTGGGGGCGGTCCATATACTTTGGGCACCTCCAATTTCCTGGGTTTATTTCTAGCAGTCACTTTCGCAACTCGTGGGGTATCAGATGAGGCTTCTAGCCCTGTACTGGTGCTGCATGGAGTTAATGTGATGTTTATAGCTGTGCTGTTTGAATCAGCTATTGTGTGGGGTGTAAGGGGTGTGTCTCGTAGAAGTACAGGAATACCCTGAGTGGCTAGTGGATCCTCATTTACTGGGACCACACCTATACCAGGGGTTAGGGTCTGTGGTGCTGTGGATGGAGAGAGTCTGGCTTTAATACCTTCAATGGAGCAACGTCACTCTGCCCTCCGTTCGGCCAGTGCATTTTCCCTATCTATCTCAGAGATGGGTTTTTAAAAGTAGTTATCTAGGGTGCCTTTACTGTTATTTCCCCTGCAATACTCAACGTGGGTGGGTCCATGGTGGTAGCCATGGGAAGAAACCCTCTGGATGGTAAAGTAAATAGTGCCTTAGTGGTGGCCTAAAAGACTTATCTTTACGGGAGCCCGGGACCCGCAAGGAGTGTGTACACTAATGGCGATGTGGACCCCCAGCTGACATCACCGTAACACGGGACTGAATATTGTAGATATTAGCTGAAGCAAAAAATCCAATCGCAGATGCCACATACAATAGAAAATCCTGCGGCGGGGGAGACAATGTACAAATCAATGGGGAAAACAAATAAATGCTGTGAGTAAGCGTCTATCTCACTTACAGCAAGAAAGTGCAACAGGAAAAAAGAGAGGAAGGATGAAAGAAAAGGGCCCCAGCCCAGCCTCCTACAGCCACCTAACGGCCACACAACGGCCCGCCCTTTGCCCGGGCTTGGTCCCGCGATCGCGGTAAGCGCGGGATTGATATAGAGAGGAGGAGGAGTCCTGGAAGAGGCTACAGATGCGCGTGGTGTGGTGAGCGCAGGGACCTGTGGGCCTCGCAGTCCCGTACTCGAAAATCCAACGGCGGTCGTCTAATCACCCCAAGAGTCACTGGCACACACGAAGTGATGGCAGCAGGGGCACTTCCTGACAAGATTCGGACCTGGAAACAAGGCAGGGTCACAGTTACGACTGCGAGCGGCACTCTAGAAGATGCTCTACTGTATCCTCCTTCTTCTCTGTGCTGCTGCTCTTAGCCTCATCCTCCTGCCAATGATGTAGAGCGCTGCCATTGTGAGACACTCTGATGCATTCTGGGATTTTTTAAGTAGGTTGCTGATGATTCACACCTGATTTGTTGTAGGTGAAATTTTTACCACCTGATATGATTTGTTCCTATTTATTAGATGCAATTTGTGATTCTTGATTAATTCTGTATTTGCGAATTCTTGTTGCGCAGGAGATTGCGATTTCTTATTTGCGATTCCATGTTACAGAATCGCTAATCAGATTTGGTAAATTAGAAATCGCAAAATATGCGAAAAGTAAGTTTTTCTGCGAATACGCTTCATGAATTGGAAAAAGGTATTTTGCGACCGCAAGCTGCCTTTTTTTGCGATTCGCAACGTTTGCGATCGCAAATTTGCTTGGTGCATGTGGGCCATAGGCACTAAAAAGGGCAGACTCTAAACATGACCAAAAAGAGCTGTGGAAGCCGTTTTTATAATTATTTTCTAATCTAAATGGGCTGCCTACTTTTTGATACCAAATATCTACTTTAAAAGCCCGTAGAACGTGCACACAAAAAAAAAATTAATGCTTCTACAGTTGCTCTCGTAACACAAGGCTTGCTCAAGAATCACATTCAGACCGTAAATAATGCTAGCTTGGCAACAGGGCCTTGGGCGCACACCATATTTAGAAGCGGCACAGTCTACGTGCCCTTCATTGTAACTGATGTTGCAAATCATTTCTTTAGAAATTACAGTTATTAGTACGTTGCATTAGCTTGGAAAGTTCCATAATGTCACAAGCAGGAACACGTGGGTAGCAACAGCTCCACCACCTCTGACCATGTAGGTATCACGCAATGTTTCCTCTTCTGAAAGGTGCAACTTGCTGAGGCTACTGATGGGCAGGAGCCGCCCCTTTACTTAATTTCTGAAGAAATGTCTTAATCCTGGTCTTCTACTGAACATATATTGCATTAATGATGAAGTTTTTCGTTTGTGGTTTGCACCAATAAAAGGATTTGGAAGACTTCTCCTTGTTGGACATGCAGACGCTTTGCTGTGTGTCTCCGTGCTGCACGTACTACTGTATTATATCTGGTCTTGTAATAAATTCTCTGTTTTATCATATGGGCTGACAAACTGGTATTTCTTGAGTAGGCTTCTACATTTGGCGGATAATGAGGCTCCGTAATCCCCGACTACTGCTGCAACCAGGCAGCTGCCTTCACCCTTGTCCAAAGGTTTGAGCTCTGACCATGACTCTTTCCTGCCCTCCATATCTCTCTCGCTCCCTCTGTTCTGGGGCTGAAGGCCACTGGCTGCAAGTAGTTATCACACCTCTGGCTGCTCTTGCTCACCATTTCCACAGGTTTCTCTCAGCACATACTGATGGGTGTTGTATCGCTTTTATCATATGAGCTGACAGACTGGTATTTCTTGGGTACACAGTCAAAATATTGAGTCCTAATTGTCGACCTACACAAATATTGTGTTGCAAATATCGAAGGTACATAATTTCGATGTCAAGAATATCGTTGGACAGAATATCGACCCTAAGGTAAGTAATATCGAATTTATTTATATCGATGTGAGTAATACCAAAGTTAGTAATATCGATAGCATATATATCGATGTAACTAATTTTGATGTTACTAATATCGATATTTGTATTATTTTTATGGTTTTAATTAATAATTATGTAGTAATATGTTTTTGTTAAGTATTTTAATTTTTTTTAATTGTATGTGTATTATTTTTATGTATTAATAATGTTATTTTTAAGTACATTTTATGTTTTAGTACTGGAGCGGGTTGTGGGTTTATAGGGGAATATGGTGGGAAGTAATTTAAATATACAAAATCATACTTTTTTAGGAATTATAAATTAATTTTAATTAATGTGTTTTTATTTCTGTAGCGGGTTGTGGGTTTATAGGGGAATTGGGTGGGAAGTAGTTTAATTGTAATTAATTCATGATTTTTTTATGGATAAGTATTTTTTTATTAATTATTAATTGGACATTAATTATTTTAATCGATTAATTATTAATTGGCAATTAATTATATTAATTGATAAATTACTTATTAATTGGCAATTAATTTTTTTAATTGATAAATTAATTATTTAATTGGTATGTATTGTTATTTTTAAGTAAATTTTATTTTTTAGTACCGGAGCGGGTTGTGTGTTTATAGGGGAATTGGGTGGGAAGTAATTTAAATATACTAAATTAATTATTAATTTATAGAAATTATAAATTATTTTTTATTAATGTTTCTATTTCTGTAGTGGGTTGTGGGTTTATAGGGGAATTGGGTGGTAAGTAATTTAATTTTAATTATTTATTGATTTATACTTTTTTTGTTATGGATAAATAATTTATTTTAAATTAATTATTAATTGACAATTAATTATATTAATTGATGGTTTTTTTAATTGGTAATTCATGTTTGTAATTGGGAAATAATTATTTTAATTGGTAATTTATTTTTTAATAGGTAAATAATTGTGTTAATTGGAATGAATATTTGTAATTGGTAATTATTTCTTATTCATTGGAAAATATTTGTCATTAATTGGTAATCAATATTATATTTAAAAAGTATTATTTGGTATATTGTTTAATATGTTTAATTGTGAATTAATTTTAAATAATATTTTTATGTAATGAAATGTATTTAATTCTTTACTATTTATTATTTGGTGAGTAATATTTAATAATTAATATTTATTGGTATTTGTTGATAATTTATTGTTAATTATTCAAATGTAATTGCTTTTAATAATTATTAATTGTTTGTAAATGATGTAGATTTATTTAAAAATGTAATTATACATTACTTTAAATATAAAAATTATTTATAAGTATGTTAAATTTAAATTCTACACTATCAAATGCTTTCCCTACTGTTGCACCCTCTGGAGTTGGAATAGTAATTTTTACCCCTACGCTATCCAACGTTTTCTGTACTGTTACACCCTCTGGAGTTGGAATAGTAATTTTTACCCCTACGCTATCCAACGTTTTATGTACTGTTACACCCTCTGGAGTGGGAATAGTAATTTTTATCCACCTGCTATTCAACGTTTTTTCTACTGTTGCACTCTCTGGAGTTGGAATAGTAATTTTAACCCCTATGCTGTCGAATGCTTTCCCTACTGTTGCACCCTTTGGAGTTGGAATAGTAATGTTTACCCTTACGCTATCCAACGATTTCTATACTGTGTCACCTTCTGGAGTTGGAATAGTAATTTTTACCCTTACGCTATCCAACGCTTTCCCTTCTGTTGCACTCACTGGAGTGGGAATAGTAATTTTTACCCTTACGCTATCCAACGTTTTCTCTACTGTTGCACTCTCTGGAGTGGGAATACTAATTTTTCCCCCTACGCTATCCAATGCTTTCCCTGCTGTTGCACCGTCTGGAGTTGGAATAGTAATTTTTCCCCTTACGCTATCCAATGCTTTCCCTACTGTTGCACTCACTGGAGTGGGAATAGTAATTTTTACCCACCCGCTATCCAACGCTTTCCCTACTGTTGCACTCACTGGAGTGGGAATAGTAATTTTTACCCACCCGCTATCCAACGCTTTCCCTACTGTTGCACTCTCTGGAGTGGGAATAGTAAATTTTACCTCTACGCTATCCAACACTTTCCCTACTTTTGCACTCTCTGGAGTGGGAATAGTAATTTTTACCCCTATGCTATTTAATGCTTTCCCTACTGTTTAACTTTCTGGAGTGGGAACAGTAATTTTACATTCTACGCTATCCAATGTTTTCATTAATGTCGTTTTTTTGGGACTTTAAATAGTATTTTTATTTATTTATGTATTTAATATTTTTTGTATTATTTTAGATAATGTATTTAATTAATTTTTAAAATATTGAAAGTATATTTAATTTTTTTAATTTCTTAAATATAATTAATTATTTTTATTTATGTTATTTTATGTGTGTAGATGTATTTGTAATTTATGGTATTTGTTATTAAATTTATAATTAATTAATAAATATTGTTATTAAGTATATATTATATATTGTATGTTTATTTTTAATTAAAGTTTTACTATTAAATATGTATTATTTATTAATTTTAAACATTATTAAATGTTTAATTTATTTCTAAGTATATACTTTATTTAACTTTTTTTGTTTTACAGAAAAAACGATATTTTTAATTACGATCTTTTTAACATCGATATTTTAGTTTCGATATTTTTGTACGTACCATGTTGTAGATAGGGTGTCGATATACTTGCCTTCGATATTCCAGCGTCGATGTTGCTGTAGGTCGATATTCTGTCCGTCGATATTCTGTCAGAGATTCAAGATTGATGATGTTGCCAGAAAGCGTGTTGAGGCACAAAATAGATATGATCAAACGCAGTCCAAACCTGCCCCCAAGCACTTGAATGTTTGTGTGGGGGACATGGTGAGAGTGAAGTGTTCTAGGATTTTACCTAAAGGGGAGTCAAATATTTCTGTTCTCAAGAAGGTGGTAAAAGTTAAAAAGGGTGCTGTCAAATTGGATGATAATAGGTGGTGGAACAAGGGGAAGATTCTATGTGTCTAAAACAGGTTTACGTGTTCAACCAATTAAATCTCTTTGTGCTGATGTTAGTAATGACACCAATTCTACTTCCCATTCCTCGTCTTCCAGGACCATCAATTTGCCTTCCACGTTTCATGATTATTTTTTGCAATGACTTTTATGATCTCTTGCTGTGCATTTTTGTCTTTGCTCTTAGTATTTATTTGTTCTTTGTTTTCAAGTTTTGTTTTCTTCATTGTTAAAGGGGAATGATGTGTTGGGTTCTCCTTCTATTCTCTGGAGGTCCGGAACTTCTGTACGTTATGTTATGTTGTTATGTTAACATTACTTGTACAGCGCAAACAGCTGACCCAGCGAAGGGGCGTCCCGTCGCTGACAGCAAAGCAACTGACATGACGGATGGGCCAAAGGAAAAGACTATGGTGCAGGAAAAAGGTGGGTTTTATTGCCCTTCCTAAATTCTAGATAGCTGTTGATGCCCTGGATGTGAGCTGGGAGTGTATTCCAAAGGAGGGCAGCTCTATTACGGAATGAGCGGCCTCCAGCGCCGACTCTCTGTGTCCGGGGAACAACTACCAGATGTTGACCCTGTGAGCGAAGATGGCATGAGGGAACATAGGGCAGGAGAAGTTGTGCCAGGATGTTGGGAGAAGACAGTTTCAAGGCTTTAAAGGTGATACAGAGAGCCTTAAATTCAATACGCCTGATCACAGGCAGTCAGTGTAAGCGCCGGATGGCACTAGACACAGAGCAGGACCTGCGCAGACCTAGAAAGGTTCTTCCTTCCGCGTTCTGTACCCTTTGAAGCCTCAGGATTTCTGCCTTATTAGACCCAAGATATAACGAGGAGGCATAGTTTAGTCTGGATAAAACAGATGCCTGAATAATGATCTGGCAAGTAGGGGCGTCAAAGAAACCCAAAAGAGGTTGAAACCCTGGCAGGAGTCCAAAGCAGATACCTGCCACTTTTTTGGTTTGGACTCTTAAGTTGAGGGATGAGTCAATCCACACTCCCAGATTATTTACAATCTCCTTAGGAGGGGGAGCACAGTCTAGGCTTGCAGGCCACCACCGGACATTCCACTGACCATGGTCCTTCCCCACCAGTAGTACTTCCGACTTGCTGGCATTAAGTTGAAGACAGTTGGCGGGCATCCAGTCTGCAACTGCCGCTAGGTCGCCCTGAAACTTAAGGGCGTCCCGCTCGGTGTTATTGGAGAGTGCCACCACCAACTGAGTAGCGTCGGCGTAGGAGACCATAGTTAGTCCTCTGATCTTAGCTACACCAGCTAGAGGTTGCACGTAGAGATTAAATAGCAGAGGACTGAGAGAAGAGCCCTGTGGCACCCCTTGTTTGATGGGGTGTACACCTGACGTGAACGGGGGGACTGTCACCACAAATGACCTCTCCGGGAGTAAGGAGGCAAGCCACTCAAATGCCAGTCCAGTGATGCCGGCCTCCTCCAGACGGTGCAGTAGAATGGCATGGGATACCATGTCAAACGCGGCGCTCAGATCCAACAGGATCAGTGCGGACGTTTGGCTGGCGTCCAGGGCAGACCAGAGATGTTCTGTCACAGCCAGGAGGGCAGATTCCGTGCCGTGACGCGGTCGGAAGCCATTCTGGGAGGGGTCTAGCAGGTTATTCCTGGTCAGGAAATCCGACAGAAGGGAGTTGACATAGGCCTCAGTAATCTTTGCCGACCAGGGAAGCAGAGAGATAGGGCGATAATTCTCTGGCTTGGCAGAATCGAAATAGGTTTTTTTTTAAAAAGGGTACCACCATGGCCTGATTCCATGCCCTGGGCACAGTTGCTGTGGCACGTGACCCGTTTATCACTTGACCCATGGATGGTAGAATGGTAGGAAGCATTTTCCTAAATTGGTCAGGTGTGAGAGGGTCTAAAGGGGAACCAGACTTGACTTTGTTGCACAGTGTTTGCAGCTGTTCGGCGGGGATAGGTGGAAAGTTATCCAGGATGGTAACATTAGGAGAATTCCAGGCCGTGTGTATGTTGCTAAGAGTCAAAGGGAAGGCCCTGTAGATGATATCCACCTTACCGACAAAGAAGGTGGCCTCATACTGCTCATTAGACTGCTGGGTTTGAAGGCTAGACAGTAGTGAGAACACGCTTTTTGCGGGGTTGTCACTTTCACGGATTTGTTTGGTGCAATAAGTTGCACGGGCCAATTGAATGGCCCTGTGGTATTTCTTAATCTCCATCCGGTAGGTGGCCTTTGCGGCGGGACCAAAATCCCGTCTCCATACGCGCTCCAACCTTTTACAGTTTTTGCGGGTCTCTGCCAGCTCATCTTTGTACCATGGTCTGGTTTTGGATTTGCGATTAGAGGACCATTTCTCTGGAATTAATCTATCTAATGGCTGTCTAATCCAATCGGAGAGCACCCTATAAGCCTCGTTGGTATCTACCGGAAGACTAGGGAGGTGGCCTTGAAGTAAGCGTCGAGTTGTTCCCAGTTCAATTTGTGCCATGGGAGTTTGAGCGAGGTCGACCAATCCTCACTCTGTGATGAAGATAGACTCTGGAGTGACATGGGGACAAGATAATGATCTGACCATCCCATGGGGATGGGCGTGTGCACAGTCAGTGAGGGTATGGTCGTGAAGACTGGGTCCAAGAGGTGGCTGGCAATGTGCTTAGGGCCTGATACCAGTTGCACAAGCTGGAAGGCCGCTAGGTCCGCTACAAAGTTAGTGTTAGTGAGTGTCTTAGGGGAGTCTGGGTGCTTCCTGCTTCCAAGATTCATCAGGAAGCAAAGCTGAGGAGAGACGACGGCTGTGTGAAGCGAAGTGTTTTTTTTAATTTATATTTGGACCCCCGCTGTTTTGTGGGGTATGCCTTTACCGCAATGCCTTGTGCAAGCCCCCTGCTGGCAGTGATCAGAGAAGTAGTTGTGGTTCCAGGCCTCAATTTTCAAAATGGTGTTCTAGGTCTTGATGTTGCGGCCCTCCTTTTATTACCAGGATTCTCTCCCTTTAGCATGTTGGCTCCTCTGAAGTAGGCCCTGCATAAGTACCAGAGCAGCATGCTCGCACAGGTTGAAGGTACTCCCAGGCCTCCCTGGGCCTCATTGTTTTGCCTTTTTTACAGGCATACAACATCCGTCCGTCCGTCTGCTGAGGAGCGGAGCAGCTTCAACTGCTTTACCTGAGCTGTTTTTTTGTTTTGTTTTGGGAGTTATGTATAGCGCAAACTAGACCCGAAGGTATCAGAGTGCTTTACAAGAGCACCAGTTGCATTACAGACAGTCAGATTCATTTATTCGTTAGCCACCGGGATATTAAGTGATTTGCCCAGAATCACAGGATGTTGACTTTCCCCAGGCTTCGAGGTCGACCGCTCTAGCCGTTAGGCCACATCCTTAAGTGCTGTTAATGTCACTTGATGGCTGGATGTAGAACAATACCTGCTTGGCTTGTTTTAGCTTGAGTGGAGTAAGGGTGACACCTTTCTATTGCCACAATACCCTTGCAGGAATGAATTACTTGAAAGAAGCAGGTGTTTTTCACTGAAGGGCTGCTGAACAGGAGGAAAACAAACAGAGGTAGAAAAAACTCATGAAGCTACTGTTTACCAGTGAGGAAGAAGAATAGCTTAAGAAGAGGAATCAGGACCAATTTAATCAATGCTGGAGGAGTGAAGAACCCGCCAAAGAAGTCCATATGTTGCGACCCAGTGTTGCATCGAGCTCCTTCTATACCTCAGAAAAGTAAGAAAACGTGTTGACTCAGAGGTACAATATGCAGTCATGTTGAATTAGTTTGAATGCAGGTAAATATAAAAGGCTGCAAGCTTGGCAAAGGGATAGCTGGAATAATTAATCCCTAATGACAGAACAAAGCAGGGAAATATATTGCATGCCTTAACCATGCATTTCTTTCCCCTGCATTTTTTATTTACAATGTATGCCATTAACACGCATTGTTCATATATATATATGAAACAATGTATTTTGGGGGAGACCCCCACAGCCCCCAACTTACCTTAAATGCATGGTAAAGGCATGCGTTGTAAAAACATACAGCGTGCTAAAAATGCGTGGTGAAGGCACAAAGTGGTAAAAACCTTGTTGCAGAGGCTGTTTTCCCTTCTGAACCCGCTTTTTTTGTTCATCACCTCAGGTCTGTTGACAGCTGCGTTGTCCAGCAAGACCTAAAAGAGACTTTGAGTAGCGCGTTTGGCATTCACTTAAGTTTGCTGTTATCTTGAAGCACAATAAACCATTGTGGAGGTTAACTGCAAATTGTGATTTTAATACCATACCTATTTCTGCACAAGTTTGACTAGGTCATTTTGGTGAACTCTAAACTTTCCAAAGATCAGAACAGTAATGTTTATATGCAATATTTCACAAACTAGTCCAAAAAGACTTTATTATCAGGGAAACATATCAGGCTCTCAAACCTCAAACTATGGGCAAGGCTTAACTTCCTACTGAATTATATCGTAGAGAGAAGGACTTCTTGGGCTTCTGGGAAAACCGGTGCAGATTTCACTCAATTGTTTCTAGTGTAAAATCTTTGGCAAGATGGTCCTCGAACAAAGCAACCACTTGCTTGTATAGAATGATATTTTATTCATTCCCATGCAAATTTTGGAGTTGGACAACTTAAGCTAAATAAACCCCATATGTGTTTACCATCATTGTGAAATTCATCAAGTTCTGGGTAGCTAAGATTTATCTGAAGTTTATCAACCTCAAGTGTGCCTTTTATATGGTATATTTAAATATTTCCCATTAGTATGTTTAGCAACCCATTACACTAAGATGTTCAATTAATTGAATTAGGGCTCTATTGGCCACTTGAGATAGGAAAAGAATGGAAAACTGTTGGGGCTTTGCAAAATCAACCAGGAAGTAATGCAAGGTTGCATCCTGCCTCCGACTTTGTTTACATCAAAGCACACTTAATGGATGTTCAGCACAATGACCCTCACATCAATGGCTTACTCATACTGAAACTGCTATTTACTTAAGAGGCTCTTGTCATTTCAATTTCCACCAGGGTTTGAAATCTCCGTCGGATGTTTTTGCTTTGAATGCTGTCTCGAAATGATTTGAAATACAGATGAATAAAACTAAATTTATGATCACCATCCCCCCCAAAAGGTTCAATTGACAAATCATGATCAACGGACTGAGAAATAATATAGTTCCTGTGCCGTGTTACGTGGAAATCACTTTCAGGGAAAGGGTAACCGGAAGCCCCACCGGCATACATCTACACGCTTATGCCCAAAGCACTGAGGATACTGGAAAAGATAGCACAAAGGTTGGGGCAAGTCAGTGGACCTGATGCTGGAATGATATGGCACAAGCTGAGACATGAGCATTGAAGAAAGTTCAATTGTTGATTTTCCATTTGCTGATTTTCATAGCGCTTTGGTGCCTCGCATAGACTCCCATAGCGCTTTGTTGCCTCGCATTGATTTTCATAGCGCTTTGCTGCCTCGCATTGATTCCCATAGCGCTTTGTGGCCTCGCATTAATTTCCATAGCGCTTTGTGACCTGACTTATTTTCATAGCGCTTTGTCACCTGACTTATTTTCATAGCGCTTTGTGACCTGACTTATTTTCATAGCGCTTTGTTACATAGCCCACATTGCGCATGCTGCCTCTTGTGCTTGTGTGACCTTGTGGCGCTGTATTGGAAACCTCGCATTGCTGGTTAATTAATATTGTGCCTGATTGTGCCGGCGCCTCTGCCCACATCTTTGTAGTGTTTTGTCTTGTGCCCCAATCTCGTCCGGTTTCGCTTTTGGCTTGCTGCCATTTTGTTGTTGTGACTCCCAGCCCGTCTCTACACCCCGCTCCCGCCTCCCAGCTGCCCCTCCCTCCCACTGGAAGTTAGGAGCTGACCTGTACGCTCCAACGCTGTGACCGTCCTGACTCGCTCAGAAGAGGTCGCTCCCCACGCTCCCTGCTTGACTGGTATCGTAGCGCTTTGCTGCTCACTGCTACCATCGCCAATTGTTGATTTTCCATTTGCTGATTTTCATAGCGCTTTGGTGCCTCGCATAGACTCCCATAGCGCTTTGTTGCCTCGCATTGATTTTCATAGTGCTTTGCTGCCTCGCATTGATTCCCATAGCGCTTTGTGGCCTCGCATTAATTTCCATAGCGCTTTGTGACCTGACTTATTTTCATAGCGCTTTGTGACCTGACTTATTTTCATAGTGTTGTGACCTGACTTATTTTCATAGCGCTTTGTTACATAGCCCACATTGCGCGTGCTGCCTCTTGTGCTTGTGTGACCTCGTGGCGCTGTATTGGAAACCTTGCATTGCTGGTTAATTAATATTGTGCCTGATTGTGCCGGTGCCTCTGCCCACATCTTTGCAGTGTTTTGACTTGTGCCCCAATCTCGTCCGGTTTCGCTTTTGGCTTGCTGCCATTTTGTTGTTGTGACTCCCAGGCCGTCTCTACACCCCGCTCCCAGCTGCCCCTCCCTCGCTCCGCCCCCTCCACTATCCACTTATGACTAAGCATGGGCGAATTTTGCGAATCTCGCGTTCGCGAATTTTGCGGATTTGCGAACTCGCAATCCGCAAAATCCGCGAATTCTCGCGAATTTGCGGATTTTTTTTTTTTGTGTTTGCCACTCTCTGTCACCACTGCCACTCTCTGACTACTCATGCCACCCTCTGGCCCACCCATGAAACCGCCCTCATCGCAGCAACAGACGACATTCGAACTCTACTGGACAACGGAGAAACAGCCGCCCTCATCCTACTGGACCTCTCCGCAACCTTTGACACAGTCTGTCATAGCACCATAATACAACGCCTCAACAACGTCGGAATACAAGGAAAAGCATTAGACTGGATCATCTCGTTCCTCACCGGAAGAACACAAAGAGTCTGCCTCCCCCCTTTCAAATCAGAGGCCACCGAAGTCATCTGCGGCGTACCAAGGATCATCACTCAGTCCCACCCTCTTCAACGTATACATGAGTCCCCTCGCATCCATCGCGCGCCAACACAACCTCAACATCATCTCCTACGCAGACGACACCCAGCTGATCCTCTCACTCACCAAAGACCCAAACACCGCCAAAACCAACTTACACGAAGGAATGAAAGAAGTATCCGAGTGGATGAAGAACAGCCGTTTAAAACTAAACTCAGACAAAACGGAAGTCCTCATCCTAGGTTCATCCGCCTCTGCCTGGGACGACTCATGGTGGCCACCGGCCCTGGGAACCGCACCCATACCTATGGATCACGCACGTAACCTGGGCTTCAAGCTGGACTCCTCCCTCTCGATGACCAGACAAGTCAACGCCGTCTCATCATCATGTTTCAACATCCTACACATGCTCAAAAAAATCTTCCGCTGGATCCCCACCGAAACAAGAAAGATGGTCACCCACGCACTGGTCACAAGACGCCTGGATTACGGAAATACCCTTTACGCCGGAACCACAGCCAAACTACAGAAAAAACTCCAACGCATCCAAAACGCCTCAGCCAGACTCATACTGGACATCCCCCGTCAAGCTCACATTTCCGGTCACCTGAAAGACCTCCACTGGCTCCCCGTCAACAAGAGAATAACGTTTCGTCTCCTCACCCACGCACACAAAGCCCTCTACGACTTAGGACCCGAATGCCTCAACACGCGACTGTCCTTCTACACCCCCACCCGCCATCTACGATCGTCCAATCAAGCCCTCACCGTTTATTCCGCGCATCCATAAATCCACCATGGGGGGTAGATCCTTCTCCTACTTAGCGGCCAAAACCTGGAATTCTCTCCCCCACCCACCTCCGCCTTACACAAAACCACCTCTTCTTCAGAAAGCAACTAAAAACTTGGATATTCGATAAGTAAAGCACCCCCCCCCCTCCCTCAAGCGCCTTGAGACCCTCTGGGTGAGTAGTGCGCTATACAAATTTCTGAACTTGAACTTGATGGATGGACCCGCACTCCCGCTTCTGTTGTTATCCGGGACTAAAAGGGATCAAGTGTGCTACTGAGAGGAGGCAACTTGCCTATTGGCAGCAGTTGTGGCGCGCTCTCTTAACCCTGTTCCTTAAAGCAGTGGTTCCTAAACGTTTGACTTCTGGGGACCCCCTCTTAATCATTACTGGAACCCATAGACTCCCACTGAATCATGTGGTACAGTGAGCAGCCCACTCTGAGGCAACCTTCTGAGTTTTTGCCAATCCTTTTGGTGTCCTGTGGTTTGAGGTTCTTCACTCGGCATGAATCGCCAATACTGGACAAGGTGCTACATCTGCTAATAATATAGGCAGCATAATGCAGATGCTGCAGTTTCTACCATCAATACTCCAGTGTTCAGGCACCATCCCATGATTAACCATCCTCCTCGCCTTGCTGTTAGATTTGGGCAGCGAGTACCACCCCTAATTCAACTTGGTGGGGCAGATCTGCTGATTGGTGACATCCCTAACTCTGCCATGTGATAGATGACTAGGAGGCAGGTGGTGATCCTTGGCCATGGAGGCTATGACCTCCTTGTTTATAGTCTGGTTTAGGTGAGGATTCCAGTTTAGGTTCTCATTGTGATTCCCTGAGCCAAACCAACCACGGGAACCTGCTATTCCTGGATTCACCTGTTTTTGTTAACTGCACGACTTCTATTGGGAATGTGTGAAGCAGAGTGTGGAGAGTCTGTAAGGCCATATCTTGTGGAAACAAACCTTTGTTCGTCAGTCTCCATCCTTCGATGTGGCGTTAGCCAAGACCTTTTGATTTTAGTAAAATTACATACATAATGCACTTACTTATTGGGGCTTACAGTCAGTCCCTTTGATCCACTGGCCTTATTCACATTGTTCTTTCGCACACTGAAGCATACATCACGAGGCATTTGGTCAGCCCACTTCAGGCATTGGCTCAATTCACTGTGAGCGATAGCATGCTTCTCTTTCACAAGGTAGCAAAATACAAGTGATGCCAATGGTATTCAAATTTAAACTAAATTATTTGAGGAAACAGATACCATCAATTATCTATCTCCACCATACACATTTATATTGACTAAATCGACTGTCCTATTTAGATGTTCATCTTATGGCTATTTTCAAAAGAAATACAAAACACATAAATAATATATAGTACTTTTTTAGTAATCTTTTAAGAATCTCTTTAAGATCTTCAGTATTTTAGTCATACACATCAAAGAATCACACAATATATATTCTTGTGTCGAGCAATTTTCAACCCAACATACAAGCAAAAAAACAAAAAAAGTTTTACACTCGTTGACCCTTAATCCATGGGTTGTGTCTGAAGCCCAATAATTTGCAAATAAGGAAAATTGGTAAAGTCTCTTGTAACCTTAATTCCTTTTTTCGAACACCAAAAGTATCTATAGGAGTAAGTGAAGCACAACTAAATGTTTTTATGGCTTCTCAAGTCAATCCAACTCCTAGGGAATATATCCCATATTGTTTCCAGGTCAAACAAAAGGTGTCGAAATCAATGGTAAACTGTCGACGCGTTTCGGCCTGTCAAGCAGTTTCAGGCCTCATCAGGACAATGGGCAAACAAAACAAGCAGTACTTTACCTAAGACAAAAATCAAAAGATACAATAAATATTCATCTAAAACAGTTACAATATCATGACAGTTAAATTCACGGACACAGGTACCCAGGGGTGCCACTACCATTATAGAGGGAGAAGTTCCTTGAGGTTAGGGTCTCATACACCGAAATGAAATGTGAATATAGTAAAAAGCCACCTCCAAGTGCGTGCGTTCGTAAATTCAAAAGACCAAATCTCAGGTCTCACTCTTCCTTAAAACCAAAAGGCACCATTTAGCCAAATATCCAACCAATGCTCCAGTAGTCACACCAAATCACCCTACGTGAAATTGTGTACATTACCTACCGCATTCACAGTTGGTAAAAATCCCAGCCTAGTTTCAAAATCGTTTTTACAATTATATCTTACACCAAGCGTATGATATGGCAATTATCCATATTGGTGAAACAACCTGCAATATCAATGAGCAAAAAATGAATAAAGCTAAATCTCACTTAATCGTAATCATAAAATCACATAAATCCACTCCCGGTCCCTGGGGCATTTCTATATGTATTGTAACATATCTATATTCTATATTTGTATCCCCTTTTCTAAACTCCGACACGTCCTAAAATGGCAAAGTCGACATCCAAATCATATGCCACATTATACATGGCTGCTGTTAGTTGGGCCCCCTCTCTCTACATCTATAAGTTCTACAATCAAAATAAATGTCTATCTCATTCTCTTGTAACATTCCGTGTTCTCAACACATCAACCTCGCCACAATAATTGGTGTTGTGTGAGAACATGCTATCGACTAGTAAGAAAACTAGTTTCACTCGACTATATCCGTTTTGCTAAACTCCAATTATCTACTGTACCTTGTATTCAAAATGCGTGACTTTTCCAAATGTTCGAATCCACACGAAGACTTAATCCACAAAGTGTCCGCACCGGAAAGCGTCTCTAAATCACGCCCGATGGTATCCTTTCGCTCGTTCCTCACAGTCTCCCAGGAATAAACATAACGCTAAGGGAGCCTAACGTGGATATCCGCGCCTATTTCAAAAAGGACAAAATCGAAGAGGGACCACCAAACAAACGAGCCCAAATAAAAATGGCCGCCACTCAAAGGGAAGCTCTCGTCATTATTATGGAGAATTATAAAAAACGAACTCATTTACACAGAACCTAATATGAGCCCATTTAGACCACAAATCAGGCTCAGGTCAGTCTGAAATATTAATCAGAGGCACGCAGGGAAGAAACCAAAAGTAACCCAATTATAATTACTAAAAAATAGTAAAATAAATGAAATAAAAAATACACCAAATTATAACAGAAATTATATACATCATCACCCGTGTGAGACCGTGCCCCTCTTACAATCTTTAGACTCAAATTTTAGAAAAATAGAAAGAGACCGTGGCATTTCATTAAAAGTACACATAGCATCCAATATGTACAATCAATCTGCATGATGGTTATTAAATCTATTATCTCATCCAGAGTGTACACAATAACACCTCAAAGTACTACTCCACCTACATAGATGCAGTTGCAAGTAAATTCTCCCTTAAGAACTATCAGCCTATTAGGGACCATATTTCGTCTCTATCGTTCATTCCAGTTTTCGAGGTTTGGTATTTTTCAATGAGTCTTGCCTCCAGTTGGTTCAGTTTAGTCTCAGTATCTGTTTTGTTTCTGTTTGTAACCACACATAGTACTGACCAGTATATGTCATTGAATGAGTGGTTAAATGTCTGGTAATGGTTGACCAAAGGAGCCCCTAAGGTCAAACATTTAATTCTGGATTTGTGCTGCAAAACTCTCGCTTTCACAACTTGGGTCGTCTGTCCAATGTAAAAGCGATTACATGGGCACATGATGCAGTAAATAAGGTTTTTCGTATTACAGTTAGAAAATTGCTTCTGAATGTGTGAGTGTCCGTTAATCTTAACCTCTTTAGAATCATTCGTCATCTCACAGGCCACGCAATTATGGCATCTGAAATGGCCAACTATTGGAGGTAATTGGAGTAAATCCCTAATAGTAGTAGATGCCGGTTTTGTGGGATTACTTTTGGCTCTTACCAATTGATTACGCACATTTGAGCCCTTCTTAAAAGCGAAAAGCGGTTTAGGTATTTCAATGTCCCCTAACAGTTTCCAGTTTTTTTGAATTATCTTTTTTACCTTGTTAGCTCTCGGATCATAGGTCAACACACAAGTTAATGGGGTTTCATTCTGCTCTTTAATTTTCGGTATCAACAAGGTCTCACGAGGCGTGTACCATGCTCTTTTAAGTGCCACTTTGGTTAATCTCTTGGGGTATCCTCGAGAAATTCATTTCTCTTTAAGATGGTTGGCATGTAGAAAGTATTGATCTTTATTACTACAATTTCTTCGAATACGAAGAAACTGCCCATACGGCAAGTTTTCTTTCAGTGACCTAGGATGTCCACCACTAAAATGAAGTAAGGTATTACGATCTGTCGGTTTCGTATATAAACTGACAATCAGTTTCCCTTATTCGTGCTCAATGTAGACATCTAAAATGTTTATTTTCAAGGGATCGCTAGACACCGTAAATTTGAACTCTTGGGTTCTGTTGTTCAACCAAGTATGGAATTCAGTCAATTGGTCTGAATCCCCATTCCAAATCATGAAGATATCATCTATATAGCGACACCAGAGCCCACATAGATGTTTAAATGGGTTGGTGTCGCTATATATCCATCTCTTTTCAAACTGGTCCATGACTAAATTCGCAATTTCTGGTGAAAAGCTGCACCCCATTGCGACTCCTGAGATCTGAAGGTATAACTTTTCTTTAAAATTAAAGAAATTATTTTTCAGACAGATCCTAGCCAGTTGAACAATGAATTCAGTCGTCACTTGATGGGGCCGTTGCCTCAAATCCAAGGCAAGCTCACACACACTCAGAGCATCATCCTGCGGTATATTTGTGTATAGTGATTCGATATCAAACGTGGAGAGTAGTTGTTTATTTGGATCAAATTCCAACCCCTCCACCTTTGATATCAAATCCATGGTATCTCTAATATATGCCGGTATTTCCTTCACCAATGGGAATAAAAATACATCAACATATTGTGCCAACAGTTCCAACAAGGAGCCGCACGCTGCCACAATGGGTCTCCCTGGAGGAACCATGAGGGATTTATGAATTTTTTGGCAAAACATATATGTTGGGAATTTTGTTATGCTCACTGTTCAAAAAGTCAAACTCATTCTTACACAACCAACCGGAGTCCAAGCCTTCTTGAGTGATGTTTCTAATTTGTTCTTTGAGTCGTAGGGTAGGATTAACATCTAATTGTCTGTAGAATAATAAATTAGAAAGTTGATTGTTGATCTCTTGTTCATATTTCACAGTATCCCACAACACAATCCCACCCCCCTTATCCACGGGTTTCACAGTTATATTCATGTTTTGGGCAAGATTTTTAAGTGCAAGCATTTCTAGTTTACTACAGTTGGTTTTGTAGAAGCATTTTTTATTTTGGAGTAAATCCAAATCTCTGAGTACATGATTTTCAAATACTAAAATTTCTGGAGGTAACAGGATGCTTTCAGGTATAAATTTAGATTTATTTTTAAGCCCACTGATGTTAAATGTTTGTTGGCTCTCCTGTTCTAAAAAGAAAGCTTTCAATCTTATCTTTCTTAGGAAAGCCAAAACTTCAGTCTTCGTGTCAATAGGATTTTGTAGTCTTGTAGGGACGAATGTCAAACCTTTGGATAAAATTGATATTTCATGCTCTGACAAAATATGATTGGAAAGATTGTAAATTGGAATCATATCTCTTATTGTCTCATCCTGAGTATGCAGTGTTATCGCCTGTAGGTCTTCTTCCTGGTTCGAAAGGGTTCTGTTTCCTGAGTTTGATATTGGTCTCCCGATTGGAAGGCCATCTGTGGTGGATAAACACCCTTGGTAATTGCACCCCCGCCATATCGGGCCCCCTCCCCAGGGTCTGAACCTTCCTCTGTTGAAAAAAGGAGGTCTAGATCTAGGATATTGTTGGTAGGGATAATAGCCACTGTTTGATCCCTGGCTGGAATCCGATGAAGTGTCTGACCAAGTTATGAATTTGTTTCTAGACCTACCTCGATACTGCAAATTCAATGAGTTGGGATTATTGGTGGTAAAAAAATCGTCCTTTAAGTAAGGATATATTTCTTCTATCTTAAAGTTTTTTATGTCTCTTGCTACCTTAGAAATTTTTAAGTTGGTATTGTGAATTGCAAAATCTGCGATTGTTTTTTCTGCAGCTTCTAATAGATTTTTAGCATCTTTAATGGTGCTATCTCCTAGAATCTCTTTCTCCAAATCCTCAATGGCCTTCAGTTCTTCTTCATTTAATCTCAGTGCCGTCTCTACTGAAAGGGCAATCCAGTCAATGGAACATTTAGTGCCTACCCCCCCAAAACCTTTCAAATATGTCTTATCAGTTATAAAAATAACTGGAATGTTTTTTACCTGTAAACCTACAGGGATGGTATTATTTTTAAGGTGTTCTGAAAGTGCCTGCGCATGTAATCATGTACGTATGTTTTTCTTCTTAAGTTGTTTGAGTTTTTCTATTTTGTCTACATTAGCAATTACGGCTTCTCCTTTATCTCCGCTAAGCAGCGAAGGTGTTTTGGATACTAGAGCATTTATCTGATCTGTACTGTAAGTAACCGTAATTGGTTCTGACATATCTTATATCAAAAATATAATTAACTCTCTCTCAAAATAGTAGCTGTATCAACGTGAAACTGTCCTATTTCTAAATTAACTATTAACATAAATATACAAATTACATACATAAATAACCAAAGATGAACACAACACAGGAAACTTTCTTGTGGTCCAGAAGTCTGGATCAAGGATATAATCCTCAGTTAAATGGTGCCTTTTGGTTTTAAGGAAGAGTGAGACCTGAGATTTGGTATTTTGAATTTACGAACGCACGCACTTGGTGGTGGCTTTTTACTATATTCACATTTCATTTCGGTGTATGAGACCCTAACCTCAAGGAACTTCTCCCTCTATAATGGTAGTGGCACCCCTGGGTACCTGTGTCCGTGAATTTAACTGTCATGATATTGTAACTATTTTAGATGAATATTTATTGTATCTTTTGGTTTTTGTCTTAGGTAAAGTACTGCTTGTTTTGTTTGCCCATTGTCCTGATGAGGCCTGAAACTGCTTGACAGGCCGAAACGCGTCGACAGTTTACCATTGATTTCGACACCGTTTGTTTGACCTGGAAACAATGTGGGATATATTCCCTAGGAGTTGGATTGACTTGAGAAGCCATAAAAACATTTAGTTGTGCTTCACTTACTCCTATAGATACTTTTGGTGTTCGAAAAAAGGAATTAAGGTTACAAGAGACTTTACCAATTTTCCTATTTGCAAATTATTGGGCTTCAGACACAACCCATGGATTAAGGGTCAACGAGTGTAAAACTTTTTTTGTTTTTTTGCTTGTATGTTGGGTTGAAAATTGCTCGACACAAGAATATATATTGTGTGATTCTTTGATGTGTATGACTAAAATACTGAAGATCTTAAAGAGATTCTTAAAAGATTACTAAAAAAGAACTATATATTATTTATGTGTTTTGTATTTCTTTTGAAAATAGCCATAAGATGAACATCTAAATAAGACAGTCGATTTAGTCAATATAAATGTGTATGGTGGAGATAGATAATTGATGGTATCTGTTTCCTCAAATAATTACGTTTAAATTTGAATACCATTGGCATAACTTGTATTTTGCTAGTTTATATTCACCCAGATGCCTATTGGTTGATTGGGTACCCCCTGTTGTTATTAGAGATCTCTTTCACAAGGAGCACACCCACTCACAAAGTAGTACCCTTCAGTGCTGGGACTACTCTGTCAGTGTGTGTTTTTTAGACCAATATTTGGACTTGCTTGCAGAATATCCTATGTTTTTTGACTGGGGCCCTGCTCTTCGTTATGGAGCACCTCTGAGGCTTTTCTGTTACCTGCTGCTCGTGGAACACTCCTGTTGTCTGCTGCCGGTGGAACTCTTCTGCTGACCAACACGCCCTGGTGGGACTCAGTGTCTCAGGGGGGTGCAACGCCAGTAATCTCCTGCAGCTGCGAGGGAGGAGGCATGACCATCGCGCTACGAAGCGCAGCCTCGACCCCCCGCGGCGCGGACTGCGCCCGGGCCAAGGGTGGGCCTGTCTGTGCCCATCAGAGCCCGGAATAGGCTGGGCTGGGCCACGGTATTGACTTTTCCACATACCTGTGTTATTAAACATTTGTTGTATAGACACTGTACTCCGGGATAGCATGAGCAAACGAAAGTCGTTAACAGAGCAGGGGTTTGTTTGGTCTTTAGACGCCTTCCTATCGACGGAAGAATCAGTCCTGATACACGAAATAGCTCTAACAGAATGCTGATTGTCGCTTGAGCCCCAAACCCGTTTACCTCAGACGCAAATTGCTACACTCGCCCTATCGGCCACTATATCTGTAGACCAGCTAAAACCATGCCATCTGATGTGGGCCATCCACTTACTAAGACCTCAGTGGATGAGGCGTTGCCGACTTTACCGGCATTGGCTTTGGCATCAGCATTACAGGATCCACTAGATGTAATTACCAAATCGAATGTAGTGACGCAGGGCCAAAAGGTTAAGATTAGTCAGGGGAAAGGCCCTGTTCCTCACCTAAAAAGAGGAGGGGGCAGGGAAATAACCATAAGCTAGTACCTCCTAGTAATAAATGCTCCCGGCTTGCGACGGAGAACGGAGTAAGCGTATCACTGCAGGAGCACCCCACAACTTCAGTCAATAACTCATCAACTGGGGGGGCTCCGAGAATGGACCAATTGGAATTTTGGGAAAAGTTGGAGGGCATGATATCAGTTCTAATTAGACCTTTGATAACCACATTCAATCAATCAATCAATCAGTGCATTTATATAGCGCACTACTCACCCGGCTGGTCTCAAGGCGCTTGGGGAGGGGGGGTCTGCTACTGCTCGAACAGCCAGGTCTTGAGCTGCTTCCTGAAGGTGAGGTGGTCTTGGGTCAGGCGGAGGTGGGTCTGGAGGGAGTTCCAAGTCTTGGCGGCCAGGTAGGAGAAGGACCTTCCTCCTGTGGTGGCTCTTCGGATGCGGGGGACGGCGGTGAGGGTGTGGCTGGTCGATCGAAGCTGGCGTGCGGGAGTGTAGAAGTTGAGGCGGCTGTTGAGGTATCTTGGGCCTTGGTTGTGTAGGGCTTTGTGTGCGTGGGTGAGGAGATGGAAGGTGATTCTCTTGTTGATCGGGAGCCAGTGCAGGTCTCTCAGGTAACCGGAGATGTGGCTGTGACGGGGGATGTCGAGGATGAGTCTTGCTGAGGCGTTCTGGATCCGCTGGAGTCTCTTCTGGAGTTTGGCAGTGGTTCTGGCGTAGAGGGAGTTGCCGTAGTCCAGCCGGCTGGTGACGAGGGCCTGGGTGACCGTCTTCCTGGTCTCGGTGGGGATCCGCCGGAAGATCTTACGTAGCATGCGCAGGATGTTGAAGCACGACGAGGAGACGGCGTTGACTTGTCTGGTCATGGAGAGGGAGGAGTCCAGGATGAAGCCCAGGTTGCGTGCGTGGTCTGTTGGTTTGGCTGCGTTGGCCAGGGTGGGGGGCCACCAGGAGTCGTCCCAGGCGGAGGGCGACGAACCCAGGATGAGGACTTCCGTCTTGTCTGAGTTCAGTTTCAGGCGGCTGTTCATCATCCACTCGGCTACGTCTTTCATCCCTTTGTGTAGGTTGGCTCTGGCGGTGGCGGGGTCGTTGGTGAGGGAGAGGATCAGCTGGGTGTCGTCTGCGTAGGAGATGATGTTGAGGTTGTGTTGGCATCCGATGGCCGCAAGGGGGCTCATGTAGACGTTGAAGAGGGTGGGGTTGAGCGATGATCCTTGTGGTACGCCTCAGATGACTTCGGTGGCTTCTGATCTGAACGGGGGGAGGCGGACTCTCTGTGTCCTTCCAGCGAGGAAGGAGATGATCCATTCTAGTGCCTTCTCCTGGATTCCGACGTTGCTGAGGCGCTGCACTAGGATGCGGTGGCAGACAGTGTTGAATGCCACGGAGAGGTCCAGGAGGATGAGGGCCGCTGTTTCTCCGTTGTCGAGCAGGGCTCGGATGTCATCGGTGGCTGCGATGAGGGCGGTCTCGGTTGCTGTGGTTGGCCCGGAAGCCAGACTGCGAGAGGTCGAAGGATCCGTTCGCCTCGAGGAGGGCGGCCAGCTGCTTGTTGATGGTCTTCTCGATGACTTTGGCCGGAAACGGGAGGAGCGAGATGGGGCGGTAGTTTTTGAGTTCGGTGGGGTCCGCTGATGGTTTCTTCAGTAGAGCACTGAGTTCGGCGTGCTTCCAGCTCTCCGGGAAGGTGGCGGTGTCAAAGGAGGTGTTGATGATGTCCCGCAGGTGGGGTGCGATGACAGCGTCGGCTTTGTTGAAGACGTGGTGAGGGCAGGGGTCGGATGAAGATCCGGAGTGGATGGAGTTCATCGTGCGGATGGTTTCTTCGGTGCTGATCGGGGTCCAGGCGCGGAGGGTGGTGGTGGGGGCGTTGGTGCGGTCGTGGGGTGCGTCGGTTGTGTGCTGAAGCTGTGGTGTATGTCTGCGATCTTGTTGTGGAAGTAGGAGGCGAGGGAGTTGCAGAGGTCTTGTGATGGGGTGATGTCGTTGTTTCCGGCGTTGGGGTTGGAGAGCTCTTTGACGATGTTGAGAGTTCCTTGCTGTTGTGTGCGTTGTTGTCCAGTCGTTCCTTGAATGCTGTTTTCTTGGTGGTGTGGATCAGTTGGTGGTGTTTTCGGGTGGCGAGCTTGAGGGTGGTCATGTTGTCTGGAGTAGGGTCTCTGCGCCACGCTTTCTCGAGGGCTCGGCAGTTCTTTTTGGAGCTCTTGAGTTTGTCGGTGAACCATGGGGCTTTCTTGCTGCCGGGTCTTCTAGGCGGGGTCCTCAGAGGGGCGAGGTCGTCTGCGCAGTTGCTGATCCACTTCGTGAGGTTGTTGGCGGCCTGGCTGGGGTTCGCAGAGCTGGCGGGGGGGTCCTGGCTCAGGGATGCGGCGAGCTGGTCGGCTGGGATTTTGTTCCAGCTTCTGCGTGCAACCTGTTGCTGGTGGTGGTGGATCGTGTTCTTTCTGAAGCTGAAGTGGACGCAGCTGTGGTCCGTTCAGTGGAGTCCGGTGGCGTGGCTGAAGGCGATGTCCTTGCTGGAGGAGAAGACGGGGTCGAGTGTGTGTCTGGCGTAGTGGGTGGGGGTGGTCACCAGTTGCTTGAGACCGAGGTTGGCGAGGTTGTCCAGCAGGGTGGTGGAGTTGCGGTCGTTGTTGTTCTCCAGGTGGAAGTTGGGGTCCCCGAGGAGGATGTAGTCAGCGGAGGGGAGGGCGTGCGAGCTGATGAAGTCGGCAATGTCTTCGCTGAATTGTGTGCGTGGTCCGGGGGGTCTGTAGATGAGGGTGCCTCTGAGGGTGGTCTTGGGGTCGGTGTGGATCTGAAAGTGCAGGTGTTCAGCGGTTGTGAGGGTGTCGTCGGTGTTGGTTGTGATGCGGATGATGTTCCTGTGGATGATGGCGATGCCTCCTCCGGTCTGATTGCCGCGGTCCCTCTGGGTGATCTTGTATCCGTCCAGGATGGCGATGGCGGGCGCTGAGGAGGCGTTCATCCAGGTTTCCGTGAGGAAGGCGACATCTGGTGATGTAGTGTCGAGCAGGTTCCAGAGCTCAACGGCGTGTCTGTGGACGGAGCGGGTGTTGAGTAGGATGCACTTCAGGTGGTTGCTGACGGTGCTCGGCCTGGTGGGTGCGGGTGCAGTGCAGGTCCGGATGCAGGTGAACTTGCAGGAGTGGCAGCTGAAGGGTCCTTGGGTGCGTCTCGGGGTGGCTCGGTAGCATCCGGAGATCCGGCCGTTGTTGAGTGCGTTGAGTTCGGTGGCGTTGTAGGTCCGGCGGGTGGGCTGGTGTCTACAGGTCCAGGGGTTCGGGCGCTGGGCGCTGGGCGCGGGCCAGTCACCGACGGGCGCAGACGGGCTTACCTTTGGCGCGCCTTCGGCGCACATACGGCGCGCCCGCTGCGCGTCAATGCTGCGCGTTTGCCACTCTGCCATAAGTGGAGAGTGGGGGGGGCGGAGCGAGGGAGGAGCAGCTGGGAGGCGGGAGCGGGGCGGCGGATGGGAAGGGAGTCCGAGGGAAGGGGGCGGGGCCGCAAGGGGGCAGCGGCGGGGAGCGGGCAGGAAACACGACCGGGGCTGGCCACAACAGAGGGGGAGCAAAACGAATAATCAGAGGGCAGGGGCACAACAAGCAGACAGCAGAGAAAGTACAAAACAGTGAAAATTAGACAGGGAACAACGTGGTGACAAAAACGATAAAAAATACACCAGGGAACACGCAGTGAAAATACGAGCGAGATGACAGCGAGGAGCAACACAGCGCAGCAGAGGAGCTACCCCAACAGCAGACCAGGAGCACAGCTGCGGGCAGCGGCGGCACTCGGCGGGAACGGGGGCAGTCTGGGCTCACTCGCAGAGAGTGTGCGCGGTGCGTGGGGTGACCGGCCCAGAGGGTCTATTGAGGAAAGGTTAGTTAATTTGGAAGGGATCGTAAAACATAAGTTAGCTCCCACGCAGGTCTTAGCTCAAATAAGAAGTGAGGCAGGACCCACGAGTAGTAGAGGAGGTTCTATTGAAAACAATTCTCAGGTAATCCCTGTGATGAGAGCGCTGCAGCACACGCAAGTACCTGACTCCTTGACCTTAGCTAATTCTATGTTGCGACCCGGGGCACTAGGTGATGCAACCCTGCATCCTCAGCAGAGTCATCATGAGCACCCCATGATCAGACAGTGCGGAAGTAGAGGGGGGGGATAGTCCCGAACGCAACGCAATGCAGGTAAATTCAGCTGGGGAGAGTCATAATTCTAATGCGGGAAGGCAGATTTCTAATAATCGAGCACACCAAAACATGGAGAGAGGAATTTATTGGAGCCTAGGCTGCTGCACCCCCCCCCCCCCCCCCCGAAGCTACTCCTTGAACCATCGTTTTAACTAATGCACCTATAATCCCTTTTGGAGAACCTGAGCATAGGTCAACCTTGAAAAATAAGGCGCTATACTTTTTGAGCATGAAGACAGGTTATTCAAACGCGCTGTTTTCTGAGTTTAAGATGGTGCGCCAAATTCTGTGGGTTGGAAGCTCTATCAAGTTGCTGCCCGGGGATTGGTCACCGAATTTGGTCAGAAATATATTGGATATTGCCCGGTTAGAAGCAGGGGGATATGTGTGGTCCCCCTAGGATTCCTTTATCAACCCCCCAGCATCACACTATCTCCAAAAGTAGGAAACACTCTAGGCCTATCACAGCAGAGTTATGATCTTCCAGTACACAATTTCTTTGACCCTCTTTACACATTGGATGAGGTTGATTGACTGGTATCTCCTGTTGACAGGGATGGAGGGTTGGGAGAGCGCAGAGCTATCAGTCCTTTAGACCTGCCCTCGAATGTTGGTATACATATATCGGAAGAGTCAGAAGGAGTTTTATCCCTAGTGTCCATAAAGGAACATATAGGTGGGGGACGTTGTTGTGAAGCTTGGCTCCCTTATCGGAACAACATGAGCATCCTGTTGGACTAGTCGTGCTATCTAGTAAGGACTCACCCAGTCTTGTGGTGTTGACTTCTGGCAGCCCTCTGCCCTTGCCGGCTACTAACACCAGTAACGTCACCTCTTGGAATGTATCAGGCTTACGCACCAAGTTACAGAACCTTGTATGGGTCTAATTTATTGAGAATATTGACATCTTAAGTTTGCAGGAAACTTGGGCAATTGAATCCCGCTACATAAATGGTTTTAAGACCTTTCACACCCAGGCGGTGAAGGGTCTGGGTGGAAGACCAAATGGTGGTATGTGCACTTATATCTCCAATAAGTTGACCCTAAACAATATTAATTTTCATACGGGGGATTGCCACTACCATCTAGTTGAATTATTATTAAATGCAACCCATTGCATTATATTGATTACTTTTTATAACAATACTTCTCAGGGTGGTCTTGGATCCGTGGTAAAGGACATAACGGAGGCCCTGAAGACCATATGCATTGGGAATGCCAAAGATACAATGATAGTGGGAGATTTTAATTGTGCTCTGTGTAACCATATTGATGATGGAATGTGTGGTTTGCCAAATGAAGTAGAGCGTAATACCCATTTTTGTCACTCAAGGGTGGGGGATTTGTGTAACGAGCTTATCTGTACATTAGATTTTGGTTATGCTAACGAATTAGTGGCAAATTCATCTTGTATGCCACACTCCTTCAATGGGAGAGGGTTTGCAACAACTATTGATTTTATACTGACCTCACGTTCTCACGCACATTTGGTTCTTTCATTTAGAGTAGGAGACATTAGTTTAAGTGATCATTTCCCCCTCACTCTACTGCTTAAGCTAACCACCCATAGGCCCAAAAAGTCTAACCTGCCAACTTGAGTGCTGGGGAACATAGAATTGAGTAAAACAAATGGTTACTTTAAGGTGGGCTAATGTAGACGCTGACCTATTGACCAAAAAAGTGATAGTGAACTGCAAGTCTGCACTAGACATTTGTTTGAGCGACTCAGCGGCTGACTCTGCTATCGTGCACTCTTTTAATGATATCTCCAGGGAGGTCAAGCTGGCGGCCGGCCAATACCCGCACTTCTTTATGCGGATGATGCTGTGCTAATGGCACGCACCCATAACGGCCTCCAGAGAGCCTTAGATAGATTCAGAGATTTTATGAATGACTTAAGATCTTAATACTAACATCTCTAAGACTTATGTAATGAGATGCAGACAAGGGACCCAGAGGACATAAGAGCCGGGAAGAAGTTACTTTCAACTAGAAATATTTCTTAACTGGGTATATTATTCAATCGGCATGATTCATGGGTTCCCACACTATCTGCTAAAAAGCTGGCATTTTCTAGATCAACATCGGCTCTAGCAACGTTTGCCAAACTAGGCAGGAAACCTCCCCCAGAACTCCTGCAAATATAGAGAGCAACATTTATTACAAGAGCAACTTATGGGGCAGGGGTGTGGGGTTTTGCAATACTACTCCGCTACAAACGGTTGAAAATACCTTTCCTAAGGTATATTCTTTCTGTACCCCCGATCACTTCCTCGTTTGTCTGCCATGAAGAGTTGGGTCTTCATTATATAGCTGATCTTATAAATATTAGAGCCTATACTCTTGTGGCATAGAGTTTGATGTAAAGATCAGATTAAGTTAAACAGGGAGATCCTGCAAGACACTCTGAGGTTAGAGGGGGCTTTAATGATCCCTTGGATTAGATTTGTCCACGATTTCACGAATGATCTGGGCCATCCGAATATTTTTCAAACCCAACATCTATGCTGGAGATCTCTAGAAAGATATTAAAAAATGAGGGTCTCCAGTTACTGGAAGCTATCAGAATGGTAGGGGAAACCTCCAAAATTAGCGTGAGGCGTCATCAGCTGCTACGTACAACTTTGGGGATGGAGCTTTACCTATCTTTTGTACCCGGAACATTCAATAGATTCCTTTTAACGAGGCTCGGATTGGGAAATGTACACAGATTAGTGTCATTACCGAAAATGAATGATTGGTCGCATGATTTATTACCGTGTCTACTATGCACTTAGTCTTGTTCTGTACATTTTACATACAGCCAAGGAAAGTCTGGATTATTCCTTTTTTAAAAAAAATATTTAGGGCTTAGGCAGTGTCACTCAGCTATGTTTTTACTCCAGCTATCGGAAAATGAGCATATGGCATGGAGACTAGCTAAGTTTTTAAAGAAGGTGCTTCAAAAATAGGAAATGTATGATCACTGAGTTGTAATTGTAGCATCCTGCACAAAATGAATTGTGTTTTATCGTTACATTGCTGTAAATATTATGAAATGTACTTTTTATGTGCTTTTATGTCTGTTTTAAAAAGCAGCCGAATAAAGCTTTCCTGACTGAATGAGACCAATTGCACTCTTTTCTTTTTTTTCTGATTTAAAAAAAATATATATACCAGTGAGGGCCTGGCAGCCCTCACAATGTTTTATAAAAACCATGGCAAACAACTGACAAAGCCAACAGTCTGGCCGCCTACGCCAGACCGATTGACTTTGCCAATGCTTTTTTTTTAATTTCCGTGCATTGAGCTGCCCCCGGAGCCCATTATTGAATAAGTCTTGAATTAGAGGTGTTTTCAGCCTGCACTCAATATTACTGAATGTTATATAATGTTACTGAAGCCTTGGTGCAGTGAGGCATTAACATGAAGACTTGTGTTGGTGCTACCACTGGGTGTTCCAAGCCTTGCTTGTGTCTTTCTATTACTTTGCTTTCCTTTCCTTACCCTGCTTCTGGAGTCTCTCTCTTGGCTGTTTTGAGTTTCTTCTTAACATTTTATGTGGTTTGTTAATTATGCTTCGTTGTCAGGGATTTGCTTTCGTGCCATGTTGGCTTTGTCTGGTGATAATTAATGTACGTCACTCGTCATCTTCTGCTTTCATTTAGCACCTGCTCATTAGTCTACACATAATAACGTCTTTGATTCCTCTTCAGACTTTTGAATGAATAAATTGGGATTATTTTCTTTTTCGGTGTTAATGTTCCATACAGGAAAATACGTATTTTTTGATTTTTTACCTTGGAACTGGTTCATGAAAAACAGATGTCAGTCACAAAATAGTGGTCTGCATGGACAACAGTAAAACTGGAGGTGTGCTCACTTTCCATGCGTTGTGCTCGTACGTGTGTTTTTGAAGCTGAATTTCCAGGCAGCACATCTTATATTTTCTCTCAGTACCGTGGCCTCAATCCGGCTGAGCCCATTTCAGAGAACTCTGAAATGGGAGAGGGCAGCTAGAGACAGTTTGTAACAACACAAACAGCTAAATATAGCACTGGCGCGTCATCACTTTTATTTTTATAGCGGGATCACCCAACGTAAACAGCTCTAGATAATTTAGCAGACGTCTACACCGGTAACCCCGTGACCCTTTAATGGTCCCTCCCTAAGTAGTTTTCTGAGAAGGGAAAACAACATTGATGGCTCGTGGTTAAAAATATTAATTTGAGATGCATACTAGGCCAATTCAAATAACTAACGTTCCCGATTTCTATGGATTGCAATCGGATAGTCACCGGTTTATTTCCGGTGTGGTGAGTTTTGCAAAACCATCAATGTAAAATAAAGGTAGCCTTGTTACGTCGTTGTGGTGGTTCAGAGGGGTCACAATAAAGCGAAATTCTCCGTTAGCCCATAAAAAGGGTTAACGTGAAAACACGCCAGCAATCCAGGGGATGAATGGAAAAAGACATGCCATGTGCTGTTGCACCTGTTAGCTGCATAAGTAGGAACAGAAATAAATTATTATTATTGCATTTATTGAGCGCACAGCTACCCGGAGGTTTCCCGGCGCTTGCCTTGGGAACCCGTCCTGCCTTTTCCCTGTGAGATAGCCCCTACAGGGCATCCCCAAGGTGAAGGCCAGGCATCCCGCCGCAGGGGGGCCGTTGTGGAGATTAAGCAAGCTTAATGCCCAGAGTTGCAGAGTGAGAACCCATGATTAGAGCAGGCACCGAAGCGAGAATTATCGAGTCCGTGGACATTTGAGCTCAAGACCCTGCCGCGTCGGGAATTGAACCCTGGTCCCGGGTCTGACCTCAGCTTCCGGGTCTGCCTGCTCTACACCGTGAGCCACACTTCTCAATGCATTGCTCGATGTCTTCTGGGGCGTAACACAAGTCCCTGCGGGGCCCCCATCCGTTTCAGGGGCTCCAATTCATACCAGGGCCAATATGAGAAACTAAATGACTGTCGCTCGTCAGATTGGAATGTGGGGTGGCGGAAATACAATTAGCCGGTGGAGCAACGCAAAACTTATTCATGGTTGACTATCGTCTTACTAAATGTCATACATATTATGAGTGATAATACTGTCTGCATTTATATCGTGGAGTAAGTGGAAGGTATGTATTGAGTAAGGTTCAGCACTAGGGTTAAGTTCAGGGTTGGTGGTTGGTGTTAGTGCCAGCTGTTCTATTCTATTTTCATTGATGGGCTATTTGTTTTACAATTATATTGTTTACATTTGTATGGTATGTGTTAGAAATGGGGGTCTCTAGTTGGCAATGGTTTGCACCTTTGTCCATGTAGGGACCCTTCTTCCCTGTTAGGGGATACACTTCTAAAATAAACCCTGCTCAGCCCCTTGGTAGCTTGGCGCGAGCAGCCAGGTTTATCTCAGAGGCAGTGTGTAAAGCATTTGTGCATGCATACAGTAACACAGTGAAAACACTACAAATGGACACCACACCAGTTAAGAAAATTAAGCAAGGCTTTATCTAAACCAACAAGACCAAATACGATGAAAAATCCAATATGCAATACTATAAAAATAGGTACTTTGCAACATAACCTTCAAATTGCAAACACAACTCTTGCGAGCCGGTAGCTCTGTCCCGGGCTACTACGATGCAGAAAACGACAGAGTCAGTATGAGTCAGCTAAAGCATCGACAGGCTCGTAGACTGTACCTTTCTCATTGCGTCCAACACGTTGGTGCAGGCCGTTCGGGGCAACCGTAGCAGTTGCAATGTGAAGTGGAAGCAGTGCAGCATGCGGTTCCCTCACGGCGCGGTGTAGGTAGCAGCTCGTGGCTCTGGGGTACCACCAGCACATGGGCTAACCCAGGCTCGGCAACTTTAGGCTCACTATACAAGGAGACTATTCTCCTAGTAAAGCCAGTTTGACACAGACTGATCACCTGTTGCCTGGCTTGCAGCCTTCTGCTGCAAACCAACAACACAGGAGCATTCCTGCTGCTCCTTGCAGGATTCCTCCCTGGAGGGGCCCACTTCCTGCTGCGAATGGGTCAGCTCAGGCAGGTCCCCCAGCTCAGCCACTTGCTCCCCTTTAGGCTCCATGGCATCCCCCCCTAGGTTTGCCTCCTCCTGGACCGTGGGAAATTTGGGGGCCAGTTTCCCAAGCCCCCTGCCTCCTCTCTTTTTGGCAGGCGCCTGGGCAAAGTATGTTGGGGACCACCTGAACTTCAGACACTAGCCGACAACTGGCAGCTGTCACACAGGCTCCAGTGTCTCTTGGAGCCTGCACCCTATGGCCATTTATGGTCACCCACTGCCGGTATTTCTTAGTGTTAGCAGGCAGGTGGGTCAACTCTGCTGGCTCCCACGCCTCCTGGGAACCCAACTCCTCTCCCAAGGCTACACTAGTCAATCTACGGGCAGGTGCACCATTGGGTGCAGTGGTGGTTTTGGGACATTTAGGATCCCCTATGAAGTGGCCCACCTGAACACAAGCATAACACTTACGGGGACCCTTCTCTGCAGGCTTACCTGAAGAGACCCATGCCTTCCTACTACCGGGGGCTGGGAACCTTTCCCTTGGTTCACTTGTGAATTACTTTGGGGCCCTTTGTGGAACTCCTTCTGTTTACCCATGCACGCACCCACTCTTCTGCTGGGGACCCTGCACACCCTTGACGGAGAATCCCACATGACCTTTGTGGACCCTGGTACTTAACCAGCGTTCCACCTCCACAGCAAGCTTCCTTGGGTCAGTTAGCTTACTGTCAATCAAATGCGACGTAACTCTGGAAAACAATTAGCAGACAAGTGCTCCCATGCCATCAAATCATAGAGCCTCCTCAAATTCATTTACCTAGCTACCCTTCACCCACCCATCTGCAAAAATAGGAAATATAATCCACCCAAGTGCTTGGCTCGAGCTTCTTACAGGTCCTAAACTTCTGCCTGTACAGTTCTGGAGTCAAGCCATGTCTCCTGTTCAAGGCTTCCTTCATAGGAGCATAAGACACCTGCTCTTCGCCTGGTAAGGCTAGCAAAGTTTCCCTCCCTTCTGTTAGGAAGCGGCTCCACAACCCCGCTCCTCAGTCTCTCTCAGGAATTCTGTGGTAGCTCATTGCTACCTCATACCCGCTGAACCACTTACCAATTTCATCACTCTTCATGTAATCCTGGATTACTTCCTTGGGGATGTAAACTCTCCCTTCTCCAGGCACTGATGATAAGCTACCACCATTGGAAATGAAATCTGCACTCTTGGCTTTTATGTTCACCTCCTTCAAACCTCTTTCATGCGCTAAGAGCATCCTCTTTTCCTCTAGAGACAATTTCTGCCTTTCCAATTCCAATTCCAATTCCTTATCCTTCTTGCCCAACTTGAGTTTCGTGAGCTCCACTGTATGCATTCTATTTCTTTCTCTGTCCTGCAGCTCCTCTGGAAACAGACCTCTTGAAGAGAAACTGCTGCCCTCCCTGGCAGCTACCCTCTCCCCTGGCAGGTTGAACAGCCCCCTGCTACCCATCCAAATTCTCTGCCTTCACCATAGGATCCTCCTCCTGCCCACTGGCATTTCTGGTTTCCAACCAGGCCCTCAGTGCCTTTTGGGATGTCTCCTTTCTGGTGAGGCTTCTTACAGAGATTTTACATTTTTTGCAGATGGCTTTAAGCTGAGACACAGTGTGGGTTTCCACCCTATCCTCTTCAAATTCGATGTCAATAGATGCAATTGATGCTGGCTTGGTCATGATGAGAATATTGGCAGTTCCCAAGTTGCATGAAATTAAGAAAGGAAAAAAGTCACCAATAGCATGTGGTTGCGTAATGGCCTGTACTATACTGGTAGTGTACACCAATTACTGTATGTACAAATGTAAGTCCCGATCCTCACCACTGACCCCCAATGGTAGAAATGGGGTCTCTAGTTGGCAATGGTTTACACCTTTGTCCAAGTAGGGACCATTCTTCCTAGTCAGGGTAAGGGGATACTCTTGGAAAAATAACCCCTGCTCACCCCCCTTGGTAGCTTGGCAGGAGCAGATAGGCTTATCTCAGAGGCAGTGTGTAAAACATTTGTGCGTGCATACAGTAACAGAGTGAAAACACTACAAATGGGCACCACACCAGTTTAGAAAAATAAGCAAAACTTTATCTAAACCTACAAGACGAAATACAACAAAAAATCCAACATACAATACTGTATAAATAGGTACTCATCAAAATAACCTTCAAATTGCAAAAATAACTTGAAAACACAGTTCTTCCGAGTCGGTAGCTCCTTTCGGGGCTACCGCGATGCTAAAAAAATGACAGAGTATAACAGTTCCAGCCAACCGTGTCAGTACGGGTCATCTAAAGCGTCAACAGACTCGTAGACAGTACCTTTCTGGTTGCGGCTGACACATTGAAGCAGGATGATTGGGGAACCGTTGAGATGTGAAGTGGAAACTGTACAGCGGGCGGTACCTCATGGCGTGGTGCAGGCAACAGCTCGGTGGCGGTCATCCAAAGGCATCGGTGAGTCCAAGGTTTATGATGCAGAGTGAGCCGGTGCTCGATGCACTGTTGGCAGGTCACGGTGCAGGCGACGGAGCCGATTGATGTTCGGGTCAGGCACTGACTGTGTCACTGACGTCTGGGCAGAGTGACCTGCACGGAGTACAGTGCCCACAAGACGCAGTGCAAGTAATGGCTCGGTGATAGTCGCCCAGTGGGGTCGGTGAGACCAAGAATGCTGTGCGAAGTGCGGCGGTCCCTTGAGCATTGCCTTCAGGACACAGAACCGGCAGCGGACTAGGTGACAGATTTGACAGCTCTTTTCTTCTGCGGCGACTGAAACCAGCGGACCCAGAGACGTTGCCCAGAAGGATGGGGAAGTCTTTGATGTTCCTGAGACTTCTTGAACAGGGGGCAAGCTCTACCTCAAGCCCTTGGAGATACTTTGTCAAGCAGGATACGCACACAGTTCCTCTCCTTGACAGAAACAGCTACTGCAGGCCAACCCCAGAAAGCACACAGCAAAGGGGCAGTACTTCTCCTCCAGCTTCTCCCAGCTCTTCTCCTTGGCAGAGGTTCCTCTTGAATTCCAAAAGTGATCTAAAAGTCTGGGCCCCACTTTTCATAACACAAAAATCCTTTGTTCTCTGGTGGCTGAGAAGCTCTTTGCCCAGCCAAAACAAGTTCTGTACTTTCTGGTAAAGCTTCCTGAAAGGAGGTGGAGACTGCATTGTCCAAGGCAGAGCAGGCCCATTCAGGTATAGAAGAAATCTCCTCCCCCGAATGCAGCCCAGGTCTAATCAGCCCAACTCAACTTGGAAAGGCAGGACACACCTCACGCCCCTCCCACCCCCAAGTGGCTGTCTGAATAGAATGCACATCCCCAGCCCCTATCACTCCAAAGCCAGACAGTGAATACACAAACCTAGCAGAGGAACACTGGATGGCTAAGTAAGAAAATCCCTACTTTCTAAAAGTGGTATTTTCAAACTCAGAATGTAAAAATCATCCTCAATAAAAGATGCATCTTTAGATTCTGAGTTTAGGCATACTAAATCATCTTTCCTTTCTTGTTCCCATGGGCACTTACACTTATAGGTCGTTATAAGTAAACTCCCCATTCTATCCTATGGGACAGATAGCCTTTTAATAGAGAAAAATGTATTTGGCAGTATTTCACTATCAGGACATGCCACACACATCAGGACATGTCCTACCGTTCACATACATTGCACCCTGCCCACAGGGGTACCTTGGGCCTACCTTAGGTGGGATTCGCATGTATGAAATGTAAATGTTAAAGTCATTAGACTGAATGACGGCTTGTTATTGCACCTTGTTAAAGCCTGCAAACATGTTGTTTATTTTCTCTGAAATGTGACAGATTACCTTTGTAGTGAGGACAAAGCCCTAAGGGGCCTATTCATGAGCTGATTTGCATCGCTCTTGCACCATGCAACGATGTGCAAGAGCGATACAAACTTACAGGTGGTTTACAAAGCCACCTTGCATGACCCTTACTGGCTCACTAAATCTGAACACAGGGAAAATCACTGCATCGCCTGCCAAGGGAAGGCATTCTATGGGTGTTGCTTAGGTGTACTCACGTAACTCCCATGGTTTTTGATGCATTCCCTGATTTACCAGAACTGGTAGACCTGGGAATGTACCAAAAAAAATAAGCTGTCTCAGGTGAGGCATAACAAGGATAAATACCTTTATTTCTCCTTGTTACTTTCTCTTTCTGTGCTGCAGCACACATAGAAAGAGGAATGTGACTCTGTGTTGTTTTTGTGCAGGAAGGTTTCCCTTCCTGTGTAAGAACAACCCTGCATGCAACTCAGATACCTGGTGCACGGGTGCCTGCGTTCACACTAGGCTGCTAAACGGCTGCCAGCTCAGGGGAAAAGGCAGGAACGCACCATATTGCCTTAAATATAACGCATTCCTGCCACGCAGTGCAGCACAGCAAGGTGGCTTACTGCATTGCATGACATTCTCGTAAATAGTCCACTAAATGTAGAAGATTTGCACTACAGTATTTCTTGCTAGCAACCCTTTGGAAGGTCTGGCAGACTTCATGGTCTACCAGTCTCTTGAAAGACCAAAACAAATAATTAACCCCTTCGCTGCGGCGGCTATTTCACCGCAGCGCTAAGGGGGAGGTGGGGCCGCGCAGCGCTTCCGTGCTCATGACTGAACCGCTCCGTCACGAACCCGCGGGTGAGGTGTGCTTGTGACGGAACGGTTCCGTTCAGAACGTCAGCGCAGGCGCGGAATTCGCGCCACGCAGGCGCGGCGAGCGGACCGTGACAAAACCGTTCCGTCACCAGCACAGCCCACCCGAGGCTCGTGACGGAACGGTTCCATCACGAGCATGGGAGGGGTTAAAATAGCTACACACACAAAAAAATATATATGTGTGTGTGTGTGTATACACATACCCCAATCCCCCCCAACCCCACCCCAGTGCTTCGCATAGCGTCTGGCCATGGCCTCTAAACCAGTCAACCATCACAGAATGATATTGTTCAGGTTACAGCATTGTTTTACCAAAAATGGCCCCAACGCCTTGGTTCTAAATCTGGCGGACCAGCTGAAATTTTGCAAAAAATGATGCACTATGTACAAATAGATTAGAGATGACAACACCCTTCTATGTTTAGATTAATTTGTTATTGGAAACATTTGCCTGCCATGTTTAGGTGGCAGCCTGCTTATTTTTTTCTTACTTGTAGTCTGTTAATTTATCTTGCATAGGTTGCTGGGTTTATGTGCGTTTTATTTGGTTGTGCAAGTGGGTGATGCAGGAATGAGTCAGTGGGTAGTTACATTAGTGGATGAATGCAAGGATGTGTATAGATTACGTGTGCTGATCCATTGCATGCCTTAAAAGCATCAATGATTGAAAATACACTTTCATTTGGAGGCCAGGTCTGTTGGCATTGACAGAGCTTGTTATAACTATGGGTCTGTCTTGTTTGGATAGAATTCTAAAGGCACCAGCCAGTGGAGGTTTTCCTCCCACGTCATCTCCTTCCTCTTCAGTTTTTCTGCAAGCCGCTAACTAGCACAGATACTTCCTTTTGGCTTCGTTTCTCTGCCTCGAGGTCCTTGGCAAGCAGTCAGTCGGAATCCAGACTGTTTGCTGCTTGATCTGGACCTGTCCTGTGTGAGCTACAATGATTTGCTGTACTTGCTCTTCTTGTGTACAGAGCTCACTGTACCCTTTCCCGTGCTGGTTGTTTTCAGTGTGTGGGCCAAGCTTGCATTGTCCTGTAACTACTGGGTGTAGGAGATCAAGGTTGAGGGGTCTCAGAGTACTGCAGTGATATGTAGTGCGTGGTTTCTGGTTCTGTGCAACCTTAGAGCTCCCATGTGTAGTTGTTTTTGAAGTCTCTCTACTCCGAACCAATGTGTTGGAAGATTTCTACCCAAAGATGCAGCTTTCTAGAAACATTTGAATTTATTAGGGTTAAGCCCTAAACCCCTTGAAACCTCCTTGTAGTGATCTGTGAAACCTATTTGCTTTGTATCAATGTGATCTGTGATTTCCATTTCAAAATGTTCAGTTTATTTAAGATGATTCAATGTGTCGACCTCCATGCCACCCTACCCCTCCTGGACCAATCTGGCGGGTAATTTTTACTTCATAATATTTTTGGTTGAATGGTTTCGAGGGATTTAACCCACCAACATGTTTTTTGCAGCGGGCCTGGAAACCCATGCACCAATTAGTTTTTCACATCTTTGCTACACTGTCAAGAGAGATGATTCTCTAGGGCAAGAGTTCTTAACCTTTTGACCTCCTTCGACCACCCCACTGAATCACTAGTGGAATCCGAGGACCCCTTCCTAAACAATTTCCAGGATCTCTACCTTAAAAAAAAACACAGAAACATGCATATGGCAAACAAATATTTTCTTTAATTCACAAAAAAAATCGATATATTTTTAATTGGACAGTTAGAGCTGTTCCGAATTTGGGCTTATTTCTAAATGACAAAGCTGTATGCTATGATCCACCATATAGCTTTGTCCTTTTTGGCATTAATGCATCCTGTCTTTTTGTCAGTGCTTCCTAGGGCTTCAATTGCGGCCACTAAATCATCCATACTACTGTTTGACGAACTTGTGCTACTCCCTAAAATCAAACTAAAGATAGCAACTTACTTTTTAGCCTCCACTTTTAAATTCCTTCACATTTACTAAGCATTTTAAAATGTTCGATTTTGCTTTGCTGTGTGTATATACTTTATCATTTCAATGCTGATGGCGCCTGGTGCAGCAATCTTTGTTGACACAGCTACAATTACTTTCTATTCCATGGATTTCCTCCCTACCAGCCACCAAAAGTGCCCCTTTTCTCTCTATTGTCCCTTTGACTGAATTTCTTTTAATAGTGCTACACCTCCCAATATAGGGAGACAACACACAGCAGGTGCGGCTCCTACGCTATGGCGGAGGAGCATTGCCCCACTGCTTTTAAGCAGTGCACTGCAAAGTAAAGGAAACCTAAAATGATAATAACTCGGAGTTATTATCATTTAATGTTTCCTGCTGCTTTGAGGGAGGGCAGGCGGGGCTGCTCTGCAGGGCAGGGCAAGGCAGGGGAGGAGCGGTTTGCTCACTCCTAAGTGCGCAATGACTGTTTGGTCGGCCCACTCGGGCCGCCCAAACCAGATATGTGCACTTTCCCTGTTCTCCATGCAGGCTGCATTACAGCCTGCTTGGAGGACAAGCCCAGGCCCCCATTCCCTGGTTGAGCGTCGAACCAGGACTCTCAAAACAGTCTGATGAGGAGAGCAGGAAAAGAGACACGGGACCCAGCGCAGCAAGGTAAGTGTTTTTTAGTTGTAATTTTTTTTTAATTGCGCACCATTTCACCCTCACCCCCTCCACCTTCCCCCCGTGCTTGCATCCGCCCTGCCACCTGCGAACTATGCCGGCCGCCACGGACAGACAGGCGAAAAAAATAAAAATCAATGTATAGGGAATGAGGGCTACAGTGTGCATGAGTTTCATTCAATCATACTGGTAGGTATTGGGGCCCATATTTACAATTTTTTTCAAGCAGCCTTGTTGTGCAGCGTGAAAGAGCAGGAATGCGCCTTACCTAAAATTATGGGCCCGATGTAGGTAAATCTAATTTACCACTTCTAAAATACCGAATCATACCGATTCTGTATTTAAAAAGTGGTAAATTAGAGAGGGGGAAATGTAGGTAATTCTGATTCGGTAAATACCGAATCTGTAAGATTTGGTATTTACCAATTCTGTAAATACAGAATCGGTATCCCCCATTGATTCCTATGAGCCTTGAAGCCCATAGGAATCAATGTGGAATACCGAATCGGTATTTACCGATTCGGTAATTACCTATTCTTGCAAGGCTTGTGTGCCATGTGGCACACATACATTCCCTAAGGGCATGTCTGTGTGTCACATGGCACAGGTGTGCATGCACAGATGTGCATGCACACCTGGATTCGGTATTTTACCACCCAATTGGATTGGGTGGTAAAATACCGACTCTTGAAGGCCTGTGCCACCTACATCTCTATTTACCGATTCTGTACATTTACCGATTCGGTATTTTACTGAATCGGTAAATGTACAGAATCGGTAAAATTACCGAATCTGTACTTATGTAGCCCCCTACGTAAGAAAACCATAATACCGGTCGGAAACGGCCGAATTTGGCCGTTTCCGACCGGTATTAGGGCTCCTACATCGGGCCCTAAATGTCCTTTCTTAGTGCGGGCACACTTTTGGCTGCCTAGTGCCAATGCTTGCACCTTTGTGTCGAGGGTGCCTGTGTTGTAGGCAGGATTGTTTTTGTGCAGGAAAGGACTGTGCCCCGGGGAGTACGCCTCCCTGGGGCACAGTAACGCAAGGCAGCGATTTGCACTTACTCTAGCTTTATCAAGCCATGCAAGTTGGCCTTGCTTAGACTGATAAATCTCACTTAGGTTTTGCATGGCCTTGCACCCCCTTGCGTGGCAACATGTTGATAAATCTGCCTCGGTATGTTTAGAGTGCTTGAGCGAGGGTAACACAGAGTCAGAATTTTAAATGTAACAGTGGTTGGGGTTGCCTGCTCTTGTAAAAAATAAATATTACTACACAATAGCACCCTTTTTAGCAACCTCAGAATAGAAGATTAAAGAATTAAAAAAAATGCCTTGACTTTTGTGTTTTCTACTTGATGCTCGTCATTGTGTTTTATGCAAGTAATAAAAGGCTCTCCAAGACCAAATCATTTACCCACCTGGCTCTCTACCTGAAATACAAATCTGTGATCTGCATGTTAAACTTTGTGCTTTGCAGTAGGTGTATTTACCCCATTTGTTTGTGGTGAGTCACATTCAATTCAAAACTTGATTAGAAAGTACATTGCAATGAAAATACATATAAATGTTTGAGTGCACGAGTAAACAAATAAAAAATATTAAAATCGCAAACCACCGACAAAAAAGGCAAAAGGTGCATAATCATTGCAGCAAGTCTATAAAGTCATGGTGCCGCAGGCTCTCACTGCTGCTTTCAGAAATGCGCCCAAGTGGATAATCTCCTCCTCACCCATAAATTGAAAAAGTATGTCCAGGACAGCTTCCAGAATGCGACGTTTTCTTAGAAAAGGGGATCAAAAAGTACTTTGAGTACATGACATAAAATCCACAAAAGAACGTAAAATGTAACATTCTTTGCCCAGAATTCCCATCACAGGGGCATGGCTTATAATCAAGGTTAATATTAAAACCAAATGGGAAACACAAAAGGTATTTCATTGTAAACCAAAGACTCTGTTCCCATCGCCCTCCTGATCTGATCAAATGCCCAGGAGTATAACCTATCGGAGCGAACACCATATATGTGGCCACACGCGCCTTACGGCTCTCCAAAAGCATTCATTTAGAAGCGGCCAGGTCATATAGGGCCTGCCAGAGCTGTTTATAGTAGGATCAGTAAAAACCTGCTGTAAATATACAGAACGGAGGCCAAGTTCAACACTAGTAAGCCAGGGAATGTCTGATATGTCAAAGCTTCCACTAGACAAAAACTCAGACCTCTTCAGCAAGTGTATCAATCAACACAGTTAACTCGATATTTTAAGTGTTGCCTGAAATTGCAGGTCGCACAAGGAACTCTGCAGCATGTGCCTTCAACCCCGTGTGATATTTTAAAGTGAAGTGCCCCAGAGCCTGGGGCCCAACCACATAGCACTTTTGTTTTCTAAGCAAGACAGTCACGGACCCCAGGGGTCTTCAGACCACAGGTTAAGATTCACTGCTCTAAGGTGTTGTCACTACAGGCTGGTTCTAATGTGACAAAAATTATGGTTCTAACCACATTTCAACTTGCAAAATGCTCCTAGACCCCACCCTGGTCACTGGGCAATTCTGTAAGAAAAGTGCTACCATATTCAAAAGAATCAACATCACCAAAGTTGTGTTCATTTTTCTTTTATGTTCCAGTGGGCTTGAGCCTAGAGTTTTGCAGAAATTCTATAATGGTACAATTCGCTCTTATCTGCAAAGTTTGTCTATCTTGCAGTGGACATAGACCCCCGCCTGTGTTGCATTTGCCATTTTACACGTGCTAAATCATATGTTGACCTCGATTCCATGCAATGCTCTGATCTTCCATTTTTTTGCATCGCACTTCCATTTTGAGCTGCCTTGACCTGGAGTTACACTTCAGCAGTAACATAAACATGTTATTCACGTAAACCAGTACAAGCAGGTGCGAGGCATCTCGTGAGGTTATGTTGTACCTTCAGAGCGTTTTCATGCATTCCATACTTATCGCTAGGACAGAGGGAGGATGGCCGTGCCAGTCTCCCCGGCCGGAGAGTGGGAAAGGAATGTCTTTTGCAGCGACACCGCCTAAACAGAATCTGGCAAGGTCTGTCTGGGTGGGTCTGATGCAGAGATGGGGGCCAGCACTTGTGAATAGATGGGCGAGAGCGCCTGCTAGAGGCTTCATGAACATATTGATTTAAACTATAAAAAGCGGTGTCTGTGGGGTGGAGCTCAGGAACTCAATCTTGGAGTGGACGCACTCGCGGGACAACTTTGGTGCCCGAAGACATTACTCCCTGAGCCCCCAGTCTGCAGGGTTCCCGACTTGGTGTTCATTGCTTGGCCCAGGGATGTGGAAGTCTTCGGTGCTGCAAATGAATCTGGTGAGGTGCTTTGTACGTTAACTGTTTATATACCTGTATGCACAGTTTCATATTTATGTATATAGTGTGGTGTATTCATTGTTTATTGCCTTTCACTCAGTGTCCAAGACTTTATTAGTTTCAGTGACTTATTGCCTTTGCCTACAATATTAATAAAGCTCATTTTTACCTCCAGTGGAGTGTTGGAGTTTCTCTGTGAGTAAGTGGTGTGCGTAAGTTCAGATCACGCAAGTGGGCAAAGCAATACATTTTGGCGTAGTCGGCAGGATATGAACGTTGATTTAAAAGGGGAAAATATTGTTTTTTTTTAGTAATTGAAAGCAGACTCTCAGATATCAGTTGATTTATTTGCATGGGGGTAGCCCATATGGTGTTCTGGCTCATGAGTGAGCTAATTGTGTTGGGTTGAACGAGAATTGCTGTGTGTTTAAATGTGTTTTGTATAAAGGGCTTGTGAATAGATTTTTTACGTTAGGCAGAAAGGGCTGGATCCCTTTAAAAGTGTTCAGTAAAAGATGCCTTTAAAATGTGCTCAGCTGCAGCGTGAATGTAACATCTCAGAATATAACCCTGAAAGGTGGGATGATGTTTCAGACAGAGATAGTGGGGTTATTTTTAATGTGTTGTTTAATATGCATCCACAATTGTGTGAGGATATACCTTTGCAAACAGAATTAAACATGCATGATTTACATGTGAAAAATGTTACAGAAAATCTAGTCAGGTTGCCAATTGCACAGGCTGTTTTAATTAATTCTTCCGAAGAGGGTTTTCAGTCAGAAAGGAAAGATAAGAAGGCCCGTGTTTTAGAATTAACGATCACCAGTGGTGGAAATAAATCAGACCCAACAGTGTATGATGAACTGTGCTTTAAAGGAGAAATGTACCCATATGTTTTTGAAAGTGTACAACAGCAGAGTGTGTATGACTGGTTAATTAAAAGGTTTAAATATTTATTTTGTGATATTACCCAAAAGCAATTTGCCCATTTTAGCTACAGTGAAGTGCAGGGACTTTTCAATTTAGATGCAGAAGAAATGCCCATGAATCTGTACTTGTGCACACTAAAAGATACTGGACAGAACAGTATGAGAGAAAATGTGATTTGCTTATGGGAGATTGCATTGGTTATAAAATGGCCCATTTAGACAGGGAAGGTTGTCTGTGCAGAACAGAATTAAACAGAAACAGATTTGGTAACATCAATCACAAGAATAAAATGTTTTCGTAAATGTGAGAATTCCTAGATTATGACAATAAACTGATGCTGCCCCAGATATTGTTACAGAAGTACCATGAGACTTTGTATGTGACTTTTTATTGTTGCCAATGCTTTGCTTTTTACTCACCAATAGTCTCATAGATAAATGACAGTTTAGAATTTGCTTGAATTAGGTAGAAGTGTGGAGCTTTAAAAACCGAATGCAGGGTTTTGCTGGAGGTCAGGAGAGGTTAAAGCTGTTTTTGTCTGCAACAAGAGAAGATTTTTTAAACTGTGTGACATGTCTTCCTTAAAAGAAAAGGTGCATGTATTTAAACATGAGCTGCTGAGTAGGTTGTTTTGGTGTATTCCATCTAAGAACGGAAAGTTCCACAGTTTTGGGCTGTGAGTATTTAATTGGGAAGAATATACAAGTTAGGAAAAGAATATTGCATGCGAACTAGTTTGTTTTGACCTTGAGGAGATAACATGCATTCCACAGAGCCTCCTCTTCCCTGGAGCTCTTTGTAAGGGAGGGGGGACCGCAGGAGCAGTCTCCTCTCTGCTTGTTTGTAGTTGGCAATCAACCAGTTTTGTGCGCGGTGGATTTGGGTAAGGGAGGGGCCTGATAGCAAGGAGTGAGAAGGGTGTGAAGGGACTTCCCCAGCCCCTCTGACTGTGACAGAAAAAATCAGATTTTGCCCAAATAAATTTAGAGAATATAATGCAGGTAGTATTCTTGAACTATTCCCCAGATCTAGAGGAGAGCTTTGCAGACAGAAATAAAATATGGGACCTTGAGAGATGTAAAAAGAACATTATGTGTTTTTGAATTGAAGTTTTTTGCAAGACATGTGATACTTGTTTATCGTTTCAGATTGCGGTGCAAGTGATGCCCTCCCTTTATGCATGGGCCCTCAACCCCCCCTTTTATTATTTTATTTTATTATTTTAGGTTGTTATTTTTGGGAGACTGGACCCCCAAACCCCCCCCCCCCTTTACCCAAGCCTGGAGCCAGACTGGACGGTGGTGATGTCCTGGGGCTGATGGCAGACGGGAGCTGATGATCTATGGAGAACCAGATCAGATGGGGTTCTTCCTTGTCGAGGGGATACTGATGAAGATGGATGCCAGAGAGCTGTCATCTACATAGATGGACTGCTTCTTTCTAAGCGAAGAAGGGATCAGCAGAGTGTGCTACAATTTGGAACTGTCCCCTTCAAGTGAGGCTGACTTTGAAAGCATGAGAGCTGTGTGTCTTTCGCACAGGAGAACTGCTTGTGCACCCTGACAAGAGAAAGCGGTGTTTTTTGGTTTTATATTTTCGGAGCTACAGTTGGCTGCCTTGGCAGTATAATTTGCAGTTTCAATATTAGAGGTTCTAAGGACACAAGATGAATTATTTTTAGAATTGTCACCTGAATTCTTGTTTTAAGTAATGCAGTCTGCTTGGGGGCGCTAGAGGGCGCACTGCGGAATGGCCGCACTGTCGTGAGGCTCCCGCTGCCCGGAGCTATTATCCGCCTAGGTATCCTGCTTACCATCGCTGCGCCCTGACCTGACCCCACGGATCGGTTGGGATATCGGCTGTCCACCCACGGTCCAACTCCTGAGCCATTCGGAGGTTGCTGGCCGAAGTTACGACGGTCCCAAGTTTCTCCGACTCGCGCTCTGGAAGTCTGATGCCCTCTTGCCCGGCGTCACTGTTCATGCCAGTCCGGGGCTCTGCACGTGGGGTGTAGGCCTAGCTCCGCCCTTCTCCGCCAGGTTCGGTCGCTGGCCGGGCGGGACGCTTGGCTCTCCCTTGGTGTCGGACTTATCTCTCGGCTCTCCCATCTGCCTGGCCAGATACCATCGCCCACGGAGGTACAACGGATTTAATACTTGGATTTTGAGGGTTTGCCCCCCCCTGGGCTGGGCACGACGGCGGCCTTTACTCATCGGTGGGAGTGGCGGGGTGTGTTGGCCTGCTCGTGCCCCCACGATTCGAGCTGCTTATTGCTTGGCCGGGTCCCTTGTCCGACCTGTATCCTGATCCCCATTTGCCTCGTTTCCCTTCTGTACCACCGTTATGGGGAAGCCGGACACTAAACAGTCCAAACTGTCCTTTGACTCTGGAGGGGCCAGGCGTGGGGCGCGGTCGCTCCAGGAAGCTGGGGCTTCGCGGTCCCCCCCCCCAAATGTCGCTGAGAGTGTCCCGCACCCACCTCCGCCGGACTTCGCCCAAATGATGCAGGAGATGAGGCAGGGGTTCGCCACTATAGTGGACAAAGTGGACAAGATATCGTCGCGCATGGATGCGGTCGTTCAGAAATTGGGCGTGCATGAGGAGCGCTTGACGGCGGCAGAACAGCGCATTTCGGACCATGATGACACGGCGGCCACCCATACCACTCAACTGGCGAGAATGGACAATATCTTGCGTGTCATTGCCGCCAAGAACGAGGAGTTGGAGGCGAGGAGTAGGCGCAACAACGTGCGCATTGTAGGTGTGCCGGAGTCCACGAATGTGGGCAAAATGGAGACTTATGTGGAGAGGCTACTGGTGGGCGCTATTGGGACGGAAGTCTTCTCGTCCCAGTTCATCGTCGAGAGAGCGCATCGGACATTGGGACCTCGTCCGGCCTCTGGGGCTGCACCGCGTCCCATCATCGCGCGCCTCTTGAACTATCGTGATCGAGACGCTGCTCTTCAGGCTGCCCGCACTAACAGGGCTCTCTCCTTCGAAGGGGTGTCTTTCACCATGTACCCCGACTTCACACCGATGGTGCAGGACCAGCGTCGGAAGTTTTTGGGGGTGAAAAGGAAGCTTCGGGACCTTCAAGTGGACTACGCCTTGCTTTATCCGGCTAAACTTAGAGTGACGCATCAGGCTAAACAACATTTTTTCACCAACCCACAGCATGCTGAGGACTTTGCGAAGCGCCTCCAGCGCGAGCGCGCTGCTGCGGATCGTGGTGACGATCGAGATCCGGAGGGTGAACATTCGGCTGCTGAGGAGGAGGTCGCCTGATTCTGGTGACTTTGGACTTTGTCTATCTTCTTCCCGGTTTTTGTAGTATTGTGGACATGTAACTTTTGTATTGAGACCTGCTGGCTTCCTTCTCAGTATTTGCGGCCTAGCTATTGTCCGTTTTTGATTTTTTTGCTGATGTGTGGGTTGTGTCTGTCTTACGATGAGTGAGTGCGTTTTGCTGTTTTGTGGGGTTGGGATGGCACCGCGGGATGGTGTTATGGGATGTCGCGCTCTGGGCACCCACCCCCCCGCGCTGCGCCTGGGGCCGCCTGATACTCGTTGGCGCGGACACTGGCGTGGCGTGAGGGAGTGGTGTCGTGCACCTCTGGAGGGTTCCCCGGAGGGTGTGCCCCATGTTTACCTTTTGTTTGGATTCTAGTCCTATGTTGGTTGACTGGATGTGTGTTGAGGGATGGGGGGGAGGGGTGTATGTGGCCTGATAGTTGGGGTGGTGTCAGGTGGGTGGATGGGGGGGGGTTGACGCTGTCCATGTCTGTTTGCCCGGGACTTTGGGTTCGTTTTGGTAGCTGCTACTGTTGTCTGAGTGCACGGAAATGTCGTTGCGCCCGCTATCCGGGCTGTTCCACTTTCATATCTTACGGGACGGGTTCTGGGATCCGTGATCCCGTCCATTTTGGGCCCGAGTGCGTCGGCCGCCATTTTAGGCTGCCACGTGCCGGGGCGCACTCTGCGAGCGTAGCACGTGTGCGAGATGTGGGCCGTGTGGAATGGCTTGGCGGCGTATGGCGCGTAGTCTGTCCTGAGTGCATGCTGCGTGGATGGGTCGATTGGGGGGGGAGTTGTTTTGTTCTTGTTTGATTGTTTTGGAGATGACTGGGAAATGTATGGAGTGTACGTGGAGGTCATCCCGCTCCCTGGGGCGTGGACCTATCGTTGGCTGTTGATGGTAGTTGGATGCCCTGTATTTGGTTACCGGGTCCTGTGGGGCCCTTACGTTATGTGATGTCAACTGCTGTTGTGAATCAGATCTCGTTTTTGACCTGGAATGTACGGGGCCTTAATGATGTCAGGAAGTGTCGTAGTGTGATACAGTATTTGGACAGGCATGCTATTCATGTTGCTTTTCTCCAGGAGACGCATCTGCGCCCCGCTCCCTCCCCCACTTTCGGCGGAAGGTGGGCTGCGGCCAGGGGGTTTGCTTCATACTCCTCTTATGCTCGTGGGGTTGTCACCCTTGTTAAGAGGTCGCTTGCATTTCAGGAACTTGGATCTATGGGGGACCCTGAGGGGCGCTATGTGCTGCTGTGGGGACGGCTTGGGCAGAACACTATACTGTTTGTTAACTGCTATGCTCCCAATGTTGATACGCCAATCTTTTTTGTCACTCTGTGGGGTCATGTTCTTGCTGTGGATGCTACTCACATTGTGTGGGGGGGTGACTTCAATCTTGCATTTCAGGCCCAGTTGGACAGATCGGAGGGTAGCCCTCAGTACAATGTACAGGCTAGGGATGTGCTGCGGGGGATAGTGGAGGAGGCTGGGATGGTTGACAGCTGGAGGTACACCCACCCTGCCACTAGGGAGGGCACTCATTACACCACACATGCTCGTTCATGGGCAAGACTGGACTATGTATTTCTCTCTAGAGGGTTGATGGCTGGCCTCAGCGGGGTCACACATTTAGCCAGGACGTATTCAGACCACTGTCCGGTGAAGGTTGATTTGTCCGTCCCCGGGTTACACAGGCCGCGCCCGCCTTGGCGTTTGTTTCCGACTGCTTTGCTTGACCCGGTGTTCAAGGAGGAACTCGGTGCGGAGGTGGAGGCGTTCTTCCCTAGAAACAAGGGCTCTGTGGAGAGCATTGAGGTCATTTGGGAGGCATTCAAGGTCACGATCCGGGGTGTCACTATTTCTAAAAGTTGTGGAGTACTCCGTCTGATTGTTCGGACCCTAGAGAGGTTGGAGGCTGACTTGCGAGACTTGGAGCGCAGGATGCAGGTGACTTCAGACCCCGATCTTTTGGCACAGTTCCGCACTAAGCTCTCCGAGTATGAGGAGGAGGCTGCTCGAGAGGCTAAGCACAGGGGGAAATACTGGACGGCGAGGCGATACTGCGAAGGGGAGCGGCCCGGTAAGGTCCTCGCTGCCCTTACTAGACATCCTAGGCATGGGTCGGACGTGCTGGAATTGGTGTCTCCGGATGGCACTCGCTGTCGAGACACTTCGGAGATTCAGCGCACATTTATGGATCACTATGCACACCTTTACACGACACAGCAGACGGGTGAGACTCGATACGGTGGCTTCCTCGATGAGTTGGCGCTTTGTTGGCTATCGGACGGTCATCGGGAGTTCTTAGGCAGGCCCCTGGAGGTGGAGGAGGTCAGGAATGCCATCATGTCTCTCTCTAATGGGAAGGCCGCCGGGCTGGATGGCCTTCCTGCTGAATTTTATAAGTGCTATATTGACATCATGGCCCCTGTGCTCCGGGAGGTGTTTGAGGAGTCTCTGGAGGAGGGACGCCTACCGGGCTCCATGCGGGAGGTCGCCATCACGTCGCTGCTCAAGCCGGGTAAGGATCCACTGGATGTGGGCTCTTACAGGCCCCTCTCATTGCTCAACTGTGATGTTAAAATTCTCGCGAAGGTCTTGGCGGTGAGACTAGCCGAACTCATGCCCGTTATCGTGTTGCCTGACCAGTCGGGATTTGTGCCCGGCCGCGCCACATCTCACAATCTTCGCACTTTGTTTTCGCTTGTGTCGACCATTGATCCCACTGTCCCGGTTGCCGCTATCTTTCTTGATGCCACTAAGGCGTTTGACTCTGTCGAGTGGGGCTACCTTATTGATGTTCTTTGTCGGATGGGGTTCCCCAGGATTTTCATCTCTTGGGTTAAGCTTTTATATACTGATCCGATGGCGAGGGTAGTGGTGAATGGGGTGCTGTCCCCCTCGTTCCCTCTCACGAGAGGGACCCGACAGGGGTGCCCCCTCTCGCCCCTCTTGTTTGCTATCGCCATTGAGCCGCTAGCCTGTAGGATACGTCAGTTCCATCAGCAGAGCGCCTTTAATTGTCTTCAGCGGCAGGTCGGCATTTCTTTATACGCCGATGACGTCACACTCTATGTCAAGGACCCTGAGAACAACCTTAATTCGCTCCTGCGGGAGCTGGTCGCTTTTGGAGGTGTATCAGGGGTTCATATCAACTGGCGGAAATCTCAATTTTTCCCCCTCACGGCTGCGGTGGCCAGGTTTCCCCTTGACTACCCTTTGGAATGGTGTGACTCGGAGTTGCGTTATCTCGGTATTGTTGTATCCTTGGATAGGGGAGACGCGGTTCGGCTCAACTATGGTGTGGCCATTACTAAACTGGCGGATGATGTCACCAGATGGATGTCTTTACCTCTCTCCATGGCCGGCAGGGCGTCTCTTATCAAGATGGTGGTTCTGCCCCGCTTTCTTTATCTCTTTCAAAACCTTCCGTATCATCCTGGTGCTTATTTCTTTCGTAGACTTCGTTCTGAGCTTCTGCGATTGTTCTGGGGGGGCAAGCAGCCACGGGTGGCCTGGGCTACCCTTACGTTGCCTTATGCTGATGGCGGTTTCGATGTCCCTGATTTTGAACTCTATTATCTCAGCGCTCAGGCGCATTATGCCTATCATTGGATGCGCCCCACGCCATTCATGCCCCAGATTTCTGCTGAGCATTGGGTCGCCCATCCGCTCCCTCTGGAGGGGATGGTTTTGGGCAAGGTGTCAGATGTGGAAACGCCCCGCACGACGGTGACATGCACGGTGGATGCTTGGAAGCGGATGGCTCATTTGCTAGACGTTTCCTTTCTCTACTCGCCGGCCTTGCCTCTGTCTTATCATCCGGATCTGTCGCTGTTGTTGGAGACGGGGTTTCAGCGAATGTGCAAGCGGCTAGGTATCCTCACGTGGGGCGACTTGTTTCACGAAGGTGCCTTCCGTACGCAGGCTCATTTCTTCGGCTCGGCAGCTTGCTCCCCTCTAGACCTGTTCTACTTTGTCCGCCTGCGGCAGGGCATGCGTGCTCTGCTACCGGACTATCCTTCGGAGCCTGGGGTGACCCTCCCCCTCCATGTGCTGCTGGTTTCAGATGGGCGACACCTGGTGTCGAAGTTATACGGGGCTATTCGCCGACAGCGATCGGTCCCGACCAATCGAGTGCGCGAGCAGTGGGTTGCAGAATTGGGTGCTCCTATTACAGACGAGCAGTGGAAATATTGTTGCGGCCTCACGGCCAATGTCTCTTCTAGTTGTCGCCTTAAAATTATCCATTACAAGTTTGTTCAGAGGTACTACTATACCCCGGCGAGGAAACTGTGGTTTCATTTGGCGGAGGATGATAGGTGTGCTAGGTGTCGAGCGGAAGGCGCTGATTTTTTACATTTGGCTTGGAGCTGTGCGGGGGTTTTGGAATATTGGACTCAGGTTCATGAAGCCCTGCAGGTTATGGCGGAGGATGGGGTGGCGTTTGACCCCTTGGTGATGTTACTTGGCTTCTCTAAGGACGTACCTGCCTCTCACCGTAGATTTGTTGACGTGGCCCTGTTGTTGGCTAAGCGTAGGGTCGCCTGTTGCTGGGGTCGTGGTAGGGTGCCGCGCTTTCAAGACTGGGTGACTGACCTCAGTTACTGTCAGGATCAGTACAATATCTATTCTGACTTGATGCCTGTACGATGCAGACCAAGGGATTTTTGGAGTCCGCTCCAGGTGTACCTTCTGACCAGGGCGGCGCGGGACTCTGATTCTGAACTTGAGGACCGTGAGGGGATAGGCTGATGACAACGTGATGGGCTGGGATTTTACACGACACCTGCTGTTCTTACGACATCGGGGGGGGGCTGACTGTCTCCTTTTCCTGCGAGCTATTGGGGGGTGGGAGTCTCCCTCCGGGCGGGTAGTTTATCGGGAATCCAGATTGTATCCCTATGCGGCACCCTTCTATCCAGTGCTCCTTATATTTGTGTCCCCTCTGGCTCACGTGTTCTCCGCTAATGTACTGTATTCATATTGCATTGTCTTATTGGCTCGCCTGCCCATGCTGGATCATTGTATTTCAATATCTCCTGCACATTTCGTTGTTGCTCCTTGTATTGACTGATGCCCTGCCCTGTACTTCCTTGTGTCTCCTTGTTTACTTATTTTTTTTTGTATGCTTTCTAGGCACTGACGTACCATCGTAATGGCCGAATGTAACTGTATGTTTTGAATGTACACTTCCCTTGTACCTGCTTGTCTCCAAATAAAGGTTTAAAAAAAAAAAAAAGTAATGCAGTCTGCTTTGAATTCAATGTTTTTGAGTAGAAACACAAGAGTTATTGATTATGTGTTTGATTCTGTAATGCAGTTTTTACTCTTTCAAATATGGCCTATAGTCTTGTATCCTTCACTCTGCCAATTTAGTTTTTAAGGTTTTGCCTTTAAATGAGACATGCAATGTTTTAATGACAATCAGATTTTCAGTTAGATTTTATTTAGTTGCTGGTTATTATGCATTGATACTGCTTTTACAGTTACCAGATACAGTGCCCCAATGATAGTTTTGTTATTTAATCATGATATTCAGTTGCTAGTTACTTTGCAATAATGCTAATTTTGCAGTTAAAAGATGCGGTCATAGCTGTGCCTTTAGTTCAGTGATTTTATGTTTGATATATGGGAATGGTGATGGTCAAGGGGTGCTCTCCCTTTTTCGTCCCAGATCCATGGTATTTAGACCAAGGGGGTATGATGGGTGAATCGAAGGTCAAGGGGTGGAATGTGTTGCATTTGCCATTTTACACATGCTAAATCATATGTTGACCTCGATTCCATGCAATGCTCTGATCTTCCATTTTGTTGCATCGCACTTCCATTTTGAGCTGCCTTGACCTGGAGTTACACTTCAGCAGTAACATAAACATGTTATTCACGTAAACCAGTACAAGCAGGTGCGAGGCATCTCGTGAGGATGCCTCGTGAGGTTATGTTGTACCTTCAGAGTGTTTTCACGCATTCCATACTTATCGCTAGGACAGAGGGAGGATGGCCGTGCCAGTCTCCAAGGCCGGAGAGTGGGAAAGGAATGTCTTTTGCCTCGACACCGCCTAAACAGAATCTGGCCAGGTGTGTCTGGGTGGGTCTGATGCAGAGATGGGGCCAGCACTTGTGAATAGATGGGCGAGAGCGCCTGCTAGAGGCTTCTCGAACATATTGATTTAAACTATAAAAAGCGGTGTCTGTGGGGTGGAGCTCAGGAACTCAGTCTTGGAGTGGACACACTCGCTGGACAACTTTGGTGCCCGAAGACATTACTCCCTGAGCCCCCGGTCTGCAGGGTTCCCGACTTGGTATTCAGTGCTTGGCCCAGGGATGTGGAAGTCTCCGGTGCTGCAAATGAATCTGGTGAGGTGCTTTGTACATTAACTGTTTATATACCTGTATGCACAGTTTCATATTTATGTATATAGTGTGGTGTATTCATTGTTTATTGTCTTTCACTCGGTGCCTAAGACTTTATTAGTTTCAGTGACTTATTGCCTTTGCCTACAATATTAATAAAGCTAATTTTTACCTCCAGTGGAGTGTTGGAGTTTCTCTGTGAGTAAGTGCTGTGCGTAAGTTCAGATCACGCAAGTGGGCAAAGCAATACACCGCCCCACAAAGTTTTACTTGGGACTCGTTTTGAAAGTAAGCAGCATTGCACCAATGCATTACAGGACTCTTTATTCAGTTTCGCCTATACTATAATTCACAATTTTTCATGGACATATATCAAATATAGTGAACAGATAGTAAAATCATGCTTTGGGTTTGACTGCATCAATACCTGAAAGTGTGCTTAGTTTTTACACTGTCCTGGTATGCGAGTCTAATGTTAAAATTACTCAATGCAAAGGATTTAAAATGGTTTTTATTCGAGGTCTTTTTCAATATTTTTTTAAAGAGTTAGATTTAAGAAACTATTACTCTGATGAAGGTAATTACTATGAAAGAACTTGCTTACGGTACTGTGCTTGGTACATAAGACAATGCGTGGAACAGTGCAGAAAGGCCATACCAAGGTCTACATTCCCCAAAAATGCCAGGCCAACACTCTACATTGACCTTCTAGAACAAACTAGCTGTACAACCAGCTAGATGCAAGTGATTCAAAGAAAGTCTAGCCCCTTTACAACAAGCTTCAAGCGCAGAAGGCTGGCTGGTTACCAATGTCTAGTGGTGCCAGAAACAACCTCAAGAATCTAGACTGCACACACTAGTCGGGTTACATTTGTCTGGCGCACTGGGAAGAAACTACGAAAAGGAACATTTTCTATATGAAAACCACTAGTAAATAAATAATCTCCACCACACGGCAATGTGCAGTCTAGAATGATATGATATTTGGGATAATATGTGTAGGAAAGTAGGATCTGGTTTTATGGCCACCCCCACTATTTGCCTGGTGCCAAGCTGTTTTTGACTAGCCTGACTAGGATCCTGCTAATCAGGACCCCGTCTCTGCTTTATCCCCTAAATTGTTATGTTCAGTACTTAGATACATCCCAGATTGGATATCCGTCCCTAGTATATGGTACTTAGGTACCCAGGGAATAGGTAACGCAGAGGTCCCCCATGGGCTGAAGTACGTATTATGCCACCCATGGGAGGCCATTCTAACTGTAACTACAGGCCTGCCATTGCAGCCTGTGTGAGCTGGTGCTTGCACCACTTACTAAAGGTATAGGTTTCCTACATCTATGGTCACTGCACTTAAAACCTATGAGTCACCCCATAGCAGGCCTTCACAATCCTGAGGGCAGGGTGATTGGTTCTAAGTGCGAGGGTGCCCCTGCATGAGCAGGACACCCCTGCAACCTACGGAGTCCATTCTCCCTGGTTGTAAGTGAAGCAGCCATATACCTTCTAGAGGGGCACTGAGTAATTACACGATGACCATCTCAAAATCGGCTGCAACGAATCCTATGATGTTTGGTATCAAATATGTTGGAATCATACCCCCACAACGTGGGAGGTATGATTCCAAGCACTGGAAGAGCCCTCAGTTAGGCTCTCAGTGATCCTCGTACTAGTCTTCTAGACCCATACAGCACAACATGGCTGCTGATGACCAGAGACAAGATTCTGCCCTCCTGCTGCAGATCCAAGCTCATGCAGGGGAAGGCAGAACAATAGGTATCCTGTCACAGGGAGGTGTGACCACTTCCCAGACAGGACTTAGTTTATTGGGGCCGGGTGGGTGCGCTTTCCAGCGCCACTCAGTCTGCATGAGGGACACGTTGGTGCCTTCTTGCTTAGTCCAGTTCAAACCAGCTCTGGGAGCCGTTGGCTCTTGCTTTAGTGCAAAACTGGATAAAGGACATGGGAGTATCCTCCCCACTGTCCAGTCCCTCCCCTGGGAGGGCCCCCTGAATCATAGCAACCCTTTCCTAAGGGTACTTAAGGGTTTACCTGTGGGTGAGTCCCTAGATTTGCTGTGGGACGCGATTCAATTCAGACACCACTTCAACTTCTACCGTCTGGGCACTCTGGACTTCATTTGGGCTCGACTTCGACCCCCTTTCAGTCTGCTGCATCGTCTGTGCACCATACAGGAACCTTCCAAGGGCTGTGGGCATCCAAGTCACTTGAAGGAATTTCAGTTGAAGTGAAGGAGCCACTTCCCTGCATCTGCAGGCACCGCAATTAAGCTGACCAGTCTGCTGACCTGAGCTCCAACGGACTCCGAAAGGTTTAACAACACCTGCCATGCCCTCTCACCAAGTTTGAGGCCAGTATTCCTCATGGGAGCTGCAGAAACCGAGCCCCTGTGCACCGTGTCAACTTGCTGTTGCAGAGGCACGTTGGCTTCCTTCCACCAAGATCTTCGGGCTCCAAGTGGCATTGCTTGCACCATGGTGTGCATCTTTTGGTGAGCTGCTCGAGGTCCTCTTTTGACTCAAGTGCCTCCGGCCTGTGGGTCCTGTTGAGAGTCACCTTTGTTTCTTTTGAGCTCCCCCAATTGCTCAGACCTGCCCTGACTGCCCCGCTTGTGGTGAGTTTCCTGGACCTTGCTGGTCCCGACATTGCACCTTCTTCGAATTCCACATGGTTTGCAGTTTCCAAGGCTTGTTGGTGCTTCCGACGGACACGACCCCCCAGCACTTGACTCAGACGTCGGACGGCTCGTGCGCGGCTCCTGGTCTTCCTCAGCGTCGCCTGGCCCTAACAGCTGCAGAGTCGAGGTCACTGTCAACTCTCCTGCAACACCCGACATCGGTGGGCATTAGTCTTCCAGGTCACTTCTGAGTGACAGACTCTGTCCCCTCTGCTTGCAGGTACTTCTCATCCTGAATCCACTTTCGGATTTCACCGGACACTTTCTCCTTCTCCAGCAGTGGCACTTTCCTGAAGTCCTCCAATGGGTTCAACAGCGGTTTCCGACACTACTTCACACCTATGCATCCGGCTGCCCTGGTGTAGGTAACGTGGGTACTAGGGTATCCACGGGTGGGGTGGCTCTCCAATCTTCTGCCTTCCACGGGGTTTTTTCAGGGTCCACCGGGAAGGGACCTTAATCTTTAAAATTGAAACTGCGACTTACATGTTGATTTGTACAGAGAACTGGGTCCTGTTCTCACACTGCACACGATCTCCGTGGGCTCCTAGTCTCTCACCTTGGGTGGTTCCTTGGGTCCCCAGCACTTCTATGTCCACTGGACATTGTCTTGACACGAGTTGTGGTTCTTATACCACTTTCTTAGTATAAGGTTTGGTCCCCGATGGGGTCCACTGTGTATTCTGTGCCATTTATTTGATTTCTATGCAAAGTATTGTGTGCATTTTGAGGTTTAAAAAAAAATCTTTTTATTAAAATGCTCGGAATTTAACAGTGCAGAGATATTCAACACAGTATGTGTGAATTGTGTTTATCTCTGGGTAGGAGGTATCTAAACGTGTTCCCGAGCATTACATAATAAAAACATATTTTTATAAATACCTTGTGTGGTTCTTTTTCATTTAATCTATACATATAAGATTTCATTCTGGAAAAGCAAGCTGTTTTATTCTCTGGACTTCTGGACTAAGCCTGAAGGCTGCCCTCCACAACTACCACTTAGAGAGCTTTTTAAGCTTGTCTAAGACCTCTTAAATCACCATAAGGGTTGTCTAGGCTGGTGCGGAGTGCCCACTTACATTCGTGGACATCATATACCAGGCCAGCCTCTCACAATATGTATAATTATTCTAAAACTACTGCTGAAACTTTCAAATTCATGTTGGTATTTTTGGATATCTTTTTCTAAAACACGTTTAACTGGAGCTAACAAAAAATTATTTCCAGCTATTGTAGTACATGCTTATGTGGATCACTATCCATGAAGTCCACATTCAACTTTATCAGAACTTCCCCAAGACGCACAGGCCAGTCAGTCACTATCACTAGATAATGCTCCTCAAATACAAAAGAATGCAAGCACCCATATTCACATTCCCCTGGTGCTTATAGCTTTTACTGCAAATCAACTTTACACCCCCCCCCTTTCACCGTCTGAAAACATGGCTTCCATGCCTACTTTGAGAAATTACCTATGCCAATCAGCCAGCTCTTACAGCCTCAGTCCTACCATGGAAGCCACAACTACAAAGAGCAGCCCACACATCTCCTTCAGTAGATGATCAACTGGTTTAATTTTTACTGCAAACTCACATTTTCTTGCAAGGTCCTACTTGTGTGGTTCCTCTTCTGATGCCCACTTACTCTTAAAAGTGTTAGCTTATCAGACCCCAACTTTTATGCCCTGCTGCTGCCCTTATGAACAATCCACCCAACGTAAAGTCGGACGCCATCTTATGTAGGCCCAGACTACATCTTAGTCCATGTAGGCCGCAAACTTCTTTAACTTAGGCAATGGAAGCAGCCATATTCCCTGACTTACGCAGAATCATTGTTACGTCTGCCTTTTGAATACAGATGTTGTCAGACCTTATCTTTCTAGGAACTATGATATCTTCAAGTTCCTCAATTAACCCCTTCACTGCGGCAGCTATTCCGCCGCAGTGCTAAGGGGGCGGGGCGGAAGAGCGGCGGGCACATGCTGGTGACGGAACCGCTCAGTCACCAGCGTCGGTTGCGCTGTGCTTATGACGGAGCGGTTCCGTCATGGCCCCGCCCGCTCAATAGAACGCTCAGCGCAGGTGCGGAATTCGCGCCGCGCATGAGCGTCGGGCGGGCCATGACGGAACCGCTCCGTCATCAGCACAGCGCCACAGCAGCTGATGACGGAGCGGTTCCGTCAGCAGGGGAGGGGTTAGTCACATAGATACATCTTTTTTTTTTTTAGGTCTCGCTATTATATCCGCAGGGATTAATAGGCGAGTATATAGTAGGTGAAACAAACTCTTGACCAAGTGCGGATTACGTGCAGTTCATGTGATCCAGTCGTGTGAGACGCGCCTGCACGTCAAACCCATCAGCCTCGCACCAGACTTCAATGGAATGCCTCCCAAGCTGCTCCCCCACCCCCCACCATCACCCTTCAAAGCAATGCGCTCCCGCCCACCCCGCCAGAGCAATGCCAAAAGCTTGTTTACAATAACGTTCTCGTGTTACTTGCAGCTTTGCACTGCCACCATCTCCTGCTCGTGTTTTTACTCACTTTTACGGCCAATGCTTGTCTCTACGCTTTTTTCTCCTCACCCTTCATCTCCCTTTCCTTTGGTCTCCGTTTCTCCACTTCTTAATCACCATCTTTCTTTGTTTTCTGCTCTCTCTTTCGTCCTTTTCCTCGTTCTCTTCCTACTGTTTCTTCCTTCTGCTTCTTTTCACTCGGAGTGAACTTTTGCCCTGCTCTCCCCCCTCTCTTTTCGCCCCTATGTGTTTTCCGTACTCAGTCCCGCTTCCGCCCTCCCTGCACGTTCCTCTGTCCTTCCTCTGCCAATCTCTCCATTTCTTCGCCCTAGCTCGCACTCTTCCTCCTATCGCCGCCTTTGGTTTCCCATTTCGCTCTCAAGCATTCCCCGTCCTCCTTTCCATTTTCTCTCACTCTCCTATCCTAATGCCAAGAGCTTGTTTACAATAACGTTCTCGAGTTACTTGCAGCTTTGCACTGCCACCATCACCATCTCCAGCTCGTGTTTGTACACACGTTCATGGCCAATGCTTGTTTGCAAAAAAGAAAAAGTTGGCCATTACACATCTAGATTCACTGTCATTACAGTGTTGCATTCATAGATTTCTATACACGTATACTTTTCCAGATATCACCATATAGAAGGTGGTAGTGGTACATGGATCATTACGGCATTAGAGGTTCGTCGAGGGAGGGGATCTCAGGGGGTTCACACAAGTTCCCACGGTATTCGTTCCATTTTCACCATATTGCCACCCACTTCCTAGGACACGCCCAGGCCACATAGACTGTCGTCTCTTGCAACACGCACCAGTCCATGTAGTTCTTCCATGCACTTATCTTTGGCGGTGTAGCTGCTCCCCATAGACGTGCTATGTTGCGTTTAGCAATTACCTGTCTGAGCATCACCCATATTCTACCTTTTGCGGACAAGTCCGTGGGCTACCAAATGTTCAAGATACACCTCTTAACTTCTGGTCGCAATTCAATCACCCAGACAGTGCGCATACAGTTGTGTACCCGCTTCCAATAGTGTTGTATCAGGGGTCATTCCCATAGTATGTGAAGTAACGTCCCCACCTCCCCACACTGTCTCCTACAGAGCCCGTCCTCGCTCCTGCCCATTAGTACTATCCGTGTACCCGAGATGGAGTAGTTTCTGTCCTGTAACTCCAGTTCTGTAGTAGGGGTATCTCTGTTATAGTCATAATCTAGTAAATAGTCCCGCCCATGTGCGTGGACCCCGGAGCAATCAAAAATAATCTCTTAAGGTGTCGAAAAATGCAGAACTGCATAGACACCTAAGAGAGAATTAAAGACAGAGAATGCAGCCTATAAAACCAGGCTACACTGTCCAGTACTTCAACTAGAAATTCCACCAAAAATCCACAAACAGCAAAGCCTGTCCAGATTTCCCTTGCCTCAGCAGCAAAACCCCTCTGGAATGATAGAGAGGAAGACATGGACAGACAAGCCCCATAGGATGCCATTATGTGGCTCAGAACAGGATACTGTGCCTTTAAGAGAACTTTCCAGAACTTCACAGTATCCCAGAATGCACTGCAGGTCCCTTTTACTTTCAGTTCTTTTTGAAGGCGTAACACGCCAGACCTGTAGCATTCCTTACATGAATATCTCTCCCCACCGGGGAGGAGGGCGGGCGCTTATGACTATAACACAGATACCCCTACTACAGAACTGGAGTTACAGGACAGAAACTACTCCTTCTGTAGTAGGGGATCTCTGTGTATAGTCATAATCTAGTGAATAGAATGGCAAGCCCATCCACACACCAAAGCGGCGGTGGAGAAAGAGAAATAACACAACTATTGTGCGAACAGATTTCGTAGCGAAGCCTGCCCAACCCGAGCGTCTGCCCTGGCATCAGTGTCCAGGCAGTAATGCTTAGCAAAGGTATGGACCGACTTCCAAGTGGCCGCCTTGGAGATTTCTGCAATAGGAACATTACGGAGCAAAGCCGTCGTAGCAGCTTTGCACTTGGTGGAATGAGCCTTAGGTTTACCCCCTAAATCCTATTAGCCTTTTGGTAACACAGTTGTATGCAGGACACACTCCACCTAGAGATGGACTCCTTAGAGGTAGCAAGACCCGTCCTGACTGATCCATAATTGATGAACAATTGGTTTGACCTACGAATAGCTTTGGTCTTATCCAGATAACATTTCAACACCCTCCAAACATCCAGGGAATGTAAAGACCTTTCCGCTGGAAATGAAGGATTCTGAAAAAACGTAGGCAAAGTTATGGTCTGGTTGACCTGAAAATCAGAAAAAACCTTGGGAAGAAATTTAGGGTGAGTACGCATAACAACCTTAGCAGCATGGAATACAGTATAAGGTTCTTGGCAACACAACCCCTGAATTTCACTCTGCGGGCCGATGTAATGGCCACGAGGAACGCCGCCTTCCAGGAAAGGTGCTGCAACGAAGCCTTATGAATAGTTTCAAAAGGCTCCTTCATCAATCTGGACAGTACCACATTCAATTCCCACGAAGGCGAAGGAAGCCGGACAGGAGGGAATACTTTCTTCAAGCCTTCTAAAAAATCTTTGATCTCAGGGACCTGGAAGAAGGAAGTCTGTGAAGGGCATTTCCTGTAGGCAGTCAACGCAGCGAGATGAACCTTAATGGAATGAACATTAAGGCCAGACCGCGCCAAATGTAGAAGATAAGGAAGGATGACATCTTCCTTACACGTCGTCGGGTCATAGTTCTTGGACTTGCACCAGATGCAAAACCTCTTCCACTTGTGAGCATAGGAAGTCCGAGTGGAAGGTCGCTTAGCCTCCTTCAGTATGTCCATGCAATCTTCAGGTAGATTCAAATGCCATATTGCACTATCTCAGGAGCAATGCCCCCAAACTCAAAGACAAGAGGTTGGGGTGCAACATCTGTCCCCCGAACTTCGGGAGAAGGTCCGGCCTGCACGGCAGCCGTATGTGAGGAAGGAGAGACCGGTGAAGCAGGTCCGTGAACCACCACTGCCTGGGCCATTCCGGGGCAATCAAGATCATCCGTGCCCTGGACAGGGACAGCTTGATGAGCACCGCTGGAATCAGGGGAATGGTTGGAAAAGCGTACAGAAAGCTGTTCGACCAGTTGATCCATAGCGCATTCCCCAGCATCCCCTGCTGGTAGTACCTGGAGGCGAAGTCTCGGCATTTGCTGTTTTCGGCGGTGGCAAACAGATCTATGCCTGGAGTTCCCCACCTTGCGAAGACTTCTCCTAGTACTTCTTCGTTTATGACCCATTCGTGGTTTTTTTCTGAATCAGTCTGCTCAGTGCGTCCGCCTGAACATTCTGCACACCTGGTAGATGGGTCGCCGTTATCGTCAATCCTCTGGCCAGAAGCCATCGCCAGATCGCCTGCGGCTCCAGTGACAGAGTGCGTGATCTCGAGCCCCCCTGCTTGTTGAGGTCATATTGTCCATCTGTACAAGCAGAGAGTTGGTCTGGAAGGACGGAAGAAAGGCCTTCAGTGCTAAGTGAACAGCTCTGAGTTCCAGGAAGATGATGTGGTACGTGGACTCCTACTGAGACCACGTCCCTTGAATCTGTAAGTCTCCGGAGTGCGCTCCCCAGCCCTGGAGAGAAGCATCCGTCACGATAGTCTGAGTGGGAATGTCCTTGTGGAAGGGAACCCCTCTGAGGAGATTCTCCGCTGAACACCACCACTTCAGAGACTGAAGAGCATGCAGAGACAGTCGTATCTTGTCGTCCCAAGACCCTTTCCTCTGATCCCACTGATCCTCCAAGCACTCCTGCAACGGTCTCATGTGCAGTCGTGCGTGTGGCATTAGGAAGATGCAAGAGGCCATCGATCCCAGTAGAGAAGACCCCGTCCTCACTGTTGTAGATGGGCTGGTCATAAGAGCCTGAGCCTTCCGAAGGAGAGATAATCGCGCTCCTCCGAAGGAGACACGCTTGCTGACAGCGTATTGAAGGTGGCTCCCAAGTACTGAATGCACTGGACCGGAGTCGGGACAGACTTGGACATGTGATGTGCAGCCCCAGCTTGTTCAAGAGAACGCACGTCTTCTGGAAGTGTGCTTGAGCTTCCGAGAAGGAGGAGTCCTTGATCAACCAATCGTCCAGGTACGGGTAGACAAACACCTTGTTCTTCCTTAGGTGCGCTGCTACCACTGCCATGCACTTCGAGAATGTTCTTGGCGCAGACTTCAGTCCGAATGGCAGTACTGTGTACTGATAATGATTGGCGCCGACTTGGAATCGCAGGAACTTTCTGTGTTTGTGTGCAATGGTCTCATGGAAGTACGCATCCTGTAGGTCTATAGCACATAACCAGTCTCCCTGTTGCAACTGAGGATAAATCTGATGCAACAACAGCATGCGAAACTTCTCTCTGCGAATCCACTTGTTTGCCTGTCGCAAATCCAGAATGGGCCTGAACGCGTTCTTGTCCTTCTTGCGAACCAGGAAAAATCGGGAGTACAGACCTCTTCCTCTTTGAGACATAGGTACTTTTGGACTTGGCCCTTCTGGCAGGTTCACCCCTGAACTTTTTGCCTGGTGTTAATAAATAATTATAGTGATGTCTTGGTTTCTGCGCACTTTCACTGTGTCCCAGGGGAAAGTGCGTGCGCACCCTGAAAGCGTTGAGTGAGGTTGGCCTGCCCTCCCATAGGAATGCATGGGGAATGTATGTGCCCCTGGTAGTTCCTGATGCGTGGGGTGTACAGGCTCGAGTCTGGTATGTGCGAACTTGTGAGAGTGAATGCTTCGCAATGATGCATGTGGCATGATTATGTCTTGTGTAGAAGTGCCACTTCTAGGAGTTGGCATATTAGTGTAAAATATGCCTGGCGTGTGATTGGCTGGAGCTGGCTGGTGAGCCTGGCTCCAGGAAGGCTGGATGGGTCTTCCCGGTGGGGAGTGTGAGATTAGCATGCTGATGGCTGGGGAGGAGTGCACCTGGTTCCTGAATAGGGCTGGGCTTTCCCCACACATTGCTGGCTCCGCCCCCTGTGGTGCGTCTAGCGACCCTAGGCCTGCTAGTGAAAGGAGTGAGGGGCTGAGCACATCAAGAGTGCTCCCAAACCAGCTGCGACTGGTTCTTCCCCCTCCCTGCACCTTTAGACAAAGGAATTTCATGTATAAAAAGAGGCTGTGACCTGATTTCTAACTTGAATCTACCAGGGGCGTGCTGCTGGGGCCCAGGGGAAGGCTTGCCTCCCTGGGCCCTGCCCAGCCCCTTGCTGCCTGGATGCCTGCTGGACTTGGAGGCTGGAGGACTTTTCCTGGTTCTTGGGAGCTGCTTGCTCCCTCTTGTGATGATCCTGAACTTTGGGGTGGGCACTAGCGCTGAGAGCGCTTCTTTCTGCCCCAGCGAGCGCTTTATTTTTGACCCAGAGCCTGAGAGCGCTTATTTGCCCCTTTGTAATAATTTAGGCGAGCGAGTACCCACCTCGCTTTATATTTGATACCGAGGGTGCCCACCCCTCGTTATGCCCAAAGCGAGAATCATCGCCGCGGCCCGAGCCGCGTTAACAGAAAATGGCCGCAAAAACAGGAAGCCAGGCACTACGGTGCCTGATGCGGGGAGGGGCGGGACTTCCGGTTTTGGAGGGAAGTCCCGCCCGGCTCCGCGCCCCAATTGGCTTCCCGCTGCCGCCGGGAAAAAGGAAGCAAAGGCTGGCCGAATCCCTGCGGCCCGGGGCTCCCAGGAGTGAGGGAGAGCCCCGGGGCCACCAGCGCCAGTGTTGCTGGGCTCCCATGTAGAGGAGGGAGCCCCGGAGATAGAGAGCCCAGCCGGCCGGCACTGAGAGCGAGGAGAGAAGCGGCGGAAGGTGCAGGCGGGGCTCCGTGTCCGAAGGAGAGCCCCGCCACCCGTGAAGAGAGGAGCAGCGCCCGAGCAAAGTCCCCAAACCGCCTGATGAGTAAGGAGGGCTGGTGGGGGCTCAGCGAGTGCCGCAGTTTAGCCGGTCCCAACCCGGCTCCAGTTCTGAGCAGTCCCGCCGTTGCGGGCCGCTCCAGCAGAGGGGCCATTGTTTGTAGAGTCCCCAGTGGGGGACCCCAACGATCGGGGGCATTTGATTCTCGAGCCCAGAAGGCTCCACCTACACTGGGGCATAATTGCATTTTCTTAGAGCCCAGCAAGGCTCCAACGTGTGGGGCACATTTGTCACAGGGTCCACGAGGCCCAGGGGGGCCATTATTCTTTGAGTCCCCCGTGCGGGGCTCCCACATGCCTCACACCATGCTTTTGGGGGCTCAACTATTTGAAGAGCCTGGAAGGTTCCCATGTGCGCAATTTGTATTTGAGGAGCCAGAGTGTTCCAAGGGACACATGTATGTGTTTAGAGCCTGGAGGGCTCCCACGTATTGCTCCCTCTCTATCCCAGAGCCTAGAAGGTTCCCACTTGTGACAGTCAATGTTCCTAAGGGCCCGTGAGGGCCCTGTCGCAGTGTTGCTGATTCCCAGCTCCCCAGCAAGTAGTGGGCAGCTGCACCGTTTAGGTCTTTCTTTTCTAGGGACATGTTCTGGACTTAGGAGTGAGTCGCACTCCTTCATCCCTACCTTGGCTTTCCCCAGCTGCGCAGCACTTAGTGCCAGATGCAGCGTTTAGGCCCTGTCCTATCTTGTCCTTAGCTGCCCAGCAAGTAGTGGGCAGCTGCTAGTTTAGGTGTTGGCGCAGTGGCGCAACCTGGACTTTGATGCAAGTTCTGTGCTAAGGTGATTTCTGCGAAGTGTTCTTTGCTGCACCTCTGAATGTGTTGTAGATGCATCATGTGCCTTGTTCCTTACACCTCTGAATGTGTTGTTTATGCATCATGTGTTTTCCTGCTCTGCACCTCTGAATGTGTGGTAGATGCATCGTGTGCCTTGTTCCTTACACCTCTGAATGTGTGTTTATGCATCATGTGTTTCTCCTGCACCTGTAAATGTGTTGTTGATGCATCATGTCCCTTGTTCCTTACACCGCTGAATGTATGTTTATGCATCATGCGTTTCTCCTACACCTCTGAATGTTCTATGCATCATGTGTGAAACTTCTAAATTCTATGTTCTAAAAAGTGCTATTTCTTTACCAAGTGCTTATCCCTGACAGTGGTCCCTGTGGCCCTGTCCTGTACATAATCCCCTGTAAATTCTGCCCGTGCTTGTTGGCACATTGTAAAGTGTGTGTTTCTATCTAATGTGTTTTTGCAATACAAAGGCTATTTTTACATATACCTTGTGTGGAGTTACTTTTGTGGGGGGCCTTGGATGTTGATGCTGGTGGGTGCGTGCTCAAATGCTTTACACATCGCCTCAGAGATAAGCCTGACTGCTCGTGCCAAGCTACCAAGAGGGTGAGCAGGGGTTGTCTTGGCGGGTGACTTCCTTACCCTACCTTAGGAATGGTGGTTTCTGCCTGGCTTTGGCGCAAGCCTTAGCCAACCAGAAATCCCATTTCTAACAGGTACGTCTTCTATCGCCCTTTTCATTACCAGGATATCGGCCTCCGCCTGGAGCTCGCGCAGTTGAAACTGCGAGCTGACCGGAGGAATCGATGGAGGCGGGCTGGTGAACCGAAGACTGTATCCATTGCAAACAATATTCAGCACCCACTTGTCCTGAGTAATTTTTCTCCACTCTGCCAGAAAAAATTGAACGCTTTCCCCCACCGGAGCGGGTAACGGGTGTAGGGGAAGTAATCGCTCAGGGTCGAGACCCAGCCGGGCCCTTGTTCGCTGTGGAGGACTGCTGGGCCCCTCTACTCTTCTGTCGTTTTTGGAAGGGTCTCCGGAACTGCTGCTGTTGTTGCTGCTGCTGCTGCCCCGAAGTCTGTCCTCTCCCTCTGCCCTGTGCACCGAACCATCTTAAGAACGGTCGGTAAGCCTTCTTTTCTTTGGGCTTCTCCAAGCCCACAGCCGTCAGGGTCTCTGCCTCCGCCTTCATGCGGGCCATCTCATCATCGGCAGGCTTGCCGAATAGGGTTACCCCTGAGAAGGGCAGGTTGGCCACCCGCTGCTGGGCCTCCGGCTTGAGTGATGTGAGCCTGAGCCAAGCATGGCGCCGCTGGTTGATCCCATGACAGTACCCATGGGCAGCCAAAAAAAGAGACATCTGCAGCCGCGCTGATGACCTGGTTCGAAACCAGCAGCCCCTCCTTGAGGATCTCCTGGAAGTCCTCCCTCTTATCTCTTGGCAGGAGTTCCGTGAACTGTTGAAGGGGTTCCCACAGGGCACGGTCATACCGCCCTAGCAAAGCCGCATCGCTGGAGGCCTTCATGGCCGTGGACGCCGTCCCACAGGCCTTCCTGCCAGCTGAGTCGATCCATCGGCTTTCCTTGTCAGGTGGTACGGTTGAAGACGGGGACGTAGAATGTAGCTTCCTGGTCGCCGTCACTATAACAGAGTCCGGAACCGGGTCCATCCGTAGAAAAGCCGGGTCCGAACACGGGGCCCTGTACTTCTTCAGAAGTCGGGAGGGAGCGGCTTTCGCCACTGCTGGCGTGAGGAACAGCCCCTCTGCGGGCTCTACCAATCCAGGCACTAGCGGTAGCAAAGGGCGAGACAAATACTTCTTAGGAAGCGTCTCAAATATCACGGACGTCGTGGGTGTTGGAGCCGTCTCCGTGATTCCCAATTTCGCTGCCCCCCTCAGGAGAACATCCTGGAACGTGCTGAAGTAGTCCACCGGAGACGCCCTTGTCCCCGGGGATTCAGACTAGGTCGGTGAATAGGTCCTGGTCCTGGACCTTGAGGAGTCCGTGCGGGACCGTGATCCGCGCCTCCTATGGCGCCGTCTTGACCTGGTGGAGGATCTATGCAGACTCCTCGATCTCCCCCTCCGTCCGGAGCGGGATCGTGAACTCCTTGGTTTTGGCCGATCCGCCGGTTCCACCGGGGCGGGCGACTTTGGTTTGGCCAGGGCCCTCGGCTGAGGGGTCCAATTGGGAGGAGTCGTAAATCTGGGCAGTGAGACCGACCTCGGAGGAACCAGAGGCGGCTTGACTGCTGGCAGCTGAGGTTGAGGTAGAGATTGAGGAAGTGGTGGGAGCGGCGGAGGAGTAGGGGCCTGTGGAGGGAGCCCCCTCGGCAATGGAGGCATGGGTGTAACCGGCCTCTGTGTCGGAGTATACACCATGGAGTACACCGAACCCGGTGATCCGCCTTCCTTTCCAGCCTGGGACGTTGGCGAACCTCCCATGGCGCCAGACCTCCTTCCACGTCTCTTCGGCGTCGAAGAACGGCGACCGGACGGCGAGCGTCGGTCCCTCGTCGTCGACCGTCCCTCCCTTGACGGCGACCGCCTTCGCCTCGACGGCGACCTCCTTCGCCTCGACGGCGATCTCCTTCGCCTCGACGGCAACCTCCTTCGCCTCGACGGCGACCTCCTTCGCCTCGACGGCGATCTGTGCCTTGACGGAGATCTACTCTTTGACGACGAGGATCCCCTCGACGACGACCTTCTCCTTTTCGCCGACGTCGAATGGCGGTGTCGCCTCGACGGCGAGCGCCGATGCCGGGCCTTTCGACGTCGATCACTCGACGACGACTCCAACGAGGACAACGACAACGAAATCGTAACAGGAGACCTCGACGGCGGTCTGTTCAGTTCCTTCGAGGTCGCTTCGACCCAAAGCCCTGGGGAGATGGGGAACAGACTGTAGTCATCCCTCTCGACGCCGTAGTCAGTGCAATCGACCCAGATGGAGAATGGGGACGCTTGCTGGTCTTCCTGCCCCTGGGGAGCCCCCCAGAGGCCTCAGCACGGGCAGATGAAGCGCCTCCTGACCCACCTTGCGCCTTCAGCCTTCTTTCCTCAAGGCCCTGAAGCCTAATCTTCTTTCTATCCTTCAGGGTCCTGCCAGAGAAGCCTTGACAAATGACACACTCCTCTGGGACATGGGAAGAGGGAGGATACACACCTCATGGGGATCGGATTTGGCCTTCTTCCTGGAGCACTCAGGACATTTGTCAAATAATGCAGGCATATTGACAATCAAAGAGTGCACCAAAGGATTAATCAGAAGAAAGGCACTAAAGTACTTCAGAAAAGCACTCAAAACTTGAACAAAAGTGAAAAATCACCAATAAACCCTTCAAAAGAGAGAGCTCAATGCTCCAGGGTCCTGCTTGCAGAAGCCGGAAAAAAGAACTGAAAGTAAAAGGGACCTGCAGTACATTCTGGGATACTGTGAAGTTCTGGAAAGTTCTCTTAAAGGCACAGTATCCTGTTCTGAGCCACATAATGGCAGACTATGAGGCTTGTCTGTCCATGTCTTCCGCTCTATCATTCCAGAGGGGTTTTGCTGCTGAGGCAAGGGAAATCTGGACAGGCTTTGCTGTTGGTGGATTTTTGGTGGAATTTCTAGTTGAAGTACTGGACAGTGTAGCCTGGTTTTATAGGCTGCATTATCTGTCTTTAATTCTCTCTTAGGTGTCTGTGCAGTTCTGCATTTTTCGACACCTTAAGAGATTATTTTTGATTGCTCCGGGGTCCACGCACATGGGCGGGACTATTCACTAGATTATGACTATACGCAGGGATCCCCTACTACAGAAGTAAGTCCGTGCAATATTTTAATTTGTATCAGCCTTAGTTTCGCTGATATCGCTACTTCATTATGGGAGGAAAGTGCCTCCCTCCATTCCTCATCGTCAATCTCCAGAACGTCATTTTCCCACTTTCTCCTAAGTGTGATCAGGGGGTCAGGGGTGTGGTGTACGAGTTTGTTATATGTGAGGGAGATAGCCTTCTCCAGCAGATGGCCATCTAGCAGTCTGTCCTCTAGAGGGGAGGTCTCCGGGAGTGTCATTCCAGGTGAAATGTTGGACTTGAGTGTCTGACCTGTATATAGCGAAAGTACTCCGAATGTGCTAAGTCGTATGTTTGCTGTAGTGACGCAAATTTCACCATTCCCTTGGGTTCCCATAGGTCTTTTATACGGGAGATCCTTACCAAATCTCACTTGCGGAACCCCTTTGTACGACCCAGTGTGCCCAGTTTTTAGGAAACCCAGAGCGGGGTAGCCAATGTGAATTTGTCTGCCCACCCCAGTTTACGGCTGACAATATGCCATAATTGGACAGAGTGCCTTGTCGGTCCTGTGAGGGGATATTTGTTAGGTTTAGAGTAAAGCGCAGCCTCGAAATTCCCTCCCGGGAGGTGCCACTTGTCCATCCCATAACCGGAATCCTCTCCACCACTTTACGTGTCCTGATTAATGGCCGTGAGGTGTGCTGCCCAGTAGTACTCACGGATGTCTGGGAGTGCTATACCCCGTTGTACCACCCCAGTGTAAGTTTCTGGAGCGATAGGCGCTGTGTTCCATCCCACAACAAGTCTCTCTGAGTTGCTTCAATCTCTGTAAAACATTTATGGGGAACTAAGTCTGGGTAGTTCTGGAGGGCATACAAAAACCGTGGAAGCTCCATCATCTTAAATAAAGCTGCCCGACCCAGTGGGGACAGCGGGAGCCGTTTCCAAACGGCGGTGTCTCATTTGATCTCTGCAGGGATGGTAGGAGATTCTTCTCATATCGGATCGCCTCGTCCCTAGAGATAAAAATTCCAAGATACTTGAACCCCTCCGTGGCGATCCCGATCGGGCAGTCACGTGGTATTGACGGGGGCGCCGCGTAGGACGTATAGTAGTGATTTCCCCCAGTTGACGCTGTAGCCTGAATTTTTCCCCAAACTGGTGAAGATGTCTAGGGTGACTCTTAGGGACCTGTAGTGGGAGGCGGGGTACAGGAGGATATCATCCGCATATAGCGAAATCCGGTCCTCCCACCCCTCTGCTAATCTGAGCCCCCGTAATGAAAGGTCCTAACGTATCCAGGCCACAAGAGGTTCCAGGGAGAAGGTGAACAGCAGGGGGAGAGGGGGCAGCCCTGATGCGTCCCTCTTTCTAGTGTTAATATCTCTGAGATCTTGTTGTTAACAACCACCTGGGCCAATGGCTCAGTGTAGAGGAGGTGCACCCACCCAATAAAGTTAGGACCGAAGCCCATCTTCTTAAGAACAGCTATCATATAAGGCCATTCAAGCGTGTCGAATGTCAGAGCTGCATCCAACAAGACCACCACCGTGTCTTCCAAGATCGCGTGGCAGCGTCCTAATACTCCGTGGAGTCGACGCCGGTTGAGCGCAGTATTTCTGTGCGGCATAAAGCCCGATTGGTCCGGGTGGATCATTTCAGTAATTATCAGCTTTATCCTATTTGCGAGGAGTTTCGCGAGGATTTTGAGTTCAGCGTTGAATAACGATATCGGCCTATAAGATGTGCACAGCTCTCTGGGTTTCCCTTCTTTAGGGATGGCCACCAATGTGGTGATGCGTTGATCTATCAGGAGCTTCCCAAGAAACCGACTTTCTTCGAAAATATTCTTAAGGTGATGATGACCCAGGCAATCGGGCTTGAGTTTGTACAGTTCGATAGGGAGATCATTGGGCCCCAGGGCTTTCCCCGGTCGAAGTCACTGATCACCTTGGCCAGCCCCTCCATGGTGAGTTCGCCATCCAGAGGCTCCCGGTCATCATCAGAGAGGGTGGGTAGCTTAATGTCGACCAAAAGCGCGGAGGAATCCACCTTCGCCCGCTCCGGCCCCCTGCTGTACACTCTTTTAAAATGAGCTGCAAACTCTCTAACAATGTCCTGAGGTTCAGTCAGGGGGGTATCACTCTCAGTCCGGAGCTCAGCCACCACCCTCTGCACTTTCTGCTTTTTATCTAGCCAAGATATTAATTTGCCCTCTTTGTCCCCTTGATCGTACAATCTGCTTTCTCTGTCTCTTGCTAGGCTCCTAGCTGCGTCTAGTTCCTTGTATTAGATTGCTTTAAGCTGCATCTGATGGGGAGCCCCCGGATTCCCAGTAACGTGCGCTGCCCTCTCCAAAGCGAGAAGGTCACGATAGTGTGCATTTGTGCCTCCTTCTCTTTGCGCTGTCCGGCAATAATGGAGAGGGCTTCACCCCTCAGTACTGTCTTAAATGCTTCCCAAAGGACTGCTGGGGATTCCACCATCCCCACGTTTTCCTGGAATGATTGGTCTTTCAAGCGGGAGATGTTCTTCTTTGCCTCAGGGTTGTGTTCAACCCAGGGGTTTATAGGCGCAACACAGCCTACCCTTTGTTCCCCTATAGCAGAAGTGTTCAAACTTTTGGATGCCGAGACCCCCTGCAACATTTTCAAACGTAAGGACCCCCTCCTGACAAAAATTTCTAAACCTCTAGGTTATGAGGAAGGTGCGTACCAAATTATGCGACAGGCTTGACTAAATTGTGTGAGTAGAAAATGTAAATAATGTTCTGTAATGCTGCGTATTTTGGGGTAGCATTGCTTTATTATTTAGAATTTTTTTAAACATAGTAATACTGAGGAAAGATTTCACCCCATCAGTACCAGTTTATAACCAAAATACAGCAATTAACATCAGAAAGATGTCTAGTCAACCTCTGTGAAGGGCCTCCCAATCCGCAGGAATACGCGCTGCCACATTAGAAGCTCACCTGGCCATGGCCGGGAGCAGCAAGGGTGCATTCAAACCGTGGCGGTCTTGTGCAGAGTTAAGCAGTTTACCCATGCCCCTTTCCTCTCACCCCCTTCCTTCCATCCCTCTCTTCTCTCCCCTCCCAACCCTGGATCCCTCTTTAACATTGCAGGCAGATGGTTATTAGCCCCAGGACACCTTTTGGTAACAGTAGCGCATTACAAATGTAAATAATAGGGAGCAGCAGGGGATCCACTAGACCCGAACTTCAGGGGGGTGGGGGGGTTTAACACTCCCAGACAGGGCTTGTCCAAGCACTGGTCGCACACAGTGCAACAGTCTTTCCACCTTCTCCATGAATTCCCTCACTACCACTCACCAACAATACACCTCATCTCTCTATAGCACCTGTCTGACAAACATTTCATTTTTTTATAGCGCTACTCATAGTTTACTCACACTCAGTTCTGTGATGTGCATGGTACATCTTCTTTGTACCAGGCACTTTAACCTTCTGCACTGTGTGGGTGACAAGAGTACCCATATGACTGCACGATGAGCAATGCAACAGTGTGAGAGTAGGGTAAAAGGAGTGACTGCAGGGTAAGTGAGGTGACCATATGAATTTGGGTTCGGCTGTAAGTACAGCATGGTGATCGCTATGAGTGCATGGTGATCAGTGCGAGTGCATTGTGATCGCTGGGAGTGCAGGGTGAACGTGAAAATGAAGGCGAAAATGAGAAGTGAGTAGTCTGAAAGCAGGGTGCATTCCCAGAAACTTGAAGCGTAGGGTTTCAGATAGAAGTTAAACTATTGCTATAATGACATTAATCAGGGTTTGAGGGTGGAGGAAATAAATAATGTGCTGATCCTGCAACAACCTTCCAGTCTAATGATTAGGGTTACCAGTTCATTATTTTGATGGCCCAGAAATAAGCAGTCACCTATAGCTGTATTTTTTGCACTTATCTGTGAATACTTAGAACAGCAAATATAACAGCAAATATAAATAGAAAGCACTTTTAATTGTGTTCTAGGGATACCTCAATGATCCATGACTAAAAATTGAAGAGAATAAAGACATAAAAGTCACATAACTAATTAATACATACTTTTTTATTTATAACTCAATTTAGTGTCAAGAGCAGGTCTCTGCAGGATCTTTAAACAACACATAGCAGGCATGTTTCTTTTGGCAACCCAACTTTATATTTCTTTTTATTAAATGCATTCTCACACTACAGCAGTAAGTGTAAAAAGACAAATGTAAGGAATAGGCGTGTCGAATAGAGCCAAGCTGCACCTTCAGTTCCATCCCGCCCCATGCCAAGTGCGTTTAGCAATGTCCATTTGCCGGCCGGGCACTCTGCTTGTGAAGTGTAAATAATGAAGTCAGGAAGTAAGTCCGGCCCCCCCATGAGCAACTACGCCCTTTCCTGGCATGGAGTGTACTTCGCCCTCCCGGTCGGCACCGCCCCAGGGAGCCCACCCCCGGTAAGAGAAGTGAGATTTATACATTACAGTACAAGCTGCTGAGGTCCATCAACGTAGTCTCTCTAGCCCATGCCAGTCACTAGCATCTCTGAGCACCTCCCATGTACGGGCTATGAGATCTCGATCGCCATAAGCGCTGACTCATTCTATCAGTGTCCAATCTGCCATCCAGTGAACCCGGTGACTTGGCCCGAGTGTCCCTCCATCCATCACCTGTCGCGGTAGTCGACATCTGCGACGCACCTCTGTCGAGCCAGTCCTGCACCTCCAAAGGCGTTGTGAAGACTAGGGACTTGCCGCTAGCAACGATCTTGAGTTTGGCAGGGAAGAACATAATGTACTTGATACCTCTTTCACGCAGTGCCGCTTTCACTCCATCAAAGGAGCGCAGGTCCCGTTGCACCTAGAGTGTAAAATTGGGACAGAACCTGACCATCGCATTCTCGTATTGTAGGTCTCCCATCTGCCTGGCGGTCTGTAAGATGGCGTCCCGTCCCTATAGTTGAGGATTTTTGCTATGATGTTCCTCGGTGGGGCCCCTGGTTTGGGCTTGGGGATTGGCGCACATTGTGCTCTCTCAATGGTGAATATAGACGAGAGACGTTTCGGCTTCAAGTGATTAAGGATCAAATCTTCCAGGAAGAGGTCCATACTAGGCCCTTCTGAATCCTCCGGAACGCCCACCACCCGAATGTTGTTCCGTCGGGCCCTTCCTTCCTGGTCCTTGAGTTTCAAGGCCACCTGGCGGTGCTGGTGCACATGTTTATTAACCCTCTGCTCGAGCTTCTTAGAGGAGGCCTGAAGCTCCTTGATTTTGGTCTCATTGGTCTTGGCTTTATCCAATGTCTTCTTGTGATCAGCCCGTATCAGATTCATTTCAATGGACATCTTGTCAATCTTCGTCTCAAGCGTGGCCCCCAGATTTTGTATGGCTGCCATTATTGAGGCTAGGAATGGCTCAGCCTGCGCAGATTGGCCCCTGCTGTTCCGTAGGTCTGGGGGGCCGATAACGGGACCGCGTACTTGTCGAGCTTGTTCGTTTGAGCAGCCGCAGCCCCCTTAGGCTTCATGTTGCTGGGTCCTTCGTCTGGGTGCTGACAGCCGGGCTTTACAGAGGTCAGGCGTTCCACAGGTGGACACAGACGGCGATCTTCCAGTCGTCCTATAACTTCTCAGTGGCACTGTGTCGCATCTTTCCACTGCCCCTTACGCTATCAGACAGGTTCTTCGTCCGCTTGTCTTGGCAGTTTCACTGGCCACCACACCGCAGTCATGAGCGTGCGTCACTCTCCGGCCCGGTCTCCTTTCTCGGCCACTGGCCCCCAGTTCACACCGGGGCCCACCAGGAGGGGTTACTGATGTCCATTGTGTGTGTCCCTGTCCACCATGGGGGTGCGCGCTCAGATTCCCATATAGCCACCGACCGTCACTTCTAGGCGAATCCACGATCACTCACCATGCCGCAGGAGACTCGTCACTCCTCCCCACCTCTGCACCAGGGTCTTCCAATGTTGGGGTCAACGAGGGCCCGCAGCAGGTCGTAGCTCACCCTGCCTAGAATATGCAGGGCCCTCTCCCCTCTCCAGGATAACCCGTCAGGTCACCGGTCACAAGGACAAGTACCCCCACCGATGGGCTCCGCGTCGAGCCAGCCACCACCGAAGTACAGTGTAATGAGGCCCGCGCATGGCCGCCGATGCATCCTCTACCCCGCAGTAGTCCTCAGGCCTTGTTGCAGGTTGTGCTCTTTCCCTCTGCGGTGCCAAGGGCCACGCTGCCCTCCTGCGTATCTGTGGTGGGGGGCAATAGGGTTCCTTCGCTCAGACTCTTCCCTACGAGCAGGCACCTCCACCGGCCACAATCGCAGGCTGGATCGTGCAGTGGGATTTTCTATCTCCGGGCCACTTGCCCACTTCAGGCCATCTCCTTAGGCCCCGGGAGCGTTGCGATAACTGAGGCGCTCCCGAGCAGGATCACCAGGACAGCATGAAAGGCCCCACAGGGGCCGTGGCCTATTGCAACAGGGCAGTCAGGGGCGCCGAGGCCTGGCCGCGCCGCTCAGGCTCCAATGCCGGGACGTTGCGTGAGCGGGCGGCGGGAGACCCATCACTCGTCCTCCGGGTTCTCCTGGCCGCCGCTGCTTGCACCAGGCTCACAGCAGTATCGGGGGCGTACAGAGCCTCAAAGGTGTAGATTTTGGCGCCGCTCAAACCCGCAATCCTCTTCACGCCTCATTGCCGTGCATCTTGCCGGATAATGTGCAGGGGGAATTAAGCTGCTTCTCAGGCAGAGCTCGCAACTAGGCGGCCATCTGCATCTGCGCCAAGCCACGCCCCCCCCCCCCCCCCCCCCACATAGATACATCTAATGTAACATCCGTCTGGGTCAAATGTCTCCTCCTCCCCATCTCAATGGTAAATAAGAACACATAGAAACATAAAATCAAACAAACGTAGTCCGAACGGACATCCTTTCCCCTTTTATTTTCATAGGGAAACGTCTAGGAAGCATACCTTGATGAACATAATTCATGTCTGACATTCCTAAACTTGTGTCAGAAATTCCAATTTCTGATAAGAATTATCAATTCAAAAGTGCTTTATTCGAGTATTACTCATAAAAGCAGACATACAAACACGTAATAAAAAAGACAATTAAATTACAGAAGTCATATTTGACAAAAGCACATAGCTCATTAAAAAACGATTATTTTTCAACAAAATATACATAATCACAGGTGTAAAGTTCATTAGTATTAAAGATGCAGTTAAAACAGATTACAATATCATTGTGCTAAAAATCGTTAAAATGTCATTCCTAATGACACATAAATTGAATCAATACAGAGAATAGACAATAATCTAGCAGTCTCCGATCAACTAGGCAGAGAGTAGTTACCCTACTAGCAATCTCTGCCTTATTACCCACGCCCACCCCAGGTACTTTGCTGTGGCAATTGTGATCCAAGTCACGGTAGTAGATCTAACAATACGCAAAGCTACCATACTGCTTTTAGTACCCAAATTCCTACACATAGGTGCCAACCAGACACGCCTTGGAGCAGAATATACTTTACAGGAGAACAAAAAGTGACCAAGGGTTTCGTTTCCTTCCCCACAGACTGGGCAAGTAGCTGGACCTCCTTTCCTCCACTTAGATGTTAGATTACGGAGAGGGAGAGAACCAGCCCTTAGTTGAAAAAGCAATTTCCTATCCATAGGGTTGGATATGTAATCCCAATACAATTCGTATAAAGGGTACAGTTTAACCTCGAGGAAACTGGTGGTCATGGACCCGCTGTTAGTACTGAGCAAACTCCTATTACCAACCCCTTTCCCAAAAATATTTTTTAGGGTTGTCTTGGTGGGAAATGATGCCCCAGCCGGGTCAGACCATAATGCATTTAGACCTAGTTCAAATAGTGCAAGTTTTAATGATTTGAACCATCTAATTTTATTAAAGCGATCTGCTTTAATGACATCAATGAACCCATCCGCATAATGGGAGAGCTCAGGCGTGGTCCAGAGCCTACGCCAGTATAGAATCGGTCGTAGTTTACCCATTTCCGAGATTTCTCTCCTGCCAAGCTCATATCTCAGAGGCAATAACGGACTACTCTGTGGAGTACCTGTAAGTTTCCTCAAGAATTTGTTCTCAGAAGTTTGGAGCTCCTGCAGATTTTCATGCCCCCACAACTCAGCCCCGTACAATGCTGACCCAATTGCTTTTGCCTCATATATAATCAAGGGTGGTTTAATCGGTTTGGTCAGCGATTTCCTATGCTCCTTTATAATGGTACCAGCTAGTTGCTTGTGCCTTAATGTTGCAATATTTAGATGTTGGTTCCACCTATTATCGTTCGAGATGAGGATCCCCAGGTATGTAAATGATTTTACAACCTCAAGAATGCGTCCACTCATGATAATTTTGGATTTAAAATTTCTATGTGGATTAAAAACCATGAGCTTTGTTTTAGACGCATTCACCTCCAGACCGTGATCCCCACAGAACTTATCGAAAATGGCCAATGCTTTTTGCAGACCACTTGGGGTTTTAGATAAAATTAACGTGTCATCGGCGAACATTAAAATAGGAACTTTTACACCCGCGAGAGAAGGAGCATCCACTACCTGTGATTGCATGCGGGGGACAATACCGTTAATAAAAAGGGTGAACAGTGTTGGTGCCATTGAGCACCCTTGCCGAACCCCACGCTCAACAGGAAATTCGGCAGTATCATTACCGTACCCACCCCATTGGATTTTGGCATAAGTACCTTCATGTAATCTCATGATCAAGGTCAACAAGTCCCCTGGGACCCCTAAAGCCGCAAGCACTTCCCACAGCTTCTCCCTTGGTACCAGGTCGAAGGCAGCCCGCAGATCGACGAATGCCGCATAAAGACTGCCTCCACCTAGCACCACGGTCCTCCACTGGATCAGTTGAAATCGAAAGACTTGATCCACAGTACTAGTTGCCCTACGGAACCCAGCCTGGAAGGGAGATAAAATATTGTATTCCTCCACCCAGTCGAGTAATCTGTTTACAATCACTCGCCCCACGATTTTTTGGACAGTATCAATTAAACTGATTGGGCGATAGTTGCAAGGCTGGGCACGATCTCCCTTTTTATACACAGGAATGATTACAGCACCCCGCCATGATACAGGGATATCTGCACCCTTGGCAATGTGGTTTATTAACAAATAAATGTATTTACACCACCTTCCAGTGTCATTTAGAAAAACGTCCGCTGGGACCCCGTCTATGCCAGGAGCACGGCCGCTATGTACGGTTTTGAGGACAGACAGTATTTCACTCTGCGTGAAGTCATTGTCTTCTGCGAATAAATGAGTAGGGCAAATACTAGTTACAATCTGGTCCCTGGTAGCATACTGATCACTAAAGAATTTAACCCAGGCATCCTGTGGGACATTATTGTTACTTGCCTCTTCAGACCTTTCTTGACCCCATTTGACAATGTGCCAAAATAATCTAGAGTTTTTCCGATCACTTGCACATTTCAACTTGTTCCAATGGGCTTCGTCCCAATCTCTTTTCGCCTTAGCAATGCAGATTTTATAATGCTTCCTTGCAGATCGAATAGCCCCCAAGTTTTTACTCTTAATTGCGGCTCCCAGAGAGGTTCGTGCCACCTTGCAATCATGATTATACCACTTAGCAGCTCTATAAGCACATACCCTCTTACTACTTACAGGTTTTAAGAAGTAACATTTAATTTCATTAAAGAGATTCTCATGTACTTTGGTAGTGTCATGTTGATCCGGAGGATTCCCTGCCACACACTCTAGGGCCATGATAGCCTTGTCGGTCGCAGCTCCTATTTTTTCTAAGGCCTGCTGGTCTGTCCTGACACTTGTCCACCTCAACCTACGCATGTCATTTGTTGGTACAATCAGCGGGGGTAGAGGATCATCACGGGGATTAGAAACATTATCTTTGGACAACCACCATTTGTGAAAAACACATAAAGGGTTATGGTCACTCTCAAGCCTTTCCATTACAACCATATCACTAACAGTTGACCAAAGAGACATGCTACAGATGACATAATCAATACGGCTTTTGTTTCTCCCATTATTGAAAGTCATAGCTGGTACTCTATCTGACTTTGTCCTGCCATTCAGAGCTCTTAACCCTTGTTCAAGGCACATAGCATTTAAACCTAGAATATCCTCAGTCCAGCGAGTTACTGGAGTAGTATCTAGTGTGGGGATATCCCATTGCTTATCTTCCTCAGTACCTAAGAAAGCCTCACCGGTGTCTAGAGGTTCAAACGTACGATTTAAGTCGCCTGCAATTATTATGTTCTTACTACTAGAATGTGTCTCAAGAAGATTATACAGGGTAAGAAGGACCTCAGATTTTCCTGTATTTCCGCCTCTGACAAATAAGTTATAGATGTCGATGGAAATGGATGTATCGCTCATGAGTCAAATGAGCTGGATATCTTTTTGATGAAGCTCCACACTTTTTACTACAACCTTTAGGGACTGTCGGACCCATATAGTAAGTTCCCCCATCGGGCGCCCTTTTGGGCCCTTGATGGCTGGTACACAGAAATTTAGATACCCCAAAGCAAAAACAGAATCACAGGCCCATGTCTCCTGAAAAATACAAACATCGTACTTGCTAACAAACCCAAACCAGTCTCCGCAATCCAACTTGGAACATAGCCCAGCCACATTCCAGGATAATAGATTCCCAGTATCGTATGCCATTTCAAGTTTAGGGCTAGAGACAAACCCATTCAACACCATGTCGTCAGTACCAATGTTATTTACATTTTCATTGATTGGTCCAACTGTGTCCTCAGGGTTGACAATCTCAGTTCGAGCGCCTACTAGATGTCCAAGATCCCCAGTAGTGCATGTGTCAAGTGTATTTTGCAACAAAGGCTTAGGGTTAGATGGTTGTCAATCACAGGCATCCAGGTTTAAAAGGGCAGAGAATCTATTTTCCAAGCAGAGTCCCCACTCAGTAAAACCAACATCCTTACTGCCCCTTTTGGTCACAACGTTCCATTTTGTTCTTAAAGTGCTAGAATTGGGGCCTCTTCCTTTCCGAGGGTAGAAAAAATCCAAGGTCAGTGGAACAATCGAAGTTGATCTTCGCTGTGGAGGTAAGATGTTGGGCAAGATGTTTGGCAAGACCTCAGGGTCGGAGAAGTTAAGGACAACCCAATCCCCCTTAAACCTCTTGACCCTATTACCAATCCACTCTACCCTTCTGGCATTTACAAGTTCTTCAGATAATTGTTGCTTTCCCCAGGGAGATATTACCATGTTATTAGTAAGCCATGATAAAGATTTGTTTAATAAAGATGTTGATTCAACCTCCCCAGATGCCAATGGGGGGACATTTGCAAGGACGAGAACTAATGGGGAAGCTTCTACTACAAGCTCAAAAGACCCTTTCCCAGTGTTAAAATCAGCAGTGGTAGGAACGGGGGTACAACACCTGAGGCACCACCAAATGGATTAGTCAGTGGTACCATTAGCGGATTTGGGGCAGGAATAGGAATAGGTCCACTATTTTCGCCAGAGGGTGTTTTACTCATTAATGGCTCTACCCTAGACACAACAACTTCAGGGAGGTTACCTACCTCCACCATAGTTTTCTCTAATAAACCTCCCAGTCTATTAACCTCAGCGGTTAATTTGTCTATTTTACTAACCAGGGGTTTAACTATACCTTTACTTTTTATGTCCATCATGCTCCATAGTTTATTAAATTGAGCATTGGAGAGGGTCACATAGGCTTCATTAGTCAGATCATCCTCCTCATCCTCAAGTATTTTCCTTGGTGGGGTTGCAACTTTATTTCTACCAGACCTTAAACCCCCCCGTTTTGGCATAACCTTTCTTTTGCCCCCAGTAACCCTCGGGGCTGGAACAGGGGCTGCAGTAGGGATAGGGGACTCGTTATTGGTGGATATCACTGTCACCACTTCACTGTCACTAATATCTTCAGTAATAGCAACTATGCCACTAGGCTGGATGGTATTTGTATCGTGGAGAGAATCGTGTACCACACCAGATATACTGCTATTATGTAGAGCAAAAGGATCCTCTCTCTCTTTATCGTCCAGAGGAGATTGGTTAGATGAATCTAATCCCAATGAGGATCTCCTGTCGCTATTTATTTTTGCCACGACTTGGAAGAGATAGTTATCTATAGTGTTATTGACTGGGGTTTGCTTTTTCCCGGGCATGGTTAGGATAGGCAATGCACTCTGACCAATATGTGTACTCACAGGGCTCAGTAGTTGTTTCAATTACCCAGTATAGTCCGTGCCGGTCTGTATCCAGAAAGTATTCGAAGGGATTTTCGGGCAGGGTCCCTAACCCAACCCAACCTAGTCCGACCTTGGACGGCCTCAGACGGCCCGCCCTTTGCCCGGGCTTCGTCCGGGCGTCCCGCTCGCGTCCCGCGACGCGGAGGGAGCCGTCAATTTGAAGCGCCTCCGTGCGCGGTGACCCCGGTGCTGGCTTCCGGGTCGCTGGGCAGGCTGGGAGGTGTAGTCTCCCTCCGCTCGGCGGCCGCGAGGTGAACTACAGCGGCGGCGGGAGGGAGACCAAAGTGCAGGCAAAGACTCACAGGCAAAGAGTCACAGGTTCCCCAGCTCAGCAGCAGTCAGCGTTCCTCTGCGTTTCAACAGGTGGGTTTCTCACAAGGCACCCACTCCACCGAGGGCGCCGTCAATTTGAAGCGCCTCCGTGCGCAGTGACCCCGGAGCTGGCTTCCGGGTCGCTGGGCAGGCTGGGAGGTGTAGTCTCCCTCCGCTCGGCGGCCGCGAGGTGAACTACAGCGGCGGCGGGAGGGAGACCAAAGTGCAGGCAAAGACTCACAGGCAAAGAGTCACAGGTTCCCCAGCTCAGCAGCAGTCAGCGTTCCTCTGCGTTTCAACAGGTGGGTTTCTCACAAGGCACCCACTCCACCGAGGGTGCCGTCAATTTGAAGCGCCTCCGTGCGCGGTGACCCCGGTGCTGGCTTCCGGGTCGCTGGGCAGGCTGGGAGGTGTAGTCTCCCTCCGCTCGGCGGCCGCGAGGTGAACTACAGCGGCGGCGGGAGGGAGACCAAAGTGCAGGCAAAGACTCACAGGCAAAGAGTCACAGGTTCCCCAGCTCAGCAGCAGTCAGCGTTCCTCTGCGTTTCAACAGGTGGGTTTCTCACAAGGCACCTAAGCATAAGAATTATTATACAAGGTCTGCCACTTGAGCACTTGCCAGGAGAAGTCCTGCGCTCAGATTATCACCAAAGATTCTGCCAGAGAAGGTCTAACCTGGTGCCAACACATCTCCCCTGAACCTGATAAAGCCAAGTCCTTGAGGACGCCCAGCCGACTGCTACTGCAGTAGATTTTAGCTCCTGCGGGGAACACGGTCTTCATGCCTCAGCTGACAAAGACAGCCTTAGCTGTCAACAAAGTTTGCAGTGCGTCTCTTCTCCCTAAGAAACTCTAGACTACAAGTTGCCCTGCCTTTCATTCTCTCACAGTACAGCGCATAGAAGAAGGCATTAGGGTGTTAGGTTCTGGAGAACATCTTAAATTGTATTTTAGCAATGCTGGAACTGTGCATTCTATTTTTGTTATTTATGTCTTGTTGCGGTTTTCATAATATTCTGTGTAGCTGTTTTAGATGTATTGGGAAACGATTATTCCAGTAGTAAAAAAACAATTTCAGATTAAAAGGTTTCATTATTCTTAGTACAGTGTGTGTGATACTGTGACTAACAAAGTAACATGTATTGCTGTTTTCACGGTTCCCCTGGTCCCTTTATGGAATTATTAGTAACCCAAAAGCAATACTTCTATATCAATTACACATTAAATAGTGTCTTGTGGGGCCACAATAACTTGTCTTTCACATTCACCACTGCTGCATTTTACCAAGTCCACTTGTGACACCAGTGGGTGGAAAAGAACACCTTGTACAGATAAGCTAAAGTCGTAACTTACGCAACACACCTCATCAAACATCCTCCCCCAACACCAACATTGAAGAACAAAGTGAACACTCAAGATTTTACATTCAAACCCCAAAGCAACTGGCTCTTACTAGAATATGACTTCCAGAGTCTTTAACGCCATTTCTGATCACCGTCTTCCCCGCTGGCTACATATTTGAGGGGAAAAAATATTATTGCTAGGCAACTGTGGCAGAATTTATGACGTTTTCTAAACGCAATGCCTAAAATCAAACTGAAGTCCTTTCAACACCTGGACAAAGCCCATTCAAAGAATTGTGGCAAACTTGAAAGCTGTGGGATAGACAACAATTGTGAGTGCTCCTCCGAGGTCACCAGAAAAAGACCAATCTGAGATTGGGGTTTCCTGTACCCTCCGTGATGTTACCAAGGCAAATTAAATTCGGTCCAAATGGATCAGGGACAAATTCTCTAACGTGGTTAAATAGTTTAATGCAAAACATTAATACACAATGGACCCAATCCAATCACATAATATTATACAAACAAAAAAACTGCTACGAATTTTATATCAAGCTTTATTTGTTCAGTGCTTTGGATTCAATATAATAAACATTTTAAATTGGCTGTGCTAGCCTTACATATACAGAAATTATGTACATAATAAAAAAACAAGATATATGAATTCCCCATCTATAAAGCTCCATCAGATAGCTAAGCTCTTCTTTCATTTCACATTTAGAAACCCTGGCACTGTAGGCCCCTATTCAGCTGGTTAAACTGATGATCATTTACGCAGCCATTACTTATAAACCCAGCCAAACCAAAATCAAATGTTCACCTCTGGCTGGGAAAGTAGTATGTACTCTTTCCCGTTTAATCTCGTCAAAAGTGGGCACAGTGAAAACTAAAATAAATGTGTCTCTGCTGGTAACTAAGAAATATGGGCCGTAGAGTAACTACTGGATCAATGTAGTGCAAAGGTAAAATCTGGTATCTACAAACTACACTTTCCATGTATGAGCTTCTCAAAGTACATGTCAAATTTCGTCTGACTGATCAGTTTGTCCTTCCAACCAGAGGTATGTAGATTAGATAAACTGGATGGTTTAAAATGTTTTCTACCGTTTTGAAAATATGTAAATACAAATTTGTTAATTCAACCCAAAAGTAAGAGTGTGTGCTCTGTTCAGTATATTCTCTACTTAAATGGTCTTCTACTTGACATCCACACACCATGTAGCATAAAACGCCTATGACTGATCATCTCCAGCAGGACTAATCTTAATTGAGAGCTAATCATAACAAGCCGATCTATTGATTGAAAAGAAGTAACAAAGATGTAAGGACTAGCTCAATGTGCATATCGTAGCTTGGGTTTGAGGCTGGGCAAGGCCTGGCTGAAAATACTAAGAGCAGCAATGACTACATGAAACAACCTTAGAAGCGAACATCTAATTAACACAAACAAGGATGTACTGTGAACCCAACTAGTTTGCCACGCAAACTGCACAGAGCATGCACATGAATTACTGTATCTCCAAGAATAATTAAGCATACAATTCTTACCAAGGCTTCAAACAGCAGAACATGTTAATTCAAAATTTCTAAAGTGAACAGAATTGATCAGCGGTTTCTCTAAACATGTCGGAATTCTATCACAATGGCATCTGCTCAATCAGGAAATCTTGATTAAGAGATGACAGTTGTGTTGGAAAATATTTTACGACACTACATTCTAATATACATTAATGAAAGTTTCAATTTCCATGGGAAAAAAACATGTTATGCTAAACCAACAAGCTGCAAGAACAAGTCATTCCATATCCAAATCAGAATATTGATTCGCTGTTTTACGACGATTTTAACACTGCAGGAACCTTACATACAAGTACTCCATAGGAGGAAAGAATAAAAAAACCTTCTTCTGCCTGCCGAACCTCACGATGAATATTTTTTTCCTCTTACAGTTCCTTTGGAAGCGATGATCATTTAAAAACTGGCCAACACTACCTTGTCCTGAACAACATTGGCTTACACAAAGAAAAAAAACCTTAAGAGAACAAAAGCTGCTGGAAAAGAATAACAATATCCCAGAGGTGGCAAATGGAAGCAGGCTGTATTGTCAAAGACATTGTCCCTAGGAGACATATGGAAAACTACATGTTTGAATTGGAGAATGGTTTAAGACTTCCTCTGCTTTCTGTAGCCTGAGGCACAGCTACTGACATTTTGTGAACTACTTGAAAGTCTTGACTAGCATTAAATGCTACTTAAATTAAATGAATTTACAAGAATTGTCTAAAGTGTTGTAATGTAGAGTGTGGTTTGAAAAGTAAAATCACTCAACTTGTTTTGAAGGTCTGCAGCCTTGTTTCTCGATTCTCCCCTGCTTCTGTTTTCCAACCTACACTTAAAGTATTTTACGGAAAAAAAACATTTTTAGATACAAAATGTTGCCTTTAAAACCAGAAATTATGTGTTCTATTTTATGGGTTAGATTCTTTTCGAGGTCCAAATGGCTTTAAAGAGCCTGTCACAGTTTAATCATCATCCATCAGCATGCTCTTTTATTGAAACGGACACATTTCTAGGTTTGCAGATTCCCCTATTGGCCACCCTTGCACAGATGATAACCAATCATAAAAAAATAAAAAGACAAGGGGTTGCTATCTGACAAAACAATGCCGCATTGTTTTCCTCCTGCTAGAACTGGGCCTGAAAGGATAATGTTCTCTCGATAGCCATCGATTGCTTGTTGGTTGAAGCCTTCCTCAAGGGAGAGGCAGTTTTAGCCAGACTCCAGAAGCTGCTGGCGACGGTTGATTGTGTTAATGCTATTATGATTCCAAACACAATTTCTGCACATTTGAACACAAAGCATGGTCCTCCGGGATCGAGAACTAGCAGGTTTTTTATGCAATAAATGTCTGATGAGTTGTACATTTTTTAGGAACCTACAGCTTTTATTTTCTGCAGGCTCAGGTGTGGTGTATAACTGCACACAGACTGATAATAGTCCTGCAAAACTATTTTCTCATATGGACCCCTCCCAAAAGCACATTGGCTCCGTTTGCACAACAACTTGATGTTACTAAGCTAGGAAATGGCTGGAAGGCTAGAAACCGAAGGCAGGCCTTGTAATGGAAGTGTTCCATGCAGACAATGGGACCAAGTGATACGACGGCTTTCCATGCAGACATACATAATGAAATCTCGAATTATTAAAGTTCATCTGATTAGATGTAGTTCCTGTTGCTGTTTGACACAAACAGATGTACAGTTATGATACGGATTTAGCAGTTACATCAGCCTGAATTTAGCTAACATTTCACAGTCTGTGCCAGATGGTATCAGATTGCGAAGGAAACTAAAATCTATTCATGGGCAGCCTTCTGTAAAAAGAGGCCGCGAGTACACTTGTGACACTGAGGTTTAACACTCAACCTCCGCTGTTGTAGCCTTGCAAACAGAATCTCAACATGACTGGCGATTCACGAAGGATCAGTTGAATAAATGCAGGACTAAGAAGAATAAAGATATGTTCAACAATAAGTCACCAAAAATGTGTGATACTGGCACACCCAGCACTGATTTAACACTGCTGATGAATACGGCTATCAACCAACAACCTAGAAAGAGAATCACGGAAAATCATATGATATTTGGGATTATATATATATAACTGTATTTGCAAACTAAACCCAAGTAAATCTAAAACAGCACACCAACTGTAATGTAGACTTGGTTTGTTCTGAACCTTAATATCTTTAAGTAGTCACTAATCACCGATATAATCCGGGCAACCTGTAAAGGAAGTGGGCATCTAAAATAGAAAGCAAAGACCCTCAGTCGGATGAATGAGGACATAGCTGCGTCCGGCTGTGGCAGAATTAATCGGAATCCATGTCCGGTACACCATCGTAGCCAAACTCTTTGAAGACTTCTTGGCGATATTTGTCCCATGCGCTCCCTTTTGAGCCTTCGCTGTTCATATATCTGTAACCTAGAGTAAAAGGGGTACACATTTTAGAGAAGAAGTAAAATTAGCACTGGCCTACCTTTATGGAGCAGTAGAGTACTTTACAAATAACATTTAGTTAAGCGAAATATCTCGAACAAACACTAACTAGAATGTTGGGGATGGAACCGGTGGTGGAAAATGAAAGGAACCCCTAACCGGGGCGGAATTAGGTGGCAACTGTGCAATTCATTTTTACCCATTTACATTGTACGGAGTCAAAATCTCTGACAGAGAGAACATGATTTGTTCAGAGTAAAGGAGAAGTCTCCAGGTTCCATATAAGATCAACAATTTTTCTAACCGATTGCACCTTCCATGTACATTTTTATGTAGGTTTATCACTAACTGCCTCTCCCTACTGACCTCCCAGCAGGACCTGGGCACGTTGATATCTTTGAGACAGCAACAGTTACAAACACAGCAGCATATGAAGTTGAACTGTTTACGCATGTCTCCTGAAACTAAATAGATTGAAAGTGATTTCCAGATACCAAATTAGTAAGAAGGTTCAATGTAGTTCAAAGACATGGAAATTCGAGATATGCAGGTAGCCAACATAGAGAACTTCTACTTAAAAGCCACATTTTTCCAGAACTGGGCATCGCCATTTTATTGCTTCTGAGAAATTCTTACAAGCTTAGTTGTTGGATAGTCCCTTTTAAGTAAGGAGCTATTGCCATCAGTAGTAGAGAGACATCTTTAAAGACTGTTTTAGTAAAGCTGTTTATCAGGTGTAGATTGGTTTGGGAGAAAGTGTGGGCCAATGTAGGTGCTTCTGCAACAAACTGAGATGTGATATATACATTTATTAACTCTTCACTTTTACTTACTCAAAAACTTACTATTGTAGCTCATGATTAGAAGGTACCAAGCCCTCACAGCGTTTTTTTCATTTGACTGACCTCGTTTTAGACCTGTATAGAGACCGCTTTAGCTACTGGCCGCATTTTCTTGTTTTTGCATTTCTAAATATACATTGAGAGGGTTTCCAAACAGTATTGCTCTCTCACTGTCATGCTGCACGCTGTTCAGTGTATTATGCCATCTCTTAGGGACTGCGTCCATTGTAACACATGAGGTGCATTGTTTTCAGGGGGAGAAGCAGCAACTGTGCAAGGACTATTATATGAACATCGAAGCCAGCCTAAAAAACTGCTTCCTCAACTGAAATACACACATGAACCAAAATACCTCCTTGAAGCAAGATCCACACACGCATGTAAATGCTCTACAATGCTTTTCAGGTCCCTGTTTTGAAAGAAAATAATTTCTTTGTCTACAAAAACAACGAGACATCACAAATACAAAATAAATGATTGTATAATAACCCTGCCAATACGACAGCATGTTTGCATACTTCTCCTTACCCCACTCCAAGTAAACATTTAGGGCCATATGCATGAACACATTTTCCCATAGGCACAGAATGAGTAAAAACCTTTGATACATCTGGCCCTTACTTTTTTCCTGGCACTGCTTTTAATGCTGCGGGTCTTCCAAGGTTACTTTATCAGTTTGTAATGTACCAACAGCCAGGGGCCAGCCTTTATGGTCTCTCATGTTTTATGTCCACCCAATTGCTGGCAGCACTTTCACTACAGTGCACTTCTGCTATTTCTGAGGATGGTAATTAGCACACTATTTATGGGACTCGATCAGTCACTCAAATACATTTTCATTATACCCCCATGAGAATGCCTATGCTTTCCAACTATCTCCTATGTGTGTTCCCCGTAACTGCTCATGCCTTTTTTGTAAACGCCCACCCTTTCTTCTCTCTTAGGTACTTCTTACCCGCCCCCTGTCCTCCCCTTACGGACTGTGTTGTTCTCGCCCTCATGGGCTTCTCCCCCCACTTCCACTGAGGCAACACTTTTGTGTGATTCTCCGTCGCCTGTGCTTCACCCGACCATTCACTTAGGGCCCAATTACGAGTATAGTGGTCTGAGGTCCACCAGACTTGTGGCGGTGGCAGTCCAGCCACAGCCGCTCTGACCACTCTATTACAATTAGGGCGGTCGGACCACCATTGCTGCACGGATCCCGTCAGGGAACCGACGTTCCCTGGTGGTGGCGTGGCGGTGTAGAGGCAGCAGTATGCTTGGCAGGACCACTGCAGTCCAGCCAAGCATATTAGAAGTTCCTCCGCCATGAAAAATGCGGCGGTGTGCCTCTGGGCCCTGGGGTGCTTACAGGGGGGCACAACATGTGCCCACCGTGTGCATGGACCACAGTTCCTGCACGGCATGGACTTTCCTTTCCATGCAGTGAAGGAACTTTTTTGGGCATTCCCATTGCAGCGCCCATGTTCAGAGACACTGCCAAAAAAAAGCCCTCCAGACACAAGAAACACTTGTAATCTGGCAGGCGGGTGGCCCAACCACGGGTTTTGCGGTGCGGGAGCGGGACGCCGGAATGGTGGTCTGCTCCCACACCGTCAAACTTATAATCAGGCCCTCAGTGTTCTTCCATTTCCTGCACTGCGTTCCTCAACGTATGTGCTATTGTGTTCACTCCCCTGGGGTCTCCCTCCCTCAGTGCAAAGCTTCTCCGCTCCTCGACCCCACCTGCTCTTGTGTTGCTCTCAAACACATGGTCCCTTTAAAAAAAAAATTATTAGCACTTTTGCACTAGATAAAAAAATATATATATATTTAATTTATATAATCTGGTTCCCCTAAGGAGGAATGCCCCATTAGTATAAAGAAAGCAATCTATCGGACCTTCCCCAATACCATCCTTGAGCTTCTCAATCTCTCCCTGTCCCATGGAATTGTACCGTCAGCCTTTAAGGAAGCAGTAGTCATTCCCCTGAAACTCATGTTGCATCCTGTCTCAGTTCGTTTTTAGAAGCATCCAAGTTTTTGGACACTCATCAGGCGGGCTTTTGCCCTGCACATTCCACCGAATCTTTGATCCTATCCATCTTGGACAATCTTTAAGGACAGGCGGACATTGACCACAGTCAGGCTTTGATCCTCCTTGACCTGTCTGTGGCCTTAGACACAGTGAACCACAAACTTTTGTTGGACCGAATTGCCGCAGCGGGTCTTGGGGACTCAGTACTAGATTGGTTTGGGTTCTTTTTAGAGGACCGCAAACAATTGGTGTGGCTCTCGCCCTACAAATCCAACACTGTTGAAATGAGCTGTGGCGTCCCACAGGGCTCTTCCCTTTCACCGATCCTTTTTAACATTTACATACGTCCCCTCATCTCGAGTCTTCGGCAGATGGGGGTAAAAATCTTTAGCTATGCTGACGACATGCAGCTGATTTTCACTTTGGAGCACTCCACCGAAGGCAAAGATTTTGTTAGGAGTTCTCTGATGTATGTAAAAACCTGGATGGATCAGAACCAACTAAAACTCAACTCTGAAAAAAGTAAGATAATCATCCCGAGCAACAAACGTACTCACTGGACACTATCCTACTGGGCCAGTGAGTTAGGTGCGGCCCCAACTCCCAAACCAGCGATTAAGAGTTTGGATCTTCACATTGACTCTGACCTCTCTATGAGTGCCCAAATTGGCGCAGTTACTTCAGCCTACGTTGTCCAACTTCGTAAACTGCGTAAGACCGGACGCTTCTTTAGTTAAGAGGCCAGTATTCAAATTGTGATTGCCCTAATCCTATCAAAAATAGATTATGGAAATGCCCTCTACCTTGGCATTCCATTATATCTGAGATACCGTCTTCAGATGATTCAGAATCAAGCAGTTAGAATCATCCATTTTAAGGATAGAAGATGTCACTTTACCCCACTACTTAAAGATCTCCATTGTCTTCCAGTGGATCATCGTGTCGTGCTTAAAATTGTCTGTATCCTCTTTAAAGCCATTCAAGAAACGGGTCCAAGTTTCATTCTCTCGTGCATCAGTAAGCACCTGCCTCAGCATAATCTGAGATCGAAGCATCTGAATCTATTGACAGTGCCTAGAATTAGACGGAAACGCATTGGAGGGACCCGGTTTTCTTATCTGGGCCCGAAGCTTTGGAATTCATTGTCTACATCTATTAGGCTGGAGACTGACTACATGAGGTTCTGGAAATCGCTAAAAACCTGGCTGTTCTCCCTGGCCTATAATTAGCTGATCCTCTATCTGTTTTCCCTTCCTTTCTGCTCAGACTCATCAGCGCCAAGAGACCTGTAGGTGAACGTGCGCTTACATAAATTCCCATATAACATAACATAACATATTTTGACTTGCTGATCCAACTGGCGTCTGCCATCTGGGATTTGTAAATACAACAATAAAGCAAATGGCACCTGCATGCATTCGGATGCATACCTGAGCTCTCAGAGCCAGGGCAGCCAGTATCAGGCCCGCCATCACACACTTTATTTTTCACAACGTGGCAGGAAAAAGCATTGCGAATGGCACTGGCAAAGTCAATAGGTCCCAAAGAAGAGACCTACTGGCTCTGCCAATGCTTCTTTTTTTCTTTCAAGTCTTATTTGCAATTAAGGTAAAAGCAGCAGTGCAACTGGAACTTCTCAGTGGGTTCACCTGGCAAAGATATGTGCCAAAACCGAATCGTGCCTTGTCTGTGGGTTGCTTTCCATGTTGCCACACAGCAGCAGTGGTGTGTACGGCAGTGATCAGCAGCGTTTGTGCTGCATTACTGTTGAGGAGGTGACGCAGATGGGTTCACAAACCGTTGCATATCCTCCCGTCCTCGTCTCCCTTGATCACAAGCAGGTGGTAGAAAACACCCTTTGAAATGCCAATATACTTTAAGATGCACAGGGGAGACAGTTGGGCGCAAGTACGTCATAGGCTTTTTATATTTGGTTACAACCATCATTCTCTGGGGTGATTCCCTTATTTGACATTTTGTCTGAAAAACGTTCTGTCCAAGCAAATACTCCTTTCAATCTGCAGATCTTTTCTCTGTAATATTCAAGGAAAGAAAAAGAAACACGCCATTTTTAGAGGGGGTCTCGGGCCTGCCTGTTCCTTTCAAGCCTGTTTTTTTGGCCTGTGCAGTTAAGTTTCAACATTATCGAAGAAGGCTGCAGCATAGAAACAAACATTCAATACAATTGTACTTGTTCCGCCACAAAGTTTTAAACTGTATTTGCAATAGGTGTGCCGAGTTTGTTGATGCGCTGGTTCACAATATGCTAATGCATGCAAACTGCATTTGTGCCTGTGTTTCCATGCGTTTGCACTAAATGCAGACTTAAATTGGTTTCGCCAATGCTAGTTTCACATTTGAGTTGGATTGCTGTTATTTTTTTGTAGACCTTCTTAACAATTTTTTCTTTTAAGGGTATAGAAAGTGAACATGTTTCTGTGGCTATAGTACGAAGCTGAAATGTTAATGCCACTCATGCTCTCTGTTTTATATTAATACCCTCCTACACAGAATTCTTTCTAGCGCCAAACTCACCTTCATTTCGAGAGTTTGGAAAAAGGGAAAACTATTCCAAACTGTTTCACTTTCCAGAGCAAGACCACTGGTAGTACTCATTACGAGCTGTCAATTAAGCCTTAAAATTAAATACTAACAAGTGAGAACGTTCTGATGTATAGGTAAAAATGACAAGTTTGCCAAAGTCAAGAAGCATGCCTTGATGAGATAATACGGCGTTCTTTTTGGCAGATGTTAGGGGCAGCCAGAGGCATGGTCCAAGAACACTTTTATTCTTTATTTTCGACAACGTATTTCTTAGTAAACTCACCAGTGGCTGTCTCGCAGAAAATGCTAGAGCCTGTAATACAGCGGACTTATTCCAATGTACTAATTTCTAATTAAAGGCCAGCAGCTATGGCTCACTGGTCCCCTGCCTAAATAGAGATGTATTGCATCAGGATATCAAACTTTCACTTGGCACCTTTTACCCGTAAGCCCGATGACGGTGTCTTCATGTAACAAATTAATCCCTAGAGACAGTAACCCAAAAACTTTGGCTGTGAAACGGACAGTCCCCGATTTAAACAGCGGAGTAGGTAGATTTAGGTCTTTGAACGGGAAACACACACAGAACGAACTGACAGAATTAAAATGTAATTACTATTTTCTTTTTACCAAACTGTACATGCTTCCTAAGGCATGAGCTAGGGTGGAAATAAACTGTTAATTTCTGAGACCAAATAGACAGGAACGACGAGTGCCTCTACCGAGCAATTCTTCATTCACAAGAGCAACAGCTCCCCCCTCTGATGTAATATGGAACCATAAGATTTTTTTTTACCTCTTAGCTGAGTGTTTAACCACTAAAATTAAAGCAGTACTGATGGAGCAAGGACTTGTGACAAAGGAGATTTGCTTGAAAGCAATCTTCTCATCAACATTAACCCTGTACCAAACCTGTATTGTGGAAATAATATGGACACAACATTTACAAGAAAAGAAGACGCTTGCCTATGTGTTTTACTAAGTAGCCAGAGTGAATTTCTAAATGGCCGCTAACCGAAAATCTTTAGTGCACATGCGTCTACTGCATCTACGTAGTATGACGTACCTTTTTGCTTGGAGGGAACTTTCTGCACTTGCACAGTAGTTAACAAAATGGTCGCTTGAAACTCACATGCTTGCCACCTGCTTGCTGAAAAACGAAACCCAGCTATTTTACTAATGCTAATGCGGGAAGAGAAGAAATAAGTAAATGGGATTAGAGTAGATAGGAGGTATACAGTGAAACCATTGATTTCAACATTGGTCTTTTGACTCTTTCAATAGTGCTTATTATTGGCCTGGCAACATGAACCACGGTCTATTTCCTCTCGCTCTACCGTACATGCGTAGTGCAACCAAGGTGGAATACGCGATGTCATCTTTAAAGTCGTCCAAGGTTGCGAATGGTTACTTTCCTGTGAACCAGAACGACAGTCTACTGAAATGGATGGGAACCTGCAGATTTTTCAATAATTTGTGACAAATACAATGTGACTGCGGGTGGGAATAAAGATTTATGCATGAAAATTAAGGGGTGGGATTTTAACAAAGAACTGGTTGAAAGTAATGGGAAATAAGTATGGTGTGCTGATCACTTCCCCTTGCCTGTCCAATCAGAGTTAGAAATTTCATAAGTTAGAAACATTAATGGGTGGTACCAGCTTACAGAAAGGTATAATTCAGGTAGCTTTAGTTAGTTAGTTAACCTTGGAGACATTTGAGACCGGAATGCTGTCCGAGAGCAGAGCATTTGCAGAGCACAGGAGACTGGGATGCTGTAGGAGTGAAGAGTGATGCTGAAGAAGAATCAAATTGCTGAACCAATTATCTTAAGCTAATTAATTTAGAAGAAGATCGCGGAAGAATCTCGAGGAGGAAGAGAGTGTCAGAGAGGGGTGCTACACAAGCATCAGTGATAAAGAGGTCTGTACTGATGCCTTTGTCCGCCAGATCTTTCCTGGGGGACCCTTACCAATTCCTAGGCATGGAAGTTGGCTTTCACACCATTCCAGGTAACTATAATTATATCAGTATATGCGCTTGTGTGCTTTTCTCTCCATCTTCTCCCTTTCACGCAGTGTCATGGCAAAGTATAAATGAATGCAATTTGATCGATTGTTTGAATCTTCCTTCCTGTGAGACCGAGCCTGTTCTGTACTGTGTAAGTGGTTCACATGAATTTAATCTGAGATCAAATTTAAAATACGTCCCGACTCTGTGATAAGTTCTAATGTGTGGGGCGCACTGGTGAATGGCCGCCATTGCGTGAGGCTGTCACTGCCCAGCGTCCAAAATCCTCCATTTATCCGACTAAATAAGCTTTCCAGATGCCCCCAATAGCAGTGATCCCAGTCGTGAGCCCCCAGAACGAAGTGGGCAAGTTTAGAGGAGATCGGTACAGCGGATCCCCTGCTGTCGCTTTGGAAAGGCGGAAGGTGATCGATCACTGAGCGCGAGCTGTGCACCGGCCAGCCCTACAGAGTACGCGAGACCGCAGCGCGGGAAAACACAGGCCGCGCAGAACAAGGACTGCAGCCCGGAGCGCCCTGACGACTTCGGGTGTCAGAGCGGTGTTGCGCGGCTGGTGACGCAGGCTCGGGTGAGTCGCCCCCCCCGGACCTGTAGTAGGGGAAGAGGTCGAGGAGAACCGCGCGGAGAACAGCGGTAAGGAGGGGGGAAAGGACCGCGGCCCCCCGCGTAGCCCACATAACGGAGCAGGCTCTGGTTGTGCGGGCGGCTGCCCCCCCACGCATTCAGGAGCAGGGAGCCACAAGAAGTGATCTTAGAGGGCTGATACAGCTAACTTCCTGGGGGATCCCCCCCAAACTGTGGGCCTACATAGAGACTAATAAGGAACTGCACGAGTGGCCCAGGTGACCCCTACACGCGACACTTACCTGCTTGTCTGCCTGCCCTACTGTGCACAGATTACCAGATTACATTAACCTGAAGGGGCCTTCCTGGGCAGCGGCGACGCTACTGATCTCTGCCTGACCCCCCCAACCTTGCGCTGGTTGTGCCCTTTGAGTGGCCTAGTGCAGTGACTCAGACTGAGAACCCACGTGGCTGCGCTGAAGGAGTCACCCCCTCCCCCCCTGAGGTGCAGTCTGCCCCTTGCCGCACAAAATATCAGCGCTTGCTTGGCACTACCTGTATTGGGCACACAGGTTCACCTAGACGGCATCATGGGCAAGAATGATGCAAAGCAGCCTAAGCTCAGCTTTGAGGCGCCCCGGCGTAACGCCCGGACGGGGCAGGAACAGCCTGCGGCCCTGGCCGCGAGCAAGACCGTCGATACTGCTGTGGCACAACCCACGGAGATACAGGACATTCTATGAGAAGTGCGCCAAGGATTAGCGACAATTGCGGACAAGGTCGACAGGCTATCCTCCCGCATGGATGCTATTGTCCACAAAATGGATATCCACGAGGAACGCATAACAGAAACAGAGAGGCGTATATTGGACTCGAACGACACAGTGGCAAGGCATACCTCGCAGCTTTCTAGAATGGATAATCTACTCCGCGTCATAGCTGCCAAGAATGAGGACTTGGAAGCGAGGAGTCGAAGGAACAACATACGCATTTTAGGGATTCCGGAATCCACAAACACTGGTCGAATGGAGGAGTATGTTGAGAGGCTTCTGCTGGCCGTGGTGGAGACCGAGGCTTTCTCCTCCCAATTCATTGTGGAGCGGGCGCATAGGTCGTTGGGACCTAGACCCAAGCCTGGTGCGACCCCGAGGCCTATAAATGCTAGGCTGCTAAATTACAGAGACCGAGATGTTGCACTGAGGGCAGCCCGTGGCAAGCAGGCACTATCTTATGAGGGTAACTCCTTCACGTTGTTCCCAGACTTCACCCCAATAGTACAGGAGGAACGGCGGAAATTCCTAGACGTCAAAGCAAAATTGCGAAAAGCCCAAATTGACTATGCCCTCCTGTACCCGGCACGGCAGCGAGTGACCCATCAGGGTCGCCAACATTTCTTCACCAAGCCACAGCAGGTGGACGAGTTTCTCAAGCATCTTCGACACACAGCCTGATCGGCGGAGGGAGAAGATGGAGGACGACAGTCGCCCATGGAGGAGGCAGGGGCAGAGGAACAGTAAGATACCCTACACTATGTTAGACTTTGCACATGCATCGTTCCTGTCAGTACGAAAGGGATTACGACTGTTTGAACTGTGCACTATTAAAGAAGAGGTCCCCTCTGGACTGCTGGTGGACGCTTCGCTGGGCCCACCAATTACTCATAGGAGTTGCAGTGTGTCTCAACACGGGCTCAGAGGGTATGGGGAGGTTCGTGTTGCTGCCTAGATGGCCTTCATAGGGTGTCCCCCTTTCCATGCCCTGCCTCATGAGCAGACTGGATTTTTTCTTTGTGTTGGTTTGAATGGATGGGGTGGGATGGTTCACTATGCTGGCGAGTTGGGGTTGCTTCAGTGGGAGGGACGGAAGGGGAGCAAAGGATAGCAGTAACTAGTTTTGGTTTCACTGTTGGGTTCATGGTGGGTACACACAGCGTACGGCTACTAAATTGTGATTTACAGTTGAAGGATCAACATGCACTGTATGCTCAGCGAATTCTAGAATGTGATTATTTTGTTACATTGAGGAGGCATGCTGAGGGAGTTTTTTTTCTTTTTTTCTTACTTATCGCATGGCGACTGATAATGCGACACAACTGAACGTTGTCACATGGAATGTAAGGGGGCTGGGGGATCCTCGCAAGAAGCGTCAAGTGCTGGCATATTTGGATAGACAAAATACGCATATAGCTATGCTGCAAGAAACTCATTTTTCGCACCAGCGGGCTGCTGCATTCGTCTCGAGATGGGCTCTACTCAGGGTTTTCTCCTCGTACTCCAACTATGCTAGGGGCATGGCCATATTGATTAGAAAACAGGTGCCTTTCCATATGGTGGGATCGTCCAGCGATGATCAGGGTAGATACTGCATGATGTGGGGAAGATTGGGTGTTGAATCGGTCACACTGGTGTGTTGTTACTGGCCTAATGTCGATGACCCAGAGTTTTTCTTTCGGTTATGGGAAGCAATGAGAGTTGTTGGGTCGAACCACATTATATGGGGTGGGGATTTCAATGTCATATACGCGCCCACCTGGGACAGATATCACCCTGCCCCGCGACACCACATGAAAGCGAGTAGATTACTCAAGGATATCGTCTCAGATCACCAATTGCTAGACGCATGGCGGCATTTACACCGCTCGTTGAAGGAGGGCACACATTTTACAGCATTTGCAGCAACTTGGGCGAGGCTGGACTACTGCTTTGTCACCAGAGGGCTTGGACCTGCCATCTGTGCGGTACAGCACTTGGCCCGGACGTATTCGGATCATGCCCCTGTGAAGCGAACGCTCTCCTCTGCAGACTTCGGCTCTCCACGCAGCGCTTGGCGAATGAATCCCCGCATGCTGATGGACGTAGTCTTCCAGGAAGAATTGCGAGAGGAGATACTTGATTTTTTTGCACGCAACAGGGGTTCAGTACGGAGTGTAGAAACCATATCGGAAGCCTTCAAGGTAACACTGAGAGGATTCTGTATCTCTAAGGGCTCCGGGGTACTTCGGGACATACTTAATACGCTCCAGAGGTTAGAGGAGAACTGCAGACACTTGAACATGCATTGAATCACGCACCCGACACAGACACAAGGGATAAAATCAGGTCTAAGCTCACAGAATACACAGAGGAGGCGCTCAGGGAAACCAACTTTCGGGAAAAACACTGGCATGCTTGTCGATACGGGATGGGAGAACGACCTGGGAAAACGCTAGCGGACATCGTCCGCAAACCACACTACTCCAGCTATATTGTACAACTAGAAAGGGCGGATGGTACACGCTGTTGCGATACGGCAAGTATATTGGCCAAATTCGCACAGCATTATGAAACGCTGTATACCACTTCAGGTCCTCCGAATATAAACTTGGATGACTTTCTGGGTGATATAGCCCTTGGCTGGTTAAGCGATGTACATTGTAAATTCCTAAGTGCCCCGTTCGAATTAGATGAGGTCCATGAGGCCATAATGGAGATGCAGTCTGGGAAGGCCACAGGCATGGACGGTATCCCCCTAGAATTCTACAAGACGTATATCAATGTAATGGCCCCGATCCTTCGCGAAGTCTATGAAGAGTCACTAGAGGTGGGAACACTCCCCCCATCTATGCCAGAGGCCTTGATAATATCCCTGCTGAAACCAGAAAAGCCGGCTCACCAGTGCGGGTCGTACCGGCCGCTTTCCTTGATCAACTCCGATACCAAAATCCTAGCGAAACTCATAGCCAAGCGACTAAACCTGTTACTTCAACTCCTCATCCTTCCGTATCAGTCCGGATTTGTCCCCGGGAGGGCCACCTCGCATAACTTGAGAACCCTATTCACCCTACTGAATACTGTCGCCCTGGAATTGCCTTTGGCTGCGATATTTTTAGACGCCAGTAAGGCTTTTGATTCTATTGAATGGCACTACATATTTGCGGTAATGAGCCGGATGGGTTTTCCACCGCTTTTTTTATCATGGATTCGTCTTCTGTATCACAAGCCAGAAGCCAAGGTGCTAATCAACGGCCGAGTAGCCCCAGCGTTCTCGATTACCCGAGGGACACGCCAGGGGTGTCCTTTGTCCCCCTTGCTCTTTGCAATGGCTACGGAACCTCTCGCAGCACGTTTGCGACAACATCACAACGCTATGGCTCTACAATGCAACATGAGACCCATATTCATCTCAATGTATGCAGATGACATCACTTTATATGTGAAAGACCCACAGCACAATCTAAACACGCTCCTGCGGGAATTAATTGTTTTCGGGCAATTATCTGGTGTCAAGATCAATTGGGGGAAAGTCGTGCCTCTTCCCTTTCACTGACTCAGTGACACGCTTTCCTTTAGACTACCCCCTGGAGTGGTGTGAGGACGAGCTCCGCAATTTGGGAATTCGGATCAGTAGAAATAAGGAAGAACTCATGAGGCTCAATTATTGGGGTGGCCATCACTCGAATAACGGATAAGGTTGATCGCTGGGTGCAACTCCCACTGTCCAAGGCAGGAAGGGCATCACTGACTAAAATGGTGAGCCTACCCCAGTTATTTTATCTTTTCTTGAATATTCCTTTCTTTTCGGGGCGACAATTTTTTTAAGATGCTCAGATCAGAGATGATTCGGTTGGTATGGGGGAGGCAAGCAAGCTAGACTACAGTGGGCTATACTAACCAGGCCTTACTCGACCGGAGGTTTTGATATACCAGATTTCGAACAATATTACATCAGCGCTCAAGCACACTATTTATATTTTTGGATTCATCAACCTAAATATATGCCGCAGCGGAGCATTGGTTAGCACACCCTATACTGATAGAGGGCGCTATATATACACCCGTGCCGACCATGGAACGCACTCAGACTACTGTAAATGCCACGATCACGGCATGGCAGCAGACTGCGCGTTGATGTGAGATCCCAATATCCTACTCACCACTCTTGCCACTAGTTTATCATCCAGATATGCCCCTTCCACAGGAAACACTCTTTCATAAAACTACGAGACCGCCTATCCCTAAAAACTTGGGGGGATCTGTACGAGGATGGGACGTTCAGCGAGGCGGCTGCCATGTTTCGGGAGACGCAGGGCACTCCAATTGATCTGTTCCTGTACCTCCGCCTGCGGCAGGGTGTCAGATCCTTACACGCAGACTTCCCATGCGAGCCCCAGGTTCTTCCGCCACTACAGACACTCCTCCTGCAGCGCAAACCTAGGCGACTAATATCCTTGCTTTATCGTACAACGCGCGCTCAACACACTGCCGGAGTCACACCATCACACTCTAAATGGGAAGAGGACTTGGGACAGCCCATAATGGAGGAGAAATGGGAGTACTGCTGCTAACAAACTGAACTAATCTCGGCCAGCAGCAGGTTGAGGATAATACACTATAAATATCTTCATAGACTATACCACACCCGGTTAGTATGCACAAGCGTAAACTCAGAGAGACTGACAGATGTGATAGATGCAAGGCACCACAAGCTGATTTTTCACACCTGGCCTGAAACTGTCCGGCAATACACGATTGCTGGGGCAGGGTCTTTACAGCATTGAATCACATGACCAATGTATGTATAGAAGCTTCAACACTGGTGGCTTTGCTGAGCTATGTGAAGCAAGTCCCACTGGCATACCGTCGTTATACGGCACTGGCGCTTTTGATGGCTAAAAGACGGATAGCTTGCAGATGGAGCAGAGGGAGAGCCCCTAAGTTCAAAGAGTGGCTTAATGATATGATATTCTGCCAGGAACAATCTGCACTGTATGCTGAACTCTTACCCATTACATCTCGACCCAGGGATATATGGGCGCTTTTACTATCTTACTTGCAGGACGAGGCTGGGGGAGGCGATCTGTAATACTACCAATCAGTACATTGTTTGACGTCCACTATATTTCCCTCCACCCAGGGGCTAGAGGTCCAGAACGCTGTGCTACTGACAGATAATGGGATGCGAATTGTTTGTAATACCTGAGGTGCCTTTTACCGTGCACTGTCTTCTTGAATGATGATTATGTTAATAAGCGATGTGCTATGTTATTTTTTTTTTCCTGGTATTGTTGCTTTGACTTGTAGCCCGACACAGATTTCGTATTATTTGTGCTATTCATTATTACGCGGCCGGCCCGATGCGGTTGTAGGCGGTGTGCTGTGTTAATTTCATTGTTTGCTGTCCTCATTGTGCTATCCTTATGCATAAGAGATAAAAACGCTGCCGGCCAAGAGCTGGTTGTGGGCACGAAGCTGTGTAACCGTATGACCGACCAATAAAGGTTTTTTGAATTTTTTAAAATAAAACGTTCTAATGTGTAAGTAAAATTGAAATTCTAGGTCATTTCACCATCAACTAGTTCAACTAATGGTCCATCGACCAGAGGAAAGAACTCTTTGATCAGTGAAAGATTAGTTAGGGATCAGAAATGACAAATCCAGATTTTTACAAAAACATGACGCCAGCGGATATTGCTAGTATTTTGAGAATTAATTTATGGGCCCAGGTGAGTATGTGGTGTTAGATTACCTGTTGCTGGTAACCAGCTGGATCAGTACCAAAAGTAAATTGTGCTAGAAAGGGCTGGATGAGTAGTGAAATACCACAATCCCCGCCCATCAACTCCCCCAGCCCACCTTTCAAAAGCACGCCTGCTCATAAGTACACAACCGTTTCACCTAACTACGAAGTCACTTGATCTGTTGTTTCTTTCAGTAAATTTGAATAGGTTTTTTATTCATGATAAGTAATATTTTATTACCATCCAGCAAGCCAATCGTCCACTGTGCACAGCTTTTGGCTATAAGCAGCCTCTGGCCAGGCCCTGCGTCTGCCCCGATGAGGGCAGGCAACCCCTGTATGTGGCGTGAGGTGGAGTGCGGTGGGGTGGGGTGGGCTGCAGGACCTGGCCTAAGAGCAGCAACCCTCTGCCACGCACTGACTTTTGCAACACCAAAATATAAAAAATGCGCCTATTGGCTTTATTAAGGGGTGAGCATATCAATGTGTGTGTGTATGTATGTATATATTATATATATATATACACACATATATTTATTTATCTAGAAAGTTTTATATAGCGATAACTTGCCCCTAGAAGGGTATCAGGGCGCTTTACAAATGGTTAAGCAAGAAGAAAACAGGACAACCAAGAAACAAAAGCTGACAATACCTGATTGCAAAACGGGAGAAGGTCTGTGGGTTACAAACCAGAAAGTAGATGGCAAGTGAAAATCCAGGTTAAAGACACTGCATCAAATCAATATCCAGATAAATTAGTCAGAGGGTTCTAGGGTAGAATTTTGTTCATCAAAAGCAATTTGATTTCTTTTTAGAATGATGTGATTGGAGGGGTGAGTCTGATTTCAAGGGGCAGGGAGTTCCTGATTCTAGGGGTCATTCCGGAGAAAGCTTGGTTGTAGGTTTTAATTTTCCGAAATTTAGGAGGTTTCAGCAATAAGGTGCTGTTGCATCTAGAGAATCTGCAGCCGCCAGACAGCTCCAGTTTATCAGCTAGGTACTTTGGTGTGTTAAAGTGTAGTGATTTATGGGTCAGGCAAGCAATTTTCAGCTGTATCTTTACCTCATAAGGGAGCCAGTTTAGTGCCTTCAGATCGGGAGTGATGTGGCTGTTTCTTTTGGATCCAGTGATGAGCCTTGCAGCAGAATTAAGTGATGCCCTTAGTGGAGCCTGCTTGGAGCTCGGCAGAACAGATAGGGTTGCACTCCCATAGTCTAACCTGGGGATCACTAGAGCTTGCGCAGCTGATTTGAGGTCGTCGAATGGGAGGAAGGGTTTGAATTTTCTTAGAATGTTTATTTGAAAGTTTGCTACTTTTCTGGCTGAGCTGATGTGTTCCTGTATGTTAAGATTCCTGTCAAGTGTTATTCCCAGGGATCTTGTGGAATCTATAACGTGTGGAAGGCAATTGATTGCTGTTAAATGCTACAAACAAATCTTCAATGTCGAGGCATCATTTTGGTGGGGCGATTAAGAGTAATTTGGTTTTTAGCGAGTTTAGTTGGAGGTTGTTTCTGGTCAGTCAGTTGTTTTTTTTTGCAAAGATGTGATGAGTAAACAGATATCTTCAGGGAAGGAGATTTCTGGTACAGTTGGGTGTCTTCTGCATACATATGGTATTGGACGTTGAAGAATTTCAGATTTTTGGTTTAAGGCTTAATGAACAGGTTGATGTAGGTGATAGGGTGGATCCCATGGTATCCCTAAAGTGACTTGAGTGGTATTGGACATGCGCTGGTTAACCTTGATTCTTTGAGTTCTGTTGTGAAGAAACAAGGTGTTTCGAACGACCCTTGATAACCCTATTCGGCATTCTAGCAAGTCAAGGAGGCTATCATGTTAGACCATATCGAAGGCTGAGGAGAAGTCTAGGAGGATTAGGAGGCAAGATTTGTTCTAATGTAGCATTTTAAGTGCATCATCAACAATGTGTGTACAGACTGTTTCCGTGCTGTGACCCTGACGGAAGCCGGATTGGAATTGGTCAATAAGGTGGAACTGAGCAATGTGATTGCATAGTTGGGTATGGATGCATTTCTCAAGGAGCTTTGCAGAGAAGGAATGGTGGAGATTGGATGGAAGTTATTTGGGTTTGTATGATCTGCTGTGGGCTTTTGTTTAGAATGGGGGTTAGCTGCCCTGATTTTAGGCAGTCTGGTATAGCCCCTTGAAGCAGTGAAGCATTCACTATCTTGGTCCAGAGTGGGAGTAAAGACATTTTAATCTCATTGAAGAAGTTAGATGGTAGAGGGTCGCAGAAGTGGTTTGACAGTTTAAGTGGTGTTAAAATATTAAGAGTGGCACTTTCATCAAAGGTTTTGAATGTGTTCCACAACTTGGTGTTTTTGAAGGTGAGTCCAGGTAGGTCTGGGGGCTGAAGGATCAGAGGACAGGGGCTATTTAGAGGCATCATCGGGAGGTGCTCAATTGCTGTATAGAGATCACTTTCAATCTTTTTTGTCTTTTCAAGGAAGGAAGAGGCACATTGTGACGGGCACAGGAAGAATAGGTAACAAGTGGGTCTTTGTTGCCGTAGGTTTTATTTTACTATAGTCAGTACACGTTTTCCTGTCAGGTAATGTCCGACGCGGTGAACGACTCCTTTCGACCTCTTTGAGCAAGACTTTATGGGATCAGCTCGACTGGTTCTTTCCGGAGTCCGTCGATGAAGTGCTTCGTCTGGTTCCGTCTTGGCTCTTGGAACAAACAGAATGAGACAGCACTTTGTGAGTGTAGTATTCTGAGGTGTATATCGATATCGGGAAAAGGGAGTGAGAAAGCAACAACCCGTGCAACACGACTATATACAGTGACCATGTGAGGGGTAGTGTTCGAGGTAGGGGTAAACCGGGGACAGGGGGATACCAAGATCACACTGTGGAACCGCCCTTACGCCCGACCCAACCCCTGATCTTGTTCCAGACCTGGGTAAGCCATACACCTCCCACGGGTGTATGGCTGGGCGACTCGTGAAGACGTTGGCCTCCTGGCTTCTCCTTCGCTGTACACGCCTCTCCTCCTCCGGTCCCAGCTTCCTCGAAATCTCCCAAGTTCTCCTCCGTTTCGCTTTTCTCCTCCGCTACACTCCACTCGCCAACGATTGGCTGTTGTCCGTATAAGACGTCTCCACGTCCTGGGGTAGCTCCGCCCACTCGTCAGCCGTTTCAAGGTTAAAGGGCCAGTGTACCATATCGTTCTCTTGATCCCGTAAGTCAATATCGACGTTCTGTGGGAAGCAGAAAGAAGGGGAGGAAGTAGGTGAGAGCTGATGAACTGACCCCCAGTCATGAACCGAAGTATACGGCGGTCACACGCCGTTACACACATTTATTGCAGTTTGGCAGCAGATTAGATCCTATTGTGGAGGGGTTAGGTTGTTGAATGTATTGATGTTTGACAATTTCAGAACATTTTTGGGGGAGATTTCGGTCTTTGTCTGGTTGAACTCAAAAGAAATTTGCTTTTGAGTTTCTGATGTGTTTGTTGTAGGTGCTTCTCAGTGATCTCAAGTGCTTCAGGTGTTCTAGGGACGGTGAGGATCTCCATGCTCATTCAGCTAGTCTCAGATTGAGTCTTTCTTCATTTAGGCTCCCATTGTACCATGGTTTGGAGTCTTTAGTGGACAGTCTTTTTAGCTGTACGGCCACAATTGTGTCAAGAATGATCATCATGGAGTTGTAGTAGTGGTTTCTAAGGTCACGGACATCTGATATGTCCACCGGAGGAGACAAGATGTTATTGCTCAGGGATGTCAGATCATTAAGGTTTATGCAACAAGTGTTCCTTTTCCAGTGCCTGGGTTTTTTAAGTTGAGGTTTATGTGTCCTTACTGATTCAGTGATGAGGAAGGTGATGCAGTGGTGGTTTGTCCAGTCACATGGGATGATAGATTCAAGTTAGAGTTTGTCTTAGCAATGACTAGATCCAAGGTAGCACCCAAGTTGTGCGTAGGGCTGTCACAGATTTGGTTCAGGTTGAGGTCTGCTAGGAAGATTTTTAAGCTGTTAATTGAGGGGTAATTCGGGTTGATCCAATGAAAGTTGAAATCTCCAAGGAAGATCTAGGTGCAGTGTTGCCCAACGTAGGTAGTGATGATTCCATAATTTGATCGAGGAATGAGAGATTGTCACCTGTTGGATGGTAGATCATGTGCAATTTGCATAGTGGTCTTTTGTTACTCGCAATGTTTAAGCATAGGTAATCACAAAAGGATAGGATGGTTTGTAACTGATTCACCGCAAGGTTATTGCAGTGTATGCAGGCAATGCCTCCACCTGGTCTGTTAGGTCTGTCTGATCATATAATGTCATAGCTAGGTGGGACTAATATGTCAATGATTGGTGCAGAGGGATCATTTAGACTTGTTTTGGTTAGGAATAATAGGTCAAGGTTGTGCGCAAGGATAAGGTTAGACTTGAGTTGATGTAGGGCTTGTGTAATTTAGTCAAGTCTGGATTGTATTGAGGCGTGGGAACAGGTGGTCGTGATTTGGGACAGAGGGCCGGGAGGTCGGGAGTTGCTCTAGATTGTGTTGTTGGAATGGTGCTGGTCTGACTGAGAGAGTTGATGAGGGGGGGGTCTGGATGGAGATGGTTTTAGGCTTGTGGTGTTGAGGTGTAAAGATCAAAAACTTGTTGGAAAGAGACAATTGGATCGTAAGATAAAAGTATCTAAAATGGTAAAGTTGGGCTGGTAGAGATATTTTCGTTGCTGTGTAACTCTGTGAGTGCCCCTTGGTGTAGCAGTGATGTGTGGGCGCAGATTGGTTTGGTGATTCTATGGGTGTGACTCAGCCCCATCAGGAGGTGTGGAAGAGTTGGTATTGTGTGGGCTGATCGCTATAATGGAGCGAGGGGAGGATATGGGTGGAGCGCTTAATGTGGCTAGGCTGTGCAAGGACACTACTTGGGAAGCCTGATTTATATCTTTCATTTTAGCAACCTTGTTTTAAGAATAGGTTTGGCTCCTAACATCCGAGGCCTTCCGTTCCTCCCTTGTTATGTTGGTTGGAAGTCGGAACCAACATTCCGAAGTATTCCCCTCAAAAGAAGAAGAAAGGCTCAGGTCAGATTCTGTATTAAAGTACGTAACATATTGGGGTATCGGTTGTGGGAGCTCTACACCCATGGCTTCATATTGGAAAGTGCTTCCGTCAGCATGTACATACCCCTTCTTAGGCGTATTTTGCTCTCGTGGAGGGTAATTAACGTTTAATATCAATAGGTTTGCAGGGGTCAACACATAAGGAGAAAGAAAACCAATGGCACACTCAGGCCAAACAAATAATGAGTTGTTTACCAACAGCTCTACAAACACCCTTGCCATCGGTGCATGGATAGCTTAGTGCTCCATCTCTTCCCCCCCCCCCCCCCCCCCTCCTGTGACCACCCAGGAGACAAGCCTATAACTAAGATAGCCAGCCTGAGATAGCCATGCTCCTCTAGGAGCGTGGTGGGGAGATTCATGGTGACGGTAGCCTCCTGGCTTCTCTATACCCTCCGGTTCCACCAAGGACGGTCCTCCCTGGGTTCTGTGTTGTTCGGGGACCCATCAGGCTCTTGATTTCTCCACCGCTCTGGGTCTTGTAGAAAGAGTCTTGGTCTTTCTCCGTTGGGTCGCGCCAGTGTCTTCTCAGTCTTCCACTAAATCACGCTCTCCATCGGCCTGGATTTCATATTTAAAGAGACCTCGTTCCATTTAGTTTTCCTGTCATGCCAATCCCCGTCAGGATCCTCTGTCTCCAAGTTCCGGGTCAATCGTGAAGGGGAGGGACTTCCAGGTGTCCTTTTCATATTGTCTGACCTTGAGTATGGGGCAGAAAACAAAGAATAGGTGGTTGGGCAGAGAATTTCTGGATCTCAGTCACATACCATGGGGGTCATCAGACACGTCATCCGAGGTAGGAGTGCATCCTTGTCATTGTGACATCCAGTAAAACTATATTTGACAACAGGCATTCTCCAAAGATAACGAGCTTGATTTATTCCTATAGAAGCAGACACCACGATTTAAGGCTTCTGTTTGTATATTATAGCGGTCTGGTCTTCCCAGATCTTTATGTATCTTCTGTTGTTTTTAGAATTTGTTAACCGAATGGTATATGAATGCGGTATGTGCGGACGTTGGTGATCAGAGATGCTGATATTCTTAATCTTTGTCTTGGGGTCCTTTTCTTATATTTTGTTTCCTTTTTACTGTATATAGAAATATTTATTGAAGTGATCACGCAATATTCAATCCCCTGATATTTCATAACTATAACAAATATGAGAATATATATTTTCGTTTTTTCATAGTTTAATACGTGTGTGTTCATTGCACAATCATTTGTCAAATATATACGTATTTACCTTTGTCGCGTGTGCAGTTATTGCAGTGTTCTGGGCTCATTGTTTGACTCATTTTGAGCGCAGTTATCATGGTGGGTGATTCCGCCCATTAAAGTACTTTACAGGCAGGATAGATCATATATATTTCAGTGTGCTTGTTTCCGTTAGAAACAGTCCATCCCGAACTGCCAAGCCAGGTCCTCCCTGGACCGGAAACAAGCATCCTGGTTCGGTTTCGAGATATCACCCCTCATCAGCCAGGATTGCTTGATTCCAGTAGCACAGCGAGCAAGGGACCCATGTCTGGGCATACCTTTGGCCACATAGAGCGAACATAGAAAACACAACAAGATGATAGACGGAGTGCTGAAACATTTCATCCACTCAACTCCAGTAAAGAGATCCGAGTTTAATTTAGGGTGTTTGCTAAATCAGATGATAAGCATATACCAGATAGTGTCATGAACAATGCCAGCTGCCAGAGTAATTCATTTCAACAGACTTCCACTCAGCTTTTATGCAATTAAATACCTCCATGTGTCGCTTCCCAGTCACTGTTTTCTTCATCATCGTGAAACTCATCTTCATCAGGATATTCATTGCGCCAGTTATTCTCCTCGTTTTCATCATCATCATCCTCGAAGATTTCGTCAGGTTCACCATCTTCAGCTTCTACCTGTAGGTCTCAGAAAAGCACATGCTTTAGTAGGACTGCTGATCAAGAAAAACAACAACCAAGGTTTAAGTAAAAAAATGAATATGTAGCAGGAGGCAAGTGGAAGCCTTATAACAAAAGTTTAAAAAAATATAACTACTAAGATCATTTCTGATACGGTTCGCATTACAATTTGTGAAAAGAAATTCGATAAAGCTAAAACAAAACTAATTCAACATTTTTATTAGGATACATTTCAAATAAAAACACAATGCTGCCAAACTGTGTAGTTGCATGTGGTCATATATATGTCTAGGCAGGAGTATTTTAATAATACCTTTTGGGTAACAGGTGGCCACTATAAAAGCTCAAGTTCCATTACCTCTCCTCGTCCATTTTACGTCTCAGTAGTCATTTCAAATTTCCTTTTAGTAGGAGGAGGAGAATGGTCTTCCGCCTTAACCAATGAGGTTATTCACTAGCTTGGATCGATGGCTTTAAGCCCCATAATCAACCACCAAAATCCTAAAAAGAAATTACCTTCTAAACCAGGTAGGCGAGCAGTTGGCAAACTGAAGCCTTGTGGTACACTTATTTTCAGGAGAACACAGCTAGACTAAGCAAGTCTCCCTGGTGATTTGTGGCCAGCTGTTTCTATCCCTTATTTAGGCTGCAACCAATGCAGTCCTTTCCACTGCTCAAGAGAGCTACACTCGAAGAGGACTTCTTTTTATGTGCCAGCACATCATTTTAGGGCAGGGTATTGGCATGTGCTCACGGCGGTTCACCAACAAGATCAGTTTTCTTTTCCACGTCCTAACTGAATGATTAAGTAACGATCTATCATTACCTCCATCACCTGTATTCCATTTCTCAGGGTAAAAGTCAGACAAGTAATTCTGAACAGCCTTGTGCCATGTGCTATCAGTAGGTGCTGTACTCTGTCAATGATTCCCTATGAGGAGGTGAGCGGACACCTTAATCTTATATCTGCCAAGATTGCCTCCCTTAATTATACTGCAATTAAACCTCTCCCAATCCATCATGGCCCCACACGTCCTGTAGATAATCGCTTTCTTCCTATTTAAGAATAGTATTGTGTGTCTCAAATGCTTCTGGTAACTTTTTTCAAAAAATGTTTTATATTCGATTGTCATTAGCCATAAACAAACAGGTTTGGTACAGATCATATTGAAAGCATTCCTTTTTTCAGCACAGATACGCACACTCAAAATCACAATTACATATCGCTGTATTTGTACACCATTGCAATCGGAGTCCCATCGGAGGCCCAGTCCCTTCACCCTTTTATTCCAAATCAGAGTCCTCATCTTCTTGTTTGGGCGGTGGATCACAGATGTCACCCCTAAATTTATTCCAATTCCCCCTGATTTTCCTCCATTTTTTTGGAGCACCCCCGATTAATAAACACTGTTTTCTCTGCAATCATGGCAGTATCCATGTCTCTCCCCCATGCAGCCAAGGTAGGAGCCTCCAACACACCCGATTTCTGGCTAATGTTCCGCTTAGACAACAACAACAACAAAGGAGCTTGTAAAGCGCCTGGTGACGCCATCGCGGCGTGTCCCCGCGCTGTGGAGAACAAAGTCAAAGACCAATGTAGGGTATTACAGGGAAAACAGATGGGTTTTTAAGCTTTTCCTGAAGGTGGTCTCCGAGTCCGCTAGTCTGATCCCCATAGGGAGAGCGTTCCATTCCCTGGCGGCCATAACCCGGAAGGAGCGACCACCCATTCTGGCTTTCCTGAAACGGGGAATTTTGAGCAAGCCAGTTCCCCCAGAGCGAAGAGTTCTATTGGGCTCATAGGGAATAGCTAGATCATTCATGTAAGAAGGAGCTTTTTGGGAAATGATCTTATAGCACATTAGGAGTGCTTTAAAGAGAACTCTTTTTTTTATAGGTAGCCAGTGGAGGGTGTCTAGAGCAGGTTTGGATGGTGCTCTTTTGGGAAGTCTGAGGACTAAACGTGCTGCTGTGTTTTGGAGGACTTGAAGTCTCCTGATGTTGTTTTGCGTTGTTCCCAGCAGAAGCACATTCCCATAATCTATTCTAGAGGTCACTAGAGCTTGTGTCATAGTGCGCCTGGCTTCGAGAGGAAGGAGATCAAGGGTGCGGTTCAGGGACTTCATGACCCCATAGCATTTTCCGACCACTCTGTTCACGTGACAGTCATAGGAGAGCTTGGGGTCAACCCAAATCCCCAGATTCTTGGCCGCTTCACAGGGGGTGGGTAACGGCCCCAGACAAGAAGGCCACCACTCCTTGGTCCAGCTCGTATCCCTGCCTCCCATTACCAGAACCTCTGTTTTAGAACCATTGAGCTTCAGGCAGTGTTGGGTCATCCAACCTGCCAGAGCCTGCATGCAAGATTTAAAGTTGTTTGCAGAAACGGAGGGGGCTTGGGATAGGGAGATGAGAAGTTGGGTATCGTCGGCATATGAGACTAATTCAATGCCGAACGATTGAACAACTTCAGCCAAAGGGGCCATGTATAAGTTGAACAGGGTAGGGCTCAGGGCAGAGCCCTGAGGTACCCCCTGTTCTAAGGCAATGCTTTCGGAGAGAAAAGCGCCTCTCTGAACCTGGAAGCAGCGATTGGTGAGGAAGGCTTTCAACCAGCCCAATGCTTCCTGGATGACCCCGGCTTTGTTCAGACACTGTAGCAGGATGGAGTGTGCCACAGTGTCGAACGCCGCACTAAGGTCCAGCATTATTAATGCCATAGTCTGTCCTTCATCCACACCTGCCCGTAGGGTTTCGGTCGCTCTCAAAAGGGCGGTTTCGGTGGAATAACCTGACCTGAACCCTGATTGGGAGTTGTGGAAGGCATTGTTAGACTCTAAATGGGCCATAAGTTGGCTGTTAGCTATTTTCTCAGCCACCTTCGCCAAATAAGGTAGCAGCGAGATGGGCCGAAGGTTTTCTCGCGTTTTTTAGCGATCATAATACCCAGCGTAGCCCAGCCTTGAGCCGGACGAGTTAAATCATTAGGTTCCCACACATTCAATAAGCATTGTCTAGGTTCCAGTACAAGTGAAACACCCTCTGCTTGTGAGATTGTCCTCATCACTTGCCTCCAGTATTCCATTATTCTAGGGCAGTCCCATACAGTATGGAAAAAAAGGTGGCCTCCTCTCCACATCCTCGCAGACAAAATGGGTGCATTGTTCTACCTATCTTATGCAAAGTGTGTCTAGTGTAGTAAGAGCGATGTAGTCTTGAGGGTATGCCCACCTCCCGCGGAGAGGCCAACGCCTCCCACCATTCAGCCTCAAAGTCTCCCACTTCGCGGGACCATTTGTCTCACAGGGAACCCGTTGGATCCGACATATTATTTACCAGTTTACGATAGGTGAGGGAAGTGGCTTTCTTTTGTATACATTCTGTGAGCAGTCTATCTTCCAGGGGGGAAGCTTCCGGGAACTCCGTACCAGACGGCAGTGCTGTCATCAGGGCGTGTCTGATCTGTATGTATCAGAACCTTTCCCCAGGCCCAGTCCATTCTCCTGTTGGAGACTTTCAAACTGAACCATTTCACCATTGTGCCATAGGTCGCCCACCGTGGAGATGCCTATATCATCCCATTTGTCGAAACCTTTGGTATTACGAAGCCTACCCAAACGTTTTGTATCCCACAAGGGGGTGAGCTGGGTCAGAACCCCACGCCATCCCAGTTTGGCCTGAGCAGCATGCCAAAGGATCACTGTATGCCTTAGAGGTCCGATCATTGCTGGTGTTAGTTTTCTATCATAAAGAGGCAACAGCATACCCCTCGTGCTTAATATGGCCCTATCTGCCTGGAATGCCGGGTCATCCTGCGGAGCGTGCAGCCCTGATTAACTACCTTCAGTTGCACAGCCCAATAATAAAGTTGTATATTTGGAAGTGCGATCCCTCCATCGTACCACACTCGCATTAACTTGAACTGCGCTATGCGTACCGGCTTATTACCCCATAGAAGGCTAGAGACCTGTGCCGCGATAGCCCTAAAGTATTTTAGGGACCCCGGAAAAGGCGTGTTCTCCAATGCATATAAAAACTGGGGCAAGGCCATCATTTTAAAGAGTGCTGCCTTCCCTAGCAAGGTCAGCGGAAGGGTTTCCCAATGACGGACATCCCTCTTGAGACGGTCTAAAGGCGGTTGCAAATTTCTGTTAAAGAAATCCGCTGAGTCCGCAGTAATGTATATGCCCAGATATTTAAATACTCCCTTTGAAATTCTGAGTGGGCAATTCGGAGGACCGTAAAGGACACACATAACCGATTTTGACCAGGTTATGGTATAACGAGACGCTCTCCCAAAAATTGTACATATTAAGAAGAGACAGTATGGCCCGCCTAGGGGAGGTCAGATACAACAAAACATCATCTTCGTATAAGGATATTCGATCCTCCCGGCTCTCTGTCCACCTGAGTCCCCTTATCATTGGTTCCCACCGTATCCACGGTGGCCAGCACAAGGGCAAAGAGGAGCGGCGACAGTGGGCAGCCTTGACGCGTGCTGCGCGTATGGGGGAATTAGTCAGAGATGTGGTCATTGGCGGTAACATGGGCCATTGGGTTGGTATATAGGACGCGGACCCATGCTCAGAAGTTTGGGCCAAAACCAAGATGGTGGAGCACTGCGAATAAAAAAGGCCATTTCGACCATATCGAACGCAATTCGCGCATCCAGTGATATCACCACAGCCGGGTCTTGCAAGTAGGCTGCCCATGCGAGCACTTTGTGTAATCGTCTCAAATTGAGGGCCGTATATTTGCAGGGCAAAAAGCGAGACTGATCTGGATGTATCAGTGTCGTTAAGTGGAGTGTCAACCTATTCGCCAATAATTTTGCAAGGATTTTGGCCTCCGCATTAATCAAAGATATAGGGCGATAGGAGGTGCACTGATCAGCCGGTTTTGCGGGCTTTGGTATAGCCACTATGGTGGCCGTGCGCTGCTCCAATGGGAGCTCACCCTTTTTTAGACTATCAGTGAACATAATTAGAAGGTCTGGTGCGATAGCCCCCCGATGTCTTTTTATAAAGCTCAATAGGTATGCCCGTCAGCCCCACTGCTTTACCCGACTGTAGTGCCCCAATTGCCGCCTGCAGCTCTTTTATGATAAGATCTGCCTCTAGTTCACGCGCCACCTCCGGGCGAGTTTAGGCATATTAATGCCCTGCCCATAAGTCAACGCCTCCTCTAGGGTCATGTCAGAGGTGGACGCATAAACTGTCCGAAAGTTTTGCGCCAATGTGAGCACTATCACCCGTGGGTCCGTTATCGTCTGCCCGTCCTCTGAGGTGAGCTGCGCTATTCATCTGCTACCCCGGTCCCTCCTGTCCAACCAGGCCAGCAATTTCCCGGCATTATCACCGACATTGTACACCTTATGTCGTGTGACCAGCATCTTGTGTTGGGTTAAGTCCATTAGGTGGTTCTTGTATTGCTGCTGTCTGAGATGTAGGTTGTGGGATGCCTCTGTAGTTGGGTCCGCAGCATGTTGGATGTCCGCTTTGTGTAGTTCTAGTTCTAAGGTGTGCAGCTCTTACTGTTTCTCCCTTTTATGCGTTGTGATGGATGCTATAGCTTGGCCCCTGAGCACCGTTTTATATGCCTCCCACAGGATGGTCGGTGAGTCAACTGATATGGCGTTTTCTTGAAAGTAGTGGTTTGACATTGTAACGATTGCCTTCCTAATCTTGAGAATCTGTAAATATCCGGGATAAATCGGATGTATAGGTCGCCGTGTCTGGTGGTGATGAGTGTACGTCAAAAGTAGTGGGGAGTGATCTGAGATACCCCTTGGTCTAATTTCTACACTCTCTATCTTATTAAGGCTGCCAGTCAACCCCAGGAAATAATCTATTTGCGTCAAACTATATTGTACCCTAGAGTGATACGTGTATTGTCGTGCTGTTGGGTGATATCGTCTCCATATATCGGTAAGTCCCAATGCGCCCAGGAAACCCCTGAAACTCGTCCCTCCCTCTTTACTCGCTCGCACTGGATATCTAACCATGGAGTCGTCCATGATAGCATTGAAATCCCCACCGATGAGCAAGCCCCGCTCCGGCAAGTCTAGCAGGAATTCACTGAGATCTGGGAGTACCACCGCATGTAGTGCTGGGGGAACATAGACTGATACGATATTAAGGGGGTCGCCCCTCCCATTGACCGATGATAGCCGCAAATCGCCCGGCTTCATCAGTTTTGACTCTATGTATCATTAAGGGAAACTGTTTTCGAACCATTATACCTACACCGCTAGACCCAGAAGAGAACTCCGAGTGTGCCACCATCCTGTAACCTCATCTGTCCATCACTTTAGTGGTATTCCCCGTAAGGTGTGTCTCTTGAAGCAATACTACCATAGGTGCTCCCCTCTTAATACAGTGTAGTACTAGGCCCTTTTTATTTTGTCACCCAAGCCTCGGACATTCCACGTATGCAGGGTGAGGGGTGGTACCAGCCACAGAGGGTCCTTGTCCACTATATTAGTTGTGATAGCGTGTAGCGCCAAAACCAATGGGGTTCAGCAAACGGATTACTGATTCATAGGTGTAAATTGTGTGTGCCATAGTGCGTGCTTGTACTGCCGAACCGTGTACCATATCCAAACTGTGAACAAATTCCTGAAAAAAAACATTCCAACCTTCCCAACCCTTCCACCTCCCTCCCTGCCTAGCGGACTTAGATTTACCCGCCACCCCAACTCAGCAGAGTGCTTAATACCCCATCCCAAAAACATTACATGCGGGAGCGGGAAGTCCAAGGAAGACCACGCTCCTCCCCTGCCCCAGAGTCCATAATCGCTGACATATCCGTTTCCAGTCTTTAGCCAATGCGAGTTCAGGTGGGTGGTGTACCCACAATGTCTACAAGCGGGTCAGAGGCGGCACCTGCGCCCTCACTCTGCGACCTCCTCGTGCGGCTGTCCGTTGTCTTCTACCCGTTGCTCTTGGTCATCCAAGTTGGCGTCTCTACCGGAGCGTTGACATCTTCTCTCTCTCCTCCTCGTGGGGTCCACCCTGCGCCATCCCTCTAGCCAGTCGTGTGCTTCCTCCGGCGTCTCAAAAAAACATGTCTTTCCCTCCGCAACCACGCAGAGTTTTGCTGGGAACAGCATAGAGTACGGCAGTTCACAGGCCCTTAGCTTCTTCTTGACCTCTAGAAAGCTTCTATGACGCGCCAACGCCGCCGCCGTATAATCTGGGAATAAGGACACTACAGAATTCTGCACCCTCATTAGTGGTGCCACTCTTGCTGTTTGTGTCCCTGTCACGAAAGTTAAATATGCGTGCCAGAACCGGTCGGGCCTGGGCTTAGGCCTGCCTCCGGGTACCCTATGCGACGCTCCACAGAGAAGAAGGAGGATAGACCTCTGGGTTGCAATCTCGTTTTTATCAGTTCTTCAACATATAGATCCATAGCGGGGCTCCCTTCTGATTCTGGAATATCGGCCTTCTTACATTGTTGCGCCGAGAAAGCCCGTCCTGGTCGTCCAGTTTAGCCACTATGCGTTTGTTCTCAGCCTCCAGTTGTGACACTCTTTTGAGCAGAGTGTTGGTGTCTCTTGTTAGGGATGTAGTAGTTTGTTCCACTTCCGTAACCCTGGCTGACATTTTTTGGAAGTCCGCCATGAGAAAGGACACGTCTGCCGAGATAGACCCCACCGTCGTCTGTATATTGCGGAGGGCGGCCCTAATATCTTCTAGAGTCACTTTGGGTGATCCGGCGTCGTCCGTGGCTTCATCTGCAGGCCCATTGCGGTCCGTCAGTGGGGGAAATTCTTTGTTGTACGCATATTTATCCAATTTACCTTGTTGAGTCTTGCACGATCCTTTACCGCTCATTGTCCGTAATGTATGTGCTCCCCTGTTAGTCACCACTCAGCATTAGTTATTTAAGCACCTCAAGCAAGATGTCGATAAAGTCTCGTCCCGGTTCACTGCGTAATACCGCAGTTGATAGCAGCCTCCCTATAGCCGTCCTTGTGATCTTCTTTAAGGCCCCTCGCCCACTCGGCTGCAGCGGACACCTCCACGTGCTCAGACCTGGCTCCTACCTGTTTGTTTGTATCTAGCTTTTGTCCCATTCCTTGATCCCTGGAGTGCTTTTGTGCCTTTAGGGGCTTTTCCTTTATGTTTGTGGCCTTCATTGGAGCACTTGTTACTTCAACATGAAAATCTGTGTATAACAGCACCATGTCTAAAAGAAGGAGTCATCCATTTCTCTGGTAAGCAAGGTGGGACAAAGAAGTGCCTCCCTTATTTCATGCAAGGGACGATCTAGCCTCAATACTTGTTGATCAACCACTGTCTATACTGGAAAAATGTTGTACCTTTGTCCAAAGAATCAAGACTTTGCTTAATAATGACAAGCAATGCCTACTGGCTAAAATGTATAAATGTGTCACTGGAAATCGTCCTGCAGTCACACACTGGGTAAGAGACATACTCAACTAACATCTCTGCTTCGGTAGGAAAGTTTCTTGCCTTTGCTCATATTCACAGAGATTTTCTGTAAATGTCAGTTGCATGTTTTATGTTTATTTCTCCACGCATATATACATGAATAATTTAGAATAGTGAGTTACGAAAATAAGCATGGATCTTTCAGCCTGACGAAGGCCTGCTGACCCACAGGACTATTTCTTTATGCTCAAACAAGTTGAATGGAAAAACATGAAGGAAGGATATTTGCCTTCTGCAACTATCCACTCTTCTAGAGGTTTTTAAAAAATGTTTTTAATTTTTTTTATTGAGAGTTCATAGACATTACAGCATACAATATTATCATATATAAATACATATTTCAAAATGTTGAGGAAAAAGAAAATTGATTTAAACCTACAGTACAAGATATTACAGTATGATAGGTATTCATTTTCAAATACTCAGCAGTGCAATCACAATATTCCTATGGCAAAAAAAAATAATCAAAGTGCACAGTGCTAAACCAGAACATATACATACATGTATACCCCATCACTTTATACCAAATGTATCAAGAGAGCAGAAAGAGATCCCATTAAAGTAAAGTGCAGAGTGCTAGATCCGAACATGTACCTACATATGTTCTATCCTTTATATCAACTACAATATGTTTTCCTATATTTAAAACACACTCCAATATTTCTCATACTTCCTTATTGCTCCTGATCTTATTGCGTATTTATTTTCCAATTCTTGTATTCTGGACAATTTTGCCCTCCACACATTAAAAGTAGGCACTTTCTCTTTTCTCCAGAGTTGTAGGATTATAGATATTGCTTTTAAAGCTACAATAAACAACGCTTCCTCGTGAGCAGAGTTAGCAGGAGAGCAGCCGAGAACTGCAATGGATGTCAAGCAGGATGAGGGGATCGATTGTAAGTTTGAGATATTTATCGATCTCCTCCCAGAAACTCTGGATTTTTGGGCACTCACAAATGATGTGTGACCAGGAACCTTTCTCTTCACAGCGAAAGCATTTGTCTTCTATTTGCGGGTATATTTTATGAAGAAAAGAGGGTGTTTGTTAGAACTGGCTATTTCTGGTAGGCTAAGGCTGACGCCAAAGCCAGGCAGAAACCACCATTCTAGTCAGGGCAAGGAAGTCACACGCCAAGATAACCCCTGCTCACCCCCTTGGTAGCTTGGCACAAGCAGTAAGGCTAAACTCGGAGGCAATGTGTAAAGCATTTGCGCCAGCGCACAACAGCAACAACATACTAGGCACACCACAAAAGAGACTCCACACAAGGTTAATATAAAAATAACTTTTGTATTGTAAAAACACATCAGATAAAATCACACATATACATTGTGCCAACTGGCACGGGCAATATTCACATGGATTATGTACACAAGACAGGGCCACATGGGCGCCTGTCAGAATCAGATATAGCACTTCTAGATAAAATGTAGAATGTAAAATACCTTCTAGAATAAAGAATAAATGTAACATAAAATAATAATCAAAGATAACAACCAGTAACCACTGGTAACAGGAACCAGGACCTTACTAGGACCACCTGTACTAAAAAAAAGGAGAACCACCTAAGTATCACTCAGCGTTTAGGGGTCTAGGAAAAGAACACATTACCCATGATGCAATAACCTACATTCAGAGGAGTAATAAATAAAGCACATGATGCAATAAAATACATTCAGGGGTGCAGCGCAAGAAGACACATGATGACTAAACATTCAGAGGTGCAGCGCATGGAAAGAAAGACACATGATGCCTAAAACATTCAGAGGTGCATAATAAATCAATAGCGCAAAAACTCAAATTAGCAATAACTATTAAAAAGCATAGAAATCACATTGCGCCAACACTACATAAGCCACTACCTGTGGCAGTCCCTAGGCCAACTGGCCTTGTTGGGGCTCAGATGCCCCGAGTCTCAATATCAGGGTGCGCTGCCATGCAGCGCCAGTCTCAAAGTACAAAATGCCTAAACGTAGCAGCTGGCACTAAGTGCTGCGCAGCTGTGAAGGCCTGGCACCACTGTGCCCTCTCTGTCCCACACAGGGACTCTCTTGAAATTGCGCCTAAACGGTGCAGCCGCCCACTAATTGGGATGCAAAACTGCGGCAAGGCTCTCACTAGCCCTCAGGCGCAAACTGCGCCACGCTGGAGCCACACAGGCTCTGGACACCACATGTCCCCAAACAGGCTCTAAACAAAATATGGCCCCTCTGGGCCACACAGGCTCTCTCAAACTGCGGGGGTCGTTGGAGTCCCTCACGGGGGACTCGAGCAAAAGAAATGCGGCAGGGAGCCCCTCGGGCTCCAAACAGACCAAAATGCCCCCACGAGCCTCTCTCAGGGCTCAACACCAACAATGCCCTCTTCGGGGGGGGGGGGGGGGGGGGGGCGGGCGGGCACCGGTAATGTGCCCCGACGCCACAAAACTCCATCTGCTTCCTCACGGAGCAGCAACAGCACTGCCCCCGTCTCACCCGGCCCAGCCCTAACTTACCGGGCCTCGGGCGGGGCTTCTCCATATCGCGGGACTCCTCGGGGGCAGAAGGTGGGGCTCCTCTTCCTTCCCAGGAGCCTCGCGGGGACATCGCCGCACTGCCTCTTCTTCTCTCCCGCTGCAGGGCTCCCTCGGCACACGGGGGCCCTGCTCACCGGCCGCCGTGCTTCCTCTTCTCTCCGCCTCCCAGGCTGCGGGGCGGGACTTCCGGCCGGCCGCGCTGTGATTGGCCGGCCAAGCACTTCCGGGTCGCCGCGGGCAGCGCGGCGGCTCGTCTCTAGCTCAGGCAGGCGGGGCTGAGTTTCCCGAGGAGTGGGCTCCCTCGAGGAAAACAAAACTACGGCCATGAGCGAGGTGGGCACTCGCGATCAAAACAACAATCAAAATGCGTGCAAAATTGCAGGGTAGGCACCTGCCAATCCCCATGCAAAATGCGTGGCGGTAAAATGCTCGCAAAAAGCGCTCTCCAGCGCTAGGGACCCACAAAAGGTCCAGAGGTCACCACGAAGCGCTCCCTGCGCCAGAGGCACAAAAAGTCCAGCAACCAAGTCCTCCAGGCGCTCTCCAGGTCATAATAAGCCTTGGCAAAAGCAAAGTCTCCAGCAGCAAGGTCCCAGCACACAGGACAGGGCTTCCAGGGCAAAGCAAAGTCCCCCCATCAGCCCAGGCAAGGCAGAGGGGTCCCCCAGAAGTCCTCCAGGCATCCAGGGGCTGGGCAGCGCCCGCCCCTGGTAGATTCAAGTCAGAAACAAGAACATTTTGGAAGGGGACACAGACCCTTCTTATACACAGAAAAGTCTTTGAAGTCCTTTGAAGCAGGCAGTGTGAGAACCAGCTAGAACTGGTTACAGGGAAGTCCCTTCAGTATCAGGGACAGAGGTGACAGTCGCCCAGCGGGAGGTGGAGCCAGCTTTGTAGTTAGGCAGGCACAGCCCTTCACTATCAGGTGCCATCTCCTCCCACTTCCCTGGCAGCAGATGCTGCCTTTCATCCATTTGCTGACTTCAGACAACCTCCTGGGCCCCTGTCATCCTCAAACCAGACAGTCAATCCACAAGCAGGCCCAGGCACTCTGGGCCAGGCTCACCAGCCAATCACACGCCAGCACCAACTTACACAAATATGCCAACTTCCAAAAGTAGTACTTCTAGATTAGACACAGGCATGCCGCATATATCATTTTGCAGCATTCATTCTCACGAGTTCATACATACCAAACTCGCCCCTGCACTCCCCAAACATCAGGAACTACCATGGGCATACATATTCCCCATTCATTCCTATGGGAGGGCAGGTCACTCACCACACATACAGAGAGCTCAAGCACTTTACACTGTACCACAGTGAAAAAGTGCGCAGAGGCCTAAAATGCCCAACAACAGGTTCCATAAACAGGCTAGGAAAGAGCAAAAAGTCTAGGGGTGAACCTGCCCAACGGGCCGGGTTTCAACAGTGTTCTATATATCAACCATTTCGTATAGTATTGCATACGTTTAAAGTTTGCCCCTTTGAATATAGCAGCCTTAAATTCATTAAGCCTATTCCAGGTTGGTTTAAGGATCTGAATACCTTCCCTTTACTTCCATCTATCCCTAACTTTTTCGTATAACGAAGAAGACTTATTATCATCGAAAATTTTAATCCAGTTACTGATCTTCCGCTGTGTGGGGGAATTAAAGGCTTCACTGAGAATATTGTTATAACGCAGGGTCTCTATATCTACCTTTTCCAATATGGGTTTTAATCTAGTAAATGACCACTTTAAAATTGTACTTGAATATTGAAGCCTCATTTCGATCTCCGCCCAAGTTTTCCAACAATTCCCTTTAGCGAAATCCTGAATCTGACATATCCATTTTCTTCCCAGTCTTAGAATGTTGTTCTCTAACAAACCTATTTGCCCTGTATATAAATTCGAAAGCCTGGTTGAAATATGGATTCCTAAAATGTCGTAGTGTGCTAAAAGCTGAGATTTTTGTTTAAACAGTCTTATAACACACTTTTTTAGGGTACTTGGTAACTCTTGTGGGGTCTATTAGATTTTGTTCCCCTAGGATCTTTTTCATAAAAAAATTATCTGCCTCTTGGGGATCTAAAAAGAAAAATCTAAAACTATGATGTGCAAATGTCACGTAATAATAATTTCTGATATTTGGTGAAGATAATCCTCCCCCTGCGACAGGATGATTCAAAGTGCTGAGTGCCAATCTTGGTACCTTATTTGTTCATAGGAAAGAGGAAAAAATACGGTCTATTTCTTTAAAAAAAGAAGTCTGTATTGCACAGGGAACTGCACTAAACAAAATATTAAACAACGGAAGAATAGACATCCGAATTAAAGCAACTCGACCTATTATTGATAACGGCAGCTGATTCCATCATATTAACTGAGAGTGCACTTTTTTGACAATGGAATATAGTTTAGGGGAAAGAGATTTTCTACTTTCTCAGTTACATAGATCCCTAAATACCTCTTTGGAAGGGTGTTGTATGTCTGTCCAAATTCTGATAAGAGAGAGATCACCCCGCAATCGCATAATATAATTTCTGTTTTGGTCTTATTTATCTTGTAACCCCCTATTCTTTCGAAGTCTGTGAAGACTTTTATAACTTCTGTCAGTGTATCCATCTTTGGGTCCAAAAAAAGAACAATGTCATCAGCATATAATTTTATGTTCGTCATTCCTTGGACCAGGACCGTATGAACTCTTTTTCCCTAATTGCAATTGCTAATGGCTCTACAAATAGGGCAAATGGAAAGGGGACAGCCTTGGCGGGTACCTCTATTTATTTGGCATGTCCCAATATTAACAGAATTAATTAAAATTTGTGCTTGAGAATTCATATAGTCGTTCTAATACAATTATAAACTCATTTGGGAAGCCAAACTTTTCTAAAATTGTAAAAATACAGTTCCAAGAAACAAGATCAAATGCTTTTTCGGCATTTAAAAACCAGATCTGTGCCTCAACCATATTAATATTAAAGAAATCTAGTAAAAAAAAAAAAATTAGTGTAAAGCTGTCTCCCCGCTACAAAACCGCACTGATCTATACCAATGAGTGAACCCACCATCTTATTTAGCTTATTGGCAACACGTTTAGTAAAAATTTTATAATCAGTATTTAAAAGGCTTATTGGCCTATAAGAGTTCACTTTTTCACTGTCTTTATCTTTTTTTTTAAATACTGACCACTACTGCCATGCGAAAAGATACAGGTGGGTCACCTCGTTGCAATAAATAATTTGCTAGCCTTAAACATTCTGGGAACAGAACTGTAGAAAATGCTTTTGAAAAATCTGCAGGGATGCCATCCTCTCCAGCAGCTTTACAGTTGGGCAAAGAGCTGATAACCGTATCTAGTTCTTCTTTCGTAAATTCGGCTAGCAGCAACTCTTTAAAGTATCTCTCAAAGTTGGAATTGGTAAATCCTGTAGAAATTCGTTTCTAAGGGGACCTGGTAGGATGCCTGATAAATATCTTTATAATGCCTTAGGAACACCTCGCCTATTAATGACTTAGTCTTTACGTGAGTTTTTGTTACTTTATCCTGAATACATTTGATTCTATTTCGGACTTGCTTTTCCTTTGCTTGCAAGGCAAGCAATCATCCCGAGTATTCACTGTCTTCATAGCTTGTCTGAAGATATGACCTACTTGCCATGTCTCCCAATTCATAATAGAATTCCCTCATTTTTGTTTTTGCATTTAGTACTTTTTGTCTGTTATCCGAGGTCCTATTTCTGAAATATTCTTGATTTGCATGGGCCAAATTGTTGTTGTTGTATGACTTTATTCGATACAAGTATCATAATAGTGTACACAGTTCATTCATCGCTTTAAAAAGACATAAAATGTAATCAAAAAGAGAGTATCGCTTGGCCATACATACAATGGAGTTAGAAAACAGGGTATAAAAGATATAAAAGACCATTAAAAAGTTAAACGAATTTAAAAACAATATATATACAGTAAAAAACGCAACATTGAGGAACGTTGCTGGAGCTCCCTAATCTACTGATTGCTCGCCCTAAGGAGCTTGGATCTAATTAACCAGGCACATCCCAAATATTTTGCAGTCCCACAGATTACACTGGGGACGGAAGTGTCCGTTGTGAGAATACGCAGTGCCTCCCTGTAGTTTGCGGACCCCAGATTGGAACACACAGGTTTCAACCATCTTCTTCTCGCCTGACTATATACTTGACAGGCAAAGAGGAAATGGGGGATGGATTCAGTGGGAGAGGCACAGCCGGGGCACCTGCTAACCCTCTCCCTCACGTTTTTCCACCCCGCTGTAAAGTCGTTCAAAGGGAGTGTGCCAAACCTCCGCTTCAGGTACAGTACCCTGTCTCTCAGGGATTTGATGAAATCTAGGAAGGGTTACAGTTTGGGGGTCGGCTTGAAGTCTAGAAAATTTGTCGTCAGAGAGCTGTGTTTCATATTTTGTGTGACTTCATTGGACACCCACTCCCAATAGGCCTTCTTGACTACTGGCTTTGGTGGCGGGGTCTGGCTATCCCAGACATCTGCCAAACCAATAGCCCCCACCAACTGTTTCAATTTGGATAACCAGGGTATTTTGTTGCCTGTGTCTAGGTGGACCAATTCGGTCAGACCAGAGGCATAGTTGCACAATTCTGGAGTCCTTTTGAGGCGTACCCAGAATAGGAGAGGGCGCAACCTAGCTATATCCCTTATTGAATGTTTCCCAAGGTCGTGTAGGAGAGGGACCAGAGGGGTCGGTGGAGGTAGCGAGACCAGGTCCCTGTAGAACTTGTTCTCCGATCTTACTAGCTCCATTAAGTTCTCAAAGCCCCACAATTCTGCCCCATATACGAAGGAAAGGCTTTCCCCTCATAAACCATGATGGCGGAGGCGACAGGTCGGCTATGGGAGAGGCGCTGGTGTCTTGCAATGGCCCCCGACACTCGTTTAAGATTAAGTAGCATCTTTGTCAGATGAGAGTTCCATTCCATCAAGTTGTTGACCCGCACACCCAAATAGTCGAAAGCTTCCACTAATTCTAGAGGGGAGTCATCCAACTTTATACTGTTTCTAAAACGCTTGGATGGGGCCAGAGCCATTAGCTTGGTTTTGGTTGTATTTATACACAAGCCTCTGGACTTACAAAACTGGCGAAACCGTTTCAGCAGTTTTTGGAGTCCCATCGGGCTTTTAGAGATCAGAAGGGTATCGTCTGCAAAGAGCAGCGTGGGCGTTTTTTCCCCTGCCAGGGTTGGCGCATCGGCAGGGTCCTCCCTCAGGTGTTCCACCATCCCGTTAACAAAGAGGGAGAACAAGGTCGGTGCCAGAACGCAACCCTGGCGCACCCCTCTTTCTACCGCTACTTTCTCAGTCAGGTGTCCCTGTCGGCCCCACCTCAGTCTAGCGTAGTTCCCCTCGTGAAGGCGAACAATCAAATCCAATATCGGGGGGGGGGGGGAGGGGGGAGGGCGCACAAGTCAGACAGAACCTGCCGGAGCCTGGCACGAGGGACCAGGTCGAAGGCTGCTCTTAAGTCAATGAATGCCAAATACAGGCTGCCTTTCTCGAGTGTGACAGATTTCCAATAAATCATGAAGAATCTGAAGACCTGGTCCATCCTGCCCACCCCCTGCCTGAATCCTGCCTGAAAATGAGACAGAATCTCATCCTCGTCTATCCAGGACCTCAGCCTCGTAAGGAAGACCCTACCAACCACTTTCTGCACTACGTCGATTAAGCTAATGGGCCTGTAGTTGGCAGGATCCTCCCTATCCCCTTTCTTGTAGATAGTCACTACCTCGGCGCCCTTCCAGGAATCCGGAACAGGATAGCCGCCCGCGATGCAGTTCAGAACCCGGAGGATGAAGAGAGCCCAGACCTCTCTATCATGGCGTATTAGGTCACCAGGGAGGCCATCTGGGCCCGCCGCCTTGCCCGGCGCAATGCTTGCAATAGCTGATAGTACCTCCTCGAGACCAAACACATCCCCCGATTCAGGGGTCCCAAAAGCGACCGGCCAAATTGTTTTTTCATTACCATTCTCTCCTCCTTCTTAGCCTTTTGCTTTGGTATCTCTTTTGAGGTAATAATGAATCTCAGCATAGCCTTGAAAGCATCCCATATTATGTTAATTGGTGCAGAGTCTTTATATATCAAAAAGAAGAAACTAATCTCCTTCTCTTGTTCTGCACACCATTGCTTACCTTTTAGATTGAGTTTATTAAGATACCACCTTCTGGATGCTTCTTCATTTTTCTTCCCTAGAAGAGTTTCAATTTTAATGAGGGCATGATCTGAGAAGGCATTTACTATATGTTGTTATTTACTGATTTCCAGATTATGGGAGGTGAGAAAAAAATCTAGCCTTGATGAGGAGTCATATTTTGCTGAATAGCAAGAGTATTAATGTTTGGTTGAGTTATTGAGCCGCCAATTATCTAAGATATCAAAGTCTGTTTTACAGCTCAACAGAGCAGTGGCTACTTGTGGTTTATTTTGCCTTCGATTTTTTTTTAAATCGAATCAGCCACAGGATTTTGCAAAAAATTAAAGTCACCTCCCCATATGATCTGACCAGGTATACCTGACAGTGCCTGCTTCAACTGTAAAATGGGGAGCGGGTCATCCATAACTGGTGCATAGATTGTAGCAAGTATCAGGCTGGTGTGTTTTATTATCTCATGCAACAATGTCCATCTGCCACTCGTATCTGAATGTGATGCTTCAACATGAAATTGGACATGCTTGCCGATATAGATGCTCACCCCCCTCTGGGCTGTCCCCGACACCGATGCACAAAAAAAAACCGCCCAATTTTTAAACATTTTACTGGCGTCTGCTAAGGCTTGGAAGTGTGTCTCTTGTATAAAGATCACATCTGGGTGGTGACCTTTTAGCCAGCTCTCTATTGCACAAGCTTTAGGTCTATTGTTTAAACCGTTGACATTCAAGGACAGGAATAATAGTTTATTCCTATTCATTATATATTTTAAAAACGAGAAAGCATAGCCTGTATTATCCACAGACCCCAAGACATCTCATCTAAAGTGCAATTTGAGCTAACCGTGCAAAAATGCATTTCTAAAGTACAACTTGTGCAAAAATGTGCAAAACGCATACTTGTGCAAACTGTGCAAATACACAACATCTGCCATGACAGCTGTGCAAATGACGCTTTGATTGTTGAATTATTCCTCAAAATAAAACAATAGCAAGTAGGTTATACTCCAAAAACACTGTCCATTTAAATTGTGCAAACTGCAAATATACCACATCCACTAAAACAATAGCGACTAGGTTATACTCTATCACATCCACTATGAAGGTTATGCAATCATACAATGAAGTGCAATTCACGCATTTAGACCGGAATACTACAGTACAGTTTGTATCAATAGAACAAAAGACTATTAAAGTGCAAAACCAGCAACCATAGGACCAATTGGGCCAAAATGGTACAGTGCAAGTTGTATTAATTATACAGGACAAACACTAAAGTGCACTAAAGTGCAGTATTCACTGTGCAATTATGTCAATAATGTAAGACAGCATCTTTCCATAGTGACATTACGAATCCTCCTATTCAACTTATTTAAGTGAAGAAAAACATTTCGGTCTATGAACTCTCTTTTTCTAACTGCTTCACCCCTCCTCCGCCCCTCCATTTCACCCTCCCTGAAAGAAGGAAACCCCCAGCTTGTCCCACTATCCTTCCCTCTTTTTTTGTTGGATGCCATCTTATTGCATCCTTTTGCGTCCCCTGGTTTATCTCACATCCGCCCCTCAGAAAACACCTTATAAATGTTTCTCATGCCTCTAGTACCTAAAGAAAAAAACCCACTAAATATATGTATATTGTAGCTCAGACTTATAGACACAGATTCTCCTTTTTCCTTTACTTATGCAGTTTTAAGGACTTCCAAAAGATCTTGAGCTTCTAATATGTCCGTAAAAATGAAAAATGTTTCTTTGGCTAGGACTTTTAACTCCTCCCATGCTTGTGACGGAACCGCTCCGTCACAAGCCACGGGTGAGCTGTGCTTGTGACGGAACGGTTCAGTCACGGCCCGCTCGCCGCGCCTGCGCGGCGCTGATTACGCGCCTGCGCTGACGCTTTAATGGTCGGGCGGGTTCGTGACGGAACCGTTCCGTCACAAGCACAGCTCGCCCGCGAGCCGTGGCGGAGCGGTTCCGCCACTAGTATGGAGCCGCCGCGCGGGTGCCCCACCCCCTTAGCGCTGCGGCGGAATAGCCGCCGTAGCGAAGGGGTTAATTTGGACTGCTGCACAATCATCGCCTGCGCCCCTTTAGCTTTAAAAGAGTCAATCCTTTTGACAAAGTCTTTCCGTCTATGTGCAGAGGATGCTGACATGTCAGAAATTTTTTAAAATGTTAATCTCATCTGTGGTAAATGATCTTCTTGATATTGCCATGTTTAAGATTTGCACTTTAATTCTATAATCTGAAAAATGTATTAAGATGTTTTTTAATCTTGTCAGAGTAATTGCAACTTAGCTGTTACTTTGGTTACTCTAGAACAGAAATCTTCAAACTTTTTTGCTCTTAGCTCCCAAAGGCAAAATGTTTTACAAGCCGCCCCCCCAAAAACACTAATGACAATGATTGGGAAGGCAGAAGGGGCAGGGCTCATCACAGGGGTGGAGCTCAATGATGATTTAATGATAGCTCATGATCCACAATAAATATGAGAATTTTGTTAGGGCAAACTCCTTAATCAAAAACAGGAACTGACCAAAAAACTGTGCACCCCAATATTTGGGTGTGGTGCCCCAGGAACTCCTAGGCCCCAATGCAACTGCATCTAAAACACTAATGATAGCTACGGCCCTGAGAAGAAGTCTATCTCCTCTTCCTCTTTCATCCCTTCCCCACCATGTCTGATCAACACTCCAATCTTGAAAAAGGCTCTCTGCCTTTTTTTTTTTCTTCTGGAGTTTTATATAGCCTGGACTTGGACCAAGCGCATTTCAACACTTGAAACAAGCACCAGTTACATTACACATGGTCAGATAAAAAGATTTGTTTAGATACGTGGAGATTAAGTTATTTATCCAGAATCACTGAATGCGAATCGAGCGCCGGGACTTGAACTCAGATTCCAAAGTCTGCTGTCCTCAGATTCCAAAGTCTGCTGTCCTCGTCATTAGACCACAACTTCCCCCTTTTAGAAAGATAATTAGCTCCCACATATTGCCCTCCCCCAATTTGCAGCAAAGCGACCCCAGCCCCAATGCTACAAAGAAAATTAACCCTTATCATTTTGTTTTAGAGAAAGACAGTCAATACTGTGATCCAGTAGGTTCCTCAGAACCCTGGACCCCAGTGCTGCTGCACCTACTTCACAAAAGATAGCTACTGCCTTAAGGGTTGTTTCCTCTGCCCTTTGTTAAAAACTTGGGCTCCCATCTTGCCACATCCCCCTCGCTGCCATCGCTCTGATGCCCAAACCAAGGTGTCTTCTCTGCTTCAAATTTCCCCTCTAGTGCTCTGAAGCCCAAAGCAACAGTGGCACACCAACTGTGCACTTGCCCCTCATGCAAGGAAGGAAGGAAGGAAGGAACGTTAAACAGCCACAATTGGAGCTTAGTCAGGGCCACAGAAGTTACGCAATTGTACGGCCACTGTGTTTTCGGGACTTGTCGTATTTTCCACATAATCCATCATCCACTGCATAATCGATAGATTACAACAAAAAAAAGGCTTTATGGCTCAAACAGATCAGAACTTACTGAGTACACTGCAACATGTGTTGCCGCACAATAAAACGCCATTCGCAAAGGTTGACTGGTCACTTTTCTGTTGCTTATTGTTATATTTGGATGATAAATTGGTACCAAGAAGGGGAAATCTATGCCCAGACTTCATAACTAATGTAACAAGCATTTGCAATGCAATAGGTCTCGCATTAGGAAAGTTTGAGGTATTGGTATTGTAAATGACAATTTTTTTTATTTAAGTGTTGGTTTGGAAAATAGCGAAATTAATAGCTTTGTCATTTACAATGCCAATAGTTTTAACTTTCGCAAACGTGACACCTATAGCATTTGTAATGCAATATGTGTTGTATTTACATGACTTAGATGTATTAATATTACAAATAACAATGGCTTTTATTTTTTTTTAATAATTAATACTTAAATAAAAAGTTATTGTAATTTATAATGGCAATAGCTTAAACTTGTGTAAATAACTTTTGGGAAGATTATGTTCAGTGTATTTTATTGTGATGAAAATCCAAGAACAGAAGTGAAATTTTACCATCTTTTTGTGACATTTGTAATAAAGCTTGAAACATTGAATGAACATATTAGAACCAGTTGTTGATGAATGGTTGCACAGAGTGATGCTGTGGCGTTCAGTGGTGCTGAGTGATGCTGTGGGCTGCAGATGGTTACCCGAATGTTACACAAATAAGATCAATGTAGCCAATGTTTATGGTTATTGTTATTTACAAATTTAAATGATTAATTTGGAACACTCGTCTACAACCTCCTGCGAGATAGTTGCACGAATGTTACTCAAATTAGATCAATGTAGCCAATGTGTATGGTTATTGTTATTTGCAAATCTAAATGATTAATTTGGAATGTACATCTGAACAACCCGCACCCTGTAATTTGTATGCAGTAGCGATCGTCCAGTTACTAAGTAACTCTTCCCTTTCCTTCACTGCGATGTTTTATCTGACTCCGCTCCCAAAACTCCGCGTAACGGGAGTTGCGGAGTTCCTGTCAACGGACGCTTCTATCAAGTGATCCTACATGGGGTATGTGTCAATCAGTGCGCTTCTGCGATTTACCCATGGCAATTGACTAGCCTTGACCCTGAACGATATCCCCGGTTCCCCTTTAGATTTACTCATCATCGAGACTGACGGTGTGGCAGCCCGTCCCCCGCCGGTTACCAGCTATCGGACGCCAGTTGATCACTCGACTACCAAGCGTTGACGTGGGTTTACGAAAAGATGTTTGGCTTAACCTGGCCCTCTGCTCTTTAATTAATTAATTAAAGGTATGTCATGCTTTTGCAATTTCTTGAAACACACCGCGGCATTTCTTATAACTGAGAAGTGCTTTGGCTTTTTGAAGCCTCCAACGAGGGGTTGCCTGCAATCATAGTTATCTACGGTACTGTTAGACCCATTAGCAAGATCACCCTTGGCCTCCGCCCAATACTCGTCTAATAGACAGCCTACTTTTTGGCCCCGTATGTAATACATGGGACTTCTGTAGTATAATTCTGAGGCCGGTTATGGCCTTTTAGGGGATAGGTTAATAAGTAACACACAGATCCTCAAATCTAGTGGTTTTAATCACCCAGTCCTAGCACTTTATGTGCACCTTTGACCTTCATGCACCATACTAGACCTACTATTCAGGTCTTTTAAGGTAATTTTGTTTTTAAACCAAGTAGTGCATGTATGATGGTAAAGGCCCTATGTTTACTGGTTGTCCATTCCTTTCTCTCCTCTGTAGCTCTGCGAATTAATAACGCTGTGATCGACCGCGACTATTGCACAGTCCATCTAACCTGCACATCCTGAGCCCAGTTGGGCCTCGACTCCATGGTAATTTTTCCTTTATCACCACTGTAATTCTCCACTATAGTCTAAATGAGATGGCTATAGTGTATTACCACAACGTATATAATTTACCAATTTATTATTAATTTTTTCTGATAGGATTGCCCCATTGTTTTCCTGTATATGTCCTGATGAAGACCCCGCCTAAGGACCTAACGTAGCCTACATATAGGGGTCGAAACGTCGACGGCTTTCTTCTTAAACTTCCAGCACATGCCCTTTACAGTTTCAAATTGACTGTGTGACCGCTGAAAGTTATTTGTCAACATTTCATCATTGTATGCCTTGATTTTTTGGGCTTATGTATTTGAATTGTTATGATTTTGTTGGAAGCTTTTGTACTCATCACATGATTTCTTAACTGCGCTTACCCTCCCTTTGACTTTACACTCCCTCGAGCACTCTCTCCCCCCCTCCCTTCCCTTTTCCTCCCTTCCTCATTTGGGGCTATATAATGTTTGAATGTGAAACTACCCCGCGGTATTGATAATAAATTACAGTACCCCGATTTTCCTTGCATTCCTTGTTCTGTTAGTTCTAAAATACAGTTTATGTGTGCTAGACATAACACGTCTCTCTTGCGGGGACCCCTTTCATATGTACCAGTGGCCTTCAGTGGTGCAGAGTGATGCTGTAGCCTTCAGTGGTGCCGAGTGATGCTGTGGCATTGAGTAATGCTGTGACGTTGATTGATGCTGTGGCATTGATTGATGCTGTGGCGTTGAGTGGTGCTGTGGCGTTGAGTGGTGCTGTGGCGTTGAGTGGTGCTGTGGCGTTGAGTGGTGCTGTGGCGTTGAGTGGTGCTGTGGCGTTGAGTGGTGCTGTGGCATTCAGTGGTGCTGTGGCATTCAGTGGTGCTGAGTGATTCTGTGGCGCTGTATGGTGCTGTGGCGTTGTGGGGTGCTGTGGTATTGTGGGGTGCTGTGGCATTGTGGGGTGCTATGGCGTTGTGGGGTGCTGAGTGGTGCTGTGGCGTTGAGTGGTGCTGTGGCGTTGAGTGGTGCTGTGGCGTTGAGTGGTGCTGAGTGATGCTGTGGCGTCGAGTGATGCTGTGGCGTCGGGTGATGCTGTGGCGTCGGGTGATGCTGTGGCGTCGGGTGATGCTGTGGCGTCGGGTGATGCTGTGGCGTCGGGTGATGCTGTGGCGTCGGGTGATGCTGTGGCGTCGGGTGATGCTGTGGCGTCGGGTGATGCTGTGGCGTTGGGTGATGTTGTGGCGTCGAGGGATGCTGTGGCGTCGAAGGATGCTGTGGCGTCGAAGGATGCTGTGGCGTCGAGGGATGCTGTGGCGTCGAGGGATGCTGTGGCGTCGAGGGATGCTGTGGCGTTGAGGAATGCTGTGGTATTGGCTTGCATATGACAAACAAACAATTTGGAATCCCATAAAAAAGCTTCTAGTCACTAAATTCAACAGGAATTTATTTAAGGCTGCAACCTGGAAAAAATCAAAAAGGAAGGAAGAGTCTGGAATTTTCTTAATGAAAATATGAAAAATTAAGAACAAAAACCTGACCTGGTGTTCAATGGGAAAAAATAGGCTTTGAAGATGTCCATTGTGTTTGGATTCACAACTTTTCTGTTGACAATAAATTGCTTATTCTCCAGCACCGCCACTAATAGTAAAAATGGAAATTAGCAAGCGGCAAACCACAAACACTTTGCGTATATTTTTTCAAACTCCATAAAAGTGTTATCAGTTGATAAAAAGAGGAAATCAACAATGGGGCTTTTGATTAAGATTTGCGATGTCAGATCTAGGACATTGTCAAATAGGAATGTGAAGTAGAGCGGGCCATTTTCCACACATTTATTCTGAAACTAATCATCAGTGGGAGACTAGATCAAGACTTTGAAGTCCTTTTGATTTCCAAACAACAAACTATGACAATGTTGTTTGACAATGGCAGACCAGCTTATCAGTCTGTTTTCCTAGCAGATTAGTCAACTCCATTTGCCTAACATTCTACAAACTGCAGGGCTTTTTAGCTAATTAGGTTTGTTAAATTTACAGAAACATGAGTTGTTATGAACCACTGCAAGAACCATAAATTGTACCAAGTGTCATTGAGAGCCAGCAAAAAACAGACCACCAAGTAACTTTCTTTACTTGTCCAAATTTGAAGACTATCCTTACCAGTTCACACTCCTGGACATAGGGTTTCACTGAAAGGATGTCCTGAATCCATCCCTGGGCAGCAGCCTCCATGTAGTAAATATCATACACATAGTCGTTATTCTCTCGATGCTGTGCTCCTTCTGGATTATCTGACACAGTTAGGCGCTCTCGAATCATCTTCACGGAGTTGCAAAGAATCACATCTGGATCACTTGATTGCTGTAGAGTGAGACAATGATATCCTATTTATAGGTTGTTTAAAACATCACACACGGGGTTAAAATACAAACAACAAGGCTCATACCTCTGGATGGGCTAGCTGCTTCCCTAGTGTCAACTTCACATGTTTCTTAACCTCCGGTACTCTAAGAAGAACCCAGACTCAAAAGATACAAAATCTAGCCAGAGAAGCTTGTCTTAAATGACCAATTGGGAATGGGATGGTCTCCTCTCCTCTAAGAATGGACCAGACACCCACCCACTGCATGCAAAGGTATGCTCTATGACTGATTATCCAAGAAGGAGAGAGAAACAGAAATGCTGAAAGGGTACTACTTTGTTACGGGTCACATTAATATATGGACTACTAGAACAAGCTCTGTAAAGTAGCTTAAGGGGCTGTTATTTTTGTATGAATTTTATTTTAATACTGCTCTTGTAGTGTTATTAACCTTTACTTGGCAACATACTTTGGAATGTTGCACACAACACAGAAAGAAAGGCATAATAACAATACAAGGATTGCCTCTATAGGATGGATAAAATATAAGAAAGTTTTTTTATAGTGACAAATGAAAGGCAAAACAAAGCAAATATTGTATTCATCATTTCTGATGTAGCCATTTCAAGATGTATCACAACCTTGCTATCGGGTGGTGGAATCTGCAATTCTGTTAAAAGCACATAAGGCAAAAAAATAACCCAGGTAAAGGTGAGCAGAATGACAAAAGGATCGTCTAGTTTAAATACATGGGGTGGGCAGGAGGGGGACACCACCCCACCATCAATAAATGCAATTTCCACTTCTGATGGAAAAACAATGAAGCAAAGGACATCAGTGCGTTCTTATGCACCGTTTTAACCCAGAACACCCCGTCTCACAGCAAGAGACTGATTTTCAAAAGGTGGTGGGGTTGAGTTGGGGGGGGGGGTTGGTAAGAACAATAGTCTGTACAAAGCTGCAGTGCGAGATTTAAATGCAACTTCAGGTACTTCCTTTTCAATGATTTTCTTTTAAGCGCACAGATCTGGATGGATTAATATGCAATTTTCATCTACAAAATTCTTTAAAACGGATTGCTTGTGATAAAAGATCCTAAACAAACTCATTAAGTAAATTAATACAATTATTTTTGTAAAACAGACATGTTATGACCCATGGAATTTCTGCCGACCCAGTAACTAGAACCGATTAGAACAACCCGAGATTAAATTGTAACCTGTATGCTCTGTTTAGGTGCGGAAATTCACACAATTAAAAAAAAACATCGAAACACTACCAAAATGCTACCTGTAGACAGAACTATGGCTGCAGTGTATATGTGTTATAAGTGAGCATGGATTTGTGAAGGGCAGTGCGGTCAAGATTATAAAAGGAGGGTGATCCCACAGATATAACGAAACGAGGATTTTTCATTCATACAATTATGGAAGTAAATGAGTAAATAAGGTTCCGAAAACAAATTGTAAACTTTGAGAAAATTCAGTACTTAAAAAAAAGCAAAAAACCTTCTGGAAATAGATAGACATTCAATTAATGATTCCCTCTAACTTCTAAGAGTAGGTGCGGAGTATGCTCAATTTAAATGCAAAATTCGGATCCTGCATAAAGCAGCGTTGGTACCTGCAAAGAAAACTCCCCATCCGAGACCCAGTCGACAAATAGCAACTTCTGAACGGAGGTCAGAAAAAGCGGAAAAGGGGGCGTTCAAAAACAACCTGGCTTCTTTCTTGTAAAGATTCCAAGTGGATGTCAAATACAAATTCTTAAAGCTGTATTGTTCACACACACCCCTTGGAAGCAGATGGACACACTGGAGATACGTGTGCTACAACCGAACATTAAAATTCGAATTTCAGGTAGGTATAAACAAGCCGATTCATCAAGCTAACTTCTTCAGACTGGGTTTTTTTAACAAGTATTACCATTTGACAGTCTTGGGTAGTATGCATTGCCTCTTACATGAAGGCTATCATTGCAGACCTCTCCATTACGTACCTCTAATGTTTCATCTGTAGGTGCATCAAGTGATTTTTCAGTTTCCTCCTGTACTATGTCAAATAGCTGGATGTCTCCACATCCCTCAGGACTGTATGAAATGGCATTACTTTCTTTCATACTTTCTGCAGTTTCCGTTTCCTCTCCCATGTCCTTGTTAACATTTTGCTTTGAATCACGCCCATTTGAAACATTTTCTGTTTCCCCTTCAAAGTTGGGCCGGTGGGTAGAGACTAGACGATAGCGGCTTTCTTGCTGGTTAACCAGCTTTGAGTTTCTCAGATCCTTACGAATTCTTTGTGTGCTTCCCAATGATGGTCGAAGGAACTGAGTAGTTTTGTCTCTGGAAATAGCTTCTTGCACATACTTCTGAATAGGTTCATTCTTGGAATGAAAAACAGTAAGAAAAATTACAATTTACATAACACGGACATGAGCTAAAATGTAAACTAATTAAATACTGCATTTCGAGATTAAGGTTCAGATTTTTAATATTACCACCACTATATAGGGGACTCTCTTCCCAAGTAGCTGGTAAATGATGAACACCAACAAAGAAAACGAAGAAGTCCAAATTTTTAAAATCAAAGCACAAAATCGAGCAAAAGTGGATCATGTAAACAAAAGAGCGAGAGAAAACACAAGATTTAAACAACTGCATCTTCTGTCTAAAGGGACAGAGAGCAAAATGCAAGAGGCAAACAACGGGCATAATGCAAACAGTAAATCACCCACAATATCACTGGTAAACATGAATGCTATTCAGGCACACAGATTACTTCCAGACTACAAACAAGCACTGGCAAAGTAAACAGTTCTGTGCTTGACAAGTTAGTGTGATTGTTATTTTGGTTTTATCTGTTATTGTATGCAAATGCCACAACAATTAAAAGGTAGGAAAAAGTAAACATGGTGCTTTCAACATTTGGCATCCGTATGGGGCTATAAAAATGTTAAATAATAAAAAAAAAAGCATTGAATGTAATTTTAATGAACCAGTAAGTATGTTTACAATAGACAGATGTACTTAAAAAAGATAGAGAGACCAACTTTTGTTTTAATGCCAGTTAAACAAATAAACGGTTTTTAATGGTGCAAAGTAAATTCACTACTGACTTTGGATTGGTGTAACCTTAAGACAGTTTAAATAATCAGGGATGGCTAAAAAATACAAACTAATGGAAAGAGTTCCAATGGCTAAAGTTGGCTGAACCAGTGCCCCATGCTGCAGTGGGCAGAAAGAAAATATCTGAAAGAAACAGGTTAGTTATAGAGTCCTTACCTAAGAATTACCCCCGGGCATCAGACTGGATCAGGAAAGTTTTTTCATCAGCAGTACCTCTGCGCGTCGGAAGGTGGAGTCGGTCGGCTCCGTGTCCGTCGTTGGTGTCATGGTCGCCGGAATGAAATAGCGTTAGCTACTTAGACGCCGCGCCGACGACAGTTTTTCTTTTTCCGCGCCAGCCAGCGCAGATCCGGGGAGAGATACCTCCAGTCACTTTTTCCCTGACTTTTTCTCGACTTCATTTTTGAGTCCATCAACTCCTTGTACACGAGTGATGCCTGGCTTCAAGGCATGCGGTTCCTGGAACTGACTGATGTTGGTCACGGATCTGCATCGCATGCGCCTCTTTTGCCTGAAGTGCGACCACGACCCCAAGTCATGCTCCAATTGCCAGTTGTTGGGCCGTTCGAGGTCCCGGTTGCGAGGGAGGTCGAGGGACCAGTCGCTGAGCTTTCACCACTTATCCAAGTCATCGAAGTCTTCGCACTCGGGGTCCGGTAAGTCGAAGCACAAAAAGAAGTCGAAGAAGGATAGTCGCTCTTAGACTCCTCCCCGTCGGTCGACTGACGTGACGAGGGATGTGGGCGGTGCCTCTCCCGCAGTTCCGCGCGCGGAGCCCGAAGAGTCGACTTTGGGCTTCCCTCCCTTTCTGGGACCCGGAGTGACTCCCTCTCAACTTCGTAAATTTTACGAGGTAATGCATGCCATCTTTGGGCAGCCCGAACCAGACGGCGCGCCTTCGGGCCCCGCAGACTCAGTTGGGGGGCCTAGGCCTTCTCCGCCGTCTGCTCCGGCCACGGCGCTGCAGGCCCCTTGGATCCAGGCCTGGATCTGGATTGGCGCCAGTTGACCTCATTACACCTCCACCGGCGCCGCTTCCGCCGGCACCGCAACTGACGCCGGTCGTGTCCCCGGCCGGCATTGACCCTGGCCTCCATCCCGATGTGGACCAGGAGCCAGACCAGCATAGAGAGGGGTTTTTGTGACCCTGTTTACTCCTGGAGTCCCTTTTCTTCCAGATTGGCAACCCGAGGGTGAGGAGGAAGACTGGGAGGGGTCAGGTGACCTTGAGCTTCCTACAGTGGCGGTCAGGGCTAATCTCCTGACAGAGGTGCTTCAGCTGACAGCGAGCTCTTAGGAGCCCCTGCTGCCGTTTAATAAAGCCCTTACTGACGGGCTTTCAGGCACGTGGTCCAGGCCCAACACGGTGGCGCCCTTGGATAGGATGATTGCACGACGCCACCGCCCGGATCCAGGCGACCCCACTTTCCTCTTCCAACACCCCACCCCGGAGAGCTTGGTGGTCCAAGCCTCCACTTCCAACTGCGCATTCCCTACCGCTCCACCAGAAAGGGAATCCAAGAAGCTGGACCATCTTGGGAAGAAAATGTTCTCTTCCGCCAGCTTGGGACTGCGGTCGGTAAACACTACATGTCTATTGGGCCGTTATTCCCACTCTGTGTGGAATCCGGTTACGCAGGCGCTGCCTCTGTGTCTGGATGAGGCCCAGACAGTGCTCTCCCAGGCTGTTGCTTCCGGGAAAGATGCAGCTAAGTTTACCATCCGTTGTGGGCTGGATACCGCCGCCTATCTAGGCAGGACGATTTCCATGTCTGTAGCCCTTCGTCGCTACGCCTTGATGAGATCTACTGGATTTTCGGGGGATGTCCAGAATACCTTTATGGATATGCCCTTTGATGGCTGTCGCTTTTTGTCGACAAAGCGGACTACGCTCTAGAGCGTTTCAAGGACTCACGGGCTACGGCCAAGTCCTTTGGCCTCTCCAGCTGCCCAGCGCAGTCTGCTTTTCGCGGCTACCTAAGGGGTGCCCCACTACATTCCGCCCAGAGTCACAGGCCGCAGCAAGTTTCCCAACCTTCGCGGGACAGGGATACCAACGCCGTTGTTCGGCGAGCCAGTCTACCAACCCAACTCTCACCTCTGCAGCAGCCGCCAAACCCTCCTAGTCTGACATTTTGGACCCATCAAACGCCAGTGGGTGGCAGGGTTTGCCATCACCTCCCCCACTGGCACACCATCACGTCGGACAGTTGGGTTTTGAAAATAGTCTAAAGTGGCTACTCCTCCCCTTCGAGGCTACCCCTCCAGCCATGCCACCTCAATACCACCGCATGTCGGAGGATCACCTGGCACTTCTCCGACAGAAACTTTTGGCCTTCTTGCCCAAGGGAGCCATTGAGCGTATTCCTGCCCCAGAAGTAGGTTGTGGTCGCTATTCCCACTACTTCCTGGTATCCAAGAAGGACAATGGCCTGCATCCTATCCGAAGTTTTTGGCGAAGAAGGAAAAGGCATACAACTTTCAGGTCTCAAGAGTGGCAGTGGAGATCACTGAGTGAGGCGGAAGTGAGGGAGCCTAGTGGACGTGCTCCATCTCACCTCCCGATCTGTGCCAGTGTCCTGAGCGCATATTCTACTTACAGCTCGCCAAACCGGTTACAGATGCTGTGAAACTGTGGCCGATCCATGGAGGCTGAGCAAATGCTGTCTCACATTAGGAAAAGACCCCTTTTGTGACTCACCGGGGCTCCGTGAGAGCTGCTGCAGCGCGAGACAAAATGGTGGCCACCGTTTCCAGGGGATGGAGGAGTCGCAGATGCCCAGGCCCCTTACCAGAGCAGAAGGGAAAGACTTGAGGCGTTCACGCTCCAACCGTGATCTCTATAGAAGAGGGGTGCGGGAGGTTTGGCATCACTCCAGAGCAGCTGAAGCCCGTGACCGGAGGAGCTAGTGGAGGGTCTGTGCTATGCACATGTGACCCCTGGGATTGTGCATTCTGTGCAACTGGTGAGGTGGGGACACCCTGCTTCGGCGTGATGGCATCAAAGGGCTGCGGGGGCTTTTTTTCATAAAGTAAGGCGCACAAGTCTTAAATACGGGCTGATGACTTTTGCAAATTACGGCCAGCACGTATCTGCCTGACTGACCCTAACATGGCGGCTGATCGAGATCCCTAGAAGTACGGCCATAATTGGAAAGCAGTCACTTCAGCTAAAACTAAAGATCACTGCGATCTACTATTAAATAGGCTTAAATGGATCTGATTTTTAACTGCTACCACTGATTATGGCCAATGTATACCTGCCCGACTGCCTGCCAGACCCTAACATGGCAGCCGATCGAGAAACAGTGACCGCAGTTCTGTTCACGGTTGGCGCGAGATACGCACGTCTAACATGGGATGGAGCCCAGCATGACCTCGGGATCGGCCCGAGGATCCAGCGTGCTGCTTCCCCCACCACCTTCCGGCCATCTATCCCTATGGACATCTCCAACTCAGGGATCCCTCCAGACCCAAGACCACCACCCTTTAGTGCAACACCACCTGAACGATGGCAAGAATTTCCTGCTCTGTAAATATGATATATATATATATATATATATATTAAACACACAGAGTTGCCTGCAATGAGGGGCCCACCAAGGTATGAATATCGTCCAATTTCTTTAATGGAATATCAGCATGCAGACAGCAAAGGTGCTTCGCCTTGATTGCAATCCCACCCGACGCGTTTCGTGCGTGAGCACTTCCTCATGGGTGATGGGATAATCAGAGTTGGTGGTTGATCGGCACTCTTATCAGTAGCAATGTTCCCGCCCCAATGGGCGTGGCCACTACGGTGGCCTGATGGTTATTGTAGTGCCGGTAGTTTTCCTTCAGTGAGTCAACGTGCACAAACTCGAAATTTCATAAAATGTTTCCCCAGTGGGTTGCGAGTGGCAGCTTCATCCGCCTGCAATGCTCGTGACGATAATCCATTTGGCATGCCTTTCCCAACACCACTACGTAGCTTGACATAGCAGCAGGACTGCACCAGCGGTACAGCGTGGGCTCTCCTCGCGGTTCAGACTGCACCGCACTTTATTAAACACACAGAGTTGCCTGCAATGAGGGGCCCACCAAGGTATGAATATCGTCCAATTTCTTTAATGGAATATCAGCATGCAGACAGCAAAGGTGCTTCGCCTTGATTGCAATCCCACCCGACGCGTTTCGTGCGTGAGCACTTCCTCATGGGTGATGGGATAATCAGAGTTGGTGGTTGATCGGCACTCTTATCAGTAGCAATGTTCCCGCCCCAATGGGCGTGGCCACTACGGTGGCCTGATGGTTATTGTAGTGCCGGTAGTTTTCCTTCAGTGAGTCAACGTGCACAAACTCGAAATTTCATAAAATGTTTCCCCAGTGGGTTGCGAGTGGCAGCTTCATCCGCCTGCAATGCTCGTGACGATAATCCATTTGGCATGCCTTTCCCAACACCACTACGTAGCTTGACATAGCAGCAGGACTGCACCAGCGGTACAGCGTGGGCTCTCCTCGCGGTTCAGACTGCACCGCACTTTATTAAACACACAGAGTTGCCTGCAATGAGGGGCCCACCAAGGTATGAATATCGTCCAATTTCTTTAATGGAATATCAGCATGCAGACAGCAAAGGTGCTTCGCCTTGATTGCAATCCCACCCGACGCGTTTCGTGCGTGAGCACTTCCTCATGGGTGATGGGATAATCAGAGTTGGTGGTTGATCGGCACTCTTATCAGTAGCAATGTTCCCGCCCCAATGGGCGTGGCCACTACGGTGGCCTGATGGTTATTGTAGTGCCGGTAGTTTTCCTTCAGTGAGTCAACGTGCACAAACTCGAAATTTCATAAAATGTTTCCCCAGTGGGTTGCGAGTGGCAGCTTCATCCGCCTGCAATGCTCGTGACGATAATCCATTTGGCATGCCTTTCCCAACACCACTACGTAGCTTGACATAGCAGCAGGACTGCACCAGCGGTACAGCGTGGGCTCTCCTCGCGGTTCAGACTGCACCGCACTTTATTAAACACACAGAGTTGCCTGCAATGAGGGGCCCACCAAGGTATGAATATCGTCCAATTTCTTTAATGGAATATCAGCATGCAGACAGCAAAGGTGCTTCGCCTTGATTGCAATCCCACCCGACGCGTTTCGTGCGTGAGCACTTCCTCATGGGTGATGGGATAATCAGAGTTGGTGGTTGATCGGCACTCTTATCAGTAGCAATGTTCCCGCCCCAATGGGCGTGGCCACTACGGTGGCCTGATGGTTATTGTAGTGCCGGTAGTTTTCCTTCAGTGAGTCAACGTGCACAAACTCGAAATTTCATAAAATGTTTCCCCAGTGGGTTGCGAGTGGCAGCTTCATCCGCCTGCAATGCTCGTGACGATAATCCATTTGGCATGCCTTTCCCAACACCACTACGTAGCTTGACATAGCAGCAGGACTGCACCAGCGGTACAGCGTGGGCTCTCCTCGCGGTTCAGACTGCACCGCACTTTATTAAACACACAGAGTTGCCTGCAATGAGGGGCCCACCAAGGTATGAATATCGTCCAATTTCTTTAATGGAATATCAGCATGCAGACAGCAAAGGTGCTTCGCCTTGATTGCAATCCCACCCGACGCGTTTCGTGCGTGAGCACTTCCTCATGGGTGATGGGATAATCAGAGTTGGTGGTTGATCGGCACTCTTATCAGTAGCAATGTTCCCGCCCCAATGGGCGTGGCCACTACGGTGGCCTGATGGTTATTGTAGTGCCGGTAGTTTTCCTTCAGTGAGTCAACGTGCATAAACTCGAAATTTCATAAAATGTTTCCCCAGTGGGTTGCGAGTGGCAGCTTCATCCGCCTGCAATGCTCGTGACGATAATCCATTTGGCATGCCTTTCCCAACACCACTACGTAGCTTGACATAGCAGCAGGACTGCACCAGCGGTACAGCGTGGGCTCTCCTCGCGGTTCAGACTGCACCGCACTTTATTAAACACACAGAGTTGCCTGCAATGAGGGGCCCACCAAGGTATGAATATCGTCCAATTTCTTTAATGGAATATCAGCATGCAGACAGCAAAGGTGCTTCGCCTTGATTGCAATCCCACCCGACGCGTTTCGTGCGTGAGCACTTCCTCATGGGTGATGGGATAATCAGAGTTGGTGGTTGATCGGCACTCTTATCAGTAGCAATGTTCCCGCCCCAATGGGCGTGGCCACTACGGTGGCCTGATGGTTATTGTAGTGCCGGTAGTTTTCCTTCAGTGAGTCAACGTGCACAAACTCGAAATTTCATAAAATGTTTCCCCAGTGGGTTGCGAGTGGCAGCTTCATCCGCCTGCAATGCTCGTGACGATAATCCATTTGGCATGCCTTTCCCAACACCACTACGTAGCTTGACATAGCAGCAGGACTGCACCAGCGGTACAGCGTGGGCTCTCCTCGCGGTTCAGACTGCACCGCACTTTATTAAACACACAGAGTTGCCTGCAATGAGGGGCCCACCAAGGTATGAATATCGTCCAATTTCTTTAATGGAATATCAGCATGCAGACAGCAAAGGTGCTTCGCCTTGATTGCAATCCCACCCGACGCGTTTCGTGCGTGAGCACTTCCTCATGGGTGATGGGATAATCAGAGTTGGTGGTTGATCGGCACTCTTATCAGTAGCAATGTTCCCGCCCCAATGCAGGCAACTCTGTGTGTTTAATAAAGTGCGGTGCAGTCTGAACCGCGAGGAGAGCCCACGCTGTACCGCTGGTGCAGTCCTGCTGCTATGTCAAGCTACGTAGTGGTGTTGGGAAAGGCATGCCAAATGGATTATCGTCACGAGCATTGCAGGCGGATGAAGCTGCCACTCGCAACCCACTGGGGAAACATTTTATGAAATTTCGAGTTTGTGCACGTTGACTCACTGAAGGAAAACTACCGGCACTACAATAACCATCAGGCCACCGTAGTGGCCACGCCCATTGGGGCGGGAACATTGCTACTGATAAGAGTGCCGATCAACCACCAACTCTGATTATCCCATCACCCATGAGGAAGTGCTCACGCACGAAACGCGTCGGGTGGGATTGCAATCAAGGCGAAGCACCTTTGCTGTCTGCATGCTGATATTCCATTAAAGAAATTGGACGATATTCATACCTTGGTGGGCCCCTCATTGCAGGCAACTCTGTGTGTTTAATAAAGTGCGGTGCAGTCTGAACCGCGAGGAGAGCCCACGCTGTACCGCTGGTGCAGTCCTGCTGCTATGTCAAGCTACGTAGTGGTGTTGGGAAAGGCATGCCAAATGGATTATCGTCACGAGCATTGCAGGCGGATGAAGCTGCCACTCGCAACCCACTGGGGAAACATTTTATGAAATTTCGAGTTTGTGCACGTTGACTCACTGAAGGAAAACTACCGGCACTACAATAACCATCAGGCCACCGTAGTGGCCACGCCCATTGGGGCGGGAACATTGCTACTGATAAGAGTGCCGATCAACCACCAACTCTGATTATCCCATCACCCATGAGGAAGTGCTCACGCACGAAACGCGTCGGGTGGGATTGCAATCAAGGCGAAGCACCTTTGCTGTCTGCATGCTGATATTCCATTAAAGAAATTGGACGATATTCATACCTTGGTGGGCCCCTCATTGCAGGCAACTCTGTGTGTTTAATAAAGTGCGGTGCAGTCTGAACCGCGAGGAGAGCCCACGCTGTACCGCTGGTGCAGTCCTGCTGCTATGTCAAGCTACGTAGTGGTGTTGGGAAAGGCATGCCAAATGGATTATCGTCACGAGCATTGCAGGCGGATAAAGCTGCCACTCGCAACCCACTGGGGAAACATTTTATGAAATTTCGAGTTTGTGCACGTTGACTCACTGAAGGAAAACTACCGGCACTACAATAACCATCAGGCCACCGTAGTGGCCACGCCCATTGGGGCGGGAACATTGCTACTGATAAGAGTGCCGATCAACCACCAACTCTGATTATCCCATCACCCATGAGGAAGTGCTCACGCACGAAACGCGTCGGGTGGGATTGCAATCAAGGCGAAGCACCTTTGCTGTCTGCATGCTGATATTCCATTAAAGAAATTGGACGATATTCATACCTTGGTGGGCCCCTCATTGCAGGCAACTCTGTGTGTTTAATAAAGTGCGGTGCAGTCTGAACCGCGAGGAGAGCCCACGCTGTACCGCTGGTGCAGTCCTGCTGCTATGTCAAGCTACGTAGTGGTGTTGGGAAAGGCATGCCAAATGGATTATCGTCACGAGCATTGCAGGCGGATGAAGCTGCCACTCGCAACCCACTGGGGAAACATTTTATGAAATTTCGAGTTTGTGCACGTTGACTCACTGAAGGAAAACTACCGGCACTACAATAACCATCAGGCCACCGTAGTGGCCACGCCCATTGGGGCGGGAACATTGCTACTGATAAGAGTGCCGATCAACCACCAACTCTGATTATCCCATCACCCATGAGGAAGTGCTCACGCACGAAACGCGTCGGGTGGGATTGCAATCAAGGCGAAGCACCTTTGCTGTCTGCATGCTGATATTCCATTAAAGAAATTGGACGATATTCATACCTTGGTGGGCCCCTCATTGCAGGCAACTCTGTGTGTTTAATAAAGTGCGGTGCAGTCTGAACCGCGAGGAGAGCCCACGCTGTACCGCTGGTGCAGTCCTGCTGCTATGTCAAGCTACGTAGTGGTGTTGGGAAAGGCATGCCAAATGGATTATCGTCACGAGCATTGCAGGCGGATGAAGCTGCCACTCGCAACCCACTGGGGAAACATTTTATGAAATTTCGAGTTTGTGCACGTTGACTCACTGAAGGAAAACTACCGGCACTACAATAACCATCAGGCCACCGTAGTGGCCACGCCCATTGGGGCGGGAACATTGCTACTGATAAGAGTGCCGATCAACCACCAACTCTGATTATCCCATCACCCATGAGGAAGTGCTCACGCACGAAACGCGTCGGGTGGGATTGCAATCAAGGCGAAGCACCTTTGCTGTCTGCATGCTGATATTCCATTAAAGAAATTGGACGATATTCATACCTTGGTGGGCCCCTCATTGCAGGCAACTCTGTGTGTTTAATAAAGTGCGGTGCAGTCTGAACCGCGAGGAGAGCCCACGCTGTACCGCTGGTGCAGTCCTGCTGCTATGTCAAGCTACGTAGTGGTGTTGGGAAAGGCATGCCAAATGGATTATCGTCACGAGCATTGCAGGCGGATGAAGCTGCCACTCGCAACCCACTGGGGAAACATTTTATGAAATTTCGAGTTTGTGCACGTTGACTCACTGAAGGAAAACTACCGGCACTACAATAACCATCAGGCCACCGTAGTGGCCACGCCCATTGGGGCGGGAACATTGCTACTGATAAGAGTGCCGATCAACCACCAACTCTGATTATCCCATCACCCATGAGGAAGTGCTCACGCACGAAACGCGTCGGGTGGGATTGCAATCAAGGCGAAGCACCTTTGCTGTCTGCATGCTGATATTCCATTAAAGAAATTGGACGATATTCATACCTTGGTGGGCCCCTCATTGCAGGCAACTCTGTGTGTTTAATATATATATATATATATATATATATATGCCCAAGCCTAATCGCTGTTAAATGTAATCCTGAGTGAATTTGCAATTTGTATATATATATATATATATATATATATATATATATATAGCATACCATGGATTAAAGAGATCTCCCTGTCAACCCCCTCTGTGGTCTCTGCTCTTTTTCTGAAGGAGTTACTTGTTATATATTGCGCGTATGCCAGAGACGCGCTCCAGAGACCCCCGCATCCTGAAGCTGACCTTGGTTCCACTGGCAACTGCTGCGGCGGACTCTTCACATTTCCAGGGTACTGGATTACCAAGGCCCACCCTGGGGCCAGAAGGAGATGGGGCGGTGAGGGAGCTATTCCGGCTCCACGTTGGGCGAGACTGTACTCACGGTCGAGCACCCGCCGAACGGATTTCTGTGCCACGGAGGTTGATGCGGTTGGGGGACCCAGGGGGACTCTGACATTCCATCAGTTGCAAGGGATTAAGGATGGAAGACATCGAGAAAAGCCATTTTCCGCTATGATTAACTTTTAATCACCCGCCTTTCTCACCTGGATCCCTGATGCATCCTGGGAATTGTGGTGCACAAGTACCGAGTGCACTGCAAGAGGAGAGAAAGGAAACTGTTCCCGAGGGCGGGGCGGACCTGAACCAATCAGTAAGGGGCCAATACTTAAACTTGATGTTACCTGCAGCTGCCCGTGAGACTCTTGGCGCTGAGGAAGGCATATGAGATGCCGAAATGCATTCGCCTGTTAAGAGAGCATACCATGGATTAAAGAGATCTCCCTGTCAACCCCCTCTGTGGTCTCTGCTCTTTTTCTGAAGGAGTTACTTCATATATATATATATATATATATACACATGTAGAGTGAGCCCAAACATCATAGTGGGTATACAGGAGAGGTATCACTGTGACTTATACAAATGGAGGAATCTGGGGCTAATAAGCAAAGCAGAATTAGCTTTTCTCAAAAATGACTATCCAACTACTCCCCAGCTATATCTCATTCCAAAAGTTCACAAAAACCCAAAGGAGCCACCCGGGAGACCTATTATTTCTGCCATTGGCAGTCTGTTTGAAAACACCAGCACATTTGTAGATCATTTTCTCCAACCATTTGTTAAAGACCTTCCGGCTTATATACAGGACAGTGGTGACTTTTTGAGGCAGATATAGGATTTACAGTGGGAACAGGATTTTGTGTTTATGTCTCTGGATGTACAAGCTTTATACACGAGCATCAGACACACAGATGGGCTGCGGAACATTATTTGAATAAACGTCCAATAGCATTGTACCAACACTCGTTGATGTTACTACAGATGGTGGAGTGGTGCCTAAATAATAACACCTTTTTATTTGATAAACTGCACTACAAACAACTGCAAGGTTCGGCAATGGGCACTTGCTTCTCCCCCAGCTATGCGAATTTGCATATGGGCTGGTGGGAGGAGCAGGTATTAGCCGTTAAACATGAGGTAGAAATGTCAGAAAATGTGGTGCTATATAAGCGCTACATCGATGATATTTTCATCCTGTGGAGGGGTACCATTGAGAGTGCAGAGGCATTCGCCAAAGACCTGAATGAAAACAGCCTGAATTTAAAATTTACTAGCACAACTAGTAAGGAAATGCTCCAATTTTTGGATATAGAAGTATATGTACAAAATGACAGAATCCAGACTAGAACCTATAGGAAACCAACAGCGGGAAATGCAGTGCTACACGCACAAAGTTTCCATCCCACTAAATTAAAGGAATCCATTCCCTTTGCGGAATGCTTGCGTATGACACGCAATTGTAGCACAGAGGAAAGAGTCACCAAGGCCAAAAAAGACCTATTTGAAAGATTGAGTAAGAGAGGGTATAAACCACACACCCTCAAAAAAGCTGAGAGCAAATGTAACACCAAAAATAGGAAGGATTTACTATTCACCAAAGATATGGAGAGTAAAACTACCCCAACAACCGTGACTGGTAACCCCCCAAGACTGATAACTGGCTACAACATGTACCACAATCGGGTCAGAAAAATCCTGCAGAAACATTGGCCCCTGATTAAAAATGATCCTTTAATAGGACACCTGAATGGGAACAGACCTAGTATAACATTTAGGAAGGCCAAATCTATGCGTGACCAACTAGTGTGTAACTCCCCTACACTAAAAAAACCAGTCACTTGGCCCCCACCTCAGAAAGGCTTTAAAAAGTGCATGAAGTGTAAAGCCTGCAAACAAGGGCTAAACATGAAGGAGGTGCATGTACCATTCAGGAACAAACCCTACACCATCAGGGGCGGCTACTCATGTAAAACGGAGTATGCCGTATATGTTCTGGTCTGCAGCTGTGGCAAACGCTATGTTGGGAGTACTATTCACCAGGCACATGTGAGAATTCTCCAACATTTGCGCGCCATCACAAACAACGATCAAACGTACCCTGTGGCCAGGCACATAAATACTATACATGATGGGAATATCAAACATATTTCCTACTATGTGATAGACAGTGTTCCAAAAAACCCTAGGGGAGGAAACCGCAGACTAGCCTTACGACGTCTTGAGTCAAGATACATAATCTTGTTAAATTCAAAAATCCCGAATGGATTGAACTCAGACGAAGCCATGACTGTCCACTTATGAATCCAGAATAGAGCCCTCTCCGACAATTTAATCTCATTCCAGTTTTAACTCTGTACGTTTGAAAACATACATTTAATTTTGAATTTTGTGGCACAATGTGAGCGATTATTTTGTTTATTATACTAGACACAAATATAACCATATGATAAGGTAGCCACAGCACATACATTTGAATGTCAGGCACAGACACGACCATAACCGTTGATATGTATATGCACAGCAATAATTAAGTCCACTTGGAGATAATGTTATAGGTAGTATTACCTGTGAATTAGTATTATTATTTAAATTAATTTGACTGTGCACCAAAGTGATTTAACATGACTGGCTACAATATTGCAACAATGCACAATGAAATGTAATTGTTTGAGATCTAGCCCCTAGTCATGGAAACTTTGGAAGGCACGCAAACCTGATTTAGAACGTAACTTTACAAATATCCTGCATCAATACATTGTGTATATAATTTTGCGTGGATTACGTTAATATTTGCAATATGACAAATGTCAGTAGTAGGAATAACATGTAACCATGTTGGTTTTGTCCGTAAAACTACAGACTCTTCTGTGTCTATGCTATTAGTGTGCTTAGCCATGACTCACTCGTTGCCATAACGACGAACAGCCTATCATGATGTATGGCTCTGCTCGTGATGTGTCAGCATGTAATGCATTATAAAAACGTATGCCAATTACAACAGAGTTAAGTGAGCAAGGCGGAGGCTTCCGCCGAAACGCGTCTGTGCAGCATGTCGGATTAAATCTTTCCTTGAGTCAAAGTCACGATGTCAGTGCCTTCCTTTCATCAGAGGGAACTGGATTGGTAAACAATATATATATATATATATATATACACTACTATTATAAAGTGAGAACTGGGAACATTTGAGGCGGGTAAACTCGGGAACCACAGCGCCAATCCAAACATCCAATACATCATTGGAATTGTCAGGGTAAGCTGATGGACATAGGCTATATATCTAAAAGAAAATATGTTATAAGGGCAAAGTAACTTTTTGGGAAAAGTAGTCCCTTCGAAGTAGCGCCAGCTAACAACGTGCGTGCTGACATCACGGGTCGGTGGCCAGGAGCGCGGGGAGGAGCGGCCAGGAGCGCGGAAGCAACAACCTGCGAGGGCCGGAGCGCGGAAGTGACACCCTGCGAGGAGTGGACAGGAGCGCGGAAGCGACACCCTGCAAGGTTCGGAGCGCGGAAGCCACACCCTGCGAGGAGCGCCCAGGAGAAAGGAAGCGACACCCTGTGAGGTCCAATTCACATGGGGTAGGAGCGGCCAGCAGCGCGGGGAGGTGCGTCGATATCGTCATGCTCAGGGGAGCGCGAAGAGCGCCCAGGGAAAGGAAGCTGTAGGGAAAGCCAATAATCACGCAGGAGAGAAGTTGAAGATGGACGTGAGTTTATTAAGATGCTCTCGTCTTAAGTTCCAGGCTAGTAATAACAATAACAGTTCCCAGCCTCAACTCCCCACATTCCACATATTCAAAAGACAACACAGTGACCCAATGCACGAGCTTGTCACGAGCTACCACACACCTGAGCGCTCGTGACAGCTCACATGAACATATATACATACCCAACACACCTTCCCCCCCTTAAAAAAAAAACAAAAAAAAACTAGTTCATCACAAAATCATTAAACCGAACAGGTAAACGATGAGAACGTGTGACTCTAGTATTATCCGAGTTACATTCAGCATGTACACATTCCCCTTTATCTCTCTGTTCCCCAACATCCAAAAAAACATTGCTGTCAAAATCATCCACCGATTGACTAATCCCATTAAACAGAGAAACTCTGCTCAAATTCCACACAGAACCACCATCAACCCTGACCGCATTCCTAAAGACTTCAATCACTTTCCTTGGCCTTGACCAAACAGGAAAGCCTTTACTCACACCCTCTTTCTTTTTAATGCGAACAAGATCACCCACCTTAATAGAACGACTGGACGTAGAACCAATTCTCTTAACCATGTCATGTTTCATCTTATCTTTGTACAACTGAACCCTGTGTTGAACAGCTTCAAAATCTACCTTCAAACAATTTTCAAAACAAGACAAATTTTTTTTTAACCACCAAGGAACTAACTTTGTACTAGGCTTCCGTCCTCTTAAAAGCTCAAAAGGAGTGACCAATGTGACTGAGTTAGGTGAAGTCCTGTAAGCTAACAACATGGATTGTAATGCAACTCTCCAATTCAAATTTGATAGAAAGTTGAATGGCCTCTTTGATCACACGGTTGAACCGTTCAACCTGGCCATTTGCTTCAGGATGGAAAACCGCAATCCTTCTATGAATGATCCCACATTTAACAAAAAACTGTTCTATTTCCTTGCTCACGAACTGCGGGCCATTGTCAGTTACAACTTCCTGAGGAATGCCCTCTCTGCAAAAAATCTCATCCAAAAACTCTATCACTTGATGAGAAGTGACCTCTTTAACCATCTTGACCTCCGGCCATTTTGAATAATAGTCAACAAGGACAATACCAAAGGCTTCCTGTTTGGGCAAACAACTAAACGGGCCTATGATGTCTATCCCCAATTTCCGCCAAGGACCTGAAGGTAAATCAATAGGACAGGGTTATGGACGTAAAGCAACCGCTGTTTTGTCACTGTTAGAACAAAAAGAACATGAACACACAAAATGGTCCACACAAGAGTCAATCCCTGGCCACCAGAAAGACTCCTTTAAACGTCTTCTGGTGAAAGATATCCCCAAATGACCCTCATGGGCAATCTCAAGTAAAGTGTTCCTAATAGAAAAAGGTGGAATAATCTTGTCTCCCCGAAGAATCACATCACTCTCCACAGCAAGTTCTTCCTGAACTTTAAAAAAACCCATCATATTTCCAGATAATTTCCTCTGTTCCGGCCAATCATGTACAAGATAGTTCTTGACATTACACAATTCCAAATCTTTACTCATTTCTTCCATCCAAACATCCTCCTGCAAGGCAAACCGTTCACCGCACACTAAGTTGACATCATGAAAAGTGAAAGCAACTTCACACTCCTCTTCGTTAACCACTTCAGGAGGATTCGTATCAGAAATCAATCTGGACATGCAATCAGCATGTACATTCGCCTTACCCTGAACATACTCAATACTGCACTGAAAAGATTGCAATCTTGAAGCTAATCTTGCAAGACGCGCCAACATAGTTCTGCCTCCACCTGGAGCCATGAGATACACAAAGGGCTTATGATCAGTTTTTATCAAGAATCTCGTACCCCATAGGAAAGGTCTAAAGTGCTCAGCTCCCCAAACACAAGCCAGCAACTCTCTTTCTATGACAGAATAATTCTTTTCGGCATCTCTCAAGGCTCTTGACGCATAGGCAACAACCCATTCTCTCTCACTATCCTTCTGCAGAAGTACTCCACCCAGACCAGAAGAACTTGCATCTACCATAATAATACATTTCACGCCAACCACAAAAGGTTTGAGACACGGAGCATTCACAACAAACATTTTCAAAGACTGAAAGGCATCTGTCATTTCATCAGTCCAAACGAACTTAGCATTTTTCTTCAATAAACACCTGAACGGGTCAACCTTAACTGAAAAATTTGAGATAAACTTAGCATAAAATTCGATAAGACCTAAAAAGGCCACCAGTTGTTCTTTCGATGTGGGCACGGGAGCATTCGTGATACTCTTAACATGATTTTTCTTTGGTTTGATTCCCTTTCCACTAATAGTATGCCCTAGGTATTCCACCTCTTTTTGCATTTGTCAAGACGTAGTATAAGACCTTTCTCCGCTAAAGCAGCAATCACACACCTCAAATTATTGTCATGTTCTATGTCATCTTTTCCATGCACCAAAATGTCATCTTGAAATGCTATAGCACCACTCAAACCCTCCAAGGTATCCTTCATGAGCCTCTGGAACACTGAGGCTGCGCTCGCCAATTCAAAAGGCATGCGACAAAACCTGTATAAACCCTCAGGCGTGATAAAGTAAAGTAAAGTAAAGTATGAAGTCTTATATAGCGCACGACTTACCCTGGGGCATCTCGGCGCTTGCTTAGGGAACCCGTCCTGGTATTCCCCTGTGAGATAGCCCTGGCAGGGTATCCACAAGGTGAAAGCCAGGCATCCCACCGCGAGGGGCCGTTGTGGAGATTAAGCAAGCTATTGCCCAGAGTCGCAGAGTGTGAACCCGTGAGCTGAGAAGGCACCGGAGCGAGAATTAACGAGTCCGCGGAATTTTGAGCCCAAGACCCGCCGAGGCGGGGAATTGAACCCTGGTCCCGGACCGAACTCAAGCTCCAGGTCTGCCGCCTCTAACCCCTGAGCCACACTTCTCCTGATAAATGCAGTTATGCTCTTAGACTCCTCAGCTAGTACCACCTGATGATAGGCACTGGCTAGATCAACACACAAGAAGACTTGTGCACCAGCCAGGGTCGAAACCATTTCATGAAGGTTGGGTAAGGGATGCGAATCCACCCAAATGGCACCATTGACACTGCGGAGGTCAATGCATAACCTAAGTTCGCCAGTAGACTTAACCGAAATTACAATAGGGGAAACCCAAGGTGACGCCTCTATTGGTTCAATTATATTTTTTTCACATAAATCTTTTAGCATTTCTTTAAGTTTGACTCTATAGGATAGAGGAACATTCCTTACTCTATGCCTAACAGGAATGGCATTCTCATTTAATTTGATGACATGTTCGAACCCTTTATAACGACCCAGAGTGCCACTGAAAACATTAGGAAAAGACTTGCGTAAGCTCTCTACCAGCAGTGAACTATCCCCAGCAACATTTGAAACATTCAACGGTTGCACAACATAAACCGGAGGATTAGCTCTAGGATCAATTTTCATCCCTAATTGGTGTTGGTGTGGCCAACTTAAAAGTGATAACCCAGATCTTGACACATAGATTTTTGCAGATGTGTGTCGGTCAGAGAATTGTATATTTGCAATAAAATAACCTATTAGTTCAATCTTGTGGCCTGTGTAGCCACCAGGAGATACATCAGATTCGAGTAACTCCCTATTCGGAAACTTTTCTCGAAAAACACTTAAAGAAATTATGGTATACCATGCACACGAATCTACGAAAATTTCCAGACTCACATCATCAATAGTTATCATACAAGATGGAAATTTTGTACAGTCCCCATCCTCACATACATTGATAACAGTATTAACTTGAAAAGTTTCTTCATCGTCCAATTGATAACCTTCACAACATTCATGTATACAATTCATCTTCCCCGATAATGACCTACAAAATCTTGTAAAATGGCCTTTCTTGTAGCATTTCGAACATGTTTTTCCTAAGGCTGGACAATTCTTACAATCCGCTAAGTGTGCATCACTTCCACACCTAAAACATAATAGCTTTGAGGTTTTCCTCTCATGTTTTTGATTCCTGAATTTGTTATCATTTCTAGGAGAAAATTCATTTCTCTGTGAAAAACTTTTCTTTGACTTATCAAAATCTTTAGATACACTAAAGACATCACTTTTATCATTTCCCCTAATCTCCTTGACAAACTTCTCTGAATGTTCTATTGACTTCGCAATGTCTATGGCATTATTAAGAGACATATCGGAAGTTGTCCAAAGACGTTCCGGCACTTTTTTGTTGTTAGTCCTCATCAAAATCTGATCCCTTAAAACTTGCTCATAGGATATGTGCTCAAAATCACACGTACCAGCCAAGGATCTTAAAGCTGAGACAAAATCTTCTACAGGTTCATCTGTGCGTTGCTTCCGAGAATAAAAAATAAACCACTCCATGACAATATTCGTTTTCTTTCCATATCTTAAACTTAACTGTAATGAAGCATATTCCTACACATTAATATTCCCCGGATTTACTAGTACTGGTAATGTTTTGAACTCTTTCAATGCTATTCCACCCAAACAATGTTTTAACAGTGATAACTTCCTTTCTGGTTCACACTCCCCCTCTTCCAACACGTCTACGTAGGCTAAGAAGACAGGTTCCCAAATCTCCCAAGCCATGGGTGGTTCACCAGGTGATGACAAGAATGAAGGGGGAGGTACAATGCCAGACATATTAAATTCAAATATTTAACACACTTTATGTAAATAAGTCTAAATGCAGGATAAAAGAAAATGAAATGTAAATTCAAAAATTTAAATTCAATTACAGTCAGAACACGCAGTGTGCGTGTCACTGAAAACCTTTCAATTAGGTAAATTTTCCTCAGTATGGTTTCCTCACTCGCGATGTAAAAAAAACAAAGGCTGGAAGTTTGCGTGATGGAAACGTGATGAGACGATGTCTCTGCGCGTTGTTGTTTCCACGTTGAAACGCAATGAAAGGAGCGTCTCTGCACAGCGAGATCAGCAAGTCTCTAATGCTCCAAAGATTGCGCGATGACGTCAGACGTCGCGCTGGGTCAACGTCGTTTCAAATGCTCATGCGCAAACCCATGCGCGCGGACACTGGCAACACAAGAATGCTCACGAGTCCACAAAGTTCGAAGTTGACAATTTCAAACAATGCCATAAAAAAGTGAGTACATTTTCCTTTAAATTCCTGCTTGAAAAAAATAAATAAACCTTCCGCTCCCCAAATATTGCAGTGGCTCCGCGCTGTTCTGAGGTAATCCTGAAGGCGCAAAGCCGATCTCATGCAGAGGAAAAATTCAGGAAAGAAGACAAAAAAAAAATCTTGTTCCTCTGATGTTCCTCTGATGCAGGTAAAGAATCCCGCCCGTCGCCAGTGTAGGGAAAGCCAATAATCACGCAGGAGAGAAGTTGAAGATGGACGTGAGTTTATTAAGATGCTCTCGACTTAAGTTCCAGGCTAGTAATAACAATAACAGTTCCCAGCCTCAACTCCCCACATTCCACATATTCAAAAGACAACACAGTGACCCAATGCACGAGCTTGTCACGAGCTACCAGACACCTGAGCGCTCGTGACAGCTCAAATGAACATATATACATACCCAACAGAAGCGACACCCTGCGAGGTCCGGAGCGCGGAAGCGACACCCTGCCTGGTCCAATTCACATGGGGTAGGAGCGGCCAGGAGTGCGGGGAGGAGCGTCGACATCTACATGCCCAGGGGAGCGCCATATTGGTGAGTACCTCAAGCCTACCCGGACAACGTCGGGACGGGCTGCTAGTATATATATATATATATATATATATATATCTCAAACCACTAGTATATGTAGTAGACCTTTGTACTTACTACCATTCCTATGTGATTTTAGAGTTTATCTCTTTGTATCTCTTCCTTGAGTGACTTTACAACGTGTACATTTGCAATTTATTTCTGTTTGTATCTCATATGTAACTCATGTAATCCAAAGTCCTTATGTAACGCAACTGGTTCTTTTGTAGAGCGCTCTGACACCTTTGGATAATGTTCGCGCTATATAAAATCGCATTAAATAAAATAAATAAATCACTCGTGAATAACAAGAGAAAGGAAGTACAGAGGCTTCTACGCCCCAATGTTTGTATAAGTTGGTGACAGGCAACCAAATCGTACAAACAAAATATACAAATATACGATGCAGGACGGCAGTCCCAAAACGGGGCTAACATCTTTAATAACTTCGCTAGTTTTACGCTCACCTGAGAGTAAACGGTGGCTGCAAGCTTGAAGACAGTCTTTTCGATCTGATCCGCAGCTGGCAGCGGCTGGTCAGGACTTGTGTCTGAACCCAAGCGAGACCGCTTGCAAGCTAAAACTAGAGCCTCAACGGGATCAGCACCCCGTTTTCGCTTCACCCGGAGTACAGCTTGGGAGGCAGGGAGGACAACAGCAACCTCCATGAATATCTACGACAGCAGTGCCTCTTTCTATGTCTATTACCTTCTGTGTACGAGACAGGTAGCTAGTTGAGCATTGTGTTATCGCGGGATATTGAAGCAAAGGCTGACTGGTAGAAAGGCTTCAGTACGTCTGACATGGGCTGCTCGTTGCATGCCACATTTCTTTAAAAATAAATATATTTAAAGACTATGTACTACTGAATTAGACTCATTTTAAATCTCATTTTATTTGCCTATAGTTTTAAAACGAACGAATATGTATTACATTTCATTAACTGTTTTGGGTAAGGGTCATTAATTGTAACAGAATTTTAGGAAATGTAAAATCGTTTAAGTTTTTTTTTCGCAAAAATAACCTAAATTCTATTTTCAGGGTCTCTTGGGGAAATGTCATGCCGCTTTAAGATGGCCGCTCCAAAGGCTCTTTTCTCGCATAGGAACTCGAACGAAGTGTTGTGCCGCAGTGCATGCTAGGAACATGGCCGCTCCCATGTACTCAACGCTGTGTGGAGCCTGGACTGCTTGATAGGTGATTCGTACGTTTTCAATAGTTGACAGGTTAATGTAGAAGTGCCATGTGTTTGTATACTCGCCACTAATTTAGGTAGTAATATCATAATTACGCGGGTATCTGTAATTTTCCCTGTTTTGTCTCAAAACATTTTTTTCGGTAAAAAAAAAAAAAAACATGTTTTAAACTAAAGGCAGTTTCCCAAACATTGCCATACTTTTTGAGTTATGGGGTTTGGGGTATTTAGTTGCCTGTGCGCGCGTGTTAACTACAACATCTGACTGGTTGAGTAGGCAGGGCTTTCCAATTCACTATAGTCGGTGAGTTTGTGGTATTTTTTTTGTGTGCATATTTTATATAGCGCGAACTCGACCCGAAGGTATTGGAGCGCTTTACATGAGCACCGTATTTACATTGCTATATTACAGTATTGTGCTGTACATAGTTGCACTTTACAAGTTAGTAGATTTGATGGTTTAATTAAAGACGTGATTCTGTTAAAGGCAAACTACATCTGTTGTTACACATGTGACGTGCGGGCATTGTTCGACAATGTTTGGGACCTCTTATGCTTCTTGGGTTACTAATATGTGGGCATTCTGAAGCATGAAGGTGGGATCTGAAATTTCTTTCAGACTAAGAAGCGCGAATGGTCCGAATTTAAAAGGAATCACAGATATCCGTAAAATCGGACGGTGCGTGTTTAGGTTCTGTCGTTAAAATATTTTGACGAATTGCAATTTTTAACGTTGCTCACTTTCACTTTTTGCATAATTCCTACCCTCAAGGGCAACGTCACTCGCATAATTTTGGCCTGTTTGTTATGCAAGTGTGCTGTTAAGTACTTTTGTTCTTTTAAGTAGCTTTTGAAATAGATTCTCAATCTAGACTGCGGAAGATGCCGCAGGGAAGATTAGCATCTAGGGTGTAAAATTTGTGGATTAAATAAAAACAGTAGGCAATTGCTAGTTGATCGGTTTCATTTCCCAGAGCGCCGGGACAACGTCTTCACTGTACGCGGCTGGCGCCTCGACAAGATGGCCGCCTTCCGCTTCCTGTTCACCCCTTCCGGTTCCGTCTAGTGGAACACTAGACCGTTACCACATATCTCCCCCCTTTATGCAACAACAATTAACTAGATTAGACACTCTTACTTGTTGTCCATTTCAAAGTCCTTGAATCTCTCCGGAATCCTTACTACTCTTCCTGTTCTCGTCTTCATCACTCCTTTTCCTCTTTCACTTCCCTGCTCCTCTGACAACCGGCCACGTGTCTCTGTTCCTTCATGGGTACTTCCCGTCCTTTCCTTTTCAGTTCCATTCTTGCTCCTGCCTTTTGCTCCACCTGTTTCTCTGACTCCCCCGTCCTCTCTGACATCTCTATCTTATACTTGCTGCGTGCCTTCTTCTACTTGCTCCGTGCTCCTTCCACAACATTCTTCTTTGCCTCTCTCCACATTCTCTTCCACTTCTTCTGTCTCCGCTCCCCACTTCAAGATTTTGCTGCATTTCGCCATTCTGTCCTGCTACCACACCTTGCCGTCGCTGAGCAGCGCCGATCTGGCATAGGGCTCTAGAACTTGTAGAGGCGGTGTGAACTTACTTTCCCCTTTTCTTTTAAGGTTTGCCAATTTCACTCTTACCCAATCGCCCTTCTCCAGTGACACTCCGTGTACGTTATGTCTCTTGTTGAAATGTTTGGTGTACGTCTCCTGTGCCTTCTCCAGATTTCTCCTGACTACGGCTGGCGACCATTTACTCTGCACAACCATCTTCCTCCATGCCGCATTGTCTTTTGTAAATGGCTCTCCCCCTCTCAGTACCTTGAACGGGCTGTACCCAGTGCAGCCTGGTGTGATGCGGTAGGCCCACAACATCTTGGGCAACTCCTTCTCCCAGTCCAGTCCATCATTTATGGCTGCGTGAATGGTGCCCATTATCACCCTGTTGAAAAGTTCCACTTGTCCATTTCCAGCTGGGTCATATGTGGGTGTATGCTTGACCTCTATTCCATTCCTGGATACAAAGGCTTCCCATTTCACTGACGTGAACTGCGGCCCGTTGTCGCACGTTATAATTTTCGGAATTCCTTCCTTGATGAATAAGGCTCTCAAGAAGGTTATCACCGTCTCGGTATCTACTGCTTCCTTCACTTCCACCTCTGGCCACTTGGAATACTTGTCGATCAATACAATTGCGTACTTTTGTATACCTTCCATGTTGAGAATGGGTCCCATGATGTCGACGGACACCATCTCCCATAGCCCATCCGGCACCGGGAACTTTCCTAACGGTGGCCTCAGCATGCACTGGGATTTGTCCCCTTTGGCACAAGACTCACATTGCTTTACATATCGTTCCACTTGTGAGTCGATGGCCGGCCACCAGTACGCTTGCCGAGCCAGAGCCTTGGTCTTGGTGATCCCCTGGTGTCCTTCATGCAACAGGGCCATCAAATGATCTATTATTCCTCGGGGAGGAATCACTTTGTCGCCTCTTAGAAGGAACAGGGGATTTTCCCCCAGTGACAATTCGTCCCTTACTTCCCAGTATCTCCTTAATGTTTCCTTGAGGTGTCTCTTCTCGGGCCACCCATGGACAACGTACCCTTTTATCGCTTCCAGATCTTCATCCGATTTGTAGGCCTCTTCCCATTCTTGCGCACTGATCACCTTCTCCATATCCTGTATGCTAGCCACCACATAACCATCCCATTTCGGGGCCTCTTGCTTGCTCGCCTCCTCCATAGCCGCTGCTCGGCTCATGAAGTCAGCCACCTTGTTCTGTGGCCCCGGTATGTGCTCCACGTCGTACACGAAGTCTAGCAAGCGAAGTCTCATTTTTGCAATCCTTGGCGTCGCATGTGCATGGCCACTAGAAGTCAAAACCTTTATCAGGGGCTTGTGGTCGGTTCTAACTAGAAACTTGGCACCCCACAGGTACTGCCTGAACCGTTGCATCGCCCATACCACAGCTAACATCTCTTTTTCGATGACGCTGAATTTCTCCTCGTTGGGCGCCAGAGACCTTGAGGCAAAGCTGACCGTCGATATCTTTCCCTTTCCTGATTTCTGCATTAACACTGCTCCCAGGCCACGGTCACTGGCATCGGTGGTAAGAATGGATTCAGTGTCCGGGTCAAACCCTTTCAGGGGTATGGTTTCACTCATCTCCTGTTTCAGTGTGTCGAATTCCTCCTGCTCTTCCATATTCCATTTGAAACCGTTCCTTTCTTTCAGTAGTTGGCGCAAGCAGTGCGTCTTGCTGGCAAAGTTGGGAATGAATTTGCTATAATAGTCGGCCATCCCCAGGAATGATCTGACGTCCTCCTCCTGCCCCGGGGCTGGCGCGTCCAGTATCCCTTGCATGTTGGCTCTCTTTGGCTCAATGCCTCTCTCACTCCCTTCATGACCGAAGTAGGTTACCAACGGTACCCCAAATTTGCACTTGGACCACTCCGCCGTCAAGCCGTTCTCCTGCAACGTGCGTAGTACCGTGTGCGGCTTCTCATTGTGTTCTTGTTTGGACGCTCCCATGACCAGAATGTCATCCTGGAAGAATTGAACACCTTCCACCTTCCGAAAGAGTCTATGCATACGTTTTTGAAATACAGCGGCTGCCAATGCCAGCCCAAATGGCATCCTGACAAACTTGTAGCAACCAAAGGGCGTGATAAACGACGTGAGGTGACTGCATGACGGATGGAGCTTTACCTGGTGGTAGGCAGATGACAGGTCCACTGTAGAGAACCATTTTATGCCCTTCGTTTTGGCCAGCATCTCGTTGATGCGGGGAAGGGGAAACTTGTCGACCAGGATGTTTTTGTTGAGTTCCCTGAGGTCGACACACAGCCTCACCTTTCCGTTTGGCTTTTGAGCCACCACCAAAGGCAACAGCCACTCCGCGCTCTCAATGGGCTGTATCACTTCACTTTTTTCCAGTCTGTCGAGTTCTGCCTGTACTGCCTCCTGGCATCGGAATGGAATGTTCCTTAATTTGTGCATGAATGGTTTGGCTCCCTCCTTCAACCTGATGAGGTGTTTGTACTTGGCCAATTCGCCTATCTGTCCATTGAATACCTTGGGGTATTCCCTGTGCCAGGCTTCATTGTCGCTTCTCCCTTCCATGTTCATTAGCATTACCTTTTCTATGCCACCCGGTTTCAGTTGTATTCCTAATGCTCCTTGGGCCTTCCAACTGAGCACTGATGGCCCTTTTTCCGCACTGTTCAGTTTGCAATTTGCTTGACGTCCTCTGAACTCAAAAAGCAATGGGCAGTAGCCTAGGATAGGTATTCTCTGCCCCGTGTACGTGACAGGTCGTAGATCCGTGGGACGCAGCTCCTCCTTTACTTTTGTCACAAATTTCTCTTCCCACACTTGCCTTTGTATTATGGTGATGGGGGCTCCACTGTCTGCAATTATCTCAATGGGCACACCTCCTATGTGCATGTTCAACCTGGGTTTGTCCGACTCTATGCATCCCACATCCAACACCTGGGCATCAATGTAGAGGACTTCCTCCAGTTCATCCTCCTCCGTCTGGTTCTCAACTTCTTCATGGTGTTCTTGATCTATGTATCTGACCATGGCTCCCTTGGATTTTCGGCGGCATACCTTTTCATAATGGCCGAAGACGCTACAGTATGCACATTTTGCCCTGAACGCCGGGCATACTTTGTCGTTTCCCATGTGCGACGTGCTTCCGCACCTGTAGCAGCTAGGTCGTCCGCCTCTCCCCGTTTTTAGGTCGAGCTGGTAAGCATCCGTAGGATGCAGTCCAGATCGACAACTATAGTTATTGACTTCGGGGGAATGACGGACAAGAGGGTGCCATGCGCTTTTCCGCTGGATTTGACCTCGTGCACGCGCACGTTGGCTCCGTCTACATTTGCAGCAATTCAGCCGTGCATGCACACAGTCACACACGTGCGCGCACACACACACACACACACACACAGTCACACACACATACACACAGACTCCAAGACACATACACGCACGCACACACACATACACAGCCCCCCGCCGCCGCACGCGCACACACACATGCCCCCCGCCCTCGCAGCTCAGCAACAAGGTGAAGCCCCACTCACCGGCTTCCTTGGTGCGGCGGCTCTCCTCTCATCGGCAGCTGCAGGGCCCGGCAGCAGGACTCTTCCTCCCTCCTTCGGCACCGGGGCGCAGGGTAGGCTCCTGCCTGCTCCGGTGCTCAAAACAGCCGCGGCTCTTCCGTGGGAGGTGGGGTAGGCTCCCGCCCTCCTACTTCCGGTTTCCGGTTGTCCCGCCCGGCCTGCCTGACTTCCTGGTCGCAGGCCGGCGGCGATGTTCGCTTTTTTAAAGATAGTTTGGGGACATCACAAACCTCCCTTGCGTTTGTTTATTTGAATCTGTCACATTTGACCGGAGCCTTCCAGCATACCCTATGCCACCTTACACTTCCTGGGCGGCCTGGCAACCTCACTGGTGGCTACTGCTACATGTACATGTGCAAGGCAACGCGATCAAACCCTGTGCGCAGCGCCGGTGTGAAGTAAAACGGTTCACCTCCATGTCTCCGGTCCAGAAAACATCACTAACTTATGACATTTTGTGCAAGCAGGATGCGTGTTGTCTTTTTTGTGTTTTGTGGCAGTTGTGTACTTCATGTGTTTGGTTTGTTGTGTGACCGTTGAGCACAGGCTGCCTTTTATTTACCATGCCATAAATAGCGTATGCTGCTTGTTACTGGGCACACAATATTAGTATCCACTTCACTGCACTTAAGCCTTTCCTTGCCGTTTTCCCCATCCATCCTGGCTGTGCCCCTCGCGCTCAAAGCACACTCATCCAGGTGAGGTGAGCAGGGAGCACCGTCATCTCTGCCTCCTGTCCTCCACGCACCCTGCCCGTGCCTCATCGTCGTCATACTCTGCATGACTCTGTGCTTCAGGTCATGTCGCCTCTTTTGCAGGTCATGTGACTGACGCGGGCCACAGCATTCACCTCAGCTGAGGGCAGCTCCTACGTCAACTCTGAAAGTGTTGCTTGTCTGGAGGGCCAGGGCCTCAAATAACCTTGTCTCCGCCTTTATGACTACTTCACCCGTCGAGATATTCAACTCTGTATGGCAGAACTTTCTCTTTCTGCAGCCCTGGGCTGTGATGACACCTTGTTGACCTTGAACTCTCTTCCTGCTCTTCTGTATTTCTGTATACTCGCTTTCTGCTTTTCTTTCTGTATGGTGCACGTAGCGCCTGCCTGCGGTTGACTGTGTTTATGCGCTATTTTATAAACTTATGGATTCATGGAAGAGTTTGTTTGGGTGACATTCTCGCCCATTACACTGTTTAATTCTCGTATGCCAGTAACTTCCAATAATGCCACTATTTTGAACATGAAGTTTGTGTACTTGTTTATTTTATTTCGAGCACTGTCTGAATCCGATACGTTTATTAAGAACATACCTAAAATTGGAATGCAACATGTAAGGTGCTAGTCTGAGAGCTGAGAGCAAGTCTTTTTCACCTAGACATACACGATCTGTAATGGTGTGTAGGATTGTTTGAAAACGTTGATTTATCAATGTCATTTAAGTAGGTGCAGGATTTCGGGTTGGGGTTGTTAACATGCACGGAGGTTACATTTAATTTGAGGTCATGATCATTTTACTTGCCTCCATGGACGTGATTCACCAAAATGCTAGGGCTAGCAGAAGGGACATCATACGCCGTTTGACCTTAATAACATCACAGGTGTGACATCACATGACCGATGCCCCAGAATTTTGCAAGAAGGTCCTATCGCACAACAATAAGCCTGACAGTAAGTGAGTTCAGCTTGCTGCATTTATCAATGAAGGCTGAAACTGTACGTTGTTGGATTAATTAATTCATGTATTTCGATTTAGGTTAGACCTAGTGCTTCAGATAGGATGAAAAAGGCTCTCTAAAAGGGGCATGGCAAAAGAAGTGTAACTAGCAATTTCTTCAAAGAGGCATGGGCTATGTATTTGAGAGCGTGGCTTAAACATGTACACTGAAATCTTGTGCTTTACGTAGCATGCCACCTGACCGGCATTGGGTGCCTCTGTGAGTTTATTTGCAATGCAATAGGTCTCACTTTTGCACGAGTTTAAGCTATTAGCATTGTAAATGACAATGCCTTTTATTTATGTTTTAAAAACAAAAACATAAATAAAAGGCATTGGCATTTACAATGCCAATAGCTCTAACTTTAATAATGCGAGACCTATTGCATTGCAAATGCTTGTTTGGACTGTGCTTCCAGCTTGGGTGTTCCTTCTGTTATCTTGGCCTCTTGGTGGGTCTCTCTGTTTTGCCCGTTTGCCTTTGCCAGGCGTCATTACCCTGCAGACCGTCTGTGTCCCCCCTGTATCTTTCCGGGCTGCTTGAGCGCATCGCTTGGACATTTCCGCTTTCTTTACCAAGGCCCAAACCTCCTTCAGGGGGGCCTCTCCATTTACCCACAGTTTTTCTTGGATGTGTGTACTGGACGTGTGCATTATGATCTGGTCCCTTATCAGTTCATCATGCAGTGTGCCAAATTTACATGTCAGGGCCAACTTCTGCAGTGCTGCTACGTACTCATCGATTGTCTCTCCGCCCTCTTGTTTCCTCTGGAAGAAATTATGCCTGTCGATGGCTACGCACACTACCGGCCTGTAGTGCGCGTCAAGGTCCTCAATGGCGTGGCGAAACACGTCTGTGTCGGTCGCGTCTCTTGTGCCTTTGACGATGGTGTCATACACTCTGAGCCCCTCCGGGCCCAAATTGTGCAGTAGGATCTTCCTCCTCCTCGGGCTCGAGTACGCTGCTTCACTTTCGTCTTCTAATACTTCTAAATAATTTAGGAAATATCGCTTCCAGTCTTCCCACGGCATTGTGGGGTCCCCTCTTTTCGGGAGAAAAGGCACTATTTGGGTGAGGGAGGTGGACTGTGTCGCCATCTTGCCGTTTCCTCTGGGGCCCGCTTGTGTTGGGATGGTCCGGCCGGGTGGGCTTCCTGGTGCCTGTCTTTCTCGCTGTGCTCGCTGCCGGCAGAACCACCCCCTATAGCGCCGTCAGTAGCTGGGAGCGCTCGTGGGCTGTCTCGGTCTGCTGTGCCGACTGTGTTCGATCCTTCCCCCCTTCCTTGCTGTGCCGCCAGTGTGCTGCGTGAGGTCCACCAAACAGTGAGGGGTGGGGCCTCTTGTGCTTGGCTGGGTGAGTCGCTGATCCCCTTGTGTGCTTCCCTTGTGGTGCGCGGTGCTGCCTTTTTTCCCCGCTCTCACCGTGACGCCTTTTGGCCAGACGGCAGTTCCGCTGACTTCTGGGCTGTGGCTCTACGCCAATGTGGTGGGAACGCTCTTGTTCTCTCGCCGGGGCTTGCCCCTCGTCCTCTGCCACGCTCCGGAACGCTAATTTAGCCTTTCCCCTGTCTCTGTTTTTTTGGGGTTTTTTTTGTTTCTACCTCGTGGGGATATTTGTTTTAAATCCCTTGCCTCGTCGCCATTGTAAAATTTGTGGATTAAATAAAAACAGGAGGCAATTGCTAGTTGAGTCGGTTTAATTTCCCGGAGCCCCGGGACAGCGTCTTCACTGTACGCGGCTGGCGCCTCGACAAGATGGCCACCTTCCGCTTCCTGTTCACCCCTTTCGGTTCCGTCTAGTGGAACACTAGACCGTTACCACATAGGGGACTTCACTCAAATGGCTCTATAACTTCCTGAACGATGGAGCCCAAACTATCCCTCTGGGCCCCTGCACCTCCGGAAAGATGTGTTGGGGTAAGGGTGTGCCACAAGGCTTATGCTTGAGCCCATCCTTGTTCAACATATATATGGCACCCCTTGCAAAGACTGTAGAACCCTTTGGTTTTGGAATCATATTCTATGCAGGCAATACGCAGCTGGCTCTCACTTTTGATGCTGACTGTGTACAAATGGATCAAGCCCTCTCTATGAAAGCCCATATTTTGTATACCACAGGTAGGTGTTTTCATAATATGCGACTCCTCTGCAGAATCTTTTCCATCTCTACCGCTCTCTTCGAGAAGAATTTTAGTTCACACCTTAGTAGTCAGCCAACTAGATTAGGGAACTCTCTTTTGGCAGCAGCTAATGAAATGCTAGTGGCTAAACTCCAAGTGGTCAGAACACGACAGCTAGACTCATTTACAATCTTCCGTCAGATACTCCGACCGCTCCTTCACTGAAGTCGCTTCACTGGCTGCCAGTGAAGAAAAGGAGCATCTTTAAGATCTGTTGCCTTACACTCAAGGCGATAAGGGACAATGGCCCTGGTTATCTCCAAAAGAAAGTTAAACTGTATGTTCCCACCAGAATTTAAGATCCATGGATAAAAACTTACTGTGTTCCCCTGCATCCACTTGTCTAGATGTGGAGGGAGATCTATTTTCTTTCTTGGCTCCTGTCTTCTGGAACAGACTCCCTGTGCACGTTCGTGTTTGTTTGAAATATTGCCAATTTAGGAAACTATTGAAAGGTACCCTCTTTCCATGAACTATTCATTATGTCTGCTATGGTGTGCCGTGTCGAGATGCCACCAGGTGATTCGAGCGCTACATTAAATTAAATTAGCATAGGTAGCGTGTTCAGATAGTATTTCCAGCTCACTGAACTATCACATATTTGCCACAAGAAGTAATGAATTAAGTGAAAGGGTTCCCGCTTTTAATGCTGAAAACGTTGTAGACCATACTGGGCACATCTTTACCTCTTTCCTATAATTGATTCCCACCATATTGATTAGATTAGAATTAGCTTCTGTACTTCAATTTCATTTCAGTTGGCAGCCAAATGGTATGATACTTGCAAGCAAAGCAAAAGTACTATCCTGCTCTTGTGCTTATTTTTTTAGCCATTTAATATGTATCTATGAACAAAATATAGCACACACAGTTTGCCGGCATGCCTTTGAATACAGCATGCTTGTAAATACACAGTGGATCGACATTTTGAAGAACAGATGGAGAGAAGCAAACTTACAGACGTAGGTGTTATTTCTCAAAACAGTTTATAAGTAGAGATGCCTGTTTGCTTGTGGAAGTGTTTTTTCATACAGATTAGATATTTTTCTGTACATTTATTTTTCCATGACCTTTTTGGATGTTTAAGGTATTTGTGTGAAAGTACTTTTCTGCATTTTGAATAGGGGCTTCAAAGAACCCCACAGACAGCTCTCCTGTTGAACCCTTGGTATGTTTTAGCAGAGTTGGTTCTCTATTACCTTATCTGGTGTCACCATTTATTTCAGATTTTTCCTACAGGGCACCTATTCCGTATCCATAACTCTTATCTACAGTTACATGCTTATTGATTGATGTTGGGATCTAAAGCTTTGTTGTGCCAAATGTTGTCAGAAACTTCAAGTTGTAATATATGTCCATAACTTTTTCTCAGAATTCCATATTTCTTTGCCAAACAGTGTAGCTGGGGTGTGTACATTGTTCACATCTTGTCGTAGAGAGCATTGCTGGGCAAGTACACATTCAGTGAAGGATGGCAATGCTTTGTTTTAATTAGCCAGCGACCTGGCCATGCTTAACGCTGTTATTGTATGTTATGCCTCATAGGGTCGCAGAAACTTGAATTCATATGAGTGAAATCTTCTACACAGTGAACCAATACTTTGCATGTGTAGCACTCTACTGCTTGACAACTCATCTGATTGCTAGCGCCCCACAAGTCTGAAACTCACACTGATGCACTGTTCTTAGAGTTTATTTGTTTTCTAATAGTTTATTTGGTGGGTGTGGATGCTTTCTGGGATCTTGAATGGCTCTGTGAATTCAAAGTTCGTTGTTCATAAATGCTCAGTTTTGGAGGTCATTAGTGCGAATCCTTACAAAACCGTCTAATTCATTCCGTCCTTTCAAAATTGAGCACCGTAAAGTGTCGCATATTAATGTCTTTTATTTGTAGTGTTTGGAAATGCCTGAATATTGGTATTTGATTATATATGAAATAAAATATTGTTATGTATGGTCATGCCCCTCGTTCAGTTCTCTCTGGACTTTTGTCTTTTCAGGGAAAGTTTATGGTATTGTCAGCTCACATGTTGAGATTCTAGGTATGTGTATACTGCCAAGGAATGGTGATTAGTGAACCACGTTTGCGAAGTAATGGTGTGTCTGTTTGAGCACCAAGGTATAGACCAGTGATTATACAATTAAGCCTACATGGCTCTTGTTTGATATGCGCAGGAGTGTTTACAGTGTGACTGGGAGTGTGTTCTACTATGTTTGATCCTCCTATTTTTGTTTGTGTTTGGTGTTTCTGTCTTTTATATATATTGTAGTTCCTCCCACACTTTCTTTGCAAACTTGGAAAAGTCTTAAGAAATGGTAGAAAGATTATTATTAGTTTATTTTTTATTTTTGCCAGAGCCAAATGTTGGTATTGAATAAAAGAAAATTCTTCTTTTACATCTGCTGTAAGCCAGAAGGCATGTCATTTGAACCATCTGACAGTCAGTTGAAGATTTACAGTGAATCGCCTTCATTGAAAAGGAAATTTCATTGAAGACACTCAACATTCAGTACAGTATTAAGCAGGATCAACATTTTAGACAGCTTCCATATTTGTACGTGGTAACAAGTTGGTGTGTGATTTGCAATTTTAGACATAATTGTAATGGGTGTCCTGGAGTACAACACACTGCTTTACATGGAAGTAAGATGCATGCCCCAGACATGAGGGTTGCAGGATGAAACATATTTAATAGATGTTAAAAATTTTGGTCAAAGAGTGTAAAGATTGTGATAGAAATGATAGGGTTAGAATTGAAGAAAGCATTGTATATTTGGTGGTGAAAGAAATGAGTAATGCTTCTTATATGGGAAAGATGGTGAATGCTTCTCAAACCATCCTTCTAGGAAATACGATGGGAGCTTGTATGAATTTAAAATGTAACATCCATCCCGATTCCTCTATGCCTTAGACATTAGAGTTGACATTCTCAAGTCATCATTAAAGTACTTAAGTTATCCCCTGTCATAAGGAAATAGTTTATTAAATTCTTTCAGCCCTTCACTGTATCAATGCTCACAATATACGATGAACCAGTAACCCCTGATTCCACAATGTGGGAGATAGCACTGGAACATACGCAATGAGTCAAACCTTACTGTTCTTTACAATGCAGCATAAAGGTCAAAAGTATAATGAATAATAATTCTGTTTTTCAAAGGCTAACAGACAATAAAACAGGTCAATCTAATTTGGCCTAATAGAAGTGGAAGTAATTTGGGGTTTTACCTGAGACTATTGTACAACCTATTGTAAACATATTGAAGCAACTGCTACTTCTGGTTAATTGGTTTTCTTTTCAAATATCCTGCTTTGATGTTGCCTCCTAAACATTAACCATACGTTTTGTTGATTGGAAATACTTATACTTGGAAGCTATGTTCTGAATTACTTTTATTTATGAACACTCATGTTGTTACACCAAAACCATAACCATTTTTTGTGGAGACTAATTTTCCGAAGATTCAATCTTTGAAACTCACTTTAGTGGATAGCTAGCTACCATGAATATGTTATTTAGATAAAGTTTATTGATCTCTATTTAGATGATTAATTTCATCTTTATTCATTGGTTCTTTTGCAAACAGTCAAGTGTTAAAAGTTTAAGAATGACCTAGCTCCATGCTATAATTGTACTCACAATTATAATGCTAAAATACCTAGGGCCTGGTGTATGAAATTTCCATTCACAAAAAGTGGTTGCAAATTGTGCCTCTACGTTTTGTGAATGGAAAGTAATTTCGCGAACCGACATATATATACTAATAAGTCGGTTCACAAAATTCGGAATCCTGGTGGGTTGCAGTCCGACCTACCTCATCTATACTGATGAGGTAGGTGGGAATTTGTGACAAGGTGTGAATGGATGCAATCACTGGGTTGCAGCCTGCTGGGGTCAGCCAACCACGTCTGTGATCTGATTTGAAATAAAATCAACATTTATTTAAATGGAATCTGTTTTCCTTAAAGGAAAATAGTTCCATTAAAGAAAACAAATACTTAATTTTTTGTTTGTCTCTTTGTGAACTGGCAGTGGACCACTGCCTACTCCACAACAAACTTTTTTAACCATTCACAAAGAGGAAGAGGTCCCAGAGGACCCCTTCCCATTTGTGAAGGAATTAACGTCTCCTTTGAGGTGTTGGTAAAATTTGTGTTTTGCTACTGGTTTTCAATAGCAAAACATTGATACATACTTAATGAATCGCTTTTTGGAAGGGATGCCTTAAACATGCCCCTTTCAAATAGCGATTCATTGTGAGTTTAGTACATAAAATTCATTTTGCAGTCACAAACTCTTTGATTTTGGGAACGGCAGGTTTTGCAACCGCAAAATTGCTCTGCTCATTGACCCTGTGTGACTTATTTAGAATTGGAAGGATGAGGGACATCTATCAAAATTGGCAAATATCACATTTTCTGTATTAAACGTGCACTGATTTCGGTGGCACTAGAAATAAAGCAGATGGGACATCTGCCACTTTTTGGCAAATGTCCCACTCTGCGGCTCTCTAAGTAAGGCTTTTAGATGGTTAAATGAGGTAACAGTTGGAAGACACATTCTACTTCTTTAGTACTGAATTAAAAAACATGTGGTTGTGAAATAATTCTCCTTAGTATCCTGACTTGCTTAGGCAAACCTCTAGCTTAACCCACGTGGAAAGAATCTCAATTGTTTTCAGAAGTGCTACTACTATTTATGGAATATTATCCCCCGTGTTGGGACTGAGCGCAGTTGTATTTCTCCTGCCATCATCAACCTCTCATCATTGCACACACTGCTTAAACACTCACCCAAAAGACCTGATTACTGAAAAAGCGGTGGCACCATATGGAGACTGTAACCATTAAGAAGGGTGGCTGTCCACAGTCAGGGTCTCTAGGATACCCCAACACTTACTGGCAGCTAGAAGCCACATGCATGCAAGTTCTGCTTCCGTATTGCAGCTCACTCTGATGGGACCTTGTCACCATGCCAGCACACCTAAAACTAATGACCAGTCGGGGAGCGGGCTATAAAAATGCGCAGTCTCAGAAGGGAATTATCTCAGCAACTTCCTCAGTAGGAAAGACAACAGGCTAACACGGCTCCAGTTGACCAGACCTTCTCCTGCTGCCCTGCCTTGACTGTTTAGGTATTGAGACTTTGCCATGACCATGTTCCTGTTCAGGCCTTACTTTCCTTCCTCTTTAGGGCCAGTTCTCTTAATTTTTGTTCCTCCCTGCTTTAGATACCTTTCCCGTCTCCCCAGTATTTTAAATGTGTCTGATTGAGGGGGAAATTCCAACTTTGGATTCTGTAAAGAGTGATTCTCACAATTTCTGCTTTGATCATAATGATATATGCTTACGTTTTACCTCCAATTAGGGTAGATGCTGTGATCATTCTTTGTTCAGAAATACCTAAAGGGATGAGGTCCCCACCAAAAAGGGCACAGGCTACATAGTGGAGCCTGGGGGTGCTCGGGTCTGAGATGAGTGATCTGGAAGTTGAGGTCCAGCTTTTTTTCATACAACTGTGGTTGTTGGGGCAGAAGGAAGTGAAGTGATCTTGGTTAAGCTGCGTCTTCCTACCAAAAGCCCCCCAGGAGGGAGGAAGAATCTTGGGATGATATTTGCTGCTCTGGGAACTCTGTTGAGCAACAGTAAGTGTTAAGTAGACTAAAGCCAGGGAAGATAAGTTTGGAGACGGTCAATTTCGAAGATCTAAGGCACGCAACTTTCATGAAGAGACTGGATCATCAGGTTTTCAAAAAAGAGTTGCTAGCCACAGGCAGATTTGTCTGGTATTTCCAGCAAAGCAGTGTTCATGATGGGGGTAAAACGTTTCAGTTCAAATAGTCAGAGGTGGCGAGAAATCTTTCTGAGTTCCAAAAAAGATTCCAAATGACTCGCAAAACCAAGGATGCATTAGCTAACCGCAAGTTGGAAATTGTATTTTGCATGTCCAATTTCTAGCCACATTTAAAGGCATTGGAGACCTTTCAACATTTTTTATAGAAAGTTTTTCTGGCTTTAGCGATTGAAGCTGGTGAGGCATGTTACGTATACAACACTGTTTTGCTGGAGATTCCTCTTTCCTCTGACCGCCCCTTTCTTTGTTTAGTGACTGAGCCCCACAGGGTGAGTTAACTAACCTTTTGATATAATTACATTTGATACCTGTAATCATATCAAGGAGAAGTGAAGTTTATTTTATATTGCTGAAATGAAGGTTGTAAGTTGTGTATTTATTCTTTGATGTTATTTCTGTTATCTCCCAATAAAAAATGTTAATCCTAAAGGGCCTGATACAGACACTTACTTGAGAACCGTTCAGCAGCTTTTGGCCTCTTGGCAGAGGGTCTCTGTGACTGTCCATCCTTGGTGCTTCAGTCCACATTCTAAGTTTAATTGAAACAAAAATTATAGGCTGCACAGTCATTTTTGAGTTATCACAGTTCCACCTTACACGTAAGGCTTTAGTATTTAAGTGTCATTACTGAACCATTTTGGTTGGGTTATCTATAATTTTTTTAATGGAAATGGGTTATATTAGTACACACTAACATATCCGCTTAATTTCCTAGATATATATTTGATAGTGTTATTGTTTTGGTCTTTCACCCAAATTTGTGAGTAACAGGCTTGGTTAATTTAAAATTGCAGCACTATGTTTCATAGGTTTTTGATGTATAAAGGATTATTCAAACCAGAATGTAATTCATACCTGTTAATAGCTTGCAGCATTAGATGAATCTGAAACTGACAAAAATCCAGCCCACCACAGAAATTCTGTTTGAGTCTTTGAGTAAATAGTACCAGAAGTAGTCAGGTTTGACTGGTGAGTACACTGCTCTAAAATACATTGCTACATATCAATAGATAGGTTGGTCTTAAATAAGACTTTGAAATATATTCTAGTCTTGGATGTTTCTGGGATGCTTGGCATAAAGGGACTAATTGTGCATCTTTAGTTTCCAAACCATCACCATATAACTCTATAACTGTCAGGAATGACTTTCTTGTGAGTGTTAGATGCCTCAGCCTGTGCCTACGACTCCATACACTGTATCGGTTTTATCTATTGAAAAAGTGTCTGTTATGATCTTATCCTTAAAAGGAAGGTATGAAAGCCAATGTCACTGTCTTGTTCTGGGCGTTGGTCCTATGACATTATGTAGTGTGATTGTTCATTTTCGTGTATTCAGTATTTTAGAATCATCCTAAAGCGGGGTTTCATTTTTCATTGATCTGAATTTGGAAGAATGCTTTGGGATAAAACTATTGTTAGTATCAGTACTGGTGTGAGTCAGGAGTATGATTTGTAATTTATAGCATTATGTAGCTTTGTCACTACAATAATACTGTAAAACATATCACTAGTGAAAATGACACAATGTTTAAAAGATGCTTTGCACAAGGACACTTTCAGTTGTTGCATGTGACATGTTAGACTGTAGGGTCTGTATATAAATTCTCCTCCTAATGCACCTACTTATTTTTTGTAGAGTCTTAACTGGATTAAAGCATACCAAGGGAAAGAAGCAAGCTCTAACCCACAAATAAGTTGTCAGTTACTGTCACCAGAGTCTGATTCCTTTTTGAAATGAAGGTTTTCTGCGGCAGGGCTAATCCCACCACAGGAGCAGTGGAATGGGTGGAAGAAGATGAAAACTATGATTATCACCAAGAAATCGCAAGGTAAAGAATTATGGCTATGGAGAATAGCAAGCAACAGAACATTATTACTTTATTTCTTCTTTTTAGGTGGTAACTTTTAATTCTGTCACTAACAAACTTGCTTAGATGTCAGTTCCTGAATGGATGTACAGCATTACATATTATGCAAGCATACCCTAGCAGGGTATGGGGAAGGGAGACATTGTCATTTAGACTAGGATATTAATGTGTGAGAGGTAGGAGGTGAAGTGGGGAGGGCAGTAAAAGGGTACTATGTTCAGGTTAAGTAGTCTGGGAAAGCTTTCTGCAACGTTCTAAGTGTTACCTGCCATTTAGTCTCAAGGGAAAGGTAATGTGGTGGGGGTGTCAAATGTTGTGATACCCAGTGGTTATTTAAGGTACTGGCAACAGTCAAGAAAGCTTACCAGACACTGACAAATGTAGCCACTTGGTCATGGAGTTTGTGCACTTCCCACTCATAAGTAGCAACCCATGTACACTCAGCAAGCCAAACGGATATTGTGGGGACCAACTGAGATCTAAAGTGGCATAAGATGCACAAATTGGGTACTCTCAGGAATATTGCCAAAAACATTTGTAATTTGTTATACCCGTCATGTCATATAGGGATCCTCACCATGTCCTGGCCCAATACTGAGTCCGTCTAGAGCAGTGCCAGAGGACGTGAAGCAGGTTGCATCGTTGTGTATTGTAGCTCTAGAAGTTTGAGTGAGGTAGAAAGGGTGCCCTGCACAATTTACAAGGTGGACCAGTAGCAGTCGTGGAACACATTGAAGTAAAAAAATAAATAAACTTTACTTCCCTAAGATTTATTTTGGGTTTCTGATAGGGACAAACATTCCTCCTCTCAGTAAGCCCTATTCAGAGCCATCTGCCAGAACCATCTGGTATTTGACACTGTCTGTCTAGAGAAGAGGTGGTCAATCACAACATTGTGTAATCCTGATGCTACGTTTCTCTCTTTCCTAATGTAGCTAAGATAGATCATTCCACTAGTGTTGCATGACCGCCTCCATGTAGGCAGTAAGTTAATTGAAGGGTATGCCAATGGAATGTTTCTGGTATTGATAATTCCGCTCATAAGGCATCACAAGCTTTGATTGCGCTAGTTGCGATAAGCTGCTTTAGGTGGGCAATTCCTTTCTGCTCCCAGCATGGCCAGTGCACACCAGATGCTCTAATATATATGCCAGAATTGCCCTAGATGAGCAATAAGGTGTGTGCCAGGGGGGTCTACTCCTTTTTCCTTTTTAACATATCCCCTTGAGTGTGAGGCACTGAGAAAAGGTACAGGAGTGTGTCACAAGACATAAGATTGTGAGCCCAAAAGAGTAAGGGAATCAAATAGATCTTTCAGTTGTATTGAACCCAAGCAATTCCCAGAGATCTATCCATCAGATGCAACCAGGAGCAATTATATGGGATTCTGTCAGCTTATACTCTGAGGAGGGTTAGGCATCCGATCCTTCCTTGGTGGCAAAGATTAATCAAGGTTCGGGAAGCAGGGACTGCGGAATAGCCATCAGTGGTCTGTGATTCCTTTAACAGTAACCTAGATTTGCCCCTACCTTTACTTAATGCATAAAAGATGTGGTGCAAGCTTCCTTGTCCATGTTTCTCAGCCCTTGCCGCTCATTGTCTCCTGCAACCTTGTAAGGGTTGTGGTGCCTTTTGGGTGATCGGAGAGCTCAGTCTCTGTGATTTGGGGAATAGGAAGATGGGGTTTCCTTTTAAGTCTTGTCCATTGAGTCCAATAATTTTTTCTCTGGGGCTGTGTACTCCGATGTCTTCCCTGCAATGGTGATAATTATTGTGCCACGTTCTAAGAGACTGCATTTAGTGTCTTACTGTCTGAGTTGTAGACAGAGAGCAAGGAGGCATCTCCTGACATGTTAGTGCTTCCTGTTAAGACCGGCAGAATTCACTTATCACCTTAATGAAGCATTGCCCCTTCATTTAATCTATTTATAGGACACTCTGCTGTGAACTTCTAAGACAGGAGTGTCTTTTTTTTCCTTTCAGATTTATATTTATGTTTTCCAGTAGTAAAACATTGCAATAACTTGTTTTCCCTACAATTAACTAGTACACACAATTTGTTAAATGTCATGTTTGGTCTTTCATAGTAGTTATCTGTTGTGCAAATTGTTTTTCTCGCTTTCTCCTGGTTACTTAACAACTACAATATCTTATTATAAATCCCTCCTCATGACCTTGTCATTCTCCTTTTCCTGTGTTTGTCCAGCCTTTAGTCTACCTGTTATTTACTGGGTATTGAAACGCTGCCCTTGTTCATATTCCCCTGACTGTTTGGGTTAGCTTGGCGAACTAGAGGAACTGTCCAGGTCAATCCACAAATGACTTCAGGGCTTCCTCTACAGTTATAAACCTGCCCCCACTTACAGGTCTCCCTTCCTTTGGCATTTTCCCTCCCTCCAGGCTGTTAATGACATATTTACATATTTTTCGAAATTTCTGCAACCACCCTATCTGCAGCGATCTACTGAATGGTGGACTCTTTTGACCATGGTCTCCCATGCGGTTGCAACCTGCTGCTCAATACAGTTGGTTCCTGCCCATCATTAGACAGATTGGCAGTGTCCCCTCCTCTCTAGGCTCTTGAGCAACGTTTTCCTTAAGTCTCTCCTTCTTCACAGCACTTTGCTGTGTGTTGGAGCCGTGTAGCTATATAATAGAGTGCAAGGTCTGGCAAGCCGAGCCCTCTCCACTCCCTTTACAATTTTAAGACGTCAAGCTGGACTTTCTTCCTTTTTCCAGCCCACACCAGCGAGATCAGAAGACTGATTATTTCTGTAAATGTTGATCAGGGATTGGGCTCATAGTGTTTAATAGCATCTACAGGCAACGTGAGAGTAGCACCATTTTGGCCGCAGCTACTATTTCTATAATGCAGGCAGAGTGGGATGGAATATCAGGAGTAGATTAATGCTTTTAGCCTGTGCATTACCCTTCCCATGTAATGTTAATTTTGCAGTTCTGCCCTGCGAGCCACCCAAATCCACGGGTTTTGGAATCCTAGCAGCTCCCATTGTATTCCTGTCCTGGGCAGCTTCTCTGTGGTTTTCTCTACCAAGGCAGTCAGCCGACAGAGAACACTTTTATTCCTCTTAATACCAGTCCCGAGGCTTCCGTAAAATTGTATAGTTCATGCAGGAGAAGGGTGACCAAGTCCTTATGGCCGGTTAAGTAAGCTAACATGCCATCTGCAGACATTGACACTAAATGTAGTTGCGATTCCCCAGGGCTGCATTATCACTCTCAGCCAGACCACCAGCGGTTCAAGTTCTGGGGCAAAAAACAATAATGATGATAGGGGACATCCTTGCCTGGTGCCCCTCTCTATGCTTTATCTATCTAAAATCAAGCCACCAGATGTGACCCTTGCCATGGATTCCTGCTACAACTCCAGCACCCAGCCTCTTGGACTTTGGGACAGGGATCACGAGCGCCGTCTGGGTGGAGCCAGGCAACCCCCTCCCCCGTCATACGCCTCTGCAAATAACGTGACAAGATGCGGGGCTAGCGTGTCAGCAAAGTGCTGATAAAATTCGTCCGGAAGGCCCCAGCGTCTTACCAGGCGCCAGCGCTGCAATGGCGACCCTAACTTCCTGCAAGGTGATCGGGTCCCCCAGCTCCTCCTGTGCTTCAGCTTCCAGAAAACGGAGCTGCAGAGGGCCCAAAAAGCGTTGTATATCCGACAAGGGGGCCGCGGCAGGAGCCTCATACAACCGTTTGTAATACGTCAAGCAGGAATCATTAATTGCGTCCAGGTCGTGCACCACGTCCCCGAGTTCAAGCTAAGTTGTGTAATGGGCACTCCCCCAGGTCAGGTTTGATTAGCCTCACCAACAGTTGACCCGCCTTCCCCTTCTCCCTTTGCACTCTATCCAGGTAATCCTTGTAGTTGTAGCACCTCGGCCTTCCTAGCACGTCATCATAACGTGCACGTGTTTCCTGAAGTGTCACCCATGCCACATCAGTCCCCTCCAAGTCCAAGAGTTCCTGGCGAGGCTCCTTATGAGCCCTGCACACCTGATGCATACAGTGGCCCCATACAACCACCTTAAATGCTTCCCATTCCACATGAGGTGAGGAGGCTATGTTAGCATTAATGAGAAAGTATGTATATTTGAGTGCAAGCAGCAACGGGTTCAATTTCCATGTGGGGATCGGAGGACGCCGCCCCGGTGGTTGATATGACATTAATAATGGGCTATGGTCCGCCAAAGTACGCCCCAGGTTTTCGGAATGGAAATTGGATCAATTAAAGGGCAGGGAGCAAAGGAATGTATCCAGCCTAGTATGTACTTGGTGAACCGGCGAAAAGATGGAGTACTCCCTGTCCCCAGTATGTTGCAGTCTCCAGGTATCCTCAAGGCCCCAGTTGGATATCCAGGTACGGAAAGCCAATTCCTTATGGTGCGGCTGAGTCCCCAGTAGGGGAGGGTGGGAACGGTCAACTGCAATATCTGCAACACAGTTAAAGCCGTCCCTCAAGATTAGGTGACCATTCAAACAATGAGCCAGGGAGGTGGAGAAAGACTCCAAGAAGCAGACCTGGTCCTGATTTGGTCGGTATACATTGCCTAGCGTCACCTCCTGCCCCACTAATTTACCCGTGAGCAGGGCATAACGCCCCTCTGTGTCAAGCCAAGAGTGTTCTAGGGCTAAGTGGACCCTAGGTTTCACCCAGATCAATGCCCCTCCCTGGCTAAACCCGAGAAGGTGGTCGCAAAGGTCTGACCCCCTACACCTTCTCTTCAACTTCCCGGCCTATTCCCTCTTAAGATTAGTCTCTTGGAGGAATGCAATGTGCACGCCCCTGTGCCGCAAATAGGAATAAATGTTATGGCGTTTGCCCATTGTTCCCATACCTCGAATGTTCCATTTTAGGAACCGCACAGTGTTAGGTGTACTTGCCATGTCTGTAGAAACACTGCTCACATCAACATGAGATAGACCCCTTCACTCCCACCTTTACACCCAGCCGCCCTCCTCTGCAAACAATAAAACACAAAATTCCAACAAATGAACCCCCATGTTGAACAACTCCCCAACCCCAGGTCAGCCTGACAATGGTCAGTCGCCCAAACAGCATGTGAAACATAGCCCTTAATGAGGCCCTAACCCAGTAAGGCACTGGGTGGGGGAACAGATAAATCAATCAATTAATCAGAACATTTGTAATGCGCACTACTTACCCGTGAGGGTCTCAAGGCGCTGGGGTGGTGGGGGTGGGGGGGCAATGCTCCTACTGCTCGAACAGCCAGGTTTTGAGGAGTCGCCTGAAGGTCAGCAAGTCCTGGGTCTGCCGTAGGAGGATGGGGAGGGTGTTCCAGGTTTTGGCGGCGAGGTGTGAGAACGATCTGCTTCCGGAGGTCGCTCTTCAGATGCGGGGGACAGTGGCGAGGGCGAGGTCGGAGGAGCGGAGCTGGTGGTTGGGGGTGTAGAAGCTGAGTCGTCTGTTGAGGTATGCTGGTCCTGTGTTGTGGATTGCCTTGTGTGCGTGGGTGAGAAGCTTGAAGGTGATCCTTTTGTTGATGAGGAGCCAGTGCAGGTCTCCCAGGTAGGGTGTGATGTGGCGGCGGCGGGGAATGTCGAGGATCAGGCGAGCAGAGGCGTTTTGAATGCGTTTAAGTGGCTTCAGGAGCTTGTTTGAGTTTCCTGCATAGAGGGCGTTCCCGTAGTCCAACCTGCTGCTGACGAGGGCCTGGGTGACCGTTCTTCTTGTGTCGGTGGGGATCCACCTGTAGATCTTGCGAAGCATGCGGAGGGTGTTGAAGCAGGAGGATGAGATGGCGTTGACCTGTATAGTCATGGAGAGAGTAGAGTCGAGGATGAACCCCAGGTTGCGTGCGTGGTCGGTGGGTGTTGGAGCTGTTCCCAGTGCGGTCGGCCACCAGGAGTCGTCCCAAGCTGATGGGGTGGAGCTGAGGATGAGGACCTCAATTTTGTCCGAGTTTAGCTTCAGTCGGCTGTTCTTCATTCGGCGATGGCTTTCATTCCTTCGTGGAGGTTAGTTTTGGTGGTGAGGGTGGCCTGGGTGAGGGAGAGGATCAGCTGGGTGTCGTCGGCGTAGGAGATGATGTTGAGGTTGTGCAGTCGGGCGAGTGGGCCATGTAGATATTGAACAATGTTGGGCTGGGGTACTCCGCAGATTATCTCGGTGGCTTCGGAGCGGAAAGGGGGAGGCGGATGCTCTGGGTTCTGCCGGAGAGGAAGGAGGTGGTCCTTTCCAGAGCCTTGTCTCGGATCCCAGCGTCCTGGAAGTGTGTGCGTAGGGTGTGGTGGCGGACGGTGTCAAAGGCGGCTGATGGGTCTAGGAGGATGAGGGCCGCAGTTTCTCTGTTGTTCAGCAGGGCCCTGATGTCATCGGTGGCAGCGATGAGGGCTGTTTCGGAGCTGTGGTTGCTTCGGAACCCGGACTGGGACGGGTCTAGGTTCTGTTCTCCTCGAGGTATCGGGTCAGTTGTCTGTTGACGGTCTTCTCAGTGACCTTCGCCGAGAACGGGAGCAAGGAGATGGGCCGGAAGTTCTTTAGGTCTTTGGGGTTAGCCTAGGGTTTCTTGGGTAAGGCGTTGATCTCGGCGTGCTTCCAACTCTCCGGGAAGGTCGCTGTCTCGAAGGAGATGTTGATGGCTTTCCAGAGGTGGGGTGCGATGGTGGTGCTGGCTGTGTTGAAGATGTGGTGTGGGCATGGGTCTGAGGGAGATCCGGAGTGGATTGTGTTCATGATTTTGATGGTCTCGTTGATGTTGGTCCAGGAGGGCAGGGGGTTGGTGCGGATGGTGGCCGTGGGGCCGGGGGTCTCGGTGGTTGTCGGGGTCGTCGTGGCATTGAAGCTGTCGTGGATGTCTGCGATCTTGCGATGAAAGAAGGTGGCGAGGGAGTCGCAGAGGGCTTGCGAGGGTGGGATGTCGTTGGTGTTGGAGCTGGGGTTGGAGAGTTCCTTTACAATGTTGAAGAGCTCTTTGCTGTTGTGTGCGTTGTTGAATAGGTCTGAATGAGGCCCTTTTGGCAGCTCCGATGAAGTGATGGTGTCTGCGGGTAGCGTTCTTGTGGGTTGTGTAGCTGTCTGGTGTCTGTTCTCTGTGCCATTTCTTCTTCAGCTTTCAACATGTTTGCTTGGAGGCCTGGAGGTCCTCGGTGAACCAGCTGGCTTTCTTGCTGGTGTGTCTGTTGGAGGGTTTCTTGAATGGGGCTAAGGTGTCGGCGCAGTCGTTGATCCATTGTCTGAGGTTGCGGGCAGCAGTATCTGGGTCGGTGCGGTCCACGGGTGGGTTCAGGGCGAGGGCGGTGGTTAGCTGGTCTTCAGTGACTTTTCTCCAGCAGACCTGTAAGGTGGGTTTCCGGAAGGTGAAGTGGATGCAGCGATGGTCGGTCCAGTGGAATTCAGTGGTATGTTTGAAGGTGACGTGGGAGCTTGCGGAGAAGATGGGGTCAATCGTGTGGCCGGCAGAGTGGGTGGGTGTTGTGACGATTTGCCTATGTCCGAGGTTGACGATCAGGATGGTGGAGTTGGTGTCGTTGTTCTCGAGGTGGAAGTTCAGGTCCCTGAGGAGGATGTAGTCCGTGAAGGCGAGGGCGTGTGTACTGATGAGGTCGGCGATGGAGTCGCTGAACTGTGCTCGTGGTCCCGGGAGGTTGTAGACGAGGGTTCCTCTGAGGGTGGTGTTGGGGTCGGTGTGGATCTGGAAGTGCAGGTGCTCAGCGGTGCTGAGGGTGTCGTCGGTGTTGGTCGAGATTCTGAGAGTGTTTCTGTGGATGATGGCGATACCTCCTCCGTTGGTGCGGTCCCTGCGGGTGATCTTATAGCCGTCCGCGATGACTATGGCGATGTCGGGTGCCAAGGAGGGATTCAGTCAGGTCTCTGTTGGGAAGGCAACGTCCAGGGAGGTGGAGTCGAGTAGGTCCGAGAGTTCAACCGCATGTTTGCGGGCGGAGCGGGTGTTGAGAAGAATGCATCTGAGGTGGTTGTGTTCTTTCCCTGTGGGTGGATCTGCGGGTTAGATGCTGGTGAAGCTGCAGTTCCAGCAGGAGAAGGGTACTTGGGTGTGCTTCGGGGCAGCCAGGAAGCAGGTGTGTGATCGTCCGTCGTTGAGTGCGTGGAGGGTGCTGGCATTGTAGCGTGTCTGACGTTTCGGCGTTCGCTGGCGTCTGGAGCTGGGCTCGGTCCCAGCGCGGATGGACGCAGACGGGCTTGCCTTAGGCGTGCCCGAACATCGGTCGTCATAAGAAGGGGAGGGGGGCTGTAACAGATGCAGGGAGGTGGGAGCCTCTGGGTCGGGGGGCGGGTCGCAGGGGCGGGAAAATGGGCGGAAAAACACAAATGAGGGTACAAGGCAGCAACTTAGCAAAGAAATACAGTAAGCACAAAAGAACGCAGCAATACACGCGAATTACAGTACACAGAATACGAAAATCAAAAATAGTCAAGAACAGAAGGGGGAGCACTGGGGGTTTAGCGGGCGGCAGAGGCAGTCGGGCGGCCCTGGCGCGCAGTGCCGGGTAGCTGGATTGAAGCCTGCATGGGGATGGGCTCAAACCTGGCGGCGGAGTGGCGGAGCTGCTGGGGAGTGTGCTGGCCTTGGCCCCGAGGTCAAGGTTTCATGCGGCGTTCCCCGCAGTGGGGACTTAGTTCTGACGCACAAACTGACCGGTGTACGCCGGCCCCTCAAGGAATAGGTCCGCTCGAGATCGGGGGCCGCCACCAACAGTTTGGTAACACACCAGGAGCTAGGATTGCCTCAATGTTCAAGCAGCCTCAAATGACTTCATCAGCCGTCTTCTGAGTCACCACCAGCAACTTTACCCTGTCACTACGGGATGTGTCAGAATCGTTGTCCCCAGTGTCCTTCGAAGAATGGACCTCCGCCTCTGTGGAAGGGCTTCCTCCCCTCATGAGCGCCGCCAACGCCTGCAGGGCTTCAGCCCTCTCCCTCTAGATTTGTGATGATTTCGGTTTCTTAGGTGCTCCCCTGCGGGAGCGCCTTCTGGAGCACTTCCCAAGCTCCTCTGTATTTCTCAACTCTGGTTTGGGACCCACCCTTGTAGGCCTTGATCCAATCCCAGGCCTCTTCCGGACTGCCACAAAAGTGGGTATCGCCATCCAGGATAATCTGAAGTCGGGCTGGGAACATCAGGAAGTACTGCAGGCCCTCCTCCCTCAGTGCTTTCTTAACCTCCATGAACAAGGCCCGCCTTCTCTGCACTTCCAGAGTGTGATCCACGAAGAGGGAAACTGCTATTATTAATGGTGATGGGGCCCTCTGCCTGTGCCTTCTGCAGGAGTACATCTCGGTCCCGGAAATGGAGCAACCGAGTCATCACCGAGCCACCACCGGTCGCGGAGGACGCCCCGGCACCGGCAGCCTAGCCGGGACTATGTGGGCCCTTTCGAGATTATAGAAGGTCGACTGTCCCTCGGGTGCCACCACGCTTCTCAGCCACTGCTCCAAGTAGGACACCATGTCGCCACCCTCTGCTCGTTCCGTCAGGCCCAGGACTCTAATGTTATTCCGCCTAGTGCGCCCCTCCACATCTTCGCCCTGTTGCTCCAGCACACTCACCCTGTCCGTGAGGGACCCCATCTGCTGTTCGAAGGCCTTTTGTGCGGGAGCTATTTCAGTAATGCTGGACTCTCTCATTCACTCTCTCAGAGAGCTTCTTATGTTCCTCTCGCAGTAGGCCGAGTCCCACCGTGACCCTGCTGATGTCTTGATGTAGAGCGGCCTTCGTGTCCGCTATGGCCTCCAGTATCTTGCCCAGCTGCTGCTGCATTGCGTCCTCTGGAGCAGTCTGCGATTGCTCTTGGGCACTATCTTCTGATTCATGCGCAGCCCCAGCCTGTCAACCTCCAGTTTTAAAGTTTGGCTCCAGAAAGCTCACCCGGCTAATGGATCTCACTGGAGAGGTAAGGCAACCCAGCAATTAGTTCTGCAGCTTCGATCTACAAACTATGGTGCAGGCCTGTGGCTCTTGGGAGGGCTCCAGCTCTTCAACCCCCAAGATAGCCGCTCTGTTGGAAGGCTCACTGTCATGCGTGTCGCTATCCAGTCTCAAGGGCCTAGCTCTCACCCAGGCCACCACCGCTCTGGAAATGAGAGCAATCTACAGAGAGTCCCTGGCGACAATTAGCTATCAGCCACTCGTGCAGGGGACCGGGGCACACATCCCTGTGCTGTCTAAGCGCTCCTCAGGGAGGCCTGCGAAGGTTCAGGGCGATCCACCCAATCAAGTCACTCGGGACTGCGCAGCGAATCCCCTGTGTCTCAGCCACACCACAAAGTTACTGTGCCCACTGCACTTCCATGTTAATCCCGATGAAGTCCGGGCCTCCTCCAACGTGCCCCAATGGAAGCGGACATGCCAGACTCTGGCCCCCTCTTCATCCCAGGGCATAGGTCGTCCACAAGAATGGCGGCTCTTCCGCCAGACAAGTCCCAGTGTCACCGGCAAGGCACTGCAGGCCCAATTCCAGGTCCCGGGGAGATCCCTCAGGTAGTGCTCATCCCGAGGGAGGCCACAGCCCTCTCAGCAGCTCCCCCACGTCAGCCTTCTGGCTCCAACGGTGTCTCCCTGCCACCTCATGCAGCGCGTGGCACCACTCACACTCCCTTGTTGACAGAAGGGACGACTGGTGCGCCCTCGCCGCAAGGGCCGATGGCTGAGCCCGCACGCAGGCCCTGAAGCCTCCACCCGGGCTCCGACTTCATGCCCCGCCCCGTCCCTCACCTCTGGAAACAGTGGAGCGGTGTGTTAGTCTTCTTTACTGTGACGCTAACGCCACCGCTATATTCCACCGGGCTCCCGCTGTACTCTGCAGCCTAGACCAGACAGCTGTCGTCGATCCCTCAATCTGGGCACAAGCCCAGGCAGTCACAACTCGCGGTCGCCGATCAGTCCTGGGCCGCCATCTTGCGTGCTCACAGCTCGGCGGCCATTGAGAACACGTACTCACCCTTGTCGCCACGGAAGCCGATGGAACTGCCGTAACCAGCTCCTTACCGTCCTGGCACCACCAGACCAGTCTCGAGGTCTTCCCGGATCCCGGGCACTGGGGACTTCAGCCGATGAATAGCGGGCCGGTGAGGAGCTCCAAACTCATGCATCTGCCATTATCGTCTCCGTGGCCAAGCCTTCTCTGGTTTTGTCGCTTCTTGTGCCTTCCACTCTACTGGTCTATGTGTTTTGTTGGATGGTCTGGTGGGTCTGTCTCTCTTCCCATACTGTTGGGTGTTCACTGGTCTGCTCCAGGGAGGACGTCTGTGCCTGCCTGATCCCTGTAGTCAAGGAACCTACTGCCCCTGCATTACCACTTCTTAGTCTGTCAGACCCCTTTCCTTGGTCCCCAAATCATCCATGGATGACTCTTTTTAACTCCCAGATGGCTTGGAGTACTGGCCTGGCCCACTCCTTACTGGCTGCATGCGTTCAGGGTTATTTATAACGTTTGGGGTCATCAGTGGGGTGTGTGCAATTTGGCCATCATTTTACTGTTGTCTAATTATAGAGGGAAGGCACAGGTCTCTCAATATCGCTTTACCTTCAGATGCTGGGACTGCTTATCCCGAGGCCCTCTTCTGCTTTCCAGGGTTGTTGCTTGCTACCTCGTTTTTTTAGAATCCCCCCGGTCTCACTTTCTGCTAATGATTCTCCTCCTCTGGCGCATTCCACGCTGTGTGATTATGATGGTGTGCTGCTGGCCCAGGCCCTCGTCCAGCTCCCGGTTGCCGCCCCTGCTGCCATCTGGTCAGCTTGCAAAAGTTGTGCTTTTCATTGCTTAGAACACTCCTGGCGCTTTGCTTGTAAGCACTGGAGTGGGGAACCACTGTTGGGCTGTCCTCACCCTCTTCTTGTTGGAGTCTGCTTTCGGGTTGGAGTTTCAAGTGTACCCTTCTCGCCATCAGGGAATCGCAGAGTCATTTTTACCCATCGGTCCATGATGCTTATGAATTAGTTAGGGGGCTGCCGGAGCAGGCCTTCGAGCCAGTGTTCAGCCATGCTGTCAGGCCATGCTCCCCACAAGAGCTATATATTAGAGACAAATATGCTAGAAATTGCAGTGTCCCTGTCACAGACAGCATAGTGAACAAAACACTGGTATACGCATAAATGACTACAAGTAATTTCTAGTACTTTTTTAATACTTACACAGGATGTACTGCATGCTCACTGTTCTTTAAAAAATAAAAGTATGTTCTAATATCTCTGCAGAATGACTAAGAGGACGGATCAACCGGGCTGACTTCCTCTATATGTACTGGAAGTGCCGGGCAGTGTTTCTGGATAGGAGTGGTTAAGGGGTTTTAGGGGCACAGTGGGTAAATTCTTTCATTAGATATTAGTTTCTGTGCTCCAAGAATAGACATATATAATATCAATTGACCCAGAACTGGGTCTAACACAGGATATGAGACGCATAGTGGTTCAGTGGAAATGCCCAGAGAGCTCAAGGATCGACGTCTGGCTTAGTGAAATGACTGAATGGTTTGCTGGTGGAAAAGATGTGAATGTCAATGTTTCACACAGTTCTGAAACTGGCAACTGGCCCCAAAAAGTCGGAAGAGCTGTATTTGCGGTCTGTTAGGTGTCCCGTTTCAGAGGGGACTGCTGGCTGTCATAAGCGCCAAGACGCCTTCGGGCATTCGTGCGCTATATAAGTTGATAAATCAAATCAAATCAAATCATTGATCTATTTGTCTCATACCCATATCTGCGGTCCCGGTCTACCATGTTGTTAATTGTCTAGCACGTCTTAATTAGTTTTTTACTTCATTCTGACCCACAAGCTGCATTGCCGCAAACCAGCCGCGGTTAACTATAACATTACTTTTGTATTTTGTGTTTTGCTATTTACTGCTGTTTTCCTAATCCCATTGTGGTAGAATATAATTTATTTGAGTGGAAAATAGTGCAAAAACAGTAAAAAGGTTTGTAGAGCCAAAGTGGTTAGGATGAGCAGTGGAGGAGTTTGGTGAATGCAAAGGGTTAAAAAAAGGTGAGGATGACAATATTGCTGTGCCAGCTAATGAAGGATAAGTCTTTCAGATTTGTGGGGATGATGAGGAACAAAATGCCCCTTTCTGTGAGATTAAATGGAAATGCAGTCAAAGTTGTGGCTGATTGTGGTGCAAGATATAACCTGATCAGAGAGGATAAGTTATATGAATATCAACTTGATGTATTTAAAGAATATGACCTCAAATTACTGGCATATGAAGGGAAAAAGACTATATGTTATTGGGAATTTTGAGGCTGAAATTGATTTTAGAGGGAGGTGTATACGTGCAAAGGTATATGTATACAAAAATGGGGTATGTTTATAATGAAGACCTCAGCAACCAGTGATATAAATAAAGAACACAAGCTCAGTCATTCGGAGTAGTTGTTAAGCTTGGGAAGTATAGACTATCAAGGAGTAAATGACAAGTAGAAAAGAAGGTATGCAGGAGTATTTAGTGATGAGATATGCCTGCTAAAAAACAATTTAAGCAAAGGATTATGTGATATGAAGGGACATTTCACAAGGTGCATTTGGAGTGGCTGGTGCCATTTGTTTTGAGAGTAGACCTTAATTGTAAACAAAGAGGTCATAAAATGGTTGACCTCAATATCTGTGGCCAAGGAATCTGTGGGCAAGATTAGGATGTTTATGGCTCTCTATGTAAATATTTGGGTAGATTGGGTGGATTGCGAAACACAGAGATGTCAAACTTTGAAAGGTGCAACCATGTGCTCCACTTGAGGCCTGTTCTCTGCATGATATCAAATAGCAATGGAGGAAAGTTCCAAGCTCACAACCTCCTTTCATCACTTAGAAACCATGCATGTCTGCAGTATTCCCCCAGGGCAATACACCTGGTATTCAAGGATGTTGATAGTGCAACTCACGTCCAAGATCACATTTTGATTTGTGACAAGTATCAAAACAAATTTGAGACTCTGGATTGAGAGTGGCCTTGAAATCAAGGGAGAAAAGTGTAAACAGGACACTTGCAGAGTTGATCATTGGGGCATCCAGAATGGAATTGGGTAAAAGGAATGTTTGGTAAAGAAATTTACAGATGCTTCCATTCAAAGACATAGGAACAGTTACGCTTGCTTCTTGGTCTGGCAGTTTATTATGCAAAGTTTATTCTCAAATTTGTTGAAAAGTTACTAATACGTAGACAGTGAATATGGAAACATTTGTGTAATATGAAGCTTGTGAAAGTAATTTTGGGAATCTCGAGTGAAATATGCCAAGCACCTCCTTTGACACCATATGATATGCATGGTCATTTGGCTATAATATCTGTTGCAAGTAATTACGAGTAAGAGTTTGCAAAAAAAATAATAATAAAGGTAGGGTATGTCACTGTGGCTTATGCTTCCAGGGCCCTGAAAGAACCGAAGTTAAAGTTGTGCTTATTTGAAAAAGATTTATTGGCTTTCTTGCGGGAAGACATATCTTAAGCCATATGTTTGGTGAAACCTGGTTTTCCCATGCTTTCAGAGCAGTAGTCATTAATAAACCTTTTTACTACAAATGAAGCTGAACGAACAAGTGCTTGTATCACTTAATTGTTATTTAGGTTACAGAAGTAGGTCAAAGTAGAGTATGGTCTCCTCCCCCCCTAGCTCCTCCCTCTGCCTGTGAGATTGGTACGCCTCCAAGGACCCACGATACAGGTGGAGATAGCCCTTCTAGCCCACAAACTACCCCTCCAAGGCTTTCCAACTCAGACCATCCTAACCCCTACAGCACGTCTCCCGTTCTTGCCAACAGAATCATCCCCAGGCCTTTGGTCCCTTCCCCGCTAGCTTCCCACTCTGTCTGCAAGACTGGTACGCCGCCCAAGACCTACGTCTCTGGTCGAGCCACCACCTCCACCCCACCAGCTAGACATACTGACAGACAGCCTCCTGCATCATTGCTCCTCTGCCCGCTAGTGCCTCCCTCTCATATGGATTCCGCAACCCTGTACTCCAGAGCTGCCAAATTAACTCTGAGCATCCATATCTCCATTCTGGATCTCACGCACCTCCTTCACCTTGCCGAACTGTCCCTCGCTAACCTCAAGCCCAGGCTGAACCCCACAAGTCGTCTTGACCTCACTGAAAAGGAATTTCTTGCCATCCTCCAGGACTACAACCATGCCCCAGCTACCCTAGGCCTACTAGAGGTGATTGCAGAACAGACAATTTGCACAGTCACTATCAACCCTAACAGATCAGCTGCCCTTCGTAACAGAAGTGTGGGTAAAATCAATCTAGCACCGGTACACTTGTCTGCCCCGACTCCCGACCCTCCCTCCGACCCCTCTTATCGGGTCTCTTAATCAACTGCCGATCTGCAGTCATACACGCTGCAGATATTGCTGATCTCATTCTAAACAATCATTTTGATTTAGAGATTCTTATTGAATCATGGCTTAACGAATACTCATCTCCATGCCTCGACCTCTTAGTCCCTCCATTCTATAACATTACAAGGCTGGACAGCCAATCCAGTAAGAAAGGAGGAGGCATCGCCTGCATCTACCGCTCTAACCTCCTTGTCACGGAGCTCTTAGCGGATACCAACGACTCCTGCGAATACCTCACCCGCTTTATTTACAGCAACTCCACCCATCTGTGTAACCTACACATCTTCTACCACCCCCCACGATTCCTCCACTGACCACCTCATGGAAATCATCACAGCTAAAACTTTCTCCAACGTTAATGATATTTACCTTGGTGATTTTAACCTACACTGGAACGACCCCAAGGGTCCTCATGTCAACAGCATTAAAAACCTCCTTGCTGATCAAACCCTGACCCAAGCCTGCTCACTCCCAACTCACTCAAAAGGGGGCTCTGTTCTAAAATATTTTAGATTTATTTTTATTTATTTAAGTAGCTTATACAGCGCGCAGCTACCCCCGAAGGGGTGTCCCGGCGCTAAGACAGAAGCTCAAGAATACAGGAGAGGATCAAAACAAGTGCAGGACTAAATTCATGACCTGGAGAACAGCCACATTTTTAATTTACTACGGAAGAGGGATTCAGACGGGCAGAACCTGAGGTCAAGTGGGAGGCAGTTCCATAGTTTGGCAGTCATTACGCCAAACCCTCTGCCGCCCATTCTGGATCGTCGAAAGCGTGGTACAATCAAGAGACGAAAATTGTTAGATCTCAGCGTTCTGACTGATTGAGATATTACCACTCGCTTTTTCAGGTATCCAGGCCCAAGGCCATTGATAGCACGAAAGGCGAGGGTGAGGATCTTGAATTGAATGCGGCTTGCAATAGGTAGCCAGTGTAGCTTTTTGCAGTAAGAAGCAACCGACTGACGATAGGGGATATTTCCAATCAGTCTAGCCGCCGCATTCTGCACGATCTGAAGACGATCGATCAGATATTGAGGGGCACCGGCGTACAAGCTGTTGGCGTAATGTAGATGAGATGTGATGAGGGCCTGAGTGATGGTTCTACGGGCGTCTAGGGGGAGGTACGGGAAGATCTTTTTAATCATGCGAAGTTTCGCAAAGCAAGCTGAGGTGACCTTGTTGATTTGCGCTTTACACGAAAGTGAGTCATCAAACTGAAAACCAAGGTTGCGTGCTGATTAAACAGGAGTAGGCGAGGGGTTAAGCACTGTGGGCCACCACAGGCTGGGGGATATCAGAGTTTTCTGGTTAAAAAATAAGACCTCTGTCTTATCAGTGTTGAGCCTAAGGTGGTTGATGGTCATCCAGGCACAGATGTTATCCAAACATTGGCGGAAGTTGGCAAAAGTGGAGTCAGAGTGATCTCTAAAAGAGAATATCAGCTGAGTATCATCAGCGTAAGAGACCACTCTGACCCCACAGGACTCCACCACTGCAGCCAAGGGTGCAAGATAGACATTAAAAAACCGAGGGCTCAGGGCAGAGCCCTGCGAACACCACACAACAGGGGTTTACCCTCTGATTTAAATGGCCTGAGCGCCACCTTCTGAGATCTGCCCGTAAGAAATGACTCAATCCAGGATAATGCAGAGCCACCAATTCCAACCTGCCTTAGACGATTTAGTAGGATTTTATGTGAAACCGTGTCAAAAGCAGCGGATAGGTCGAGGAGGACCAACATGGCCTCCTCGCCCCTATCCACACACTCACGGATCTTCTCGGATACCTCCAAAAGAGCAGTCTCGGTATGAATCCCGCTCTAAATCCGGATTGAGAATCGCGCAGTAAGGAATTGTTTTCTAGGTATTCTGTCAATTGTAGCTGCACAGCCTTTTCCAGAATTTTTGCGGGTTTGGGGAGGAGGGAAATGGGGCGATAATTGCTAAATTTTGCAGGATCAGCATCAAGCTTTTTCAGGATGGGGACCAACAGAGCCTCCTTCCAAGCAGTCGGAAATTTGCCATGATAGAGGGAGGCATTCCAGATAGAAAGAAAGGGTCTAGCCAGTAAGGGGGCCAGGTCACCCATGATCTTGGCGGGGATTGGGTCGGAAGGAGAGCCAGATTTGCACTGGGTGAACAGCCTAAGTGCGGTCTCAAGGGTCAGCTCGTTAAAAGATCCTTCCTACAAAACCGATCACAGTGATTCCTAATTAATGGTAACCTGTCTCCTTCCTCTCCGGTCACGGTCGGAGTCCCTCAAGGATAAACCCTATCCCCCACCCTGTTCAACCTTTATCTAGAACCGCTTACCGATGTTCTACGCGCTGCAAATATCTCCTACAATATGTACGCTGACGATGCCCAGATCTACACCAAAATCTCTTCTCTCGAGGAGATCCTCTCCTTGAATGAGGCCTTGAAACGGACTGTCCAATGGCTTGCCTCCAATCATCTTTAACTACACGCAAAGAAAATGGAATTTCTCTTAATCTCTCCTACAAAGATCAATCCTGAGCTTCAGCTATGGATAAATTCCATCACAGCCTGAAACTGCCCACCGAGCATCGTAGAATCGGCCAAATCTCTGGGACTAACCCGGGACTGCAATCTAAACATACAAGATCACATCAACTCGATGGCCAAATCAGCCAGGTTCCACCTGAGCTACCTTAGGAAACTGAAACCCTTCCTTGACGCCCCTGACATAAAAATGGCAGTCCAAGCACTTGTCATCTCTAGACTGGAATATGGCTGTTCCACTCTCTCTGGGTTACCCTTGACCTCCCTGGCACCTTTGAAAGCATGCCTCAACGCGCCCGCCAGACTACTTACCGGCACAAGGAAGTTCGACCACATTACTCCACACCTGAAAGCTCTGAACTGGCTTCCTCTTGAGGCCAGGATACAGCTGAAACTGGCATGCATCACGCACAAGGCACTATACACTAACTCCCCAACATATCTTGCACAGAAACTTGTGATCTCTGGAGGAAGCAGAATCTCCCGGTCCGCTAGCGACCTCCTGCTCCAACCTGCACATTTTTTGAAAAAAAATGTTTTACAATCGAACCTTCTCCAGGGCAGCACCAAGAATATGGAACTCTCTCCCATCCGCCGTTAGAAGAATCACTTCTCTAGCACGCTTCAAGAAGGAAGCCAAAACCTACCTTATGGGTAAATTCCTTGGTAACTTTTGCCACCAACCAACACAGAGACCCTGTCTAACGTCCGGCTTTGGCCTCTCTCCTGACTACCTAGTTTTTCCCCCAAGATACCTGGAGCCCTTTTCTTTTGTAATTGTAAATATAATCTGTACATATTTGTCTTCTTTCCTTCATATTTCCTGCACTATGTAAATATTATATGATGCTTAACCTTTGTATAACTCTATGACCCTTGTAAAGCGCTCTGATACCTTAACAGGTCAAGTTCGCGCTCTATAAAACACTAAATAAATAAAGAAATAAATGTTCTTGGAGTAATGTAAAGAAAGTTGACTAATGCCCTGGATTGTGATTGGGGCCAAGTTTGAGTAGGATGACTTTGGCAAGGAGAGTGTGGTAGTAAAAGGGACTCTGAGGTGTACGTTTCAAGTTCATGAATGGGTAAAATCTGTCAAGGAAGATGCAGTATCGAACAACGTGATACAATGTTTACAATCAAAATGTCCTAAAAATGTACTGGCTGATAAGGCGAAAGTGTGTGAAGAAGTTGCTGTGGAGGGTGCCTTGAAAAATAATAAAACTTTTACCAAACGTGCACATCTAGTGACTTTAATAGTCCACTCAACCTAATTGTACCCATAACCCAGTCTAAAATTGTGTGATCCTGGGCAAATATTTTATTCCACTGAGCTTAATTTTTCCTTTTTTATCACATATGAGAGCACGTTCAAAAATATGTGATTTTAAAATTCCTGATATACAAAAAGCTCTTTTGTTTGATTTATGTGACTACATGTTTGCTTCGTGTATTAAAAGAATCTAGCTCACATATAGGATAAACATGAGTCAGACCCCGATTTGCCTATTAGTTGACTAATAACATTGTCATGACTGGGAGACGAATGTTTCTTAAACTCTCACTTAAAAAAATATAGCACACTGTCATTTACAGGCAGCACATTTTCCATTGAAATGGCCGCAGAAGTTTTACTGATAACACTATATAGAGCTTATAAAGATTAATGATTGAAAATTGGGATTCAGCATAATATTTAGTAATATATTATATATAATTATCATTTGCACATCAGCAAGTAAAGTTTTCTGATTGGTTTTGATCCTATTAAAATCTTCGTTCCCTTCACAGTTCTGAATTACAAAAAACAATGTGCTTTCCTAACTGCTGATATATTTTTGAAACATTTTTTCTGTTCTTTTACAAGCTATTCAATTGTGGTGTGTTAGAAAAACAACTGACTTCCTACAGCCTTTCATTTTAAACTTCCTATACCCAGCACCAATTGCTAGACAGTTCAATTCAGAAAGTTTTCTAACTTTGCAGTCAGAGAAAGAACAGAAAGCATCAATATTGAGTATGAAATATGCAGCAGTTTGTAAGAATACATGAACTGACACTTGACCTCTGTCTTAGAACGCCCAGCAAATGTGACAAGATAGAAACACGATTTAAAGCCCTCTTTATTGCTTATTCACTTTCTGAATGAACAGAACACCTGTCCTTTGCCAACCTCCGCTCTCTTGCCAAAACGAGCCAGTACGCTTACTCTAATGAAATCTGACCCACCATAGGTGGTGGGTGAGTAGACTTTTCAATAACTGGTGGTTACTGCAAGATAGAATATTGAGAAGTAAAGATGTATTGGTGGCACCCAAGTGTTTGAGGTATATAATCTTGGAATGGCTCACAAGTGACACAGTGGAATGAGTGCAAACCAAGGGGTTGTTAGAACTTATTTCTGGTGGCCGGTGTTGAATAAATATTTAGAGAATATGGTAAGTCAGCATTTTGCATGTTTGCCTAGAATCAGTTAATCATAGAAGACTGTGGCGTATTTGCCCGCAGAATCCACAGCATAACATGGTAGAAAATTCTTCTTGATATTGAGGGTCCATTCCGTATTTTAGGATAAGGGTAGATGTGTCTTTAGGTTTCTATTGATTTATTTTTCACGGTGTTCGGAACTGAGGTGTGTGTCACGTATGTAAATGATTAACATAATAGAGTTTTTGGAGGAATTGTTTGACAGAGAAGATGTGCCACCTGAATTACTAGTGGGCTACAGAGTTCAGTGGTGGATACTTGGTGAATAGTGAGAAATTTCTTGAATTGGTTAGGTACTAGGCATAGAAAGGCCTTGGTTGTAAAATCCTAAAAGAAATGGGTTGGTATAAAGGTGGAACAGGGTACTCCAAGGTGGGTTACAGCTGGCATTGTGTGATGGCGGTGTGAACGGAGATTGGTGTGAAGAGGTTGTTGTGGGCATATCGAAAAACCCTTAGTTTGGCAATGGGTAAAACACTATATAAACTGCTGAGGTGTAGAGAGTTCAGTTGAGGGCTTAAGTAGAGTTAGTTGTTGGTGAGTACAGTGAATGAAGAGTTGGAAGCAAGCTCCAAAGGAGGGATGGATATTGAAAAGCGTGATAAGAATATAGATAAAAATCTTGAAGGTTTTTTTAAAGCAGGTAGAGTAAGAAATTGTTTTTGGGAGATTCCCTGCTCCGTTGGTGGTATGAAGAGTGCATAAAATGTGGTTGAATAGGCCAGTATTAGCTTCTGGAATGTCATAAAGATGTTCACCAGAATGTATTGTGTCCAGAGGTGTGTGTTGTTTCTAGCACAGTGAAAAGGAAACTGATTATTAGAGTGGGTCTGATAAATGCTGTGAATTTGGATTATTAAAAGGCAGTTTTGGACTAAGGATTATGTGTTCACATGAAGCATATTTATAATCTAGTATATTCTGAAAATCGTGTATTGTTTTTGATGATAGGAAAAGGGAATGTAATTAGGTAGCTACTTTTTGAGAGCTCTTCCGGAACTTTGGAACCGCATTGTGAATTCTAAAAATGTTATGGTGGGAGGTTTCAAACTAACAGTTGCTTGCTGTCCGGCTCTCCACAACATTTGTTTCTTTTATTCAGTAAAGACGTATTAATTGTACAGCAGAAGGTGTTTACTATGGTGACCTAATTAATTCCCATACTATAATAGGATCTCAAGCCAAAGTCTGCAAATCCCTTGTTAAGCAAAAGGGGCATGTCCTTCAAGTTTTTTGTGGGCGGAATTTTAGTATTTTAATTGACAAATGATGTGCTGTGCAAGCAGCACACTACTGTGAGGCGGCAATGTTCTATGTACACTCTTTTGTTTTATTTAGTATTAATACTGGTTTTAACACTGCTCTTGAGTGTTTGTTCACCATGCCACAACTGATGCAGTTGGTCAGATGCCTTGCTGTGTATCAGGCAGGGATGCTCTTTGACTAACAGGCAGATATATCTGTTGTTCTATTTGAGTAGAAAGACACACATGCCAATCTCCTCTCTTTTTTTTAACTGACAATCTTTGTAACTACATGCAAAGAGTAATGCTATATAATCACAAGTTAACACAGCGAATTGTGATTTAGTACATGGGCTGTTTGTGCATGGAAGGTGTTATATTTGAGACACACAATTTTGATATAACTGTAGGAGGTTGTGTGTGCAAGTGTACAAGCTGTGGATGTAAGGTTATAGCCCTGTGCTTCCCGGTATCTGCTGGAAGGTAATCTGTTTCAGAAAAAACGTTTCAAGGATTAGTAATGACCTGAGATAGGCCTTATAATGTGAGTGGACATTCACCCAAGTACAGTTTAGCCCCATTTAGACCTTCAGGTTCCAGTGAGATATCAGTCCTAGTGTAAACATGCATCCCGAGTGTAGATCCACAGTTCCTTTCATCATATCTACACTCCTTATGGCACTTTAAGAATGTTCAAATAAAAAAGTTGCAGGGACGATTGAGCAAATGAAAACTAGGGGAAGAAAAGGTGAAGGAGTTACATACACGCTGAAGGCCCATGAAGCCATGCTCAATTATTAAACATTTACGAGAAAGTGTAAAGTACTATCTAAAAAGAGACCAAACATCTATGGTATAACAAACAGTTTGGCATAACTAAGGTGGCCCTAATTAACTATATAAAAGCTAAAGATTGGGAACAAATATATTTTGCAGGAAAAAGTATAGCCAGTCCAAATGGGAGACTGAAGTGTATGGCGTGATTTGGCATGATTTGGCGGCTGAACCCAGAGTGGTGGATAACAAAATATTTTGAATATAGTAGCCCCTGGAAGCTGTCATTCAATTACCAAAATTGACTTCCACGTCCAGCCCCAAGCTTGGGTCGAGCACTTTGAAGGCTTATATCTGGAAGCCGACTAGCTGTCCTGTAGGTGTTCGGATATGAATCTACTTAGGCGAAATGAAATGCTAAGCCCATTAGTGATGGCAATCACTGATTTATTTTTCACTCTTAATGGGATAGTCTCTGCGAAGGCCCCAGGCCTTATTGTATACTGGAAGATCTGTACGCCTCTGAACCCCTTGTCTGGGGCCCATACCTCAATAAGCTAACAAATTGTATTCTGAAGGGTGGCGAGTTACCCAAATCTTGGCATGAAGATGTGATTGTGCTTATTTATAAAAAGGGCACCCAAGAAGACCCCCCACAATTTCAGGCCAATTAGCCTGATTGATTGCCTCCAGAAGCTTTTCTGCTGACAAATATTGGGGAAATTCATAGAGTAGACTGATGATAATATTATTCTATCAGACTTAGAAGCAGGGTGTCTCGTGAAAATGATCACAATCAACCAGATATTGTGACTGTGTGCAATACACTGGAAAGCTGTGATATTGGAGAAGGGCCATCTGTATGTGGCATTTGTTGATCTTTAGTCAGCTTTTGATCTTATTTCACCCTACAAGCTCTAGGGTGTCCTGGGTGCTATGGGAGTTGCTGGAATTTTTTATATGTTCTTAAAAGACTACATGAGACCAGTAATGCCCCAGTGAAATGAGGCAGCAAGGATGAGCTGACCAGCCGAATTGCATTAGAGAAGGGAGTTTGATAGGGCTGCGTCCTGGCCAGAGCTCGCATTTATATATATTCTCAAATTGGAACGCACAAATCAGGTAATCGCGTCTGTTAATAAAAGACAGCAATCAAACACAGTTGTGGCGGTATATTTATTTAAGCTTAAGCTTGAGGGATAGAAAGCAGTCAGCTTCCAAGTATGCTCTGCCAGATGCAGCAGGTGCAATCTTTTTAAACCATTTGAACTTCATTGACTTACCTGAGACATGTGTGCACATAATAGATTTTGCAAGTTAGCCTAAGCCAAACGCTACCAGGAACCCTATCATAGCATCAACACATTCTCACCGTCCTGAAGAGAAAGGTGTGGTTTTTACATCTGTTTATTGTACTTTCTTATCTACCTCTTATCTCCCTGATCCCTCAGTTCTTGAAAACAAAGGGAAAGCTAACAAGAATAAACAGTTCATGGACTTTTACCCTGGTTGGCCTAAAAAGCCAGTGTTTGTACAGCTGCAGGGTTCTTGAAATAATAGTAATGACACAACATGAAGAACAGTTGCTCAATATGGCATTTATGCTCCCAAAAAATGTGTAGATTTCCCAGGTAATGTTGCCCAAAAATAGGAGCTTTACGAGTGTCAGCACTATTGTTAGCAGACGACACGCTTCTTATTTCCAAACTCCTGCTGGGCTGCAGGCTTTGATTGATTGTTTCTTAATATTTTCCATGGAACGGGGCTTGGAGCTAAATACTAAAACAACATTTTTTTTCTTTCAACCCAGGTAAATCTATAAAGGTTCATATACAAGTGCACAATGAAATACTTGAGCAAGTCCTAGATTTTGATTATCTAGGTGTTAGATTGATAAGTAACACTGCTTGGATGAAGCAGGTTATTAAGAGCCCATTAAACCCAGAGCAGGAATCCATTGCAATTAAAAAATTATACAAGAAAACAAAAACAAGAATTCTTTCACCAGCCTGGGAAATATATAATGCAAAGGGACAGCCCTATATGGATCTGAGTTCTGAGTAAAAGTAAGGAATATTAGGCTAGTGGTGGCCGTAAATAAATGTATGCAATCTTTATTAGATCCTACACAGAATGCTCCTTATTTACCTCAATTAATTGATTTAGGTATGTACCTGATCACCAGCAGTTAAATAAAGACCTCTGTTCTTTTGGCGAAGATTGTGACTAACTGAGGAGCTACACCCATATAGGCTACCCCTTAAGAAAATAATGTGCTCAAATGGTTATACGAGAATTCCATGGCTAGTGTACGTCAAAGACATGCTTTACAGTTTGGATCTGGCCGCTCTTTGAGAGACTCCTGCTGATGCCCAATGGGTGTCTAAGCTGGTTTATAAAGAGAAACGTAAGACTTTTCTATGGGAAGAGGAACTCTGTAACTATCAATCGGGAAGTCTGACAGACAGACATTTGGACTAAAATTCTATCCCATTATTTGAACCATTGCTGAATAATATTGCATGCCCTATGGCGAAGCAGCTATATATTAAACTCAGACATGAGATCTTGCCCACCAATACTTTTTGCATAAGGTGGGGCGAGAAATACTGTTTTAGTAATGGGTGCCCGGCATGAAGAATTAATATCAAAATTAACACCTTTTTTGAGGGGACAAAGCTTATGAAGCTCCATGTAAGAAATAGGTTAAGCCAGTGTGCTTTCTCTTAAGGCTCAGACAATGCGAAGAAGTGCTGAGAATTTTAAGAACTAGTATGGATGGAGTAATTGTATTTAATTAGTCCATATGTTTTATTTAAATGTGTGTTTTTAAGGATGTTAAGTCCAAATATGAACAATTGAATTTGATGTTCATATTTCCTTGGTTTAACTCATAATAAGATTGCAGCCCTTTGTCCACCCACTGGCCATAGTTAATTACTTTGCTGGCCAGCAGGAAGGATCAAAGCCATCCCCATTCAATTGAGCCATTAAAAGTGCTTGATCTGGTTCTTGGGAAAGGAAGAGGTGGGAAGGAAATCTACATCTACCAATTAACACCTCATACAGCTCCTGGGCTTACAAGTCTCACAGAATCAAAGGAGGAAGGTCAAACCTCTAAGCCAAACCCATGAGGGGCTCCCCTTTACATTTTTGGTTGGAAGGGATCAGGCATCTGTGTCAGTGAAGGATGGAGTGGAGGCTCCCAGGTAAGGTGGTTTCATAGACCACTTGAAGTCGCCATGTGGAAATGTTCCAGAATGCTGTTCAGGAGGGCCTGGCCTGGTTTGGAGTGATGTGGTACCTAGTATTGGCTAGGGGTGCCTGGCTTCTAGAACTTTCCACACCCACATAAAAACCCCTGCAGAAGGGAGAGACTACTCAGTAGATACTGGATCTGGGTGCCACAAAGGCAAATTAATGTCCTGCTGGAAGTAGAAGCCACCTGGTGCCCCTGCAAGGACCATCCTTTCCAGGGCCAGTGGGGCTGACCCCCTTATGCCCTTTGGGTTACAGTTGGGGAAATCGGCCTGCTGGGGGGATCCTAGAGGGTTCAACTGAGACTTTTGTGGACTGGCCCTTGACTCCGCTGACACACAAGTGCCCTTCAAGAAGCCAGAAACGCAAAAAACAAATGGGTGGGGCTCTGGGTTGTGAAGCCACTTTCTACAACAAGGAACAAAGCTGCTACTTAAATATGTGTGGCGGAGTGAGCGTAGCGGCCCGGAAAAGCAGGCGAGGAGGCCGTATGTAGTGGGCAATATTGGACTTTTATTGCGGATGAACAGTAAAGATAGTTCCAACAGTCAGAAAGGGAGGCTCCCGGCGATGGACTCTGGTTCGGTTCTTCTCTGCTTCTCGGCGTCCTCCGATAGTCCAGGGATGGCTCCGGTGACGGGGAGTTTCCAAGGAGGACCGGAAGAGAGGAAAGAAAACAAGGGACCGTTAGTCCTATCAGAAGTCAACGAGGCACAAATGCTCACCGTCACCCGGGTAGTGCAGGAGGGGGCGGAAAGAGACAGTGCGGGAAGGAGGGTACCGGGAGTACGGAAGACAGGTCGGGAAATAGAGAGGGTGCCGAGGTGGGACGTGAGAGTAACGGACGGGTTCTTTCTGTGAGGTGCCATATACGTATTATACAGTGCAGGGGTGGTGAGTCTATGGAGAGAGAGGGGTTATTTACAGGGACTTTAACACGGACTCCTAATGAGTAGGGAAAAAGAAGGCAAAAGGCACTCACGCGGTCCGCCGTAACTCTCCAGTGAGTTACGGCCGCTCTCCAGCCACCTCCTTGGGACTCCACCACTCTTCTGTCCACACGTCTTCCTCGCACGTCTGCTCTCCTTCTCCGTCTCCAGCCAGAGGGTCCTGCCACGAAACTCCGACGACGGGTTGTACTTGCTCTCCGGTTTTATCCTGTGCTGGCGCTGCCTTTGGGGCGGGACTTCCGGGGTCAGCGGGATATGGTTCCTCCGGACCTGTTCCTCGGGTTGGTCCCTGTGGGAGAGAGAAGGGCGGGGTTTCGTTTGTGATGGCTGGTGTTCCGATTCCGGTCTCTGTTATGGCGTTTTGGCGGCAGGGATTCAGTCCCGGTGGTGCCGGACAAGGTACGTGAGGGGGAGGGTGGCCTCCAGGTAGGGGTCTTCGGGACGTCATCTCACAATGTTTTTTAGGTCTCGCTGAACCAGCGCATGCGCTGCAAGAAATTTTGTAGGTTCGTTTTCAAAGTGCTACCCCTAGCTTTGGCTGGCCTGGTGCATGCGTTCATGCGAACGTGCACTCGCGCAGCCGCCATCTGTCTTTCACCTGCAGCTACTTTCACTTTTGCAGCCGCACGCCCACCCGCTCCGCCCGTCTGTCAGAACGCACTGTCAGGCCAACAGCACTAGCCCTGACCCCACCATCAGTCCCAGTTATTCTTCTCAACAAGTAGCCTAGTGGCTCGACGCAGTGTGGTGTTACTGAATAATCTATACATAACACAACTGTTCAAGTAAAACTCGCATCTATACATCGGTACTGACCTCAGTTTCTCCTTGCACTCAAAGGATCTTCTCGTTTTCCTAATATTTAGGTCTGACTGTGCAATCCCATTTTACATTCTTCCTTTTTATGTCTCTCCTCCAGATCACCACTCCCTTACATTCCTTACTTGAACCCCCATCATCCAATGACCACCTTTATCCGAGCCATCCGCCCTACTCTATTTATTATCAAGGAAGAGTTAGCACCCACCCATACGTAGCATTTACATGCAAACTCTCACTGAAGTTACACCCCTTGTTCGCTGTACCCCTCTTATGCACAATTGCATCTCTACTCCTCTCCACTGCAGCCCCAGCTCAATTCCTCGCAGTATCACCAGACCCGCTACTTCACTAAAACCGCTGTTCACTCTGTCCACTCATTCTTTCTATTCGGGGTTCATGGCTTCTCCTCAGGCGGCTCCTCCGATGTTTAGGCTACTGATGTTTGTTAGAATTGGGGATCTCTGGTTGGCTAAGGCTTGCACCCGAGCTAGGCAGAGACCACAACTCTAGTCAGGGAAAGTGAGTTACACGCCAAAGATAACCCCTGCTCACCCCCTTGGTAGCTTGGCACGAGCAGTCAGGCTTATCCCGGTGGCGATGTGTAAAGCATTTGCGCAACACACACAGCAACAACATACTAGGCACACCACAAAAGGAACTCCACACAAGGTTATACATCAAATAGCCTTTGTATTATCATAAAACACATTAGATGGTAATCACACAATATACACCGTGCCAACTGGCACTGGGCAATATTTACAGGGGATTATTTACACATGACAAGGCCACGTGAGCCACTGTCAGAATCATCACTTGGTAAAAATAGTAAAAGTAAGAACATATCATAACCTTAGAACACAACCAGTAATTACTGGCAAACACTATACTCCGCATCAACCTGTAACATAAGTCATATCATGCACAGTATCACATAAGGCGAGAAATATTCAGCGCCAACCTCATAAGCCTAAACATCGTAGACCATAATCTCCTAAACATTACTCGCATTAGGAAATAAACTCATTAACATAAACCGCAGTAAGGAGTAAATCATACATAAACCACAATAGGGAATAAAATAAAACCGAACACAGTATGCAAAACCTCATAATAATAAAAGCACATCTAGAGGCATAAATCAGGGTGCCTAAAACATATCATATCAATTACATTTCCTAGTACCTATATAAATCACATTAGGGCCTGCGTCCTACAAACCTAATAGTCCCCCTGGCCAACTAGCCATCTCTAAGGGGCTAAAATGCCCTCTGTCCCAAAGTCAGGGCGCACTGCCAATGCAGCGAAAGTCAAGGGTGCGCAATCTGCGCAGCCCTAAACATTGCAGCTGGCACTAAGTGCTGCACAGCTGTGAAGACCAGGGGGGCAAAGGAGTGCGTCTCACTCCTAGCTTCAGCATGTCCCCTAAAAGAAAGACCTAAATGGTGCAGCTGCCCACTACTTGCTGGGCAGCTCGAAATGTAAAAATGAGGCATGGGCCCTCAATGGCCCTTAAAATAAATATGCCCAACATTGGAGCCACATGGAGCTCTGAAACAAACACCGCGAAGCGTGGGAGTCACACGGGGCTCTGTGAATAAACATGCCTCCATGGAGCGCACTGGCTCCTGAAATAATCATGCCCCAAAGCGTTGCAGCGGCCCGCAACTGCGGCGCCCCTGTGAAGATCAGCCCCACACTGGGGCATTGAAAAAGGATCACAGGCCCCTCTGGCCCTTTAACCAACTATGGGCCCCCTAAAGAATAAAAGCATGGGCTCCTCTGGGCCCTCTATTTCAAAGAGCCATCACTCACTGGCTCTGTGGGGCACAACACGGGAAAAGAACATGGGCCCCTCTGACCCGGTAAATAATTTATGCAAAATGTTGGAGTGCCCGCAACGGCGGGTCCGCTCATGGAGAATAGGCAGGTCACTTTGTGAACAGCGCGGGCCCCTCTGGACCCTTTAAGCACACTTGGCAACAACGGTGGAGTGGCCCGCTCTCTGGTGGGACCGCTCGGGATCTGTGCCTCGACTGGCTCCACCCCGACCCCTCGAGCCCTCACTCACCGGCTCGGGGCAGGACTCCGGCCTAGCTTCTTCTTCCGCGGTCTCCACTTCACTCGCGGCACCGGGGCTCCCTCTTCACCACGGGAGCCCCGGAGCGGACAAGGAACAGGCGCTGCCTGCACCGGCCACCTCTATTCACCCGGGCGGCTTCTCCTCTTGACTTGCTGGTGCCTGCGGGATTCTCCCTCAGCCATGGGAGCACCGCACAGGCAGGTGCCAGCTTGTTCAACCCTTCGGCTTCTCAGGTGGCGGCGGCGTGCGCTGGACTTCCTCTGAGAATCTGGAAGTCCCGCCCGCCACCAGGCACAATGCTGCCTGACTTCCGCTTTCGCCAACGGGCTGCGGCAGTGAATGTCCTTCTGTGCAAAATGAGGGATAGGCTCTCTCTACATTAAAAATATAAAGCTGGGTGGGCACCCGCTCAATCAATAAGGCAAAGTAGTGGGGTGGGCACCTGCGCACGAATCAAAAATGCAAGCGAAGACGCAGGTGGGCACCTGCGCACTGTAATAAAAATAGGCGGGGTGGGCACCCGCGCTGGAGGTGCCACGCAGGAATCCTTAATCTGGGGATTTCCTCTCTAAGCAGCACGACGCTGCGCTGCCCCACTCCTCTTCCTGGGGAAATTAGAGGAAACAGCACAGCACTCTCAGGGTGTGAAAAGGTTTGCAAGAGTCCTGGGGCAAAGAAAACAAAGCCAAAGGTGCCAGAAGTGTTCCAGGCTTCAAGGGCAAGGCAGGGCCCTGGGCTACAAGAAATCTAGCAAAAGGTTCCAGGGCATAGCTGGGCCCAGGGAGGCAGCCCTCCTGGCAAGTCCTCCTGGGCCCCAGCAGCAGCACGCCCTGCAGGAATCAGAATCCAGAAAACAGAACATTTACATGGGGTCACAGCACCTTCTTTTATACCAGCAAATCCTTTGTCTCAAAGTGTAGGGCATGGGAGAACCAGATACAACTGGTTCAGGGGAGCTTTGGAGCACTTTGTTTTGCTCAGCTCCTCTCTCCCTTTCACAGGATAGGCCAGGGACATTAGAAGCACCACAGGAGGTGGAGCCAGCAATGTGGAGGGAAGGCACAGCCCTTTCTGATCCCAGGTGCAACTCCCCCTTCCCATCTACATGCCGATCTCTCTATTCATCACTGGGCAAACTCATCCTGGCTCCTGGAGCCATCCACATCAGCCAGCACCTGTCACTCACAAACCAGACATGCAATTCACATCATGCAGGCAGACACACAGCGCACAGAAATGCCAACTTCTAAAAGTGGCAATTCTGAAATAACCACAATATATCTGCGCACACTATTGCGCAGCATTTATTTTCACGAGATCGCACATACTAAACTTGACCATGCACTCCCCTCATATCAGGAATTACCATGGCCACACAAATCCCCCATGCATTCCTATGGGAGGGCAGGCCTATCTCACCACATCCACCTTCCGGAGACGGCTGATCCGGCATGGGCCGCTTCCGGTGAGAACCCCGAGCCGCTTCAAGTTCCAAGCACCCAGTCAGCCTTCCGGAGAGTGTCTCATCGTAGTAGACTGAGGAAAAAAAATGCAACCCAGTGCGTAGCATTACGTAATGCGGCGACCATCTTTGTGTGGGACAACACATCTAGTCTATGTTCCTGACCCTGGCAACAGACTGTGTAATTATAACGAATTACGATCTGGACGACATGTGAAATTCGAACGACTTCTCACAGACTAAAACTTTTTCGAGCATACCCGTCTTAAATTTCCTATTCAATTAAAGGACTCTGAGGCGAGGATTATGCTTCTCTTTCTTCCTTGTTTATTATCACCCTTTTCACAGCAGCCAATCAAAATAAACATTTTAAATAAAAAAAAACGACTTTGCCCATGATCCTCTTCTCACATGATGCTCTTGGTTACTTATAAGTCCTTGTCACTATATTAGTGTCTTTTTTCTTTGCAATGTTGTCAAATGATAAAATAACATTTACGATGAACAAGGAAAGAACATAGCCCTTTGAAAGAAAAAGCTGTCAATGATATAACCGTGTCTTCTAAACAAATTGACTACCATGGATCCCTAGCTGCCCAGATTTCAGTGTGCTTACGTGTGAAATTTCCATGGTCTCTGTGCTCTTATGTGTGACATTTAAATGCTCTATGTGTGACACTCGGAGTGACACCGTATAGTATAAGTAGAACAAAACAGTTCCATCCATATAATGCAAATATTTTCAAAAATAATCTTTGTATAACATACAATGCTCCTTATGTGTGTAGGCATTGACAGTCTTGTGAAAGTCTGGTGTCAGCTGGCATCTGGTCTATTGTCTGTGGAGAAAGTGGTCTGCTATCTGTTGAAATCTGACCCATCTCATTCCCCAAGGGCTTCAGCTGCAACTGACAGCATTGCCTACATTTCCCCCTGCTTTCAACTCCTCTCAAAAACCTTTAGTCAGATCGTTCATTCTGTCAACGATTATACATTACGTCAAGTGGATGAGCTAGAATTAAACAGCACACTTCAATTTAAAATAACCTTCTGATAAGTTGGGGTCATCCAGCTTCAGTCCTAGTGAGCGAATGACTCATAGGACACACACACAGTCATCCTCATACAGTGCAGGCTGAGAAACAGTACTGTAGGTAGCAATGATGCCAAAGGCCTTGGTGCAAGCTAGAACATGCGTTGGCATAGCCAATAGGTCTCGCCTTTGGGACATTATAAGTGTTTAGCCATGCAACAGTTGATGTTGCACCAAGGAGATTGTGCTGCATAATTAAATACTTATAAGGTCCCAAAGGCGAGACCTATTGGCTATGCCAATGCTTGTTTTCCTCTTTCAGTGTTTGATAAACAACAGAAAACATACATAAACCCAGCAGTGAAGATTAAAATAAAGTGTGACATTATACATTCAAAAAATCAGAAGGACCAGGGAGCCAGGGCCCATTGTTAACTCCAGATGCAGGGTAATGTGGGAAAAGAGAACAGTGTAAAAGAAGGGACGGAGACGGTGACCGATGCAAGTGTTTGAGGGCAACATTACTTATGCAGGAAATGCAAATAAATTTTGTGGCACATACATATACCCAGATCAGTCCAAGTGGTTGTTCTCCTGCATCAACATGTATGCACGGAATGGATACCAGGTATCTTTAGGACAGGAAGATGGGGGCTATAGCCTAGCATAGCATATATCTTGCTGGTGGTATCACAATGGATCAGACTACGTAGCAAAGCAGCAGTGGTTAAGGAACGTTTGCTACCCCAATGTAGGGCAATCTTCCATTTTGGTAATAGCTGTGAATCTATGGACCCCTTTAGGAATACATTTTACATAGCCAAGAGGATCCAGGAGCATGTCAGGATCGAGTGTGGACTCTCCCATTAAGGAGAGTCAGGAATAATAAATCCCTCCTGGACCCCCCCCCCCCCCCCCCCCCCCCCCCCATATAATTACATGTCCATGTCAGGTGTGCAAAGTCTGCACCGTCTGCGTGACACTTAGGGCACTTGGCAGGTCTCGAAAGGTCGATCCGAGCCTGTGCACTAGTTGTGGTATATGCTCTAAGAAGATACTTGTAGTGTATGTTTTTGTGTCTGTGATTTGCCGAGTCAAGCTGAGTTTAGGTGCAGCAGTAGTGCCAGACCTCATCCGTCAGGATGGCCCAGCTCCAGTGCAACCAAACGACAGCCAATTACCAATGGGAAATATTTGAAGGACATATGGACGTGCCATTGGGCATAGGGAAACAGGCAGATACAGACTAATTGGTTAGTCATAATATTATGAATGCAGCAAATAAATATGAGGGGCATAAGGTAACAACACACTAGCTCAATAAAAAAATCTTCTTACATAAAGGATATTATGAAATACCTAGGCCTTATATCAATATATGGCCTCACTTCACAGTAGTGTGTCTATTCATTCACTTCTTTACTTTCCTCTTTCTAGATGCATGGTGTGGTATTTCTGCTTTGGAAATATTTTCTTTATCCATTAGATAATTAACTATAGAGCAGCCCAATGAGCTCTATTGGGCTGTCCCTTTGTTTTAAATTATCAAAGAAAATCTGCAAAAACATCAGTTCATTATTATTAATTATTTTTCTTATCAAGTTTTTCAATCTTCTTTTTTCAATTGCATTTAAATGGTAATAAAACACCATAGGTTTTTTCTGTGTCCATATGTACAATACAAATAATAAATAATGCAACTTTGATATAGTTCTTGTTAAGTACACAAATTTAACATAATGATGCAATAAATACATACATAATAACAATCTTAAATGCAAGGACTCGCAACCAACCCTCCTTGCATTGAAAAGGCTACCTCATAGACCTCAAATCACTTGTCAAATCATTCCCCATCACAAAACTAGGCTCCAGGTCTCTGAGAATATGGATCTTTTTACCTCCTTTATGCCTCTCTGTGTCACTCTGACCAGCTTCACTGGACTCTGTGACTCTCCTGTCTTTCATGTCTAGCAGTTATTTCTGAGCCAGCAGAATTTTCTTTTCCTTCAGAGCTAGCCACTTTTCCACTAAGGCTTTCTCAGCCTCTGCTCTCTTCAGCAGCAAATTTCAGCTTGGCTAGTTAAAGTTTCAGGTGTCTCTGAGCCTGCCTGTTGGTTCAGGTTGGCGAGGACACATGGCTCCTAGTCAGAGACACTGCAGGTGATCTCATCCCTATGGGAATCTCTTCTTCCTCTTCTGGGTTTATTTCTGGGCCTTCAGGTAGGTCACTTTCTTCCTCATCCTTCTCTTCATCCTCATTCCTCCAGGTTATTGCCCTCGTGCTCCTGTGTTGCAGCTTTTATCAGGCGTACCTCCTCATGGGCTCTGAGCACTATCTGATAGTCTACATTTATAGACCTTTTTTTCTAAGGGTACCTACCCCATTCCATTGCAGAATTTCTTCAGTTCCGCCACTTTGAAGTTCTCAATGTTACTGAGATCTATCTCCATCCTTGCAAATAACAGGTGCAAATTTATGAAGCAGGAATTAAATTGTGGAAAATCTGAATACAATGACCAATTAAAAATAAAGAATTAAAAAAAATAATTTGCAATACAATAGGTCTAGCATTTACACAAGTTTGAGCTATTGGCATTGTAAAAGACAATGCGCTTTTATTTATGTTTTAAAAACCAAAACATAAATAAAAGGAATTGTCATTTACAATGCCAATAGCTCAAACTTGGGTAAATGTGAGACCTATTGCAAATGGTAGGCGTCATGGACAACCGGAGGGAGGGCGGGGAGGGGCACAGACAATGGGAGAGAGGGCAGTAATGACATTGACACAAGTCAATTGCAAATATGGGTGGAGAGTGGGTGGAGCTTGTATTCCCTACTCCACTACAACAGATTGCCAGAGCAGCACATGCATGCTGGCTGAGGCTCGACCTAAGGAATGTGTCCTTGTGTAACGTAACTGGTGCTCATGTAAAGTGCTCCAAAACCTTTGGGTTGAGTTTGCGCTATATAAATCTGCAAAATATGTTTGAAACCAGTTACCAGACAGATGAACCTCGGCAACCGTACCATATGCCCTCTGTGGTAAGAGTTCAGGCTAAGCGGCAGCAGCATTTGTGGCGGGATTCCAGCAGGAATCGCTAAAGGTTCGAAAACACTATTAGAAACAGTACCACAGAAGTAGGACTACAATACAAGTATCGTAGAATACCATCTGGAGTCGGTCATATTGGAAGAGGAGCACTTTGACCTTGATGGCAGTGGGTGAGGTTTAAGAAATTGATTGTATTGAATGGCTGGGTTTGTACATGCCTAAGTGGTGACAAGCGTTAAAACAAGACTTTTTCTATTTTTCCTTACCACACTTACTGTTCCACCCGGTGACCTACATTGTCCAGAGGAAGCCAGTTTTCGTTTCCCACACAAGACGGTCTTCCTATGGAATGCTTAGCCTTTGGAAATGGAAATATTCTGCCAGTTACGGGAAGGCAGCGGTTAATATCTAGTCGGTGCAGACACTTTGAACTTGGAGGAATTACAAATAAGTGATTAGTGTCTGTTATTTTCAAATGAGTCTTTTATGCAGGCAAACTCACGGACAATGGAGGAAGGGAGGGAGAGAGGGGGGAGAAGGCACGGACAACTGGGGGAGGGCGGGGGGAGAAGACATGAAAACGGGAGGGAGGGCGGGGGGGCAAAGAAGGCACGGACAACGGTAGGGAGGGTGGTGTTGTAAAGAAGGCACCAAAGCAAATTGGGCCTGCAGTAAGAGAAACTGGATAAAGAAAATAGCTCTTACAATCTAAATAACAAGTACAGTGTAACAACCGAAGTAAAGGGGCCAGTTGCCATGGGAGGTGACATATGAAGAGGAGGCAGTACTAAGGAGAGACTAAAAAGCCTATTTACGAATCAGAAGCCAGCATTTAGGACGGGGAATGACACAAGCCAATGGCAAATATGGACAGAGCTTCTATTCCCTACTCCACTGCAGCAGATAGCCAGAGCAGCGAATGCGCGCTGGCTCAGTCTCAACCTAAAAACCTCTTTATTATCATTAAGGTAATATTGGTTTTGTACAAATCACTGAGTGGCACTGCAAAAACAGAGTTACTGAGTTCCACCGCTAAACACCAATGGTTAGAAGTTAGTGTTAGTAGATTGGGGTGAGAACACACCTCAAATAATATTCACAATCCTTGACAGGGTAAACCACAAAAAATAAGGTAAAATAAGGTAAAATAAGGTAAATAAACCTGGGCTTAACCCTCTGGCAGCTTGGTACAAAAGCTGTCAAGCTTAATTTAGAGGCACTGTGATAAGTATTCATGCAAAACACAAACACTAATACAGTGAAAAGCCAACACAAGAAAAATCACACCAATTTAGAAAAGTAGAGTAGATGTTAAGAAATAAATTAATACAAAAATGACAAACATTCAAAAGTAGAACTGATTATACGAATTTTTACAGTTTAGAAGTGAAAAAAGCACCAAACAGAACAAAGCACCAACCGCAGTAAACTGGTCACACTAGACGGGGTCAAAGTCGACAGCGATGAAACGCGGGTTGGCTAGAGGGACATTGTTTGTCCCAGAGGAACATTTACCTTCAGACTTAGAACATTTTATGTAGAAAAGTGGTAGTCAAAGGGTCGTTGGTGGGATAGGCTGCAAGCTTGTTCTCAAGTAGGGCTCAGCAATAGTGGGTTTTGGAGGCTGGGGTTCTGGTATGGTTATCAACCTAAGGTAAGAAAGCTCGAAACAGGCAAAGTCCGAAGTCTGTCTCTATGAAGGCCTCAACAGGTTGCTGTTTGGCATCAGTCCCGATGAAGCCCTCTACGTTCGGACTTAGAAACTTTACTGGAAGTCAGATCTCCTTCAGTAGCGGAAACCAGGGTCACTACTAGAGTGTTAGGACTCACTCTAGCAGAGGCCAGCAGCAGGGTCCATGGCAGTCCAGTTGGGACAAGCAGACTGTGCATTTGCAAGTAGAGAGGCCTCTGGAGGCTTGTAGTGTCCCTGTAGCTGAAACAGGAGGCCAGCCATTTTACCCTTGGAGTCACTTTTGGGGTCCTGGTTTTAAGGCAATCACATAAAGTCTTCCTTAAGGTTCTTCAAACAGTAGAAAAGTCTTCCTTCTGATCCACACAGGCTCAGATGTGTTCCGAGAAGGTGTCTGTGGGGTCCACTTTTATGCCCCATACCAGCCTATGAGTCGGAGGCAAGCTTTTGTCCACCCTCTAAAGCAGCAGTGTTCAGTTCTTCTACCCCAACTGGGTTTTGTGCCAGCCCGTATAGACAGACAAAGGGGAGGCAGGCCTCAGTGTCAACTTCATCAGCCAGTGTTCACAATAGTAATATAAAATCTAACTTTACCATTAAGTTGGATTTTTAATTATTGTTAAAATGGGTCATTGAATCAGTTTTACACATATTCCCAAAATAAAGTTAAGCATTATAAAATGTTCTAATGTGGTTAACCCCGTCTTTCCTATGAAAGAGTCTGCCTTGCTATAGTGAAAAACAACCGCTGCAGCTTTTTCCACTGCCACGACATGTAAAACTTTTAATATACATGCTGTACTATTTAAATACCATGCACCCTGCACTGTGGCAATTAAGGGCCTAGCTTAGGGGTGACTTATAAGTAATAATAAAAAGGAGGGTTTAGGCCTGGCAAAAGCTAAAACTGCTTACCCAGGCTGCAGAGGCAGTCCAGAAGCCATGTTTTGCAGTGCTACTTTAGTGGGTGGCACAATATGTGCTGCAGCCCACTAGTAACATTAAAGGCCCGGGTACATGTAGTACCATACATCAAGGACTAATAAGCAAATTAAATGTGTCAACTTGGTGTATGCCAAATTGAGAGCCCAAGCACTTTATCACTGGTTAGCAGAAGTAAAGTATGCAATACTAAAGGCATCAAAATGCGTTCAGCTAAAGAAGGTAAACAACTGGGGAAATACCATATAAAAATTGATCCTTTCCAACACATTTTAGACCAATGCATGAGTTAATGGCTGCTGTAAAAATATATGTTTTCTGATCAACCACACCAGCATGCAGAAAGTAGACTCTAGGGTCCACATGGACTAACACATTTTCCCATAGAATCAGACTTGGAAAATCCCTTTGATTCATTAGGCCCCACACCCCATTGAACTTACAGTGAAGTGTTCTTATCCTGTAGGTGATTACTTGGCAGAACAAAGAGCATCCGTAACTTTCTCTCAGCACTCCTTTAATGCAGAAACTACAACATCCGGTGAACCTGCTGTAAGTTTCCATGGTGTTGAAGGCAAGAAGTTTTTTTTTTTTTTTTACTAGGCCTTAGCCTGCACAGTAATCCATTTCAAAGAGGTCGAAACACATTCTATTTTTTCACCAGGAACTTTAAAACTTTTCATGTTTTTTTCTATTTAAAATCTCAAATGTCTGCAAGTTAAAATACAGCTCATTCTTAAGTATTTCTGTATTTTTCAAACAAAATCCATTATCAGGAGGTGTTAAATGCGGTCATGTTCATGTGTGCCCATTTTTATATTCATTTAAAGGACCATGAGCCTAGTAATGATAATGTTCTTTACTGATCAAACTTTGGTTTTCTCAAAACAGTACAACCCATCACAACACTATTTAAATAAATAAAATAGATTATTTCTAGCCAGTTCTGTGGTCAGATCATTTTCTCATCACTTTTTCCATCTCTGTCATGGTTCCATCACGGTCCAAACCAGCAGGGTCGCTAAAGCATCTCTCTAAATCTTTCCATCTTCTCACTAGAGAGATGCTATCAAATGTTCTAACTAACTTTCCGTGTCCCACCTCTGACAATGTAGAGGAGTACATCGATCTCTTCCAAAATTGGTTCACAGACCGTCTAGAGAGCTTGGTTCCGGCCAAGAAACATAATTCTGCAGACAAAAGAACATCTGCTCCTTGGTTTACCCCTCATCTAAAAAAAGCACGACAAGATCTTAAGAAAGCAGAAAGAGCATGGAGGCGATCCTATGATCTTTCAGAGAGGCTTAAGTTTAAGACGCTGACTCGAGCCTACCATAAATTAATTTGGGATGGTAAAAAATCCTATCTGGAATCTAGAATAAATGAAGCGGAGCATTCTTGCAAGGAAATTTTCAGGGTGGTTAAAGATTTCACCTCTCCCTCTGCTTATACTCCGATCCATGCTCACTCCGAAACTTGGTTGAAGGAATTAGCTGTCTATTTTGTACAGAAAATTACCTCTATTCAATCTTCTCTCCAGGCCACTTTCCAGCAGCATACGATAAGTCTGGGGTGTCCCTTGCCAGATCATGGCCCCTTTCTGTCCAATTTTCCCCCATTAGATCATGAGAGTTCTCTTGCTATTCTGACAAGTCTCAAATCCGGATCTCCACAGGATCCTTGCCCTGCCAAGTGTCTAGCAAATATGGCACCTGTTCTTAATGACTTGATAAATCCCATCTTGAATCTGTCACTCTCTTCTGGGGTAGTTCCCAAAGCTTGGAAGAGTGCCATGATTTTACCACTTATTAAAAAACCTGCGCTCGACCCTGCAGTCCATGCAAATTACAGACCCATCTCCTTACTCCCTGCTCTGGCGAAAGTGACTGAAAGGTTTGCTCACAGACTGTACAATCTATTTCTGAAAGAGCACGTGTTCAGTAATTGCTTTACAGAGCTCCATCAACACATGATTGATTTAAAGCTCAATGTGCCCAGCGAGTAAGCGAAGGAGGCTGACCTCTGGATTAGTACCAGGGTGTCAAAGAAGGTACTTTGGGGATCACCAGATGGGTGGACTGAGTCCCCACCAGAAAAACCAAAGGAGATATCCAATGGCTTCCAAAAGAGTTTTTCAGGGAATTAATTTCATTCCAATCCTGAGCAAAAGAAGGGAACTTTAAATGGGAAGAAGTCCAGTGGCTTCTTCTGCCACAAGTACCAAGAATGTTGCCAGTATGGGCACTTTAGGGGGATGCCATCTGCCCCTGCAGGAAGCAACCTGCCTCTGGTGAGTGTACCCTGGGAATGGCCAGTGTGGTGCTGGGGAGAGGTTTATCCCAGTTAATTTTCGGGGAGTGTAGAGATTACCTTGGTGTTCCTGGGTGACAAGGCGATAGTTTCAAAGGCCCACATGCCTGACAATACCCAAAAGTAAAGGCAGTGGCGCACAGTCAATAGGCAGAGGGCGGAGCCTCTGCGAAATACAGGAGCCAATATGACTACTGTTAAGTGTCATCTGGGATCTCAGAGCCGGTAGTCCCCAGTGCAGTCCACTAAGTTAAACAGGACAGACTCGGGTTCTTTAAAGGTGGCTGTGAATCAGCCATGCCCTTTGACTGTCTGTAGGGAATGATTTGGAGCGCACCGTCTGGAAAGAGGTGGAGCTGAGTTCTAAAATGGAGATATTGAGATAGTCTGAGTGGTTCTGCCTTTCTACATGGTCCATGGTGGCCCAACTGGGGGAGTCAGAATGACCTGGAGCCTGGAAAAACGGCCCAGGTGCCTGCCAAGAAGAGGAATGGCAGCTGCCTTGGGAAACCTGCCCAGAAGGTCCCACTGTCTGGTAGAAAGCTGATCCTGACAGTGATGCCCTGGAACCACTTACCTGAGTTTTTCGGGTGGCAAAATGAAAGGGGGGGGGCTCCGAGGCAGAGTTCTGCAAAGTACAGATGGAGTGTCCTACTCATAAGAGCCTAAGGCAGCAGGCTGTGGCTCAGGCAGGTAGGGGCTCCTCGGGTGATCAGCTCATTTATTGGGTGAATGGTTTTCTGTATAGTTAGCCTAAGGTCCCTGAGCCGGAGTAGACCCTATGTTGGTGGTTTCTGGTTCTACCAGGCCTTCCTACTGGGGCTGTGATACATATAAAGGGGGTCCCCGTAAGTAGGGAAGGTGTATTGTGAATTACATACACTGTAATTATTCGAAAAGCACTAAAGCAAAAATTCTTTTAAGCAATTGTGGGATTGGCATATATTATTTAATAACCAATACTACGTGATTGTACATTACAGAACAAAGTCATAAAAATTATAAGCCCCAAAGGGGGGGAGGGAAGAAAGGGGAGGGAGTAGTGCTCAAGGAAGTGTAAGGAGAAAATAACACAGTATCAGGAAATAACAATGCAAAATTTGAGGACAGTTATCAAAAACAGTTATAATACAAAAGCCAAAATACAGGGCAAAATTCTTGAACTCATTTGATAGTTAGAATTCAACGGTCACATCTGAACATTAGAGAATTGGGGGTTGTGCCGGAAAATCAACAAAAAGAAAACCGTCGACGTTTCGACCCCTATCCGTAGGCCAATTAAAGTTCTTTCACGGGGTCTTCATCAGGACGTCACACAAGGGAGGGAAGAAGTGTGGGGCCATTCATGGTGTACGACCCAACTGGGTTCTGTACAAGGACAACGGAGCCACGCTAAACGTCGTGGGCAATCTCGTGGAATGGACGACTCAACTCTTAGTCGCTAAAAATTTGGCCTGCAAGGAATCTGAGGTTCCTGGCACAGTGTGTGCACGATTAACAGCTTCTGCACTTAGGATAAGCTCAAAGAGCGTGACTGCACCGTATACAATGGGGCAAGGCCCGTGGGATGAGTGGTTCGACAGTCACAGACCAACAAGGAATAGGGATTTCCTGTTTGTTCTTTCAAAAGACGGGTCGTCTTGACTGCAACGCTCGATGCGAAGGATTAAATGGATATGGCGCCTGTCTGTGGTTTAATCAGAGACAGGAGACGCAGCCGCGTCTGTTCTCACCCCCTCAACTAATACTCCAATTTCTTACAAGTATCCTGTTAGCAATTTAGCAAAATTGAGAAAAATAGTTTACTTAACTTGAGTAATGTTTTTGATGACAAACTAATACCTGATTACTGAAAAGACGTTATCTAGTTTGTATGGAGGTGCATGCAGCAATGGTGTAGCGTTGTTCGGTTACAAACAAGAAAGACAAATGCTAACCTAACAGATACAAAGACGTGTGTGACACAGCATCTTCATCGGCATGTTTTTACGAATGTGTTAGATTGAACTGAAATACAGTATATCCTCTCTAATATGTATTTATTACAGTGTCTAATAGGTTCTTGTAATAACCTCTCAGACTACATTCATGAGAACTTTGAAGGCAAGTTAACTTTGCTCAAGTGTGGCTTTCAGCATAGATGTAATAAGTAAATTTGAAACATATAAATGAATAATACTAGATTATTATCAAATGTGTTCTTAGGATTTCCTTTAGCAGTATAAGATTTTACCACAAGTAATACTAATTTGGTTGATAAGCACAGAGACGAGCAACATCGGCGAGAGCTCAGTCATTCATCCAGCGCTGCTTGGCAGTCTGTGCCACACATAATACTTCTCTGCAGTCAAGAATGGACTACCAGCTAAGAAGACATTTTTAACATTTGCAGGTTCTGATTTTGCTTGCATGATAAAGTTTCAAAACTCCTCTTTTTTTTCTTTCTTGTTCTAGATCCTCTTATGCAGACATGCTACATGACAAAGACCGAGTAAGTATGTGTAGACACTGACAGTAAAAGACTCATTCTCATAGCAACAATTGAGTGCTGAGGAGATGGAAAGCCTTGGGGTTTGGTACTGGCTGTTAGTTGTCAATGTTGAATAACATTGTTATATTGCCCAGTCTGCTCTGATCCTCATTTCAGAAATTCCTTTTCTGGCATTGCCAACTCAATCTTTCATAATTACCAAAAGTGCCATCAGGCTGGGTGATAGTAAAACCTTTTACTGCCAGTACTTGGGCTCTGTTTTCCTCTTTTGGTGATAACTCTTATCGGTGTTCAAACAGGGGTCTGCTCTGGGCTCGAAATTATGAGTTGTGCATCGATGTACACATTCACATAATTTTCTCTTGCTAAATTGGGGTAGGTTGATCCTGTCGAAATGTACTAGCGAACATCAATGAGGAAAAGTTTAATATATACAGAAATGGGTGAAAGATGCACCTTTATCCGCATGCAGTTCCCTATTTTTCTCTGGCAAAATGTGGAATTGGAGTTGTTTACTGGACCTGGTAGATACCTCACCCTGGGTAATCACGGATTACAATTCATAGTTAATACCCACCCGAGTTCTGCAGAACTGGCACTGAGGGCCTTAGAAAGAGCAAAGGTGCTGCTTCAAGCACGATATAAGCAAACACTTTATTGAGCCTGCTCTGATTAATTAACTTTTATGGTTTTGCCTTTTTATTCCAAAGCAATGAACATAAATGTAAAAAACAGATACCACAGAAGAGCTTTTTATTTTTCACAATAGCATTGCGATAGATAGCATAATGTCCATGGATTGTAGAATCCTCTTCTCACGTGGACATTTTCAGATTATGTGTAAGGCGTACTAAGGACAGCCACAGTAGAGAAAATTGACAGAGCATTAGCATTTTCTTGGTTTGCAGGCTAAACAGCTTTGATGAGACACACAAAGGGAGCGGGGACTGAGTTGGGTGAATTCAAATTCCATTGCTGATGCCCTTTAGAGATTATAAAATCTTACAGAGTACTGACCAGATGGCCTGAGACTAAGAAGGTAGGTTAATTAAGGAAAACAGTTAGGAGGAGGAGTAGTGTTATAGTGGTTTTGGTGAAAGCAGCTATGTAGTCCGCAAAGGGCACATACCATTTCTTTGAGATAAGAACAAAGAAAGTCTCAATGGATGTTCAACTACTTCTTTGGGGTAGACTTGTGTTTCTAAGCCAGGGGAACATTGTATTCATCAAGACAGCGGGATGGTAGTAGTTTTTGAATAATGTAACATAAAGTTGCATCATTAGAACTGATTTCATTGTCATACTTGTGCTGCATGCAGTGTTTTAATTGCAGTATTAACAGTGCAGATATCCTTTGAGTCGCCATAGTCAAAGCAGCTTGAGTTCAAAGCCTGATCAGAGGTAGGAATTGACCCTTTAAGTGAGAGCTCCAAACTCCATTGCCCATACCCCCTTCTCTTTCTCTTAGCCCCCTCACGACCCTTGATGGTGTCACATGTTTGGGAATAATGGACAAGATGTATATGAAAATGGAGTAAACCAAATTAAATAGTACTAAAGTTGGAGGATTTTGGAATACACCCTAAGGCCCCCATTACGATGGTGGGTGGACCGCCACTGACAGGCCATCTGTGTTGGTTCACCCGCCATTTAGGGCGTCTGTCCTACTGCTGCATTACTATGTAGCTGGTTGGACTGCCGAGGTCAGGGGTAGGACTTCCGACAAAGATCAAGGATTCTGTCGGTATTGTGGTCAGAATCATAACTCTACAATGGAGATGGAGATGGTACCTGCGAAGGCACCACCGTAGGGTTTAGGATATCCCTTTAAGACTGCCTATTTAGGGAAAGACAGGAAGAAAGAGACTTTGAGGGCCCCAAGCAGGGCATCCGTGCCCTGTAGGACACTGTTAAGAGGCCCCGGGGGCACATGTAGTGCCCCTCCACATAATCATGCCCCGTGTGCCAGGCACCACATGGTGCATGGATCGGCACAAAGTACCTTTTTCTACTGCGGCTTGTGCTGCGGCTCTTTACTTGGGCCGCATGCAAGCTGCAGTTGAAAAAACATTTTATGACTGCCTGCTCAGCGGTTCTATTCTAATAGGGCAGGTAGGATCACCGACTCGTTGTCGGACGGTCACCTTTCCGATACGATGGTGGTTGGCAGTCTGACCAACTCCCATTGTACATAGTGTTTAATTTGGTATCTCTGCTCATCTGTTATTTGCATTTCTTTAATTTAACTAATAATATGGAAGAAAAAAAACATAGTTCAGAGGAACTATTCATTCTAGGTCCATTTTTAGAAGTCTTTGCTTTTAGATTATGGGTGGTTACTGTGCTGAATCATGTTATTGTTTTTTCTTCGTAGAATGAGAAATACTACCAAGGAATCCGAGCTGCTGTACACAGAGTAAAGGACAGGGGAGAGCAGGCTATTGTCCTGGATATCGGGACAGGCACTGGACTTCTATCTATGATGGCACTCACAGCGGGGGCAGATTTCTGCTATGCCATTGAGGTGAGGGGTTACATTAGTTGGCATAATTTTAATGCTGCATAGCCTGATATAATAAAACATTTTTTGTACACAATACTTTTTTTCTTTTGGTGCTGCCCATTGGGTAATTCCTCATAAAAACATTAAAACCGGAAACAAATTAAAAAAAATACTTTTCATACTCTGGTTAGCACAATGGGGGATTTGGGTCACTTTCCCATAGTGGAAAAGTGGATCATTTCCTAGTTCGAAGTGCAGTATAAAATATTATGGCTCAAAATTCTGCTGAAATTATACTGACTGCATCAGTCATATGGTTTTGTGGGCTTTAACCCCCTGTTACAGGGACCATAAACTCTTCCCTGCCCCTCATTAGTGTCACTCTTTGTTTTATACATAGAATACTATCAACAAGGTCTGTGATTGTGAATATGTATGCTATATGGTATTTTAAAAATAGGAGGTATGTGAGAGGTATTGTAAGCAGGCAATGGGGCCCCGGTCACAAGTGCGCTATGAACACCTTTTGTACTCAAATTTTATGTCAAAGGCCCGGAGGCCAACATTATGCATATCCTTTTATTACTGCCCAAACACAGCAGCAACAACATCATAGAATTAGAATATCACTAAAACATTCTAGAACTTAAAACATGTATAAAGCACCATGTCAAGCAGCCATCTTCCTCTTTGGTTACTGCTCAAACAAGAGATAAGTACTCTGTTTATCTTCTGTTTAAATGTTAATTGATTAATTGAATTTTGATAAAACCTGGTTAAGATATTTTATATTGGGTATAATTTTAAAGAGGATATATTAAGAAACTTAATTTTGAAGAAGAGGTTTATAGAGAAATGTCTATTGAAGAAAAGTAACTGTATGGTAAGCGGAGGAAAAACGAGTATGATTTTAGGTTGGGATTATAAATTATGAGTAATGGATTAGAGCCATTTATGAAAGTATAAGTGAGCATATTAAGAAGCGCGTTACCGTTGAGAGTAGAATGTCGCGTGTCACATTTCTCGAGCGGTAACAGGCGCGAGAGCAGTGGCAGCCTCGAGCGCTACGTGCGCAGGTACAGTGTCAGTCTCGAGCGTTAGCAGGCGCGAGTCAAAGGGGCAGTCTCGAGCGTTAACAGGCGCAAGTGAAGTGGCATGAGTTTTTGGTCAGGATGAGCCGCCGTACGAGCGTAACGTGCGGCGGCCATTTTAGCACATTGGGAAACGTGTGGTTTGGATAGTGAAAACGTGGGCGGCCATGCTTTGGGGCAGTTTTATCGTCTGACTGAACGGTGTCAGTTTCAGTCAGACGAAGTTTGAGAGTTTAGTAGAGGAGCGTCGGATTTGGTTTGAGGTAGTCAAGGGAGTTTGCGAGGTGAATTTTTTTGCGTTTTTGCCGTCATTACTGCCCGTTCCTCGGCGATGGAGGAGATTCCTGGGGTGCAGTTGGCAGCTCGGATGTCCTTGTTCTGCTTCCTGTGAAGGAAAGGTTAAGGAGTATTTCTTGGAAATTAAATATTTCTGTTGGAGGTTATTTTGAAGGTGATATTTTAAGAATGGAGAATGTGGAGGTAGGAATTGAGGAAGGAATGAAGAATTATAGGGAGAAGATGTTTGGAGAGTTAAGTGTTTCTATAGAGAAGAGAATATAAAGCACTATGGGGAAAAAAGTGAAAGAAAGAGAGAACAGACAGAAATCTGGAGAAGAGGATGGTTTTTATACCACAGAGGAGATGGAGATAGTAGCAGGTACTTCTAGTGAAGTATCAAAAAGGAAGAAAAAGAAGAAGAATGTGGTGCAAGAAAAACCTTCAAGGGAAAAGAAACTTAAAGTACAGAAGGAGAAGGCAATAAAGGCCAGAGTGAGCGCTATAAAGGCGCAGAGAAAGGGGCACAGTACTGTGGCATGTGATACCAGTTCTATTAGTGGGGATGTACAGCTTACATGCAGTTCAAGTTTAGAGGATTCGGATGTGGAACAGGTACAGGTGAAGAAGAGGAAGCTTGATGAGGGAAAGATTAAATTGGAATTTGAGGATTTTGTAGACCCTCAAGGAGAACAAATGTTCGATCCTTTACTTATTCAGCACCCTCTTATCGCCTCAGTGGTCCCCTGTAGATCACGTTGCCAAGTACATTAGGTATTGGATTAAGAGGGAAATGCCAAAAGAGATGAGGACTAGGCTGAGGTCAGAGTGCACGAGGCCTACCTTAATAGTGAGGTGACTTTAACACCAGAATTGGATCAAAAGATGCTAACTTTTATTAATAATAAAGGAGGAAGAGATCCAAGAAGGGGTTTGGACAAAGGTTTAAAAGGGTGCCAGGATAGAATGTTATATATCTTAGGCCCCTTGACAAAATGTTTGATTTGTGCGAAGAAGCACATACAAACAATACTGGAATTGACGTAGGTGAGATGAGTCAGTGGGTGCAACGTTCTATTTGTTGCTTGGAAATGCCAAAGCAGCTCTTTGTTTGGAGAGAAGGAAGATTATATTATTTAAGATTGATCCAAAACTTGCAGATTTGGCTGGCAAGGAATTGGGGGAACAGAGCGATGGGCTGCTGTTCGGAGACGACTTTGTAAAAGACATGGCAAATTACGTGGGTACTTTTAAATTGTTACAAAAAGCACAAAAAGATATAAGACGTGTTTTTGGTTCGGCTGGGAGAACAAGGGGTCGGTTCCCAGGCCGAGGTTTTGAAGTTACCAGAGGTAGTTTTGGGAGAGGTAACAGGCCCTATGGAGCAGGTTGTGGCTTAGGGTATGGATTTGGCAACGGAGGAGGTTATGGTTTTACGAGAACCAATCAGGGAAGTTTCTTTCCGCAAAGATCGAGGGGAAGAGAAAGAGGTGCGAGATCGGATAGGAGACCAAGAGGAGTCTCAGGTAAGTTCTTCACCAGACCCTTTATATATGGAAATAAAATTGGGCGGCAATCTAGCCCGGTTTGTTCCCAGGTGGCAGGAAATAACACAAGATCCATGGGTTTTGGAAACTGTGGTTGGATACAAGATACTATTAAAAGAGAGGGACCCAATAACCCAAAGGAGTAGGGTACCAAGCGACAAATGTCAGAAAATAAGTTCCCCTTTAATAACTATAAACCTAGGCATTCATTCAGCTCAATGATATCAACACAAAACATTAGTGCAACATATGTAAACAACACATAAGGAAATGCAGAATCAATCAATGTAAAAAGATATAGTAAAAATTACAGTTTATTTAAACAAGTTAAGATCAGCTCAGGCTTGTATTAAGCATATCCGTTAAAAATTACATTTGAAATTGCATATACATTAACATTGTACAAATACACAATACATAATAAATGGCAAAAAACAATTCTATGGACAGAAAAAAGAGGGAATAATAATTCCTGTTAAGAGCAAAAGAACTACAGAGGTAGATCAAAGATCAATGCTGATTATTGTTATTGATATTCCATCAGATTTGTTGTCTCCCAAAACTCAAAGTAGTTCTCCCTTTCTTGTAAATCAACGCGTTTCGGTGGCCATTCAATTAGTAGCCAACACCTTCCTCAGGATAATATATTGTACCATCCCATTAAAAACAACAAAAGCCTGTAAAAAATATAAAAGAATTTTTGAGGGCCAATTTTTATAAAATGTTACATACATAATCACATTATATTCTGCATAACCTTATTATTAACAAAACATTATGTATATTCCAAAACACACTGTCTAGTGTCCATCCATGTAAAAGAAAAAAGCACAAATAATAGCTTAACAGTTAATATGCCCGTATAAAGGGAATTCAAATATAGACATGGTGAGAGTATGAACGTTTATGCCTTCAAACCTCAGTATAAAGGCCCCAAATGGTCATAAAAATGTACATCGTCATAGAAATCGTATAAACACCAAAGGCATTCCAAAACCATTGCAACAAGCATATTAGCATTTGATGCACATTTCATCTTTGTCAGTCTGTTAACCCAAAAATAAACATAAAAATAAACATCACATAATGAAAAGTACATGTTATTCCTACAAATAAGATTGCACTGAACATACCTTGATCTTTCAGTTCACACTCGTACAACTGAAAAATACCCCAATTATCTGGTGGGCAACATCCTTGTTCACAACAGCAACACTGTCTCAGAAGTATACTTGTTGCACTCCTTGATAAATCTAGAGCGATCTTGAAAAATATATCAAGAGGTCTATTACCGACTTGTCCACCACATAGTCCAGAATTTAGCTCAGAGAAAAGGAAAAGGAAAATGCTAACCTTAATCGTGGTTACGCCAGAGAAATCGCTAATGATATATTGAAGCAATGTTTTAAAATTAAGGAGGCGGGCTTGTATGAAGTCCCAATCATAAACCCTTTTGGCGAATTCAGGCGTACTACAACGACATAAATAAATACAAAAAGGGGCATAAATATGCATCGAACGATTATTACAGAAGTTTAAACTGATCATTATAGCAGAGTACTACCCTACATCATACCTCAAAGCAAAGATGCCAGAGAATAACTTGAGGCGAAAACACCCGGTATAATGATGATACGGTGTTCTATCAGAGGAGCGAGGAATAACGATGTCCTCATCAACGACACCCCGAATCAGGTGGTGTTCTCTAAATACGGATAAAAGAACAAAAAGGATAAAGCTAAGTATACTGGGCATAACATTTCAAAGTAAAGCCCCACAATATCAAAACTTCGGCCTCACTCATACAACGCTCACCTGGTAATAAACGGCAAAACGGGATGGGGCTAACTCCTCCGGATCGAGTGAGCAGCTTAAACAGTCTACAGGGCTTGTTGCGCCCTATATATACACTCTCTAATGTGTCGTGCGAGAAACATCACTGCGATCGCTACCTCAATGCTTCCGGATCATGGCAATAATCACCCGGGCACTTCCGTGATAAGGACACTAACTACTTCCGGTTTGTTCAAGACACGGATAAAGAGCTTTGTGAATTCAGAATGCGGGTCGTTATGTGAACAAAATGGGTGGTCCACGTTCAAAAGGGTTAGCGGAACTTGCAAAGGAGTTTTGGAAGTTTTGTTTGGAAAGAGACATTATGGTACAGGCACAGTACATACCAGGATTGAGCAACGTAGAAGCGGATTGGTATTCAAGATACATGAGAGATGCGAGCAGTTGGAGATTGAAGAGGGACGTTTTTTTTTTGAGTCTGGAGAAGATGTGGGGACCTTTGAGTGTGGATTTGTTTGCAGACAGGTTGAACGCTCAGTTGAAGGAGTTTTACAGCTGGAGACCGGATCCAGAGGCGAGGGGAGTGGATGCATTTCTACAGAGTTGGAAGGGAGGAAGAAGTTATGCATTTCCCCTATTTTCAATGATTCAAAGAGGTCTGAACAAGGTCAGAAGGGAGGAGATTGAGTTGGTCCTGATAACACCTTTTTGGAAAGCTCAAGTATGGTTTCCAGATGTGATGAATTTGTTGGTGGAGGACCATGTAATTCTTCCGGATTGCAAGGAGATATTGATGGATGTTTAGGGGAACGTTCACAACCTAGTGGTTTCAGGGCAGTTGAGGTTGATGGCATGGCTGATTGCAGGAGAATTTGGCAAATGCAGGGATTATCAAAGGAGACTGAGGAGATTGTTTCAAAGTCATGGTCTACGGGAACATCTAGGGTGTATGGATCAGCTTGGAGAAAGTGGAATGGTTGGTGTGTTAAGAGGGGTTTGGATCCCATTTCAGCACCTGTGGTAGAGGTGGTAAATTATTTGTCAGGTCTTTTTTGTGATGGTTTGGCTTATAATTCAGTTAATTTGAGTAGGTCTGCAATCTCGGCAGGACATGTCTTGGTGGATGGAGTTCCAGTTGGACAGCATGTATTAGTCAGGAGGTTGGTTAGGAGTGTTAGAGTGGTAATTCCACCAAAGGCAAAATGTGATTCACTTTGGGATGTTTCATTGGTATTGAAAGAGCTTGAAAGTTGGGGAGAAAATTCAGGTTTGGATTTGAAATTTTTGACGTGGAAGATGACGATGCTTTTATGTTTGGTTTCTTTTAGAAGGGTGTCAGATGTAAGAGCTTTAGATGTTAATTCTAGGTTTTATCAACCAGAAGGAGTATGTTTTGAATTAAAGAGAAGGACAAAGACTGTGTCAAAAACAATATTTTATCCATATTTGGAGGGTGAGAGTTTTTTGTGCAAGGTTAAATGTCTAAAGGAATATGAAAAAAGGACTTCTGGTTTGAGGCAAGAGGACTGTAAGCAGTTGTTGATTTCTTATGTTAATCCGTATAAAGCTGTGTCTACTCCTACTTTAGCAAGGTGGATAAGGAGTGTGATGTTTAAGGCAGGGGTGGATGTCTGTGTTTTCGGATCTCATTCAGAAAGAGGGGCTATGGCTAGTAAAGCGTTTGTGAAAGAATTCAGTCTGAGTGGTATTTTGAAGGCTGCAGATTGGTCAAATGATTCAACTTTTAGAAAGTTTTACTTTAAGCCTGTGGAAAATGTTTTGGGTAAGGTTTTGGAAGAACTTTGAACATGCATAATGTTGGCCTCCGGGCCTTTGACATAAAATGCAGATTTTCCACAGTTTTAATGTAAAGAAAATCATGATTTTATTAAAAAAGGCACAGAGGCTAATATTATCCCTCCACTATGCCCGCCCTGTAATTACATTTTTTGGTTTATTTTGAAGGATAAAGTTGGAAAAGAAGTTGAAAGAGAAGGTTCGAGTTCAAAGAAGAGAAGTTGGAAGTCCAGTTTAAGGAAGATTGAAGACGTTGGAAATATGGGACTTAATATTTATTTTTCGCATTCACAAAAGAGGAAGATGGCTGCTTGACATGGTGCTTTATACATGTTCTAAGTTCTAGAATGTTTTAGTGATATTCTAACTCTATGATGTTGTTGCTGCTGTGTTTGAGCAGTAATAAAAGGATATGCATAATATTAGCCTCCGTGCCTTTTTTAATAAAATCATGATTTTCTTTACATTAAAACTGTGGATAATCTGCATTATCAGGATCTCTTGGATCCTCCATCTTTACAGAGATCACCTCATTTATTTTTCCATCTGTCTTTGTTAATGATGCCTGGTCTGTGCATTTCTAAACAAGTCTTTACTAACTAGTGCATCTATGATCATCTACTTCATTTTCATAATGAAAGTTCTCATTTCCCTGGCTGACACAAAATGAATAAATTGGCTATTTCCCACCAGAAATGTTATCCTATTTTTGGAGTTCAGTATCTAGTCCACGTTTCCACTATTTTCTTCATTGTTTTGGATCGCTCTTTGGTGTTCTAAAATGCGGATCTTAGCTTGATGTTTCGTACTGCCTGTGTATCTGAGGCCACATGGGCAGCTCAGACAGTATACAACATAGGGTGTCAGACAGTTCATGAATTTTTTGATCATGACTGGATCACTTTTGCCCGGTACCTGATAGTTGGTGACTTTCTTACTGTCGGCACAAGCCTTGCATTTGTTCCAGGGATAGAAGCCTTTGAGACCCTGGATCCTCCTACTGACTGGTGCTAGATGGCTTTGTACTAGCAGATCTTTGATTGATCTTGTCTTGCGAAAGGTTATGGATGGTTGCGCAGGTATGTCTCGGCCGATGATCGGGTCGGATTTAAGAATTTTCCAATTGGAAAAGATTATTTTCTTCAGGCTCTTTGCAGCGTTTGAAAAGTTAGTAATGAGCCTGATATTAGTGTTAGTGACAGTTCTATTCTTAGGTGTATCCTTGATGAGATCTGTTCTGTCTCTGCTCTGCGCCTTTTTCCAAGCCTCTCTTAGGATCCTCGTTTTATAACCTCGCTGTTTGAATCTATTGAGGCTCACTTGGTTAAAGTCATCTGGTCTGGAACTGTTACGCTTAATGCGCAAGAGTTCCCCATAGGGGATACTGTTCTTGAGGCTTGTGGGATGGCTAATGCGTGCATGAAGCACTGAGTTTCTCGCAGTGGGCTTTCTAAAAAGTGATGTGTGCAATTTGTTATCACTGACAAACACTTTAACGTCAAGATAGGTTACTTCAGTGTCGCTAATTTCCCCAGAGAATCTTAGATTTGTCATTATTGTTGAGATGTCTGATATACTCTTCGACTGACTTTTTGTCCCCTTTCCAGACCAAAAAGAGGTCGTCAATATAACGCCTCCAAATTATGGTCTTGTCGACCCAATGGTCACAGGAGTCAGACCATGCCGCCCGCTTCTCCCACCAGCCAACGAATAAATTTGCGTAGCTGGGGGCGAAGCAGGCTCCCATGGCAGTCCCCCGTCGTTGGCGATATAGTTGCTCCTGAAAGGTAAAAATGTTGTTAAACAGACAGAAGTGTAGAAATTCAATAAGCATCTCACTGTGTTCTCAGAGTTCATACGGTCTCTGTAGCAAAGTCTGAGTAATAGCATCTATGCCTTGTTCATGGGAAATGCTGGTATATAGACTAGCTATATCTAGAGTCACCATCAAGAAATCTGGATCCCAAGGGCTTCCCTCAATGTAGCGCAGGAAGTCTTTAGTGTCTCTAGTATAGCTGGTGATTTCCTCCACAAATGGAAACAGATAAAAGTCTATGAATTTGGACATGTTTTCTAACAGTCCTCCGATAGAAGAAATTATAGGACGACCTGGAGGTTTCAACTGGTCTTTATGCACCTTCGGAAGGTGATAGAAGGTAGGTAGCCTAGGTTCAGGAACCTGCAGAAATTGAAATTCCTCAATCGATAACATCCCTTTTTGATGCCATTTTCATGTCAGTGCTTTATATTGAATGATGCTCTCCAAATAGTCTTTCATGGTGATTGGAGTGTAATTGTCACAATTGCTCAGTTGGGACAGAGCTTCCTTGCAATAGTTTTTTCTAGTCTGCAGCACCACGTTGCCGCCCTTGTCGGAGGGTTTAATTATTATATTCCGGTCCGCTTCCAAGTTCTTTAATGCACTCCTTTGTGCATATGTCAAATTCCATTGTGGTCTGGTACTCTCCAGTGGGTCCTCCCTCATTTTTTTGAGGTCACATATGACTCTTTAATGAAACAAGTCAATCATATCTATGGTGGTTGGTGGGACAAATTTAGAGGTTGGTTTGAATGGGCTTGGTAGACGTTTTTGGACAATGTTGCTGGAGGGTGTAGGGTGAATGCATTCTTCTTGGCTTATTGTTGAACCTTCCACATTCAGGTCTTCCGTAATGGCCAAGAGTTCCAGCTCCTTTTCATTGATGCTAGTCTGGTTGGAACTTGTCATGTTCTCCATTCCATTTAGATTCTTGAGTTTGAAAAATGTATGTAGTTTGATTTTCCTAACCAGTTTGAAAATATCTATTTGTGTTTGCACGAATTTGAAGCTATTGGTGGGGCAAAAAGTTAATCCTAATTGTAGGACTGTTGTCTCTGCAGGTGTCAACATTTTTGAAGTCAGGTTGATAATTGTCAAGTTCTCTGTTTCACTTGGTGTTATCAGTGGCATAGGTGTTACTGGGTGGGGTTCTTCTTCTTTTTGTTGTAATTGTTTGCACCTCTTTTTGGACGAGTGCCCCCACTTCTCCTTGTGCGCCTGTGGCTGGTTCGGGTGGTCTCCCCTTTCCTCCCCTCAGCCACGCTAGCCTGACAAGTTCGATTTCCTCGCGAAAATGGGAGGTCGTTGGTGTACTTGATCCTGATGCTCCTGGTGCTTCGTTGTCTGAAAGTTCAGCGCCTGATACCTCCGATTCCGAGGTTGCAGGTGTAGTGGTAGGTTGTTGTTGTTTCAAACGATTCTTTCTCAGATCCCTCCTTGGAGCATCATATTTACGAGCAAACGTGAGAATTCTCCCTTGCTCGTAATCTTGCGCGTCTCTTTCGAACTTTTGTTGTTTGCGTTGTTTGATTTTGCCCTCATAGGTTTCCAGTCTCTTCTTCATTGCAGCTCTTAATGCGTCGTGTATATCCTTCTCCCCTTCTTCAGCAACTTTTGCTTCGAAATCGCTAATCTGGTCCAAGGTTTCCTGTCGGTCAATCCACGCAAATTTTACTAGGATGACCAATAGACATTTGGAGGAAGCCGCGGTATAATCCGCCCATTCATCCAACAGCTTAGGATTCGGGTTCTCGTATGCCGGGAAAGTATATATTTTCAGTCCTCTGGGCACCCGATTTACATCTATGTAGTATTGAAGCGATGTAGCCTCTCACCACTTCCTCGTTTCGCGTTCGTACAGCCTTTCCAATGTTAGATACTTGGCTTTGAGTCCTTGAGGGGGCTGACTTGAAGTCCCCGGGTCTACTGTCGGACGAGCGTCAGTTCTCGTCTTGAATATGTTAGAAGCAGCGTCGCGGCGGTCCGCCTCACTGTACATTGGATTCATTAAAGAATAGGATTCTCAGTTGTGCTTTCCCCCCTCGCTGTGCCCTCAAATGCCCCAAAAGTCAATAATCGGCCAGATACACGTTGGGAAAAGTAAATCGTCGGTCCTTACCGCATTTCTCATTCGATGGCTGCTACAGAGACTTCATCAGAATCCCAGCGGTAGGAAAATAATGCCGTTACGGTGTCTTTTGGCAATTTCCAATGCATATTTAGATATTTAGCAGAATGCTGCCCGAGACAGCTGTACTTCTGTTTAAATATGTTTTCCTGTAAAATCAACATAGAGAGCTTACAACATTCCTTTAAAGCAGATCTGTTGTCTAAAAAACCTAGTATACGATCAGAAGGTGAAAGCAGCCTTGGGCAGTATGGATTACTACTTTTTTTTCTCACGCTGATTGAAACTGGCAATGTATTTAAAATTGGAAGTTGATTTAAATCCTCTGCAGAGCACAGATACATATTAATGAACTAGCTTGAGACTTTTGATTACCTAGTTTAATAAAATGCATCCTACCTGTTCTTTTATAAGATCCACCACCTACCGTCGATAACTGACTGTTTCACTGTTTAGTTGATACAAGCTTTGAAAAGACTATCTTTGCACCCTCCTCTCTACTGTTACACACTTGAAGAAGCTGGTGAGATCGCCATGTTGTTATCCTGCTCTCTGCAACTAGAGGTAAAAGAAGAGATGGTTTGGGCAGTTGGGGGTCCGCGGTGGTTGGCTGCAGACACATCTCTCTCCTGACAGATCTGACAAAAGGAGAGGCAGCATTACAAGAGAGCCAGCCTCCTGTAGTAAAAATAAGTCATTGATCAAGTGGATTTAATCTCCAGATTGAAAAGTCATAGAGTAAAAAACGTATAATCTTATGTGTTTAGAGGAGTGGACTGTGCCAAAGTGCTGTTCAAATGCAAAATATGTATACTTCGAAATGTTTTTGTTATCTGAGTTTCTGAATGGTTTTTGCAATGTAAGTTGTGTGGACAGCAAACTATGCCATACGACTCTTACATTTTTAGATTTTGGAGCACACATCAACGTCCAATAACACTTTTTTTGTTTCAAACTTTGACTTTATGGCAGAAACTCCAGGGATCAGAAAGTATTCGTGCACCCTGCTACTCTTTTGTCAGATCTGAAGTTTGTGGAAGACTGGCTGGTATTGCTAAGCTGCTCTGAGATATAAACGCTAAGTGGATAAGGATAAAAGACTTTAACACTTTAATAATGCTACTTCTCTAGCATGGTATCATCGATGCAATGTTTCCCAAAGTGGATAGTTTCCTGCACTGGTACAGAGGAATCCCAGGGCAAACTCAACTGTGGTAGTACAAGCACATCAGCCTTGTTGAGGAATATATTGCTTTTAAATATATAAAATCCCATCCTAGAGGTCCGTGTACACCGTTGACAGGTATTATTTTGTAGAGTTTGATACTAGAGGTTTTCTTTTTTATTTTATCCTCATTTCCCTCCATCTTTCTTTGAATGGGCCTGCTACTCTATGCAGTTTGAGTATTGAAGAGAATTCCGTGATGGGGAAAAAAGCGAGCTTTCTTGTCATCCTAGTGTTACATCGTGGATATTTTCTTTGAATTCATAAGCATCCTGCCTCCTTCTTGTCATCCAGGAGACTAGAAAAGACACTGTAGGAGACATCCTTGTCCATTCCATTACACAAAAAAAAGAAATGACAGAGCCATGATGGGACAGACGAGCTTCTAGAATCCTTAAAGAGGCAGGGGTTACCGTGTCAGCACTTGCTGTTTGTTTTTCTTTGAAGGACAGCTTGGCAAAAAAAAGACCTAAAGTTTTGACTCTAAGCCATGCTTTGGTATTAAAATACTCACAAAACTGAAACTCACACCATTAAAAAATGTGTTCCAAGATGTGTTGATTTTCCACTGTTAAATTGAGAGAACATTTTCATCATGGATTGGGATTACAAGTAACTTTTCTTTCTCCTATGTGTTATTTTTTCAACTGAAAGGCGTACTGGACTAACATTCTTGTATGTCTTCTATCACGGATAATGCGTTGTTTAAATGTTCATATTACTGTTTATTTTCTAGGTTTTTAAGCCAATGGCCGATGTTGCCGAGAAGATAGTGGAGAAAAATGGCTTCAGTGCTAAAATTAAAATTATTAATAAACACTCTACAGAGGTCACAGTTGGTCCTGGTAAGTTACTTGGACTATTTATTTTTTCATAACGGTTCCTAGTTTCCACTTATGTATTAAAAGATTACCATGCCTCGTATACTTTGCCCTTTGATAACTATATTTTTTATGTTCATGTTGATTCTGTCACATGGTTAAAAGTTAATTGATAACATTTTACTAAAGATGGTAGAATTACAAGAGGATCCAGTACAAAAGGGTCTAAGCAAAAGAGCTAGTGGCATAGACTTTACACTAGGCAAAATTAGTTTGATTATAATGTTCTTTATTGTAAGGGAATCACAAGAAACTTTAAATGCGCAGGCGCTTGGAGGGATGAAAGGTAAACTTGAAAATGTGCAAAAAGGGAATGTTGACAACAAATTAAGATGGATTATATTGGAAAGAGTGAAGGCTAAATTTTTATAGTTGGGAATTGAAAAGGAAAAGGAGACAAGTAATCAAATGGAACACTGCGCTCATATAGGCCATGTGGGAAGCAGCGTCGTATTGGTAACACGGGCATTCGGGCAATGCCCGAGAGGCCGGTGTCCGAGTTCTGCTATGGGCTGCTTTTTTTGAGCAGTCTGGGGAGGCCTGTATTCGTCTATTGTTCGAATACAGGCTCAGCCAGCGGCCCAGTGGGTGTCTGATTGGCCTTTCTAGAGGCAGATGGGCGATTATTACCTCAGTTTAGCAACAGGCAGAGGTGTCACTTTCCTTCTCGCGCTGGCCGGCCCATTAATGTGTGCACATGCTGAGCGGGGGCAGGGGGCCTGAGTAGAAGTGGCCTCACTTGTTTCACCAGTGTAAACTAACGCATGCATTTTTTTACCCCCCCTCCTAAAGTTTTTGTTATAATTGTTATAAGATTACGCCAAAGCAGTGATTTGAGAAGTGATTATGCAAATGTGGGCCGATTTTTGTTTTGTCGTGCCTGGGCCGATCTTCAATCCCAATCCAACCCTGGTGGGAAGGACACTACTGTATGAACTCAGAAAGTTGCGTTACTCTGTGATGTTCATTAAATAATTAAGCAAATTTGGCTCAGGTAATTTAATAATTTTATATTATTTAAAGGGTGAATATGTACAAATATTAGATGCCAGATCTGATGGCGCAGTGATCTAATGCATTCACTGCAGAGACCTGTGTTTGACCTACGGTCATAGGTTCAAATCCCAGCGGGTCCACTCGACCTTTTGTCCTTCTAAGGTTGATAAAATTACTGACATTGAGTTGAATAAAATTAAACCTCTATTATTTAGTGCCAAGATACCTTTCTTGATGAGCTTGTGATTTATGGTAAACGTGTTCAGATAAGGCTTGCATGGGATTTACTACTTGTCTGAATGTAAGTACTCTTGCAATAAAAAGCAGGATGTTTACATTTTTATTTACAGTTAATCCAGTACTTAATAGAATTGTGAAATGCGAGGACAATTGATAGCAGTGGGTTGTAAAACCTATGCAGACATGTACATTTGACAAGACTGAATGAATAATGTAGGAAAATTATGTTTAGTGTTCATCAACTGACTGAAGAAAACTCTATTGTATGTTGTAGAAGGAGATATGCACTGCCGAGCAAACATCCTAATCACAGAGTTGTTTGATACAGAATTAATTGGCGAAGGAGCATTGCCGAGCTACGAACATGCTCACATGCATCTTGTGCAGGTGAGTAAGGACCAAAGTTGGAGTCGGTGCTTACTGTAATGTCTAAACAGAGTGAATTATTGCTTTTTATTATAGCATTTCTTCTTTGTTACAATTGTTACTTTGTATCTCTTAGAATACCTGTGACATTTACAAATAAACTCTACCCATATAAAGATGCTTAGAAGTTATCTTGATAACTAAGATGGAATTGATTGGGTGTTGGAGCCAGAAGAGAGCACAGTATGAATCACAATGAAAATTGCATCTTGTGGAGAAGAGGAGGGAGATTACCAGCGTTGAGCTGCAGAAAGAAGCAAGAGGAGTCCAGAAAGAAACAGCATAGATGCAGAAAGGTGGAAGTGGGATGGAGAAAGAGGCAAGAGGGATACAGAAAGAACCAAGAGATTTGCAGAAAGATAAAAAAGTGCAGAAAGAAGCAACAGAGGTGCAGAAAGAGGTAAGAGGAGTGCAGAAAGGCATGAGGGGTGTAGAAAGACGCAAGAGAGATGCAGTAAGAGGCAAGAGAAATGCAGAAAGAAGCAACAGAGATGCAGAAAGGGGGAAGTGAGGTGGAGAAAGAGGCAAGAGGGATACAGAAAGAAACGAGAGGTGCAGAAAGAAAAGAAGTGAAGAAAGAAAAGGTGCAGAAAGAGGCAAGAGGGATGCAGAAAGAGAGAAGAGGGGGGCAGAAAGAAGCAAGAGGCTTGCCGAAAGAAGCAAGAGAGTTGCAGAAAGAAAAGAAGTGCAGAAAGAAGAAACAGAAGTGCAGAAAGAGGCAAGAGGAGTGCACAAAGTGAAATGGGGTGCAGAAAGAAGCAAGAGTAGTACAGAAAGAAGCAACAGAGGTGCAGAAAGAGGGATAAGGGTGAGAACGAGGCAAGAGAAGTGCAGAATGAAGCAACAGAGATACAAAAAGGGGGGACAGGGGTGGAGAAAGTGACAAGAGCGGTGCAAAAAGAAGCAAGAGCGGTGCAGAAAGAAGCAAGAGAGGTCCAGAAAGAAACAAAAGAGGAGCAGAAAGAAGTAATAGAGGTGCAGAAAGAGGCAAGGGGGTGCTGAAAGAGAAATGAGGGGTACAGAAAGAAACACGAGTGGTGCAGAAGAGGCAAGAGAGGTGTAGGAAGGAGCAATAGGTGTGCAGAAAGAACAAACAGATGCAGAAAGGGGGAAGTGGGATAGAGAAAGAGGCAAGAGGGCTACAGAAAGAAATGAGGTATAGAAAGAAACAAGAAATGCAGAAAGAGGGAATAGAGGTGTAGAAAGAGGGAAGAGGGGTGTGAAAGAGGCACGAGGGGTGCATAAAGAAGCAAGAGGCATGCAGAAAGAAGCAAGAGAGTTGCAGAAAGAAGCAAGAGAGTTGCAGAAAGAAACAAAAGAAGTGCAGAAAGAAGGGACAGAGGTGCAGAAAGATGCAAGAGGGGTGCAGAAAGAGGCACAAGGGTTGCAGAAAGAAGGGACAGAGGTGCAGAAAGAAGAAAAGTGCGTAAAGAAGCAATAGAGGTGCAGAAAGAGGGATGAGGGGTGGAGAAAGGCAAACGAAGTGCAGAAAGAAGCAACAGGTGCAAAAAGGGGGAACAAGTGGAGAAAGTGGCTAGAGTGGTACAGAAAGAAATAAAAGAAGTGCAGAAAGAAGGAACAGAGGTGCAGAAAGAGGCCGGAGGAGTGCAGAAAGGGAAGAGGGGTGCAGAAAGAAGCATGCGTGGTGCAGAAAGACGCAAGAGAGGTGTAGAAAGAAGCAAAAGGAGTGCAGAAAGAAGCAAGAGATGCAGAAAGGTGAAGTGAGTGGAGAAAGAGGCAAGAGGAATACAGAAAAAATCAAGAGAGTTAAAGAAACAAAAGAAGTGCAGAAAGAAGCAAGAGGGGTGCACAAAGTAAAATGGGGTGCAGAAAGAAGCACGAGTGGTGCAAAAAGAAGCAAAGAGGTGCAGAAAGAAGCAAGAGTAGTACAGAAAGAAGCAACAGAGGTGCAGAAAGAGGGATGAGGGTGGAGAAAGAGGCAAGAGAAGTGCAGAATGAAGCAACAGAGATACAAAAAGGGGGGATAGAGGTGGAGAAAGTGGCAAGAACGGTGCAGTAAGAAGCAAGAGCGGTGCAGAAAGAAGCAAGAGAGGTGCAGAAAGAAACAAAAGAGGAGCAGAAAGAAGTAACAGGTGCAGAAAGAGGCAAGGGGGAGCTGAAAGAGAAAAGAGGGGTGCAGAAAGAAACACGAGTGGTGCAGAAAGAACCAAGAGAGGTGTAGGAAGGAGCAATAGGTGTGCAGAAAGAACAAACAGATGCAGAAAGGGGGAAGTGGGATAGAGAAAGAGGCAAGAGGGCTACAGAAAGAAATGAGGTGCAGAAAGAAACAAGAAATGCACAAAGAGGGAATAGAGGTGCAGAAAGAGGGAAGAGGGGTGCGAAAGAGGCACGAGGGGTGCATAAAGAAGCAAGAGGCATGCAGAAAGAAGCAAGAGAGTTGCAGAAAGAAACAAAAGAAGTGCAGAAAGAAGGGACAGAGGTGCAGAAAGAGGCAAGAGGGGTGCAGAAAGAGGCACAAGGGTTGCAGAAAGAAGGGACAGAGGTGCAGAAAGAAAAAAAATGCGGTGCAAAAAGAAGCAAGAGTAGTACAGAAAGAAGCAACAGAGGTGCAGAAAGAGGGATGAGGGTGGAGAAAGAGGCAAGAGAAGTGCAGAATGAAGCAACAGAGATACAAAAAGGGGGGATAGGGGTGGAGAAAGTGGCAAGAACGGTGCAGTAAGAAGCAAGAGCGGTGCAGAAAGAAGCAAGAGAAATTCAGAAAAGCAACAGAGATACAGAAAGGGGAAAGTGGGGTAGAGAAAGAGACAAGAGGGATACAGAAAGAAACAAGAGGGGTGCAGGAAAAAAACTAAAGAATTGCAGAAAGAAGGAACTGAGGTGCAGAAAGAGGTAAGAGGGGGGCAGAGGTGCAGAAAGGAGCAAGAGAAATGCTGAAACAAGCAGCAGGTGCAGAATGAGGGATGATAGAAAGAGGCAAGAGAAATACAGAAAAAAGCAACAGAGATGCAAAAATGGGGAACAGGGGTGGAGAAAGTGGCAAAAGGGGTGCAGAAAGAAGCAGGAGAGAGGTGTAGAAAGAAGTAACAGAGTGCAGAAAGAGGCAAGAGGGGTCACAGAGGGAAAGAGGGTGCAGAAAGAAGCACAAGTGGTGCAGAAAGAAGCAAAGAGGTGCAGAAAAAAGAAACCGGTGCAGAAAGAGGGAGGAGGGGTGGAGAAAGAGGCAAAAGAAGTGCAGACTGAAGCAACTGATGCAAAAAGGTGGAATAGGGGTGGAGAAAGTGGCAAGAGCGGTGCAGAAAGAAGCAAGTGAGGTGCAGAAACAAACAAAACAGGACCAGTAAGAAGAAACAGAGGTGCAGAAAGAGGCAAGAGGGGTGCAGAAAGCAGCAAGAGAGGTTGAGGAAGAAGCAGGAGGTGGGCAGAAAGAAGCAACTGCTGCAGAAAGGGGGACGCGGGGTTTGAGAAAGGGATACAGAAAGAAACAAGAGAGGTGCAGAAAGAAACAAAAGAAGTGCAGAAAGAAGGAACTGAGGTTCAGAAAGAGGCAAGAGGGGCACAGAAAGAAGGGACAGAGGTGCAGAAAACAGGAACAGGTGCAACAGGGGTGGATAAAGAGGGAGAGGTGGAGAAAGGCAATGGGGTTCTGACAGAAGCAAGAAAGCTGCAGAAAGAAACAAAAAAAGGGCAGAAAGGCAAAAGGGGTGCCGAATGAAGCGAGAGGTGCAGAAAGAGACGAAAGCAGTGTAGAAAGAGGAAAGAGGGGTGCAGAAAGAGGGAAGAGGGGTACAGAAAGAAGCCGGAGTGGTACAGAAGAAAGCAAGATAGGTAGAAAGAAGCAAGAGGAGCGCAGAAAGAAGCAACAGAGATGCAGAAAGGGGGGTGGAAAAAGGCATGAGGGATACAGAAAAGCAAGAGGGTTTCAGAAAGAAACAACAGAGGTGCGGAAAGAGGCAAGAGGAGTGCAGAAAGAGGGATGAGGGGTGCAGAAAGATGCACGAGGGGGTGCAGAAAGAAGCCAAAGGCTTGTAGAAAAAAGCAAGAGTTGCAGAAAGAAACAAAAGAAGTGCAGAAAGAAGGAACAGGTGGAGAAAGAGGCAAGAGGGGTGTAGAAAGGGAATAGGGGTGCAGAAAGAGGCACAAGGGGTACTGAAAGAAGCAATAGAGGTGCAGAAAGAAGCAAGAGAAATGCATAAAGAAGCAACAGAGATGCAGAAAGGGGGAAGTGAGAAGTGAGGTGGGGAAAGAGACAAGAGAGTGCAGAAAGAAGCAACAGAGATGCAGAAAGGGGGAAGTGGGGCAGAGAAAGAGACAAGAGGGATAGAAAGAAGCAAGAGAGTTGCAGAAAGAAATAAAAGAAGTGCAGAAAGAAGCAACAGAGGTGCAGCAAGAGCCAAGAGGAGTGCAGAAAGAAGCAAGAGAGATGCATAAAGAAGCAAGAGAAATGCATACGAATGCAACAGAGATGCAGAAAGGGGGAAGTGGGGTGGAGAAAGAGGCAAGTGGGATACAGAAAGAAAGAAGAGAGGTGCAGAAAGAAACAAAAGAAGTGCAGAAAGAAGGAACTGAGGTTCAGAAAGGGATGCAGAAACAAGGGACAGAGGTACAGAAAGAAGCATGGAGAGTGCAGAAAGAAGCAACAGAGGTGCAGACGGGGAAGTGGGGTGGAGAAAGAGACAAGAAGGATAGAAAGAAGCAAGAGAGTTGCAGAAAGAAACAAAAGAAGTGCAGAAAGAAGGAACTGAGGTTCAGAAAGAGGGGTGCAAAAAGAAGGGACAGAGGTACAGAAAGAAGCAAAAGAGGTGCAGAAAGAGGCAAGAGGGATGCAAACAGAGGGAAGAGGGGTGCAGAAAGAGGCACAAAGGGTGCAGAAAGAAGATGTAGCGTAGTTCCTATTTTCCCACTAGGCCCTGCGCATTGGAATAACATAAACAGTAGTATCGACGTAGAAGTGCGGATCTTCCAGGCCTCTACTGACTATGCTAAACTTAAATGGGTTTCTTACCAACTAGCTCAGAGGTCACTGGAAACTTTCTTGACTGAAATAGGAAGTGATCAGCTTCCCTGGCACAGACAAGAAGGGATTCAGTTTTCCAACAACCGTGCAACATGACAACTTTGCTCCTCAGATCAAGAGTCAATCTCTAGGGTCGTGTGAAACAATAGACAGTTATTTTACTCAGTCAGGTTGGTGCAGTTTACTTTCACAATATGTAGAGAACAGAGAGATGGGCGTTTGTCAATAAAAGGTTAACATTTATTGAACAGTCTTTCTTCTCGTACAAGAGAAATGAATTGCCACAATTGCAAGACTTATTATAAAAAGTACGTACAGTAAGATAAGTATTGCGAAATAATACTGTAAAAGCATTGATATGGTTTCTTAGCCATACAATGGTTTAAAAGTAATAAAACATATATACATTCATATATACATTAGGCTAAAATACTCAACTGGTGCTTCTAACTACGCCTACCCCAGTGTACCTGACCTAAGCCTAATACTTGGGAGGGGAGTAAGTAAGTAGCTTTAAGTTAAGTTGGTTTTGCCAAGGTTTGCTTCAAGAATTCTCTCTCAAGGGTTTAGTCAACACCATACCTCTGGAATAGAATGATGGAGGTCTGGTATCTCCCTCAGGGCTCGATATCCCAGTCACCCGCAAGGGTAGACCAGAAACGCTGGAGCTGGATTTCTCGGCAGGAGAAAGGCAGCGTCTCTTCTTCAGCGCGTCGAGGAGGAGAAGGAGGGGGGACAGCGTCCGTGGGCAGCTTGCATCTGCTGGGCTCTTGCAGGGGAACGGCTGTTCAGCTCCTAAGTTCACCACACCATTGTTCGCTAGTTAGCAGCGATAGCAGTAGCGATAGCAGCTATGATATCTTCAGCATTACAGCAGCTTCAGGCGACGGGCAACAGGGGACTTGCTTAAGGCCACGTTGGTAGTATTTATACCTGAGAGGTGCCTTGTTTGACGTAAGTTTGCTGGACATAAGACGTCAATAAGATGTCACTAGGAAGTGATCGTCTATCAGTGCTCATTAGAGTTCTATTACTAATCAAAACACAGCAAGCGGGGATTTCCAGGTTTGCTGAGTTTTTATCTTGTTGAAGAACTCAGAGTGTTAATCTAGGAATCTCAGATAGTGACTTCTGCTCTGGCATTGCACTAATTGGTTGCAAAGGAAGTGGCAGAGAAAGCTATTCTGGAATGTGGCTCTGTTCGTGTGAGGCCAGAGATGAGTTACTGAATATCCCACTTGAACGGTTATGCCAATATAGGGAATAAATGGATTTATAGCCGAATAGGGGCATAAGGTCACAGTATCGATCAGGATCCTAGATGAGCTCGCAACAAAGAGATGTGCAGAAAGAAACAAAAGAAGTGCAGAAAGAAGTAACAGAGGTGCAGAAAGAGGCAAGGGAGGTGCTCAAAGAGGGGTGTGGAAGGCACGAGGAGTGCAGAAAGAAGCAACAGAGTTGCAGAAAGAGGCAAGAATGGTGCAAAAAGAGAGAAGAGGGGTGCAGAAAGAGGCATGTTGGGTGCAGAAAGAGGCATGTTGGGTGCAGAAAGAGGCATGATGGGTGCAGAAAGAAGCAAGAGATGTGCAGAAAGAAACAAAAGTACAGAAAAAAGCAACAGTAGTGCAGAAAGATGGGTGGAGAAAGGCATGGGGTGCAGAAAGTAGCAGAACAGAGGTACAGAAAGAGGCAAGAGGGGTGCAGAAAGAGGGAAGATGGGTGCAGAAAGAGGCAAAAAGGTTCAGAAAAAAGTGGGAGATGCAGAAAAACGAAAAGTGCTGAAAGAAGGAACAGAGGTGCAGAAAGATGCATGAGGGTACGGGAAGAGAAGTGTGAAGTAGGCACTAGGGGTGCAGAAAGAAGTAAGAGAGGTGCAGAAAGAAGCAACAGCTGTAGAAAGAGGGAAGAGGGGTAGAGAAAGAGACAAGAAGTGCAGAAAGAAGCAACAGATGTAGAAAGGAGGAAGAAGGGTGGAGAAAGAGGCAAAAGGGGTGCACAAAGAAGCAAGTAAGGTGCAGAAGTAGGCAACAGATGTGCAGAAAGAGGGAAGAGAGGCGCAGAAAGAAGCAAGAGTGGCTTACACACCATTAGAACCAATTTAACACCCACATTTAGCAATAAGTAAGAGGAGACCATTCTAGGTTTGCAAAGGGCCTTCCACCGCGCTGTAACACGTTACTGCATTTTTGGTAACGTTTGAGCTAAAAACAAGGCTTTTTTAGAACAAACCTGTTAGGCAGCAGATGAGGGAATATGTGGCTAATGCGGAAAATTTATAATTGTGCGAAAGACGGAGCAGCCAAACTGTCACCTAATTCCAGTGGCTCTACTCATACCTCTGACTAGGTCCAGAAGTGCTCCTCAGTGATTCCTTCAGTTTTTTTTGTCTCATTGAGTTCATAGTTCAGCTTCTATGGAAACGATGGAGACTAAACCTGAGGTTACCACTCAACAGCACAGACTACCATACAACATAATTACTCTCCATAACACATAAAACCAATCTACATAATTCCTATACACTAAATACCACATACTTTCTATCCACATAATGTCACTGCCCACATAATTCCACTACACACAATGTACCTCCTCTCCAAAAAACATTAGTAAAAAACGTTTACATTTACAACGCCAATAGCTCTAACTCTTGCAAATGCGAGACCTATTACATTACAAATGCTTCTTTAACTGGTAGTCGCGTTTGCGGAGTGGTGGAGAAAGGGGGCGGGGCTTCAAACCAATGCCCCCAAAGTCTCTCAGGAGTAAAGTGGACTTCATCCCCCAACCTGTAGTCTGCCACGAGGCACATTTGCCTAGTGGTGGAGAAAGGGGGATGTGTAGCCTCCGAAGACCTCTTAGCAATCCCACTGTGTGGGACTTACTGGAGGTCTCTGATAGAGACGTCTAGCCACAGATTCCTTAACTTTGAATATCCCCAAGCTTCAGACTAGATCAGGAAAACTTTCAGCAGCAGCACCTCTGCGCGCCGGGGGCGGCGCCACACGGCTCCACCCTGACGTCGTCCATGGACGTGACGTCAGCGAAGCCATATATGCTCCTCCCGGTGCGCTGACGTCAGGGGTTTTTTCCACGTTCCAATGGGGATCCTGAAAAACTAACAGTTCCTTGACCTGTTTTTCGGGTCTTTTCGATGCTTTGGCGTCCCAAAACAGTGTGCGATGCCTTCAGGCTTTAAGGCGTGTGAGACCTGTGCACGTCAGATGCCCGTGACGGACCCGTACGCCATCTTTATGTGGTGCCTTGGGGTGCACCACAACTCCAAAGAGTGTGACGATTGTCAGCGGATGAAACCAAAGTCCTTATGGGAGCGTCAGATGAAATTGTTGGCCGCACTGCTGTCCGGTCCTGCTCCTGCTCGTCGCCGCTCTCCCTCTTGGGATTGAGCCCACTCTGAGGTCGTTCCTGCAGACGTCGTTCGGAGGGTAAACACAAACGTAAGTCCAGGAGATCTTCCTCCACTATCCGTGAAGCTGGCGCCTGCTCTTCTCACTCCCTGCCGGGGACGGGCATCCGTAGGTAGCCTCCTCCTTACCCTCCCCTTTCCGGGTGCCGGAGCAACAGAAGCCCAAATGAAGGCTTATTCTGAAGCACTCCGGTCTTATTTTGGGTCACCCCCTCCCCCTGGCGTGCCTTCAGGTCCCATAGATGTGGAAGGCACTCATGTCGGGTCTTCGCAGGCGGATTCGTCCTCGGCTCCGGCTGTGTGCATTGACTCCGATTCCGTAGCTGATTCGACGCCGACGGGACACGGCCCAGTGGGTCCTCCCAGTCGTCCTTTCAGCCCACCCTGTCAGTCTCCGCTTAGCCCTGAGCGGCTCCCTGCGTCTACGTTGGAGGCGGCGCCGGGCTCGATACCCTGTTCCTCACATGTTGCAGTGGGGTTGACGTCGGACGGCGCCCAGCCTGAGTCTCTCTTGGCGGTCGTCTACGTCCAGACGACTCCGGCTCGACGCCCGACCGACGCCGGAGCCCGCGCCCACGTCTCTATTTCAGGAGGTGGATATTCCCAACTCCTCGGACGTCCATGCGACTCCCACGCATCGTCGGTCGATGCCGGCGCCTACGCCGCCTCTTATGCCACACGCAGACGCTCTTCTGGACTCCCCTGATATGCGTTAGTTTCAGCCCATGGTGCAAGAATCTTGTGTGGCGTGGACTCCGGATCAGCCTCCGGCTCCTCCACTGTTGCCGTCTGGTGGACGGGTTAGTCTCCAGCCCTCCCCTACAGATAGGTTATTGTCACCTCCCCAGATGGCAACTGAAGCTAGTGCTGCCTACGCACGGGCTAGTCACAGGGTGGCTGCTAGTCTTTGTTTTCAGCCCCCTGTGGTTCCTCTACCTTCTGATCTTTTGTTGGATCTTCTCCATATGGAGCCGGTTGAAGTGGAGCCTTTTACTGCCCCTTGGGGCATCCTTGTTTGACATTATGCTGGGCACATGGGCAAGGCCTTCCTCGGATGACCCTGTTGATCGGGCCATAGCTCGTCGACATAGTCTTGCCCCTAATGATCCGCTCTGTCTGTCCCTTCATCCTAGGGCTCAGGGCCTAGTTGTTCAGTCAGCCGTCGACTTGCAGCCTACCTCCGTCCTGCCTATTTTGCCTCCCACCAGTGAGTCTAGGTGGTTAGACGCATGTGGTTGCCAGCTTTTCGCCTCTGCCAGTGCTGGCATCCGCGCCTTAAATACAGCTTGCGTGTTCGCACAAGTATCCTCTTCCCTTTGGGACTTGGTCGAGGCTCTTCTACCTTAAATTCCAGAAGACCCACGGTTTGAATTAATCCGCTTTCTGCATAATGGCAGGGGAATGGCGCAATTCTCCCTCCGCTCGTCTCTGGACACCACTGACTCGGTGGGACGAGCTCTTGCTCGGTTGGTGGCTTTGCACCGCCATGCTTGGCTGCCCGGCAGTCGTTTCCCAGACAATGTGCGGGATGCTCTTAGGGATCTGCCTTTCAATGGTGTGGACCTTTTTGATAGCCACGCAGATTCAGCGGTCTCCCGCCTCTTGTCAGGGCTACTGTGACTCTTGCGGCATGCCCTTTTTGCCTTCTCAGTATTCTTATATTCTGCGTAGGCTATGCTGCCTTGTTGGTCTGATTTTGTAAATGTCCTGGTACTCTGCGTAGCACCCGGATAAGAGTAGGCGGTGGTTCCGCCATCTCAGTATTCTTTACGTGGAGCCCGACGGCTGGTTCTGTCTTTCCTTTCTGTCCTCTGAATGTGTGCTTTGCCCAAGAGGACTCCCCCCTCGCAGGGGTTGACACTTACCATATGTGGGGTATTTATAGGCTATTCGGTGACTGCCTTAGCCTTGGTACGCTCCTATGGAGTTTTTCGCCACAATCTTGCTGTGGGCTTCTTTTTTATGCTGTTCTGTGATCCTGAAGTTGGCATCGCTCGATTGCACCTTCGGTGCAGTTGGCTCTGGTAATCCTTCACTGCCTCGGTATGGGTTCCTTACTGATTGGCTTCTGCCTCACCTGTATTCATGGGGGCGTTTTTCTGAGTCGCTGTGATCCTCTTGCCCTTGATGGCTGCTCTTCTTTTGCCAGTCACTATCTTAGGGCCTTGTTCTGTTCAGTTTAGGCTCAGTTCTCACCACTGATGCCCTATCCTCTTTTTGCTCCAAGATACAACCATTATGTGGTACGCTTCTTAGTGTTGATGCAACCTGGGAATGCCCCCTGGTATGATTGCTATCTATCATAGGGTGTTTGCGTTGATTCTTCCACTTCTGTGGTGCTGGTTCTCCCCTCCCCTTTTAAGGGCTAGGGTAAACAAAATGTTCGTACATCAGCCCTTACTGGGCTTGTCTTTCCAGGTGGCGGTTTCGCCCTGTCCCTTTCTACTGTTCCTTGCTTGTGCCCTCGTTTTTGGGGCACTTTTCCAACAGGAATTTTTACACATTTCCCTGCTGCTTTCCTCACAGGTGTTTTACACACTTCTGCTTGGATTCCTGCTGTACCACTCTCAAGGGGAGTGTTCTCTTTAGGATACTCACTTCTTGAGTCCTTGGACCATTCGATTTGTCCTGACTGTTTCCGACTGTTGTGTCTAGCTCCGTCTCCTCCTCTAACATGTGTGGGACCCTTGCTCCTCCCGGGTGAAGCGCTGATGTGGTTTACTAGTCTGGACATTGTTCTGTCCACTTCTGCTTCATCATAAATGTTGGTACTTTTTTGTGTCCTCTGTGTTACGCTTCATTTCTAGGCATATTTCTTTGCCTCTATATCTGCTGTGCTGTTACATAGCAAAATTGTGTTGTCAACTTTCCTTCATTCAGTGTCTGTGGTCATTGACCTGGTCTGCTCACCTAAGTGCTCTTATATGGATGTCCAGCTTGCTTGGTGCCTCTTTTTGCTGGTCGCCTTCTTGCGATTGCGTCTCTCACATCTGGACTACTCACGCAACACTATAGGAGGGTTCTTGTTCTACTTCGTGTGGTTCTACCATCTGCACGGTATGCTTCTGTTTCACCCAGTCTTCCACTTGACTATCATTCTTACTGTAGTCCTATTTTAGGTGCTTCTGTTGGTTGCCGTCAGCCCTTTTACATGCCTCATGACAAAGTGACTCTCCAACGGCGTGTCTTCTGTTTCTACTAGTTCTGGCACTTTATGTTCATGGGTCGCCATCCTGCCAATATTGTCCTACCTATATGGCTAATACAGGAATCAACTGTGTTTTTTTTCCACTGTTGTGCATACTGGACCAGTATGTGTTGACTCTGTCATACCAGTTGTCTTCCCTCTGGTTTTATTTAGGGTCAGCACGTCTGTTGGTGAAGATCCATCAGTCCCTGGGTTCAGTTCCACTTCTTGCGAAGTTATGAACTTTACCTTTCACACAGATCTATATAGTGTATGTTTCTTCCTCTCCCCTGGTATACATAGAGGGGTTTTATGCTGTTCTTTGACTGCTTGTAGTAACTTTGCCTCCCAATGTTTTTCGCTCGGCAACTTATTGAGTTTCAGTCGCAGACCCGCCTCCTCTATGGGTATGGCTTTGGTATCTATTCTAAGTTAAGGAATCTGCAGCTAGATCTCTCTATAAGATGAACGAGTTACTTACCTTTGGTAACGATGTATCTGGTAGTGACATAGTCTAGCCACAGATTCCTTCATGCCCGCCTGTCCTCCCTGTTCTGCGAGGACCTTTTCATACTGGGCTTTCTACGCTCGCCTCCCTCAGGGTGTCTTGATCCTTCTGCAGGGTGACGCTTTTACTTCACTCCAGCACAGGATACTGATACTTTATTCTGTTTTCATAGCTCTACTCCGCCCAGGCTCGTAATTGGGCGGTATGCTCATGTGTCATGTATCCTTTCCTACCCTACGCTATGGGTTGTACAGTGTGGGTTCTATTTGTGTTTTTCCCACCCCCTCTCTCCCCTTTTCTATCGCCTTGGGGTCTCTTACCAACCATGTGCTCTATTGGTTTGAAGTCTATTGGCTCTGCCACATTTTTTAGGTCTCTTCTTGGGGATACATCTTTCTGGTGACGTCTTCTGGTCAATTGTCCTGGCTCCTGTGTTCCGGACTTGTTGTCCTTCACAGTTATACATTAAGGTTGCGGACTTTCTGTCGTCTGCCATGATATGGTTTACATCTTCACTCCCTCCAAGGGTGATTGGCCTTGCACTTTCCTTTATGGTGCTGTTTTTTCACCATTCCATGTCCTTTCATCATTTTCGCACACTGTTCCCATAACCTAACAGTTTTTTGGTGGTGGCTCCACGTTGTGGCGCGGAAAGGATTCTCAGACGAAAACTGACGTCAGCGTGCCAGGAGGGGCATATATGGCTCCGCAGACGACACGTTTGTGTACGATGTCAGGGCGGAGCCGTGCGCCGCCACCCCTGGCGTGCAGAGGTGCTGCTGCGGAAAGTTTTCCAGATCCAGTCTGACACCTGGGGATCTTCTAAGTTAAGAAATCTGCGACTAGAGTATGTCTCTACCAGATACATCGTTACCGAAGGTAAGTAACTTGTTCAACAGGCGGGGTAGATGGCCCTCAAGGACAACCTTGGGGGCCAACTGCCCCTCTTTTTACCTCCAGTAAGTCCCACACAGTAGCATTGGTAAGTACTCATAGCAGGCCACGCCCCCTTTGACAACCAGCCTGCAAACGTGCTCCCCAGCACGCTCTTGGATGGGGATTAAAGTCCCCGTCACTGCTGGGGCTCCTTAGGGGCCAACTAACCTACCGGATACCTCCAGTATGCCCCAGATAGAGGGATAGCTGACAGGTGAACACAGGCCACGCCCCCTTTCTCCCCACTCTGCAAACGCGCCTCCTGGCACGTTTTGGTTGGCGAATTAAGTCCCCTTGAATCCTGAGAGTCCCTGGGGGCCAACTAGCCCACCAGATGCCTCCAGTAAGCCCCACACAGCTGGATTGCTGAGATTGGTCCGAGGCCACGCACCCCCTTTTTACACCACTCTGCAAACATGCTTCCTGGTGCACTGCTGCTCTGGGGATGAAGTCCACTTTAGTCCTGAGGTCCTCAGGACTAAAGTGAACCTCATCGCCCCACCAGCAGTGCACCAAAAGGCGCATTTGCAGAGTGGAGTAGATAGGTGCGTGGCCTCAGACCCCCTCTCAGCAATCCCACTGTATGGGGCTTACTGGAGATACCTGGTGGACTAGTTGGCCCCTAAGAACTCTTAAGGATTTAGAGGACTGAATCTCCCAACCCGCAACGCGCCAGTAGACTCGTTTGCAGTGTGCTGCAGGGAGGTGGCGGGGCCTGTGGCGAGATGTCGGCTTTTTTTTTGCTTTTTGGGGGGTGTTACAAGGGGGGCTGTGTGCCCCCCCTTCTCTCCATATTTTCTGGGCCCTGGGGACACCATCTACAGGGCTTGGCACTTTTTTTTTTTAAAAGGGAAGGGGGCCGCACTGACCCCTCCTGAGGCCGATTTCGGTCCCGGGGACCCCATTGAGGAAATAGAAATTTTATGTGGTCAGTGTGTCCCCCCCACTCGCACCCTATCCATGTACTTATGCCCCATGTATGTCCATGTTATCATGTAGTTCCCTTCCCGTGCCTGTAATGGTGATGCCCCTGCATTTCCGTCTAATGTTAACACATCAGTTATTAGGTCTTCCATGAATGAAACGTTAATTCTGCACTTAGGCCTACGTTGCCAATGCATTTACATGGTACACGTTTATAAGTCGAGATACACACGTTTTTGTGGCCCAGCCGAGCCAGGCCCTGAATTCAGGCTCCGAGCCTCTTCTGACTCTGAAAGCTGCAGTTTAGGTATGCATCCCTGACCTCTCCCTTACTCCCTGCTCAGCCGAGAGGTGCCCGGCCTGGCCTGCCTGCCAAGACGGTATTTTGCCTACAGTTATCTGCTCAGCTCCGTAAAAACACATTCCAGTCTAGTGAAAGAGGTAAACATATTCCGCCTGCAGAGCATAGGGCCTAGCCTTCCTGTCTTCATGCAAGTGATTTACTGAACCCGTTGCCATAGAAGGCCCATGGCACCCACGCAATGCACGAAGAAATATATGCACACACTAGCATCTAGTGATGAACAGCCTTTACTCAAGAGACCTTTACTTCAGACAATACATCCTCCAAACACAAGATATCAGATGTGCCAAAGGTGCAGGTTGTTCTGACATTCCAGACTCCAGACTCCTCTACTAGTGCTAAAGTCAGCTCCCCCCAGCTCTCCCCAGTTACACGTCAATTTCACGTCATGACCAGTTGCGCGCACATGTAGGGTAAAGGTTTCTGCTGACCCTGCAGACCTCCTCTATGCATCCACCCACCTATGACACACCTATGACTCATCAAGTGAACATCCACGTGTACGCCTCCTTACACGCCTTCTTTCACGCCCATGTGTTCTTATCTGTCTCTTTCACTTGCTCCGCCTGGAGTGTTCCGTCTTCTCTATTCATTGCAATTGTATGGCTTTACTATATATAATGTGTTATGTAAATAAAACGTCAGATGTCGACCCTTCCTGAACCTTAGTGGTGATGGAACCCGATTCTCCACTGACTCGAGTCATTGTAATAAAAAGCCCTTTTGACTCGGACACCACGGACTCTGCCTCTCATTATATGAGCTATCCTTATTCCTTATTAATGTATAGAAACTATGTCCGGGTAATATTTAATTTACCACATAAATCTGGCGCCCGAATAGGGACTAGTCCCCTTCCCCACGCGCCGGCGATGTAGGTGCAGCCCCCTGACCCCTTCTATAGCCGTGACGGACTTATAGTGTACACGTCAGCAGGATTTCCTGCCAACTCCCTCAGGCCCACGGAGGAGACGGAGACTGCGACCAGGCATCCACACGAGGCGGTGAGGATTGCGGACCATCCTGACCAAAGCCCAAGCCGAGAGAGCAAGGTCCGAGGTATCCCGAGGCCCACCTGTTCCGAGGCGCATGCACAGCAAGAAGCCGTAGCAGTCCAGTCCAGTATCGAGTTTCCGAGGCCTTCAGTTTTGCTTCCCGGTGAGTACCGTTGTTGGGAACGCATATAGACGGGTTCATTTATTTGAGCCCGGTCAAGACGGGTCTGGGCACACAGATCCGGTAAGGACGTGTCCATTTAGGTGGATGCGGTAAAGACGTGTCTCTTTATGAGACCGGTATGACTGTACTGTTCTAGCAGTGCATACAGTAAACGAGGTTTATTTTAGGATTTTTAGGATTATGTTTTTCGATGTACTAGTTAGTATCTGTTTCTAATGTTTTAATGTCGTGGTATGAATGATTGTTTTCAGTCTATTATTGTGCTTATTGTGTTTTCGTTCAAGCTAGTTCAAACATGCCGCTGTTTTCGAAATTACGTCAGATAGGGACCAGGAAAGGGATACTCGAAGAGGCAGTTCCCGTCCCGCCTAGGGACACTCCTGGACATTTTATGTACCAAAAGCATGGCCTAGATGCCATACTGTTTTTAGATTTATGGGTAGATTACACGAAGGATCTGGAAGAGAAATATAGATGGCCTGTCTCAGGGACATGGGATGCTGATTGCATCATGAGAGTAGAGGAAGCGCTGTGGAAAAAGAAAGCTAGACAATCCCAGAAAGATGCCATAGAGTTGTGGCGTAAAGAAGCGCATAGAAGAACAGAGAAAGAAATCCACAAAGCAGAGAGAAGTAGAGAAGCATCAGAAAAAGCCAAGGAAAAAGAGCTAAAGGAAGAAGGTGAACGGGTTAAAGCAGAACAAATTGATAGACAAAGAAATGCCCTTATTAAAGGCATGTATCCAATCCTCGCCGAGGGCCTACCTAAAGTGACCCCGGAAGTACCCAGTAATTTGCCGCCACCACTGATCCCGACTAAACTCCGTAGTCATAAACAGACAGCAGCGGACATTTTTCTTTCCTCTTATTTAGACGATGCTGCTCCAGAGTATGTAAATGAGGATCTTCCTCCTCCTTCCAACCCGACCAATGCTACTATCAATATCCCTACCAATCCTTTTCGCCAACAACCCGTAGCACAAGATCAACCCGCATTAACAGCAGAACCGGCAGTGAAAGACGACTCAAGCCAAGACGACTCAAGTCTAGGGGCATCGGGAGGGGGGCCCTCTGGAGACATACCACACACACTGCATACCCCACCGCCAATAAAACGAACATTACGAGACTTAGCACTACAACGCACGCCAAAGCCCATGACACCAACATCTCTTAGACAGTCACTTTCCGATTGTATATATGATCCAGTACCAGGTGAGGGCGTAATGCTCATATACTCAGTACGTTTAAGACGCGTTGCAGACTATCTGATCACTTTACCAGACATGAAGGGACATTTAGACAGAATATACCATTTCATTAGAACGGGGGAGGGACCAGAAAGTATACATGAGGCCATGGCAAATAGAAAGGTGGAGATTCAAAGCATGCTTTTAAAGTTTTTGATTAATTGTTTGATCAGGGAACGAGACCAGCCAGATAAAGAAGTAACTAAAAGTATGAGGACTTGGAGTGACAATATAGGTGTTGGTAAACATGATACTCAGAACAGAATAGAATAGAATGCATGTACAGAAAAATACGTAAGGAAATTCTTGAAATACACAAGAAAGAACAAGCAGAGAAAGAGGACGACGAAGTCTCAGAAGAGGATGATGCAGGAACAGAGGAAATGAATAAAATGAATTACGTAGGTAGGGCAAGACCGTTTGACAGACCCATAGGCCTAGATTTCAATAAACGTTCCCTCTCTCCAATACCAGAAAGATATTCCCTTGAACACCTATTCCAAGCTACTGAACATGCACTGAAAAAACGAGTAGGTAGTAGTGAACTTTGTACTATGCATGGTGGAGAAGTGTGGCTCACTGGTTAGAGCAGGCAGACCCTGAAGCAGAGGTCAGACCCGGGACCAGGGTTCGATTCCCGACGCGGCAGGGTGTTGAGCTCAAATGTCCACGGACTCGATAATTCTCGCTTCGGTGCCTGACCTAATCATGGGTTCACACTATGCAACTCTGGGCATTAAGCTTGCTTAATCTCCACAACGGCCCCCCGTGGCGGGATGCCTGGCTTTCACCTTGGGGATGCCCTGTAGGGGCTATCTCACAGGGAAAAACCAGGACGGGTTCCCAAGGCAAGCGCGGAGATACCCCTTTGGGGGTCGATTCTGGCGCTATATAAGAAATGCAATAATAACAGGAACTAGCCCGGTCAGCAGTTCAATGGGCTTGTAATTCTAACATATATAAAGATGACATAGTAGCGCAAACATTTTTGAGTCTTCCTCCGGAAGAACAGCGTTTAGCTGGTATTTACATGATTCAACATCTCATCACCTTGTATGAGAGTCAGCATTCTGATCCAGGTCCCTTGTATAAATTATTGGACGATTTACTCCTAGCAAGATGGAGAGGCCTAGGTACTGAGTTAATTAATGTCATTCTAGATCAACGACATAAGTACTTGACTTTTCTGACCTCGCACTTGATTCCTGCCCCACATCAAGAAAGAAAGACCTTTCACATAGACAGACAGAACCCCCTACGAGAGGTTCATCCCGTTAGAACTGCAGGGGGTGAGCTTCAACGAGTATACGTTTACACACCCTTGACGAAAATGGAATTATTGGAAATGAAAAAATTACTGCCCTGTCATGATAAAGACCCAGGGGGGTTCCACCGTGAATTAAAAAACATGCTCCGCATGGGGGAGTACACATACGCTGATACCATTAAATTGTTGAAAGTACTGTTACCAGCAGGCATTTACGAAAAGCTTAAAGAAAAAGATTGGGAGGTGGGAGAGAAAAAGATTAGCTGGACAGAATTTGAAGACAAAGACAGACTCTGAGGCCCTGGTGTTGGTCTTGGGGACAAAGCTAAAGAATTACCCTAGCTATTGATACAGGTTTTGCCGAGATTATTGACTACTAAAAAGGAAGATTGGGATGCTATTTCAGCCTGCAAACAGAAACAAGATGAAGACACTAGTGATTTTTATTCTAGATTCGAAAAATGTTTTCTTATTAACAGTGGCCTGAAGACAAGTAGTGAATCGTATCCACATCTTTTTGTGAGCAAATTAGTAGAGAATTCCTTACCCCAGATCAAAAATAGAGTACTGAAGGTTGAGAGTACCTGGCAAGCAAATAGCCCTTCCCAAATGTTACAAATGTTACAGTATCACCAGAATCGAATTAGAGAAGAACAGGAACACGAAAAGAGACGCATGAAAGATACGAAAATGAAAGTACTAGTTTCTCAATCAGTTCCAGCTGATGGCCAGAAAAAGGGCGCGGCACCTGTCAAAGGGAACTGTAACTACTGTAAACAGCCAGGTCACTATACAAATGAATGTGCTGTCCTGAAACACAATATAGCTACAGGCAAGACGAAAGAAAGACTGCGTCCTCCTAGACAGGATAACATCCTGCAAAACACGCAAACGCCACAGAACACATAACAGACAGTAGCTGTACCCCAACCCATTGCTGCCACAGAACAAATGTACCAGTATGCACAGTCAGACTACCCAGATTATCAACAGTATTCATGAAAGAGCCTAGAGAGGGAGGTTGGCTTGCCCCTTATCGAGGTTCCTGTAGATCAAGAGGGTCCCTATGTACATAGTCGTGTATTGGGAAAAGACAGAAAGTTTCTGATTGATACAGGGGCGAGCAGAACTACCATCAGTCATGACGAGGTTCCAGGGGCACCCCTCTCAGGCTCACAGAATATTTCCCTGGGATTTTCAGGAAAGCCTATTGTTAACGAAGTGTCAAAGTCAGTTTCCCTAGGAGTCGGTCCATTGTCCCGCACTACAGACTTGTTGCTTACGAAATCATGTCCAGAAAACTTGCTTGGTATAAAAACATTGAAAGAATTAGGAGCAGTGATTTGTTGTTCTCCGAAAGGAGTGAGATTGTTTTTACGTGACTTTAAAGGACATTATGTGTTGAGAGATTTTGACCCCAGACTCCAGAATGTACCACAGCATTTATGGGCGCAAGGTCCGACTGATGTAGGTTACATGCACATTACACCATACCGTGTCACACTCAAGCAAGGAGTTGTACTGCCACGAATCCGACAATACAAGTTACCACCTGATGCTGTAGTTGCATTATTGATAATTGTTGACGAACTCATTGCACAGGGAGTGGTTGTAGAAACTGACTCCAATGTATGTAATTCTCCTATCATTCCGATTCTTAAACGAACTGATCCAAATGCACCACCGGTCTACAGACTAGTGATTGACCTCCGAGAATTAAACAAATGCATAATACCACAGTACCCAGTGGTCCCAGACATTTCTTCACTATTGACTGCAATTGATTCCGAAGCGACGTTCTTCACTGTAATTGATCTCAAGAACGCCTTCTTTAGTGTCCCGATCCATCCAGAGAGCCAATACCTCTTCGGATTCTGTTTAAATGGACGAAGCTTCAAATTTACGAGGGCTCCTCAAGGGTTCACAGAAAGTCCTAGTATTTACAGTCAAGCATTGAAAAGACAACTAGACAGTATTCACATGCCTACTGACACTGCACTGCTCCAATACGTTGATGATCTTTTGATCACGGCACGAACAGAACGAGACTGTGAACGTGCATCACTGACAGTCTTATACTTCCTGGCAGAAAAGGGGCACAAAGTGTCCCCTTCGTAGTTACAATTCTGTGACCAGCAAGTGGTGTACTTTGGACACTTGCTGTCCAAGAGGGGTAGACAGTTGACACCTGACCGCATTCAGTTAATTGCACACCTTCCACAGCCCAAGACACAAAAGGAAGTACGGGCCTTCATTGGCCTCACTTCTTACTGCAGACAATGGATTCCTCAGTACGCATATCTAGCTAAACCACTCATACAGTTGACAACACAGGAAGCAGCGACTTCGACTGCCCTCCCTTGGACTCAGGAACATACACTTGCATTTGATGAATTGAAGAAAGCCCTATGTCAAGCACCAGTTTTAGCGACACCATGTTACAGCAAACCTTTTACACTTTTTGTCACTGAACGCAATGGCACAGCATTATCCGTCCTCACACAAGATCAGGCAGGAAAGCACAAGCCTTGTGCTTACTTTTCTAGTACATTGGATCCAGTGGCCCAGGCTCTGCCTGCGTACCTAAGATCAGTTGCAGCAACAGCTCTAGCAATCAGACAAAGTGATTCCATAGTGTTAGGACATCCCCTGACAGTACAGGTTCCACACTCAGTGGAAGTTCTCTTGAACAGGACACAGACACAGCACCTGACTATAGCAAGACTGACAGGATATGAACTGACATTGTTCCAGCCACACATAGAGATCAGACGATGCAATACTCTGAACCCTGCTACACTTTTACCCTCGAGCACAGCAGACCCTACACCACATGACTGTGTGGATGTAATTAACACAGTGACGAAGCCAAGACAAGACAAGACTTGACAGACATTGCATTATCCGACCCAGACCTGACACTTTATGTGGATGGTTCATGTATGAGAACAAGTACAGGAGAGTTAGTGGCCGCATATGCAGTGACCACTGATACTGAAGTCATAGAGACACAACGAATTGACACCCTGTCAGCCCAAGCAGCAGAGCTCATCGCTCTGACCCAAGCCTGCATACGAGCCAAGAAATTGAAAGTAAACATATACACGGATTCACAGTATGCCTTCGGAGTCGTACACGACTTTGGAGTCCTTTGGCAAGAGAGAGGTTTTCTGACCTCCCATGGGGCCAAAATACAGCATGGTCCCCTCATTCAAGCCCTGTTAGATGCAATACACTTGCCTACAGCAATAGCCATCATGAAGTGCAAAGCACATACAAAAGTCACAGACACCATTTCCCAGGGTAACGACCTGGCAGATCGAACAGCTAAACTTACAGCCCAGACTCAAACAGACATTCCAACTGACACGACAAAGACTGAAGTACTATCACTGACAAATTGCATGACAGTCAGAGATCCCTCACAAGATGTACTCGACATACAGACACATGCCGCTCCAGACGAAATCAAGAAATGGACTGAACAAGGAGGGGTCCAGACAGATCAGGGATGGATGACGAAAGGCAAAGCCACGTGGTTTCTCCCTGACTCCATGGTTCAAGCTATCATAAATACAGCACATAGTCCAGCACACTTAGGAGAAAAAGCCATGTTAGACAGTATACAGAATATCTGGTTCAACAAGCACCTGCGTGCAGCAGCGAAACAGAAAGTGCGTACCTGCATGATCTGTTGTCAGTTCAATCCAGGCAAAGGCATTCCCGTGGAACAAGGTGGATTTCATCCTCCTGACCACCCTTTTGAAGTCCTCCAGATGGATTATATTCAGATGGACAGATGTCGATTATTCAAGTATGTCCTCGTAGTTGTATGTGCCCTATCTAGATGGACAGAAGCGTACCCAGTCCCAGATTACACTGCTGTGACCACTGCCAAGCAGTTGGTCCGAGAGTTTTTCCCGCGATATGACTTGCCCCATGTCGTGTACTCAGATAATGGGCAGCCCTTCTCTTCTGAACTGATGAAACAAGTATCTCTTCTGTTAGGGTACCAGTGGAAATTCCATTGCGTACGACACCCAGAGGCAGCAGGTCTCGTCGAGAGACACAATCAGACTCTCAAAACAAAGTTAGCGAAGGTCTGTGCAGACAAAGGCGTGGATTGGATGGTAGCCTTGCCGGTTGCCCTCATTTACATGCATATGGTAGCTCATTCCAGAACCGGACTATCTCCGTACGAGGTGGTTTTTGGTAGACCGCCGAATATGTGGGGTACGCCTATGCCAAGAAAGATAACCGATGTCGACAGTACTATGCTGACAGATTACCTGGCTTCCTTGATGTCTGCACTCCTTTCTTGTCGTTCACAGGTTGCAGCTGCCTTCCCCGACAACACCCAGGTGAAGACTCATGCAATTGTTCCGGGAGACCTGGTGATTGTCCGCAACTTCGACCGTTCAAGCCCTCTGGAGCCCCGCTGGCGCGCGCCCAAATTGGTCTTGTTGACGACGAGGACCGCCGTCAAGGTCGAGGGGAGAAAAGGATGGCTCCACGCCCATCATGTGAAACGCTTCCATGGACTTGGTTCAGTAAAAGACTCTGAGAACTGTCCCGAAAACATTGACTCTAAACCCCCTTTTCTAGAAAAGACTCCGCAACAAGAGTATAGACAAAAACTACGGTCTAGTAAGTCAGACAGCGTTTAATTGTTTAAGTCGCCCTCGGGTGAATCGGTTAGACAGGTTCCTGACATGTATAAGATCGTAGACCCAAATAGCCAGAGAGATAGGCAGAAAAAGATGAAAGAAAAGTACTGCAAAAACGTACGCAGTAGATGCATAGTAACTCTGATCATTATGTTTTTTCTAAGTATATCGATTATATGTATAAGCTTGACGCTACATGTTTTCTTTCCTCCTCTTGGTTCACATATACATTCTTCCTTCAATGACACTGTAGAGCACACATTCAGTGACCTGCCACCCCATGAATTGTCATATCGACTAGCACTGCGCAACAACACTTTTATTCGTATGTTACATCATTCTCACCAGACCAGCAATGTAATGAATTGCTGGGTATGCGGCCGACTCCCACCTTATCAGAAAATGAAGGGAGTTCTGCCCCTCTTTCCTTATCTGTTTTCGCACAATGGTTCGTGCGGAGCCTGGTTTGCTTTAATGTCATTAACACAAGACAGACAGTTCACAAACTCCCAGAGTGAATGGATTTGGGGGGACCTGAATATAGTCATGAATAAGGCATGTTTTCCCGATAAAGAAGGTTTTCCCCAAAGGAAAGGAACAGATCTAGAAAATGAAGTGTACGAATTAGGGAATGTTTCCCTTAGCCTCATGATTCTGAACGTCCAGTCCGAGACCAATACCGGTTCACCGTTTATAACAGTCTTACCAGTAAAAGGTGAATTATGTGCTAGAAAGAATGGTTCAGTACACCTAGGACACAGTGATTGTAATACTGTGGTCGAATTCAATGATAAAGGAAAGTCTACTTTCAAAGCTTCCCGCCATTCCTATATCATTTGTGGTCAGACAGCCTATGTACGTCTGCCCTTAGACTGGGGTGGAACGTGTTATATTGCGTTCCTACTGCCACCCGTTTTTCTAGCCCCATCCCATTATCATCGAGATTCCCAACTCGTACATGTAAGACACAAGAGGGAGACCGAGTCCCCAGTTGTCGATCAGACTGAGACAGCGTGGGAGCAATATACAGATTTCAATAAAGGATTCTTTTTTTTCGTAGGTCCCTTCAAAAACAGTAAATTAATACGCAAATTAACCAGAAGAGCAGTCTGCTATGAGACTTGTTGTTCTTCAGAACCGCCTTGTTCTTGACGTCATCTTGGCCGATAGGGGCGGAGCTTGTAGAGTGATCGGCTCCAGTTGTTGTGTGTTTATTCCTAATAACGCACCATCAGTGTATGCAGCAATAACAAGGCTCCATAAGATAGCTCACGAGATACACCAGAATCCAGGCACCTGGACTTGGTCCGGTTGGCTCTGGAGTGTGATATCAGCCTGGGGATGGAAAGTATTGTCATTCCTAGGAATAATACTGCTCGTAGTATTCAGTTGCTGTCTCTGTCTGCAATGTGGCCCAGCGATTTGCGGCTTGTGTGCCACTGCCTGTATACCCCGTCCACGTCCCCGTGCACAAATGAAAAAGGATGAGCAAATGATGCTATATGAGCAAATAGATGGTCTCATGAATATAGACGTATCCTAAAGGGCGCAGTAGGGGACAAGGAGGGAATGAGGAAATAGAAATTTTATGTGGTCAGTGTGTCCCCCCCCCACTCGCACCCTATCCATGTACTTATGCCCCATGTATGTCCATGTTATCATGTAGTTCCCTTCCCATGCCTGTAATGGTGATGCCCCTGCATTTCCGTCTAATGTTAACACGTCAGTTATTAGGTCTTCCATGAATGAAACGTTAATTCTGCACTGAGGCCTACGTTGCCAATGCATTTACATGGTACACGTTTATAAGTCGAGATACACACGTTTTTGTGGCCCAGCCGAGCCAGGCCTTGAATTCAGGCTCCGAGCCTCTTCTGACTCTGAAAGCTGCAGTTTAGGTATGCATCCCTGACCTCTCCCTTACTCCCTGCTCAGCCGAGAGGTGCCCGGCCTGGCCTGCCTGCCAAGACGGTATTTTGCCTACAGTTATCTGCTCAGCTCCGTAAAAACACATTCCAGTCTAGTGAAAGAGGTAAACATTATCCGCCTGCAGAGCATGGGGCCTAGCCTTTCTGTCTTCATGCAAGTGATTTACTGAACCCGTTGCCATAGAAGGCCCATGGCACCCACGCAATGCACGAAGAAATATATGCACACACTAGCATCTAGTGATGAACAGCCTTTACTCGAGAGACTTTTACTTCAGACAGTACATCCTCCAAACACAAGATATCAGATGTGCCAAAGGTGCAGGTTGTTCTGACATTCCAGACTCCAGACTCCTCTACTAGTGCTAAAGTCAGCTCCCCCAGCTCTCCCCAGTTACACGTCAATTTCACGTCATGACCAGTTGCGCGCACATGTAGGGTAAAGGTTTCTGCTGACCCTGCAGACCTCCTCTATGCATCCACCCACCTATGACACACCTATGACTCATCAAGTGAACATCCACGTGTACGCCTCCTTACACGCCTTCTTTCACGCCCATGTGTTCTTATCTCTCTCTTTCACTTGCTCCGCCTGGAGTGTTCCGTCTTCTCTATTCATTGCAATTGTATGGCTTTACTATATATAATGTGTTATATGAATAAAACGTCAGATATCGACCCTTCCTGAACCTTAATGGTGATGGAACCCGATTCTCCACTGACTCGAGTCATTGTAATAAAGCCCTTTTGACTCGGACACCACGGACTCTGCCTCTCATTATATGAGCTATCCTTATTCCTTATTAATGTATAGAAACCATGTCCGGGTAATATTTAATTTACCACACCATCCCCCAGGGTCTGGCCAGCATAGATTTCTTTTTGTGAAGGAGGCCTTGTGGCCCCTCTCCTGAGGCCAATTATGGGCCTGGGGACCCCATCCCCCTGGACCTGGGCTTACATTGGGGGCTGCGGGAAGCCCCAATGGTCCGAGCTGGCATTGCTTTTGGACAAGGGGAGCTGAAATGCTGCTTCCCTTGTCCAAAAGCAATACTGCTTTGCTTTATAGAACAAAGCAACAGTAAACACATATGAGTGTCCTTGAGGTATTCGCTGATTTTGCAATAGCAATGTGATAATGCATTTAAAGTAAGTTTGATTCTACCGATTGAGATCTTGGGATTTCATTTGTTGCTTGAAAGAGACGACTACTTGAAGTTTCGACTGCTATTGTCCATACATTTGAATTATATAGGACTACTTATTTGAATTTAAATGTTAGACGGGAAAAGCAATATACTTGTTGTTTTCAAACTCAGGAGAATGAATGGTTATTGCTTATGGCACGTATTCGGCCATTCACCCTGCAAAATTGATGTAAGCGGGGGAAAAAAATAGCAGTGAGCTGAAACAGACACTGTACATTGTTTCAGTTTAAATGTCCACAATCTTTGTTTAAATGGTAATATGCTGTTAAAATGCCACGTTTACAGGTATAAGTTACACAAGTTATATTGTTTTAAGTGGTTAAACCATTTGATGACCGGGTATGCTTTTCACTCCTAAGTGAGAATATTTGCCATAGTTTCTCCCAAGAACAGGAGCAGAGGCTAAACCAACCTACTGGAAGGGAAAGTTGTACTGCCTTGCAAAAGCAGTCAACTATTTTGAATCTTAAAGGAGCCCATAGCTCCGTAATTTTGGAATGCTCCTAAATGTTAACCTCTTCAGCACTTCCAGTACCTTTTCATCAGTCGAAGATGGGTATGCCTTTGTTATTGTTCATTTGCACCACTGAAATAAATGTATTTAGGCTATGAGTTTCCTAGCACATAAAAGGTCTATTCATACATGGTCTGAGTACTCAATGAATGTTGTGCATGTTTTGGAATGTTCTACATAATTGAAAGGACTCAATACCTTACCCCTCAATTACACAGGGAATCTAAGGTCCGTCCATATTCTGAAATGAACCCCTTGGAATGTATTTCAAAGCATAGGCTAGGTTTGTGATGGCAGATGTTTATAGAAGAAACAACCAACCTACCATTAGAAGTTTCATGGAGCACAACTGCTAACTAAACTTGGTGGTGTCTACTCTATTTATCTTCCGATAGAAATATTTGTATGCATAAACAGGTTTATGTTGTACAGTGGCACTCTTTAGTATGAATTGTTTTATATTTGATAATACATTATTGTTGTGGTATGAGACAAGGAAAATCCATTTTGACATCAAGCTAAAAAGTAAAGCACAATTATTGACTATTTGTATGACAATTTGTTATGTATTTTCCTTCTATGTCTCTCTTTGCCAAAGCGCCGGGACACTCCATGGAGTAGCTGTGCGCTATAAAAGAGCTTTTTATAACATAACATAACTTAACAATTTGAATGCAGCATGTGTATGGGCACTGTATTTGTATTGAATTGCCAATTTAGATAGCGCTTTATAGTCCTTTTCTCAGCATCAAAGCAGGTTCTTGTAAGGGTAGCATTCTTCACTTTGGGGGGCAGTGTGTGGTTGCAAGGGATTTGTATTTGTTGTGGCACTAACTGTAAAGCTTTTTGTGTTGGGTGTGACTGACAGGAGAAGTGCTTTTATGTTGTCCATGTTTATTGCGTTTAGTACTAGAGAAAAGATGTATGAAAGAGACATATGCACATTGTGATTTCAACTTGTTGGCAGTTGTGGCAGGTCTTTTATTAAGTTTATGTTTTTTCTGTATGCTTTCAGTCTAATTCTGATGCTGACAACAGCAGTTGATGAACCCACTCTTGAGTCTAAGGAATCTAGGATGGATGGACAGGCAATGTGAGGGAAAAGGTAGAGTAATCTTCTGTGAGATTAGAACTGTAGTATCTACCAATGATTAGGATAAGTGATAAGGCAATAGTTGGGACCCATGGGAAGGGATTGGGTTATAGTCCTGTTGAGTGCTCGCTATAGTTGGTAGATCGCTTTTGGCTATCAAGTGTCAGCCCATTTTGGTACTGAGTGGTTTAAGGTGGATGGATATTGGGTTTCTATAATATATTTTTTTTAAATGTCTTGTTGCAGGCCAGGGTTATTATGGGTGCTGTTTCAAGACAGTTGGCTAGTGAACTTTGTTATACAACCTGTACTCATTACAATCAGTTATGGTATTATAGATCCTTAATCAAGACCAGGTAATATGCATACATGTTATGCCACTAGTACTTTCACAGGTGGCTGTGTTGTGGTGATTGCTGATTATTTGGAAGCCGCTATTTCTATGGGATCCAGTCAGCCTGAAGAAGATCATAGATTGGCTTTCTGGAGACTTCTTAGTTATTCTTGAGCAAAGGGTGCTATGTATTAACCCCTTCTATGCTCATGACGGAGACGCTCCGTCATGAGCCTCGGTTGAGCTGTGCTCATGACGGAGAGGTTCCGTCATGGCCCGCTCGGCGTGCCTGCGCGGCGCAAATTCCGCGCCTGCGCTGGACGTTCCATTGAGCGGGCGGGGCCATGACGGAACCGCTCCGTCATGAGCACTGCTGAACCGCGGCTCGTGACGGAGCGGCTCCGTCACGAGCATGCGAGCGCCGCTCGGCCTCCCCGCCCCCTTAGCGCTGAGGCGGAATTCCCGCCGCAGCGAAGGGGTTAATATGATTCCAATTAATATCTTTGATGGGAAGTTATGTGGTGATTACGATTCTAGCCTGATGCTTAATCAGGCTGTTTGGATTATCCAATTCATATATTGGAATAGTTCTACTTTCTTCCTGAATTTGAGGCTCGATTCTTTGTTGCTGAGGTGGTCTTTTAGTTCTTTATTTTTGGAAGAAAGCTCGTTGGAGGTTGCATCGCAGATTGCTTGTGGATGTGGGATCACAGAAGTGGTTCATTTCTGTACTTTCATAGAAGGGTTATACTGCATTAATTATTCTCATAAAGTAATGGTCTCTCTTTGTATGTTTGTGTTGCTGATTTGATATGTATGCCCTGTTCGGGCTGGACTGTTCCCATGAGGCACAGGGTCAAGGCTGGTTTGCATATGACCATGTCTGAACTGGGGTGGTGTGGTGAGCAAAAAAACGATGGATTTAGGCCCAGATCTCTGTACTGGGGTGAATGTATGACATTGTTCTGCATTCTGTCCATCAACTGTTATTTTTGCATTTGTAACCCCGAGTGGGACGGGTATGCTCAGACGTGAGTCCTGTGCTCTCCACGCCACTGGAGTCAAGCTATCCTGGCTGAAGACGGCTGATAGCCAGAAACCGGTCCTAGGATGCTTGATTCCGGTCCAGGAAAGACATAGCTTGGCAGTTCGGGCTGGACTGTTCCTATGAGGCGCAGGGTCAAGGCTGATTTGCATATGGCCATGACTGAACTGGGGTGGTGTGGTGAGCAAAAAACAATGGATTTCAATTGATTTAGGCCCAGATCTCTGTACTGGGGTGAATGTATGACATTGTTCTGCATTCTGTCCATCAACTGTTATTTTTGCATCTGTCTTAGCAGTATATTTTTATTGTTCTTGTTGCAGATTTTGTCCATTTGTTATAAAGCATGGAGTTTTGTTTTCAGTGTCTTGATCCTATCATTAATCCATGGGTTCTTTTCTTGAGTTTAGTCCTTTTAGGGGTCTTCAGTGGTACCTATTTGTCCATGGCAATAGTGACTCATTTGTGGTAGATAGTAACCTCTAGTGATTGGTTGTTGGGTGAGTTGAAAATCAAGTATTTCAAGCTTCAGTTGTTTCCTTTGTGGTGGTGGTTGTTGTTATTCTGGTTCAACTTTATTGCTGTTTCTTTGGCTGGGAGTTGATCTTGGAAGAGATGATGTGGTGGATACTTCAGTTTAGTTGGGAAATTCCTGTTACTGCTGCATGTCCTGTGTGGAGGAAGGATGTAAAGGTGAGTGGATGGAGTGAATATTAAAACCAATGTGTGTCCAGCTGTAGGAGTTTGTCCCTTTAGACTTGGGGAAAGTGGTAGCCTCAAGGTTGAACATGATTTTATTTATTTTTTATTTATAAAGTTTTGTATAGCGCGAACATGACCCTAGAGGGTATCCGAGCGCTTTACATTAGATGAAGACAGGATATAGTTGTAAAACCAAAAACTCGTCAAATATGATTGTAGCATTGAGGATCATCCATGAAGTAATTATACACCTTAGCGAAGTTGTAGGCAGGTATGTAGTCAATAGGACATAATGTGTTATAAATAGAACATAAGGTGATAATCTTAGGGCGTAAACTTGTTCATTAGAAGAGTTTTCACTTCTTTTATGAAGGAGGAGGTAGATAAGATTTGGCGGACATCCGGCTGCAGAGAGTTCCATATTTTTGATTCGATTCCTGAGAAGGCTCTGTAGCACGTCCTCTTTTTGTGGAAAATCTGTGGTTTCGGTAGCAGTGAGTTTGTACTTCTTGAAGATCTGCATCCCCCTGATAACTCTAGCTTTTTTGTCAAATTTCTGGGGGTCTTGAAATGTAGGGCTTTATGAGTCATGCAGGTAATCTTTAGCTGTATTCTTGCCTCATAAGGGAGCCAGTTCAGGGCTTTTAGGGCCAGGGATAAGCGATTATTGTGTTATGTTCTGAAGACCAGTCTGGCTGCATTGTTAAGAGAGTCCCTTAGTGGGGCAAGATTGTATTTAGGAAGGCCACATAGAGTGGTGATTCCGTAGTCCAATCTAGGCAACACAAGAGCTTGGACCACCAGCTTTAAGTTGGTCTGTGGAAGGAAGGGTTTACGTTTCCTTAGGATACTCATCTGGTTATAAGTTCCTTTGGTGGCATTACTGATATGATTATGCATATTCAAGTGTTTGTCTAATGTGATTCCCAGGGGTTTAGCGGACTCAATAATGTGAGGAGAACAGTTGGCTGTTAGATGCTTCAACTAGAGGTCGTTCTTTGGTGTTGGTTAGGGGGAGAGATGGAGGTGTTGAGCTTGAGGTAGTTGCCAGTTAGCCAGCTTTGATGGATTTGATTTGTGTTTTATCTAGGCAGTCAAACTCGTTGTTCATGTCTCCTTGGTCACATTGGTTGATAAGGTTTCATGTAGCCTCCCTCCTCCATGCCATCAATTTAGACATCAATGAAACATAAACTGGAGGTGTTCTGAATGTAAGAAGGAATGTACAGGGAAAAAGTGTTGATGAATTTTCTCAGCATAATATCACTTTTGGTCATGAAGAAATCCTGAATACTTGTGGGTTTCAATGATATTTAAAGATGACAGCATTTGTACCTTCTACTTTAGGGCAAGTGCTGCAGATTAGCCATATTCTGGGGGAAGGCTACCTAACAGGTTGGGCAGCTTCATCACTGGACCAGATTCCAGTTATCAAAAGTAGATCCAAGTAACAATGATTCATAGATTAGATCAAATCTCATATATTTAGTCAGTTTTTTAATTATGGATTGGGCATTGATGAGGCAGTTTAGTTTCTGTGCACATAGCCCATTCTAATATGAGGATGATGTAAGGGAAGCGCAGTGCGCCTGTAGCGTAGTTAGGTTGTGTATGATTGTAGCATGGGGGCACACTTGATATTTGGGGAGGGCATGGGGTGTGTGTTACATTAAAAAGTTTTAGGTATATTAATGTACATTTTTGTTTGTTTGAGGACTATTTGATTAGTAAAGTAATGATGGAGCTTGGCATTGTTCTCCTTCCCTTTTAAAGACTGTTTTGTTTTCATTCCTATTGTGTTTTGACCTGTGTGCCTCTCTGTTTGATGATTTAGGAAAAGTGGGAGGCCGTTCCTCATAGAGCAACAGTTTATGCCCAAGTAGTGGAGTCCGTGCGAATGTGGTCTTGGAACAAGCTGCTTCCGTTTTCTGTCCAAACTGAGGCGGGGAACTGTGAGAAAAACATTGTGCCATTCCCAGAGATGGAGTTGTGCCCGGGTGCTCCTTGCGTTCATGACATCCAACTTAACCAGGTGGCACAGGGCGACTTCAAGCCCCTCAGTGAAGTGCTCAGCATGTTCAGGTAAGGGACTGAATTTATTGTATGAGACATGTTTGCCCTTGTTATCTTAATTTTTTTAAAACTTTTTTTATATTATGTTTGTTCAACAATTACTCCATACATTGAACAGTTAAGGAAGTGTTTGCTTTATTTTCTACTATATGTATGTATTTTTAGGTCTTGTGACCTATCAATGCGCATGCGCATTGAGCGGAGCGAGAGATAAAGGGGCTTAAACAGAGCTTACCGAGATCGGGCGATTCCATGCAGTGTCCGTTAAAGCGAGCTCAATGCACAAGCTCATTAACATAAAAAGCGCGTGCACATGCCTCCCTCCCACAGGCATCCCCCAGTGTGCGCTCTTCAAAGGAATGCTCTGCCCCCCTCTGCCACTTCACGCCAGCAGCTCTTCAAAGGGATCCGCTCCGCCCCCTACTGCATCAAAGGCTTTCATTTCGCTGCTCTTTTGTAACTTGCACACGTCACTTTTCTCTTGTAACACACTGTTCGCTACCTCTCACATTGTTTTTTCTTTTTTTATATACTTTCCCAAGTGCCACCATTGCCTACGTAACGTTTGTTCCTGTGTTTGAGTGTCCGCCGTTTATTGCAGTATTATTCCTCTACTTGTCCATTGTACGCTTTTGTAACGTGCACACATATCATTTTTCCCTCCTGTAATGTATCCATTGTTACCTCCTGTATTTTCGTTTCTCCCTATTGTCACTTTTAATTCATGTAACTTAACGTTTGCTTTTGTAATTTGTTCACTTGTAATCTTATCCTCATGCATCAGTTCTGCTCCTATTGTGAAGCGCTCTGATGCCTTCGGGTAAAGTCTGCGCTATATAAAAATCGCATAGATAAGTAACTATCACCCCCGTCTCCCTGCGCATCACTCACTGTACTCTCGGCCTCCGCAACCTCGTCCCGCCCCCACCTGTCCCCTCGGCCAACTTGGTAGAGATGCGGCCCCGCCAGGGCTCCTCCTCCTAGGACTCCCTCCTCGCAGCGTAGCCCCACTCGCACTGCTTCAACCACTCCACTGGCCACAGCAATTCTTTAGGGCCCTAACCCCTGCCTCCATTTAACACCGATACCGATACACATGCCCTTGTGTGCACCGTGGCAGCCTTGATCTAACTCGCCCAACGTCCTATTCTTGCTCATTGGGCCTCCTCCTCCTCTCGCTGCGCCTGACCCCTTCCCCCGCCCAACCCCCGTTTGGACATCAGAAGCCGTTGTGATGATCCTTGCCTCCTTATTAATCTTCCCGGGGTGGGGGCGGAGGGGGGTGGATGAGGTGTCCCACTCACTGCTGTCGCTTCTCCATGCTCACCCCCGCCCCTCCCCAAACCCATTCACCAGCCCTTACCATCGGCCGTCCTCCTTGTTCTCCTCCTCTTACAAATCCCTCCTTCTGATAACCCCCTTCTCCTTGTCCCTGCCCCTACGCCGTGTCTTCCTTGGCCGCCGCCCCCCCTCCTTTTTTTTTTTTGGGGGGAGTTTGTGATTCATCCCCCCACTCCCTTTAGCGCCCTTTCTGTCTGCCACCCCTTTTAAGCTTTTTTGCACCCTGGCATCCGCCCCCTCTCCCCCAGCCCAAACCCAGTACACTTTCCCCGAGACTGCGCCCAATGACTTCCTCTGCCCCGTAGCTCTACTATTGTCCTACCGTCTCTGCAAGGTGAACTGTCTCACTTGCTGGGCGCCCTTTGTGGCCCACTAATTCCGTATCGCACCAACTAACAAGGCCTAATTCCTGCATTATGCCCTTTTGGTCATCCACGAGTACCGCCACCCGATATGTTGTTGTCATGCCTACAATACCTCTTCGTAATTCTGTCCCCTTTGCTTAGACGCCCGCCCCGCACCCCACCACCATTTGTTCCCTCCCGAGACCGCCCTCTGAAACAGAGCCCCCAACCCTCGCCCGCCCCCCGGAAGACAGATGCGCCCTCGCCACATCTCTCCTGCAAACCTGGCTCGCGTGTCCCCCCCTCTCCCCCCCGCCGCCTCCCACTTGTCGTTCTATGCTTCTTAGTTAATTGTGTGGCAGCATGGTTTGAAGGGGAGACAGACAAGAAGGGGGGGCGAGGGGGGTCATAGCCCATTCTTGCAGCCCTGGGGCCATGATTCTTTCGCTTGTCTAGCAGGAAACCGAACTCCACCGTGGCTGCCCCCGCACTGCCCCCCCCCCCCCCCCCCCCAGTTGGACGAAACATCGGTCGCACGCCTAGGAGTCAGCACACCGTACATTACTCGTCTCCAACATGCTGCACCACGACAGCCCACTTGTATCCAGCATCTTACACCCAGGACCTTATACCCAGGTGTCACAAGTCTTGCGACCCCCGGAAAGCCCCCCCATCCACCGGCCAAGGACTCGGTCGGCACCTCCCTGCCAAGTGGTGCTTACACGCGACCATCACCCGCATTTCCCGTGCTTCGGAATCCAAATGCTCTCGCCCGACAGCCTCTAACAGCAGCCCACCTCTCATGCATTACCCGCCATCTCCCGAGCCTCGCTTTCCCCGCAGTATTTCTTTTACGCCCCCAATGATGCCCCGTACATCCCCAAGACCACAACCCGTCCCCATCCACCAGACCGGCAACCTCCTACCAATGCTTAGTATATGTATTTTTGTCCTAAACCAAAATTAAAATGCTGGCCCTGCATAACGAAGGTCATTTTGAATTATAGAGCCACAAATAGAGTATTTAGAAAACCATGGTGTTAACCCCTGTGGAGCGAAAAGTTTCATTGGCTTGGCGCACCATAAGAGGACTTCTTATTCTATTTGCAATACCAGCCACCCGGCAACCTCCTTCTCCCGCTACCTGCCGCAGCTCCCTGCCTCCCCCAGATCCCACCCCTCCGACCAACTTGGTGCCCGCCTCATTCGGTCACCCTTTAGGAAACTTTTGTCACGCTCACTTGCGAGCCCACCCCCCCCCCCCAGCATCAGACCGAACCCAGCGTTGAAGCACCATTGTGCAGCTCTGCGATGACCCGACAGCGCTTAACCCCCTGCAGCAGAACATTTGCAAAGCACATTTGATCTGAGTTAATAAGAACTTGTATTTTTTATAAAACGTGGGCTTCCAGCTGACTGGCAAACAAGCCTAATCTAATCATTTCTTTTTAACACCATGGTCCACACGCACTTACACACACCTCATATAATTTACTCCCAGGCCGGCCGGCCCAGGGTATTCAATTTATTACAAGTGATAATTGAACGGGGACGGTGGGTGGCGTCAACACTATTCATGTGGTCATTGTGCATCAAGCAGGGCAATTAAGAGCACTAAAGAGAAAGATGTGGGCGCGAAAGGTATTGGTGCGTAATGGCGGCAGGTCTCCACATTACACCATTTCAAAGATAGGAACAACTGCGGATATCACCGGCTTCTAACACGCGGCCAAGCATCTGAACATGCACTTTCTGGTCCCTCCGCTCCCTTGAAAAGGTCTGGAAAAAAGACCCATCCACCAGCAACAAGGACGCCTTCAAAAGCGCCATCCGTACTCACCACCAACTGATCCGAAAAGCCAAGAAAACAGCATTCAAAGATCGACTTGACAACAACGCCCACAACAGCAAGGAACTTTTCAACATCGTCAAGGAATTTTCCAACCCCTCGGCCAACGCCAACGACATCTCCCCCTCTCAAACCCTCTGCGATTCCCTAGCCTCTTTCTTCCACAACAAGATTGCTGACATCCACAACAGCTTTGACAACCAACCCGGAAGCCAACCCACCCTACCTTCAGCTGACCATCTTCCCCCCGTTAACACCCTTAACGCCTGGAACCCTATCTCCACTGAGGACACCATCCGCCTGATGAATTCCATCCACTCTGGATCCCCCACAGACCCATGCCCTCACCACATCTTCAACAAAGCAGACTCCGTCATAGCTCCTCACCTCCGAGACGTCATCAATTGCTCCTTCAACTCCGCTACCTTCCCAGATAACTGGAAACACGCTGAACTCACCGCCCTTCTGAAAAAACCAACAGCAGACCCCACCGAACTCAAAAACTACCGCCCCATCTCGCTTCTTCCGTTCCCGGCCAAAGTCATCGAGAAAGCTGTCAACAACCAGCTCGCCGCCTTCCTCGAAGCCAACAATTCACTCGACCCCTCACAATCTGGCTTCCGAGCCAAACACAGTACTGAGACCGCCCTCATCGCAGCAACAGACGACATCCGAACTCTACTGGACAATGGAGACACAGTCGCCCTCATCCTCCTCGACCTTTCTGCAGCCTTCGACACAGTCTGCCACAGCACCCTTTCACACCGCCTCAGAAACATCGGAATCCAAGGAAAGGCACTGGAATGGATCACCTCGTTCCTCACCGGAAGAACCCAGAGAGTCCGCCTCCCACCATTCAAGTCCGAGGCCTCTGAAATCATCTGCGGCGTACCACAAGGATCCTCACTCAGTCCCACCCTCTTCAACGTATATATGAGCCCCCTCGCGGCCATCGCCCGCCAACACAACCTCAACATCATCTCTTACGCGGATGACACTCAACTGATCCTATCTCTCACCAAGGACCCCAGCACCGCCAAAACTAACCTTCACGAAGGAATGAAAGAAGTCGCCGAATGGATGAAACAAAGCCGACTGAAACTGAATTCAGACAAAACAGAAGTCCTCATCTTAGGTAAATCCCCCTCTGCATGGGACAACTCCTGGTGGCCGGAAGCCCTCGGAAATGCACCCATCCCGACAGACCATGCACGGAACCTTGGCGTCATCCTGGATGCCTCACTATCAATGAACAGACAAGTCAGCGCCGTATCCTCTTCCTGCTTTAACATTCTTCGCATGCTCAGAAAAACATTTCGCTGGATCCCCACCGAAACAAGGAAAACAGTCACCCATGCTCTGGTCACGAGCCGACTGGACTACGGAAACACCCTCTACGCAGGTACCACCGCTAAACTCCAGAAGAAACTACAACGAATCCAAAACGCCTCAGCCAGGCTCATATTAGACATCCCACGCAACGAACACATCTCTGGTCACCTTAAAGACCTCCACTGGCTACCCGTCAATAAGAGGATCACTTTCCGACTGCTCACCCACGCACACAAATCACTCTACGACATCGGACCAGATTGCCTCAACTCTCGACTGTCCTTCTACTCCCCCTCCCGCCAACTCCGCTCTTCCAGCCAAGCCCTCGCCACTGTACCTCGCATCAACAAGACCACCATGGGAGGCAGATCCTTCTCTCACCTTGCTGCCAAAACATGGAACTCACTCCCCGCCTACCTTCGCCTAACCCAGAATCACCTAGCGTTCAGAAAGCAGCTTAAAACGTGGATATTTGACAAATAATCCTCCTCCTCTTCCTAAGCGCCTTGAAACCCTCTGGGTATGTAGTGCGCTATATAAATTTCATGACTTGACTTGACTTGACTTTAAAAGCAAACACTTTTGGTTTCCCATTGCGCGGATGCTCCTGTAATTTCTCTCTTGTCTCCGATACTAGAGATAAGAGATAAAAGAAGGACACCAACTCTGGCGCCCCTTTTGGACTCGAAAGACATCCTCTAATGCGCGTGTTGCTCATTGAGGTATCTACAAAGCACTTCCTTTCTACCAGGGTGTCTCCACTGATTCCAAAACAGCATCACAGCTGCAGGATAAAAGGGCACCGTGTCTGTGCTGGAGGCACCAGCGTCACCTCTAATAGCCGTCACTGTCCCTTGTCAGCCGCCTCCGTTTCCTATCCGTGGGAGTAAACTTCAATGATTCTAATAATTGTCAGTAATAATACCACCACAGCATCTCTCAGCACCACCACTCAGCACCACCACTCAGCACCACCACAGCATCACTCAGCACTACCACAGCATCACTCCGCAGCACCACTCAGCACCACCACAGCATCACTCAGCACCACCACAGCATCACTCAGCACCACCACAGCATCACTCAGCACCACCACAGCATCACTCAGCACCACCACTCAGCACCACCACAGCATCACTCAGCACCACCACAGCATCACTCAGCACCACCACACCACCACTCAGCACCACCACTCAGCACCACCACAGCATCACTCAGCACTACCACAGCATCACTCCGCAGCACCACTCAGCACCACCACAGCATCACTCAGCACCACCACAGCATCACTCAGCACCACCACAGCATCACTCAGCACCACCACAGCATCACTCAGCACCACCACTCAGCACCACCACAGCATCACTCAGCACCACCACAGCATCACTCAGCACCACCACAGCATCACTCAGCACCACCACAGCACCACTGAGCACCACTGAGCACCACCACAGCATCACTCAGCACCACCACAGCATCACTCAGCACCACCACAGCATCACTCAGCACCACCACAGCATCACTCAGCGCCACCCCAGCACCTCTCAGCGCCACCCCAGCACCACTCAGCGCCACCCCAGCACCACTCAGCGCCACCCCAGCGCCACCCCAGCACCACCACAGCACCACTCAGCAGCACCACTCAGCAGCACCACTCAGCAGCACCACTCAGCAGCACCACTCAGCAACAGCAGCAATAAGCACAACACCAGCATCACTCAGCGCAACACCAGCATCACTCAGCGACACCCCAACATCACTCAGGGCCAAACCAGCATCAGTCAGCAAAAACACAGCATCACTCAGCACCTCCCAAAAATCACCATTAGCGCCAACACAGCATCACTTCTGCACCAACACGGCACCACTCTGCGCCACCACATTATCACTAGGCAGCAACACATTAACACTCAGCGCAACACCATCAACACCACAGCACCACTCTACACCACAACAACACAAATCAGCACCACCACAGCAACACTCAAAGCAAAGACCACAGCCATTGGGATTTGTAATATCAATACATGTAAATCAGGGAAAAACTAAACATGTATCTTTACTAATGCTATAGGTGTCTCATTTGCTAATTTTATAACTATTGGCATTTCAAAGAACAATATTAATAATTTTAATATTTTAAAAACCTAAACATAACTTAAAAAATAATTATATTTACAATACCAATAGCTCCAACTTTTCTAATGCGAGACCTATTGCATTTCCAATGCTTGTTTGAATTTATTTTGGTATTTCACTTCATTAAATTTTGAGTGGAGCCCCCTGGAGAAGGACTTATAATAAACAATAAATAAATACACTTATTGCCAATTCAACATACGTAACAGAAAAATCTGTTAGCTAAAAAAAAGTTTTTTATATCTTTAAAGTACATCTGTCAAAGTTAGTTGGGACTCTCTATACTATAGGCAACAACACTAAATTAATCATACAATTGAATAGAAGTTGAGATTTAGCAAGTTATTTATGCAGCGTTATTCACTCAATGTAGGGAAAGCTTAAGAAAAAGTATATATAGATGTTTATATCTCAGCAAGACTCCACGCCTTCCATAATCTTCCAAGACAAATGGAGCACAATTTAAACGGTTAAGAATTTAGTTTTGTTACCTACAAAGAATGGTGGTAGCCATAACATGTTTCAGCCCCGAAGAGCCTTGATCACATGACGTGCTCACAATAGACCACATGATTTTTATACCATTTTTTTACCCCTTATTTAAAGTGACAGTGCCAATAAATTAGTACGCCCAAATATAAACATGTGTTTTTCAATTTACATCTGTAAATGTGTACGGTATACATAAAATGCATATAACAATTCTTTTAGCAATAGCCAAACATACTTCGTTTATATGTTTTTTGTGAAGCTCACATGGTGCAAAATAGCTTTGGTAACGCGCCTATATTATACTGGTATAAATACCTTCTGATCTAAATGTGCAAATTGGCAAATATTACACTTATATCAAAAATGTAATTGAAAATCAGTTGAATTAAAAAGTGCCAAAAAATGATAAATACCTGTGGCGCTATCTAAAATGCTACACACCGTTAATATTAATTTTGTACTTTCTGTCCAAACAACCCTTTTTTTATAGTCAGAGAAACGTATGTAACTTTTTTCTGCCAAGGAAACCCTGGCAGTACAGTGTTTTCCTGTCTTCACCAATCGTCCTCCACGGGGCATATAGCCTAGCCTGCAACGTGGCACACTTCATGTATCCATCAGTGCACTTACTCATTATTCTAAATGTTGACCCATTCTCACATTCACCCACTCACACTGCCACACACACACACTCCCCAATCAATGAGCAAGTACTACGACTTTTAAAATGGCCGGATTATAAATCTTTCTAACATAACATTATTGGATTTACCAGTGCGTAATTGTCTCCACTTGGAGAACTGGAGTAGGCCTTTGGTACTTTAAAGTAATTGTGTTCCTTCACAATCTGTGCCCAGTATAATGATGCGATTTCAGGCAAGAGCAGGCTTGCCACTACTGTTATTGTGTACCTCCTGATCCTCACATTCTGGTTTGTTAACAGGATCTAAAGACGAAGCCGCGAAGTATAATGGAACAACAACTGCACTTCTTGCCACTAGGAGAGTCCGATTGTTAATAATGAACCCATTGAATGGCAACACAGAAATACATTTGCTGGCAATCCTGTCCTTTTGCATCTAAGACAGTTATAGTACTGTCCAGACAGATACATTATGCCAATATTCAAAAACTTATGTCATGCGGCTTGCAATGTTCAACTGACAACCAGCAGCCCTACAAGGCAGGCCCTTGTCTCACACAGCAATGGCTAATTTAGCTGGTACCCCAGACCTAGAGTCTGGTGGCACTGATAGATGCTAAAATTACAGTGACCCAGAACAGGTGGCCATATTGAAAGTTCCTCTGTCTGCATAAAATGTTTACAAAATGACCTCTTAATGATACCTGATATGAGTTTTTTTCTCATTTGCTTTTTGAAATGTAAAGAAAAGTAGAGAAAACATTAGTTTAAGACTTCTGGATTCGATCTTTCTAATAATATGAATATGCAGAGAATATCCTTGGTGATGAACTATTGTTATGCCTAAATAACCTTTCCTTCCTCACCATTATATTTCAAGTCACCTGCCCATTCGCATCTTTCAAACAAGGTTCCTAATGATTCTGTATACTATGTTGAGGGACATTGGATTGTGAGAGCTACTTGATGGCATCAACTATCTGCTCTGAGACCCTTATGCATGATGTCACTTCAAACTGAGCTTTCTGGGTGAGAAGTTCACCAGCCTTTAAATGCTTTGCAGGGTCGATTTCAGTAAAGCCGTGAGCAGCAGCCCCGCATCCCACACAGTGCACTTTGAACCTGTGACATCGGGCAAAGCACAGGTGATCCTCTCCTGGTGGGATATCGACATGGATCCAGAAGGCACAATCAAATGCACCATGGAACCACACTGGATACAGCAATCACCACAAGATGTTCCGGTATGGATGCATGTTTTGTTTTTTAAATAGCTAACATTTTTGTTTTATTAAATGACAACAAAGTTGATTTAAATTCTGAATAATTTATATATCGAATTATGTCTGGTAACATGAGCTGAGATCATAATTTTTATGACTATAGCCTGGTAATTACACATTTTCTACAAGTTTTTGAAGACAATTAAAATAAAACATTGTTCTGCTGACATTCAGCTTTTGGTAATTCCAAACTTAAACATTATGAAGCCACTTTCTCTGATTTGAAGCTGTGTAGACCGCACCAAAAGGCACAGAACCGGTGACTTCATTTCACTCTCTATCACCATTGTCAAAAAGAAAGCAGCCTCCATATCTTCTTTGCCTCTTGAATCTATGCCCCCTGTCTTCATAACCACTGATGCTTTTGGCAAAGAAAGATGAGTGCATAGGGAGGGTAGCCTGATAATCTAAAGGACAGTCAAAGAGGGATTTGAGGTTGAACCAACAAATTGTTTCTGAGTCTTATTTGAAACACCCCTCGTGGGAGACCTCGTTCCTCAGCTGGTCAGGGTGCCTTTCACATCTTTCATCCAAGAGAGGACACTCACCCAAAGCATGCTGCCACCTTACACTGGTTATAATCTGAAGTGTTTCTAAGGCACTGATCTGTTTGGCGGAAAGATTTAAAAAAATGTCCGTCTTCGAGGTTCTTCTGGTTAATGTCTGATAGCACTCTTGGAATGTAATAGTGTATTTGTTTCGTATAGCGCTGATAAAACCTCATGAGTGAGTTTCTTATCACCAGATCTGCCAGGTGCTGAGACAGAACACTGGCAAAATAATGTGTTTGAAGGTGGTGGGAAAAGGGCGAGGTAAAGGAAGACCCTAAAATGGACACAAAATAAGATAGAAACTTGTGAATGTCAGTTGTTCTTTGTGCAAAGAAATTGTGTTTGGTTTCAGGAGACAACGTGGTGAACGCTTTTTAATTTCTTGCCAAGAACATTCGCAGTGGTTGGGTTCAGATCTCACAGGAGAGTGAGTTCCCTAAGACTGTGTGAGACAAGACACACCGGTTGTCCTCACTTAACCTTAAATGGTGGAATTTAGGAGGAGAAATGCGACTAATGAATTTCTGGTAATTAATGCGGCATTAATGCTCTCCGGAGCAAGAACCTTTGCTGACTGATATATTGGTGTTGTATAGCCTCCTTAATTCGGCTAGCCATTAAGCATAAATAGCTATTATAGTGGCTTCTTAATAGTAAATATTAAAGTAATGATCGATGGGAGCAGTAACAACCTGTGCACTTGGAAAACAGAAATATGAATTCTCCTCACCACTGCTGTGTCAAGTGCCTGAATTTCTCCAGTGTTTTTTGTTTAAGACGGCCACCACAATTATTGCTTTTCAAGTGTAATATGAACCGCGACCCTATTTAACATATTCAGTACCAAGATTGCCGACCAGGGAGCTAATTACTTGCTGACAGGGAAACTTTTACTACTTCATTCAAAATAATTTATCTCACTGGTACTTCAGATAGTAAGTAAACCCTGCAAATATGCTTCGCAAATCTTGGACCTTTATTAGCCACGAGAAAAGGGTGGTAGCACACCATCATGTTGCACTTGTTGGATCTCTAAAACCTCTTCTATGTTATCAAGGAATTTACATAGCGTTCGTTTGTGTGTTCCAGCAAGGAAGGTTTAATCCTTCTTGCCTAATGCCACATGTTTTCAGAATAACCAAGTGGGTAATTTGATGATTGACGTGCTACTGGATAGTGCAGTGGGCGCCCTACATCAGCCCTTTGGCAGAGAAGTGCACACAGCATATTAAGAAATCCACGCTGGTTAGGCGGTATCGTATCTGCCAAAAGTACTTCCACCAATGTGACGGGAGCAGTTTAGGTAAAAATGAATGTGGGCTGACCACCATGTCATGGCAGCCCGCATTGCATATTTTTGTCCTGCAGAAGGAAACCTCCAAGTTGGAGGTTCTTTCTTCAGAACAAAATTTAAATAATTCTGGTAAGAAAGGTGTTTCTCCCTAGACTTTTGCGATTTTTTTTCTGGACACATTCACCATCAGAAGCTCTACCCTAAACAGGATTTGAATTACAACAATATGTGGGCTGGAGGACTCTGTTTTGAATGAGCTAGCAGGTGAAGGTTTCCAATGGCAGAACCGGCTGAAGCTTCAAACTCCTAAACCTGGTGGTTCTCCCACCTCCACTTGAGATGGAGAGGGACTGTGAATATTGCAAAGTGGAAAACAACAGATTTACTGAGGTTCACGTGCTTTCCCAAATCCTAAATGACCCACTGCTTTACCTCATAAAGAACTCTTTTGGGTTAATTTATGTCTGAATTACCAGTGGTGTCAGGCTCTGTCCCATTTCTTAGATTGTGACAGACCTACCATTTGGTGAGTTGATGAGCGTTGACCCTAACTAGTCAAACAATTCCAGATGCATAGGTAATTATTTATATATGTATGTATTTATGTGGAATCATGTTTCATAAATGTAGCTTCTCAGAAAATTATTGACTTATAGATGATGCAGCAAGTTTTGACCAGCATGTAAGCTGGCAATGAGAGATATTCACAATATCCCAACGTAAAAGTGGTTTTGTCAATGGTTTAGAGGCTTCCGTTCAGCTGTGCTGCAGAAGGAAGAATGGTACAATAAACATTGGTCCTAACCCTTTTTTAAATGACAAATTAATCGAAATACTTAGTTAATTTAGTACATCAATTTACGAGCATGCTCAGGGAACACAAGTCTGTTCAAGGTAATCAATACATCATTCAAGCAAAAGGGGATAAAAAGCAACAACCAGATTCTAGATCCACCGGCAATTTATTTTCATAGCAAATGGTAATAGTAAACATACTTTACAGTAATTGTTATTACGTAAGAAATGGGTGACCCAAAAGAGGAACGTGCGAAGAGGAAGAGTGCTCTAGTGTGTAGTGGCAAGGAAAAGGAAGGGTATTTAGGGTAATGACATAAAAAAAAATACAGGTCTAAAATGCGGACTGTTCTCAATCACTGTCCTTATTGGCCTGGCCACAAATGCAGTTTAAGTGGTATTTTCACACAATTCTGTACATCGGGATATACATTCTCATGTGGCACGTTAGGTATGAAGGGTGGGGATCCAGGCCGTGCGCTTTAAAGGGGCGTCGATGTTTCGACCCGTCTTGGCGCCATGTATGTAAGTTAGACCTTGGCCGTGCGGGTCTTCATCAGGACAGAATGGGGCAAACCAAAAGTCTTTGTAGGGCTTCAGATTAGCCCCCTAGGAGATTCACGAACTACGTTGAATCCAGATTCTTGAAGAGCCAATGTAGTAGATCACTGATGTAATATCTGTAACTCCCAGAAGGGTCCATCCGAGCGGGGGAGGTGGGTCCAATTAGTTGGGTCACTCCTCATCAAGGCTTGAAAAATTCAGGGCTTGGGCTGCAAAAAGTCAGCGTCTCCTCGGCATCGCGTCTTGCTCGAGAGTCAAAACTCTCGAGCAAGACGTGACTCCCTTCTGGGAGTTACAGCACGAAATCCGCATCATCCTCTCCACACCGGACACATTGAGCAGATTCGCGAAGACCATACCTAACTAGCTGCACTGGCGTATAATACCATTGATGTAGAAATTTAAAATGTAGAAGACGAAAGTTGCCGTTGGCCACATACCCCCCAGTCATGGAGCAGCATTCAGTCCATTCATCATCATTCAATGGTTCTGGCAGGCATCTATCCCATCTGACCCTAGCCAGCACAGCACCCCCCCCCCCCCTTCATCCTCCTGTGCAGCTCGGTACAATCTAGAGAGCAATTTAACTCTATCCGTCGTGGTGTAGAGTAACTGCAAGGCCCCTAGCGCCAAGGGTTCCTCCGGATACGTAGGATATAAGGAGTGTACGGCCGCTCGGAGTCTGACATAAATGAATGTAGACATGACCACATTCGTGGATCGCTCCGTCACATTCTGCAACGAGAGGAACGTGGCCCCCGGGAAAAGATCTCCCATAGTGTGTAGTCCAGCGCCCTGTAGGACCTGCAGACCACCGATTTCGCCCGATACCGAGATCTCCGAGTGATATAATAGCGGCATACTAGGAGCATATAACGGCAACCTGTTCGCTCTCCTATCAAGCTCTCGCCACGCATTAGCCGTGGAGCGCACTGTGTCTACCTCACCCTTATCAAACACTGAGTGAGTATTAACCACCATAGCCCTCAGCGGGTTCGGCAGAACAGCACTGGCTTCAAGCGCCACGTGTGGGGTGTACGGAGGAGCTGACAACCAGTAGGCGGCGAAATGCGCTTGGGCACATAAGTAATATAACTTCATATCTGGCACAGCGAAGCCTCTCAGATCGTATGGTTTAGTCAGCACATCCCACGTCACTCGTGGTTTCTTCCCAGCCCAGGTTAAGGTGGTCAACAAGGACCGCAGTCTGGCAAAGAAGTGCGACTTCAGTGGGAGAGGTATATTAACAAAAAGATACAAAAATTTCGGAAGCACAACCGTTTTGATCAGAGACACACGATCAGCAAGGGTGAGGGGGAGCCGAATCCAGTGCGCCACCTGGTCCTCCAGCTTGGAGACAGCCACGCCATAGTTGGCCCTGATAATTTCTTGGCTATCTCGATGAATCCAGACTCCGAGGTAACGCACCGATTCCGTCGCCCATTCCAGTGGGAATTCCAAGGGAAAGGGAAGGGTAGCGTCGGTGAGAGGGAGTATTACAGACTTTTCCCAGTTGATGGTCAGACCCGAGTGACGGCCAAACCGTATGAACTCTCGAAGTATAGGTTCAAGATGGCGAGCAGGCTCGCGCACGTAAAGGACCATGTCGTCGGCATACATGGACACAGCCAGCGACCGGAGGGGGAATTTCAGAGCTGCGTCAGCATATTTCTGCCTCAAGACACAAGTCAGGGGCTCCATCACAATGGCGAATAGCAAAGGCGAAAGAGGGCAACCCTGTCGAGTTCCCCTCTGTACCGGAAACGAGTTCGAGACCTGATCGTTGACCCTCACTTGTGTTATGGGGTTAGTATAGAGAAGGGTTATTAACGATGTAAAAAAGAAAGGCACCCCCATCCGATGCAGGATTGCTATCATATACCGCCATGCAACTGAGTCGAAGGCCTTCGCGGCGTCAAGCATGACCGCCACCGCAGCCAGCTCCGGTTTGAGCAGATGTAACACAGCAAAGAGAGCCCTTAAATTGTGGGTGGTAGACCGGAGCGGAAAAAATCCCGACTGGTCCGACAACACCATTACCGGGAGGAGTAGCCGCAGTCTAGCTGCCAGCACCTTGGCTATGATCTTAACATCAGTATTCATGAGGGACAGGGGTCGATACGATTCGCACTTGTTGGGAGGTTTACCCGGTTTTGGCAATGCAACGAGGAGCGCCTCTCTCATTGTAGTCGGAAACTGGCTCTGGTCTACTGCTTCCTCCAGCACCATCGCCAGGTGCGGAAGTAAAAGATCTACATACTCTTTATAGAATTCTGACGGCAAACCATCTGTACCAGCAGCTTTACCATTAGGAAGGGCAGCTATCGCTGCCCTAAACTCCTCCTCCGTTATATGATGCATAAGGAATTCCTGTTGACCCCTCGAGAGCCAGACCAAAGCTATGTCCTCAAAGTACTGAGCTATTTCCTCCTCTGTCGCCATCTCCCGATACTCATACATCCTTTCATAATATTTCGTAAAGCTGCCTAGGATGTCAGTTGTGTTAGTCACAACCTCCTCCCCGTCCTCTATTTCTTGCACCGTACAGTGCCTGGCCCATGGCTCCCTTATGCGATCCGCCAGTCCTTTCCCCGGTCTACCCCCTTCACCATAATAGCGCGCCCTGGCATGTTTGGACAGGAACTTCACCTCCTGATCAGCTAGTTCGTTGTACTCGGTAACCTTCGATCTAATGTCTGCTAGCAAAGCTTCATCGGGGCATTCCTCCAACCGGCGCTCAAGCGCCAATATCTCCCCTTCCAACCTAGTCATGGAGTCTCTCAGCGATGTTAGTACTCCAGATTGAAGGCCGATGCACGCCTCACGTATAGTCACTTTGAAGGCCTCCCACACCGTACACATACTGTCAACAGTGCCAACATTTTTATCAAAGAACTCTTCAATTATAGTTCTGAGCCGTTCACGCAACACCTGATCAGTCAAGGTTTCCGGCGACAGGCGCCAAGTGAACGGAGCAGGCGCACAGGTTGGCATCCGCATTTCCAAGCGGACCGGCGCGTGATCGGAGAGCGTGCGGGGCAAGTGGCCAACATCCATCACCCATCCACTGACATCCCGAGTCACCAACCAATAGTCCAGTCTCGACCACGTATCATGCGCTGATGTATAGCAAGTACCCTCTCTCCTATCCTGGTGCCTCAGACGCCACGCATCCACCAGCCCAAGTCCTCTCATACCCTCACTGACTTCAGCAGCCGCTTTCTTGCGCACACAGGGCTTGTCTTGTTTCCTGTCCATCTCCCCATCCAGAATGACATTAAAATCCCCACCGCAAAGCACAGCCGACTGTGGTAGGATGTAGATCTTGTTCCAGAGTGCAACATAAAAATCAGGGTCATCAACATTTGGTCCATATACATTAATGAGCGTGATCGGGGTTCCACATAATTTACCATGTACTATAATATATCAACCTTCCTTATCAATTTCCTCATGTAGTATAACAAACGGTACATTTTTTAAAATCAGAATCATCACACCGCGTGCATAAGATGAGTAGTTTGATGCCAGTCTAACTCCCGCCCATCTGCTACCCACAGTTTCTGCCGCCCTACCCCAAAGATGTGTCTCCTGAAGGAAGGCAACGTGTGCACCATACCTATTAAGAAATGCCAGCATTTGCCTAGTCTTTTGTGGGCGGTTCAACCCTCTCACATTCCAAGTAATACATGTAATTTTACCCCCCATGTCCATTCATCCAGAACCAAAGTATGTCCCAAAGGCAGCAAGACCACCCCAAAAGCCAACGACAAACACAGCGCACACAGCCATTCAGTCTTCAAGTGTCAGCAAGTAGTGCCGCACTTACCAGGCAACACAATGACCAGTATCCTCCCAACCCCTGTACAAGCTTCCCACACCTGCCATCATACACAAGGAAACACTGCGACCATACCCAGGAAATCCAGAACCCCCCAAACCCCCTCCACCCACTTCAGCATCCCCAACCTGCCAAAGCTGACCCCATCCCCCCACCCCCAACAACCCCAACAGTGCATACATAAGTGTGTGGGGATCTCCCATTTGTGGGGACGCAGTGGCGCACAGCTCTCGCCAGGTGACTGACGAGAGAGCGGACCGTGCAATCGATGAGAACATCCCGCTCCTCCCCACCCAACCCCATAGCAACATGGATTGCTGCAAGTCAAAGCCGCCTAGTCTCAGCAGTAAAAAGTGCAGTCAAGCAACTAAATACAATGCTCTCACCTCCATATGTTCAGTCGCAACTATGCACGACCCAAGTGTCAACGTGAGCATACTAGCCCCATGCTATAAACAACCCAACCGCAAGTTGCCCAACAGGTGAACCATAGTATACCAGAATAATGACCACAGAGAACATGTCCATTTAACCAGCGTTCCGCAAATTAAGGCAGGGTAAAGCAACTCAGCGGGGTAATGAGCCACGCAGCGCCAAGCGGCAACACATCTCACAGGGAAAACACTCCAACAATGGGTGACTAGCAAGGAGTCAGGTGCCTAAGCCGCATCGTCCAGTAGGTCCCCCTCCCCCTCCTGCTGTACATTGGAGTCTCTTTTGCGTTTTTTCGCATAGTCCATAGCAGCCTTAGGGGTGGCGAAGATTTTGTTGTCCGACGGGGGCCCTATCCGAAGACGAGCCGGATACAACATGGCGTATGGAATGTTCTCGGCGCGAAGCAGTTGTTTCACCGGGGCGAACTCCTTCCGCGCTGTCTGCACTGCCACAATGAAGTCTGGGTAAAACTCAAGTTTATTCCCTTGGTATTCAATAGTGCCCTTCTCCCGGGCAAGACGAAGTATGACATCTCGGTCCTTATAATTAAGTATGCGAGCAATGATAGGACGCGGTTGAGCCCCAGGCACCGGTCTCTTCGCCAGAGTGTGGTGTGCCCGCTCCACGATGAAGACCCGCGATAGCTGGTCTGAGCCAAAAATGTCCACCAGCATGCGTTCCATGAAGTCTTCCATCCGACCCACATTCGTGGACTCCGGCAGGCCCGTGCCGCGAATATTATTGCGCCTGGACCTCCCTTCCAACTCCTCGTTCTTCGCCTGAATCACCGCCAGAACCCTCTCCATATTGAATACCTTAGTTGTCACCGTAGCCAGCCCATCCTCTGTAGCAGACACCCTCTGTTCCACCTCACCCATTCTTTCGTTTTGCCGGTCGAACTGCGTCGCCATATGGTCGAGCCTGTGATTGACCGCCTCCATGGTGCCTTCAATGGACTGTAGTGTTTTCTGCATCGCCACCAACGTGGCCTCCAGGTTCGGGGTACCTCCGACCGCCCCGCAGTCTCTGTGTCCGGTGGCGCTTGCGAGGAGGATCGCGCCGTCTTTTTAGCCTCAAAGTTGATTTTGGGCTGATTGCGTTCCGGCCTGCCCATGGCGCCCTCTCGATGTGTGACGCAGCCCAGCTGCAGCAGTCCGTGGGGCAGGGTGGTCGCCCCCGCAGTTCTGCCCAAGGCGATCCCCAAGACGATTCAGAAGGGTGAGTGCTATGTCTTAAAGCACCCGGTCGTTCCCCGCCTCAGCAGCCACAGTGCAGGGATCAGCAGTGTGTTCAGGGAAGTAGGCCAAGAGCACCGTCCCAAATTGCCACCTGGTTCCCCCTCGAGGTCCTGCTGCAGCAAAAGCCCTTCCGAAGTCTGTGGGGCGGCAGCGCTCCCCCAGCTCCACTCCGGCGTGCTCTATCCCCGTCCCGCGACCCGGCCAGCTGCAGCTCGCGCAGCGCGGCCCAGTGCGGCCCAGCGCCGCCTCCGCAGCCCCGGGCTCGCCTAGGCCCTCGCGCCACTCACCACCACCAGCAGGGCCGGACTCCAGGCCTCACGAGCACCGAGCACTCTCCCACCGTCCTCGAAGCGCCGCCGCCGCCCGCAGCGTGGATCTCTGTCCTCCAGGCCGTTCTCCCAGGCAGGGGGAGCGGCCGTCAAGCTCCGATCCGTTTGCTGGGCACAAGTCGCTGGGTCGCGCGCCTCTGGCCTCGATGCAGGCGGAGCTCGGCACCTCCGGCAACACAGTTCAAACGTCCCCCTCAGCGAAGGGAGAGCACCACACCCGCTTCCCAGGCACTTCAGTCGTGTTTTGCCATCAAGCTGGGGGGAATAAGCAGCAGGATGTGCAGGATTTTAAAGCGAATAAGTGACGGTCCCAGCAGAGCCTCACATGTGTGCGGCCATCTTGCTCGGCTCCCTCTAGCGCCCCCCCAGTAGTAGAGTTGTAGGTCAGGCAATGCTATACCCCCATCGTACCAGCTTTTCGTAAGTTTCTTAAGTGCAACCCTAGAGACCCTCCCATCCCAAAGCAGCGTACGAATTTCCCCTTCTACTGCTCTAAAATATTAGTCGGGGACTTTGTGCAGGCAATTATGGAGGATGTAAAGGAAGCGTGGGAGGGCCAGCATCTTGAAAAGTGCAGCACTGCCCACTAGCGAAAGAGGCAGAGACCTCCAATGCTTCACATCCGTGCGCAGTCGAGCCAATGGGGGCTAAATTGGAACTGGTAAATTGAGCTGGATCCGAGGTGACATATATCCACAAATATTGAACCCCCTCTTCTGCTACTGCTATAGTGTAACCTTCTGGAATTCGGGGGACCTGACCGTGCAACATAAACAAGACAGATTTGTGCCAGTTGATTGCATACCCGGAGTATTTGCCAAAATTCGTGAATATGTGAAGTACAACACTGATGGATTTGTACTGGGATGTTAAACACAGCAAAATATCGTTTGCATATAAGGAGATACGATCTCCCACATCGGCCGCCCATCGCATCCCTCGCACCATCACATCATCTGCGCACCCTGGCCGCAAGGGGCTCCAGCAAAAGGGAAAATAGCAGCGGGGATAGCGGGCATCCCTGTCTAGTGCCCTTGTGTAGCCCAAACATCCGGCACGTATAGCCATTGACCCTCACCTGCCCCAGGATATCCGTGTATAGCAGCCTCACCCAGGTCACAAATTTAGGGGCCAATCTCACTCTTTCCAGGACTTCAAATAAATAGGGCCATTCTATGGAGTCAAAGGCCATGGACGCATCATTAGATAGCAGTGTGGCATCTTCCTCAATATATTCCCTCCTAGCCATCACGTTATGCAGACATCTGATATTAAGGGACGATTTTCTGCCTGGCATAAACCCAGATTGATCCGGGTGGACCAGTGATGAGATAACCGTCACCAACCTATTAGCCAGAACCTTTGCCTCCACACGGATCAGCGAGATAGGTCTATAGGAGCTGCAACTATCCGCTGGTTTTCCCGGATTGTGGATTACCACAATATTAGCTAACCATTGATCCGCTGGTAGCTGACCCATCTCTAAGCTTTCCTCATACATAGCCCTTAGATGGGGCACCGTCAAAGAGGCAGTGGCTTTCAAAAACTCAATCGGCACACCATTGGGCCCCATAGCTTTCCCGCATTTAATTTGTCCAATGGCCTTACTTATTTGAGAGATCAGCATCTAGGGTCTCCCTCTCTGAGTCTGAGAGGGCCGGCATGTCCCTATCTCTGAGAAGTTTGCGTGAATCATCAGCCGTGTAATGTGTGGAGGGGGTGTACACCCTTTCCAGATGGCAGGCGAACTCCTCAGCTATTTCCCGCGGATGCGTTGCGATATCGCCCCCTGGTGTTGTCAGTTTATGTACCCATCTCGTTCCCTGCTCTCGCCTCTCCAACCACGCTAGTGTCCTGCCAGCTCTATCTCGCATCTCATATATTCTATGCTGGGTATTGCAATATTTAGCAAACATGCGCTCCCTAGTTTTTATCTGATTATTCGTCTTGCTTCAGTAGAAGCCTATGGCTAGTGTCTGGAGAGGGATCTTGTGCATGTGCCTGTTTAGCCTCCAGGAGGTCTGCATCGTCTGGACCAGAAGTTCATGCTTCTTGGCAATGTATCCTGACTTTAGAGATAGGGCCTGCCCCTTCAGGACCACCTTATACGCTTCCCAGAGTGTGTGTGCAGAGTTAACCGAGCCCACGTTTTCAGTGAAATAGTTCTCTGTTTGAGTACGTAGTACCTCCCTAATGTCCGGAATGTGTAGGAGCCATGGATTGATAACAATAGTGGTACGCATCTGCCGCTCCCAATGTGTGTAGTCTACCCAAACTGGGGAGTGATCCGATATACCCCTTGGCAAAACTTGTGACTGGGCAAAACACCCCACTGAGGACAAGTGTATAAGAAAGTAGTCAATTTGCAACAAGCTCTGATGCACACCAGAGAAGTACGTTTATAAGTTCCCGGTGGGTTGAAGCGATCGGCCTATGTCAGGCAATTCCATTGTCGCCACGAAATCAGCTATTAACCCACTGGATTTTGCTTTGGACCTCGGTGGATGCCGTTCCACTGTGTCATCTAAAGTCACGTTGCAATCCCCACCCATGATCAATGTACCTTCTCGGAGTCCCAGCAGCCTACCACCAAGGTCCTCCAATGCTTGTTTACCTAGAGCGGGTGGTAGATAAACGGAAAGTATATTTATATCTCTTCTGTCCCACTGGGCTTCCACCCCAGCGAACCTGCCCCCCCGGATCCGCCCACGTCTTATGGACTATAAGGGGCGTAGTTTTTTCACCAGGATTGCCATCCCCTTTGACCCGGTGGTGTAGTCTGCATGTATCAGGAGCTTGTACCCACATCTAGTGAGGGGCTTAGTCTCATGTCCCACCAAGTGTGTTTCCTGCAGTAAAACCACGTCAGGGGCATGTCTCTTCAGATACTGCTGCACTACCCCTCGCTTTATCTTATCGCCCACCCCATTGAAATTCCAGGTTAATACCCAGAGTACCCTGTCTCTGTCCCTCCCCTATATCCGTTTGTAACCCTGTTCTCTAACATACGGATCAGTTCAGACAGAAAGTTGCGGTATCTCACTCATCTGTGTTCGTCTAAGTGTCAGAATGGCCATTTTGCGTAAAGAGGTCTTAAAACCATACATTGCACCAATAAAACGATAACCAGTTAAACTCCCCCCTCCTCCCAACCCCCGAACATCCGCCCCCTCCCCTGCTCCCCTGCCCGTGGACTTAGAACTACCCACTCCCAAACATGGCAGAGTGCCTCTCTACCCCCCCGAAATGCTGAAAATGCACGGGGTTAGCCAACTCCTGTCCCCACATATACATATCACAACCATCTTAAAGTTTTGCCATCCAATATATCCATTAATCTATTCATTAACATATCACATCAGTTAAACCCAACAATCTCGGTCTATTCATGCGGCCCCATCCTATATAACGTGTACTAATGGGTATCACAACCCTAGCCCCCCCCCCATTATTTGCGCTGTCAGTGAGGCCCCATGTCTCTCAGCAACAGTCTCTTGGGGTTGTCACTCCCGCTCCGTCATCTGAGTGTCTTCCCCTGCTGAGCCTTTGTTCGTAACTTCTGGCCGAGCGCTTCTGTGTTGGCCAGATCTGCTGGGGCGGTCTCGTCTTTGGTCCCCAACCGTGGTCCAACCTTCCATCCAATCCCAGATTGCCTCCGGTGACTCAAAGAACGATTATCTACCATCCGATTCCACTCTCAGCTTTGCCGGAAAAAGCATTGCATATTTAACCTCCCGGTCTCTTAGTTCCCTTTTCACCGCCTGGAAGCTGCAACGCTGTGCCTGGACCTTGGCGGTAAAGTCAGGATAGAAGGCAACCTCATAGTTATTTATTTTCAGTGGGGTGTAGGAGAGTAGGGTCTGCTATCCTATGGTCACCCCAATTTTGCTGCACCCGAATTCCGTGGGCTACTCCCGACTTCAGCATTGCTAGTCCTGACTGCTCCCAGCGATTCCCTAGGCCCTAGGCCTAACCACTCTTCGATTGGTATCTCTTATACCATTTTTTTAGTATATGGTTTGAGTGGCCACCGGCCCTCATCCAAAATTGTGCAACTTTGTATTTTATACTGTGCTTTTGATTTAACGCTTGTGCCCCTTTGCTCATAAAGAGTACTGGGGATTAATTTAGAAATAAACACATATATTTTTATAATATATACTTGTGTGGTGTCCTTTCATTTGGTATTACAGGATTGTATGTGGTAAAACAGCTCGCTTAACACGACCTCTTAAGTTAAGCCTTTAAGTCTGCTTAGTCCATGCTACCACTAGGATAGCTTGTCTAACAAGGTTGACTTACAACCAGACATCATTGGGGTTTGTTTGGACTGATACCAAGTGGTTCCAGAATTGGAAACACTACATATCAGGCCAACTTCTCACAGGGGATTTGACCTCGCAGTCTGTAAAATTATGTCTCTGTCCCGGTAATTGAACACACGGGCAATAAGGGGCCTCGGGGGTGCTCCCGGCTTTGGTCTCCCACCTGGCACTCTGTGGGCTCTTTCAATGGAGAAATAGCTGGACAAAGTCTTGGGCTTGAGATACTTTGTAATGAGGTCCTCCACATTTAGGTCCACCGCCGGCCCCTAAACTCGTTCTGGAACCCCCAGGATGCGAATATTATTGCATCGTGCCTGACCTTCATAATCGTCCAGCTGCTGCAACATTCGCTCCTGTTTCTTTTGCATTTCACGCATCTGCGTTTGAAGTTCCGATGTATCCGTCAGCAGGGCACTCGTGACTATCTTAAGCTCTTTGACTCTGTCATCCATCTTCCGGAAATCAGCCCTGATAAGAGAGACCTCCACCGTAACTGAGTCCAATGAGGCGCGTACCCCATTGATTGCTGCCATTACATTGGGCAAGGTTGGCTCCGGTCCCTGCTTGGAGGCAACCACCCCCCATCTTTCTCCATCTGCAGCGAATCGCCTTCCTCCCCTGTCTTGGTCCAGGCAAATTTAGCTAATTGCTTCTGGGCGTTAGCCTTTGGACCTTTCCCGCCTTTTGCCATGTTTGCAAGTCCGCTGGTATCTTCACCAAAGGAGAATAAAGTGCAGCACCGGATTACCCACAACACGGTGGTGAGAGTATCGGGACTCCTATGCGGCATCCCTTGAGCTGTCTCCCGACCGTTGCACCTCAAGTTGTAGTTGTCTCCAGAAGAGGCCCCCCAAATCGTTTCAACTCTCCGCTGTATCAGTGCCGCTTAGACTACAACCTCTTTCCAGAGTCGCCAATGCGTTCTGTTACTGCCCCAAGAGTCTGTGCCTCCTCAAAGAATGGATTACATTGCGCCTCCTTATCCACAAACGATACAAAAGGGGGTGGTAATGGTTGGAGCATCTGAACCAATCAAACACTCACACCCAGTCAAAAGATCTGGGTTTAATCCATCACCGTTCTTTAGCCCACTCTGCCACCCCAGTTCAGACATGGCTATATGCAAATCAGTCTGACCCTGTGCCTCATGGGAACAGTCCAGCCCGAACTTCCAAGCCATGCCTTCCCTGGACCGGAAACAAGCTTCCGAGGACCGGTTTCTGGCATTCCAGCCATCTTCAGCCCAGCTTGCTTGAATCCAGTGGCAAAGTGAGCATGGGACTCACGTCTGAGCATACCCTGCCACACTTATGGTGGCCAAAAGCGGTACAAAAGGGGGTGGTAATGGACGGAGCATCTGAACCAATCAAACACTCACACCCAGTCAAAAGATCTGGGTTTAATCCATCACCCATGAGGCACAGGGTCAGACTGATTTGCATATAGCCATGTCTGAACTGGGGTCGCAGAGTGGGCTAAAGAACGGTGATGGATTAAACCCAGATCTTTTGACTGGGTGTGAGTGTTTGATTGATTCAGATGCTCCGTCCATCACCACCCCCTTTTGTACCTCCTTATCCACTGAAGCAGCCCAAGCCGGTCGCCTTCCCCAGATCCCACTACCAGCCACAAGAGCAAACCACGTCTAGTCGCTGAAGCCACAGGGCTTTCAGAGCTTCACCTCGCTCAGAGTGTATGGAGCATGGAGAGTCCGCCCTTCGAACTTGCAGGACAGAGCTGCGACCCCCAGTGCCACTCCATATCAGATGCTTTTATTGGGGGGGGGGGCCTTTACACCTAGGTCGTTCCCCACTGTCTTTGTTCAGCAATATGATTCCCAGTCAGGCCTAACCGCATTCAACATTGCCAGCCAGTGCCAAACTTCAGCCTACCGTCGCATGTGGTGGCCAGTTCCAGAACCGTCCAGTGCTGCCTAGCCAGGTCTCAGGTCCAATACGTAGTCTCTGGGGCCCAGCCTTTCAGTCTCCCCAGGCGACTATGCCAGTCATTTCCTCAGAGTAGCCACTGTAGGACCCCAGGGGTGCCAACCACTGCTCTCAAGCTGCCCCCTATGTGTGTCGACTACCCCTGGGTCCCCCCTGCAGGGTCGCAGGACCACCTCCTCACCTTTGCACCTGTTCAGTCCTGGCACCAGTCTCTCTTGCTCTCTCCTTGTAGGCCGCCGAGCCAGGGCCTTGAGTAGAGACAGTGCGCCTCTTCCGTCGGATTCAGGTCTCTAACGTCTCCTCCCGCAATGGCATCTCCTGCTCCGCCTTACTGTCGCCAGCGGTGATCAGACCCCTGGTTCAGGTCCCCGGCACCTCAGCCCTCTTCCGGGGCCATTGTTAGGGCCCCCAGAGCCTCTCCCTCTCCAAGCCTGTGTCTACGGCTGCAGTCAGTGAAAAACGTCCAGGCCAGTAATCCCAGGCCCTCAGCCCCGCTAGATCGCAGCAGTGCAGGCAGATTTGTAGGGTACGGTGGCACTCGGTCCCGTATGCCGCAATCTCGAGGCCTCCACTATGTCACCAGATCTACACCGGACTTTGCGGGCTGCAACCTCCGCCCCACATCAAGGAGTCACCATTACCGCTCCCGCGGAATCACTGGGAACGATCACCCGCTCCTCTGATTTTTCCGCAGAAACTTTCTAATGTTAATTCCCGGGAGGGGGGGGGGAGGGGAACAGGACACAGCACTTCAGCACGATTAGCTTAATGGACGGCACAGGATAAGGCAGGATGCTGTGTAGTGACACGGGAGCTCGCTCAGGCTGCGGCCATTCTCGGTGGCTGCTAGCCATGCCCCGACACTTATCTTATTAGTACTGCCCTTGTGTCTAAATCCTTGTCTACTGTAGTGATGTGGAAAGGATGACACGAGAATGATACTGTGAATATGAATATATTTATTCAGATTTAACGAGCTTGCGGGGAGAGTGAAGGGGGAGACTGCGCAGAGTCTCAGCGAAGGGCTCCTCACCATCTGGAATGTGGTGACGTCGTATAAGTACAATAACAAACGTTCGAAGTGACGTAGGACAACAACCAATGAAAGGTAAGCATTAAGGGCCTGAGAAACGACTAGACCTACAACATCTCCCTTCCCAACAAATGGAACAAAAGTTAATGCATTACATAGTCCTGAAACATTTTAGGAAACTTGGGTATTCTGCCTAATCTGGTACAAGTGCCTTCCCATCCGCCATGAGACACCGTAGTATTTTCACTTGCCGCAGGGGATGTGGAGGACTCATGTTTGGGGACAACATCAACACCAACCTGATTACTAAAATGAGTCTCACTACCCAACTCTTTTTCTGTGTTTTTTTCAACCTCTTTATGTGACCTGTAAACATCACTGACATTACTGTATTTGCTCATGGAGTCACTTAAAATATGGCTAAGGTTATCAGGATTGATACCATTTCCCCCTGTATATGTATCAAGCCACGAAAACTCACTTTCAATTTGTTCTCGATCACCTTTACCATTATTCCATAAATCAACTAGATCTTTCTTCAATTTTATGGCATCACTTTTGTTACGCCATCCAACATTCTTGAGACAAATAGCACTGTCAGTAACCTCAATAAATTCTTCAGGATCAAAATACTTAGATTTGCACTTGAGCTGAACGTTTGGTTTTTTGACAAGAGCCCACTCCCCTTTACAGAACTCCTTATTAACAGCCCTATGTACTTTGTCTTTTTTCTTTTTGTGTTCAAAGTTTTTTATTAGGAGCTTCAGAGAGATACATCAGGACAAAAGTAATTATTTGCAGTAAAATTAAATACAGTAAAATACAGTACAGTAAAATTAAACAAAATCAAATCAAATAAAGCAAACAAAATTTTACATGTATTAACCAGCAGATAGACAAAGGAGATTTGCAACCAATGTTACATGACGGACTGTATACCAAGCCCTGGAATGATAGTGTCACGACCTCAATAGAACAGAAGCAACGTAAGTCATACATTTGCGTGAAACATATATATAATACATAGGAGAGTTGGAATTGACAAATTTTGACGTTGAGCGGACAGAGTTTTAGAATGGTAGCCGTGCAGAGGCACAGAAAGGGAACACTACCCCCCCAACCGGCGATATAGGTAGGCGAAAATACGATATGAGTGCGAAGTAACCAAGTTTCAAGGAGGTTTGTATAAGTCAAAGTGATCGTCTAGCGAGGACCAGATTTTCCTGAGTGGCGGACGCAATGGGGTAGTAGCTAAGGCTATGTTGTCAGCTCCTCTTAAGTTGGTGACCCAGTTCAACCAGTGGGGGAAAGAAGCTTTGTTCGTGCTTTTCCAGTTATTAAGTATGATTTTAACCGCAGCCGTCAGCAGTAGGTCGAGTAGGGCTTTGTCTTCATCATTGAGTGTGACGGCTTTGGCAAAACCTAGAACTAGCGTTGAAAATTTCTTGGGAGGGTGATATGGAGGACTTTAGTTATAAATTCAAAGATTCTGTCCCAATAGGAGGTTACACAGGGGCATCTGAAAATTCGGTGTTCCAGGTCTCCTCCCTCACCTGTACAGTTCCAGCATGTGTCGTCGGTTCTGATTTTGTGGAGAAACAGCCTCCTAGGTGTCCAGAAGGCCTTATGTAGTAGCCAGAACTTGGTTTGTGAGACTGTAGGGCATATTTTGTGGCGAGTGGTGGACTCCCAAGTACTGGCCAATTCTATGTCTGAGGTAGGTGTGGATGAGAATGAATCCCAGTAGCGTTGGAGAGGTTCATTTAAGGAGGACGATTGTGGGCGCATAAGTTTATACAATCTAGAGACTTGGTGGCCCAATTTGTTAAGGGAGGTGAGCAAGCCTGGGAGGGAGGGGGTGACATCCTTCAGGTTAGCTTTTGCTAGTGCTACTTTAATGTGTAAGAAGTTATAAAATTCAACATTGTGTAGAAGGAACCTATTCTGTATTTCCCTAAAGGTTAGTGGAAGCGAATTTTCGGTGAGTTGGTGGGGGAATAGTATACCTCTATCTATCCAGGAGGAGTAATTTAGAGTGTTTCCTTTGTATGTAACGGCGGCATTGTGCCATAGCGACTCCCAATTTGAGTGTCGGAATTGTTGTGGCAGGTGTTTACTAACTTATAGAAGAGCCATTTTAGTATTCTTGAAAATAGGGCCCGAGCCTAAGGTGGGACGGAGTTTAATGGTGAGTAGGGCACAGGGGTTGAGGCCATTCAATATTGACCTTGCCACACAGGGGTATAATCAGTCTGTGAGGTTATCCAGTGCGAACCCTGTTTTGCTAAAAAGGCTATTTGGTAAATTTTGAAATCCGCCAGGTTGACTCCTTCTAATTTTTTGTCTAATCGTAATTTCTTTAAACTGATTCTGGCTTTTTTGCCCTCCCATAGAAAGGACGAGATGAGTTTATCCAACTTGTTATGAAACTCTTTGGAGAGCATGAGTTGGAGCATAGTGATGAGGTAGTTAACCAGGGGGATATCATCATTTTTATGGTTTCAATACGGCCCCACCAGGTGATGAAACGGGGTGACCAACCGTCTAACAGTCTTTTGATTTTGTCCAGGGTTTTGTTTTCGTTATGTTTAAGGGTACTTAGAAGGTCATCGGTAAAGTCTTTCCCCAAATATTTAATCACGTCTGTTTGCCAGATTAGGCCGGAGTCGCCCAGTACTTCTCTAGGGGTGTGGACATTTAGAGGTTTTACTTCGGATTTATCTCTATTTAATTTGTAGCCGGATAGGGAGGAGTATTTGTCTATTGAGGTCATTAGCCCAGCGATTGAGTTAGCAGGGTCTTCCGTAGCGATTAGGATGTCGTCAGCATATGCTGCTAACTTGACTCGCGTGTCCCCAAAGGAGATACCCGCAATGTCTCCGTTATTTTTGATGTCTGTAAGGAGGGGCTCAAGGGCTAGTAGAAAGAGAGCTGGGGGGAGAGGGCAGCCTTGTCTGGTTCCTTGGTATAGGCGGAACGGGTCGGATAGGGTGCCATTTATAGCTATCCTGGCAGATGGGGCAGAGTAGAGGGCCATCACCATCCTGGTAAAGGAGTCGCCAAGGTTGAAAGAATGCATGCACTGTCGTAGGAAGGACCACGGGACCTTGTCAAAGGCATTTTCCACGTCCAAGGTTATCGCTACCACTGGGGAGGAAGAGGTCTTTGCTTTTTCTAGAAGGTGACATAATAGTCTTGTGTTGTCATTTGACATCCGGTGTTTTAGGAAGCCAACCTGTGAGGGGCTAATTAATTTGTGGAGGATGGAATTTAGTCTGGTCGCCAAAATTTTTGCATACATTTTGCAATCAAGATTTATCAAAGAGATGGGGCGGTAATTTTTAGTGAGTAGGGGGTCTTTCCCTTCCTTGGGTATTACTATTATCGTGGCCTCACTCATCGATGGGCAAACACCTCCATTGGCCGCAGTAGAGTTATAAAGTTTAAGGAGCGGAGGGCTAAGTTGATCTGTAAATGCCTTATAGAAGGGCGCAGTGAAGCCGTCCGGACCGGGGGCCTTATTATTCTTCAGGGTGTTGATTGCTGCTCTGATTTCTGTGTTAGGTTTCACCTGGGCTCCCCAATCTCTATCTGTTTCAGAAAGTTTAGGAAGGTGGAGTGAATTGAGGTAGTCCAAGCATGCTGATTCGTCTAGTAGATTGTCATTTTTGTATAGGTCTTCGTAGAATGTTTTGAAAGTGTCAAGGATATTAGATTGTTTAGTATGTGTGATGTTTCTGGAATCTTTAATGGACGATATGGTGGTCAGTTTCTGTTTATGTTTGAGGTAGGAGGCTAACAGTTTCCCAGCTTTGTTGCCCTCACACAGTTTTAGGGCCTTGAAACGATTGATCCATACACCCGCCCGTTTGCTGGTGATGGTGTTGTATTCGTACTGTTTTTTGGTTAGTGTATCTAGTACTATATTATCTGACGGGTTGGATTTGTGTTGGGCTTCCAGTGCACCAATCTGATGTTCCAGAGTCTCTAGTTCTTTATTTAGCGCCTTGTTTGTCTTGGCCCTGATGGTGATGATGACCCCGCGAATTGTGGCTTTCAGAGCATCCCACAGGGTGTTGGGTGTAGTGTCAGGGGTGTCATTTATGGACAGGTATTCCTCAATGGCATTAGTTATTAGTAATTTGTTCGTGGGATCTGAAAGTGTCTCATCGTTAAAGCGCCATCTCTTGGGTGGGAGAATAGATTTAGAGCCAGCCAGCTTGGTGCGGATACAGGCTTGATCAGAGACCAATTTAGGGGCTATTTTTGTCTCCTCTATAAGATGTGTAAAGGGGCTTGAGATCAAGATGAAGTCGATACGTGAATAGGAGTTGTGTGGTGCGGAGTAAAATGTATAATCCCTACCGTCCGGGTTTTGGAGGCTTCAGGAATCCTTCAGATTGTATCTATCACAGAGGCGAAGGAGGGCGTCATGCGAGCGGGAGGGGTGGAAGGCACATTTGGATTGCCTATCAAAAATCGGGTCAAGGGGGAAATTAAAGTCTCCTCCCACTATCATCAGGTCCTCTGAAGGGATGGGTTCTAAAGAGCGGGAGACAGAGTCCCAGAATTCCGGGTCGTCTGCATTTGGGCCGTAGATATTTACTACATGAATGGGGTCGTCTTCCCTTAGAAGGTTTGTAATTGAAAGTCTACCTACTTCGTCGTGTGAGTGCGAGACTAGTGTTAGGTTAGCTTTTTTCGCTAAAAGGGTGATTACTCCCCCCTTTTTATGAATTGCTGGTGAAGTCAGAATGTGTGACGCCCAATGGATGTTCAGAACGCGTAGATCATCCTCGGACAGTTTGGTTTCTTGAAGTAATATAATGTCCCCCTTAGATTTGGTAAGATACTCGAGAACTTTCCTCCTTTTTACCGGATGGTTGAGGCCCTTAACATTAAGAGAGACTATCGTGAGATCATCGGCTAGTGATTTTACCTTAGCCATTGGAGATGGGGAACATCGCTGGAAAAGTGCGTTGTAATCTAAGGATATCAGTGAATAGCGCCGCGAGCTGCTCAGCGCGGATAGCATGTGGGCCATTGTGTGGATGTACATTGGACTGCAACGAAATACACATTTCATATGTGAAATATGTAAACATAAGTAAAAAACAGTACAAAACAGAAAAAAAGACTAAGAATCTTTGCACTCTTTTAGCTCCTTTCCCCCCCCCCCCCCCCTGTCCCCCCTTCCCCAACATTCTCCCCCTGTCCCTCCCTCCCCTCCCCCCAAATACGTACATCGGGAGTGCGACGGCAGTCCCGCGCAAGGCGGAAGTCAGGGATACACAGATGATAGCTAGTAGCTTCCCTAGACCTTGAGATTGTAGTGGTAGTAATGAACTCGAATCCTTTACACAGTTCAGACTGCAATGACGCTGAAAAAGACCTATTAATTATAACAGTAAACATTGGGCGAGGCTAAAGAGCGAAGGCATTTCGCGGTAAGGCGTAACGATTATAACGATAGCACTTAGAAACTACCAGTGCCAACGAGCAAGAAAGAGTAACAATAGTACAACACTATATTGAGGCACAAGGCCTGCTTACATTAAAGCTGCGGTAACTACATCCGCAGAGAGGCAAACTTTAAAGGGAAACAGTGACCTTAGAAAGTACCATATATCACGAGTAATAGAGAGCAACAATAGTACGATAATATATTGGGGCTCGAGGCCTACTTACAGTAAAGTTGTGGGTACCTGCATCCGTAGGAAAGCAAACAGTAAAGGAAACACTGGCACCCTGATGAGAACAAATAGGCTCACTATACAGGAAAGTGAACATTGAGGCTAAAAGCTTCAATTACAAAGTTAGGGTATTGATGCTAGAATTAAAGCTAGAATGACAATGTCACTATATTAAACGTAAACAGTTTGATGAGCAATGCGATGAGCCAATTGGAGGATGAGTTCATGTTTTCCTTTTGTTCGAGAGGCCGGACGCTAAGTCCATTTCTTGTTCGCGACGGTCTTCTAGAAGATCAGCAAGGGCTCTAGGGTCTGTGAAGTATCTCGGGTGGCCATTGACTACAACCCTGAATTTCGCCGGACCAGCAAATGAGAAAGTAATGTTTTTGGATCTTAGCTTGTCCCTGAGCTCCAGGAAACCTTTGCGGATTGCTACCGTGTCTCTTGAGTAGTCTTGTGTGAAGATGATTCTATGGCCTTCCCATGAGATGGAGTGGTTTCTTCTTGCGAATTGAAGGATCATCTCAACGTGCTGAAATCTGAGCGGTTTGCAGATCAATGGTCTGGGGCCATTGGAGCTCCTGGTAGCGAAAGTGGGGATCCTGTGTGCCCTATCCAATTCAAGGCCGTGTGGAAAGTCTAATTTGGTGATCATGGGAATCCACGATTCAAGGAAGGCCACACAGGAATCAGCATCTTTTTCGGAATTCTCCGGAACGCCAAAGATCTTGATGTTACCTCTTCTGTTCCTATCCTCCAACTCCGCGTTATGGCGTTTAAGTTCTTCCGTGGACTTTTCTAGACATTGGATCTTGGTAGCTGATTGTTTTGAGAGGTCCTCCACGTCGCTTATACGTTGTTCAGCCGCACCCAGGCCCGTGTTTATTACATTTATATCAGCTCTGATCGCAGTGCGTTCTAGTTGCATAGAGTCGGTATTGGATTTGGTGGATTTTGAGAGTTCGTGTAGGTCTGCCAGTTTCCTGAGAATAATTTCCATATTGGCTGCCATATCTGCTTTACTTTTGATGGGTGAGTCCAAAAGTGAGTCTGATTTCGCCTTTTTAGTATTGTTTCTGTCCTCCCTATTCGCCATTGCTGCCTGATGTGTGTTCGCTTTTGCTGGGAGCTGGGTAGACCTTAAAATGCTGTAGGAGGACACTGCTGGCTGGCGAGACTGGGCACCCACACAAAAAGAATCGGCTGCAGGACTACTGTTGCTCCTGGGATCTCGTAAATGATCAGGGCCAGGCTCCAAGGGTGGCAGGACACTGGCTACAGGCTTATGGGAGAGTAGGGAGCGCACAGAGATTTGAGTAGGCGCTGTGACTGAGCGTTACTCATCAGATGGGTTGCGCTGCTCACTTAGGTCAGAGGTGAGTTTCTCCGCTTAAGGTGATACTTCGGCAATGAGGCAGGCCATGAATACCGCATGGTAGGCAGCACCGGAAAATGGCACATGGCACAAGTAGTCACTTCCAAGGATGGTGAGGCAGGGTGGGGCTGGACATATCCCTAAGAAATTCACTTGGGTGGTGGACTTGGCAATGGATGGGCTTATGAAGGGCACAAAAGCTCACAGTGAGTCGATGCAATGAATCTTCACGGGGATCGCCGCCGCCGCCATTTTAGGGTCAGGCACGTCAAGCCGGTCGATGTCAGCCGGGACGTCTAACTACCAACATCAGTGGCACTTGAGGGGTGGTTTCTCGTTGGTTGTGGCGCCTTTTCTGCCCGTGGAGGTCTTCTGTTGGCAGTAGGAGCGCTGTATGCGCTCGCGGGGATCAGGCGTTGCAGCCGCGACCGGGCGCCGCCATTTTAGGCAAAGCCCGGATCGGAGAATGCACGGCCTCCAAAAGTCCAGAAAAGACCATAAAAAACGGTTCCAGGCAGTCTTCAGGTTATCGGTGGGTGCAGCAAGGGTCTCACTGCCGGCACCTCGATCCTGGGACGATTTGCGGCTCTGGAAGCAGGGGTGGCTGAGAGCTCGCTCTCCCTTTCCGCGGAGCACTCGGTTCAGGCGGCCATTCCTCCTGCCGTCCAAGCCACGCCCCCCCCTTGTCTTTTTTCTTTTTAACATTGGAACTGGCATTACGAATTCTGCCCAATTCTTTAAAACCTTCTAATGAGCGTTCTATTCCTTTGGCTATATCCATAACCTCTGCGAGTGTAGGTCTTTTGCAAGCTAGCAAACGTTCTTGAATTTTGCGTTCGAAACAATGGAAAACGAATTGATCGCAAATATATTCGTCGACAATATCTTTAAAATCACACTTTGTAGCTAACACTCTTAAACTAGCAATGTATTCTTCCACAGTCTCAGATTCAGTTTGTTTTCTTTTAACAAAACGGTGTCTGCCCACCATAATATTTTCTTCTTCATCAAATTGATTTTCAAGTCTTTTAACAGCTTCTTGAAAGTCATCAAGAGGAATGAACTGACCAGGGGCAGGTTCGTATTCGGGCAAACTGTCAAAAATTTCTTGGCCAACCACACCTAACAGTCCAAAAAGAATTGCCTTCTTCCTCTCTGGATCAAACTTTTTACCGCCTATTGCAAGTAAGTAATTTTCAAAAGCTCTATACCAGTTCCGCTATTTCATGACTGGTTTACCAGGTTCGTTGAGAAAGAAATCCGGTGTAGAGAAACTGTACACTGGCCATGCTGTTTTGTTTGCAGTCTGAGTTCTCATTTTTAATAAGGAAATCAATTGTGACACTTGCCGAATGAAACCGTGCCTATGAATTTATGGTTATCATATGAAATTACTGTCACGTAAGAGTGCAAATGTATACTTTATAGATTCTAAAATATTCTTGCAAATGTGGAAAATATGATATTATGTACACTCTTTTTAAGTATGAATACGATGCCTTGGTTATGCGCTCTCAATATGACCTAGTTAGTAATAACACTTATTAAATTCGTGCACAATATACTTTTCATATAATGAAATGCAAGTGCACACAGAACAGAACAACTTTGTGAAGAAACAGGTATCTTGGCACAAGAATAAATTGCGTATAATTGCTTCTCAATGTTAAATTAACATGACATTTGCCTAATGCCTAGGAAACACTGTGATTACGAATAATTAACTATAAGGTGCTTGGACTCGTTAATATAATGAATTTTCTTTGTTAAAATCATATTACATTTTGTTTTCAGTCCAGAAATAAATATGAAAAAATTGTCATGCCAAGAAACGAGTAAAAATCATGCCACTTAAACTCGCTCAATTGAAAGTTAGATCTCTATCTTGAATTTTTTCAAATTTACCTTCGATCGGAAGCTCTTTTAAGAAGGACCTGGAATTTTCACTGACTTCCACAGAACAAAATGGTGATGACGTCATGACGTTTTAACGTCTGATCACCTGTTGCCGGCAGTTCAGGAATGCTAGACTGGAGATGTAACTGACGTAACTTTCAAATCCGACAGTTGTCAGTTGAAGAAGAACTGTCACGATTTTTTCCTCACAGGATTTCCTCACGCGCTGAAAACAGACGGGATGGGAAAAAATTTACCACCGTGACTAAACACCCATCAAAAAAATTGTTTAAGCTACTCGCCTGAAATATGTCTTAGAAGATCTTGAAATTTACTCGCACAATCTCGTTATCGACGATTATCAAACGTAGTTAAATACTTTCATGACTGGCATCATGTTGATATAAGAAGATTCGAACAGAATGTTGCCGACCTCGAAAATAATGAAGAACAATTTTAATGTTGAGACCACTTTTCTTACAAGAAATAATAGTAAGCACTTGCCTCTTAATAAGTCTCTGAAATCTGGAAGCCTGAAAATAGACTCTTTGCCACAAGCTCGTCTTACGAAATCCGCATCCCGTACTCGTCGCCAATTGTAGTGATGTGGAAAGGATGACACGAGAATGATACTGTGAATATGAATATATTTATTCAGATTTAACAAGCTTGCGGGGAGAGTGAAGGGGGAGACTGCACAGAGTCTCAGCGAAGGGCTCCTCACCAGCTGGAATGTGGTGACGTCGTATAAGTACAATAACAAACGTTCGAAGTGACGTAGGACAACAACCAATGAAAGGTAAGCATTAAGGGCCTGAGAAACAACTAGACCTACAACATCTACATTCGGTCATTTTGTGTGTGGATCATATTTAGTTCTTATGCCACCGACCATTCAAACACACGTGTTAATCCAATAAATAATTCATTTGAGAACACCCTCCCTGTTTCTAACCCATCGCTACTGTCTTTCTTATAAGCACCTGGCCACCCTAATGCTGCTGGTGGTGCACCTTGAGTGACAACCTGAACCTTGGGGAACCTTGGTTCTACCCCCAAAACAGTTTACTTACCTGCATAGGACTGTATGATGGGTTTTTCTCAAACAAATTCTGTGTTAATCCTGTTTTGTTCTGCAACAAAGCAACTTACTGTCTTCAAAAGAGTCAACATGCTTACTGATATCCTGTGATGCTCAGATTATTATTAGTTTGTTTCACTCCAAACTAGAAAAGTAACTGCATAGTAACTAGAAAGTAATTATAAGTACTCTGAAGTGCCTACATCCATTTCTTATACTGCAAAGTAATTTGTATCTATCTATACTACTATTATTAAGGAAGAACTTTGAACCTTTGAGGCGGGTAAACTCGAAACCACAGCCCCAATCCACACACCCGATACATCGTTGTAATCGTCAGGGTGTGCAGATGGACATAGGCTATATAAACGTAATAAATATGCGTTATTTAAAAAATTTACGGAAAAAAAAGTAGTCCCTTGGAAGAAGCACCGGCCGCGACGTGCGTGCTGACTTGAGGAGCGCGGGGAGGAGCGGCGGACATGGCGCGGTGAGGAGCGGCGTACAGGCGGTGAGGAGCGGCGGACAGGCGGGGAGGAGCTGTGAGCGGAGGAGGTAGGTTATTTATTTATTTAGTTAGGAGCGGTGAGCGGCGGAAAAATGAAGCAAAAATGACATTCGTGAGCAAGAGGAAGCAATCGGAGCATTACAAAAGTGAGTCAAACGGTGCATTACAGGAGGAAAAAGTTACGTGTGCAGGTTATAAAAGCGTACATCGTGAGCAAGAGGAAGCAAACGGAGCATTACAAAAGTGAGCCAAACAGTGCATTACAGGAGGAAAAAGTTACGTGTGCAGGTTACAAAAGCGTAGAAAGTCAACATAGAGGTATAGGAGGAAAAAGTGACGTATGCAGGTAGCAAGAGGAAGCAAATGGAGCATTACAAAAGTGAGCCAAACGGTGCATTACAGGAGGAAAAAGTTACGTGTGCAGGTTACAAAAGCGTAGAAAGTATACATAGAGGTATAGGAGGAAAAAGTGACGTGTGCAGGTTACAAAAGCGTACAAAGTAAGCATAGAGGTATAATACTGCAATATATGGAGAAAGGCTCCGGGGGACCCACGGACAACGTCAGGGCGGGCGGGGGCCCTGAAGCCTAATTGTGTAGTGTAGTTCCTATATTCCCTGCGCATTGGAATAACATAAACAGCAGTGTAGACGTAGGACTGCGGTCTTCTAGGTCTCTACTGACTATGTTAGACTTAATTTAGGTTTGCGCCAGCTAGCTCAGAGGTCACTGGAAACTTTCTTGACTGAATAGGAAGTGATCAGCTTCCCTGGCTCAGACAAGAAGGGATTCAGCTTCCGACAACCGCATAAACATGACAACTTTGCTCCTCAGAATAAAAGTCAATCTCTAGAGTAGTGTGAAACAATAGACAGCTATTTCACTCAGTCAGTTGTGCAGATTTACTTTCACCAGAGTGCAGAGAATAGAGAGACGGGCGTTTTCAATAAAATATATTATTTATTGAGCAGTCTTTCTTCTCATGCAAGAGAAATGAATTGCCACAATTGCAAGACTTGTTATTATGAAAAGTGCGTACAGTAAAAGGAGTATTACGAAATAATACTGTAAAAGCATTGATATGGTTTCTTCGCCATAAGATAGTTAAAATGAATAAAATATGTACATTCATATATACATTGGCTAACGACCTCAACTGGTGCTTCTAACTACGCCTACCCCGGTTTACCTGACCTAAGCCTAATACATGGGAGGGAGTAAGTAAGTAGCAGGTTAAGTTAAGTTGGTTTTGCCAAGAGTTTGTTTCAAGAATTCTCACTAAGGGTTTAGTCAGCACCGTACCTCTGGAATAGAATGCAGGAGGTCTGGTATCTCCTTTTTAGGACCCGATATCCCAGTCACCCGCAAGGGTAGGCTGGAAACGCCGGAGCTGGATTTTCTCGGCAGGAGAAAAGACAGCGTCTTTCTCAACGCATCAAGGAAGAGGGGCAGCGTCCGTGGGCTTCTCGCATCTGCTGGGCTCTCTGCAAGGGGACAGCTGTTCTGCTCCAGTATTCACCACCGTGTGTTTGCTTAAGGCAACGTTGGTATATTTATACCTGAAAGGTGCCGAGTTTGACGTAAGTTTTTGGACATAAGACGTCAATAAAGATGTCACTAAGAACTGGTCGTTCTTACAGTGCTCGCAGGAGTTCTATTACTAATCAAAACAAAGCAAGCGGGGCTTTCCCAGGTTGCTGGGGGTTTGGTATGTCGAAAGAACTCGGTGTGCTATCTAGGAATCTAAGGAAGTGGCTTCTGCTGTGTCATGGACTGTCATGGACTGCAGAGGCGAGTTACTGAAATATGGCTCTGATTACTATGCCGTTTATAGGGATATGTATTGATTATAGCCGTATAGGGGCATGAGGTCACAATATTGATCGGGGTCCTAGATAAAACACATCACCCACTCCACAAATTTATGTCCATCAAATTACTAAAAACGAAAGCAATAGGAAGCACGTGTATTCCTACCCACCCCAAAATACATTTTGCATTTGAAATGGTGTACATGAAATACATGAAAAATGAATAGGTACTGTACGTCATCAAGCATAGTAATCATTCAAAAAATATTGCATATGCATTCAGTTGAACGATTTTGCGAAGAATTACACATGAAAAGTCTCTAATTACAGAAAAGAAGGGCGAGACTATTTCATCACATAGTAAATACAATTGCTGTAAAATGTTCTAGAGGCTGAGGTAATATTTTGTCTCTAGATCTACTAAAAATAGAAGCTCTGTTCTTTATGAACAGTTCTACTTTAAGCAAAGTACGTGTGCCAGAAAAAAGGTAAATATTTTGGAAATTTTGGAAAAAATAATTTCATGGTGAGCGGGGAAAAAATAGTTCAAAACGCTTTTCAGTAGCTTTTGTTTATCAAAGCTGAAGGCCGAATTCAGAGTTCATGGGAACGCTGTGTGCCGGATTGGTTTCCAAAAGTTATTGTTTCTGTTCAGGGGAGAACATCATTTCAGACTGGCTCGCAAAGAATTGGTCTACATATTCAGGTGACAGTTCGACCAAGTTCGATAATGCTGCAACTTGGCAGTTGTGCGAATAATTGCTATCATCAATTTCAGGATCAGCAATGCTGACAGAAGGTCGTACCTGGGTGATGTTGCTTTCATTTCTAGCTTCACTGCCACCACCTAGTCGTAGCGCAGGAGTCTCAACGAATGCCGTCATCAGGATTGGTAACCGCTGGGGACAACACGATGCGTGAGCCGTTACGGGACTTAGCAAAGTATCGACGTCCATTGGTATTGCTGATGGTAGTGCAAGACAGGTGTCTAACACGCATTCCTCTCCGCATAGCATACATCGAAGCACAGGTAAGATGCAGGTCTGCCATATAGGTCTGAATGAAAGAAACCAGGTCATATTCAGATCTCGTAGCCGGGCTATCCCAAGGACTTTAGTTATGCGGTCCCGGTAGCGTATTGCTAGGATCGTTTCTTCCATCCGTGCCGGAGTCATGTCTGCGTTTGCCATATCGGAGCAGGAGGGTCAAAAATAAAATACCTGCTACGAGTCCCAAAAGTAGTGATAGGCCGCCAAAGATCGAATGGACAAAATTTGGAAAGAGACCCAGGACTGCTTCAAATGGTGTTAACAGTCCCGAAAATATTGTCTTAAATACACTCGAGATACCACTGGCATTCAACATATTTAGGAATTGGCTGAGCATTTCTGTGAAATGCACCGGGCAATTTGTTGATAAAAGTGTATGTATCTCTGCCGCCGTCCTTGCAACTTGGAGATCATACGTCTCTTTTGATGACGAGATGGGCACTGTTGTCTACAAAAGCACAGACTTCATTCTGCTTAAAGTATCAATTCGTATAGAAGAGATATTCAAACTAGGCCAAATCGGAGCCACTGAGTCTCCAGGGCCAATCGGATACAATGCTTGCATACAGCAAGTGACCATGGAACTCACGCTTAAGAGATATGCTTTCCCTGGCACCAAGCCACAACAGCTGTGATCCGTTATTAGAACGTAACTCCAGCTAGAAAGTTGCCTAAAGAATGGCTCTATTTGTGCTGCAGGTGTGCCATGCTGGTGGCATGAAAGGTTATGTTAAGTACCCTCACAGGCCCCATGTAAGTTTATACCTTGGCACAAAAGTATACCGCTTAGTTAATGTTTACACTCATTACCACTAAGAAATACATTTTTGTTGTTGTCACTATAACATGTGTGTGTATAAGGTAATTTCCATGATGACTTAATATATCCTTTACCCAACTTTTCATACTGGCCTGCCGGTATATACTCAATGCAATTTTTAAATTGGAAAGTTGTTATCGGAATTGTGATAACCCCGTGTATTATCCATTCAATGACAGGTCTTTCTGACATTGTCAATGGTAATCTCTCAAGTTTTTCGATGCTCAGGATTGTATAGTCTGCTCCTTTCTGTGCCAAACTGATTTGTTTATCAGTAAGGTTAAAGATGGAAAACAATGACGTTGTGTTGATTAAACTCCATGGCACATAGCCCGGACGGAGATTTTGCAACGTCCAGCCTAGCTGTACAATAGAACGTAATTGGGATTGGCCATGTTATAACATTAACAAGTCCTGGTCTATTATATCAATTGCAGATGATACAATACTGTCCAGTGAATATATTCTGGAGGACAGAGTCATTAACCCATTGTCTACAACAGAAAGTGATTTTTCCAAATTAATACGATCAATTTCTCGTATTTTCTCGGCTGTTTCAATTTGAGTTTCTTTCCATTCTATGCAGCATATATGCTGGCCGCTATGAAACGTTTTTGACGCTGTTTGCGCGGTCCCATAATGAAATCGCGCAAGTCAGCACCATCTTTAAGTAAAGACAAGTGTTGCTTAATTTGTGTCAGTGTGGATGTTTGTAGCCATTCAAGGCATAGTTTCCCAACACTGTACGTTGTTACTATCCCTGGATGTTGTCTCTGGGAGTATCTAGGGTCTGGTCTGGACATTTTTAACCCCTGTAATTTGTTCAGGAATATATCTTGACAGTTATTCGTGTCTGTAGGCCAGATTAACCACTTATTCCAATCAGGTTGTGTTCTGTTTTCATTTAAAATTTGGGATACGTCTATTTCAATATCTGTGGTTGCATTATCAGGTATTGGCTTTGGAATAGACGGTTTGTTAAGGTCTTTAATCTTGGCTAGGCCAAGACAGGTTGTTTGTTGAATTGTGTCATTCAAGAACATTATTTGTTCTGGGATCATGCAGGCTCGAAATAATGCTTCTAGGCCTTGTACCTGCCAATCTTTTGTACCCCAGATGGTTTTTGTTTCAATGTTATTTTTCCAGAAATCAAAACCAAATGTAATCATTTTTTCATAAAATGCTTCTGAATATATCAATTTAGTATTTGTCAGCATGGTTTTTGTCACTGTTTTATCCAACAGTTTATAATAAAATGTTTCTGCATTACTTGTGTTAAACCCTGAGAAGTATTGGAATTTCTCATAGAATGTTTTTGAACTGCTTTTAGGTGGAGTAGCACAATGTTCCCATTGGTTATATTTAAAAACATTTCTAGGTTGAGCAGATTTATGTAAATAGTGGTCTGCGTAATGTGTAAAACAGTACATCTGTTCATAATTAGATGAACCTTGTAAATAATCATGTTCTGTAAATTTTGCTGACAACACTAAATCCAACATCCTATCATTTATACTTTTAAAGGCTTAATCTGCAGAGAATGTACTTGGTTTTAACAAGGTCACTTAATGAAACCTTAAATTGGTGAGGATATTTCAAGAGCTCGACCGGGCCATATATTTCATAGTCTGTCTTGTCCCAAACTACCCCGCCGGGTATTGGAATGGCTGTGACATTTACTGATGATAGTTCTCTTTTCTCGATGTAAGATGATTTGTGAGGCTTCAGAACTAAGTTGATGTTCTGACTTGCTGTGTCCATTGAACTGTAATAAATTTTCCTAAAATTAAAACTAAAATTAGGCATAGTAGGAGTATAAGTACCCCTGATACAATCCAATGCTCAATCAATGGTGCATTTCGATATGCTTCTTTGACTTGATGAAAGAGTTCTGTTGCTTTTTCTTTAAAAGTCTTTGTTTCTGGCGTCACTTCAGGGTCGCTTTGATCTTCAGAAAAGTTGTCAATTGATGAAGGAGCCAGATGCAGTTATGTCAATTGTTGGAATTGTTTTTCCCATTTGACTTTCATTAGCACATTCTGATGCCACATCATTGTAGACTGGTATTTCATGACGAACTGTTTCAATTTGTGTTTCAAGAGGCACAAGTTCCATGGCATTTCTGCATAGTCCTTTTTTTATTCACTGTAGGTTTATCAAATGTGATTAGTCTTTCAGTTTGAACCTCTTGGATACTAGCAAATTTGGGTATTGTGTTACTTCTTGGGAGTCCACTGGGCCTGCTATTGATTATAGGCCACATGATTGTGGTTTTACCAGGTCGATTGATACAACTCTGTTCTCATTTTTACCAGCAAGGGGCGGTAGTACTACTGATCTTGTTCCGTTGATCGCTAAGACAGGTACTGCTTTTCTGTAAGAAGGCCCAAATTCCTTCTTCACCGCTATTTTCTCTCTGACCAGATCCCCAATCTTTGGAATCCAGATAGGTCTTGCTGGGACAGGTGGTGTGTCTTCAGTGGTGGTTGGCTGTTGTTTTAACTTTATGTTGCTCAGGGCTTTTCTTGTTTCATTTAAGTTCTGTAAAACAGCCACACGATCTTTGATGTCAAAGTCTTTTTTCTTATCTTCTACCACTGAAGCAAGACTATCTAAGTCCTGAACATACATTCTAGTTCCGAACAATAGTTCGTACGGGCTGAAACCTTTTAGAGAATTTCTTGGCAAGTTGTTAAGACTACGTTGGACACTTATTAAGTGTTTGACCTACCCATCACCCGAACCTAATACCTTTGCCGTTATAGATTGCTTTATGTCTCATTTTTTTCTTTCCACTACCCCGTTTCCCTCAGGATGGAAGGGACAAGAGAATCGCAACCCAATGCCCATGCTGGTCATGGCCTCCTTATAAGCTCGAGAGCTAAAAGCCGGACCCAGATCAGAATGAAGCATGGCTATTGCGTATGTGCCGATAAAGACTCGCAAATCTTTTATAACAGTTCTGGCGTCAGCCGAGCGCTGGGGCCACATTTTTTAAGTGAATGTAGTCTTAAACAATTAATAGGACGCTGGATTGCATGTGTAGATAGCTCTATGCTACCTTTAGAAATGACCATGGCATTACTCCGCTTGACTCGTTACTGCGGTCTCTGTCGCAGTCTGGACAGTTCTTTACAAATTTATAATGGTGCAGGCCCATCCCCGGCCACCAGTATGCTGATTGTAATTCAGTCAGAGATTCCTTCATCTGTTTGTGCCCTGGACCTTCACCCATGTGTGCGTCTGCTATTAATAAGATTCTCTGATTCGTGTTTGGAATTGCCCTATCCCCCACTCCAGGGATTCGAGCAAAAGGAATGGAGTTTGCATCACTTACGTACGTATAATTGAGTGGATAGTTCACAGGTAGTGCTGCACAGTTGCCTTTTGAAGACGTTTTACCGCCAGCATGGTTTTCCCGTCTATATATCTTTCTGAACGCTTTTTTGTGGCTACAGAAGCCGGTTTAGTTGCTTCCGCTGTGGCTGAACTAGCCAATGAATTCCCTGCAACGTGAACGCCATCTCGTTGATGACTCAGAGTGTGTATCACCTGAGTCTTCTGTAGTTCTTTCTGAAAAAGAACTATCTGTTTCCAGAGCATTTTATGCTTGATTGTGCCACCTATGTCGTCTTTGTAATCATTTTGAACCCAGTTCTGCAAATCATTATTGTAAGAATTGACGCAAAAATGCGAATCGCACACGATTAGTGTCGGAAATTCACGTTCGGCATTTTCAAGCGCCATCTTTAAAGATCTGATTTCAGCTCGTTGAGCCGAACATTTTCTCAGTGATTCAGTTTTTGTTATTTTCGGTCTGAATTTACCGCAGAGCCAGCGACCTATAACAATCACGCAGGCTGCATTGTAGGATTTATCTTCTACATTGTAATGCTGTACAAATCTGTCTGTATAGATTATACAGGAGTACTGTTCTAGAGGGAGAATTTCGATTGGCAGAGGATATTCTTTTTCATATTTTAAATCATTCCGTTTTTTCATGTGCGGGGCGAAATAGTATTTCACGTCTTCTGCAGCAAGAGAGTTTTCCCACTGTATCCATTTCGGATCTAGTGACACTGTAGGCAGGTTTACTGGGCTGAATAGTGCCTCGAAGGCTGATTCTGCTGTGAGAACAGTGATTCTTTTGCCTTGTGCTAGTGCTCGTTCTCTCGCTATAGCAGTTTGCACTGCCTTTACAGTATTTTCTGTGAGACTGAATGTTTTTTCTGCTTGTGTGTACAAATGTGATTTGTAAGCTTTTGGTACAGTTTCTCCCTCATTAGAGGTCAGGTACGTGAATCCGCATCTTCCTGGGATGACCCGGATTACAAGGTTGCGTGTATTGTCACGTGTTTCTAATTTTGTTTTAGCTAACATGTCTGTTTGCAGTGATCTCAAAATGTCTGTGTGTTTTTGAGTCCAGTTGATTGGTTTAAAATCAGGTTTTATTAATTCGTAGAGAGGTTTAATCCTTTCTGCATAGTTTAAAATGTAAGTTCTTCCGAAATTCAGGAAGCCTAGAATCGATTGTAAGTTTTTCAGCGTTTTCGGTGCTTGGAGTACAGCGCACTTCTCTAAGAAGTTGTCCGTTAGGCTTTTTCCTTCACTTGATAATTCCTATCCTAAGAATAAGACTGTGAGATGGGCAATTCTTGACTTTTTAAAGTTAAATTTGTAACCCTCTGCTGCGAACCCAAGTATTATGGTGTTCACTCTTTTCAAGTGAGTATCCAAGTCGTCGTCTGTGAGATAGATGTCATCGACATAAGATAATGCCTCATCATCATATATTTGTAGTAACTCTGTTACTCTGGCTGAGAATAGTCCTGGGCAGTTCTTGAATCCCTGTGGGAGCCTACAGAAATTTTTCTGTGACCCCATTATTGAGAAAGCGGTCAAGTACCTGCTTTCTGGTGCAATATTTCGGCAAAAGAACCCATTAGATATGTCTAATGCCGTTTTGTACTTTTTGCGAACTATGTTATTCATTAGTGCAGCACTATGCGAATTTTGTACTGAAAATGTTTTGCAACATGAGTTAAGGTGTCTGTAGTCCAAGACTAGACGGTACGATTCGTCCGGTTTGGAGACAGGAAACAAAGGATTGTTCATTTTGAGAGGTCCATGTTTCAATTACCCCTTCAATTACCCCTTGGTATTCAAGTTGATCTAAAATCTACCTGACTTGTTTTTTTGCTTCTTGCTTAATTGGGTACTGCCTTTGTGCAGTTGGTTGACTTTTTAAATGGATTTTGTGAGGAGGAGAGTCCTCATCCCATCCTACATGATTCTTATATAATGCTGGTGCCTGGGCTACTGCCCATTTCCTTGAATATATATATTTAGTGTGAATTGGAATGTGATTTGAGAAGGCAGGCATAATCATTTCTTCGCCATGAAGGCACTCCCTGACAAACTCTGGGGGCCAATCTTTCTCGGCTAACAGGGTGTCATAGCCTTTTGAGAGGTTATCCCAAAATAGACCCCTTATTTTTCTAGTCTTATCTCCCTCTATACGCAGTGTTATTTCGTATATCTTATGAGGTTTGCTAACTCTGGTGTCTGCAGTTTCTACTTGAATGTATTCATTCGTGTCCACTGTCTCCAGATGACTCATCAGGATCTTGCGAGCTATGCTGATTTCTGCTGCACTGTCTAGCATTGTCTGTGCCCACTCTCCGTTTTTCAGCTGTGTCCTCAGTATTCTCGGCATGTTCGATTACTCTAATACTGGCTACCTTCTTTCTTGGGAATTGTAATTTTTTACTTTGAACAGGTTCCTTGTCTTTGGACTTTGTGTGCTCTTCCCTTGGGTCTGACCGTCCTCTTCTTTCCGATTTCTGCGAAAAAGATCGAGAGGGACGTGTATCAATACTTTGATATCTATCAGGCTTTTTCAAGTTATCCCTATTTCTAAGGTTATATCTTTTCTCAGAGTGTTCCCTCTGGGGAGACTGGTGTTCTCGAGTCGGAGTTCTTTCCCTCCGCCGAGGAGACCTTCCTCTGGACTGGAAAACTTTTTCTTTGGGAGTGGATTGTTTATTTCCTTCCCAGCTCTTTTTAGGAGTGTTTAGATTATTTTTAATAAATAATTTTTCAGGGTTTTCGAGTAGTTGGGGTTTTACTGGTTTCCCACCCAAACTATCTCTACCTAATTCTTCATAGCATTTTTCTATAATTCTGGCAAGCTCAATTGGTTGATCTGTTATATCTGTTTCTTTCAATTTCTGGCGGATCGCCACAGATGCTGCTTCTCCTTTTATGTTGGCTAGTAATATAGCCGAGACCTGCTTGAAGTCTTTCAGTAATTTCATACCAAGAGTTAAGGCAGGTTCTGGACCGTATTCATTCTGAATTTGTTTTAGCACATCCGGTATTACCGCCATGGTCGGAACACCATGTGTTTTTGTGTAAATGGAAGCAAAGACTGTACCCCAAGTGTCACAGTCCTCCACATGTGGTGCGACCCCCATTGGAAGGCAGATAGTCAGAATTCTGTGTTTCTCAATAGGGGTAGGATTTGGGAATACTGCCTCTATTTGAGTAATTTTCTGTGCTAACCAGAAGGGAATTTGTTCCCGTTTTGCGGGAGTTTTTCCAAGACATGATTATATGTTCTGTGGTGTAATTTTATTTGTGTTCCCCTGATGAGGGGTCAGCTGTGGAATATTAACAGCTGTTTGGACTGTTGCAGTCCGCATTACATATTGGACTAACTGTCTGTGTATTTTAATTAGTAATTTTAGCTGTGCTATAAGTTCTTCTTTTGACATTTTATCAATGTCTGGATGTGGTGTGTAGCTGGCTAGAACCGGCCACGTTGCTCCTGGTCTACCTAGTGGACCGAGCCTGGTAATGTGATCATTATGTTTTAGGGCGCCTTTAAACCAGAGTAGGTGCTCTTGGTATTTTAATGGGATTTCAATCTCCTCGAAAGGAGCGTATTCATCCGGTGGTTCCTCTATTTTATAATAGTGGAATTCGTGTGTTGTAGCGTCTGCCGCTGGAAAGTTTATCCAAGAATACCACCTGGGCCCAATTGTCAGGGATGTAGGGATTGTACTACACTTAGGCGATCAGAGGGAGGCGGCAAGTTTTCTCCGTAGAGTTTCCTTGGCCAACCTAATCAAAAGCTGTCCTTAAGTACAAAAATCCAAAAGCAATCTGAAACCGTGGCAGCTATGGGCTTATTTGCAAATGATTGATTGGTCCCGGTATGACATGGCAAAGACGAGCTAAAAAAAGATGGGCTGGAATGTGTCCTGAGTGATTACCGGTGGCTGAGAGTTACTCAAGCGTTTAACCCCTTCGCTGCTGATGACGAGCTCAGCTCGTCATCAGCCACGGTGGCGTGTGCTGATGACGAGCTGAGCTCGTCACGTAACGCGGTAAATCGAAAAAAGCCGCACAGCGCAAAAATCGCCGCAGCAGTGATGCGGTTAAACCACCCCTTGATGCTGCCCACAGACGGCCAATGGCCAACTTCATATCTGAGCGTTACTTATACATTTCTAACCCAAATAGTGCCGAATTGTCCTGATCTAAGCCTAAAATAAGTGATGAGTGTAAATACTTGAATCATTCATAACTCTGGGAATCTCTGCTGCTAGTATTCAGTTCCACTGTTTATTAACTCTTACCTTGTCATTAAACAAGACGATCCACTATATTCCAACCCATTTTTAGCCTAAAAGGGGCAACGCGGCCAAACTGCAAAGATGTGTGCTGTGCAGAGGAGCACCAGCACCCCACTGTGCATATGAATCAGTTTGAACCTATGGACCATCTCTCAATGGCAATTCTGGTGTTTTAGGGCCGCCCACCTGTGACGTGAGTACCCATGATATGCAGATCAGCGTTGGCACTGTACAGAAGGAGTAGTCCATTTCACACTGCCAGGTATCTGGCCCGGATAGCGATGGGGTAAATGCTGAAGTCTGTTGCATAGACTGGGAATTCTGCTGGGGACATTTCTGTCGCGAACAAAGAGAACTGGAGATAAAATAAACTAGTGATTATCAACATGGACTTACTCATAGCTAAGTCGAGACAACGTGATCAGCAGGGTCCATCAATAGTAGCCAGAAATGCGTGAAGGTTGGCATTTATTACCTGGTGTTGAATCCAAAGCAGCTCAACATTCCCATCTAGTGGCTGATCGGTGCACATGCGAATGGTTTCTGCATTGGCTATTTCCAAGTTCCAAATGTGTGGCCGCGTAGTTGTGAAAGAGAAAACTGTGAATGTCATTCGCTCATTAAAAACTTTCACCTGACAGAGGAGGCGTGGCACGTGCTTGTTCTGCCTTTCCTTCAAAGAAAGTACTCTTACGGGCTGAGGCATCATGACGGCGTGTTTACATTCTGTGGAGAATACTCTGAAAACGTTATTAGGCATTTTTAGTTATTTGCCATCCCACGAGCAGGTTTGATGGCAGTTTGAAAGTAAAATAAGAAGCGACGAAGAGTTTTTTTTAATGTTGCTTAGTGATGTAGCGTTGTGACACATTTAATGTTTATGTTCAAGTAAAGCAGTAACTCTTTAATGTTACTTATTAGTTTGCATTGTTCAAAAAATGCCAGACATTGTTCTTCCTGGTCTTAATTCGGTTGATACATTTGCTAAGTGGTGTATTTTCATTTCTTAACAGAATTCAGAGCAATGCTAAGCCTAAATAAGCCATACAATGACTACTCCCTCTGTTCCTCGATTTGCTTTCTTTAACTTGAGTCACTTTTCCTGCGACTTCTCACTAACAGAACTGCTTAATCATAAAGTTGATCTTTGTAGCTTTGTTTCCTCAGCTTGTACTCCTTGTCCTGTTCTCGCTGGTAAAAGCATGAGGTGTCCCAGCTAATTTTACACCGAATTGGGGGAAACATTAAATAGTTCTGAAACAACAATCCCACAGATGTAGTTAGACGTGGCAACATATGGACAGTAACCGAGGTTTAGTGTCAGTCTCTGACCTTAAAGTCACGGTCTGGGTCTGATCCAGGGGGAATAACTAAAATATATTTTTACAAATTATGTGCATTTGCAATTTAATCCAAGGAGTTTTACTCCAGATGGCATGGCAGTTTCTGGTCTGATGGTGAAATCTGACCAGACTGCTTTATATTGGTTCATGGGGTGTCCAAGTTGCTCTCTGATGGTGAAATGTATGACCAAACCATTGTGCAATGGTTCACTGTGTGATCAAGCAGCTTCGTGATGTTTTTCTTTGTGACCAGATTGCTGGACGTTGGTTGACGGTGTAATGTGGCAGCTATCTCATGCCCCCGTTTGCAGCAACGCTGCAGTCTCTTTGACATCTCTTATGGGTAGGCTGCTGCTTGATGTTCCACAGTGTGTCTATTGTCTTCTCGACCACTGTATAGTGAAGCTGCTTTTTCAGTGCACTGCGTGTATGTTCAGGACTTATTGTATGTCCATTAAACTGTCTCATGGTACACTGTGTTTCCATGTTGTTCGCCTTCTGTTATATGGTATCAGTGTGGTCAGACAGCTTAATCATGTGGCATGCTTAAGTTCACATTTCTTGGATTTGGCAAATGTAACTTACTTGTAGGCTGGAGGGGCGCATGATGCTTTTTTTACATTTACAGTCTTGTTAGGATGCAGTAAATCAATAGGTCATATACGTTTGTTTTCTGATTGGAGATGTTTGTTTTTGTCCTGTTACAGTGGAGAGACCACTGGATGCAGTGCGTGTACTTCCTCCCAGACGAAGAGTCTGTTGAGCAGGGGGAGTGCGTGAGCCTGACAGTCCACCATGATGACTACTGCCTGTGGTTCAACATCCAGAATAACAGGTAATAACCAATCAGTAAGTAGTTGGTAAGGGCAGCTGAGCGAATGCAATCGACTGCAACACAGTGACAAATTGTTAAAAACAAAACTTTAACAATACATTTTCAACATTGGCAAGTCTTCTATAACAAATTTGTCAGTAAAGAAACTGTATTTTAACCTTAATCCTAATTCATAACATTCTTGTTACCCTAACCCAGCCTTTGACTCTAACTCTTAACTTAATACTAACTCTACAGCTGGACCCAGTACTTTCTCTGTCAGGAGCTGTTCGGGTCCTGGGTCAAGTAGGGTTTACTGGGCTCCAGCTATTTTGGTTTAGAGCTTCTTACCTATGCGGTACCTGGGCATAAACTACTGTTATCCTGAACACCAAGTATATCACCTCAGCACTCGAACCTTAGCAGTAGCCATGTGGTCAGTGCTACAGGAATTTCTTCACAGAAACTCAGGTTTACCTTAAGTGCAGACTCGCTATCGAATGTGTAAGCATCTTCCCTGCTTTGTTTTCCATAGATCAGTCAGATCTTCTGGAGGATTGGACTACATTAATGTAATTGCGACTTCTTTTGAGTATTCTTGCGCGTTTGGCACTCATCTGTTAATGTCTAATGTGCCTTTTAACTTTATCACTGATTTTGCCGCTGTTGAAATGTACTGAGGTTCGTCTTGCTTCTTTGTTACTAGATCTGCCACTTCTGAAAACTTCTCTTATTGTTTTGAATCCAATTTTTATTCTGTCTCTCAACTACTTTTAGCCATGCACACGTATTCCTTCATACTCTAAGATGGCCACGGTTTTGGCAACTACGAGTCTCTTTCATTCTCTCTATCTCTGGTCACCTGACCCACTTCTTCCAATAGGAAGTTCCCATAAATAATGTCCCCTCCTGGTTCACTCAGTGCTGCGACCCTCAACAACCATGTTGTGACAGACTGAAGACCAGATACAGTAAGCGCCCTTGCTTTGCACACTTGTCTCCTTTATCACAGGTGACGCTCCAATATCCTTATTCATTCCTTCACTTCTTCCTTTTAGCATTGGCCCGTAACTCGAATCGAGACCGCAATACTGGATTGTTTGGCATTGCTATATGTTCACATTGGAACTCCCCTAACCGGTAAGAGCGTTTGCCGTACACGCCGCTGTCCCTTCCCACCTTCTCATCCCTTATCCTTAACCACTCCCTTGCTCCTTCCTTTCAGCAATGGCCCAGGAACTCAGCTCGAGACCCAGAAAGCGGGTTGCTTCATATTGGAATATGTTCACACTGGAACTCCGTTAAGCGCGTTCACTTTGCACGCTGCGGTTTTCATCTACATTGCCACCCCACCAATACACCTCCTTCTATTTTCCGCCCACTGCAGGTCTCTGCTTCCCAGTGCGAACTCCCTCGCACCAATACTAAGACCATCATTTCTAAAGGTCCCAGCCGGTGGTCTTCTGTCTTGCTTCCTAAGACAGTCTGGCAATTTGCCTAGGGTGAGCCGACCTCATGACCACTATCCTCCTCTTACCTCTCAGGTCCTCCATGCAATACCTTAGACATGCGTTATGAAATAACAACGCATTCTTAACTTTCAGCATTTCTGTAGTTTCCTTGTATTTGCCACTTACCACACAGCTACAAGCAGTTATTTTCACTCCTTCAACACCTTCGCCAGATCTCACCTCCATATTGATCGTCAGCACTCTTTCTCCATTTATCTATCTCTTCGCATCACCTTTTTTAGAAATTGTCACTGTACGTTAATTTCACCTGCCTGTTTCTACGATCTGAAAGAAACAGGTTAGTATTAGATTCCTTACCTTAGAATATCCCCAGGCGTCAGACTGGATCCGGAAATTTTTGCGTAGTCGGTAGGCGTCGTCCGCGGCTCCGCGTCCGTCGTTGGTGTCGTGGGAGCCGTGATGACGTCGTCGGAGTACTTAGACGCCGCCGCCGCGCGCTGACGTCAGTTCTTTTTTTTTCCGCGCCAGCAGCGCAGATCCGGAAAAAGTGGTACCTTAGTCAATTTTTGACTAAACTTTTTTACGATCCCTTTTGATCATTTTCGAAGTCTTCGACTCCGAACGGTGCCGGTAGGGATGCCAGGATTTAAACCCTGTGAGGTCTGCAACCGACTGATGCCGGTAACTGACCCTCACCGCCGGTGCCTTCACTGTCTCGGCGTCTACCACGACGACAAGGCCTTCCCCGACTGCCGAGCCCAGACATCGAAAGCTAGGCGGGAGCGGTCCTGCAAGCGGCTCGAGCGCCTGCAGTCGGCCCCGCGCCGCGAGAGGTCCCGGTCCGGATGGAGGTCGAGGGACCGGTCGCGGGGTCGGAGCCATCATAGCTCCGGGAGTCACCATCACTCTTCAGGCTCGAAGTAGTCAGGTAAGCACAAGAAGTCGAAGAGACGTCATCGCTCTTCCGACTCCCCCCAACGCTCGCACGACGCGGCCGGGGGTTCGGGTGACACTGCCCACGCGGCTCCGTCGGAGTCGCTGGCGTCGCGGCCTGCCCCATACCCTTTGATCCCTGGGCAGCAAGCGACGCCGGAGGAGATCGAGCGCTTCCTCATGGCCATGAGGTCCCTCTCTCCTCCGACGGGCTCCGCTGCGCCTTCGGGCCCAGCATACCCGTCTGGGGGCCCTAGCGGGTCGGGTGCTTCGGCCCCGACGCCAGTGGGTGCTTTGGCCCCGACGCCACTGACGCCTTCGTGCCCGGCGTCGCAGGGCACCGCTGGATCCGCTTCCGGATCCGGGTCGTCGCCGGTTGACCTGACGACCTCACCGGCGCCGGTCCCTAGGGTGTCACCTAGGGCGACGCCGTCCCTGATGCTTCCCTCAATCCGCTCTCGACGCCGCTTGGAGAGTTCTACTTCATCGAACCGGCCCCATCCTTTGACAACCCTAATTATCAGGAAATGGGTGATGAGGAGTATTGGGAGGGGTCTGAGGACCCTCTGACACGTGATTGTCAGTCCCAGCAGGACTGGACAGGTGAACTTGGGGATGCCAGTGGTCTGGACACTTCGCCAGACACTGGTTTTGTCTCTCCCCCACTGTGGCTACTGAGGAGGGGGCAACCTACAGAGTGGCTACTCCCTCCCCTTCGAGACGACCCCTCCAGCCATGCCACCGCAATACCACCGCATGACGGGGGATCACTTGCGACTTCTGCAGGAGGAAGTTACGGCCCTCTTGGCCAAGGGGGCCATCGAGCGCGTTCCTGGGTCAGAAGTAGGGTGTTGCTACTCCCACTACTTTCTGGTACCCAAGAAGGGCAAAGGGGGCCTACACCCTATCTTGGATCTACGGAACGTCAACGGCTTCCTCCGGAAGGAGAAGTTCAAAATGCTGACACTGGCTCAGGTTTTAGCTGCCCTGGACCGCCCTGCCGGCCCACTGGCGCTACCTGCGGTTCACGGTAGGCCACAAGCACTTTCAGTTTACCGTGCTCCCCTTCGGCCTTACCACTGCCCCACGGGTGTTTCACGAAGGTGATGGCGGTGGTCGCAGCTCATCTGCGCAGGTTAGGGGTTTTAGTCTTCCCCCTACCTTGACGACTGGTTGTTGAAGGCGGGCTCGCCCCGTAAAGTCGTCAGCCACCTCCAGACGACGGCAGACCTCCTGCACCAACTGGGGTTCTCCATCAATGTGCCGAAGTCACACCTGTGCCCCTCCCAGAAGCTCCTCTTCATCAGAGCGGTTCTCGACTCGGCGCAGTTCCGGGTTTATCCTCCCAAACAGCGGGTTCGGGATATTCAGGTTCTGATTCCAATCTTTCAGCCTTTATCCAGAGTCTCGGGCAGGTTGACGCTGCGGCTTCTGGGGCTGATGGCCTCCTGCATCCTTCTGGTGCATCACGCCCGATGGCGGGTGCGGGCTCTGCAGTGGGACCTGAAGTTTCAGTGGGCCCTGCATCAGGGCAACCTGTCCGACCATGTCCTAATCTTGGAGGGCACTGCGAGACAGCTGCAGTGGTGGCTCACGGACTGCGTTTGGGTCAGCGGCAGATCCCTCTCCCTTCCCCAACCGTAGCACGTAGTTGTGACGGACGCGTCCCTCCAGGGCTGGGGAGGCCACATGGGAGAGGCGGAGATCAGAGGCCTCTGGTCACCGGCGGAGTCCCGGCTCCATAACAACCTTTTGGAGCTGCGGGCGATTCGTCTTGCACTGAAGGCATTCCTCCCCTCTGTCCGGGGGAGTGTAGCGCTGGTGTTTACGACAACACCACTGCCATGTGATACTGCAACAAACAGGGCGGGGTGGGGTCGTGGAACCTCTGCCAGGAGACTCTGTGCCTCTGGCAGTGGCTGGTACATCATGGCACGACCCTGGTGGTTCAACACCTGGCAGGTTCTCTGAACAACAGGGCGGACAAACTCAGATGACGGTGCATGATGGATCACGAATGGCGTCTGAACTCGGACGTGGCGCAAGGCCTCTTTCAGCAGTGGGGAGAGCCTTGGTTAGATCTATTCGCCACCGAAGAGAACGCGCAATGTCATCAGTTCTGCGCGTTGGAATTTCCAAGGCGGCACTTGCTCGGAGACACTTTAAGTCGTGAGTGGAGTTGCTGTCTGTTGTACGCCTTTCCGCCTATACCATTTCTGCCCAGAGTGCTGAAGAAAATCAAACGGGACCGGGCCCAAGTCTTCCTTGTGGCTCCGGACTGGGCACGAAGGTACTGGTATCCCGAGCTACTCAGTATGTCAGTATATCCCCCGGTTCGTCTGCCTCTTCAGGAGGACCTTCTGTCGCAGCAGCAGGGGACGGTCCTCCACCCGAACCTGTCCAGTCTCCACCTCCATGCTTGGAGATTGAGCGGCAACAGTTGAGGCCATTTGTCTTGCCTCCTGAAGTCTGTAATGTTATTCTGGCAGCCAGGCGTCCTTCCACAAAGTCGGTATACGCCTGAAGGTGGAACAAATTTGTGGCATGGTGCACAGCAAAGACTGTGGATCTTCTCTCTGTCCCTCTTTCTGAGGTTCTTCTCTTCCTTCTTTCTCTTGCCCAGCAGGTATCTGCTCTGGGCACTATCCAGGGCTACTTTTCTGCCCTTTCAGCCTTTCTAAGGCTGCCTGATCAACCATCTTTGTTCAAGTCCCCTATTGTAACTCGTTTTCTGAAAGGCATCACGCACATGTTTCCCCCTGTTCAGTTTGTGATGCCTCAGTGTGACTTGAACCTTGTTCTTACCTATCTGATGTGCGCTCCCTTTGAGCCACTTCACAACTGTCCTCTCTGCCTTCTTACTCTGAAGACTGCTTTCCTGGTTGCCATCACCTCTGCCAGGAGAGTGAGTGAGCTCCAGGCTCTTTCATCCAAACCTCCTTTCCTTTCTGTCCATCCGGACAAGGTTGTTGTAACCAGGTGACTGGTAATCAGGGAAGCAACAAGGAAATGGACTGGTGGTCTTTCAATGATGAAGAATTACTTAATCCTTCCTCACAGGACGAGCACTGTTCGTGGCGAATAACTTCAGACGAAATGCAAGCAGGCCCCTTTAACTGGCAGAATGACACGGACGTAAGTACAGCCCACCGTGACGTTTCCTTCCTCGCATTGGATAAGAAGCCGGAACATCAGGAGTTGGCGTGTGACGTCACCGGACTTGGAGTGTGTCGAGGAGAGGAAGACGGAGAAGAGGAGAACGCCAAGCCAGGACGAGAAGCAGACGAAGCTGGGGAAGGCGAAGCGCTGCTTGCCGAAGAAGACGAGCCAGGAGGCCAACGAGACCGCGCTGCGCCGTTCCACACTCCCGAGGGAGGAGTGTGCCTCCGACAGGTACGGGACAGGTTCTCGAGCTGGGTGGGACGGCGGGGATATCTACCCGCAGTAAAAAGACCCTCTACCTCCTAGATGTCCTGCACACCCCCTACCCTGTAAACTACCTTCCCTCACGTCTATGCACTATTTTGCGTTAAAGCCTGAACACGAGAAGGTGTCCCTCACTCCCTGGTACCCCTGAAGTAAAAATTAGAGGACGAGAAAGTAATCGATCCTTTTCTTTTGTTTTATTTGTCTCCCGGAAACCCTGCGAGAGAGGCCCCTTGGGGAGAAGCGCCATCCAGACCAAGACAGTCCTGGAAGATAGAATTCAGACCAGCCGGCACCACGGATACTGCCGAGTTTGCTAAAGAGAGACTAACTTTACGTAAAAAGAAGTTGTATGTAAAAATTAAACCCGCTTTACCCAGACACCGTGTACAGCCCATTCCTGACCCTCCCTTACAGTTGTGTTGCGGACTAGACCCTCTTTCCTGCCCAAGGTTGTCACGGCCTTCCACATCGGGCAGTCTTATCACCTTGCCCACCTTTCCGCCACCGCACCCCTCAAAAGAGGAAGAGCGGCTCCACAGTCTGGACCCAAAATGAGCGCTTTAGTTCTATCTAGATCTCACACGCCAGTTCCGGGTGGATGACCAACTCTTTGTTGGTTACGTAGGCGCTAAGAAGGGACGGGCGGTGCACAAGCGGACCGCCTCTCGGTGGGACGTCTTGTGTATCAAGGCTTGTTACTCCTTGGCGAAGAAGGAGCCTCCTGTTGGGCTGAGGGCCCATTCCACTCGGGCCACGGCGGCTACCACTGCCCTGGGCCGAGGAGTCCCCTTGCAGGACATCTGTCAGGCAGCCTCGTGGGCATCACTGCACACGTTTGCAAGACACTACTGCCTGGACAGCCAAGTCCGGGGGGATGGCTTTTTTGGCTGTTCCGTCCTCCAGGACTTTCTGGTGTGATTATTGGTTCGCAGACCCACCACCGGGGTTGGTATTGCTGGGATATCTTTTCTAAGGTAAGGAATCTAATACCAACCTGTTTCTTTCAGATGAACAAGTTACTTACCTTCGGTAACGATATATCTTTTTGAAACAGTAGTTATTATTAGATTCCTTACCGCCCCACCCATCCTCCCATTCTGCGAACCGATATCTAGGGTTAAGGTCACCCCCTTTCAGGGCCCTAGTTTCAATGGCACCAGTGTTGGTTTTTAACATGGCTCTGCGTTTCTGGAGCGGAAAAGCTGTGTCTAAGAACTGACGTCAGCGCGCGGAGGCGGCGTCTAAGTACTCCGACGACTCATCACGGCGACCCCGACAACGGCCGCAGAAGACGCCTACCAACGCGCAAGGGTTCTGCTACGCATAAATTTCCGGATCCCGTCTGACGCCTTGGGATATTCTAAGGTAAGGAATCGAATACTAACTACTGTTTCTTACAGATATATCGTTACCGAAGGTAAGTAACTTGTTCTACAGGAGCCTCACGCATCGAACCAGAAACCACACTAAATGCAATCTCTCGAGCACTTTTGTTAAACGCCGAATTCCCCTTGTCTGAAAATTAACTCCAATTTCCTTTCTTCTTTTCCTTACTTCGAATTTTTCCATGGTTACAGCAATTAAAGTCATATGTAAACAGGCATGCTTATTATAATGTCCTGAAGATGATCCCAACATTTTCTTAAGGGATCAAAACGCCGTCGACACCATATACGCTTTTTGAAAATGTTCTTATTTTTGTGTAATGGTGTCTCCTGCAAATTCTGTTTGTTCTATAAGAAATGTGTTGAAAACAAACAATTTCCTTTGTCTGAACCCCTGACTTTATATTGTACATCTCTCTTGCTAAAGTTGGATGCAGGCCTGTGTCCCATTTGAACTGCTCCGTGTTTACTTTCTGTAAATATTGAATTGATTGCATATTAAAATATCGGTCCGGCTGGACAGATTTCTGTATTATAGTACTGATTGAGTCTATATTTATTGACTATAACTTATTTTCTGTCTGGGGACCACTGCCTTTAAAAAGAGTCCATAGATCAGTCCCTACAAACTTCCCATAACTGAGTCTTTATATTTGTGATGTTGCTGTAGTCCTCTTTAGTACAGTGCATTAGGCACTCTTGAGAGTTCAATAGTTCCAGATTTTACCTGGATACTGAGGCTTGGATGTAATGAGTGCATATCCAGGTACTTGATTTAGTTGCAGGCGTGAGCCTGTGTTTGTTGCTATTTATCAGAACCTTAGTGCAGTGGTTGGCAGCTGACAGCGCCACGTTAAATCTGCCTAGAAACTCTGCTGTTGTGTGAGCATGTCAAGTGGAGAACTTGCCAGTTGACATTGAGCCCCAGATACTTTGGCACTTGCCAGTGACATGCTCTGGTGGGGATTGGAGATTTGTTTGAAGCTGTTGGTGTTTCAGGCAGTTGCCCAGAACTGTTGTTGTCTTAGGTAATCATCACTCAGTTCCAGGTACTTTGGATCGCTGCCACTTGAGGCGGTAGAACACTCAGCTGAATTATCACAGTAGTGGTCTCACCTCATGCAGAATAAATGGGTGACTTGAAGTTAAATGGAAGAGGCTGGGCTACCCACTGCAAGCTCAGGTCGGCACAAGTTACACTTCCTTTAACTGTCTGATTCAGGTGTCTTGTCCAGTGTTTCTGGACACAGCAGCAGGGGTTATCTTTGGAAGTTTTCCCTTGCAAGAGCCATGCACTCCTTCATTACTCACAGTAGTCCAGCAGCTCCAGGATCACAAGCAAACCCACAACTTCCGATCTGCAAACATACTGGATTCAGGTTGTGTCCTCTCCTCTATAATAGACTGGCTAAACAGCCCTGAAACCCAGGATGTCTTCTGGTACTATGCAATGCACCCCCACCTCCCCTTTAATGAAAGACCTGGAATCCTCTCAGAAAGTTTGGTTTTCAGTTTAATAGTCATTTTCCAGACAGGGGTTATCCAAGGTCTAGAACTGGGGTAGTTAATCCACTTTTGTATTCCAACTCTGTGGAATTGACATAGTTTTTGTTACTGAATTTCTTCGTAGCAAGTAGTAACAAGATGCCTCTTCACCTAGAGCACCCAAAAGGACACATAGTCAAGCTATGCCCAAGCCTGTCAACAACCCTTTTCATAGTAGCACTTTAGAAAGACAAAATTGCAGGCCCACCTGAAAGATTCTGTTTACACTTGAAAAGAACCCACCTGACACTCCTCTCCATACCCACTATCAGCCCTCATGGCAGTGCTTTGAGGGAGTTAATTTGCAGGCCCTCCACCAATTGCTTACCACTGCATTTCGAAAACAGTGTCAACACCCTCACACATTTCATTGTCTGGGGATGTTCCCTCCAATCCAGAAATGCAAGTAAGATATATATATATAATTCCTTGCCCGGGAGGCCAAGCCACAACATCCATCTTGTGCTGTGTTGTTCTATGGGCCTTGCATATTGAATCACACTGGACTGGTCAAGAATGCGCTCACATTTTGCATGGAGCACTATTAACAGCACTTCATAAACACAGCACCTGTGCGCATTCCCTTTGGATGTCAACTCAGGGTCTGGGTACTACATTCAGATTGAACTTTACATGAGTAGGGCCAGGAGGCAGTTCGCTCTTCCTAAAAAAGGTTGTTTGTGACCATTATTTAAAAAAATATGGTACACTGTCACCACCACTGTCACCATCAGTGTGTATGTTCCAGGAAATAGACAGACATGTTGTGTCAGTGTACTTTTAGTGTGCTACTCCAAACCACAGATCCAGGCACAAAGACTTACAACTTACCGGGTAACCTAGGCAACAGTGAGCACGCATGATGTGCGCAGCAGGTGAAAATAAAAATGTCAGCATACCAGATATCATGCCGATGGGTTACACAGAGGACATTCCTGTCACAACAGTCTCTGTTAGGAACACTTAGAATTTTGACTAACCTTATCCATTTATTTTTATGCTATTTACACAGATCACTTTTAATGCTATTTTTATTTTCATTGTAGTTGACGGAAAATAGTAGTTATTATAACTTCTTAGCAGTACCTTCATATTAGTATTTCTTCGGAAATGTTTCTTCACTGTGACAAAATCTTATGAGTCGAAATCTTCCACCAGCACCCCTGCTTACTACCTAATTACTGACATTGTTAAAGCCCATATGTCCTGTTTCTGAAGAAAAGATGCCCAGTTGGTAAAGTGAGAGCCAATTTAACTCTCTAAATTCATTAGTACCTCCAAAATGAATATGAATTCAAATGAATAAGCGGTACTCTACTGCCTGTTTCGAGTCACAGCTTGTTTATTAATTTATTAGTGGGTTCTCAAAGTGAAAATGAGGTCTCCCATAAGGTGTTGAAGTGCTTTTCATGATTTTCGGAGCACACCTTATATGGCTCAAATTTGTAAGTACACAGTATGATACAGGGTATTTGAAGGCACTTCTTTGAAATGATATGTTCCTATCAGTAGTATCATTAGCAGTATGTTTTTTTTTAGTTTTTTGTTTTAATTGCAACTACTTCAGGTGAAGAGGACTTCAAAGTAAAAATATATCTCCTCCTTCATGTGAACTATTAGCTACTTCATAGTTTATACCAAAAATTTCAAAGTATTAAAATATTTTTTTACCTGCTTAAAATGCTATGCTTCTCCCTGAGCATTACTTTCTTTCTCCATATGGAATCATCTTGCACTCAACTTTCATTTGAAGGAATTAAGTATTTCTAGGTTTAGGTGTAGAGTCCCATATGCAAGCTCCCAGTTTTTAAAACATGCTATATGGTTGTTTGGATCAGGGATAAATCAGCACATTAATTTGCTCATACTGGAATGTTTTCATCCACCAAATCATTTATCATATATTGTATACTTTGACAGTTGATGGCCATTCAGAAAAATAATAGCTCACTCTGGTCGTGTTACGTTATGTAGAAGAGCCTCCATTAAACATTTCAGCTAGCACATTTATTGTGGAATGGAGTTCAATACTATCTTAAAATGCATGATGCTTGGGTATAAAAGACCATGCATCATTTTTAATGTATTTTTCCCTATAAATAGAGTAATAAACAGTTCTCTGTAGCCTGATAACAAATTCTGTTTGTTTCGTATTTTGCTGCACAATTTGCCAACCTCAAACACCCGAAATATTGTTGATTTTGTCCTCATGTTTGCTCCATTTTCGTGGGCTAATTTGTAGATTTCATTGGAGCAGGGAAAAGGCTAATAATTGCTGGTGTGTGCTGATAGCAGTTGGATGAAGTTGGTAATTTACCTCGGTCAGAGGTGGCCAAGAGTGCGGAAGACCACCTGGGCAATCCTGTAGAATTCCCTTGAGCTTTTACTTTCTGGCTATCAGAAGCAAGAAGGTTGAAGAAGCCAGTAAGGTTCAACGTTAGAGGCTCTGATACTGCAGTCTAGAGCAGGGATCACCAGCCTTTTCTGTAATTAGAGCTACTTATGTTCCATAAAAAACTTTCTGAGCCTCTAACACAAATTATCAGTGTTACAATAATGATCAGTTCAGACAAGATCTCATTAGTGCCCATTGAATGCTGATTACTAACACTCACCACCTCTGTTCATCATGGAAGATCATCAGCAATAATGTAAAAAAAGATGTATCAATTTCAATTTTGTATGCCTATATGTCATGGCTGTGAAACATGCAATGCCAATAGGGACCTAAGAAAGAACATCAGTGATAAGAATTTCTAGTGCACATAAATTACCCATTAAATATCAGCCCTAAATATATTTTATTCTGCAACATTACCTAATAAGTTCTGAAAGTACACATATTTTACTTTTAAACACAGCCTTTTCAATTTTGGAAATATACCTAATTCATCCAAACAAAGTTTTTCATTAAGTAGTTTAGCTACACTTGGGGAGATAGGTGCAGCTTGCTGGAGAGCTATTAGTAGCTCCGGAGATACTCTTTGGAGAACCCTGGTCTAGAGACTCCGATGTAGCATTGTATCAACTGCACTTATAGGGTAAAGATGAGCACAAGTGTAGAGAGAGGATCAACCATTCAGTCCTGAAGTTACTATGGATATGATGTCGATACTCAGGGATGAAAATCTAGGAAGAAGGACAAGAGAAGCAACTTAAATCTTGTAAACCCTGTAAAGATCTACGCCACAAAGACACAGCTCTTGATCCTCCTCTCTACTACCTGAGGGTCATGGAGCTCTGTTTGAGAGGGTATTGAACCCTAGTCTGAGATTAGCCATCATACGTGAGTCTTAAAGCTCAGTAGTGTTCAATATGTTTCCATTGGAGTTGGTTTGCCTGTTTTTCTGATGCTGTTTTTTTTTTTTACTCTTATTAGTATAAGAAGGCATGTTACATATGTAAAAAAAATAGTAAGCAGATAGGCATTTTTTGTCACTTAATTAATGGTTCCCCAGAGTGTTTACATCACAACATGAGGTTGACAACATTCGATGCGCATTTTCAAATCCCACCAGTGATATCTTCTCCGACTCTCGTGGTTCACAAACCTCCCCCCTGTAAATGTTTCACCTCCCTCATATTTGCATCCATTTGTTCGGGTACCCCCTGGCTTCATAAATGGATTTTTCGGTCACCATACACCAGTCCATATCATTGGCCCAGTCCACTATCTTCGGTGGGCTCTGAGCCCTCCTCAACCGTGTAATATTCCTGTTAGCAACCATAAGTCCCAATGTGACCCATACTTGCTCCCTGCAGTTCAAGTCTGTTGGGTCCCAAATGTTCAACAATGCCAATTTAATGTTACAGTGGATCTGTTGTCCCAGCGCATCCTCCATCTTGAACACCACCCTTTCCCAATACCCCTGGATCACTGCACATTCCCAAAGAGTGTGAATAAAGGTGCCTTCTTGCCCACACTGTCATACACAGCCACTATCCTGAGTGTAACCCATACTAATCAGCAAGGGCCCTGACAAGTAGGATCTATGGAGAAGCTTTAGCTGGACCAGTCGGAGCCAAGAGGAGATGGCCACCTCACGAGGTGAGGCCACTGCCGCCTGCCACTCCTCATCGTCTAAACCCTTTGACATCATGATCCCATTTGTCTCTCAGGCGGGTCAAAGGATCCGCCATATTGTTGATAAGCTTTTTGTAGATAAGGGATATAGCTTTTTCGGGTAGGTCGCCGTCTAGGATCCTATCTTCAAGTGGGGAGGTTTCAGGGAGAGTGCCACCTCTGCGGAGAACTGCGAGCAATGCAGTCCTAATTTGAAGATATCGAAAATATTCAGACTGGGTGAGTTCATAGTCCTGCTGCAGTTGGGTAAAGGGAACCACCTCACCTGATTTCCATAGATCCCCCCACCTTGAAAATGCCTTTGAGGTCCCATTTATTGAAGCCCTTCGAGCGGATCAGTCTACCCAACTGTTCACAGTGCCAAAGTGGCGTGGCTTTTGTGAGTTTACCCTCCCGCCACACATGCACGGCATGCCCGGTCCTGCCTGTCAAGGCAGGCCTCAAAGATCGTGCGTATACCGCACCCTCGAAACCGCCCCACCGGGAGAAGCCACTTGTCGAGCCGAAAGGCCGGGTCATCTTGCGGTCTGTACATGCATTGGTTATTTGCAGCGAGGTGCGAGGCCCAATAGTACCTCTTAAGATCCGGTAGCCCAATGCCCCCATCAAACCATCCTAGCGTAAGTTTGTGTGTTGCGATATGGGGTGGTTTGCCCTCCCACAGCAGTTCCCCGAACAGCGTTGTCAAGTTCCTTGAAGTACGAGGCGGCGACTGGGAATAGGGTGTTCTGCAGTGCATATAAAAGCCTGGGAAGGAACATCATCTTGAATAGGGACTCGTGCCCCAAAAGAGTCAACGGGAGCGACCTCCAGTGTTGGACGTCAGATTTAAGACGCACTTGCGGCTGCAGGAGATTGTCGTTACAGCTAGACAGATCTTTAGAAACCCAGATCCCCAGGTATTTGAAGCCTTCAGCAGTCTCCGCTATGCAATATACGGTCCTTCCAACCTGATGTCCACCTAAGGCCCCTGATGGCGGGGTCTTATCGGATTCAAAACCAAAAATACACTGGGGGTCTATATCGGAGCCTATCGTGCTCCAGAAGTCTTATCGGACCCACATCGCCAAAGGCTCCAGGGCCAAACCAAAGAGAAGCGGCAACAAGGAGCAGCCCTGTCTGGTGCCCCTGCCGAGCAGAAAAACGGGGGATTTCCTATTGTTGATAATGACTTGTACGAGTGGTTGGTGGTACAGAAGTCACACCCAGTTGATAAACTCTGGCCCTAAGCCAATTTGTGGAGCACAGCGAACATGTAGGGCCATTCGATAGTGTCAAATGCTGGCTGAGGCAGCATCCAAGGATACCACAACAGCATCTTCTCTGATTGTATCCGCCCGGCACAGCACACCAAAGAGCCTGCGCAGGTTGAGAGAGGTGTTTCTCGCAGGCATAAACACCGATTCATCCGGATAGACCTAGCGGGTTAGGACCCGGAGCACACAAGTGGCAAGGACCTTCGCCAGAATTTTCGCTTCACAGTTGAGCAATGAAATGGACCTATAGGACGAACACTTGTTAGCTGGCTTGCCCGCTTTATGAATGACAACAATGTTAGCCAATCTTTGATCCTCAGGAAGGACACCCTCTTTTTTGCTTTCTCAGTACATTTCGGTGAGAAAGGGCGCAGTCGTGCTTGCCATAAGTTTGAACAATTCTATAGGGATCCCATTGGGGTCCGAATCTTTCCCCCCGCGCAGGTGGTGTATGGCTTTTTCAACTTCCGCCACTGTAATATCAAGATCGAGATTGGAGCACTCCTCCTTAGTGAGGAATGGCATTGTGATATCGCATAGGAGAGAGGAAGCCTCCTCCTCCGTGTGTGTCCTGTGGTATGTGTAAAGCGACTGATAGTACTGGGCAAATGCCTCCACGATTTCTCGTGGTGCGGAAAGCACCCACGTCGTAGATTCTGCTGAGTGTGGCCCTGTAGTGTGCCTTAGCAGCTTCCATAGCTAGTTCGGAGAACTCCTTAATTTTTATACGCAGCTTCTGGCGCACCTCCACCGAGTTTTGCATTGATGCTGTTTTTCATTGTTGTCAAGTACACAACCATGCCAGTATATGTCTGCTCGTCATAAGAATGCTCTGCTACGGACAGACACCCTTACTCCTATGTTTCAGGAGACTATTCCTTTGCACATCATCAGATCACTCCTTGACGTATGTATAAGCCACTTCGCTATAGAGAGTCTGATGGTCATCTTGTTGCACCCCTATAGTCTCTGGACAGTGCCTGTAGTGTGTGTTTCTGAAGTTGAATGTGTGTTGTTACACCGAGTCCCGAGGCATCATAGGAAGGTGACTCTTTACTGGCAGCATTCTAAAGCAATCTCAGCTTCACGTTGTCTTAAAACTTTTTTATCTTTTTTAAACCCATTATAAAATGTGGCACATACAATAGATCTGAAAAGTAATACTTTGCTATAGTGAATTATACCCGTCTAGGATTTCAAGAGCGTTCTAGGAGCTCTCAAATCCATCTCCCCACTTGCTTCTGGAGCTGTCCATACTGGACGTTCATTTCTGTCTTCTTACACAAACCTCTACTCAAAGTGAATTTTATGTCTAAGGAATAGTTTCTGTTTACTACTCATAGCCTAATCCATGACAGTTAATTTCTGACCGCAAGGTTTGTCCTAACTCCTTTCTATCAAGTATCTCTGCCAAGGTCTCTTGTGGAGCACTGCATTTGCGCTTTTAGAATAAAAAGGCTGTATCTTTGGGATATTATGTCAAATAGAGCCAGATTTTAAAGTGTGTTTTAGAGATAATTGTGCATGATAATGATTAATCCCCTTTTCAGCCCACACCACATTCAGAACCGTAATGAGAGACCAGTATAATCGCATTTTTCATAAGACCTCCCTGTTCGCTTACTGTAAAGTGTGATATGCTGCAGAGTTTGACTGACTCCATGTTGTCCTCTAGAAATGAAGAAGGTGCCAAGGATGTAAGTCTGGAGCGCCCAATCTGCAGGTGTGAGGCCCACATGCTGTGGAACCGACCACGATTTGGTGAGCTGAATGACCAGCAGCGGATGGACCAGTACATACAGGCCCTAAAGAAGGTGAGGTTCCACCAGTTGTCTGCAGGAAGAGACTGTCTAAAAGATAACTTGGACTAGTAGAGGATTGGTAGAGCAGTTCAGCATATTTTTGTCATTAGTAGTAATGTAGTGAAACTGAAATGTTATGCGTGAGGTTGGTCTGTGTTTCACTGAAATATGGCCCGAGTAATTCCCAGCGACTGCAATTCTGAGAATAATCCAGGCATTTCACCTACAGCTTTTTAGTTTTTCGAAATTGAGACACACTCGAAGTGCGATGGGTATGCGAAGATGTAGATCCTCTGCTTATATTATCTTATGTTAATTTAACTTACACGTGTGAATCACCCATGGAGTGTTATTTCACTGCGCAGCTCAGAGTCCTAGGCAATAAACAGAACTTGCATACTGTGCTTTTGGACAACGTGTGCCAGACTTACTAGGCTAAAAAGGCTGAAACCAGACTGGGGTTTCATGTGCTTTTGTCTCAAGTAGTCTTCTATGACTTTGGAATAGACTGTCCTATTGAAGCAGCACCAAGACTTGTTTGTATATGGCAGGCCACTGTCCCCATATTGGGGAAATAAATGACTGACTGGAATGCAGCCCGAGTATTTTCCACTAGCTGAAATTAATTCAAGCATCCATGATCACCTTTTTTTTACTTTTTATTCGTTTGGCATATGTCAAATATGTAACGCCCCTTCCCCACAACTAGATGCACTGTGGCATAAGATTCAGATCAGACACTACTGCACTTCTACCGTTTGGGCACTATGTACTTCACTGGGCTTCGTTTGAGCCTGACTTCATCTCCCTTCCAGTCTGCTGCATCGTCTGTGCCTGTGCATAATACAGGAACTTTCCAAGGCCTGTGAAGCATCAAAGGCTCCTGAAGAAATATCCCTTGGAGTGAAAGAGTCACTCTTCTGTATACGCAGGCACCGTATCTAAGTCGACCGGTCGGTCAGACTCCGTGGGCTCTGTAACACAGGTGGTAGTTTTCCATAGCTCCTGAGGCCTGCCCTGCCCTCTCACCAAGTTTGAGGCCAGTTTCTCTCGTGGGGGTTGCAATAACCAAACCCCTGTGACTGCGTCCAACTTGCAGTTGCAAAGGCTTGTTGGCTTCTTTGCAAGAAGATCTTCGATTTCCAAGTAGCCCAAACCTCGAGATCCTCCAGTGACCAGGATCTTCAGCTATACTGCATTGTGTGCATCGGGCCTGCATCTTTTGGTGAGCTGCTTGAGGTCTTCTCGCAACTCCTGTGCCCAAGGCCTGTGGGTCCACTTGAGGGTCACATTTGTTTCTTTTGGACTCCCCTGATTGCTCGGGGCCTGCCCTGACTCCTCTGCTTGTGGTGGGTCCCCTGGAACTTGCTGGTCCCGACCTTGTTCCTTCTTTGATTCCTGCTTTGCTTGCCTTTGCCAAGACTTGTTAGTGCTCCCGCCGGACACCTTATCTTCAGCACTCTGCATCCTTCGTGGGACAGCCTATGCATGGCTCCTGGTCCTCCTCAGCATCGCCTGGTCCAGTCAAGGTCATCGTCATCCATCCCTCAGCATCCCGCATCGGAGAGCCTTTGTCTTCTAAGTCTCCTGGTCACTCCCAAGTGACATAGACTCTGTCCCCCTGCTTGCAGGTACCTCTCATCCCGAATCTATCCATAGATTCCACCAGACACTTTCTCCTCTCCCAGCAGTGGCACTTTTATGAAGTCCTCCATTGAGTTCGACAGCAGTTTCCGATATCACTTCACACGTATGCACCCAGCTTCCCTGGTGTAGGTATCGTGGGTACTAAGCTAACCACGGGTGGGGTTGCTCTCTAACCTTTTGTCTTCCACAGCGTTTCTTCAGGGTCCACTGAGAAGGGTCCTTAATCTTTAAAAATCCAACTGCGACTTGTACATAGAATTGTACGGAGCACGCAGTCGTGTTTACACACTGCACATGCTGTCCGTGGGGTCCCTATCTACTCACTTTGGGTGGTTCCTTGAGGTCTCAGCACTCTAGGTCCTCTCGACCCTGTCTTGATCCAAGTCATGGTTCTAATATCACTTTATTAGTATATGGTTTGGTCCCCACCTGGGGCCACTGTGTATTTCGTGCTATTTACTGTGTTTATTTTTGCTAAAGTATTCTGTACATTGTGTTTATCTCCGTGTTAGAGATATTGGAACGTACTAGAGAGTATTATAAAATAAGTACATATTTTTATAAATACTTGGTGTGATTCTTTTTCACTTAGTCTATACTATAAGATTGCATTCTGGTAAAACAAGCTGCTTTACACTCCTGGACCGAGCCTGAAGGCTGCTCTCCACAGCTACCACTTGGAGAGCTTTCTAATGTTGTCTAAGACCTCTTAAATCACCATAAGGGTTGTCTGGACTTGTGCAAGGTGCCCATTTACATTAGTGGACATCATATACCAGGCCAGCTTCTCACAGCATGGCATTTAGGACAAGTTGTGGGTTGTAATTGGAAATTGTTATGCAACCTCACCGGAGTCATATAGGTCCGTGTAGTACATAAAAATGTGTCTGTTGAAACCGGGGTTTGCTGGCTATTGTATTTACTAGCACAAATACGGCTTCCTGTTCCTTATCCTGTAGGGACTCCATTAGGTCATCCTCCCACCGCAGATGAGCCCCCATGGTTTTTTTCTGTCCTCCTTTAATGCTTTATAAAAATCTAGAAACAATATGACTGCCCCTACCGCACACTATCAACGTCTTCAGTGTAAGATGGGGGTGTCTGAGAACACCGTCCAGATCTCTCAGGCCACGCTGCTCAGTTATAGAAATTTGTCCCAAAGGTCTCATGCGCCGCCTCAAATGTTAGAAATAAGTCTGATAGTTATAGATTACCTAGCATGATACAGCCCCCTTTTGGCACAGTGCCAGGGACAGTCTCTGGGTCTCAGAATGGCTTAAGCCAATCCAATGCCGCTCAGCCCATTACCGAGACTGGTAGTTTCTTCCAAAATGTACTGACCACCCGCTAGGCCTTTGAGCACCCTGCTCATATTATAGATGTATTGTCACTCAGGTGTGTGCATCATCTGTATTCGCAAGTATCCGAATTTGTCAGTTTCCCACTGTAGTCCCACATTTGGCAGTGCTTCTCATATCACTCTGGCATATGCCTCCAGGTTGAATAGAACTGTCTTGCGTTCATTGAGCTGCAGCCCAGACAGGCTCCCAAAGCAACGTAGCTCAGTCATTACAACTAGAAACGCTTCCACCAGGCGAGATAGGCATATTAATGTATCATCTGCATACATTGATACTACATGGGTATAGATCCCCACTGGATCCCCCCATTATTTCATGCTGGTATGGAGTTTGAGAGCCTTTGGTTCCACCGCAAAGGCAAATAACAGTGGGGAAATGGAGCAACGCAGTCTTCTACCCCTGTTTATGACCTTTTGTTCTGAAATATGCTTGCCTGATCGCAATCTTGCAGCTGGATCTGTGTATAGCAGTTTGATCCACCCTCTGCACTGATGGTCAAATCCAATGTGTCATAACACTGCTTGCATGTAATTCCAGTCTAAGGCGTTCAAAGCTTTATCAACATCCAGGGCCACCAATGCTGCCTCCAGGTCTGTGTCCGTCACCATGTCCATGATGTGGTGAAGTCTGCTGAGTTTCATTTGCATACTGTGGCCAGGGATATAGCCACACTGGTCTGGATGGACCAGTGAACTCCTCACAGGGGCAGTCTGTTCTTTGATAGCACCTTGACATCAGCATTTAACATCTAGAGAGGTCTATATGACCTTAGGTCTCCCAGGTTTCTTTCTATTTTAGTGTCATCAGGTCCAGGACCTCCTTCACCTGGGGGTCTATCTTTGTTATGTGCCTCATCGAATACTTCCATCAATTTATCCGTAAGGTCAGCCTGAAAGTAGCAGTAAAACTCCGGTGGGAGACCATCTAGTCCTGGTGTCCTACCCAACAGCAGATCCTCTAGGGCTGCCTGGATATCCTCTCTGGTGAGCTGCGGGTCTTGCTCTTCTACTTCAAACAAATAGAGAGTCAGGGTATAGACGATCACTCTTGTACCCCTTGGATCAATAGTCATATAACAACAAAAGAGTGATGTACAGAAAAATATCAATAAATTCCTACCATTTCACCTCCAAAGGAGATCAAATGAGGAACACAGAACAAAAACCACATACTGAGTGAAAAAGAAACAAATTCTTTAAAAAGAACCCTCACTCACCAACCTGGTTGGTGACATGCTTCATCATTGGGTTCCCACTGAAGGGACCGAATGTCCCCCCAGTGTGCTACTACGCCTGTTTACAGCGGAGCTGGTTCTTTAATGTGTGATAACAGTGAAAAACCAATAAAGTGTTGAACGTGTGTGAAATTTAAAAATGCCTAGCTGTGACTTCCAATCACTTTATTAAGAGTCCAACCGGCATGGGTTAAAAACAGGTGAGATGGGACTTAGCTGAGTTTTATAATTGAAAACCCCGGTCCTCAAAAAAGATGGTCAACATGTTTCTGCTAATGAGCTAGATTCGCTTAGCATTATCAGGACCTTGATGTTGATCCTCCGGTGTTATGCGCGCGCTAAGGCGCACCCAGCCGTGAGGATATTGGTGTGAAAATATAAAAAGTGGTGATTTACTCACGGATCTTCCCGTGTGGGCACAACCAGTAATTTTATGGGGCCTGCTATCTGTAACAAGAAAAACAAAATAGTGAAGCAAAGGACACATTGCCATATCATTTGTACAAAGAAAAAAGGATATTACTGCATAGTAACACAAATTACTGTCCTTCACCAACATTCACCCATTATGTGGCATAACATCCTGGAATTACGGTCAATAGTTTCAAAGACCAAATGTTGACCCAGCTACATAACAACCTCTTAGTGCCAAGTCACTCTGAATCTCTATTATTATTAAGGAGCAAGTTTATAGCAACGTGAATGTCGCATTTGTACCATCAGGCTGAGTGAATAAATATACTCAGGAAAACACCCATGCCTGAGCCAATATAATTATAGTATCAGCTGATCATTCTCCTTATTTTCAAAAAAACTTTTTAGACGGAGTTTCCGAAAAAACTCACTAAGTTCATATTGTAATTTGAACCGGTCAAAGCGAGGTATAAAACCCAGACCTTTCTCCAGGACTGCTTTTTCTGCTGGACTCAAAATGTATGAGGACAGATTCGTCACTAGGCTCTCATATTGCTTGGGCCTGCTCTCTGCTCCGCCGTCTTTCTCCTCGTATTGTCCCCTACTGTTTCCGGTTGTTCCCAGTGGACCTGGTTGGGTCCCTTTTGTTTCCCCCTGCCTCCTCGGCCCCTGCCTAAAAAAGGCTGTAGATACATGTTCTGATGGAAATGAGGGTGCGGGGCAAAAGCTGGGTTCCATCCCATCATTGGGGGAAAGGGAACACTATATCCATCGAATAGGGCATAGGAAAGTGTGAATCCTGTATCGCTTGGTATAATTGTTCAAAGCCGTGAACATTCCATGTCAGAAATATGACGCTCATGTACTAATTAACATCCTTGTGAGAGGGGTCCTTGTAGCATTCTCGGGCATTCGGCAGGTAAAATGACTGGGTGCGGGGCACAGTTCCCCCTCTTACTGCTGTGTACAGTCCAAAGCCATCTCTTCCGTGCTTCGTTATTTTAATGCAAATATATTTAGCGCTAGCTGACAGTGATGATGCCAACAGTCTGAACACAAACTGTTCTAAACCTCTTCCCAACCCTCCACCACCTGGGAATACACCTATGGAATGGTTAAACTTGTGTCTCTTCATGTCTTCCTCCCACAGTTCCCCTTTGAGGAATGTTAAAACATAAACAAAAAAGCAAAAAAAATAGGAGAAATTTAAACTGACTTATGCGGGAGAGGGGGTGCTGCGACTGGGTGACGTCGCCCCCTATTGTAGGAGAAACCACAATTTCCGGCGCGCACCCCCCAGCTGTGTGCAATAGAAGTACTGTCTCAGTAAGTCTTAATATATATTTAGCAGGAAAAAAACAAGGGCAAGGGAAACCAGCTTTTGTAATGCAATAGGTCTCACATTAAGAAAGTTTGAGCTATTGGTATTGCAAATGACAAATTTTGTATTTTTGTTGGTTTTGAAAATCGATAAATTAATAGCTTTGCCATTTACAATTCCAATAGTTTTAACTTTCGCAAATGTGACACCTATAGCATTTGTAATGCAATATGTGTTGTATTTACGTGACTTAGATGTATTGATAGTACAAATAACAATGGCTTTTAATTTTTTTACTTAAATAAAAGTTATTGTAATTTATAATGGCAATAGCTTAAACTTTTGTAAATAACTTTTGTGAAGATTATGTTCAGTGTATTTTATTGTGACGAAAATCCAAGAACAGAAGTGAAATATTAACATCTTTTTGTGACATTTGTAATAAAGCTTGAAACAGTGAGAGAACATATTTGAACCAGTCATTGTTGAATGGTTGCACAGATTGATGCTGTGGTGGCGCTGAGTGATGTTGTGGTGGCGACGAGTGATGCTGTGGTGGCGACAAGTGATGCTGTGGTGTTCAGTGATGCTGTGGTAGCACATAGTGATGTTGTTGTGCCCCTTAGTGATGCTGTGGTGGTGCTGAGTGAGGCTGTGGTGATGCAATATATAGATAGAGGGAGGGCAATAGATAGATGGAGGGAGGGCGATATATAGATAGAGGGAGGGCGATAGCTAGAGGGAGGGAGGGCGATAGCTAGAGGGAGGGAGGGCGATAGAGGGAGGGAGGGCGATAGATAGAGGGAGGGAGGGCGATAGAGGGAGGGCAATAGATAGAGGGAGGGCGATAGATAGAGGGAGGGCGATAGATAGAAGGAGGGCGATAGATTGAGAGAGGGAGGGCGATACATAAAGTGAGTGAGGGCGATAGAGTGAGGGAGAGCGATAGATAGAGTGAGGGAGAGCGATAGATAGAGTGAGGGAGGGCGATAGATAGAGTGAGGGAGGGCGATAGAGTGAGGGCGATCGATAGATACATAGAGTGAGGAAGGGCGATAGAGTGAGGGAGGGCGATAGAGTAAGGGAGGGCGGTAGAGTGAGGGAGGGCGGTAGAGTGAGGGAGGGCGGTAGAGTGGTAGAGTGAGGGCGGTGGAGTGGTAGAGTAAGCCGGTAGAGTGGTAGAGTGAGGGCGGTAGAGTGAGGGCAATAGAGTGGTAGAGTGAGGGCTGTAGAGAGGGCGGTAGAGTGGTAGAGTGAGGGGGTGAGGGCGGTAGAGTGGTAGAGTGAGGGCGGTAGAGTGAGGGCGGTAGAGTGGTAGAGTGAGGGCGGTAGAGAGGGCGGTAGAGTGGTAGAGTGAGCGCGGTAGAGTGAGGGCGGTAGAGTGGTAGAGGGAGGGCCGTAGAGGGAGGGCGGTAGACTGGTAGAGGGAGGGCGATAGAGTGGTAGAGTGAGGGCGGTAGAGTGAGGGCTATAGAGTGGTAGAGTGAGGGCTGTAGAGAGGGCGGTAGAGTGGTAGAGTGAGGGCTGTAGCGAGGGCAGTAGAGTGGTAAATTGAGGAAGGTAGAGTGAGGGGGTGAGGGCGGTAGAGTGGTAGAGTGAGGGCGGTAGAGTGAGGGCGGTAGAGTGAGGGCGGTAGAGTGAGGGCGGTAGAGTGAGGGCGGTAGAGTGGTAGAGTGAGGGCGGTAGAGTGGTAGAGTGAGGGCGGTAGAGTGGTAGAGTGAGGGTGGTAGAGTGAGGGCGGTAGAGTGAGGGCAATAGAGTGGTAGAGTGGGGGCTGTAGAGAGGGCGGTAGAGTGAGGGGGTGAGGGCGGTAGAGTGGTAGAGTGAGGGCGGTAGAGTGAGGGCAATAGAGTGGTAGAGTGAGGGCTGTAGAGAGGGCGGTAGAGTGAGGGGGTGAGGGCGGTAGAGTGGTAGAGTGAGGGCGGTAGAGTGGTAGAGTGAGGGCGGTAGAGTGGTAGAGTGAGGGCGGTAGAGTGGTAGAGTGAGGGTAGTAGAGTGGTAGAGTGAGGGCGGTAGAGTGGTAGAATGAGCGTGGTAGAGTGAGGGCGGTAGAGTGGTAGAGTGAGGGTGGTAGAGTGGTAGAGTGAGGGCGGTAGAGTAAGGGCGGTGGAGCGGTAGAGTGAGAGCGGTAGAGTGGTAGAGTGAGAGCGGTAGAGTGGTAGAGTGAGGGCGGTAGAGTGCTAGAGTGAGGGCGGTAGAGTGGTAGAGTGAGGGCGGTAGAACGGTAGAGTGAGGGCGGTAGAACGGTAGAGTGAGGGCGGTAGAGTGGTAGAGTGAGGGCGGTAGAGCGGTAGAGAGAGGGCAATAGAGTGGTAGAGTGAGGGCTGTAGAGAGGGCGGTAGAGTGGTAGAGTGAGGGCGGTAGAGAGGGCGGTAGAGTGGTAGAATGAGGGCGGTAGAGTGGTAGAGGGAGGGCCGTAGAGTGAGGGCGGTAGACTGGTAGAGTGAGGGCGGTAGAGTGAGGGCAATAGAGTGGTAGAGTGAGGGCAGTAGAATGAGGGCAATAGAGTGGTAGAGTGAGGGCTGTAGAGAGGGCGGTAGAGTGAGGGGGTGAAGGTGGTAGAGTGAGGGCGGTAGAGTGAGGGCGGTAGAGTGAGGGCGGTAGAGTGAGGGCGGTAGAGTGAGGGCGGTAGAGTGGTTGAGTGAGGGCGGTAGAGTGGTTGAGTGAGGGCGGTAGAGTGGTTGAGTGAGGGCGGTAGAGTGGTTGAGTGAGGATGGTAGAGTGGTTGAGTGAGGGCGGTAGAGTGGTTGAGTGAGGGCGGTAGAGTGGTAGAGTGAGGGCAGTAGAGTGAGGGCAGTAGAGTGGTAGAGTGAGGGCGGTAGAGTGGTAGAGTGAGGGCTGTAGAGTGAGGGCGGTAGAGTTGGAGAGTGAGGGCGGTAGAGTGAGGGCAGTAGAGTGGTAGAGTGAGGGCGGTAGAGTGGTAGAGTGAGGGCTGTAGAGTGAGGGCGGTAGAGTTGTAGAGTGAGGGCGGTAGAGTAAGGGTGTAAGGGCGGTAGAGTGGTAGAGTGAGGGCGGTAAAGTGGTAGAGTGAGGGCGGTAGAGTGGTAGAGGGAGGGCGGTAGAGTGATAGAGGGAGGGCGGTAGACTGGTAGAGTGAGAGTGGTAGAGTGAGGGCGGTAGAGCGATAGAGTGAGGGCGGTAGAGCGGTAGAGTGAGGGCGGTAGAGTGAGGGCGGTAGAGTGAGGGCGGTAGAGTGAGGGCGGTAGAGTGAGGGCAGTAGAGTGAGGGCGGTAGAGTGAGGGCGATAGAGTGAGGGCGGTAGAGTGAGGGCGGTAGAGTGAGGGCGGTAGAGTGAGGGCGGTAGAGTGAGGGCGGTAGAGTGAGGGCGGTAGAGTGAGGGCGGTAGAGTGGTAGAGAGAGGGCGATAGAGTGGTAGAGTGAGGGCGGTAGAGTGGTAGAGTGAGGGCTGTAGAGAGGGCGGTAGAGTGGTAGAGTGAGGGCGGTAGAGAGGGCGGTAGAGTGGTAGAATGAGGGCGGTAGTGTGGTAGAGGGAGGGCGGTAGAGTGAGGGCGGTAGAGTGAGGGCAATAGAGTGGTAGAGTGAGGGCAGTAGAGTGAGGGCAGTAGAGTGAGGGCGGTTGAGTGGTAGAGTGAGGGCGGTTGAGTGGTAGAGTGAGGGCGGTTGAGTGGTAGAGTGAGGGCGGTTGAGTGGTAGAGTGAGGGCGGTAGAGTGAGGGCGGTAGAGTGCTACTGTTAAACTGTTAAATGTTGTAAGAAAACAAGGAGAAGAAATCTAGCGCCGAAGCCTAACCACCGCCCTTCTCACAGAAATAGCATATTATATGTAATTTCCAACTCACATGGATAGCAGGAACACACATTTGAAAGGTTGCTTCTGCAATAAAAGAGAAACGTTTTGTTTCCTACTCAGCCACGTCAAAACATGCATACAAGTCCCCTAAAAAACTAGCAAAAATTGTGAGCAATGGCACAACATCTTAGAACACCCCTCTTCATGGAAATCATCATTCTTGTAACGTGAGCTATTTCCTTTTTCCTGTGGCTGATTCTGTTCAACACTTGGAAAAAAGTTTTCAAGTAATGTGTGATATGTTTGTCAAAATCGTATATACAGCCCCTTACTTCAGACACCGGAGCTGAGAGCTGCTAACTTGCTGGTAGATCAAAAAAAAATCACGTAATTATTTCCAGACTTCTTCAACTACAGTAGGCAAAAATCAAGTAAAAGTATAACTATTAGTAAAAAACAAACAAAACCACGTCAGTTAGCTGCCTGGCACTCCTCTTTAGGAGCTCTCGCTGGTTTTACAAATGGATGCAAAAATAATATATGGTCTACTTTTTTTTTAAAACATGTATTTTGTGGTGGCTTAAACACCATCCAATATTGTGTAGTATCGAGTTATATTCTACCTGGAGGAAAAGCACACTCCTCCTGTGAACGTTACACGGTAGTGGCTGTCTCGTGGGCCAAACGCACAAAGAGCATAGTGTCATAAAAATAACAAGGAACAAACAGGGGTGTCGGCACCACGCCGGAAAGGGGAGTTAACAGAAAGGTATGAGGTAACACTGCCATGGCCGGAGCTTTGTATGTATTTTCATAAATGCAAAAAATGCAAACCTATAGAGTTGCATGTGTTCAGGGCGATTTGTAACAGTGGTGTCTGTGGGAGAAAAGTGTGGCTGTGTCCATGTATGGGTGGTGTGCAAATATTGATGTGTGTGTATGCATCTGTACTGTTAAAGTGTTCATGAGTCTATGTGGAGGGGCTTATATGTTTGTGTGTGGTTTTATAGTTGTCAAATTCTTTGTAATCGTTTTACCGCCAACGTAGAGAGAGGCAAAGAGGAAATACGGAATGACAGAAAAGAGACGGGTGGAAAGGAAAGCAAACAAGAAAAAACGAATGAAGGTTACACTTGAATAAGCAAACATCATGCAACGAAGTAGTTTTTCGTGGATAACCAAGATTGGGCGCATTGGCTGCCATATGACGTGTGAATGCAGCCACTATTTCTGGAAGTATGAGTAGTGAACAAGTGTGGCCTTCAGGATCTGTTCATGCTGACATTAGTCACAATGGTAAAGGAAATATGAGTGGTTCACGATTCAGGAAGGTTCCTAAAAAATGTGATGACTTTATTAGGTATTCAGTAATAGACATGTAAAGTTTATTTTAAATTGTTTTAGGGTTCGGGGGGTGTAATGTTGGCATGGCATCTTCTGCACCTCCAACGCCCGTTACTGTGCACTGTTTAGCTCATGAGATGTATACTGCAAGTGATGTAAACTCGCACACAGAGAGTATCCTGGCAAGACTTCGAATGGCAAGTCAAAGATGCTGTTTGACCTCCGAGCCAGATGAACACGGCATGCTGTGGTGATTTTAAAAGCGGAAATAAACCAGCTTTTCTTAAATAACGCTGTGTTAACTTCACTTACTACAAAAACAGCTAAAAGATGCTACTGATAAACACTTTGAGCAGATACGATGAAGATTAAAAAAAAAAAGTTGTGACGATACAAACCTGTATTGCTTGTCTTCAGTACGTGCTATAATTCCATGTATGCCAAATAGTGAGCTGAAATCGTAGCTGCTTTGCATGACATACCGGGGGTCCATTAAGTAATCTGCAATACGTCGGGGTTCAGTAGAATGTAGCTCATAAGCTTGCCAATGACAGCCACAACACAAAACAAGTAAATAAAGGCTTACGAGAGCGAGGCCAGCAAGTTTGGGAGCGCATTCCTTTGAAGTCTGATTGGGGGGGGGGCGGCTTCCTCTGAAGTCTGATGCCGAGGCTCAGACAAATGGTGGTGTGCGAGCGGCTTCCTTTCAAGTCTGATGGGGGAGGGGGGGGGGGGAGCAAATGGTGAGCGCACCCGGCGCACCTGCACTGGCCATAGTCCGCATTCCAAAGCCCTCTGGCAGGCTTTTCTGGAGCCCCTACATAATTCTCGCCGGAGCAATGCGCAAGCGCATTGGCTCAGCGAGACCTAAAAAGGGGGTGGGGTGGCCGGTCGCCTCTCATCCACTATGCAAGTGCTTCCAGCCCCGACTCTCCAATTTTACCATGGATCATATCGTTTTGTGGATCCAGTCTCCAACTGTAGTTCATTTTGTCTTCACTATCTTACATTGGAGGTAAGAGTCATGCATTCATGCTAGGCCCCAATTGAAACTCAGCCAGGGATTTAGGCTGCTGATAGTGCAGTTCCGCCTGTCTAAGCATCAATCTCCATGTTTTCCAGAGTTCAAGACCAAGCCCCTTGAGGAGCTATTGCTGTTTTTATTGTTGAGTACACAACCTGATAGCCATCTAACACTGCTTCTCAGCTTCGGCTATGCTCCAAAGTCGCCTCCTGGATTTCCAAGGCAAAAGTGCTTTCTGCCACCACCACCACCCTATTCGCATCCCGCCTGAGTGATGGTGTTTTGAGTCTTACTAGTCCTTCTCTGCCAGTTCTCTGCCTCCCTCTCCCCAACATGGGGTCTGTTCACACTAAACACAGGCAACCAGTCCAGTACATCCGTACGGTCTGTAAACAAGTGAGCTCTGCCCTCATGCAGTACTCTTAATTTAGTAGGTGATAGTTTCATGCAAGAGAGACCAAGTTCTCGTCATGTTTGCTTGACTGCAATGCAGGATTTGTGTGTGGCCTGGACCACTTGCATGTAGTCAGGGAATATGCGGATAACACAATTATCAATGGTGATCTTACCAAGCTTTTTCGCCTTCTGAAGTTTGCAGTACCTGTCGCGATAATTGACGATTTTGGTGATTATCACTCTTGGTGGAGCCTCCTGAGGCAGGGGTGGGATGAGTGCACTATGTGCCCGCTATATGATGAACGGGGGGGCACAAACCCGGAGGGACCCAGCTGTTCTTTTATCCAGGCCTCCAGGAAAATTCTGGGGTTCCCCCTCTCAACACGCTCAGGGAATCCCACCAAGCATAGGTTTTTATGGTGCGATCTGCAGTCGCTGTATCTCATCGGTCAATTTCTGCACCCTCTACGTGTCTCCATCATGTTGGCTTTCAGCATTGTCACTGTGTTCTCCACCGCTGCAGTCTGCTTGTCAAGATCTGCTCCTAATTGGGGGATCTCTACTGAGATACTGTCTGTTTTGGACTACAAGGCCAGCACAATGTTGTGATGGCCTGTAGTATCTGGGCCCCAGTAGACTCTGAGTCAGGCTCCATCTCCCCCTGCTCGCCTCTGTCAACTCGCCTGCCCTGGTTTCTTACTCCTCTCCCTGCAAATTGTTCAATCTTAGTCTTCTGGGATGCGCTGGTGGCTTACCTTGCCCATGGCGAGCTCCTCTATCGTGGTCCACCCCCTGTACGGTCATCCACTGCATTTGCTTCTGCGCAAGAGGCCAGCGGTCTCAGGCCCCCAGCTGGGCATATCCTACAGGGCCAGCCCCAAACCACGTTTCTAGTGCAATTCCCCTCTGATCAGCCACTCTACTCCTCACTTGCGATGTGCCTCTCTTTATGCAGCCTCCTTAGTTTTCTATGGTTCCAGTCACTGCTCTCATCTGCACCAGTGTTCCACACAATAATCCCTAGTGCTGCCACTAAGGTCTCTCTCAGATCTGGAGATCGAGATGGGTCCCCTTTGGTGAAACCGCATGTTGGCACCTTCTTCCTTGCTTCTTGGCTTCTCCCGGTATCTCCGTTAAGCTTCACCGTGCCTTTTGTGCTGTCCTCATTCAGACTCTGGGCAGAGTACAGCCCCCAAATAGGCCGACAATCTGGGCTTTGTCTGAGTGGTTGGGGGGATGGGTCCCTTCCTTCTGTTACTCATTATGTCCCACAGGTCAGCTCTCCCCTTACTATCGCTGCTCCTTACTTGTTTGCACTCTGTGCCTCACACAGACCAGACTTGCACTTCTTCTGTGCCAAGTTTCACTGCCTACTTTTTCCCCATTTGGCAGGACAGGTCAGTGGCTATCCGTGCTCACATCCTAGCTCCTCTTCATCCCTGCAGCCGGGCAGGCGGCAGAAGACCAACATTGCATTCACTTGAGCCCAAGTCCCAGATAGTCCCCTAGGCATCCTGTCCTTACGACCTCGCTGCCACTGCACTCTAGGGCCCCATGATCCTGTTGCCAATGTTCAGTGCAACCTCCAAGAAGGAAGGGGGGGCTACTCTGCACTGCAGGCTGACCTCTCCTCACCGGCACTCCCACACCTGGGGCTCACTCTGGTGCCGTTACGCCTTCCATGCTGTCCTCGCCCGGGGACAGAATCCTTTTACCACTGCATCTGGGCAGTCCAGGCGGAGTGGGCCACTCCTGCAGACTTACTGGGTGCCGTGGTAATTACCAGGCTATGCGCCATCATTCATATACTTAAATTCCCCAGAGACCTCTCCCCAAGTGTTCTCTCACATCACTATGTTATCAGACAGGTATAGAATTGAGCCTATTAAGATCTATATGTTCAAGCAGTTTTGATTTGTATGGCAGTTCTACGACTAGTCAGTAATTGGAAGCAGAAGGGTGAGAAAGTTTTTTTCCCACAATTGGTATCATAAAAGTAGACTTTTTTTTTTTTTGAAAAATATTTTTATTGCGAAATCATAGAAAGGCACAGGTTCTCATGGCTGTTCAGGCCACTCGGATGCAGGATCATTGACATGCAGTTTTCAGGACAATACACAGCCATATAGGCCCACATCCCGGAGGCTGGGCGGCGTAGAATTAGAGCATGCATCAAGAAAAACTATTTGCCGTGCATCAAGGATACGTAGTTTTTACAAAGTTCTCTCCTTCCGATGTCCTTTATATAATCTCACTCCCATCCCTCTGGATAGGCATTTTTTCTCTAATGTTTATAATAGAACACTGTTTAAACATAAACAGGAAACAAACCCCCGTGCGTGGCATCATTAGTAAAGTATTTAAGGAATCAGGCTATCTATGTGAGGTCCAAGAAGGTGCAGTCATTATATCCAGGAAAAGACCTTTAGGGATCACAGCGAATCACAGTTATACATAACAAGGAATATTAGCGTGCATCCAATGTGGTACTACACTGGACCCGGGCCCTCCAACCCGGCTCCCTCTCCAGCATTCTCGGACTCAGACTCATCAGGGGTAAATAATTCAGCGCTGGTGGCATCAGAATCATCATCCATCAACCCCTCCATACACATCAACCTCCAAGCAAGCAGATCCTCCTGTAGTTTCCCATCCCGGCGAGTGCGCTGCATGTGTGTTTCTTCAGCCAGGGACCATTCTCTGGCATCTCTCAGCCAGAGGGACATCTCGGGGGCCCTCTGACCCATCCAGGTTATAGCTACGCGCCGCCTCGCCAAAACTAGCAATAATTGTAAGAACTTATAGGATAAATTCTTCTTTTTGGGTTTGGGCACCAGGCCAAAAGACAATGGAGCGGATCTAGCGCAATTCTGAGTTTTGTAGCGCCACTGATATGGTCCACCACCTCCCTCCTAAATGTGCTGACTCTAGGACATTCCCATGCTAGGTGGAAAAATCCCGCTTTCTGCGCACCACACCTAGGACAGTTGTGTCTCCTATCCACAGAGATGCGGTTTAGGGAGACCGGGGTCATATAGGTATGGTGGACAAAGTTGAAATGTATGAGTTTGAAGCGCGCATTACAGGAGACCTTACGGGTCAGAAGTCCGATTCGTTTACGCTGTCCCGGTTCCAACTCCACCCACAAGTCCGCCTCCAAGGCCGCCCAAGATGGCGCGGTCGGGGGGGTCGAATCCTGACGCATGGCCGAGTAGAGCAGGGATATCAGTCTTCTACCTCTACCACATGATAAAATGATGTCGAGGGTATGGGTCAGTGGAGGCGCCTCTGGGAACTGGGGCCACGTCGTTCTGGCTATGTCCTGGAGCCCTCTATAGTGGAGATACTGCCCCCTACTCAACCCAAAAAACTCTGTAGCCCGTTTAAAGGACACGAAAGAGTTATCTGGATAGAGGTCTGCCAGGGTCTCACATCCGCCACAGCGCCACTCTCGGTAGGACATGGTCTGCTCCATCCGGAGTATCGGGGCCAAGATCCACACCGGGAGCTCTCTATGGAAGGGGGCCCGTCTTAATACCTTCTCAACGAATCGCTGCCAGATTCCTGCTGTGTGACGCACCACATAGGGCAAAGTTTCATCTGCACCCCGTCCCTGTATCAAGGCCTCCCTCAGAGCCCTCTCAGTTGCCGTGCCTGCCAGTAGCGCCAGTTCCCAGTTCTCCTCATCTTCAAACCACCTTGCGGCTGGAAGAAGCTGTGCCGCATAGTAATACAAGTCAAATCTCGGGGCCTCAAGGCCTCCCTCCTCCCAGCACCGGGTCACCGTGCGCAGCGCAACTCTACTGCGCCCGCCCGCCCGCCCAGAGTAGAGACGTAAGGAGCGAGTCGAGTGTGCGAAACACTCGGGGAGGCAACGGACATAGGGTATTCTGCAAAATGTACAAAATCCTGGGGAGCATCACCATCTTGGCAATCGCAATCGCCCCATAAGGGAGAGAGGGAGCGTGTTCCAAAAAGTGACAGACTTGTGGAGAGCCCGGAGTACTCGGTCGACGTTATGGGTCAGCAGGGCCTCGCCAGTTGCGGCCACCTATATGCCGAGATAGCGGAACGCCTCCTGCTCGCACCTGAGGACCAAACACGGGATATCTGCGCTCGGGTCTGGAGCACAACCTGTCAATGGGAAAACCAAGGACTTACTAAGGTTAATACGTAGCCCAGAGGCCGCGCCAAAGCGGTCCAGGGTCCGCATCAAAGCGGGAAGGGACTCGGCAGGGTACGTTAGATAGAATAAGGCGTCATCAGCATAGAGCGAGATCACATTCGCTGTGTCACCTACCTTAATTCCCCATTGCTTCAACTCGGCGCGAGCAGAGACCGCCAGGGGTTCGATTATTAGAGCAAACAGAAGAGGGGAGAGAGGGCAGCCCTGGCGAGTGCCTCTTCCCAAGGACCATTCCTCCGAACGGGCCGATCCCAGTCGGACCCTAGCGCGGGGTGCCACGTAGAGCACACGAATCCAACTGCAAAACTCCGGTCCGAAACCCGTCCTCTGGAGCACCTCCGTCAGATACCCCCAATTTACCGTATCAAAGGCCTTAGCTAGGTCAATTGACACAAGCATGTGAGGACCCTCTCTCCCCCGTACCTCGTGGAGGATATGATTCAGGCGGTGCAAGCTCATCGCCGTATTGCGGCCCGGGATAAACCCACACTGGTCTGAGTGGATCAAGTGAGTCATGTGCGGGGCTAGGCGAGTGGCCAATAGCTTAGTGAGGATCTTTGCATCTGTATTAATCAGGGTGATAGGACGGAATGCTGCTGGGCCGCAACTATCTCTGCCCGGTTTCAAGATCATGCAGACTTCCCCCTGATTCATGGTGGGTGGAAGAACGCCGGCGTCCAGGGCTTCATTATAAACCTGTAATAAGAGGGGAGCCAGAGCGTTCCCGAAGGAGTGATAAAACTCAGATGGGAAACCGTCCCCGCCTGGGGTCTTAGCTTGTGGCAGGGCGGCTAGCGCAGCGCCGATCTCGCCCAGCGTCAGTTTGGCCTCAAGTTCCTTTACCGCCTCCTCCAAAAGGGTCTGGAGGTCCAAGTCCCGAAGATAGGGCCGATAGGACTCCTCTGTGACCGAGGGGTCAGCTGCGTATACAGTCTGCAGATGGGAACGGAGGACCTCAAGAATAGCAGACTCCGAGTGCACCATATCACCACCCGAGTCTCGCATGGCAACTATCCTTCCAGGCGCAAATTCCCGTAGAAGGATCCAGGCCAGTAAGCGGCCAGATTTGTCACCTTCGCAATGGAGACGCTGTCTGCATTGGCCTAATTTATGTGTATTTATCAAGGCGGGTGAGGATGTCATGTATCGACACTTGCGCCTCCTTCTCCGCCTCCTGGTCTAAAGCGTTAGGGTCTGGTCGGGTCTGGGTGCGCTGAAGCACAACCTCCGCATCCCGCAATTCAGACAACAACTGTTTCCGGACCCCGTATGTGAGGCCCATACAGGCTCCACGTACCACTGCCTTTAGGGCCTCCCATTTAGTGGAGTAGGGTAGATCACCGCACCCCAGGTTCAGATCTATGTAATTCAACAGGGCAGTCGCCACATGGTCCTTACCCACCTGATCCTGAAGAATGTCAGTCGGCATTCGCCAGGTGCGGGAACGGGCAGCTCGATCAGCCCACTGCGCCATGCACGTCACCGGGGCATGATCCGACAGGTATCGGGCCTGACACGTAACCGTCAAGGTGAGAGATGGGGCGAGATTAGCCGCAAGTACGCGGTCCAATCTGCTATGGGTGCCATGTGTCGGAGTATAACACGTATATAGCTTCTGAGTGGGATGACAAGTTCGCCATACATCCAGGCCCCTAAGTTGTGCATTACTTCCCGAAGACGCGCCGTCATACGGGGCTTCGTGCCTGACCTAAGGGGATGTCGGTCCAACTCGGGGACCAATACGCAATTGAAATCCCCGAACCAGAGGAAGGGGGCATCCAGATCCGAAACAACAAGATCTTGGAGTTGAGGGAAAAAGGCCGGGTCATCGATATTCGGTGCATAGGAGTTCAGGAGTAATAATTCCTTGTCATCTAGTTTGAGCCGCAATAGTAGATATCTGCCTTCAACGTCTGCTTCGACATACTGGACAGCGCAAGGGAACCCTGGGGCCACCCAAATGAGGACCCTCCTGGCATATGTGGAGGAGGAGGAGTGGAAGATCTGACCTCTGCATTTCTTAGACAGCCGCTGGGCGCCTTCTTCATCTAAGTGGGTCTCCTGCAAACATGCCACAGATACTCCATGCCGTTTAAGGAAGAAAAGGACCCTGTGTCTCTTGGTGCAAGTACCCAAACCGCGCACATTCCAAGTTAAAAATTTAAAACCCGTGGTCGGTGATTGCGCCCAGTCGGGCCATAGCATACATACATTGTGACCTGCCACATCCGGGCCCTCGCTCCAGTCAGACCGGAAGGACCAGCCCGTCCAATGAGCCACATATAAGTCCGATTCATCATGTATTTAATGCCAACAATAATTTCCGCACTAACCCCATCCCGCCCTCCAAAAACCCCAGAACTCAAAACTTCTTCAAAACATTCTCACCACCCCCACCCACGAGCAAGAGGACGGCAACAAATAAACACGCCACCCCGCCCTCCCCCTGCCAGTGCCAGGACGTACACAGCCACCCCATACAACCCACTCAACACACACTTACACACAACCAACCAAACCCACACACCCTCCGCCCCCAGCTCCCTGAGAGACCCATTATTTCAGGACAGTCCCCGGGCATGTCTACTAAATACAGTTACTAGTTTGGGCGACGATCCGCCTAAGGAAAATGTGGACCCCTCACCCGCGTCCATCAGGATGCAAGTCCTTCGCTTCAGCCGGGCATCCAAGGCCCCAAGTACCAGTTAAGGATAACATTGGACCAGTAGAGATCCAAGAGGAGGCCCCCCCAACTCGGAGGACAACAGAGCATTAACCAAACGGTACCTCAGGTCAAAGCTTACTCCAGTCTTGGTTCAGAAAGGCCAGTTTCCGGGATCACTGGAGCCGTGGAGTCCGTATCCGGCAAAGTTTCCTGCAAGGTATATGGGACCAAAACCTCACCGGGGGCGGACGCCCCAGGGGACTCCAGAGCGGCCCCCGTCGACGATGTTCTCATAAGGAGAGCTCCATCTGCTCCCACAGTAACCCGAGGCTCAGCAGAACCCCGGGATCCAGAGCGGCGCCTCCCTCTGCCTCGACGCCTCCTCCAGGGTCGGGTCCCCCAGGTCTCACGGGGGCCACCACGCTCACCAGGGGGCAGGTCGTCTCCCCCTAATCTCGAGCCATTCCCACACCTCCGCCGGGGACTCGAAGAAGTGAGCACGGCCCTGGGAGAGCACCTTAAGCTTGGCCGGATATAAAAGCATGTATTGGAGTTTCATTTCCCGAAGTTTTTGCTTCACTCCTAAGTAGGACTTTCGCTGCTCCTGCACTTGTTGGGTATAGTCAGGGTAAATGGAAACTCGGATGTTCTCAATTGTGGGGGACTCCGTTTCCCTTGCAGCCCTCAGAATACAGTCACGATCTTTATAGTTCAGGATCTTTGCGATTAGGGCTCTAGGGGGTTCGCCCGGGCGCGGAGGGGGGACAAGGGCCCTGTGTGCCCACTCAATGACAAAGACACTGGACAGTCCAGTCGGGCACAGCTGAGTACGGATCCAGGTTTCTAGGAAGCGCTCAGCATTTCCCCCCTCCAATCGTTCCGGTACTCCCAGGACGCTGATGTTACTTCGACGGGCCCTACCTTCCGCGTCCTCAGCTCTTCTCTCCAGCACTCTGGTAGTGGACGTAAGTTGTGCGACTGATTTTTGCAAGGAGGCCACTTCACTTTGCAATTGGGTGATATTACCCTCCGCGTCTGAAACCTTGTCCACTACCTTGCGGAGATCCGTTCGGAGTAGATTAACATCTATGGATACAGTCTCTATCTGCCTCTCCAGGGCAGAATGGGATCCCTGAATAGCCTTCAAGATCTCTGCTCGGGATGGCTCTGATGGACCATCCCCACCGTCCTCCGGGCCCGTCTGCCGTGTAATCCTCTGTGAGGGCAGACGTGGAGTAGTATACTGCACTATGGTGTTAGGTTGGGAGGACTTCGAGGATCTATCCTTGCGGGTCGCCATCAGGAGAGGCAGATCTTGCACCCACCCAATATGTTCCAGAGGGTTGTCCCCAGGCACCACTGGCTAGAAATGGAGTGCAAGGGTGGGCCAAAGGCGGGTGCAGCAGGTGTGATGGGAGCGCACCAGGCAGCTTCAGACAAGTGCGACGCGGAAGGTGTCCAATCCAAGCAGGGGACCAGCTAATAGAAGCAATGTCGGGGAGGCAAGCTACTTTTTTTTCCCCCAGTGTAAATGTACCTGTAGAGGCAGGAGCCCGGTACCCCCAACGGTGATCAGCAAATGGGTGGCCAGCAGTCCACACCGCACCCACCGGGTCAGGCGGTGGGATCCCAGGCGGCCCGGTGAAGGCAGGTCAGCAGGCTCCCCGCCTACCAGGGCGCGCGGAGAGGCGCCCCCCACCTCCAAGGGGCAGCAGCACGACTCCCAAGGCCCCAGCGGCGCCCCCACAGGGGAGCGCACAACTACGGCGTAACGCGGGCCAGGGATCTTCCAGGGCGTGTGCCCCTACGGTGTGGAGAAGAAAGCGCCCCGGCACTCGGCCAAGATGGCGGGCGAGAGGGGGAGGGGCGCCAATTCAGCCGTGTCCCCTAAAGCGCCGCACCACAGGCCTCCACAGGTCCCAAAGTCGCAGCTAGCATCCCGTGGGAGATCCGGTGCAGGCAATTGTCCGGGGGAGTGGCGGGCGCCGTGGCCCACGCAGATCGCGGCAATCCGGCGCAGCCCAGGTAGGCCGCTCGGCAACTTCGAGTCGGCTGCACACGGCCACCGCCTCCAACAAGGGCCGAGGCGACCCCAGGATCACAGCACCGCCGCTCGCCTCCGCTTCCTGCAGGTCCCTTAGGGTCCCGGGGATCAGCCAGGCACTCACCAGGGGCAACGGTCCCCGATCGGCAACTCCGCTTCAGGAGGACATTAGGGGGAGGGGCGGGCGCCGCGATCTCCTCGCACTGGTCGGTGCGGATCGCCAAGCCCTCTCGGCAGCCGCCAGCCGCTCCCAGAAGTCCGTCAGCCGCAGTCCCCAGCAAGAGGAGGCCCGCCCAGGACACGCCCGGTCCCGGATCTACGAAACGCCACGTCTAGGCGGGCCACTCGCACCGCCACATTCCACCACAGGCCCAGACCACGGCCTCGCATAGTTCGGCCCGGAGCCCTCCGGTCTCCGACAGTGTCTCCGTCGCTGTTTTGCAGGGGTTCCACGAGTCGCCCTTTCAATGTGGGGGTCTCGTTCGATTCAGGGAGGCTTCCGGCCCGTCTTCGCTCGAATCGACAGCCCAGGCAGGATCTTATTATAGGATTAGCGGGTCCTCGGGACGGAGCTGGCGGAGCTCACGTCCTGTCGGCCATGCTGCTTGGCCACGCCCCCCATAAAAGTAGACTTAAAACATTAAAAGTAGATTCTGATAGTTAATGACGCAGATTTACTATTCAGTCTGTCATTAACTATTTGCTAATGATGGTCAGTTACAGCAACAGTTAATGACCGGTTCAATAGTTTGCTGTAGTTTAACTGTTGGTGCCATTATTTGTTAGTGTCTAGACTTCTAATTTTAAGTCCACGTTCATGATGCCAAGTATGAGTAAAACCTGTCTCACCCCAATCTTCTTCAACTTATTAGCCATCGTAGCCACTGTGGACCACTAGGTCTTGCTCAACATCCTACCCTTTATTGCGTTGGCTTTGATTGACCTGCCCCTTACTTCTCTCTTCTTCCCTTCAATAATGCTTGTTCCAGATATTGTCTGCCTATTATTTCTCCTGAATAGTGGTCATCTAAATTGATCACAGTGTATTATCCTGTTGCAGGTAATTTCCTTGTACAATCTTTAGGACGTATTTCTAATATTGTGGCAATAGACTATGCGCAGCACCCAAACTATAATTTCCTATCCTATAAATTGGCTAGCTGGTGTCTCATGTACCTGTATCCGTTTCTTAAATGCATTCACCTCTGCCACCCAGGTTTTCAGGCCACACTGCTCCAGTCACAGGCCCCATTCATGGCTGCCTGGTCAGCGGCCCAACATTAGGCCCCGCAGTTCCCCACAGTCTTCTCTGAGAAGGGACGACTGCCCCTCCGATTACCTCCTAAGTAGGATGGGGCCAGCAGCGGCCACAGGATAATGCCCCTACAGCTACAGCTCCTGTACGTTAGGGGAGTACCGCCCAGGTCCACTTCTAGGCCCACCAGGCTGATTCCTGTGCCCGATCCATCACGTGGGCCCTTCCGTCCGGAGTAGTTCGGCAGACCACAGCAGCCCTCCAGACACCCAAAGCAGCCCCTGTGGTCCTCGGGCTCTGCGCACTCTACTGAGGCTGCAATGAGGGTAGTCCATCTCTAGGAGGCGGGTGGCTGGCAGAAGGTTAATGGGTTGAGGCACGGAGCAGCACTAAATTGCGTCTGCCATCTTGCCGTGTTCGGCCACATCGCCATGCCACATCCTCTATGACACGAGATTCATAGGGGTAAAGAGGCATGTTGTTTGATACCAAACATGACGTATTTGAGGGTACCATAATGGAGTTGACAACCTCGAGTTTTCCCGGGTGCCAGCCCATATTATCCTATGAACCTCCTATCACTTACGGTAGCCTTTAATGGTACTGCTGTCATCAAAGTACATGGGTCACTCAGGGTGGCACAAACAGTGCCTCAGGCCCTAGTGAACCTTTAAACACCCATGCCTTGGGTACCACTGGTGCCGTATACTAGAGAATTATAAGGGGGTTAAAGTCCTTGCCGATTGGGGTTCCAGTTCACATATATCAGTTTTACAAATAAAGCACTGGCACTGGGGCCTGATTAGCAGGCTTCAATACTCTGTCAGAGTCGAAAACCAGCATCTAGTAGTCCAAATGGGGGTAAAAAATTGGGGAACATCTGCTAAAAGGGCCTGTTTTCCCACACTTAGGCCATGTTCGAGGGGATTATTGAACCATAACTTGATGATATGTATTCAATGTGAGATGAGGATTTTCGACTTGGGTTAGAGACGCTATGCCTTGGGGCCTGAACAAATACATAGGATGGCAATTGTGATGCTAGTGTCCCATGTTCCTATTCCCCTCCATGCTGCAAATGCATGTCATGACCCCTGTAACAACTTAGTATTGTTTTCTTTTCTCCCACTTTGGGCTTTGATAGTAAGGACCCACAACTACTAGGTACACCAGCATTGTTATTTACCATGCTGTTAACAGTCTAAACCAGATCCCAGTAATCCAGTTTTCAGGAAAGATTGAGCTAATTAGCAGGAAGAGCTCTTGTAAGTGAGGTACAACTCCCTTAGAGATGTTTTATGTTTATGTGTAACTCCTATGATTTTCTGACATTTTTTCTTCATTGAAGTAATAAAATGCAATTTATTTTCTGATACATATTGCTTGTTTTGTGTATTCAATCAATAGCTATTTCACCAATTTGAATTTGAGTAGCAAAATAAACATGTCACCAGACCCATCCACTCCATTGACTACAAGTTATAAATGTTTCAGATTTAATGCATTCTAGGCTTAGTCTGTTTATCAACAAAAGCAATTTATAAATTTTACCACAAAGCCAAGAAAATACCAGAGCCTTTTTAGTCCTAAAGATCAGACTCCTGAACTGCTTATCATTGCTCATTTGTGCAGCTAAATTCATTTTGTAGATGTAAAACCTTTGTTTTTCAAAGAAGTAAGATCTTGTTCAGCTTCTGCTACTTTAAGTGTATCTAGCACCAGAGGTCATTCTGCTGGCCGTTACATAGCTTATGACTAACTCTGGAATGCACAGAGCACAAGAGGCTCAAGTAAATACTACTTTAATGCTAGTGGATTGAGTAAGAATAAGATCTTGCAGGAGAATTTGTTGGGCCCAGGTCCCAAACTTCATGCAAGCCCCTCTGTTTTTCGCAGCACAAGCACCCCCCCTAACAAGCACTGGCGTTGCCAATAGGTCTCGCAGTAGGAAAGTTGGAGCTATTGGTTTTGTAAATGACAAAGCCCTTTATGTTTTTAAAATGAAAACAAAAATAAAAGGCATTGTTATTTGCAATTGTAATAGCTCAAACTCTCGTGAATGCGAGACCTATTGCATTGCAAATGCTTGTTATTTATTATCACTGCAGGCCCTCCTTGCCTTGTGCACAGTTGCTGAAAGATTTGGGATTTGCTGATTGGGGTCGCACGTGGCAGGCAAGCCCGCGCTTTGTCTTCGATTACCAGGCCTACATCAGAAAGGAAAGCAAGGGAGTGATTTCACAAATTGAAATAAAGCTGATCGAGCCCCAATAAAAGGGAACGAGCTGGGATTAGAGCGAGTACGCGGTAAGAAATGGCAATTTAAAGTGCGCGCAATAAATCCTGCTTGTGCTCCCCGCTGTCTGTTTCTTGTGACTCACTTTATGAGCAGCGGTTTGTGGCACTCGCTTTTCCCTCTAAATGAAAGCGCATTTGTCTGCGTATTGCAAAAGCGGAGATGTTTGTTTTCAGGGGATACATTTTTCGTTGCAATTTATGGCACCCATAAAATATTTTGCAGCCGCTGCAGGCAGAGCGAGGATTTAACCTCTGAGTCGTTGAAACCCTCCTCACCTGGAGCGGAAAATCGTGCCGTACTGCAAGCACCTCAAAGTGCGCTTTTCTCCACCAGGCCTTAGTCCTAATTACACAGCACATCCCGATATCACTGCATCTTAACTAGACGCGAGACGCAACTCTAATTCGAAATATGTTTTAGTAAAATGTGTATTTATTTTTAGGCTGGTTTATCAGTGAATTACAGCCAGATTCTGGCAGCATTGTTCTGTGTAATGTAGAAGCATCATTATCCTTTGGAAACAGTTCTCTAATCTTTGTGTACAATTGTACAACTTGTTCACAGGTTTTAAGATTTTTGTTAGATGCTTATTAGACGTGATTTAAGGCCAAGTGAGAAAAGCTGGTATCTGCGTGGTTGGGAAAGCTAAAAACCGAGATGTACCGTTTAACCCAATTATGTAAAAATACTCATACTATTTTCTGTCAGTACCTTGTGTGGAAACTAAACAGAGGGCACAGATCTGGTGCAAAAGTCGAGCAGAAAACGAGTTCCAGGGAGTTCCAGGGGAAAACCACTATCAGCTGTTGTTGTACTCCACAAGTTCTATACAAAACCCGCCACCCACAAGCCAAAATATAGCAACATCCTTTTGCAAAATTCATGATACATGAAATGCACGTATTTTGTAGGATTTAGCCCATGTAAAATAAAATTTGCCTACCTTAAATGACTACCTTCACCTGAGACTTGTTTCTCTGCAGCTGCATCTCCTAGTGCTCAAAACGTTCTGGACTTCACACTGCAGGAACATATTTTCCAGGCTGTCACTCAGGCCTGTCCTCAGTCATGAGTGCCAGTGAGGAAACACAGTAGGCTCTGATGGTGCACATTCGCTGCTGTCCTAAATCTACTTGTGGCCCTGAGCGGCAATGAATACATTCTGCGATTCACGGAGGGCATGTTTTGCTATTTATTTTAACATTTTGTCAGTTTAACAAAAGGCTAAGTTTGCTACATTTTTAAAACCAGTATATGAAGTTGATAGTTTAGTTTAGATTTGCAATTTTGTGCACCCCAATTTGAAAACACTGCAGTTATACAAAGTTGTGAGTCGTTTAGCTTGCAACTCCTCCGTACAGCCCTTTGTGGTTATTCAAATAACCTGGAAATTTGCAGAAGGGTGACCCGTGCATGTTATTTCAACTTTACCAACTAAAGCTAACTTTGCAACTATAACCATTGTGGTCCTACTTCTCACAGCTATCCGCACGACTCAGTGTCACTAAAGTGTGCACATCGTGTCACCCGCAACCGCACATGATTCAGATGACAAACCCTAACAGAACTGATGGTCATTCCGTGCCTTAGATATAATTCACACTGGAAAAGTAACCAGGTGGCTATATTGTCAACAGTCATGTGTCAAGGGACAGGGTAGAACTAGCTATGCTCGCGGCAAGCCTCGCGCCAGCTCCTGGGGTCGAGCGGTGGCTGCGTGCGCCGCAGCGGATTCCTCAGCACTGCCTGGAAACCAAAAGCACGCCGCCATGCACACGTAGGGACAAAATAATGATTGTGTGTGCACAAAGATGGCATGGGGCGTCCACATGCATGTGCATTTTTTAGTCCCTACGCGTGCATGTTTACCTTTGCGGGCGGCGGCGAGAGCAGCCATGTTTGTCCATCTGGACACGCGCATTCATTCAGCTTTGGTTGAATCGATAACAAATGGTTTTGCCAGGCGAGACCTAAAAATGGTCTCGAAGAGTTACAGAAAAAGGGAAGTAAGAAAAGGTAAAAGGAGCGAAAACAGGGGAGATTAGAGCAGCATGATTAGCAAACGGTATGAACTATGAAAAGAAACAGGTTGTAAGATCAAGTGGGACAGGTAAGAAAGAGAATGAAAGACTGAGAGGCAGTGAAAGAGCCATACAAACCGTGAGGGAAACTGGGAAGAACAAGCATTGGTGTTTATTAGTCAAACAAGCACATGAAAATAAGAATAAAAAAGATGCGAGCACAGTTTGAGGGTGTTGGGGCAACGCAGGGGGCAGGATTACAAACGCCACGGGAGAGGGGAGCAATTGGAGTGCGGCGGAAGCATCAAAGGGCTGGGAATGCGTGGGGGGAAGAGGCGCAACACAGTGACAATGTCACATACTTAAGATCAATTAACACAAGTTGTGAATGAAAGAAGGGACAGAGAGGAGGAAAGGTGGGAGGGAACACGGCCTGGGGGAAGCTGGCTGGGGAGGGGGAGGAGAAATCCAAGTAAGGCTGTGCGCGGGGAGAGAGAGGGGAGGTGCTGGAGCTGGGGAACAGATGGCCATGAAAGTTTATGGCCCAAAAGCGCGTGCCTGTGGCCACGTGAACTCGAAGAAAACCGCACGAAAAAAAACGTGGTTTCACGAGTATTTTGAGCACTTGAATTCTCGCCATTTCCCATTCCTTCGGAATGGAAAAGGCGAGATCTAAAAAGAAGCCCATTAGGCTATTTAGAAAAGTAGCTCCAGCTTATGGTGCTATCAGGAGGTAGCTACCATTACTTGCTTCAGTCAAAGAACAGGTTTTACATAAATACATTCTTCAGTGGCAAGCCTGATCAAGAGCAGGAAGCCATGGCTTCCTCACCTTTCCCCCTTCCTTCTGTGGCCCTGGAAACAATCCTTACACAACAAGAAAACAAATAGGGCATGCCAGTTCGATCTTTTTTCGCATTTTAATTGAGTGTAGCTGCTGCTAAAATTACACCTGCATGCGCATTTATTTTATCATAACAATATCATGCAACTGATGCCCCAATGTCTGTAGTAATCCACAGAAAAAGGCAGACTGATGTTATCAGACTGGCACTGGTGAGAAAAAAATTGAAAATGTATTAATTTCTTTGCACAGTTACTTAAAACCCTTGCAGTAATAGCTTCTTCGATACAACCTTGAGAACAGTAGTCATACTAGACATCACATTTAAGATAAAATCATTACTCATAAGAGGCATTCTTGCACAATATCCCTACTGAGAATAAAACCATTGAATCAAGATTAAAACATAAAGGGATTTAGTGTGTCGATAAAACTCTGGGGCGCACCATAAAATAATCTGTTATCAGTTTTTGAGCAAAGGCCGGTTTGGAAAGTGCTGGTAGAAGAAATAAGTTTTCCAAGTTTCTCGCATATTTTCCATACCTTGTAAGCGTTTGAGTGTGTGGCATTTGTGTTTGCAAAACAGATGAGGGTAGCTTGACGGAATTCAATAGGCTCTTTCTTCTTTTTGCATATTTCTCCTTTTTGCATATTTCTCCTTTTGAGAAAACACTTCCATTATACATGCTTAAAATTTCCTTATGAAAATTTGCATTATGAAGTATCTCAATCTGGGGATAGGTGTTAAAACTTTTCTTTTTCCTTTTCGCAGGTGCTGAAAGCGGACAGCGTGTGTCTGTGTCTAAGTGATGGCAGCTTGCTTCCTGTGCTGGCTCACTGCCTGGGGGCTGAGCAGGTACTGCTATCCTTCTCGTCCAGCCTTCCATTTCTGTATTTTTCTCTTGTATGTTTTGAACAGAAACATGAGTTTCATAAAAATCATAGGTGTTCATACATGAGGACTGGGTGATTCTGTTTCAACATGTTAATATTAATCAACTATGTTAACAGTGAATAACAGGTCAGGAACAGCAGACTGATAGTTTTTTTAAAGGTTAATTTCATGTTTTGTGTTTCATTTTACCTCCACCAGAACCTTTAAAGCACATTTTGGATCTGTGGACAGGCAAATCCAACTTTGAAGTTGCTGCCATCCTAACTCCAGAAAGCCACCTTCCTTGTAGTTGTAGGAGCATCTCCACTCCAGCAGCATTCATCTGTTCACCCCTTTGCTTTTAACAGTATCTGAGGGAGTGGGTGAAGTGGGATGTCACTAACCCTATCCACGACGTTGTAGCAAGATGTCTACGTCCTGGGACCTAAATTCTTTTCCTAAGTAAGGTTCTGAGAGGCCAGGTGGGTAGAGTGTTAACAGTCTCATGGTATACACATAAACATACCTGGTGGTGGTCTCTTTATTATTGTCCAGTCTTCAACATTAACTATCATTACTAGAAAAGAACCAGCAAGGTAAAGGTCAGAGTGATTTTTGCAACTTAGGATCCACTGTAGAGTCACATACTTATTTTGATATTACCCATGCCAGGAAGGTGACAAGATCCAGGAATGTTATGTTCAAAGCGCTGTAGCGCTGGGACGATCCCAGGGTAACCACGCGCTTTATAAATCCGTATCCATCCATCCATCCAAAAGATAAAGAACCTTTCTATCCATTGACTATGTGAAGAATAGACAAGATTGAGGCTACACGAGGTCAGAGGCTATGAGGAACTGTGGCACAGCATCACATTATTTTGACTTTTCTGCGACTGCTAGAGAAAGCCTGAGTAATTGACCATTTCTTGAGGCTGACTCAATTTCGGCTGGGCTTGCTCCTCCCTTTGTTTGATTTCACTGGTACCACTTTGCTGCTATCATTTTCAGTGATGTTTGTATACACAATATAATATATAATAATCTATCATTTCAGACGCCACCAACAAATCTAGTAGACCAAGTGCACTAATACTTCCATGGTCTGCATCCAGTCTCAGGTCGTCTAAAACTGGTAGAAGACCTGACTGCTGATTGCAGACCAATATCCTGCTTGAAAACTCCCTATGGTTGTGGAGATTTAGGCAAGCACATAGCCAGTTTCAGAATGTTGCGGGAAACAGTTTTAAAGTTAACTCACAAGAAATAGGCATATCCATTTTCAGTGACTATTAGCACTTGTGAAGAAATATTGTCAGTTTGAATGGCAAAACTACGCGACTGTGTAGATTTAGAAAAAAATGGAAACTATGTAAATCAGTGCTTCGTAAACATGTTAGAACCACAGCCCAATTTTTAGAACAACAAACTTTGGTGACCCACTTTGAAGGACTGGGTTCTGTAGGACCCAGCGGTGCCAGGGCACAACACCTGAAACCTTCGTGGGTAACCTGCTCCGGCGTACGAATCACAGAGACACGGGACACTTCCTTCGACGTCAAAGATTCAAGGTTTATTTACTGCAGGGAACACAGAAGTCACGACAAGCAACACACGTGCAACTTGGGGAGACTGCTTCAAATTGGTTCTGTGGATCGCTCCTTTTATACAGTTTTTACCCATAAGACAACATGATACACAAAGGTTTACAACCGGGTTCCCACCATCATCCCCCAGAGGGGTCGCTTTGGTCACTTTGAAACACATGAGGTCCGGAACATTAGTGCGGAAACATTTGGCGGTTCCCAACTGAAAAAAAAACCCATCTTCCCAACATTAGTGCATTCCAATCGGTAGTAAAACAGATTGAAGTAGGAACAAAGACAGGTGCAGAGGAAGACGGAGACAGTGGGGAGATCGGAAAGGGTGTAAAAGGGGAGGTATCGGGAAACACGAGATACAGGCATCAAAGGGACGTGCCTAATGAGATGCACGGCTGAGACAATAAGTCCGTGCGGCAAGATGAGCCTTGAGCGGCGCCATCTGCCTTACAGTAACATCCCCCTCGTCATAAAGACATTTACAAAGGACATGTGTCTTCCGCAAATATCTTGGGAGTCCCAGGGTCGCGAAGCGGACAGCGTCCGTTCGCTGGCTACTTGAGGGCAAGAGACAAAATGGATGCCGTATCTAAGATGGAACCCGTGGGTACAGATGGCAAATACCAACGTAACAGACGAACGGTTTGGGTTAGCACAGCGAAACTGCGCACACCCACCAAACTCGTCATTTGCGGTTCATAGATACCAGACTCGACCATATTCGTGTGAGTCAAATGCACCACTTACAATTGTCACGGAACCTCAGACGCTCCTTTTGCCCTCATGTAGGCAAGCACTAGTCGGAATCATACTCGATATTCATCAGACCATCGAGATGTTGCTGTAGCATAGCTCTGTCCAACCGAGTCCCCTTGGTAACAGGTGGTTGTCTCATACACGTTGTAGCACAGAGGCCACATAAGGCAGGACCACACTGCACACAAAGGCAACACGTGAACAGGAACACCACAACAACCCCGATGATCATCAGAATCTTCCAACCCCAAGTCGACATCAGGCCCCAAAACCATCCAAGTAGCGTCCAATCCCCTACATCCACGTGTATGGATTCGGAGATCTTATGCAACCTCGAGATGGCTTGATAGACAGTTGGAGCATTATCTGGAATAAAAATGCAGCAACTCGAATGGATCACCTTACATACCCCACCGCGATCTGCTAAAATGACATCTAAAACCATACGGTTTTGCAACGTCATAAGTCTCTCCGCCTGAAGTTCAGTGGTGATATTACCAAGGGCACTGGCAGTAATATTAGCTGTCGATTCCACCACTCGAGTCAACTGTCTCAGGTTCCTACTATTAACCATAGGTCCCCAAAACGGGAGGAAACCCTTGAAAAAGTCTCCTGCCTCTTGACCGGCAGTGTCCTCTTCGCTAATTACGCCTCTCACAACTCTAGTCTTGTGATAATCGGCATCTACAGTGAACGTCGGAGGCAACAGATTTGCAATGAAGCATGAGCCCATGAAGTCAGCGGGCAACCATGCATATGCACGATCATAGCAGATAAAGTATGTACCCTTGGCAGCCAGAAACACAGGGGACGAGGTCATCGGCAGAATGTAATTTTCAGTGCAAGCACTTGCTCCAAGTCGGGCTTGCGATCTTCGGCCACGACCCATAAGACAAAAATTACCAGTGTGGGGTACGACCCATATCGGAGGCGAGCTTTTAAGCTGTTTCTCGCTAGTGAACACACTATATTCACCTCTACTTAGGACCCTATAGGCTTGTATCTCTTCTTCAGGAATAAGCGAAGGATCATAGATATCACTATCTAAATCCTCTATTGCTATCGACAAAGGTTTTTGATACGAGGTAGGACCAGAGTAGGGGGAACGTGGTTCTCGAATGGGGTGGAAACCCAGTGCGCTTCGAAACATTGTTTGAAATGCCCGAGCTGACCCTTGGGAACTATACGGTAACACCAGATATGGAATTCCCTTATCCGTAGTATGCGGCATCAATCCACACACCCAGCAATTAGTAGTGTTAACCACTAACTGATGCTGATGAAGGAGCTGAATAAAGGAATTGTTGCGGAATTCTACACGTCTAGCCTGTTCGTGTTCCGGTAACATGTGAAAGGAATGAGGAGAAGCAGTAGAGGTAAGATTAGGGTAAGGAGTAGGAGTAGGTGTAGCAGGTAAGAAGTAAGACATCGTGTAATACACCCCACCCGCCAATAATGCAGAAGCAGTCAAAAACAATACAAACAGTTGGAATATAAAACATTTGGTACGACTAAGTTGCTGCAGCTTGAATCGATGAACCTGAGCTCCCTCCAAATCATTCAGCTTCGAGAATGTCATTCCCTACGACCGTCCGCAACGTTTCTTGACGCACTTCGTTCTGTGTAGCAATAGTCAATCCCTAGGAGTTCCCAGGAACCGACGGCCTTTAACCTAGCGTCAAGACCTACTATCCAGAAGGAAGTACGCGCGCGGCCCTACGGCCTTCAATACACAATATGTATGTAAAAACAAAGTCTCTCAGCTGTGGAAGCAAAAAGTACAAGGAATGAAGCTCAATATATATACATACAAGAATAATTACAGTAATACGAATGTTCAAAACTGATCACGGAAAATGGAATAATGCAGTTGTCAATTCAGCAAAGCAAAATATTTTATTTGTCCTTAGTGCGAGATCGCAAAGAGTATCGGTGTTTCCCAGGACGTGTCTGCTCGTCGAACAAAGGATCCGTTGAAGAGACAGCGTCCTGCTGATCAGTTGATTGTTCTGGTCTCGAGTCTTTTGATGACAATTGTTCAACAGTGCCTTTCTGCTGCGCTGAGAATTCTCCAACAGGCTGTGCGTCGCTGAAGGGCACAAACGCCGGCAATGTTTCTGTTTCCGTTGACGCAATGCCTCTCCTTACCCACGGGTCTGCCGGCAAAGGGATGGGGACTCGTTTAGTGTGGGTGGCGTGCACCCAATTTTTACGCCCCTCAAGACGAACGGCAGTCCTCGTGGCCAGGAGCACTTGATAAGGTCCGGTGAACCTCGGGTCCAGATTGTTTTTACGTGAAAAGTTTCTTGTCACCACCCAGTCTCCGGGCTGGAGCTGGTGGCCTGGACCCTCCGTCTGTGTCGGCAATGCGTCGTAAACCTGTTGGTGAATTAACCTCAGTTTAGCAGTCAAGTCATGTAAATAGTCAATCAACATTGGGTACTCAAGATCAGAAAACATTCCTGGCCTAGGAACCCCCCACACATTCGCAGGACGGCCGAACACTATTTCATAGGGACTAAGCCCTACTCGGGAGTGTACAGTCGCCCTAGTTGACAGTAATGCTAAAGGTAAAGCGTCAGGCCACGAAAGACCAGTCGTAGCCTGAATCTTTGCTAACTTTAGTTTAAGGGTGCCGTTATACCCCTCAACTAATCCAGCTGACTGGGGATGATTGGCGCTGTGGAATTTCTGATTAATTCCAAGGCCCTTGCACACACTCTTCATCACACTTCCAACAAACTCACTTCCGTTATCTGACCACACGACTCTAGGCATTCCATACCGAGGAAAATATTCCTTCAGTAGGATTTTCGCAGTCGACAAAGCAGTATTGTCTTTGAGAGGATAGGCCTCGATCCATCGGGAGAATGCACAAACCACAACTAAAACGTATTTCAGGTTATTGCATCGCTCCATATGGATGAAATCCAATTGAATCACCTCAAAGGGATACGAAGGGGGAGCAAAACTGCCAGGAGGAGTTGGGGTTCCTTTGCCAGGATTGTACATCATACACACCATACAATTCTTCACCAAACGTTCAGCACATTTCGTAATGCCATCATTCTTCCACACAGGCGCCAACAATTTACAAATGCCTTTCACGCTGATATGTGCTAACCCATGTGCCATTGTCACAACGGCCAGCACATACGCATCGGGCAACAACCATCTTTTCTGATCCGACAAATCGATCCAACAACCACTCGCATCCAGCTTTCCCGTACTTTCTTTCCACTTCGCCTTTTCAGTCTCGGTGGCCTCATTCTGAATTTTCTTCACGCTTTCAATAGTGTCTTCACACATACTCGACTCCGTAGGCCACCTAACCGAACTCGTCACATACATTCGAGTGCTAAGGTTCCGGGCAGTCTCTTTAGCAATCTCGTCTGCAAACGCATTACCACGACCAACATCATCCGTCACCTTACGATGTGCACTACATTTAACAATCGCAACTTGCGTAGGCAAAGTCAATGCATCCAAAAGATCATTCACCAACTGGCCATGCTGAATCTTCGTACCGTGCGACGTCAAGAAACCTCTCTCTCGCCACAATCGTCCAAAACTGTGCGCGATGCCAAAAGCGTATTGGCTGTCGGTAAACACATTCACACGTTTCCCTTTTGCTAACACACATGCTCTAGTGAGAGCAATCAATTCCGCAGCTTGGGCAGAATTCTGATTCAATCTTGCAGTCTCAACAACAGTATTCAACGTTACAACAGCATAAGCAGTAGTCACATCACCATTCGGCAACTTAAAACATGACCCATCCACATACAAAATGCCATCCGGGTCTTCCAATGGGGTGTTTTTAAGGTCCACTCGACCTTTCGTTTCCTCTTCAGTCCTCAAGTAGCAATCATGTTCTGCTACTTCATCTGACTCTGTGCTAATCGGTAACAAAGTTGCCGGGTTCAGAACGTTACAACGTTTTATCTGAATGTGGCTTGCCAGCAGTGTCAACTCGTACCCAGACAACCTCGCACTCGTCAAGTGCTGAGTTTTCGTACGATTCAAAAGAGTATCGACTGCATGCGGAACCATCACCGTAAGCATATTATCCATGACCAATCCTGCTGATTGTCGGATGGAGACCGCAGCTGCCGCAGTTGCTCTCAAACAACTCGGCA